>NW_028225186.1:21427706-22627706 GCF_052327205.1 Somniosus microcephalus | reverse complement strand
GCAGGTGACTCCTGCACTACCTTCCTGCCTTTACCCTGCCTTTTGGTCATCCATTTACTGTCTGAGCTAGCCTTTACCTGCGGTGTGACCAACTCACTGAATGTGCTATCCACAACATCCTCAGCATCGCGTATGCTCCAGAGTGAGTCCATTCGCAGCTCCAGCGCCGCCATGCGGTCCGCTAGGAGCTGCAGCTGGACACACTTCCTGCACACATAGTTGTCAGGGACAGTGTCCCTGATTTCCCACATGGCACAGGAGAAGCATGATACGGGTCCGAGCTGCCCTTCCATGACTTAACCCTTACAATACCCTTTTATTTACTACGATTCAGCTTAATTATTGAATTCTACTTAGAATAAGTTTGTGAAAGTACTCACCAACCAGTCACCTACCTGTTTTCTGGTGTTGTATTTTCACTGCCGCCTCCTGTCCTGGAACCTTCTCCACCTAGGTTAGGCTCCTGAAATAAAATAAATTGAACCTGCCTTTTCAACTTCCCCTAACCCCTAAAAGGTTAGAGGATATGGAAGGGTGGGAGACACTACACTGTAGTGTTTCGGGTTTAGCAACAGCTCCACCTATATAAGAGTTACTGGCCTCCTGCTCTCCCGACTGCACCAGCTGTGAAAGAAAAAGCCCGCGAAAGGTGAGCTTTTAAACTCACCAGTTACTGGCCTCCTGCTCTCCCGACTGCCCTAGCAGTTACTGGCCTCCTGCTCTCCCGACTGCCCCAGTTGTGGTCTCGGGCCTCGCCTCTCTCCGGTTTTTATACCGGGCTCCGACTCACTGCTCCCGACTGGTCTCGGGCCTCGCTGGTCGCCGGGTTTTCTCCCGAGCTCCTCCTCGCTGCTCCCGCTGGTCCCGACTCCGCCTCCACCCGCTGCCGATGCCGCACTGGGGCCTACCTGAGCCTCTGGGGCCTCTTGTAGTCGCTCTGCCGCTCAGCTCCGCCTCCACCCGCTGCCGATGCCGCACTGGGGGCACTTGCTTTTTGTTGCCCCACGGAAAAACGATGTGCCTGGCTTTTTGTTGCCCCTCGCATAAACGAGGGCTCTTGCTTATTGTTACCACTCGCAAAAACGAGGGCCCTGGCTTTTGTTGCCCCTCGCAAAAACGAGGGCCCTGGCTTTTTGTTGCCCCTCGCAAAAACGAGGGCACTGGCTTTTTGTTGCCCCTCGTAAAAAAGAGTGACCTTGCTTCTTGTTGCCCCTCGCAAAAACGAGGGCACTGGCTTTTTGTTACCCCTCGGAAAAAGAGGGCCCTGGCTTTTTGTTGCCCCTTGCAAAAACGACAGTCATTGCTTTTTGTTCCCCTCGCAAAAACGAGGGCCCAGGCTTTATATTGCCCCACGCAAAAACGAGGGCACTGGCTTTTTGTTGGCCCTCGCAAAAATGATGGCCCTTGCTTTATGTTGCCCTACGCAAAACCAGCGGTCCTTGCTTTTTGTTGCCCCATGCAACAACGAGGGCCCTGTCTTATTGTAGCCGCTTGCAAAAAACATGGCCATTGCTTTTTGTTGCCGCTCGCAAAAACGAGGGCCATTGCTTTTTGTTGCCCCTCACAAAAAAGATGGCCCTCGCTATTTGATGCCCCTCGAAAAAACGATGCCCCTTGCTTTATGTTGACCTTCGCAAAAAAAACGGCCTTTTTCTTTTTGTTGCCCCTTACAAGAACGAGTGCCCTTGCTTTTTCTTGCCCTTCGCAAAAACGACGGCCCTTGCTTTTCGTTGCCCCATGCAAAAACGAGATCCCTGTCTTTTTGTTGCCCCTCGCAAAACCGACGGCCCTTGCTTTTTGTTGCCCCACGCAAAAACAAGTGCCCTGACTTTTTGATGCCCCAGGCAAGAACCACGGCCCTTGCTTTTTGTTGCCCCCCGCAAAAACGAGGGTTCTTGCTTATTGTTGCCACTCGCAAAAACGAGGGCCCTGGCATTTTGTTGCCCCTCGCAAAAACGACTGCCCTTGCTTTTCCTTGCCCCACGCAAAAACGAGATCCCTGTCTTTTTGTTGCCCCTCGCAAAACCAATGGCCCTTGCTTTTTGTTTCCCCACACAAAAACGAGTGCCTTGACCAATTGATGACCCAGGCAAGAACCACGGCCCTTGCTTTTTGTTTCCCCTCGCAAGATCGAGCGTTCTTGCTTATTGTTGCCACTCGCAAAAATGAGGGCCCTGGCTTTTTGATGCCTCTTGCAAAAACTACGGCCCTTGCTTTTGGTTGCCCCTCGCAGAAATGATGGCCGTTGCTTTTTGTTGCCCCACGGAAAAACTTTGTCCCTGACGTTTTGTTGCCCCTGGCAGTAACCACGGCCCTTGCTTTTTGTTGCCCTTCGCAAAAACGGGGACCCTGGCTTTTTGTTGCCCCTCGTAAAAAGAGGGCCCTGGCTTTTTGTTGCCCCTTGCAAAAACGACAGTCCTTGTTTTTGTTACCCCTCGCAAAAACGAGGGCCCTGTCTTTATATTACCCCATGCAAAAACGAGGGCACTGGCTTTTTGTTGGCCCTCGCAAAAATGATGGCCCTTGCTTAATGTTGCCCCACGCAAAACCAGCGGTCCTTGCTTTCTGTTGCCCCATGCAACAACGAGGGCCCTGTCTTATTGTAGCCCCTTGCAAAAACCATGGTGATTGCTTTTCTTTGCCGCTCGCAAAAACGAGGGCCATTGCTTTTTGTTGCCACTCACAAAGACGATGGCCCTCGCTATTTGATGCCCCTCGAAAAAACGGCGCCACTTGCTTTTTGTTGCCCCTCGCAAAAACGACGGTCTTTGCTTTTTGTTGCCCCTTGCAAGAACGAGTGCCCTTGCTTTTTGTTGCCCTTCGCAAAAACGACGGCCCTTGCTTTTCGTTGCCCCACACAAAATCGAGATCCCTCGCAAAACCAACGGCCCTTGCTATTTGTTGCACCACGCAAAAACGAGTACCCTGACCTTTTGATGCCCCAGGCAAGAACCACGGCCCTTGCTTTTTCTTGCAACTCGCAAAAAAGACAGTTCTTGCTTATTGTTGCCATTCGCAAAAGCGAGGGCCCAGGCCTTTTGTTGCCCCTCGCAAAACCAACGGCCCTTGCTTTTTGTTGCCCCACGCAAAAACGAGTGCCCTGACTTTTTGATGACCCAGGCAAGAACCAAGGCCCTTGCTTTTTGTTGCCCCTCGCCAGAACGAGGGTTCTTGCTTATTGCTGCCACTCGCAAAAATGAGGGCCTTGGCTTTTAGTTGCCCCTCGCAAAAACGACGGCCCTTGCTTTTCGTTGCCCCTCGCGAAAACGAGGGCCTTGGCTTTTATTTGCCGCTCGCAAAAACGACGGCCCTTGCTTTTCGTTGCCCCACGCAAAAATTATATCCCTGTCTTTTTTTTGCCCCTCGCATAAACGACAGCCCTTGCTTTTTGTTGCCCCTCGCACAAACGAGGGCCCTGGCTTTATGTTGCCCCACGCAAAAAACGAGGGCCCTGGCTTTTTGTTGCCCCTCGCAAAAACGGGGTCCCTGGCTTTTTGTTGCCCCTCGCAAAAGCGAGTGATCTTGCTTTTTGTTGCCCCTCGCAAAAACGAGGGATGTGGCTTTTTGTTGCTCCTCGCCAAAATGAGGGCCCTGGCTTTTTGTTGCCCCTTGCAAAAGCGAGTGATCTTGCTTATTGTAGCCACTCGCAAAAATGATGGCCCTGGCTTTTTGTTGCCTCTCGGAAAAACGACGGCCCTTGCTTTTTGCTGCCCCTCGCAATAACGAGGTCCCTGGCTTTTTGTTGCCCCTCGCAAAACCAACGGCCCTTGCTTTTGTTTGCCCCTCGCAAAAAGAGGGCCCTGGCTCTTTGTTTCCCCTTGAAAGAACGATGGCCCTTGCTTTATGTTGCCCTTCAGAAAAATGAGGTCACTGCCACTTTGTTGCCCCACGCAAAAACGACGGCCACTGCTATTTGTTGCCCCTCGTAAAAACGAGGGCCGTGGCTTTTTGTTGCCCCCCGCTACAACGATGGCCCTTGATTTTTGTTGCCCCTCGCAAAAACAAGGGCCCTGGCTTTTTGTTGCCCCTCACAAAAGCGGGGGCCCTTGCCTTTTGATGCCCCTCGCAGAAACGATGGCCCACGCTTTTTGTTGCCCCACGCAGAAACGATGGCCCTGACTTTTTGTTGCCCCTGGCAAAAACCAAGACCCTTGCTTTTTGTTGCCCCTCACAAAAACGAGGGCCCTGGCTTTCTGTAGACCCTCGCAATAACGAGTGACCTTGCTTTTTGTTGCCCCTCGGAAAAACGACGGCCCTTGCTTTTTGTTGCCCCTCGCCAAAGCGAGGGATCTTGCTTTTTGAAGCCCCTCGCAAAAACGATGGCCCTTACTTTATGTTGCCCCTCGCAAAAACGAGGGCCCTGGCTTTTTGATGCCCTCGCAAAAATGACGGCCATGGCTTTTTGTTGCCCCTCGCAACAACGATGGCACATGCTTTTTGTTACCCCTCACAAAACCAACGTCACTTGCTTTTGTTGCCCCACGCTAAAACGAATGACCTTGCTTATTGTTGCCCCTCGCAAAAATGGCTGACCTTTCTTATTGTTCCCCTCGCAAAAACGACGGCCCTTGCTTTATTTTGCCACTCGCAAACAGAGGGCACTGTATTTTTTTTGCCCCTCGCAAAACACGAGGGCCCTGGCTTTATGTTGACCCACGCAAAAACGAGGGCCCTGGCTTTTTGATGCCCGTTGCAAAAACGATGGCTCATGCTTTTTGTTGTCCCTCGCAAAACCAACGGTCATTGCTAATTGTTGCCCGACGCAAAAATGAGGGCCCTGACTGTTTGTTGCCCTTCGCAAAAACCGCGGCCCTTGCTTTTTGTTGCCCCTCGCAAAAACGAGGGCCCTGGCTGTTTGTTGCCCCTCGCAAAAACGACGGCCACTGCTTTTTGTTGCCCCTCGCAAAAACAACGGCGCTGGCTTTTTGTTGCCCCTCACAAAAGCGGGGGCCCTTGTCTTTTGTTGCCCCACGCAGAAACGATGGCCCTGACTTTTCGTTGCCCCTGGCAAAACCAGGACCCTTGCTTTTTGTTGCCCCTCACAAAAACGAGGGCCCTGGCTTTCTGTAGACCCTCGCAAAAACAAATGACCATGCTTTATGTTGCCCCACGCAAAAACGAGGGCCCTGGCTTTTTGTTGCTCGTTGCAAAAACGATGGCTCATGCTTTATGTTGTCCCTCGCAAAACCAACGGTCATTGCTTTTTGTTGCCCCACGCAAAAATAAGGGCCCTGACTGTTGTTGCCCTTCGCAAAAACCGCGGCCCTTGCTTTTTGTTGCCCCTCGCAAAAACGAGGGCCCTGGCTTTTTGTAGCCCCTCACAAAACCAACGGCCCTTGCTTTTTGTTGCCCCTCGCAAAAAAGGGGGCCCTGACTGTCTGTTGCCCCTCGCAAAACGAGAGACCTGACTTTTTGCTGAACCTCGCAAAATCGAGGGACCTTGCTTTTTGTTGCCACTCGCAAAAACGAGGACCCTGGCTTTTTGTTGCCCCACGCAAAAGCGAGGGCCGTGTCTTTTTGTTGCCCCTCATTATAAGAGGGCCCTTGCTTTATGTTACCCCTCTCAAAAACGATGGCCCTTGCTTTTTGTTGCCTCTCGCAAAAATGAGGTCCCTGGCTTATTGTTGCCCCTCGCAAAAACGAGGGCCCTGGCTTTTTCTCGCCTCTCGCAAAAACGAGAGCCCTTTTTTTTTGCCCCTCGCACAAAGAGGGCCCTGGCTTTTTGTTGCCCCTCAAAAAAACGACTGCCCTTGCTTTTTGTAGCCGCTCGCAAAAACGAGATCCCTGGCTTTTTGTTGACCCTCGAAAAACCAACGGCCCTTGCTTTTGTTTGCCCCTCGCAAAAAGAGGGCCCTGGCTCTTTGTTCCCCTTGAAAGAACGACGGCCCTTGCTTTTTGTTGCCCCTCGGAAAAATGAGGTCCCTGCCTCTTTGTTGCTCCTCGCAAGAACGATGGCCACTGCTATTTGTTGCCCATCCCAAAAACGAGGGCCGTGGCTTTATGTTGCCCCCCGCTACAATGATGGCCCTTGATTTTTGTTGCCCCTCGCAAAAACGAGGGCCCTGGCTTTTTGATGCGCTCGCAAAAACGACGGCCCTGGCTTTTTGTTGCCCCTCGCAACAATGATGGCACTTGCTTTTTGTTACCCCTCGAAAAACCAACGTCACTTGCTTTTGTTGCCCCACACAAAAACGAAAGACCTTGCTTATTGTTGCCCCTCGCAAAAATGACTGACCTTGCTTATTGTTCCCCTCGCAAAAACGAGGGCCCTTGCTTTATTTTGCCACTCGCAAAAAGAGGGCACTCTATTTTTTTTGCCCTCGCATAAACGAGGGCCCTGGCTTTATGTTGCCCCACGCAAAAACGAGGGCCCTGGCTTTTTGTTGCTCGTTGCAAAAACGATGGCTCATGCTTTATGTTGTCCCTCGCAAAACCAACGGTCATTGCTTTTTGTTGCCCCACGCAAAAATGAGGGCCCTGACTGTTGTTGCCCTTCGCAAAAACTGCGGCCCTTGCTTTTTGTTGCCCCTCGCAAAAACGAGGGCCCTGGCGTTTTGTAGCCCCTCACAAAACCAACGGCCCTTGCTTTTTGTTGCCCCTCGCAAAAAAGGGGGCCCTGACTGTCTGTTGCCCCTCGCAAAACGAGAGACCTGACTTTTTGTTGAACCTCGCAAAATCGAGGGACCTTGCTTTTTGTTGCCACTCGCAAAAACGAGGGCCCTGGCTTTTTGTTGCCCCACGCAAAAGCGAGGGCCGTGTCTTTTTGTTGCCCCTCATTATAAGTGGGCCCTTGCTTTATGTTACCCCTCTCAAAAACGATGGCCCTTGCTTTTTGTTGCCTCTCGCAAAAATGAGGTCCCTGGCTTATTGTTGCCCCTCGCAAAAACGAGGGCCCTGGCTTTTTCTCGCCTCTCGCAAAAACGAGAGCCCTTTTTTTTTGCCCCTCGCACAAAGAGGGCCCTGGCTTTTTGTTGCCCCTCAAAAAAACGACTGCCCTTGCTTTTTGTAGCCGCTCGCAAAAACGAGATCCCTGGCTTTTTGTTGACCCTCGAAAAACCAACGGCCCTTGCTTTTGTTTGCCCCTCGCAAAAAGAGGGCCCTGGCTCTTTGTTCCCCTTGAAAGAACGACGGCCCTTGCTTTTTGTTGCCCCTCGGAAAAATGAGGTCCCTGCCTCTTTGTTGCTCCTCGCAAGAACGACGGCCACTGCTATATGTTGCCCATCCCAAAAACGAGGGCCGTGGCTTTATGTTGCCCCCCGCTACAATGATGGCCCTTGATTTTTGTTGCCCCTCGCAAAAGCAAGGGCCCTGGCTTTTTGTTGCCCCTCACAAAAGCGGGGGCCCTTGCCTTTTGATGCCCCTCGCAGAAACGATGGCCCATGCTTTTTGTTGCCCCACGCAGAAATGATGGCCCTGACTTTTTGTTGCCCCTGGCAAAAACCAAGACCCTTGCTTTTTGTTGCCCCTCACAAAAACGAGGGCCCTGGCTTTCTGTAGACCCTCGCAAAAAACGAGTGATCTTGCTTTTTGTTGCCCCTCGGAAAAACGACGGCCCTTGCTTTTTGTTGCCCCTCGCCTAAGCGAAGGATCTTGCTTTTTGAAGCCCCTCGCAAAAACGATGACCCTTGCTTTATGTTGCCCCTCGCAAAAACGAGGGCGCTGGCTTTTTGATGCCCTCGCAAAAACGACGGCCCTGGCTTTTTGTTGCCCCTCGCAACAACGATGGCACATGATTTTTGTTACCCCTCGCAAAACCAACGTCACTTGCTTTTGTTGCCCCACGCAAAAACAAATGACCTTGCTTATTGTTGCCCCTCGCAAAAATGACTGACCTTGCTTATTGTTCCCCTCGCCAAAACGACGGCCCATGCTTTATGTTGCCACTCGCAAAAAGAGGGCACTGTATTTTTTTTGCCCCTCGCAAAAACAAGGGCCCTGGCTTTATGTTGCCCCACGCAAAATCGAGGGCCCTGTCTTTTTGTTGCCCATTGCAAAAACGATGGCTCATGCTTTTTGTTGTCCCTTGCAAAACCAACGGTCATTGCTATTTGTTGCCCCACGCAAAAATGAGGGCCCTGACTGTTTGTTGCCCTTCGCAAAAACCGCGGCCCTTGCTTTTTGTTGCCCCTCGCAAAAACGAGGGCCCAGGCTTTTTGTAGCCCCTCACAAAACCAACGGCCCTTGCTTTTTGTTGCCCCTCTTAAAAACGAGGGCCCTGGCTTTCTGCAGACGCTCGCAAAAACGTGTGACCTTGCTTTTTGTTGCCCCTCGCAAAACGAGGGCCCTGGCTTTTTCTTGCCCCTCGCTCAAACGAGGGCGCTGGCTTTTTGTTGACACTCGCAAAAAGAGGGCCCTGGCTTTTTGTTGCCCCTCGCAAAAACGACAGTCCTTGCTTTTTTTTGCCCCACGCAAAAGTGAGGGCTCTGGTTTTATCTTGGCCCTCGCAAAAACGATGGCCCTTGCCTGATGTTGCCACTCGCAACACCAGCGGTCCTTGCATTTTGTTGCCCCACGCAACAACGAGGGCCCTGACATATTGTAGCCCCTTGCAAAAACCATGGCCATTGCTTCTTGTTGCCCCTCGCAAAAATGAGGGCCCTTGCTTTTTGTTGCCCCTCGCAAAAACGATGGCCCTTGCTATTTCTGGCCCCTCGAATAAACGACGGCCTTTGCTTTTTGTGGCCACTCGCAAAAACGAGGACCCTGGCTTTTTGCTGCCCCTCGCAAAAACGACGGCACTTGCTTTTCATTGCCCCACGCAAAAAGGAGACCTCTGTCTTTTTGTTGCCCTTCGCAAAACCAACGGCCCTTGCTTTTTCTTGCCCCTCGCAAATACGAGGGCCCTGGCTTTTTGTTACCCCTCGCAAAAACAACGGCCCTTGCTTTTCATTGCCTCACGCAACAAGGAGATCCCTGTCGTTTTGTTGCCCCTCGCAAAATCAATGGCCCTTGCTTTTTCTTGAACCTCGCAAAAAGGAGGGCCCTGGCTTTTAGTTGCACCTCGCAAAAACGAGGGCCCTGGCTTTATGTTGCCCCTCACAAAAAGAGGGCCATGTCTTTTTTTTGCCCCTCACAAAAACGGCGGCCCTTGCTTTTGTTGCCCCTCGCAAAAACGAGGGCCCTGGCTTTATGTTGCCCCACGCATAAAACGAGGGCCCTGGCTTTTTGTTGCCCCTCGCAAAACCAGTGGTCCTTGCTTTTTGTTGCCCCACACAAAAACGAGGGCCCTGACATATTGTTTGCCCGTTTCAAAAACCACGGCCATTGCTTTTTGTTGCCCCTTGCAAAAATGAGAGCCCTGGCTTTTTGTTGCCCCTCGCAAAAGCGATGGACCTTGCTTTTTGATGCCACTAGCAAAAATGAGGGCCCTGGCTTTTTGTAGCCCCTCGCAAAAACGAGGGAACTTGCTTTTTGATGCCCCTCACAAAAAGAGGGCCCTGGATCTTTGTTGCCACTCGTTTAAACGACTGCCCTTGCTTTTTGGTGCCCCTCGCAAAGACGAGGTCCCTGGCTTTATGATGCCCCTCGCATAAGTGAGGGACCTGGCTTTTTGTTGCCACTCGCCAAAATGACGACCCTTGCTTCTTGTTAACCCTCGCAATAACGAGGGCCCTGGCTTTTTGTTGCCCCTAGCAAAAACGAGGGCCGTGGCTTTTTGTTGCCCCTCGCAACAGCGATGGCCATTGATTTTTGTTGCCCCTCGCAAAAAGGAGGGACCTGTATTTTTGTTGCCCCTCACAAAAGCGGGGGCCCTTGCCTTCTAATGCCCATCGCAGAAATGATGGCCCTTGCTTTTTGTTGCCCCATGGAAAAACGATGGCCCTGACTTTTTTTTGCCCCTGGCAAAAACCACGGCCCTTGCTTTTTGTTACCCCTCGCAAAAACGAGGGCCCTGGCGTTTTGTTGCACCTCGCAAAAACGAGTGAACTTTCTTCTTGTTGCCCCTCGCAAAAACGAGTGCCCTGGCTTTTTGTTGCCCCTCGCAACAACGAGGGACCTGCCTTTTTGTTGCCGCTCGGAAAAACAAGGGCCCTGGCTTTTTGTTGCACCTCGCAAAAACGATGGCCCTTGCTTTTTGTTGCCCCTCGCAAAAATGAGATCCCTGGCATATTGTTGCCTCTCGCAAAAACGAGGGCCCTGGCTTTCTGTCACTTCTCGCAAAAACGAGAGCCCTTTTTTTTTTGCCCCTCGCACAAAGAGGGCCCTGGCTTTTTGTTGCCCCTCAGAAAAAAGACTGCCCTTGCTTTTTGTAGCCCTTCGCAAAAACGAGGTCCCTGGTTTTTTGTTGCCCCTCACAAAACCAACGGCCCTTGCTTTTGTAGCCCCTCGCAAAAAGAGGGCCCAGGCTCTTTGTTGCCCTTCGAATAAACGACGGCCCTTGCTTTTTGTTGCCCCTCGGAAAAATGAGGGCCCTGCCACTTTGTTGCCCCTCGCAAAAACGACGGCCACTGCTTTTTGTTGCCACTCGCAAAGACGACGGCCCTGGCTTTTTGTTGCCCCCCGCTACAACGATGGCCCATGCTTTTTGTTGCCCCACGCAGAAACGATGGCCCTGACTTTTTGTTGCATCTGGCAAGAACCATGGCCCTTGCTTTTTGTTGCCCCTCACAAAAACGATGGCCCTGGCTTTTCGTAGACCCTCGCAAAAATGAGTAACATTGCTTTTTGTTGCCGCTCGCAAAAACGAGGGCACTGGCTTTTCCTGCCCATCGCTCAAACCAGGGCCCTTGCTTTTTGTTGCCCCTCGCAAAAAGAGGGCGCTGGCTTTTTGTTGCCCCTCGCAAAAAGAGGGTCTTGCTTTTTGTTGCCCCTCGCAAAAACGACAGTCGTTGCTTTGTTTTGCCTCACGCAAAAGTGAGGGCTCTGGCTTTTTGTTGGCCCTCGCAAAAATGATCGCCCGTGCCTTGTGTTGCCACTCGCAACACCAGCGGACCTTGCTTTTTGTTGCCCCACGCAACAACGAGGGCCCTGACATATTGTAGTCCCTTGCAAAAACCACGGCCATTGCTTTTTGTTGCCCCTCGCAAAAACGAGGGCACTTGCTTTTTGTTGCCCCTCGCAAAAACGATGGCCCTTGCTATTTGTTGCCCCTCGAATAAACGATGGCCTTTGCTTTTTGTTGCCACTCGCAAAAACGGGGGCCTTGGCTTTCTGTTGCCCCTCGCAAAAACGACGGCACTTGCTTTTCATTGCCCCACGCAAAAAGGAGATCCCTGTCTTTTTGTTGCCCCTCGCAAAACCAACGGCCCTTGATTTTTCTTGCCCCTCGCAAAAACGAGGGCCCTGGCTTTTTGTTGCCCCTAGCAAAAACGACGGCCCTTGCTTTTCGTTGCCCCACGCAACAAGGAGATCCCTGTCTTTTTGTTGCCCCTCGCACAACCAACGGCCCTTGCTTTTTCTTGCCCCCGCAAAAAGGAGGGCACTGGCTTTTTGTTGCACCTCGCAAAAACGAGGGCCCTGGCTTTTTGTTGCCCCTCGCAAAAATAGGGCCATGTCTTTTTTTTGCCCCTCACAAAAACGACGGCCCTTGCTTTTTGGTGCCACTCGCAAAAACGAGGGCCCTGGCTTTATGTTGCCCCACGCATAGAACGAGGGACCTGGCTTTTTGTTGCACCTCGCCAAAACGAGGGAACTTGCTTTTTGTTGCCCCTCTCAAAAACGATTGCCCTGGCTTTTTGTTGCCCCTCGCAAAAGCGAGGGATCTTGCTTTTTGAAGCCCCTCACAAAAACGACGGCCCTTGCTTTATGTTACCCCTCACAAAAACGAGGGCCCTGGCTTTTTGATGCCCTCGCAAAAACGAGGGAACTGGCTTTTTGTTGCCCCTCGCAACAACGAAGACCCATGCTTATTTGTTGCCCCTCACCAAAATGGGGGGCCTTGCTTTTTGTTGCCCCTTCTACAAACGAGGGCCCTGGCTTTTTGTTGCCCCTTGCAAAAACGAAAGGTCTTGCTTATTGTTGCCGCTCGCAAAAAGAGGGCCCTGGGTTCTTGTTTGCCTCAGAAAAACGACTGCCCTTGCTTTTTGTAGCCGCTCGCAAAAATGAGGCCCCTGGCTTTTTGTTGCCCCTCGCAAAACCAATGGCCCTTGATTTTTGTTGCCCTTGCAAAAACGAGGGCCCTGTCTTTTTGTTGCCCCTCGCAAAAAGAGGGCCCTGGCTTTTTGTTGCCCCTGGCAAAAACGACAGTCGTTGCTTTTTGTTGTCCCTCGCAAAAACGAGGGCCCTGGCTTTATGTTGCCCCACGCAAAAACGAGGGCCCTGGCTTGTTGTGGGCCCTCACCAAAACGATGGCCCTTGCGATTTGTTGCCCCTCGCAAAACCAGTGGTCATTGCTTTTTGTTGCCCCTCGCAAAAATGAGGGCCCTGGCTTTTTGTTGCCCCTCGCAAAAGCGATGGACCTTGCTTTTTGTTGCCACTAGCAAAAATGAGGGCCCTGGCTTTTTGTTGCCTCTCGCAAAAACGAGGGACCTTGCTTTTTGATGCCCCTCGCAAAAAGAGGGCCCTGGCTCTTTGTTGCCACTCGTTAAAACGACTGCCTTTGCTTTTTGTTGCCCCTCGCAAAGACGAGGGCCCTGGCTTTATGATGCCCCTCGCATAAGTGAGGGACCTGGCTTTTTGTTGCCCCTCGCCAAAATGACGACCCTTGCTTCTTGTTAACCCTTGCAATAACGAGAGCCCTGGCTTTTTGTTGCCCCTACCAAAAACGAGGGCCGTGGCTTTTTGTTGCCCCTCGCAACAACGATGGCCATTAATTTTTGTTGCCCCTCACAAAAACGAGGGCAATGGCTTTATGTTGCCCCTCACAAAAGCGGGGGCCCTTGCCTTCTGATGCCCATCGCAGAAACGATGGCCCTTGCTTTTTGTTGCCCCACGGAAAAAAGATGGCCCTGACTTTTTGTTGCCCCTGGCAAAAACTACAGCCCTTGCTTTTTGATGCGCCTCGCAAAAACGAGGGCCCTGACTTTTTGTTGCCCCTCGCAAAAACGAGTGAACTTTCTTTATGTTGCCCCTCGCAAAAACGAGGGCCCTGGCTTTTTGTTGCCCCTCGCAACAACGAGGGCCCTGGCTTTTTGTTTGCCCTCGCAAAAATGATGGCCCTTGCTTCATGTTGCCCCTCACAAACCAGTGGTTCCTGATTTTTGTTGCCCCACGCAACAACGAGGGCCCTGTCTTATTGTAGCCCCTTGCAAAAACCATGCCCATTGCTTTTTGTTGCCGCTCGCAAAAACGACGGCCTGTGCTTTTTGTTGCCCCTCGCAAAAACGAGGGACCTTGCTTTTTGATGCCCCTCGCAAAAAGAGGACCCTGGATCTTTGTTGCCACTCGTTAAAACGACTGCCCTAGCTTTGTGTTGCCCCTCGCAAAGACGAGGGCCCTGGCTTTATGATGCCCCACGCATAAGTGAGGGACCTGGCTTTTTGTTGCCCCTCGCCAAAATGACGAACCTTGCTTCTTCTTAACCCTCGCAATTACGAGGGCCGTGGCTTTTTGTTGCCCCTCGCAACAACGATGGCCATTGATTTTTGTTGCCCCTCGCAAAAACGAGGGCCCTGGCTTTTTGTTGCCCCTCACAAAAGCTGGGGCCCTTGCCTTCTGATGCCCATCGCAGAAACGATGGCCCTTGTTTTTGTTGCCCCACGGAAAAACGATGGCCCTGACTTTTTGTTGCCACTGGCAAAAACCACGGCCCTTGCTATTTGTTGCCCCTCACAAAAACGAGGGCCCTGGCTTTTTGTTGCCCCTCGCAAAAACGAGTGACCTTTCTTTTTGTTGCCCCTTGCAAAAACGAGGGCCCTGGCTTTTTGTTGCCCCTCGCAACAACGAGGGCCCTGGCATTTTTTTGCCCATCGCAAAAACAAGGGCCCTGGCTTTTTGTTGCCCCTCGCACAAACGAGTGCCCTTGCTTTTTGTTGCACATCGCAAAAAGAGGGCCCTGGCTTTTTGTTGCCCTATGCAAAAACGAGGGCTCTGGCTTTTTGTTGGCCCTCGCAAAAATGATGGCCCTTGCTTCATGTTGCCCCTCACAAACCAGAGGTTCCTGATTTTTGTTGCCCGATGCAACAACGAGGGCCCTGTCTTATTGGAGCCCCTTGCAAAAACCA
The DNA here is from genome assembly GCF_052327205.1 of Somniosus microcephalus. NCBI lineage: Eukaryota > Metazoa > Chordata > Chondrichthyes > Squaliformes > Somniosidae > Somniosus > Somniosus microcephalus. The sequence goes on along the minus strand of NW_028225186.1, from coordinate 22,613,604 downwards.
CGGCCATTGCTTTCTGTTGCTGCTCGCAAAAACGAGGGCCCTTGCCTTTTGTTGCCCCTCGCAAAAACAATGGCTCTTGCTATTTGATGCCCCTCGAAAAAACGACGCCCCTTGCTTTTTGTTGCCCCTCGCAAAAACGACGGCCTGTGCTATTTGTTGTCCCTCACAAAAACGAGGGCTCTTGCTTATTGTTGCCACTCGCAGAAAAGAGGGCCCTGGCTTTTTGTTGCCCTTACCAAAAAGAGGGCCCTGGCTTTTTGTAGCCGCTCGGGAAAACGATGGCCCTTGCTTTTTGTTGCCCCTCGCAAAAACCAGGGCCCTGGTTTTATGTTGCCCCTCGCAAAAATGAGGGCCCTGGCTTTTTGTTGCCCCTCGCAAAAACGACAGCCACTGCTTTTTGTTGCCTCTCGCAAAACCAGTGGTCCTTGCTTTTTGTTGCCCCATGCAAAAGCGAGGCCCCTGATTATTGTTGCCCCTTGCAAAAACCACGGCCATTGCTTTTTGTTGTCCCTCGCAAAAACGATGTCCCTGGCTTTTTGTTGTCCCTCACAAAAGCGAGGGACCTGGCTTTTGGTTGCCCATCACAAAAACGAGGGCACTGGCTTTTTGTTGCCCCTCGCAAAAACGAGGGCCCTTGCTTTTTGTTGCCCCTCGCAAAAACGATGGCCCTTGCTTTTTGATGCCCCTCGCAAAGATGAGGGCCTGGCTTTTTTTTGCCCCTAGCAAAAACAACGGCCCTTGCTTTTTGTTAACCCACGCAATAACGAGGGCACTGTCTTTTTGTTGCCCCTCGCAAAAACGACGGCCACTGCTTTATGTTGCCCCTCGCAAAAACGAGGGCCAATGCATTTTGTTGCCCGTCGCAAAAATGACGGCCACTGCTTTTTGTTGACCCGCGCAAAAGCGGGAGCCGTTGCCTTTGATGCCCCTCCCCAAAACGAGAGCCCTGGCTTTTTGTTGCCGTCGCAGAAATGAGTGACCTTGCTTTTTGTTGCCCCTCACACAAACGAGGGCCCTTGCTTTTTGTTGCCCCTCGCAAAAAGTTGGCCCTGGCTTTATGTTGCCCCAAGCAAAAACGAGGGCTCTGGCTTTCTGTTGGCCCTCGCAATAATGATGGCCCTTGCTTTATGTTGCCCCTCGCAAGACCAGCGGTCCTTGCTTTTTGTTGCCCCACGCAACAACGAGGGCCCTGATTTATTATAGCTCCTTGCAAAAACCACGGCCATTGCTTTTTGTTGCACCTCGCAAAAAGAGGGCACTTGTTTTACGTTGCCCCTCGCTAAAACGATGGCCCTTGCTATTTGTTGTCCCTTGAAAAAACGACGCCGCTTGCTTTCTGTTGCCCCTCGCAAAAACGACGGCATTTGCTTTTTATTGCCCCTCGCAAAGACGAGGGCCCGGGCTTTATGTTGCCCTTCGCCAAAATGAGGGCACTCGTTTTTTGTTGCCCCTCGCAAAAGCGACGTCCACTGCTTTTTTTTGCCACTCGCAAAAACGAGGGCCGTGGCTTTTTGTTGCCCCTGGCAAAAAGGGGGCCCTGGCTTTTTGTTGCCCCTCGGAAAACGATGGCCCTTGCTTTTTGTTGCCCCTCGCAAAGACGAGGGCCTTTGCTTTATGTTGCCCCTCGCCAAAATGAGGGCCCTTGCTTTCTGTTGCCCCTCGCAAAAACGACAGCCTCTGCTTTTTGTTGCCCCTCGCAGAAACGAAGGCCCTGGCTTTTTGTTCCCCTCGCAAAAACTACAGTCCTTGCTTTTTGTTGCCCCTCGCAAAACCAGTGGTCCTTGCTTTATGTTGCCCCATGCAAAAGCGAGGGCCCTGATTATTGTTGCCCCTTGCAAAAACCACGGCCATTGCTTTTTGTTGTCCCTCGCAAAAACGAGGTCCCTGGCTTTTTGTTGTCCCTCACAAAAGCGAGGGACCTGGCTTTTGGTTGCCCATCACAAAAACGAGGGCACTGGCTTTATGTTGCCCCTCGCAAAAACGAGGGCCCTTGCTTTTTGTTGCCCCTCGCAAAAACGATGGCCCTTGCTTTTTGTTGCCCCTCGCAAAGACGAGGGCCTGGCTTTTTGTTGCCCCTAGCAAAAACAACGGCCCTTGCTTTTTGTTAACCCACGCAATAACGAGGGCACTGGCTTTTTGTTGCCCCTCGCAAAAGCGACGGCCACTGCTTTATGTTGCCCCTCGCAAAAACGAGGGCCGTGGCATTTTGTTGCCCATCGCAAAAATGACGGCCACTGCTTTTTGTTGACCCTCGCAAAAATGATGTCCCTGGTTATTTGTTGCCCCTCACAAAAGCGGGAGCCCTTGCCTTTTGATGCCCCTCCCCAAAGCGAGTGCCCTGACTTTTAGTTGCCCCTGGCAAAAACCACGACCCTTGCTTTTTGTTGCCCCTCCCCAAAACGAGAGCCCTGGCTTTTTGTTGCCCCTCGCAGAAATGAGTGACCTTGCTTTTTGTTCCTCCTCAGACAAACGAGGGCCCTTGCTTTTTGTTGCCCCTCGCAAAAAGTTGGCCCTGGCTTTATGTTGCCCCAAGCAAAAACGAGGGCTCTGGCTTTCTGTTGGCACTCGCAATAATGAAGGCCCTTGCTTTGTGTTGCCCCTCGCAAGACCAGCGGTCCTTGCTTTTTTTGCCCCACACAACAACGAGGGCCTTGATTTATTATAGCTCCTTGCAAAAACCACGGCCATTGCTTTTTGTTGCACCTCGCAAAAAGAGGGCCCTTGTTTTACGTTGCCCCTCGCTAAAACGATGGCCCTTGCTATTTGTTGTCCCTGGAAAAAACGACGCCCCTTGCTTTCTGTTGACCCTCGCAAAAACGATGGTGTTTGCTTTTTGTTGCCCCTCGCAAAGACGATGGCCCGGGCTTTATGTTGCCCTTCGCAAAAATGAGGGCCCTGGTTTTTTGTTGCCCCTCGAAAAAACGACGTCCACTGCTTTTTTTTGCCTCTCGCAAAAACGAGGGCCGTGGCTTTTTGTTGCCCCTGTCAAAAAGGGGGCCCTGGCTTTTTGTTGCCCCTCGGAAAACGATGGCCCTTGCTTTTTGTTGCCCCTCGCAAAGACGAGGGCCGTTGCTTTATGTTGCCCCTCGCAAAAATGAGGGCCCTGGCTTTCTGTTGCCCCTCGCAAAAAATACGGCCACTGCTTTTTGTTGCCTCATGCCAAAACGAGGGCCGTGGTAATTTTTTGCCCCTCGCAAAACCAGCTGTCCTAGCTTTTTGTCGCCCCACGCAAAAACGAGGGCCCTGACTTTTTGTTGCCCCTTGCAAAAACCACGGCCATTGCTTTTTGTTGCCCCTCGCAAAAATGAGGGTCTGGCTTTTTGTTGCCCCTCGCAAAAATGAGGGACCTGGCTTTTTGTTGCCCATTGCAAAAACGAGGGCACTGTCTTTTTGTTACCCCTCGCAAAGATGAGGGCCCTGGCTTTATGTTGCCCCTCGCAAAAATGAGGGCCTGGCTTTTTGTTGCCCCTCGCAAAAACGACGGCGCTTGCTTTTTGTTAACCCACGCAATAACGAGGGCATTGGCTTTATGTTGACACTCGCAAAAACGACAGCCTCTGCTTTATTGTTGCCCCTCGCAAAAACGAGGGCCGTGGCATTTTGTTGCCCCTCGCAAAAACGACGGCACTGGCTTTTTGTTGCCCCTCGCAAAAACGATGGCCACTGCTTTTTGTTGACCCTCGCAAAAAGGAGGTCCATGGCTTTTTGTTGCCACTCACAAAAGCGGGAGCCCTTGCCTTTTGATGCCCCTCCCCAAAACGAGGGCCCTGACTTTTTGTTGCCCCTGGCAAAAGTCACGGACCTTGCTTTTTGTTGCCCCTCACCAAAACGAGGGACCTGGCTTTTTGTTGCCCCTCGCATAAATGTGTGACCTTGCTTTTTGTTGCCCCTCGCACAAACGAGGGCCCTTGCTTTCTGTTGCCCCTGGCAAAAATAAGGGCTCTGGCTTTTTGTTGGCCCTCACATTAACAATGGCCCTTGCTTTATGTTGCCCCTCGCAAGAACAGCGGTCCTTGCTTTTTGTTGCCCCACGCCACAACGAGGGCCCTGACTTTTTATAGCTCCTTGCAAAAACCACGGCCATTGCTTTTTGTTGCCCCTCGCAAAACGAGGCCCCTTGTTTTTTGTTGCCCCTTGCTAAAACGATGGCCCGTGCTATTTCGATTGCAAAATACTGCAGATGTTGGAAATCCGAAATAACAACAGAAAATGCTGGAAAAACTCAGCAGGTCAGGCAACATCCATGGAGAGAAATTTGAGTTGACGTTTCGGGTTTGACCCTTCTTCAAAACTGGAGAGAAAAGGAACTAGATCGAAGGCAGGGCTGCGATCGGACAAAAGAATAAAAGAACCAAAAGAGGTAAAAGAGATTAGAAGCTAGACGAGATGGTAATAGGCTGGGATTAGGTGTAAAGTGTACTGGCAGGGCAAAAGATAGCTGCCAGGTGTGAGAGAGAAACAAAAGGAAAGGGGGGGGAGGAAAGGAGTGGAAAAATATAAGTAAAAATGAAATAGGGGCCGAGGTTATGATCTGAAATTGTTGAACTCAATATTGAGACCGGAAGGCTGCAGAGTGCCTAATCATAAGATGAGGTGCTGTTCCTCGAGTTTATGTTGAGCTTCCATGGAACAGTACAGGAGGCCAAGGACGGTGAGGTCCGAGTGGGAATGGAGCGGTGAATTGAAATGACAGGCGACCGGAAGCTCGGGGTCACCCTTATGGACCGAACGGCGGTGTTCCGCAAAGCGGTCACCCAATCTGCGTTTGGTCTCCCCAATGTAGAGGAGACCGCATCGTGAGCAGCAAATACAGTACACTAGACTGCGAGAAGTACAAGTAAATCGCTGTTTCACCTGGAAGGGGTGTTTGGGGCCCTGGACAGTGGGGAGGGGGGAGGTATAGGGACAGGTGTTACATCTCCTCCGCTTGCACGGGAAGGTGCCAGGCGAAGGGGAAGGGCTGTTTGTGGTGATAGAGGAGTGGACTAGGGTGTCTCGGAGAGAGTGGTCCCTGTGGAATGCTGAAAGGGGAGGGGAGGGGAAGATACGTTTGGTGGTGGGATCACTTTGGAGGTAGCGGAAATGCCGGAGGATGATCCGTTGAATGTGGAGGCTGGTGGGGTGAAAGGTGAGGACAAGGGGAACCCTATCGTGATTCCGGGAGGGAGGGGCAGGGGTGAGGGCAGAGGTGCGGGAGATAGAACTGACACGGTCGAGGGCAGTGTCAACCACGGTAGAGGGGAATCCTCGGTTGCGGAAAAAGGAAGACATGTCTGAAGCACTGGTGTGGAAGGTGGCATCGTCGGAGCAGATACGGCGGAGGTGGAGAAACTGGGAGAATGGAATAGAGTCCTTACAGGAAGCGGGGTGGGAGGAAGTGTAGTCCAGGTAGCTGTGGGAGTCAGTGGGCTTGTAGTAAATATTGGTCGATAACCTATCCCCAGAGATGGAGACGGAGAAGTCGAGGAAGGGAAGGGAAGAGTCAGAGATGGACCATGTGAAGGTGAGGGAAGGGCGGAAATTGGAGGCAAAGTGAATGAAATTGTCAAGTTCGGGGCGAGAGCAGGCAACGGCACCGACACAGTCATCAATGTATCAGAAAAAGAGGTGATGGAGGGGACCCGAGTAGGACTGGAACAAAGATTGTTCCACATAGCCCACGAAAAGGCAGGCATAGCTAGGACCCATGCGGGTACCCATGGCAACACCTTTGATTTGGAGGAAATGAGTGGAGTTAAAGGAGAAGTTGTTCAATGTGAGAACAAGTTCAGCCAGGTGGAGGAGGGTCTTGGTGGATGGGGACTGGTCGGGCCTCTGTTCAAGGAAGAAGCGGAGTGCCCTCAGGCCATCCGGGTGGGGGATGGAGGTGTAGAGGGATTGTACGTCCATGGTGAAAAGGAAGCGGTTGGGGCCAGGAAACTGGAAACTGTTAAAGTGGCTGAGGGCGTCCAAAGAGTTGCGGATGTAGCTGGGAAGAGACTGGACAAGGGGAGAAAAGATAGAGTCAAGATAGGAAGAGATAAGTTCCGTAGGGCAAGAACAGGCTGAAACGATGGGTCTACCAGGGCAGTCCTGTTTGTGGATCTTGTGAAGGAGGTAGAAGCGGGCTGTGCGGGGTTGGGGAACTATGAGGTTGGTGGCAGCGGGGGGAAGATCTCCAGAGGAGATGAGGTCAGTGACAGTCTTGGAAACGGTGGTTTGATGTTCGGTAGTGGGGTCATGGTCCAGGTGGAGGTAGGAGGAGGTGTCAGAGAGTTGGCGTTCAGCTTCCGCTAGGTAGAGGTCAGTACGCCAAACAACAAGAGCACCACCCTTGTCAGCGGGTTTAATGACAATGTCAGGGTTGGATCTAAGAGAATGGAGTGCTGCAAGTTCAGAGGGAGGTAGGTTGGAGTGAGTGAGGGGAGCAGAGAAATGGAGACGGCCGATGTCACGTCGGCAGTTAGCGATGAAAAGATCTAGAGAGGGTAAGAGGCCAGGGGGAGGGGTCCAGGTAGAATGGGAATTCTGCAAGCGGGAGAAAGGGAGAAACGACGGCCTCTGCTTTTTGTTGCCCCTCGAAAAAACGATGCCCCTTGCTTTCTGTTGCCTCTCGCAAAGACGAGGGCCCTGGCTTTATGTTGCCCCTCGCAAAAATGAGGGCCCTGGCTTTATGTTGCCCCTCGCAAAAACGACGGCCTCTGCTTTTTGTTGCCCCTCGCAAAAACGAGGGCCGTGGTTTTTTGTTGCCCATGGCAAAAACCACGGCTCTTGCTTTGAGTTGCCCCTCGCAAAAACAAGGGCACTGGCTTTTTGTTGCCCCTCGCAAAAATGAGTGCCCTGGATTTTTGTCGCCCCTCGCACAAACGAGGGCCCTTGCTTTTTGTTGCCTCTCGCAAAAAGAGGGCCCTGGCTTTTTGTTCCCCTCGCAGAAACGACAATCCTTGCTATTTGTTGCCCCTCGAAAAAAGAGGCCCTTGCTTTTCGTTTGCCCACGAAAAAACGAGGGCTCTGGCTTTTTGTTGGCCATCGCAAAAACTATGGCCCTTGCTTTATGTTTCCCCTCGCAAAACCAGCGGTCCTTGCTTTTTGTTGCCACAAGCATCAACGAGGGCCCTGTCTTATTGTAGCCCCTTGCAAAAACAACGGCCATTGCTTATTGTTGCCCCTCGCAAAAACGAGGGCCCTGGCTTTTTGTTGCCCCTCGCAAAAAGAGGGCCCTGGCTTTTTGTTGCCACTCGCAAAAACGAAAGTCGTTGCTTTTTGTTGTCCCTCGCAAAAACGAGGGCCCTGGCTTTATGTTGCCCCACGCAAAAACGAGGGCCCTGGCTTGTTGTGGGCCATCGCAAAAACGATGGCCCTTGCTTTATGTTTCCCCTCGCAAAACCAGCGGTCCTTGCTTTTTGTTGCCACAAGCATCAACGATGGCCCTGTCTTATTGTAGCCCCTTGCAAAAACAACGGCCATTGCTTATTGTTGCCCGTCGCAAAAACGAGGGCCCTGGCTTTTTGTTGCCCCTCGCAAAACCAATGGCCCCTGATTTTAGTTGCCCCTCGCAAAAACGAGGGCCCTGTCTTTTTGTTGCCCCTCGCAAAAAGAGGGCCCTGGCTTTTTGTTGCCCCTCGCAAAAACGAAAGTCGTTGCTTTTTGTTGTCCCTCGCAAAAACGAGGGCCCTGGCTTTATGTTGCCCCACGGAAAAATGAGGGCCCTGGCTTGTTGTGGGCCCTCACCAAAGCGATGGCCCTTGTGTTTTGTTGCCCCTCGCAAAACCAGTGGTCCTTGCTTTTTGTTGCCCCTCGCAAAAATGAGGGCCCTGTCTTTTTGTTGCCCCTCGCAAAAGCGATGGACCTTGCTTTTTGATGCCCCTCGCAAATAGAGGGCCCTGGCTCTTTGTTGCCCCTCGCCAAAATGACGACCCTTGCTTCTTGTTAACCCTTGCAATAACGAGAGCCCTGGCTTTTTGTTGCGCCTACCAAAAACGAGGGCCGTGGCTTTTTGTTGCCCCTCGCAACAACGATTGCCATTAATTTTTGTTGCCCCTCGCAAGAACGAGGGCAATGGCTTTATGTTGCCCCTCACAAAAACGGGGGCCCTTGCCTCCTGATGCCCATCGCAGAAACGATGGCCCTTGCTTTTTGTTGCCCCACGGAAAAATGATGGCCCTGACTTTTTGTTGCCCCTGGCAAAAACCACATCCCCTTGCTTTTTGTTGCCCCTCGCAAAAACGAGGGCCCTGGCTTTTTGTTGCCCCTCGCAAAAACGAGTGAACTTTCTTTCTGTTGCCCCTCGCAACAACGAGGGCCCTGGCTTTTTGTTTGCCCTCGCAAAAATGATGGCCCTTGCTTCATGTTGCCCCTCACAAACCAGTGGTTCCTGATTTTTGTTGCCACACGCAACAACGAGGGCCCTGTCTTATTGTAGCCCCTTGCAAAAACCATGGCCTTTGCTTTATGTTGCCGCTTGCAAAAACGAGGGCCCTTGCTTTTTGATGCCCCTCGCAAAAACGATGTCTCTTGCTATTTGATGCCCCGCGAAAAAACGACGCCCCTTGCTTTTTGTTGCCCCTCGCAAAAACGACGGCCTGTGCTTTTTGTTGCCCCTCACAAAAACGAGGGCCCTGGCTTTTTGTTGCCCCTCGCAAAAAGAGGGCCTTGGAACTTTGTTGCCCCTCGTTAAAACGACTGCCCTAGCCTTGTGTTGCCCCTCGCAAAGACGAGGGCCCTGGCTTTATGATGCCCCTCGCATAAGTGAGGGACCTGGCTTTTTGTTGCCCCTCGCCAAAATGACGACCCTTGCTTCTTGTTAACCCTCGCAATTACGAGGGCCGTGGCTTTTTGTTGCCCCTCGCAACAACGATGGCCATTGATTTTTGTTGCCCCTCGCAGAAACGATGGCCCTTGTTTTTGTTGCCCCACGGAAAAACGATGGCCCTGACTTTTTGTTGCCACTGGCAAAAACCACGGCCCTTGCTATTTGTTGCCCCTCACAAAAACGATTGCCCTGGCTTTTTGTTGCCCCTCGCAAAAACGAGTGACCTTTCTTTTTGTTGCCCCTTGCAAAAACGAGGGCCCTGGCTTTTTGTTGCCCCTCGCAACAACGAGGGCCCTGGCTTTTTTTTGCCCATCGCCAAAACAAGGGCCCTGGCTTTTTGTTGCCCCTCGCACAAACGAGTGCCCTTGCTTTTTGTTGCCCATCGCAAAAAGAGGGCCCTGGCTTTTTGTTGCCCCATGCAAAAACGAGGGCTCTGGCTTTTTGTTGGCCCTCGCAAAAATGATGGCCCTTGCTTCATGTTGTCCCTCACAAACCAGAGGTTCCTGATTTTTGTTGCCCCACGCAACAACGAGGGCCCTGTCTTATTGTAGCCCCTTGCAAAAACCACGGCCATTGCTTTTTGTTGCCCCTCGCAAAAACGATGGCTCTTGCTATTTGATGCCCCTCGAAAAAACGACGCCCCTTGTTTTACGTTGCCCCTTGCTAAAACGATGGCCCTTGCTATTTGTTGTCCCTCGAAAAACGACGCCCCTTGCTTTTTGTTGACCATCGTAAAAACGATGGCGTTTGCTTTTTGTTGCCCCTCGCAAAGACGATGGCCCGGGCTTTATGTTGCCCTTCGCAAAAATGAGGGCCCTGGCTTTTTGTTGCCCCTCGCAAAAACGACGTCCACTGCTTTTTTTTGCCACTCGCAAAAACGAGGGCCGTGGCTTTTTGTTGCCCCTGGCAAAAAGGGGGCCCTGGCTTTTTGTTGCCCCTCAGAAAACGACGGCCCTTGCTTTTTGTTGCCCCTCGCAAAGACGAGGGCCGTTGCTTTATGTTGCCCCTCTCAAAAATGAGGGCCCTTGCTTTCTGTTGCCCCTCGCAAAAACGACGGCCTCTGTTTTTTGTTGCCCCTCGCACAAACGAGGGCCCTTGCTTTTTGTTGCCTCTCGCAAAAAGAGGACCCTGGCTTTTTGTTCCCCTCGCAAAAACGACAGCCCTTGCTATTTGTTGCCCCTCGAAAAAAAGAGGCCCTTGCTTTTTGTTGGCCCACGAAAAAATGAGGGCTCTGGCTTTTTGTTGACCCTCGCAAAAACGATGGCCCTTGCTTTATGTTTCCCCTCTCAAAACCAGCAGTCCTTGCTTTTTGTTGCCACAAGCATCAACGACGGCCCTGTCTTATTGTAGCCCTTTTCAAAAACAACGGCCATTGCTTATTATTGCCCCTCGCAAAAGCGAGGGCCCTTGCTTTTTGTTGCCCCTCGCAAAAACGAAGGCCCTTGCTATTTGATGCCCCTCGAATAAACGATGGCCCTTGCTTTTTGTTGCCCCACGCAAAAACGAGATCCCTGTCTTTCTGTTGCCCCTCGCAAAACCAATGGCCCTTGATTTTTGTTGATCCACGCAAAAACGAGTGCCCTGACTTCTTGATGCCCCAGGCAAAAACCAGAGCCCTTGCTTTTAGTTGCTCCTCGCATAAACGAGGGCCCTGTCTTTTTGTTGCCCCTCACAAAAACGAGTGACCTTGCTTTTTGTTGCCCCTCACAAAAACAAGGGACCAAGCTTTTTGTTGCCCCTCACAAAAACGAGTGACCTTGCTTTTAGTTGCTCCTTGCAAAACCGAGGGCCCTGGCTTTTTGTTGCCCGTCACAAAAACGAGTGACCTTGCTATTTCTTGCCCCTCGCAAAAAGAGGGCCCTGGCTTTTTATTGCCGCTCGCAAAAATGACAGTCCTTGATTTTTTTTGCCCCTCGCAAGAACGAGGGCCCTGACTTTATGTTGCCCCATGCAAAAACGAGGTCCCTGGATCTTTGTGGGCCTTCCCAAAAACGATGGCCCTTGCTTTTTGTTGCCCCTCGCAAATCCAGCGGTCCTTGCTTTTTGTTGCCCCACGCAAAAACGTGGGCCCTGACTTATTGTTGCTCCTTTCAAAAACACGGCCATTGCTTTTTGTTACCCCTCGCTATAACGAGGGCCCAGGCTTTTTGTTGCCCATTGCAAAAACGAGGGCCCTTGCTTTTTGTTGCCACTTGCAAAAAGAGGGCCCTGGCTTTTGGTTGCCCCTCGGAAAAACGATGGCCCTTGCTTTTTGTTGCCCATTGCAAAAACAAGAGCCCTGGCTTTATGTTGCCCCTCGCAAAAACGAGGGCCCTTGCTTTTTGATGCCCCTCGCAAAAAGAGGGCCCTAGCTTTTTGTTGCCCCTCGGTAAAACGCCGGCCCTTGCTTTTTGTTGCCCCTCGCAAAGACGAGGGCCCTGGCTTTATGTTGCCCCTCGCAAAAACGACGGCACTTGCATTTTGTTAACCCTCACAATAGTGAGAGCCCTGGCTTTTTGTTGCCCCTCGCAAAAACGACGGCCACTGCTTTTTGTTGCCCCATGCCAAAATGAGGGCCGTGGCTATTGGTTACCCCTCGCAAAACCAGCTGTCCTAGCCTTTTGTTGCCCCACGCAAAAACGAGGGCCCTGACTTTTTGTTGCCCCTTGCAAAAACCACGGCCATTGCTTTTTGTTGCCCCTCGCAAAAACGAGGGCCTGGCTTTTTGTTGCCCCTCGCAAAAACGAGGGACCTGGCTTTTTGTTGCCCATCGCAAAAACGAGGGCCCTGGCTTTTTGTTGCCCCTCGCAAAAAAGATGGCCTTTGCTTTTTGTTGCCCCTCGCAAAGACGAGGGACCTGGCTTTCTGTAGCCCCTCGCAAAAATGAGGGCCTGGCTTTTTGTTGCCCCTCGCAAAAACGACGGCCCTTGGTTTTTGTATCCCACGCAATAACGAGGGCATTGGCTTTATGTTGCCACTCGCAAAAACGACAGCCTCTGCTTTATTGTTGCCCCTCGCAAAAACGAGAGCCGTGGCATTTTGTTGCCCCTCGCAAAAACGACGGCCACTGCTTTTTGTTGACCCTCGCAAAAAGGAGGTCCATGGCTTTTTGTTGCCCCTCACAAAAGCGGGAGCCCTTGCCTTTTGATGCCCCTCCCCAAAACGAGGGCACTGACTTTTTGTTGCCCCTGGCAAAAGTCACGGCCCTTGCTTTTTGTTGCCCCTCACCAAAACGAGGGCCCTGGCTTTTTGTTGCCCCTGGCAAAAATGTGTGACCTTGCTTTTTGTTGCCCCTCGCACTAACGAGGGCCCTTGCTTTCTGTTGCCCCTGGCAAAAATATGGCCCTGGCTTTATGTTGCCCCAAGCAAAAACGAGGGCTCTGGCTTTTTGTTGGCCCTCACAATAACAATGGCCCTTGCTTTATGTTGCCCCTCGCAAGACCAGCGGTCCTTGCTTTTTGTTGCCCCACGCCACAACGAGGGCCCTGACTTATTATAGCTCCTTGCAAAAACTAAGGCCATTGCTTTTTGTTGCCCCTCGCAAAACGAGGGCCCTTGTTTTTTGTTGCCCCTTGCTAAAACGATGGCCCGTGCTATTTGTTGCCCCTCGAAAAAACGACACCCCTTGCTTTCTGTTGCCCCTCGCAAAAACGACGGCCTTTGCTTTTTGTTGCCCCTCGCAAAGACGAGGGCCGTGGTTTTTTGTTGCCCCTCGCAAAAACGACGGCCTCTGCTTTTTGTTGACCCTCGCAAAAACGAGGGCCGTGGTTTTTTGTTGCGCGTTGCAAAAACCACGGCTCTTGCTTTGTGTTGCCCCTCGCAAAAACAAGGGCACTGGCTTTTTGTTGCCCTTCGCAAAAACGAGTGCACTTGATTTTTGTCGCCCCTCGCACAAACGAGGGCCCTTGCATTTTGTTGCCTCTCGCAAAAAGAGGGCCCTGGCTTTTTGTTCCCCTCGCAGAAACTACAGTCCTTGCTATTTGTTGCCCCCCGAAAAAAGAAGCCCTTGCTTTTCGTTGGCCCACGAAAAAACGAGGGCTCTGGCTTTTTGTTGGCCCTCGCAAAAACGATGGCCCTTGCTTTATGTTTCCCCTCACAAAACCAGCGGTCCTTGCTTTTTGTTGCTACAAGCATCAACGAGGGCCCTGTCTTATTGTAGCCCCTTGCAATAACAACGGCCATTGCTTATTGTTGCCCCTCGCAAAAACGAGGGCCCTTGCATTTTGTTGCCCCTCGGAAAAACGATGGCCCTTGCTATTTGTTGCCCCTCGAATAAACGATGGCCCTTGCTTTTCGTTGCCCCACACAAAAACGAGATCCCTGTCTTTCTGTTGCCCCTCCCAAAACCAATGGCCCTTGCTTTTTGTTGATCCACGCAAAAATGAGTGCCCTGACTTTTTGATGACCCAGGCAGAAACCACAGCCCTTGCTTTTAGTTGCTCCTCGCAAAAACGAGGGCCCTGGCATTTGGTTGCCCCTCACAAAAAAGAGTGACCGAGCTTTTTGTTGCCCCTCACAAAAACGAGGGCCCTGGCTTTTGGTTGCCCCTCGCAATAACAGGGGCCCTGGCTTTTTGTTACCCCTCGGAAAAAGAGGGCCCTGGCTTTTTATTGCCCCTCGCCTAAATGACATTCCTTGATTTTTTTTGCCCCTCTAAAAAAACGAGGCCCCTGACTTTATGTTGCCCCATGCAAAAACGAGGTCTCTGGATTTTTGTGGGCCTTCACAAAAACGATGACCCTTGCTTTTTGTTGCCCCTCGCAAGACCAGTGGGCACTGACTTATTGTTGCGCCTTTCAAAAACACGGCATTTGCTTTTTGTTACCCCTCGCTGTAACGAGGGCCCAGGCTTTTTGTTGCCCATTGCAAAAACGAGGGCCCTTGCTTTTTGTTGCCCCTCGCAAAAAGAGGGCCCTGGCTTTTGGTTGCCACTCGGAAAGACAACGGCCCTTGCTTTTTGTTGCCCATCGCAATAACAAGGGCCCTGGCTTTTTGTTGCCCCTCGCAAAAAGAGGGCCCTAGCTTTTGGTTGCCCCTCGGTAAAACGACGGCCCTTGCTTTTTGTTGCCCCTCGCAAAGACGAGGGCCCTGGCTTTATGATGACCCTCGCAAAAACGATGGCGCTAGCTTTATGTTTCCCCTCGCAAAACCAGCGGTCCTTGCTTTTTGTTGCCACAAGCATCAACGAGGGCGCTGTCTTATTGTAGCCCCTTGCAAAAACAACGGCCATTGCTTATTGTTGCCCCTCGAATAAACGTTGGCCATTGCTTTTCGTTGCCCCACGCAAAAACGAGATCCCTGCCTTTCTGTTGCCCCTCGCAAACCAATGGCCCTTGCTTTTCGTTGCCCCACGCAAAAACGAGATCCCTGTCTTTCTGTTGCCCCTCGCAAAACCAAAGGCCCTTGCTTTTTGTTGATCCACGCAAAAACGAGTGCCCTGACTTTTTGATGCCCCAGGCAAAAACGACTGCCCTAACTTTTTGTTGCCCCTCGCAATGACGAGGGGCCTGGCTTTATGATGCCCCTCGCATAAGTGAGGGACCTGGCTTTTTGTTGCCCCTCGTCAAAATGACGACCCTTGTGTCTTGTTAACCCTCGCAATAACGAGGGCCGTGGCTTTCTGTTGCCCCTCGCAACAACGATGGCCATTGATTTTTGTTAACCCACGCAATAACGAGGGCACTGGCTTTATGTTGCCCCTCGCAAAAACGGCAGCCTCTGCTTTTTGTTAACCCACACAATAACCAGGGCACTGGCTTTATGTTGCCCCTCGCAAAAACGACAGCCTCTGCTTTTTGTCTCCCCTCGCAAAAACGAGGGCCGTGACATTATGTTGCCCCTCGCAAAAACGGCGGCACTGGCTTTTTGTTGCCCCTCGCAAAAACGAATGCCCTGGCTTTTTGTTGCCCCTTGCAAAAAGAGGGCCCTGGCTTTTTGTTACCCCTCGCAAAAACGACAGTCGTTGCTTTTTGTTGCCCCTCGCAAAAACAAGGGCCCTGGCTTTATGTTGCCCCTCGCAAAAACGAGGGCTCTGGCTTTTTGTGGGCCCTCGCAAAAACGATGGCCATTGCTTTTTCTTGCCCCTTGCAAAACCAGCGGTCCTTGCTTTTTGTTGCCCCACGCAAAAACGAGGGCCCTGACTAATTGCTGCCCCTTGCAAAAACCACAGCCATTGCTTTTTGTTGCCCCTCGTAAAAACGAGGGATTTGGCTGTTTGTTGCCGTTTGCAAAAGCGAGGGACCTTGCTTTTTGTTGGCCATCGCAAAAACGAGGTCCCTGGCTTTTTGTTGCCCCCCCCAAAAACGAGGACCCCTGGCTTTTTTTGCCCCTCGCATAAACGATGGCCCTTGCTTTTTCTTAATCCTTGAAATAACGAGAGCCCTGGCTTTTTGTTGTCCCTCGCAAAAACGATGGCCATTGCTTTTTGTTGCCGCTCGCAACAATGATGGCCCTTGATTTTTGTTGCCCGTCGCAAAATCGAGGGCCCTGGCTTTTGGTTGCCACTCACAGAAGCGGGGGCACTTGCCTTTTGACGGCCCTCAGAAAAACGAGAGCCATGGCTTTTTGTTGCCCCTCGTAAAAGCGATTGACTTTGCTATTTTTTGCCCCTCGCAATAACGAGGGCCCTGGCTTTAAGTTGCCCCACGCTAAAACGAGGGCTCTGGCTTTTTGTTGGCCCTCGCAGAAACGATGGCCCTTGCTTTTTGTTGCCCCATGCAACAACGAGGGCCCTGACTTACTGTAGCCCCTTGCAAAAACTATGGCCATTGGTTTTTCTTGCCCCTCGCAAAAACGAGGGCCCTTGCTTTTTTTTGCCCCTTGCAAAAACGACGGCCTTTGCATTTTGCTCTCCTCACAAAAACCAGGAACCTGGCTTTTTGTTGCCACTCGCAAAAACGACGGTCCTTGCTTTTCTTTGCCCCACGCAAAAACGAGATCCCTGTCTTTTTGTTGCCCCTCGCAAAACCAACGGCCATTGCTTTTTGTTGCCACAGGCAAAAACGAGTGCACTGACTTTTTGATGCCCCAGGCAAAAACCACGGCCCTTGCTTTTTGTTGCCCCTCGCAAAAACGAGGGCTCTGGATTTTTGATGTCCCTCGCAAAAGCGAGGAAAATTGCTTTCTGCTCCCCATCGCGAAAACGAGGGCCATGGCGTTTTGTTGCCCCTCGCAAAAACGAGGTACCTTGCTATTTGTTGCCCCTCGCAAATAGAGGGACCAGACTTTTTGTTGCCCCTTGGAAAAACGACGGCCCTTGCTTTTTGTTCTTCCTCGCAAAGACGACGGCCCTGGCTTTATGTTGCCCCTCGCAAAAATGAGGGCCCTGGCTTTTTGTTGACCCTCGCAAAAACGATAGCTACTGATTAATGTTGCACCTAGCAAAAACGAGGGCCCTGACTTTTTGTTGCCCCTCGCAAAATCCACAGCCCTTGCTTTTTGTTGCCCCTCGCAAAAAGATGGCCCAGACTTTTTGTTGCACCTCGGAAAAACCGCGGCCCTTGCTTTTTTTTGCCCCTTGCAAAGTCGAGGGCCCTGGCTTTATGTTGCCCCTCGCAAAAATGAAGGCCCTGGCTTTTTGGTGCCCCTCGCAAAAACGATGGCACTTGCTTTTTGTTGCCTCTCGCAAAACCAACGGTCCTTGCTTTTTGTTGCCCTTGGCAAAAACGAGGGCCCTGGCTTTTTGTTGCCCCTCGCAACAACGAGTGATGTTCTTTTTGTTGCCCCTCGCAAAAAAAAGGGCCATTGCTTTTTGTTGCACCTCGCAAAAAGAGGGCCCTTTCTTTTATTTGCCCCTCGCAAAAACGAGAGACCTGGCTTTATGCTGCCCCACGCAAAAACGATGGCACTTGCTTTTTGTTGCCTCTCGCAAAACCAACGGTCCTTGCTTTTTGTTGCTCCACGCAAAAACGAGGGCCCTGACTTTTTGTTGCCCCTCGCAAAACCACGGCCACTGCTTTTTGTTGCCCCTCTTAAAAACGTGGGCCCTGGCTTTATGTTGCCCCTCGCAAAAGCGAGGGCCCTGGCTTTTTGTTGCCCATCGCAAAAACGATGGCCCTTGCTTTTTGATACCCCTTGCAAAAATGAGGCCCCTGGCTTTTAATTGCCCCTCGCAAAAAGGATGACCTTTGCTTTTTGTTGCCCTCGCATAACCGACGGCACTGGCTTTTTGTTGCCCCTCGCAATAACGAGGGCCCTTGCTTTTTGTTGCCCCTCGCAAAAACGACAGCCCTTGCTTTTTGTTGCCCCTCGCAAAACCAGCGGTCCTTGCTTTTTGTTGCTCCACGCAAAAACGAGGCCCCAGGCTTTTTGTTGTTCCTTGCAAAAGCGAGCGACCTTGCTTTTTGTTGCCCATCGCAAAAACAAGGGCCCTGGCATTTGGTTGTCTCTCGTAAAACGACGGCCCTTGCTTTTTGTTGCCCCTCGCAAAGACGAGGGCCCTGGCTTTATGTTGACCCTCGCAAAAACGACGGCCATTGCTCTTTGTTAACCCTCGCAATAACGAGAGCCCTGGCTTTTTGTTGCCCCTAGCAAAAAAGATAGCCACTGCTTTTTGTTGCCCCTCGCAATAACGAGGGCCGTGGCTTTTTGTTGCAGCTCGCAAAACCAGCTGTCCTAGCTTATTGTTGCCCCACGCAAAAACGAGCGCCCTCGCTTTTTGTTGCCCCTCAGAAAAGCGAGGGACCTTGCTTCTTGTTGCCCATTGCAAAAACGAGGGCCCTGGCTTTTTGTTGCCTGTCGCAAAAATGAGGGCCATTGCTTTTGTTGCCCCTCGCAAAAAGAGGGCCCTGGCTTTTTGTTGCCCCTCGGAAAAACGACGGCCCTTGCTTTTTGTTGCCCCTCTCAAAGTCGATGGCCCTGGCTTTATGTTGCCCCTCGCAAAAATGAGGGCACTGGCTTTTTGTTGCCCCTCGCAAAAACGAGGGCCCTTGCTTTTTGTTGCCCCTCACAAAAAGAGGGCCTTACTTTTTATTACCCTGGCATAAACCACAGCCTTTGCTTTTTGTTGCCCCTCGCAAAAACGAGGGCCCTGGCTTTTTGTTTCCCCTCGCAAAAAAGAGTGAACTTGCTTTTTGTTGCCCCTCGATAAAACGAGGGCCCTGGCTTTTTCTTGACCCTCACAATAATGAGGGCACTTTGTTTTTTTTGCCCCCCGCAAAAAGAGGGCCCTGTATTTTATTTGCCCCTCGCAAAAACGAGGGCCCTGGCTTGCTGTCGCCCCTCGCAAAAACGACGGCCACTGCTTTTTGTTGCCCCTCGCAAAAATGAGGGCCGTGGCTTTTTGTTGCCCCTCGCAACAACGATGGCCCTTGATTTTTGTTGCTCCTCGCAAAAAAGACGGCCACTGCTTTTTGTGGGCCCTCGCAAAAACGGGGGCCCTTGCCTTTTGATGCCCCTCGCAAAAACGAGGGCCCTGGCTTTAAGTTGCCCCACACCAAAACGAGGGCTTTGGCTTTTTGTTGGCCCTCGCAGAAACGATGGCCCTTGCTTTATTTTGCCCCTCGCAAAACCAGCGGTACTTGCTTTTTGTTGCCGCCCGCAACAATGAGGGCCCTGACTTATTGTAGCCCCTTGCAAAAACTACGGCCCTTGCTTTTTGTTGCCCCTCGCAAAAACGACGGTCCTTGCTTTACGTTGCCCCATGCAAAAACGAGATCCCTGTCTTTTTGTTGCCCCTTTCAAAACCAACGGCCTTTGCTTTTTGTTGACCCAGGCAAAAACGAGTGCCCTGACTTTTTGTTGCCCTGTCAAAAACTACGTCCCTTGCTTTTTGTTGCCCCACGCAAAAACGAGGGCCCTGACTTTTTCTTCCCCTCGCAAAAACCACGGCCCTTGCTTTTAGTTGCCCCTCGCAAAAACGAGGGCCCTTGCTTTTTATTGCCACTTGCAACAACGATGGCCCTTGATTTTTGTTGCCCTTCGCAAAATCGAGGGCTCTGGCTTTTTGTTGCGCCTCACAAAAGCGGGGGCCCTTGCCTTTTGATGCCCCTCGCAGAAACGATGGCACTTGCTTTTTGTTGCCCCACGCAAAAACGATGGCCCTGACTTTTTGTTGCCCCTGGCAAAAACCAGGGCCCTTGCTTTTTGTTGCCCCTCGCAAAAACGAGGGCCAAGGCTTTTTGTTGGCCCTCGCAAAAACGATTGACCTTGCTTTTTATTTCCCCTTGCAAAAACGAGGGCCCTGGCTTTAAGTTGCCGGATGCAAAACGACGGCTCTGGATTTTTGTTGTCCCTCGCAGAAACGATGGCCCTTGCTTTATGTTGCCCCTCGCAAAACCAGCGGTCCTTGCATTTTTGTTCTCCCACGCAACAACGAGGGCCCTGACCTATTGTAGCCCCTTGCAAAAATTATGGCCATTGCTTTTTGTTGCCACTCGCAAAAACGAGGGCCCTGGCATTTTGTAGCCCCTCGCAAAAATGCGGGTTCTTGCTTACTGTTGCCCCTCGGAATAACTTGGGCCCTGGCTTTCTGTTGCCCCTTGCAAAAACGAGGGCCCTTGCTTTTTGTTGCCCCTCGCAAAAAGCGGGCCCTGGCTTTTTGTTGCCCGTCAGAAAAACAACGCCCCTTGCTTTTTGTAGCCCCTCGCAAAAACGACGCCCCTGGCTTCTCTTTGCCCTTCACAAAACCAACGGCCCCTGCTTTTTGTTGCCCCACGCAAAAACGAGGGCGCTGACTTTTTCTTGCCCCTCGCAAAAACCACAGCCCTTGCTTTTAGTTGCCCCTCGCAATAAGAGGGCCCAGAATTTTTGCTGCCCCTTCGCAAAACGGCGGCCCTTGCTTTTTGTTGCTCCTCGCAAAGACGGGGGCACTGGCTTTATGTTGCCCCTCGCAAAAATGAGGGCCCTGGCTTTTTGTTGCCCCTCGCAAAAACGACGGCCATTGCTTTTTGTTGCCCCTCGCAAAAACGAGGGCCGTGGTTTTTTGTTGCCCCTGGCAAAAACCACGGCCCTTTCTTTTTGGTGCCCGACGCAAAAACGAGTGCCCTGACTTTTTGATGCCCCAGGCAAAAAAAACGGCCCTTGCTTTTTGTTGCCCCTCGCAAAAACGAGGGCTCTCGCTTTTTGTTGGCCCTCCCAGAAACGATGGCCCTTGCTTTATGTTGCCCCTCGCAAAACCAGCGGTCCTTGCTTTTTGTTGCCTCATGCAACAACGAGGGCCCTGACTTATTGTAGCCCCTTGCAAAAACTATGGCCATTGCTTTTTGTTGCCCCTCGCAAAAACGTGGGCCCTGGCTTTTTGTTGCCCCTCGCAAAAACGAGGGTTCCTGCTTATTGTTGCCCCTCGCAAAAACTTGGGGCCTTGCTTTTTGTCGCTCCTCGCAAAAACGAGGGCCTTTGCTTTTTGTTGACCCTCGCAAAAAGCGGGCCCTGGCCTTTTGTTGCCCCTCAGAAAAACAAAAGCCCTTGCTTTTTGGAGCCACTCCCAAAAACGACGCCCCTGACTTTTCGTTGCCCCTCACAAAACCAACGGCCCTTGCTATTTGTTGCCCCACGCAAAAATGAGGGACCTGACTTTTTCTTGCCCCTAGCAAAAACGAGGGCCCTTGCTTTTTGTTGCTCCTCGCAAAAAGAGGGCCCAGACTTTTTGTTGCCACTCCGTAAAATGGCGGCCCTTGCTTTTTGTAGCCCCTCGCAAAGACGTGGGCACTGGCTTTATGTTGCCCCGAGCAAAAATTAGGGCCATGGCTTTTTGTTGCCCCTCGCAAATACGACGGCCACTGCTTTTTGTTGCCCCTCGCAAAAACGAGGGCCATGGTTTTTTGTTGCCCCTGGTAAAAACCACGGCCCTTGCTTTTTGTTGCCCCACGCAACAACGAGAGTCCTGACTTATTGTAGCCCCTTGCAAAAACTATGGCCATTGCTTTTCGTTGCCACTCGCAAAAACGAGGTCCCTTGCTTTTGGTTGCCCCTCCAAAAACGACGGTCCTTGCTTTTTGTTGCCCCAAGCAAAAACGAGATCCCTGACTTTTTGTTGCCCATTGCAAAACCAACGGCCATTGCTTTTTGTTGCCCCAGGCAAAAATGAGTGCCCTGACTTTTTGATGCCACAGGCAAAAACCACGGCCCTTGCTTTTTGATGCCCCTCGCAAAAACGAGGGCTCTGGCTTTTTGTTGGCCCTCGCAAAAACGAGATTTCCTGCTTTTGTTGCCCCTCGCAAAAACTTGGGCACTGGCTTTTTGTTGCCCCTCGCAAAAAGCGGCCCTGGCTTTTTGTTGCCCCTACAGAAAAACAACGGCCCTTGCTTTTTGTAGCCCCTCGCAATAACAACGCCCCTAGATTTTCGTTGCCCCTCACAAAACCAACGGCCCTTGCTTTTTGTTGCCCCACACGCAAAAACGAGGGCCCTGGCTTTTTGTTGCCCCTCGCAAAAACGAGGGCCCCTGCTTTTTGTTGCCCCTCGCAAAGACGAGGGCCCTGGCTTTATGTTGCCCCTTGCAACAATGAGGGCCCTGGCTTTTTGTTGCCCCTCGCAAAAACGACGGCCCTTGCTTTTTCTTAATCCTCGCAATATCGTGAGCCCTGGCTTTTTGTTGCCCCTCGCAAAAACGATGGCTACTGCTTTATGTTGCCGCTCATAAAAACGAGGGCTGTGGCTTTTTGTTGCCCCTCGCAACAACGATGGCCCTTGATTTTTGTTGCCCCTCGCAAAATCGAGGGCCCTGGCTTTTTGTTGCCCCTATCAAAAGCGGGGGCCCTTGCCTTTTGATGCCCCTCGCAGAAACGATGGCCCTTGCTTTTTGTTGCCCCACGCAAAAACGATGGCCCTGACTTTTTGTTGCCCCTGGCAAAAACCACGGCCCTTGCTTTTTGTTGCCCCACGCAAAAACGAGGGCTCTGGCTTTTTGTTGGCCCTCGCATAAACGATGGCCCTTGCTTTATGTTGCCCCTCGCAAAACCAGCGGTCCTTGTTTTTGTTACCCCACGCAACAACGAGGGCCCTGACTTATTGTAGCCACTTGCAAAACTATGGTCATTGTTTTTTGTTGCCCATCGCAAAAATGAGGGCCCTGGCTTTTTGTTGCCCCTCGCAAAAACGAGCGTTCTTGCTTATTGTTGCCTCTCGCAAAGACTTGGGCCCTGGCTTTTTGTCGCCCCTCGCAAATACGAGAGCCCTTGCTTTTTGTTGCCCATCGCAAAAAGCGGGCCCTGGCTTTTTGTTGCCCCTCAGAAAAACTACGGCACTTGCTTTTTGTAGCCCCTCGCAAGAACGACACCCCTGGCTTTTCGCTGCCCCTCACAAAACCAACGGCCCTTGCTTTTTGTTGCCCCACGCAAAAACGAGGGCCCTGACTTTTTATTGCCCCTCGCAAAAACCATGCTCTTGCTTTTAGTTGCCCCTCGCATAAACGAGGGCCCTTGTTTTATGTTGCCCCTCGGATAAAGGGGGCCCAGATTTTTTGTTGCCCCTCCGTAAAACGGCGGCCCTTGCTTTTTGTAGCCCCTCGCAAAGACGAGGGCCCTGGCTTTAAGTTGCCCCTCGCATAAATGAGGACCCTGGCTTTTTGTTGCCCCTCGCAAAAACGACGGCCACTGCTTTTTTTTGCCCCTCGCAAAAACGAGGGCCGTGGTTTTTTGTTGCACCTGTCAAAAACCACGGCCCCTGCTTTTTGTTGCCCCACGCAAAAACGAGTGACCTTGTGTAATGAAATCTGTTTGGCTTGCCTGTATTCGTTTTGCACTCATGTATATTACCCTCCCCCACACGGTGTATAGTTTCACTTCCTCTTTCCTGCCTAACCTGGAATGTTCCAGGTCTTGGCTCTTGGCTCCACCCCTGACTTCTCTTACATAAAGGTCCCAGGATCCATATGACTCATTCCTGCGAGCCAGTCAGTGTGTTGAGATGTTAGCTCTCATCTTAGTGATTAAAAGCCAACTTGTTAAGGTCTATAACTTCTAGTTTTTTGGTTATTGAAGGCACATCAGTTTTAATCACTAAAGAACACTAGGATGGATCGACTCCTGAAACCACAGCGTCTGGACTTGGATCCACATTCTGCTGAAGCATCAAATCAATTCGGACACTGGCTCAAATGCTTCAAACTCTTCGTGAGGGCCTCATCTGCTAGCGAGGTAGATAAACTGAGTCTACTGACTACTCGCGTCAATCATTGGATTTATTCGTTCATCCGGGACGCCACCTCTTACACAGAGGCCATCACTATCCTGAAGGCCCAATACCAGAGGCCTGTAAACGAAGTGTACGCCAGACATCTGCTGGCTACATGCAGGCAGCAATCTGAGGAATCAATGGACGATTTCTTGCAGGGCCTAAAGGACTTGGTCTGGGACTGTAACTGCAAGGCCGTGATGGCCAATGCATACTCTGACGAATTGGTCCACGATTCCTTCATCACGGGCCTCAAATCGAATTATATCCGGCAGAGACTGCTGGAGAAGGAGGTCCTGGACTTAAAAAAGGCAATGACCACTGCGCGATCGCTGGACGTGGCCCAGAAAATCTCTGAATCTTAGTCTTCTGGCCATGCGGCCCTCACCACCTCATGCGCGCCGAGCGGGCCGCCATCTTGGAATGAGCCATCTTCCCCATCCAGGTCTCAGACCAGCTCTACACCGCCGGAGTCCCCACACAGAAGTTCACCCAGGAGTCCTACTACAGCGGCAATGTCTCGAGGCCCGAAATGCTACTTCTGCGGCCAGGCCAAGCACCCCAGACAACGTTGCCCAGCGAAGGATGCTACATGCATCAAATGTAAATAAAAGGGGCATTTTAGCAAAGTCTGCAGGGGGAATCCGATTTCCAACACCGTCACCGCCTCGTGCGTGCCGTGCGGGCCGCCATCTTGGGATCCGCCATCTTTTCCCGACTCAACAGCCGCCCAGGGCCCAACAGTGGCTTCGATCACGGTGGATCAATCCAGGCCACACCCGTTGAAAATATCCATGATAGACATACAGGTAAACGGGAATTTAACAAAATGTTTAATTGACTGTGGGAGTACCGAGAGTTTTATCCACCCTAGCCTGGTACAGCAGCACTCATTAACGGTAACCCCAACATGGAGCAAAATTGCTATGGCTGCTAAGCCCCATACTTCGGACATTTTGGGCTACTGTGTGGTAACACTGACTGTAAAAGGCACGGACTACAAGGATTTTAAACTCCTCGTGATGCCAGAATTCTGTGTTAATGTAATGTTTGGCCTGGACTTCCAGTGCCACCACGAAAGTGTCACGCTAGCATATGGCGGGTCCCAGTCGCCACTCACAGTCTGTGGCCTATCAACCTTAAAAATCAGCCCGCCCTCTTTATTCACTAATCTCGCTCCGAACTGCAGGCCCATAGCGACCAAAAGTAGACGGTACAGTCTGGAAGACAGACACATTATCAAGGCGGAAGTGGACAGACTCCTGTGGGAAGGCATTATTGAATGCAGTACAAGTCTTTGGCGTGCCAAAGTAGTCATAGTTAAAAATAACGGAAAGAAACAGATGGTAATTGACTACAGCCAGGCTGTTAATATTTGTACCCAGCTGGAAACCTACCCTTTACCCCGCATATCAGAAATGGTCAACCAGATCGCGCAATACCGAG
The DNA here is from genome assembly GCF_052327205.1 of Somniosus microcephalus. Lineage (NCBI taxonomy): Eukaryota > Metazoa > Chordata > Chondrichthyes > Squaliformes > Somniosidae > Somniosus > Somniosus microcephalus. The sequence goes on along the minus strand of NW_028225186.1, from coordinate 22,589,277 downwards.
TCTTCTCGACTATCGACCTCAAATCCGCGCATCACCAGCTCCCCATTAGAACGGAGGACCGCCCATACACCGCCTTTGAGGCGAACGGACGCCTCTACAATTTTCTCAGAGTGCCCTTCGGGGTAACAAATGGGGTCTCGGTCTTCCAACGTGAGATTGACCGCACGGTTGACGAGAATAAACTACAAGCTACCTACCCCTGTCTGGAAATGTCACTATCTGTGGGCACAACCAGCAAGACCACGATCTAAATCTTGCGAGATTTTTAAAAACTGCCCTAAAGCTGAATCTAACCTACAACGAAGACAAATGTGTCTTCAACACAACCTGTCTCTGTATCCTCGGATGTGTGGTGGAAGATGGGGTAATTGGACCGGACCCTGACCGATTACGCCCCCTAAAGGAACTGACCCTGCCACACAATCCCAAAGCTTTAAAAAGGTGCTTGGCATTATTTTCGTATTATGCCCAATGGGTGCCCAATTTCTCTGATAAGGCCCGACCCCCCATTAAATCGACGTCCTTCCCACTATCAGCTGAAGCTCGGGAGGCTTTCACCAGTATCAAACAGGACATTGAAAGGGCTGCACTGTGTGCAGTGGACGAAAGCATTCCCTTTCAAGTCGAAAGTGATGCGTCAGACTTTGCTTTAGCTGCGACCCCCAATCAGGCTGGGAGACCTGTGGCCTTCTTCTCCCGAACCCTTCAGGGACCTGAAATCAGGCACTCTTCTGTCGAGAAGGGGGCACAGGCTATAGTGGAGGCAGTGCGGCACTGGAGACACTACCTAGCCGGCAAACGGATCACCCTGCTCACCAAGCAGCGGTCGGTGGCTTTCATGTTTAATAACAAACAAAGGGGGAAAATAAAGAATGACAAAATACTCAGGTGGAGGATCGAACTATCCACGTTCGACTATGATATTATGTACAGGCCAGGAGCCCTTAATGAACCCCCAGACACCCTATCGCGGGGAATGTGTGCCAGCATTCATACGGACAAATTACAGGGTATCCACAACGACCTCTTTCACCCAGGAGTCACCCGATTATACCATTTTATAAAGCCCCGCAATCTGCCCCACTCCATCGAGGAGGTCAGGGCAATGACCAGAGACTGCCGCATCTGTGCGGAATGCAAGCCTCGTTTCTACAGGCCTGACCGTGCACACCTTATCAAAAACACACAGCCATTCAAGCGCCTAAGTCTGGAATTCAAGGGAACCCTCCCCCTGCCGACCGTAACGTATACTTCCTCAATATCATCGATGAATATTCCAGCTTCCCCTTCGCCATTCCCTGCCCAGACATGACCAGTGCCACAGTCATCAAGTGTCTCGGTAATCTATTCTGCATGTTTGGCATGCCGAACTACATACACAGTGATAGGGGGACGTCATTTATGAGTGACGAACTGCACCAGTTCTTGCTCTCAAGGGGGATAGCCACTAGCAGAACCACTAGTCGGGAGAGCAGGAGGCCAGTAACTGGTGAGTTTAAAAGCTCACCTTTCACGGGCTTTTTCTTTCACAGCTGGTGCAGTCGGGAGAGCAGGAGGCCAGTAACTCTTATATAGGTGGAGCTGTTGCTAAACCCGAAACACTACAGTGTAGTGCCTCCCACCCTTCCACCTCCTCTAACCTTTTAGGGGTTAGGGGAAGTTGAAAAGGTAGGTTCAATTTATTTTATTTCAGGAGCCTAACCTAGGTGGAAAAGGTTCCAGGATAGGAGGCGGCAGTGAAAATACAACACCAGAAAACAGGTAGGTGACTGGTTGGTGAGTACTTTCACAAACTTATTCTAAGTAGAATTCAATAATTAAGCTAAATCGTAGTAAATAAAAGGGTATTGTAAGGGTTAAGTCATGGAAGGGCAGCTCGGACCCGTGTCATGCTCCTCCTGTGCCATGTGGGAAATCAGGGACACTGTCCCTGACAACTATGTGTGCAGGAAGTGTGTCCAGCTGCAGCTCCTAGCGGACCGCATGGCGGCGCTGGAGCTGCGAATGGACTAACTCTGGAGCATACGCGATGCTGAGGATGTTGTGGATAGCACATTCAGTGAGTTGGTCACACCGCAGGTAAAGGCTAGCTCAGACAGTAAATGGGTGACCAAAAGGCAGGGTAAAGGCAGGAAGGTAGTGCAGGAGTCACCTGCGGTCATCTCCCTCCAAAACAGGTTTACCGTTTTGGGTACTGTTGGGGGAGATGACTTATCAGGGGAAGGCACCAGCAGCCAGGTTCAGGGCACCATGACTGGCTCTGCTGCACAGAAGGGCGGGAAAAAGAGGGATAGGGCTATAGTGATAGGGGATTCAATTGTAAGGGGGATAGATAGGAGTTTCTGTGGCCGAGACCGAGACTCCAAGATAGTATGTTGCCTCCCTGGTGCAAGGGTCAAGGATGTCTCGGAGCGGGTGCAGAGCATTCTGAAGGGGGAGGGGGATCAGCCAGTTGTCGTGGTACATGTAGGTACCAACGACGTAGGTAAAAAGAGGGAGGAGGTCCTACAAGCTGAATTTAGGGAGTTAGGAGCTAAATTGAAAAGTAGGACCTCAAAGGTAGTAATCTCTGGATTGCTACCAGTGCCACGAGCTAATAAGTTTAGAGAGAGTAAGATAGATAAGCTAAATACGTGGCTTGAGCAGTGGTGCAAGGGAGAGGGATTTAAATTCTTGAGGCTTTGGAACCAGTTCTTGGGGAGGAGTGACCTGTACCAAGGGGAGGGTCTACACCTGAACTGTGAGGGAGCCGATGTCCTCGGGGTAATATTTTCTAGGGCGGTTCGGGAGGATTTAAACTAATTTGGCAGGGGGATGGGAACCTAGGTAGTGGAAAAGAGGGAAGTCATATGAAGTCAGAAATAGATGGTAGAAAGGTGAGAAGCAATAAGCAAAGGAGAGAAACACAAAGGGCCAAACTAATTCATAATGAGAGTGTGAAAAAAGCAAGCCTGAAGGCTTTGTATCTTAATGCTAGAAGCATTAGGAACAAGGTGGATGAATTAATTGTGGAAATAGAGGTAAACAAGTATGATTTGATTGGGATTACAGAAACGTGGCTGCAGGGTGGGCAAGGCTGGGAACTTAACATCCAGGGATATACAATATTTAGGAAGGATCGGCAAAAAGGTAGGGGAGGTGGGGTAGCATTGCTGGTAAAGGAGGGGATTAATGCAATGGAAAGGAAGGATATTAACTCGGATGAAACGGAATCTGTATGGGTAGAAATGAGAAATAGCAAGGGGAGGAAAACGTTAGTGGGTGTGATATATAGGCCTCCAAATAGTAATATGGAGGTGAGGGAAGGCATAAAAAGGGAAATTAGAGAAGCGTGCGATAAGAGCACAGCTGTCATCATGGGTGACTTTAATTTACATATTGATTGGACTACCCAAATTAGTAAAAATTCTGAGGAGGAGGAATTCCTGGAATGTTTTCGGGACGGTTATCTGGACCAATATGTCGAGGAGCCGACTCGAGATCAGGCCATTTTAGACTGGGTATTGTGCAATGAGAAGGGACTTATCAGCAATCTTCTTCTACGAGGCCCCTTGGGTCAGAGCGATCATAATATGATCGAGCTCTCAGTCGAGATGGAGAGTGAGGAAATTGAATCAGAGACTAAGGTCCAGAACTTAAATAAAGGGAATTATGAGGGTATGAGACGGGAATTGGGTAAGATTGATTGGGTGGTGTTTCTGGGGGGATTGACAGTGGATAGACAATGGCAAGCATTCAAAGATAGAATGGAAGAATTCCAGAACATGTTTATACCGGTTTGGCATAAAAATAAACCTAAAAAGGTGACTCAACCGTGGATAACGAGGGAAATTAGGGACAGCATAAAATCAAAAAAAAGGGCATATCAACTGGCAAAAAAAAGCACCAGACCGGAAGATTGGGGGCAGTACAGGATACAGCAAAAGAGGACAAAGGGATTAATCAGGAAGGGGAAAATAGAATACGAAAGTAAACTTGCAGCAAACATAAAGACAGACTGCAAAAGCTTTTATCGGTATATCAGGAGGAAAAGACTGGTAAAATCCCAAGTCGGTCCCTTGCAGTCCGATTCGGGAGAATATATAATGGAGAATAAGGAAATGGCAGACCAATTAATCTCATACTTTGGTTCTGTATTCACAAAGGAGGACACAAATAACCTCCCAGGAATATCGGCAAACATAGGGACTAATGAGAGGGCGGAGCTGACAGAAATTAGTATCTCTAGGGATATGGTGTTGGGTAAGTTGAGGGGACTGAAGGCCGACAAATCCCCGGGGCCTGATAAACTACATCCTAGGGTACTTAAGGAGGTGGCCCTGGAGATAGCAGGTGCTCTAAGGATCATCTTCCGGAACACCATTGACTCGGGAACAGTACCCGTGGATTGGAGGGTAGCTAATGTTACCCCAATATTTAAAAAGGGGGGTAGAGGGAAAGCAGGGAATTATAGACCAGTAAGCCTTACATCGGTTGTGGGCAAAATGCTAGAGTCCATTATTAAGGATAAAATAGCGGAGCACTTGACAAATGGGGAAAGGATCGGACAGAGTCAACATGGATTTACAAAGGGTAAATCGTGTTTGACTAATCTGCTGGAATTTTTTGAGGAAGTAACTGGTAAAATAGATGGGGGAGAGCCAGTGGATGTGGTGTACCTTGACTTCCAGAAAGCCTTCGATAAGGTTCCACACAAAAGATTATCATGCAAAATTAAGGCTCATGGGATTGGGGGCAAAGTATTAACGTGGATAGAGAACTGGCTGGCGGATAGAAAACAGAGAGTTGGAATAAACGGCTCGTTTTCGGAGTGGCAGGCAGTGACCAGCGGGGTGCCGCAAGGATCTGTCCTGGGACCCCAGCTGTTCACAATATATATAAATGATCTGGATCAGGGAATTGGATGCAATATTTCCAAATTCGCTGACGACACTAAACTAGGAGGAGGGGTGGGCTCTGATGAGGATGTCAGGAGGCTACAGTGCGATTTGGACAGGTTGGGGGAATGGGCGGATACGTGGCAGATGCACTATAATGTGGATAAATGCGAGGTTATCCACTTTGGGGGTAAAAACAGGAGGGTAGATTATTATCTAAATGGCAATAGATTGGGAGATGGGGAAGTGCAGAGGGACCTGGGTGTTCTTGTGCACCAGTCACTGAAGGAGAGCATGCAGGTGCAACAGGCGATTAAGAAGGCAAATGGTATGTTGGCCTTCATATCAAGGGGGTTCGAGTATAGGAATAGGGATACCTTATTACAACTGTACAAGGTGCTGGTGAGACCGCATCTGGAGTATTGTGTACAGTTTTGGTCGCCCCATCTGCGGAAGGATGTTCTTGCCATGGAAAGAGTGCAACGGCGATTCACCAGGCTGATACCTGGAATGGCGGGAATGAACTACGAAGAGAGATTAAATAGTTTGGGCTTGTACTCACTGGAGTTTAGAAGATTGAGAGGGGATCTCATCGAAACATATAAAATTATGGCAGGCCTGGACAGGCTGAATTCAGAGAGAATGTTTCCAATGGCCGGGGAGCACAGAACCAGAGGCCACAGTCTAAAAATAGCGGGCAAATCATTTAAAACAGAGATGAGGAAGAATTTCTTCACTCAAAGAGTGGTGAGCCTGTGGAATTCCCTGCCACAGAGGGCTGTGAAGGCTAATTCAATAAATATTTTCAAGAGAGAATTGGATATATTTCTGAAGGATAAGGGGATTAAGGGTTACGGAGAAAAGGCGGGGACGGGGTACTGAACTGGTAAGATCAGCTATGATCTCAGACGAAGATCAGCCATGATCTCATTGAATGGCGGAGCAGGCTCGAAGGGCCGAATGGCCTACTCCTGTTCCTATCTCTATAATAATATAATACTAATAATACACTAGCTACCACCCCCGGGGTAATGGGCAAGTGGAAAGGGAGAATGCTACTGTTTGGAAGGCTGTCACGTTAGCCTTAAAGTCAAAACGCCTTCCGACCTCCCGCTGGCAGGATGTCCTCCCAGACGTGCTCCACTCCATAAGGTCTCTGTTATGTACAGCCACTAACGCTACCCCTCACGAAAAGATGTTCGTTTTCCCCCGGAAATCTACCTCGGGCATATCTCTACCCACGTGGCTGACCTCTCCGGGGAGAGTACTATTGCGGAAGCATGTGAGAGACCATAAAACGGACCCCCTTGTGGAAAAGGTACAGCTCCTCCATGCAAACCCTCAGTACGCCTATATCGAATACTCTGACGGGCGAGAGGACACTGTTTCCATAAAAGACCTTGCTCACTCGGGGAGCGGAGAGAACGATGAGAGACCTACACCCGAGGAAGACCTACACCAAAAAGAGACAGGACGCCCAGATGTATCAAAACCCAACTTTAACCTGGAGCACACTGCAGATAACCTGGAAGACACTGCGGAGGCCCGGACGGCGGAGGAACCAGAATCCACTGCACTAGAGGCACCACAACCGGCTTTGCGCCGATCGCTGAGAACCGCAAACCCTCCTGACAGACTCACTTATACCAACTTTTAAGAAACATCACCCCGATGGACTAAATCGAAAGAAGGGGTAAATTTAATGAAATGTGTTTGGCTTGCCTGTATTCGTTTTGCACTCATGTATATTACCCTCCCCCACACGGTGTATAGTTTCACTTCCTCTTCCCTGACTAACCTGGAATGTTCCAGGTCTTGGCTCTTGGCTCCGCCCCTGACTTCTCTTACATAAAGATCCCAGGATCTATATGACTCATTCCTGCGAGGTTTTGTGGTTATTGAAGGCACAGCAACCTTGCTTTTTGTTGCCCTTCGCAAAAACAGGGCACTGGCTTTTCGTTGACCCTCGCAAAAATGAGGGCCCTTGCTTTTTGTTGCCCCTCGCAAAAAGAGAGTCCTGTCTTTTTTTTGGCCCTCGCAAAAACGAGGGCCCTGGCTTTATGTTGCCCCACGCAAAAACGAGAGCCCTGGCTTTTTGTTGCCTCTCGCAAAACCAACGGTCCTAGCTTTTTGTTATCCCAAGCAAAAATGAAGCCCTGACTTTTAGTTGCCCCTCGCAAAAACCACGGCCACTGCTTTTTGTTGCCCCTCTTAAAAAAGAGGGCCGTGGCTTTTTGTTGCCACTCGCAACAACGATGACCCTTGATTTTTGTTGCCACTCGCAAAAACGAGTGACCTTGCTTTTTGTTGCATCTCGCAAAAACGAGGGTCCTGGCTTTTTGTTGCCCCTCGCAAAAACGACAGTCCTTGCTTTTTGTTGCCCCTCGCAAAACGAGGGCCCTGGCTTTATGTTGCCCCACGCAAAAACGAGGGCTCTGGCTTTTTGTTGGCCCTCGCAAAAACGATGGCCCTTGCTTTTTATTGCCCCTCGCAAAACCAGCGGTCCTTGCTTTTTGTTGCACCACGCAAAAACGAGGGCCCTGACTTATTGCTGCCCCTTGCAAAAACCACAGCCATTGCTTTTTGTTGCCCATCGCAAAAACGAGCGCCCTGGCTTTTTGTTGCCCCTCGCAAATGCGAGGCCCCCTGCTTTTTGTTGCCCCTCACAAAGACGAGGGCCCTGGCATTATGTTGCCCCTCGCAGCAATGAGGGCACTGAATTTTTGTTGCCCCTCGCAAAAACGACGGCCCTTGCTTTTTCTTAATCCTCGCAATAACGGGAGCCCTGGCTTTTTGTTGCCCCTCGCAAAAACGATGGCCACAGCTTTTTGTTGCCACTCGCAAAATCGAGGGCCGTGGAATTTTGTTGCCCCTCACAACAACGATGGCCCTTGATTTTTGTTGCCCCTCACAAAATCGAGGGCCCTGGCTTTTTTTTGCCCCTCACAAAAGCGGGGGCCTTTGCCTTTTGATGCCTCTCGCAGAAACGATGGCACTTGCTTTTTGTTGCCCCACGCAAAAACGGTGGCCCTGACTTTATGTTGCCGCTGGCAAAATCCACGGCCCTTACTTTTTGTTGCCCCTCGCAAAAACGAGGGCCATGGCTTATTGTTGGCCCTCGCAAAAACGATTGACCTTGCTTTTTGTTGCCACTCGCAACAACGATGGCCCTTGATTTTTGTTGTCCCTTGCAAAAACGAGGGTCCTGGCTTTTTGTTGCCCCTCGCAAAAACGAGTGCCCTGGCTTTTTGTTGCCCCTCGCAAAAGGAGGGCCCTGGCTTTTTGTTGCCCCTCGCAAAAATGACAGTCCTTGCTTTTTGTTGCCCCTCGCAAAACGAGGGCCCTGGCTTTATGTTGCCCCACGCAAAAACGAGGGCTCTGGCTTTTTGTGGGCCCTCGCAAAAACGATGGCCCTTGCTTTTTATTGCCCCTCGCAAAACCAGTGGCCCTTGCTTTTTGTTGCACCACGCAAAAACGAGGGCCCTGACTTATTGCTGCCCCTTGCAAAAACCACAGCCATTGCTTTTTGTTGCCATTCGCATAAACGAGCGCCCTGGCTTTTTGTTGCCCCTCGCAAAAGCGAGGGACATTGCTTTTTGTTGGCCATCGCAGAAACGAGGGCCCTGGCTTTTTGATGCCCCTCACAAAAACGAGGCCCCCTGCTTTTTGTTGCCCCTCGCATAGACGAGGGCCCTAGCTTTATGTTGCCCCTCGCAACAATGAGGGCCCTGAATTTTTGTTGCCCCTTGCAAAAACGACGGCCCTTGCTTTTTCTTAATCCTCGCAATAACGGGAGCCCTGGCTTTTTGTTGCCCCTCACAAAAACGATGGCCACTGCTTTTTGTTGCCACTCGCAAAATCGAGTGCCGTGGAATTTTGTTGCCCCTCGCAACAACGATGGCCCTTGATTTTTGTTGCCCCTCACAAAATCGAGGGCACTGGCTTTATTTTGCCCCTCACAAAAGCGGTGGCCCTGGCCTTTTGATGCCCCTCGCAGAAACGATGGCCCTTGCTTTTTGTTGACCCACGCAAAAACGGTGGCCCTGACTTTTGGTTGCCGCTGGCAAAATCCATGGCCCTTACTTTATGTTGCCCCTCGCAAAAACGAGGGCCATGGCTTTTTGTTGGCCCTCGCAAAAACGATTGACCTTGCTTTTTTTTGCACCTCGCAAAAACGAGGACCCTGGCTTTAACTGGCTCCACGCCAAAACGAGAGCTCTGGCTTTTTGTTGGCCCTCGACAAAACGATGGCCCTTGCTTTATGTTGCCCCTCACAAAACCAGAGGTCCTTGCTTTTTGTTGCCCCACGCAACAACGAGGGCCCTGATTATTGTAGCCCCTTGCAAAAACTAAGGCCATTGCTTTTTGTTTTTTGTTCCCCTCGCAAAAACGAGGTCCCTTGCTTTTTGTTGCCCCTCGCAAAAAGAGCGCCCTGGCTTTTTGTTGCCGCTCGGAAAAACGACGGCCCTTGCTTTCTGTTGCCCCTCGCAAAGACGAGGGCCCTGGCTTTATGTTGCCCCTCGCAAAAATGAGGGCCCTGGCTTTTTGTTGCCCCTCGCAAAAACGATGGCCACTGCTTTTTGTTGCACCTCGCAAAAGCGAGGGCCCTGACTTTTTGTTGCCCCTCGCAAAAACCACAGCCCTTGCTTTTTGTTGCCCCTCGCAAAAACGAGAGCCCATTCTTTTTATTGCCCTCGCAGATAGAGGGCCCAGACTTTTTGTTGCACCTTGGAAAAACGGCGGCCCTTGCTTTTTTTTGCCCCTTGCAAAGACGAGGGCCCTGGCTTTATATTGCCCCTCGCAAAAATGAGGGCCCTGGCTTTTTGTTGCCCCTCGCAAAAACATCGGCCACTGCTTTTTGTTGCCCCTCGCAAAAACGAGGGCCGTGGCTTTCAGTTGGCCCTGGCAAAAAAAACGGCCCTTGCTTTTTGATGCCCCTCGCAAAAACGAGGGCCCTGGCTTTTTGTTGCCCCTCACAAAAACGAGTGACATTGCTTTTTTTGCACTCGCAAATACAAGGGCCTTGTTTTTGTTACCCCTCGCAAAAATGAGGGACCTTGCTTTTTGTTGCACCTCGCAAAAAGAGGGCCCTGTCTTTTATTTGACCCTCACAAAAACGAGGGCCCTGGCTTTATGTTGCCCCACGCACAAACGAGGGCTCTGGCTTTTTGTTGCCTCTTGCAAAAACGATGGCACTTGCTTTTTGTTGCCTCTCGCAAAACCAACGGTCCTTGCTTTTTGTTGCCCCACGCAAAAACGAGGGACCTGACTTTTAGTTGCCCCTCGCAAAAACCACGGCCACTGCTTTTTGTTGCCCCTCTTAAAAACGAGGTCCATGGCTTTTTGTTGCCCCTCGCAAAAACGACGGCCCTCGCTTTGTGTTGCCCCTCCCAAAAATGAGGGCCCTGGCTTTTTATTGCCGCTCGCAAAAAGGATGGCCCTTGCTTTTTGTTGCCGTTGCATAACCAATGGCCCTTGCTTTTTGTTGCCTCTCGCAATAACGAGGGCCCTTCCTTTTTGTTGCCCCTCGCAAAGTAACGGCCCTTGCTTTTTGTTGCCACTCGCAAAAATGAGAGACCTTGCTTTTTGATGTACCTCGCAGTACCGACGGCCCTTGCTTTTTGTTGCCCCTCGCAAAAACGATGGCGCTTGTTTTTGTTGCCTCTCGCAAAAACAATGGCCCTTGCTCATTGTTGCCCCTCGCAAAAACGAGTGGCCTTGCTTTTTGTAGACCATCGCTAAAACGACGGCCAATGCTTTTTGTTGCCCCTCGCAAAAACAATGGCCCTTGCTATTTGTTGCCCCTCGAAAAATCGACGGCCCTTGCTTTTTGTTGCCGCTCGCTAAAATGATGGCCTTTGCTTTTCGTTGCCCCTCGCAAAAACAAGCTCCCTGTCTTTTTGTTGCCCCTCCCAAAACCAACGGCCCTTGCTTTTTGTTGCCCCACGCAAAAACGAGGGCCCTGACTTTTTGTTGCCCCTCGCAAAAACGAGGGCCCTTGATTTTGTTGCCACTCGCAACAATGAATGACCCTGCTTTTTGTTGCCCCTCGCAAAAAGGAGTGCCCTGGCTTTTTATTGCCTCAGGCAAAAACGAGGTCCCTGGCTTTATATTGCACCACGCAATAACGAGGGCCCTGGCTTTTTTTTGCCCCTCGCAAAAGCAAGGGAACTTGCTTTATGTTGCCCCTCGCAAAGACGAGGGCCCTGGCTTTTTGTTACCCCTCGCAAAAACGAGGGATATTGATTATTGTTGCCCCTCGCAAAAACGATGGCCCCGGCTTTTTGTTGCTGCTCGCAAAAACGAGGGCCTTTGCTTTTTGTTGCCCCTGGCAAAAAAGAGGGCCTTATCTTTATGTTGCCTCACGCAACAACCACGGCCAATGTTTTTTGTTGCCCCTCGCAAAAACGATGGCCCTGGCTTTTCTTTGCCCCTCGCAACAACCATGGCCAATGCTTTATGTTGCCCCTCGCAAAAACAAGGGCCCTGGCTTTTTGTTGCTGCTCGCAAAAACGAGGGTACTGGCTTTTTGTTGCCCCTCGCAAAAAGAGGGCCATGAATTTTTGTTGCCCCTCAGAAAAATGACGGCCATTCCTTTTTGTAGCCCCTTGCAAAAACGAGGGCCATTGCTTTTTTGCCCCTCGCAAAACAATGGCCCTTGCTTTTTGTTGCCCCACACAAAAGCGAGGGCCTTAACTTTTGGTTGCCCCTCGCAAAAACGAGGTCTTAGATTATTGTTGCACCTCGCAAAAGCGAGTGACCTTGCTTTACATAGAAGATAGAAGCAGGAGTAGTCCATTCGGCCCTTCGAGCCTGCTCCGCCATTCAATCTGATCATGGTTGATCATCAACATTCAGTACCCTGTCCCTGCCTTTTCCCCATATCCCTTGATCCCTTTAGCCTGAAGAAATATATCCAACTCTTTCTTGAATATATTTAATGAACTGGCCTCCACCGCCCTATGTGGCAGAGAATTCCACAGGTTCACCAATCTCTGGGTGAAGAAATTCCTCCTCATTTCAGTCCTAAATGGCTTACCCCTTATCCTTAGAACATGACCCCTGGTTCTGGACTCCCCGGCCATCAGAAACATCCTTCCTGCATCTAATCTGTCCAGATCTGACAGAATTTTATAGGTTTCCATGAGATCCGCTCTCAATCTTCTAAACTCCAGAGATTATAAGCTCAATCGACATAATCTCTCCTCATACGTCATTCCTGCCATCCCAGGTATCAGCCTGGTGAATCTTCGCTGCACTCCCTCCATGGCAATGACGTCCTTCCTCAGATAAGGTGAACAAAACTGCACACAATACTCAAGGTGCGGTCTCACCAAGGCCCTGTACAACTGAACAAGACATCCTTGTTCCTGTACTCGAAACCTCTTGCTACGAAGGCCAATATACCATTTGCATTCTTAACTGCCTGCTGCACCTGCATGCTTACCTTCAGCGACTGGTGCACAAGGACACCCAGGTCTCTTTGCACTTCCCCATCTCCCAATCTATTGCCATTCAAATAGTAATCTGCCTTCCTGTTTTTGCCTCCAAAGTGGATAACCTCACATTTATCCACATTATAGTGCATTTGCCATGTTTCTGCCCAATCACCCAACCTGTCCAAATCGTACTGGAGTTTCCCGACATCCTCCTCGCAGCTTACCCTCCCGCCCAGCTTTGTGTCGCCTGCAAATTTGGAGATAATACATCCAATTCCCTCGTCCAGATCATTAATATATATTGTGAACAGCTGGGGTCCTATGACCGATCCTTGCGGCATCCCACTGGTCACTGCCTGCCACTCGGAAAACCACCCGATTATTCCAACACTTTGCTTTCTGTCCGCCAACCAGTTCTCTATCCAAGTCAAACCTTGCCCCCAATCCCATGTGCCTTAATTTTGCACGCTAATCGCTTTTGTGTGACCTTATCGAAAGCCTTCTGAAAGTCCAAACGCACCACATACACTGGTTCTCCCTTATCTATTTTACCTTTTGTAAATCCATGTTGACTTTGTCCGATCCTGTCACTGCTTTCCAAGTTCTCTGCTATTACATCTTTATAATAGATTCTAGCATTTTCCCCACTACCGATGTCAGGCTTGCCGGTCTATAATTCCCCACTTTCTCTCTACCACCTTTTTTGAATAGTGGCGTAACATTAGCTACCCTCGTGCTCGTGAGTATAGGAATAGGAGGATAGAGCAGATAAATGCGTGGCTAAAGAGTTGGTGCAGGAGAGAGGGCTTTAGTTTCCTGGATCACTGGGCCAGCTTCTGGGAAAGGTGGGACTTGTTCAAGTCGGACGGGTTGCCCCTGAACCAGAGCGGGACAAATATCCTTGCGGGGAGGTTTGCAAGCACTGTTCGGGGGGGTTAAAACTAAAATGGCAGGGGGTTCGGAACCTGAGCAGGGAGATAGAGGAAAGGAAAACAGGGATAAAAGCAAAAGATAGGAAGGAGATAAACAAAAGTGGCAGTCAGAGAAATCAACGGTTTAAATCAAACGTGGCCATAGTAAATAATAATTCTAATAGGTCTAAGAGCGTTAAAAAAACAAGCCTGAAGGCTTTGTGTCTTAATGCGAGGAGCATTTGTAATAAGGTGGATGAATTGGCTGCGCAAATAGAGGTAAACGAATACGATTTGGTTGGGATTACAGAAACGTGGCTCAAGGATGGCCAAGACTGGAAACTCAACATCCAGGGGTATTCTATATTCAGGAAAGATAGGCAATAAGGAAAGGGAGGTGGGGTAGCATTACTGGTTAAAGAAGGGATTAATACAATTGTAATGAAGGATATTAGCTCTGATGATGTGTAATCTGTATGGGTAGAATTGAGAAATACTAAGGGGAAAAAAACATTTGTGGGATGGCATTAAAAGGGAAATTAAAGAAGCGTGCAATAAGGGGGCAGCAGTCATCATGGGTGACTTTAATAAGAACATAACAACATAAGAAATAGGAGCAGGAGTAGGCCAATCGGCCCCTCGAGCCTGCTCCGCCATTCAATAAGATCATGGCTGATCTGATCCTAACTGCCAATCCAATATCACAGAACCATCTCCTGCATCTAACAGAATTAGACACACAAAATAGGAGCAGGATCAGGCTACACGCCCCCTGGGCCCGCTCCGCTATCCACAGGGCCATGACCGATCCGAACCTGGACTCATGTCCAAATACCTGCCCGCTCCCCGTAACCCTTAATTCCCTTTACTTCTAGGAAACTGTCTATTTCTGTTTTAAATTTATGTAACGATGTAGCTTCTACAGTTTTTTGGGGCACCATATTCCATGGACCTACCACCCTCTGAGTGAAGTAGTTCCTCCTCATCTCAGTTTTGAAAGAGCAGCCCATTATTCTAAGACTATGCCCCCTAGTTCTTGTTTTACCCATCATCGGGAACATCTTCCCTGCAGCCACCCGATCCAACCCCTTCACAATCTTATATGTTTCAATAAGATCGCCTCTCATTCTTCTGAACTCCAATGAGTAGAGTCCCAATCTAATCAACCTCTCCTCATATGTCCATCCCCTCATCCCCGAGATTAACCGAGTGAACCTTCTTTGTACTGACTCGAGAGCAAGTATGTCCTTTCATAAATATGGACACCAAAACTGTACGCAGTATTCCAGGTGCGGTCTCACCAATACCTTGTACAACTGAAGCAATACCTCCCTATTTTTATATTCTTTCCCCCTAGCAATGAAAGCCAACATTCCATTGGCCTTCTTAATCACTTGTTGCACCTGCATACTAACCTTTTGATTTTCGTGCACCAGGACCCCCAGATCCCTTTGTACTTCAGTATTTTACAGTTTCTTGCCATTAAGATAATAACTTGCTCGACGATTTTTCCTGCCAAAGTGCATATAGATTGGGCCAACCAAATTAGTAACAATACTGTAGAGGAGGAATTCCTGGAGTGTTTACGGGATGGTTTCCTGGACCAATATTTCGAGGAACCAACCAGAGATCAGGCCATCTTAGACTGGGTATTATGCAACGAGAAAGGATTAATTAGCAATCTTGTTGTACGAGGCCCCTTGGGTCGGAGCGATCATAATATGATCGAATTCTTCATTAAGATGGAGAATGAAGTAGTTGACTCAGAAACAAGGGTCCTCAATTTAAATAAAGGAAACTACGATGGTCTGAGGAGCGAGTTGGGTAGGATTGAGTGGGGAATGGTGCTCAAAGGGTTGACAGTGAATAGGCAATGGCAAATATTCAAAGACCGAATGGATGAGGTACAGAATTTGTTCATGCCAGTTTGCCGTAAAAATAAAACAAAAAAGGTGACTTAACGATGGCTAACAAGGGAAATTAGGGATAGCATAATATCCAAGGAGAGGGCATATAAATTGGCTAGAAAAAGCCATAATCCTGAGGATTGGGAGCAGTTTAGGAGTCAACAAAGGAGGACAAAGGGATTAATTAAGAAAGGGAAAATCGAATATGAGAATAAGCTGTCAGGGAACATAAAACCTGACTGTAAAAGCTTTTATAGATATGTGAAGAGAAAAAGATTAGTGAAGTCAAGTGCAGGTCCCTTACAGTCAGAATCAGGGGAATTTATAATGGGAAACAAGGAAACGGCAAACCAACTAACTGCATACTTTGGTTCTGTCTTCACAAAGGAGGACACAAATAATCTCCCAGAGATGCCGGGGAACATAGGGTCTGAAAAAAGCGAGGAACTGAAAGAAATCAGTAATTGTAGGAAAATGGTGTTAGGAAAATTGATGGGACTGAAGGCCGATAAATCCCCAGGGCCTGATGGTCTACATCCAAGGGTACTTAAGGAAGTGGCCCTCGAGATAGTAGATGCATTACTGATCATCTTCCTGAACTCGATAGACTCTGGAACGGTACCCATGGATTGGAGGGTAGCTAATGTTACCCCACTATTCAAAAAAGGAGGTAGAGAAAAAGCGGGGAATTATAGACCGCTAAGCCTGACATCGGTAGTGGGGAAAATGCTAGAGTCTATTATAAAAGATGTAATAGCAGAGCACTTGGAAAGCAGTGACAGGATCGGACAAGTCAACATGGATTTACAAAAGGTAAACCATGCTTGACTAATCTACTGGAACTTTTTGAGGATGTAACTGGTAAAATAGATAAGGGAGAACCAGTGGATGTGGTGTATTTGGACTTTCCGAAGGCTTTCGATAAGCTCACACACAAGAGATTAGCGTGCAAAATTAAGGCACATGGGATTGGGGGCAACGTATTGACTTGGATAGAGAACTGGTTGGCGGACAGAAGCAAAGAGTTGGAATAAACGGGTCATTTTCCGAGTGGCAGGCAGTGACTAGTGCGGTACAGCAAGGGTCGGTCCTAGGACCCCAACTGTTCACAATATATATTAATGATCTGGACGAGGGAATTGGATGTAATATCTCCAAATTTGCAGACGACACAAAGCTGTGCGGGAGGGTAAGCTGCGAGGAGGATGTCGGGAAACTCCAATACGATTTGCACAGGTTGGGTGATTGGGCAGAAACATGGCAAATGCACTATAATGTGGATAAATGTGAGGTTATCCACTTTGGTGGCAAAAACAGGAAGGCAGATTATCATTTGAATGGCAACAGATTGAGAGAAGGAAGTGCAAAGAGACCTGGGTGCCCTTGTGCACCAGTCGCTGAAGGTAAGCATGCAGGTGCAGCAGGCGGTTAAGAAGGCAAATGGTATGTTGGCCTTCGTAGCAAGAGGGTTCGAGTACAGGAACAAGGATGTCTGTCTTGCTACAGTTGTACAGGGCCTTGGTGAGACCGCACCTTGAGTATTGTGTGCAGTTTTGGTTACCTTACCTGAGGAAGGACGTTCTTGCCATGGAGGGAGTGCAGCGAAGATTCACCAGGCTGATACCTGGGATGGCAGGAATGACGTATGAGGAGAGATTGTGTCGATTGGGCTTATACTCACTGGAGTTTAGAAGATTGAGAGTGGATCTCATCGAGACCTAAGAAATTCTGTCAGGTCTGGACAGTCTAGATGCAGAAAGGATTTTTCTGATGGCCAGGGAATCCAGAACCAGGGGTCATAGTCTAAGGATAGGGGGTAAGCCATTTAGGACTGTAATGAGGAGGAATTTCTTCACCCAGAGAGTGGTGAACCTGTGGAATTGTCTGCCACAGAGGGCGGTGGATGCCAGTTCATTAAATATATTCAAGAAAGAGTTGGATATATTTCTTGAGGCTAAAGGGATCAAGGGATATCGGGAAAAGGCAGGGACAGGGTACTGAATTTGGATGATCAGCCATGATCACATTGAATGGCAGAGCAGGCTCGAAGGGCCGAATGGCCTACTCCTGCTCCTATCTTCTATGTTTCTATGTTAATTGGCTACAAACAAACAGTATGAAAAGACCAGTGCTAGTGCGAGCAGAAGGGAGTGCTGTGAGATTTTGTGTAAGTGAGAAAGTTAGGGTAAGTGGGGTGTGAGGTGCTGTTTCTGTTTTATTTCTGGCCTTGATTTCCCTGCCGGTCGCAGGGTTAAAAGACATCACAGAGGCAGAGCAGCGAGGCGAGGCCCAGTCGAGGCAGCCGGGAGCAGCAGCGGGTGTTGAGTCGAGTCAGAGCAACGAGGGGAGTCTGCCTAAACAGGCTCCACAGGCAACATACCAAGGGGAGGTCAGAATTCAAAGGTGACATCACAGCCAAGCTTGTAGGTGATTGGCTGGTGGGTGAGTACTTTTTCTTCCCTTTGAAACCTTTATAAGTTGGTAAGTTCAATTAAATAGAGGTGTGATAGTCATCATTTAGAATCGGGGCAGAGGGTGTTTAAAAATAATATTATTAAAAATTATTAATTACATAGATTGGGAGAGCAGGTGATGTGTTACTGCTGCAATATGTGGGAGCTGGTGGACAAATTAATGTTCACAGTGATCACATTTGCAGTAAGTGCTGGCTGCTCGAGGAATTCCGTTTCTGTGTTGATGAGCTGCAGTCCGAGTTTCAAACACTGCGACACATCAGGGAGTGGGAGTGTTACCTGGACTCTGTGTTCCAGGAAGTAGTCACAGCAATTAGATTAACTAATTCAGATGTAGCCCGTGGTCCGGGACAGGAGGGTGTGACTATGATTGAGGCAGGTACGGGGATACAGAAGGTAGTGTTGGAGGAGCCGCAGCCCCTGCTCTTGTCCAACAGGTTCGAGGCTATTAATCCCTGTGAGGACGGGAACGGGGACTGCAGGGAGGATGAGCAACCTGGCCACAGTACCGTGGAAAGAGGGGCCAATCAAGTGGGGGGTGTAAATAGAAATGATGTAGTGGTAGGGGATAGTCTCATTCGGAGGATAGATAGGGTTATTTGCATCCGAGAGCGAGAGTGGTGTTGCCTGCCCGGTGCCAGGGTTAAGGAAATCTCCTCTGGGCTGGGGAGAAACTTGGAGTGGGAGGGGGAGGATGCAGTTGTCGTGGTCCATGTTGGTACCAATGAAAAAAATTGGACAAGGGAAGAGGTTCTGCTGAGGGAGTATAAGCAGCTAGGGGCTAAATTAAAAAGCAGAACCAAAAGGGTAATAATCTTTGGATGACTACCTGAGCCACGAGCAATTTTGGTGAGGGTAAATAAAATCAGAATGTTAAATGCTTGGCTCAAAGACTGGTGTGGGAGAAATGGCTTTTGCTTCTTGGGACACTGGCACCAGTATTGGGACAGGAGAGATCTGTTCCATTGGGACGGTCTTCACCTGGCCAGTGCTGGGACTAGAATCCTGGCGAATCAAATAACTAGGGCAAAAGAGAGCGCTTTAAACTAATTAGTTGGGGGGAGGTTTCAAGAGAGCAAGATATAAAAATGGCAACGGAGAAGGCAGTGCAAGGCAGCAGTGGAGAGAATTAAAAACGAGAGCGTGTCAGGAAGGGACAGAATATATAAGGATAAAGGTAAAGTAGTAAAGGGAGTAAAAGCAGGAATAAATTGTCACAAAACATATTTAAGCGTTCTTTATCTCAATGCATGCAGCATTTGGAACAAAATAGACGAGTTGACGGCACAAATAACTACACATGGGTATGATCTGGTGGCCATTACGGAGACATGGCTGCAGGGTGACCATGACTGAGAACTACACATCCAGGGGTATTTGATTATTATGAAGGAAAGACAGGAAGGAAAGGGAGGTGGGGTGGCTGTGTTAATAAAGGATGGAATCACTGCAATAGTGAGAAATTATATTGGGTCAAAGTATCAGGATAGTGAAACGGTTTGGGTGGAGCTGAGGAATAATAAGGGGAAAAAGTCACTAGTGGGCATAGTCTATAGGCCTCCTAACAGTTGCAACTCTATTGGTCGGAGTATAAATCAGGGAATAGTTGGGGCTTGTAATAAGGGAACAGCTATAATCATGGGAGATTTTAACTTTCATATTGACTGGATAAATCAAATTGGGCAGGGCAGCTTTGAGGAAGAGTTCATAGAGTGCATTAGGGACGGGTTACTTGTGCAGTATGTTACTGAACCAACCAGGGGGCAGGCAATCTTACATCTGGTCCTGTGTAATGAGGCAGGATGAGTAAAAAATGTCCTAGTAAAGGATCCACTTGGAATGAGTGACCATAACATGGTTGAATTCCAAATACATTTGGAGGGTGAGAGAGTTGGATCTCAAACCAGCGTACTAAGCTTAAATAAAGGAGACTTTGAAGGTATTACGGGGATAGGGTGGGATATGTGTTGGTGTAGGGGTTACGGGGATCGGGTGGGATATGTGTCGGTGCAGGCTCGATGGGCCGAAATGGCCTCTATCTGCACTGTGGCGTTTCTGTGATCTGTGATCTGTATTAGAGCAGAGTTGACTAAAGTGGACTGGGAAAACAGATTAAGGTGCAAGACGGTACATGAGCAGTGGTGTACATTCAAGGAGATATTTCACAACTTTCAAGAAAAATATATGCCAATGAGGAAAAAGGGGCATAAAAGAAAAGACGGCCATGCGTGGTTAAGTAAAGTAATAAAGGTAGTATCCGACTGAAAACAAGGGCATATAAAGTAGACAAATCTAGTGGGAGGAGAAAACATTGGGAAGCATTTATAAGCCAGCAAAGAATAACTAAAAGATTAATTAAGAAAGGGAAGATAGATTATGAAAATAAACAAGCACAAAATATAAAAACAGATAGCAATAGTTTCTACATTTATATAAAAAGAAAAAGGTTGGCTAAAGTGAATGTTGGTCCCTTAGAGGACGAGACCGGGAAATTAGTGGTGGGGAACATGGAGATGGCAGAAACGCTGAACAAATATTTTGTAACAGTCTTTCCAGCAGAGGACTCTAAAAATATCCAGCACTGGACAAAAAGGGCGCTATAGGAGGGGAGGAGCTAAACAATGTGCGGGTTAGGCTGATTGGCTATGATAAATTGACCCTTAGTGTTAGGGGGATTAAATACATGGGGTTATGGGGATAGGGTGGGATATGTGTTGATCTAGGGGTTACAGGGATCGGGTGGGATATGTGTCGGTGCAGGCTCGATGGGCCGAAATGGCCTCTATCTGCACTGTGGGGTTTCTGTGATTTCTGTGAAACACGATTAAAATCTCTAAGGAGATGGTATTCGGTAAGATAATGGGTCTTAAGGCGGATAAATCCTCTGGACCTGATGGCTTACATCCGAGGGTGTTGAGAGAAGTAGCGGTAGGGATTGCGGATGCATTGGTGGTAATTTTCCAAAACACCCTGGATTCAGGAAAGGTCCCGGCAGATTGGAAAACTGCTAATGTAAGGCCCTTATTTAAAAAGGGAGGTACACAAAAGACTGGAACCTATAGACCAGTTCGCCTAACATTTGTGGCTGGTAAAATGTTGGAGTACATTATTAAGGAAGCAGTAACAGGACCTTGGGATAAGCATAATTTAATCGGACAGAGTCAGCATGGTTTTATGAAGGGGAAGTCATGTTTGACAAATTTGCTCGAATTCTTTGAGGATCTAACAAAGAGTGTGGATAAAGGGGAACCAGTGCATGTGGTGTATTTGGACTTCCAAAAGGCCTTTGACAAGGTGCCACACAAAAGATTACTGCACAAGATAAATAATCACGGGATTGAGGGTAATATACTGGCATGGGTAGAATATTGGCTATCTAAAAGAAAACAGAGAGTTGGGATAAATGGTTCATTCTCGGGTTGGCATTCAGTAACTAGTGGTGTTCCACAGCGGTCAGTGCTGGGATCCCAAATCTTTACAATCTATATTAAAGATTTGGAGGAGGGGACCAGTTGCAACATATCCAAGTTTGCCGACGATACAAAGATGGGAGGGAAAGCAGTGAGTGAGGAGGGTATAAAAAACCTGCAAAAGGACATAGACAGGCTCAGTGAGTGGGCAGAAATTTGGCAGATGGAATATAATGTTGGAAACTGTGAGGTTATGCACTTTGGCAGAAAAAATCAAAGAGCAAGTTATTATCTAAATGGAGAGAAACTGCAAAGTGCTACAGTACAAAGGGATCTGGGGGTACTGGTACATGAAAAACAGAAGGTTGGTATGCAGGTACAGCAGGTGATCAGGAAGGCCAACGGAATCTTGGCTTTTATTGCAAGGGGGATGGAGTATAAAAGCAGGGAAGTCTTGCTTCAGTTATACAGGCTACTGGTGAGGCCACACCTGGAATATTGCGTACAGTCTTGGTTTCCATATTTAAGAAAAAATATACCTTCTCTCGAGGCAGTTCAGAGAAGGTTCACTCGGTTGATTCTGGAGATGAGGGGATCGACTTATGAAGAAAGGTTGAGTAGGTTCGGCCTCTACTCATTGGAATTCAGAAGAATGAGAAGCGACCTTATCGAAACATATAAGATTGTGAGGGGGCTTGATCGGGTGGATGCGGGGAGGATGTTTCCACTGATGGGTGAGACTCGAACTAGAGGGCATAATCTTAGAATAAGGGACTGCCGTTTCAAAACTGAGATGAGGAGAAACTTCTTCACTCAGAGGGAAGTAAATCTATGGATTTTGCTACCTCAGAGAGCTGTGGAAGCTGCGACATTAAATAAATTTAAAAAGGAGATTGACAGTTTCCTAGCTGATAAGGGAAATAGGGGTTAAAGGGAGCGGGCAGGGAAATGGACGTGTGTCTAGGTTCGGATCAGCCATGATCCTACTGAATGGTGGAGCAGGCCCGAGGGGCCGTATGGCCTACTCCTGCTCCTACTTCTTATGTTATGTTATGTTATTCAATTCCTTTCCTTCTGTAAAATGCCTGTTGCTTCAATGTCAACAGGAAATGACATTGGGAGCAAGATATTTTAATTGTTTACTTGCACACATTTAACTGTTCCTCACAGTGTCACAACCGTCACGGTTATTATCCGTCTTCCATGTATTTTGTTGCCGACTGCATCTCCCTAACACACTTACCTGATCACAGCACAGCTATCAATCAACTCATTTCCAGTGAGAAAAATGCCACATTAGCAACGTGTACAAGACTGGAATGAGAGAGTACCTGGGCCGTGATAACTTATCCTGAGCATTAAGATATTCATTACTCCTTACCCCATGCTGCCAAAGGCAATTCTCCTCATGCTGGTTCTTTTGCTGGTTATCTCCAATCGGTGTTCTCTGGTTACTGACCCTCCTGCCACTGGAAAGCGTTTCTCCTTATTTCGTCTACCAAATCCCTGGTAATTTTGCAAGCCTCTATTAAATTTCCTCTTAACCTTCTCAGGAAAGCATTCCCAGCTTCTACACACTATCAACATAACTGAATCCCTTATCCCTCGGGCCACTCTGTAAGATGTCATACTGAGGCTCTCGCTCTGTATGTCTGGAAGGCATAGACATATATTTGAGCTACAGGGGAGTCAAGGGTTATGGGGAGCGGGCGGGAAACTGGCGTAGTGTGGAAGATCTGATCAGCCATGATCTAACTGAATGGCGGGGCATGCTCGAGGGGCTGAATGGACCACTGCTGCTCCTATTTCTTCTGTTCTTATTCTTCTTTCTCTCCCGTCTGCTTCTTTGTCCCTTGGTCAATTCTAGCTCGGACGAACATTACATCGCTCACTTCCTCGTCAGTATAGTGGTGAGTATCCCCATCTCTCACGCTGGAGAACGGGCTTCAATTTCCCTATGGGGAGGATTTTTCACAGTCCCAAAGTTAAAACTTTGGGCAGCTCCTTAAAATGCTTCTTGGAAAAGTTGTACAGAAAAAGATAAACTAAAATAGTTTTGAAAGATGTACCGGCATATGTAGAACTGTATAACAACTTCCTGCATTAATTCCTCTTTAACATTGTGTTCTCCTTCTGTTTGTCTTTTGTGTGGAGCACTGAGGAAGGAGAGAGGACAGAGAAATGCAGATAACAGCGGGAATAAGCACGAATGCACTTTCAAGGAGACAGCACTGGCACGATTGGCCGATTGGCCACCAACTGTGCTGCAAGCCTCCATGAATCAGATGGATATCTGCGACATACCCATACAAAGAGAGCACACACCTGTGCATGTGTATGTTTCTGAGTCTTTGTGCCGTTCAGTACCACAACTGGTGAGATCTGCTAACTCAGCCCAGGCCGGGGATGAAGCCTGGGCCTTCTCAAATGCAATGAAACAAGAAACAAATACTGGCCAGGAAAGGCTCAGCGAGTTCGAGAAATCTGTGCGCTTGTATGATTTAAACCACAACGGCTTCGAACCTGATGATACTTCACACTGGTGAAGAAATTCAGTTCACTTTTTCGACACAATTCAAAGCAGCAGAAGCAATGAACACATTGAAGCCGGCAAATATGAACACATCTATCACTAAGCAACAACAACATTTGAAGTATATGGCACAGACAATGAACAAAGGAAAGAAAGATTTTAAGAAAGAAAGGAATTATAAGGGCTTGGGTTTTTATACACTGCCACTGTGTTTCTTTCTGCATTGGGACAACAGAGTGCACAGTGGGCTCATCAGCCATATCAGTTCCTGAAACATGGTTCAATAGGAACTGAGGAGGCCATTCAGCCCCTCGAGCCTGTCAAACAGAATCAGGAGGAGGCCATTCAACCACTCGAGCCTGTTACACTGGAACAGGAGGCCATTCACCCCGTCGAGCCTGTTACACAGTAACAGGAGGAAGCCATTCAAGTCCCTCGAGCCTGTTACACAGGAAGAGGAGGAGGCCATTCTGCCGCTCGAGCCTGTTATACAGGAACAGGAGGAGGGCCATTCAGCCCCTCGAGCCTGTTACACTGGAACAGGAGAAGGACATTCAGTCCCTCGAGCCTGTTACACAGGAGCAGGACGGTTCAACACTTTAATGGGGAATTGCTACAGCTGACCATCAAACTGGAGAATATTGGTACAGAACCTTTAGAAACGTTAGAGATCTCTGCAAGGACCATAAATAATTTCAGCCCCTAGCGCCTGTTACTCTGGAACAGGAGGAGGACATTCAGCCACTCGAGCCTGTTACAGAGGAACACGAGGAGGCCATTCAGCCCCTCGAGCCTGTTACACTAGGACATTCAGCCCCTCGAGCATGTTACACAGAAACAGGCCATTCAGCCCCTCAAACATGTTGAACAGTAACAGGAGAAGCACATTCATTCCCATGACCCAGTTACAACTAATTTATTCTTAATGTTTCATGTGATGCATTTGCTGTGACATAAATTGTTACAAACTTTTAACCTGCATCGACTGAGAATCGAACTCTGGGTTCTCGCGTACTGGGCAAGAATTGTACTTCTGAACCACCAATACACACATACAAAGCAAATTCCATTTTCTGGTAGATACAATTTATTTTTGAGTTTGTTAATACAAGCGGAGACACTGCGTTAAAATAAAAAGCAAAATGCAGCAGATACTGGATCTGGAATTGTTGATTAAATGTTGGAAACACTCCGCAGGTCCTGGAACATCTGTGGACAGTAGAAACACAGGGGTAACCTTTCAGGTCCATGAGCTCTCGGCAGAGCTAATTTTTGCAGTTTTGCAGGTCCCGTGTGAGTTTCCTTCCAAAATTTTTAAGCCGCTGAAAAATTACATAATTAAGAAACTAACCTTTGCCAAAAGAATAAATGGCCCGTAGGGGGATTGAATCCACGACTTTAGCATTAATTATGCCAAGCTCTAACCAACTGAGCTAACCGACCCACTTATATGGCTTTTCTTTAGTATGGTCCCTGTTTCTGGTCTTTGCCAGTTAATTCACTTTCTCTTCGAAGGCTGTAAAATAAAGACTTGCATTTCTACAGGCCTTTCACGACCTCAGGACTTCCCAAAGTGATTTACAGCCGATTAATAGTTTTTTTAATGTTTTGCATCTGTGACAGGTAGATTGGTCAGGAGGAGGTCAAGTAGGTTTTCCCACTCGTGTTGGTTCCCTCACCACCTGCCGCAGGCCCAGACTGGCAGCCATATCCTTCAGGACTCTACCAGCTCGCTCAATATTGCTGCTACCGAGCCACTCTTGGAGATGGACATTGAGATCCCCCACCCAGAGTATATTATGTGCCCTTGCTGCCTTCATTGCTTCTTCCAAATGGTGTTCAACATGGAAGAGTAGTGATTCATCATCTGAGGGAGGGGGGTATTTTGTAATCAACAGGAGGTTTCCTTGCCCATGTTTGACCTGATGCTCTAAGATTTCATGGGGTTCGGAGTCATTGTTGTGGAAACCCAGTGCCTTTCCCTCCCGACTGCAAACACTGTGCCGCCTGGTAGATCTGTCCTGCTGGTGGGATTACATACTCACCTCCTGTTCCATTATAACAGGCTTGACGGGCTGAATGGTCTCCTCCTGTTCCTATTTAACATGTTCGAGGGGTTGAATGGCCTCCTACTTTTCCTCTGTTACAGGCTCGATGGGCTGAATGGCCTCTACTTATTCAAGAGCAAGATACTGCCGATGCTGGAAATCCGAAATAACAACAGAAAACGTTGGAAAAACTCAGCAGGCCAGGCAACATTCGTGGAGAGTGAAACCGAGTCAACGTTTCGGGTCTGTAGAGGGTTTTCGCCCTGAAACGTTGATTCTGTTTCTTTCTCCATGGATGTTGCCTGGCCTCTACTTATTCCATTTTAACAGTCTTGAGTGGTGTAACATGGCTCCTCTTGTTCCTATGTAACAAACTAGATGGACTGCATGGCCTCAGCTTGTCGTATGTAACAGTCTCGAGGGTCTGAATGGCCTCCTTCTGTTCTTGTGTAACAGGCTTGACGGGCTGAATTGTCTCCTTTTTTTCTTGTGTAA
Source organism: Somniosus microcephalus (assembly GCF_052327205.1). NCBI lineage: Eukaryota > Metazoa > Chordata > Chondrichthyes > Squaliformes > Somniosidae > Somniosus > Somniosus microcephalus. Next base: position 22,563,183 of record NW_028225186.1, on the reverse strand, counting down.
CTAGCATGAGGGCAGAATGTCCTCCTCCTTTTCCTATGTAGCATGCTCCAGGGGCACAATTGTCTCCTCCTATTGCAATGTAACTGGCTCCAGAGGCTGTAAAGCCTCCTCTTGCTCCTTTGTGACAGGCTCGAAAAGCTGAATGTCCTTCTCCTGTTCCTGAGTAACAGGCTCGAGGGGCGGAACGGTCATCTCCTTTTCCACAGAAACAGGCTTGAATTTCTAAATCGGTTTTCTCCGGATTACTGGTTCAGTAACTCCAAAGGAAAAGTGATCCAACAGTGGTTAACTGAAGAAGTTAAGGATAGCATTAGATTGAAAGAAGAAACTTATAATGTTGTAAAGAATAAAAGTAAGCCTGAGGATTGGGAGTGTTTCAGACACCAGCAAAAGTTGACCAAAAAATTGAGAAAAAGGGAAAAAATTGAAAGAGAGAAAGCAAGCAAGAAATATAAAAGCAGAATATAAGAGTTTCTACAAGTATGTAAAAAGGGAATGAATAGCAAAAGTAAACGTTGGTCTATCGAGGCTGAGACAGGTGAAATTATTATGGGGAATAAGGAAATGGCAGTAACGTTAAACAAATATTATGTATCGGTCTTCACAGTACAAGACACAGAACATGTGCCAAAAATGGTGGGGAACAAGGTGTCTAATGAGGGTTGAGGAACTTAACGTAATTAATATGAGTAGAGAAAAAGTACTAGAGAAACTAATGGGACTAAAAGCCAACAAATTCCCTGGACCTGACGGCCTACATCCTAGGGTTCTAAAAGAGGTGGCTGAAGAGATAGTGGATGCATTGGTTTTGATCTTCCAAAATTCCCTAGATTCTGGAATGGTCCCAGTGCATTGGAAGGTCGCAAATGTATCACCGTTATTCAAGAATGGAGGGAGAGAAAAAACAGGGAACTCCAGGCCAGTTAGCCTGACAGCGGTCATCAGGAAAATGCAGGAATCTATTGTTAAGGAAGTGTTATCAAGTTACTTAGGAAATCATAACATGATTAGGCAGAGTCAACATGGTATTATGAAAGGGAAATGGTGTTTGACAAATTTATTAGTTTTTTCAGGATGTAACTAGCATGGTAGATAAAGAGGATTCAGTGGATGTAGTATATTTGGATTTCCAAAAGGCATTCGATAAGGTGCCACATAAAAGACCATTACACAAGGTTTGGGCTCATGGGGTTGGGGGTAATATATTAGCATGAATAGAGGATTGGTTAACGGACAGAAAACAGAGAGTAGGGATAAACAGATATTTTTCAGGTTGGCAGGCTGTAACTAGTGGGGTGCCGCAAGGATCAGTGTTCGGGCCTCAGCTATTTACAGTTTATATTAATGACCTAGATGAAAGCACCGAGTGTAATGTATCCAGGTTCCCTGATAATACAAAGCCAGGTGGGACAGTAAGCTGAGAAGAAAACACAACGTGTCTGCAAAGGGACATAGATAGATTAAGTGAGTGGGCAGTAAGGTGGCAGATGGAGTATAATGTCGGGAAATATGTGGTTATTCACTTTGGTAGGAAGAATAGTGCGGTGATTATTTCCTATGTTTAATAAGAAGTATTGTGTTTGGTGAATGGGGTGGTTGTTCTCTGTGTTAGTAAGAAGTATTGTAATTGGTTGTTTGTTTCTACCTTGAGATATATGCTGTAAACTCATTGGTAGTGGATGTCAGGTGATTTGTGGTGGTCATCTTAAATTCAGTTCTCTCCAGTCATGGTTGGAGACTGGTGTTGAAAGATGTGCTACTGGATTTTTAAAGTTAATAAAGCCTAGATTAGAAAGGCAAATCTATTCCTTATTTCAATTTATTAACCTTTTATCAGAATGGAGCGATATCTTCAACCAGAACGATTCAATGCTGATCCTAATTCTGCAGGAGTGGATGATAAATGGAAACATTGGTATTGTACATTTACAATTTTTTTGGGTGTGTTGAAACAAGAGTCTCTAAATAAGCTGAATATGCTGATCAACTACATTGCTCCGGATGTGTATAAGTATATTTTGGACTGTAAAACTTACGAATAGGCTATTTCTACATTGGAGAAGATTTTTGTTAAACCAAAGAATGAGGTATTTGCACGTTATCTTCTATCTGCCCGTAGGCAGCAGGTGGGAGAATCTTTGGATACTTATTTACAAGCACTTCGGCACCTTAGTGCTAACTGTAATTATAAAGCCGTGACGGCCGAAGAATATAAGGAAGAATCGGTACGGGATGCTTTTATTAATGGACTACTGTCTAGATCAATTCGTCAGTGGTTGTTAGAAAATAAGACTTTGGATCTCAAGAGTGCTTCTGAGTAAGCTTCTACATTGGATATGGGTCAGAGAAGTTCGGATTCTTATGCTCTTTCTAATCGACCTGCGACTGTGGTTTCGGCAGTTCCAGACGAAAATGAATTAGGTGGACTTAATGGGAGTGGTTTACTAGATTTTGAAACAGTTTCTACTTTGGCGGCTGTTGCCTCTAGGATTCAGAAGTGTTATTTTTGTGGGAACGTCCGGCATCCTCGTTTGAATTGTCCTGCCCGGGAGGCTGTGTGTAGTAAATGTGGAAAGAGAGGTCATTATGCACGTGTTTGTAAATCATTAGGTTCAATTACTTCCTCTTCTGCGACTATTCAACCTGTAGAGAGGGCGTTTATTGCATCATTTTCTGCTGCATTAGCTCATGGCCTAAACAAAGCTATAGTTATGGCCCAAGTTAATGGGTTAGAAGTGAAGGCTCTCATAGATACGGGCAGTACCGAGAGTTTTAGAAGTCTTCAGTTTGCGAAGGAAAAGTGTATGAAAATCTTGCCTGTTACTTATCAGGTGTGTATGGCTCAGCCGACCCTTACTTCACAAATAGCTGGTTTTTGCCTTGTGAAAATGATTCTTCTAGGTAATACGTATACTGATATAAGCCTATCTGTTTTGCCTAACCTTTGTGCGGATATTTTGAGTGGTCATGATGTGCTTAAATTACACGAGTCTCTCAGTCTTTTGTTTGGAGGGACTAAGCCACCCTTATCCATTTGTGGATTAACTTCTTTATCCATTTCTCCTTTATCACTTTTTTCCAATTTGATGCTGGATTGTAAGCCAATTGCTACCAAGTCAAGTAGGTATAGCAGTCAGGATAGAGAATTTATTAATTCTGAAGTCCAACCTCTTTTATTGGAAGGAATCATTGAACCTAGTTGTTCGCCTTGGCGGGCTCAGGTAGTTGTCAGCACTAACGAGAGACATAAGAAACGAATGGTGATAGACTACTCTCAAACTATTAATAGGTATACTCAATTAGATGCGTACCCTTTGCCTAAGATTGATGAGCTTATCAACAAAGTATCTCAGTATAGGTTTTTTAGCACTATTGATTTAAAGAGTGCTTATCATCAGATTCCTATTGTTAAGAGGGATCAACCATATACAGCTTTTGAGGCTGGTGGAAAGCTGTATCAGTTTTGCCGTATACCATTTTGTGTTACTAATGGTGTTGCTTGTTTTCAACGGGCAATGGATGCTTTTATAAGTGATAACTCTCTCTCTGATACCTTTTCATATTTAGATGATATCACGGTGTGTGGTAAATCAAGGGTGGAGCATGATTCTAATTTAAAAAGATTCCTTCAAGCTGCGGAAAATGTTGGTTTAACTTTTAATAAAGAGAAGTGTATCTTTTCGACTACTGAGGTAAATCTACTGGTGTGGCGGTCCTACTGGTTGTTCTTTACATTGAGATATATACATCATTCCCTTTAACTTAACATCCTTATGTATTTATAACTTACCTAACTGTATGTACTTAACTTACTTATTTGTATAACTTACCAGTTCGGGCTGTTGCCCATTTAACTTACCTGTTGGGCCGTTGCCCCTTTAAGAGGCGACCTAATGCGCTGATGTCACGCATCACGTGACGCATGCGCGTCGCCCGTCGACCTAACGCGCTGACGTCACGTATCACGTGACGCATGCGCACTGGCCGCTGGCCCGAATCGGGCTTCCAAGAGGGCCGCCGGCATAGTCCGGCCTACCGCGACTTCGGCCGCATCAGCCAGCAGGCGGGAGCGAAATGATTCGCCGCTCCCGCGGCAAGTATCAGCACAGCCCGGCCGAGTAACCTCGGCCTCAAAGGCCAGCTTCCGTACCGGGGAGATGTACAGACAACGGTGCAGATCACGTGACTGCCTAAGCGCACGCGAACGTGCTGACGTTACGACGCGGTCACGTGATGCCCAAAGCGGCGGAATATAGAGCGGAGCATGATGAGGTCATCATCGCTGCCCTCGGGACTGGGAACTCAGTCCTTGTGGAGTCCCCGCTGGGACAAGACCTACAACATGGTGCTCCTGCAGTCAGCCATCTTACTTGCTACCTTCCTTGCCGTAAGACCTACAACATGGTGCTTCTGCAGTCAGCTATCTTACCTGCTACCTTACCTGCTGTAGGACCTACAACATGGTGCTCCTGCAGTCAGCCATCTTACCTGCTACCTTACCTGCTGTAATTATCCTGTTCTGGTAAATAAACAACTTTTTTATAGTTCGTCGAAGTTGAACTCTTTCATTTAGTGGCGATTTACAGGAACCGCTACACTGGGGTATATTATCTCGGGAAATAAGATTAAACCAGATCCAGAACGTTTGCGACCATTGATCGATTTACCTTATCCTGCTAATTATAAGGCTTTGCAACGAGTTGTTGGACTGTTTTCTTACTATTCTAATTGGATTGCAAACTTTTCACAGAAGATCCAGCCCCTTATTCGGGTTACGACATATCCTCTATCATGGGAGGCCAGGACATGTTTTGATAATTTTAAAAAGGATATCTTAGGAGCAGTTGTGCATTCTATTGATGAGCAGGTTCCCTTTGTGATTGAGACGGATGCTTCTGATTTTGCAATTGGAGCTACACTGAACCAGAATGGGAGACCTGTGGCCTTTTTCTCACGTACCTTGAACAATAGTGAAAAAAGACATTCTTCAATAGAAAAAGAGGCATATGCAATAGTAGAAGCACTGCGTAAATGGAGACATTATTTATCGGGGCGACATTTCACGTTTGTAACCGAACAAAAATCTGTGTCCTTTATGTTTGATGTTAAACATTTTGGAAAGATCAAAAATGATAAAATAATGAGGTGGAGGATTGAGTTGGCATGTTACCATTTTGATATAGTTTATCATCCGGGGAAGGATAATGTTGCTGCTGATGCACTGTCGAGGGCTTATTGTTCTGTGATTCACGGAGATACGCTTATTAATCTTCACAATGCCTTATGTCATCCTGGGGTTACGAGGATGATAGACTTCGTACGCAGTAAGAATTTGCCCTTTTCAGTTGAAGACATCAAGCGGATGACTTCATCATGTTCTATCTGTGCTTGGTGTAAACCGAATTTCTTTAAGCCTCAACGAGCTCATCTTATAAAGGCTACTTCTCCTTTTGAACGTTTGAGCGTCGATTTCAAGGGGCCTCTTCCTTCAACGACTCAAAATCGATACATATTTACTCTTGTGGATGAGTTTTCAAGGTGTCCTTTTGCTTTTCCTTGCGCAGATGTATCAGCTGCTACAGTTATCAAATGTCTGACTCAACTTTTTGTCATCTTTGGGATGCCTGCGTATATCCATTCGGATCAGGGAAGTTCTTTTATGTCTTCCCAGTTGAAGGAATACCTTCAGAGTCGTGCAATTTCTACTAGTAGAACTACCCTGTTTAACCCCCAGGGTAATGGACAGTGCGAAAGATACATCAGGGTGATCTGGAAGGCAGTTATGTTGGCTTTGACATCCCAGAACCTTAAGAATACACAGTGGGAAAGGGTACTGCCTGATGCCCTGCATTCCATTAGATCCTTGCTTTCAACGGCTACTAATGTGACCCCCCATGAAAGGCTCTTTAATTACCCGTGGAGATCTACTACGGGATATTTGGTACCTTCATGGCTTACTATGCAGGGACCTGTGCTGCTTCGACGCCATGTTAGATTGTCAAAATATGATCCTTTAGTGGAGGAGGTGGAGCTGTTGGAGGCAAATTCCCAATATGCTCATATTCGATTCCAAGATGGGAAAGAAAGTACTGTTTCAATTAAAGATTTGGCTCCTTGTGGTGGCCAGCCCTCTTCTGAGGAAACTAATAATAAAATTCACGATTCAGATAATGTGGATGTTGTTATAGATACTACGAATATTTCCAATCCTTCTGCAGATAATTATACTTCTATTAGTCAGCCTTTGATGGATGTTCATGACCGTCCTAGTTTACTTCCTGATGGGATTTCCAATCCGGAAACCGTTGATAATCGGGATATGGAAAGCTTTCCTGCAGAATATACTTCGGTGTCTCCGGGTGTGGGAGGGCAAGGGATTTCACCAAGGTTAAGAAGGTCGGCACGAACAAGATATCCGGTCGACCAATTGAAAATGGTTTTTTAAATTGATAGTAATGTTTTAAAATTGTTGAAATATTATATTTGTATTTTAGTTGTAAATAAATAAATTATTAATTGTAAAGGTTGTTTTAGGTTGGAGCATGTTTTAAAAGGAGGGGTGAATGTGGTGATTATTTCCTATGTTTAATAAGAAGTATTGTGATTGGTGTTTGGGGTGGTTGTTCTCTGTGATAGTAAGAATTATTGTAATTGGTTGATTGTTTCTACCTTGAGATATATGCTGTAAACTCATTGGTAGTGGATGTCAGGTGATTTGTGGTGGCCACCTTAAATTCAGTTCTCTCCAGTCATGGTTGGAGACTTGTGTTGAAAGATGTGCTACTGGATTTGTAAAGTTAATAAAGCCTAGATTAGAAAGGCAAATCTATTCCTTATTTCAAATAGAAAAACATAATAATTTTTAATTGGTGAGGAACTTTCAAATGTTGGTGTTCAGAGAGCTTTGTGTGTCATCCGGCAGAAACACAGAAAGCTAGTGTGCATGTACAGCAAGTAATAAGGAAGGTAAATGGCAAGGAGGTTGGAGTACAGGACTAAGGTAGTCTTATTACTATAATACAAGGCCTTGGTGAGACCACACCTAGAGCACTGTGCACAGTTTTGTTCTGCTTATCTAAGGAAGGATATATATGCCTTGCAGGCGGTGCAAGAAAGGTTCACTAGTTTGATTCCTGGGATGAGATGGCTGTCCTATGATGAGAGATTGTGCAGAATGCGGATATACTCTCTGGATTTTGGAAGAATGAGAGGTGATGTCATTGAAACATACAAGATTCTGAAGGGGATTGGCAGGGTAGATGCTGAGAGGTTGTTTCCCCTGGCTGGATGTGTCTAGAACTAGGGGGCATAGTCTCAGGATAAGGGGTACGCCATTCAAGACTCAGATGAGGGAGCATTTCTTCACTCAGAGGGTTGTGAATCTTTGGAATTCTCTGCCCCAGAGGCTGTGAATGCTGAGTCCTTGAGTATATTCAAGGCTGAGATAGATTTTCAGACTCTAGGGGAAATCAAGGGATATGAGGTGGGAAAGTGGAGTTGAGGCTGATGATCAGCCATGACCTTATTGAATGGTGAAGCAGGCTCGAAGGGCCGTATGGCCTACTCCTGCTCTTATTTCTTATGTTCTTATGTTCTTACAACCACAATGTTACTATGATTAGATTCCACGTGTGTAGCAGGCTGGAGAGTCTGAATAGCCCCCTCCTGTTCCTGTATTACAGGCCGAGGGGCTGAAAGGCCTCATCCTTTTCATGAGTAGCAGGCTTGAAGTGCTGAATGGCTTCCTCGTTTTCCTGTATAACTGGCTCGACAGGCTGAATAGCCTCGTCGAGTTCCCATATAACAGCCTCAAGGGGCTGAATGGCCTCCTCATGTTCCCGTATAACATGCTCGAGGGGCTGAATGGCCTCCTCTGTTCCATTGATACAGACGCGAGGGGCTGATTCGCTTCCTACAGTTTCTGTATAAAAGGCTAGAGGGGCGGAATGGCCTCTTGCTGTTTACCTGTAACAGACTCAAGGGGCTGAATGGCATCCTCCTGTTCATGGATAACAGGCTTTAAGGCCTCAATGGCCTCCTCCTATTCCTGTGTAACCGAATCGAGGGGATGAAAGGCCTCCTCCTGATCCTGGGTAACAGGCTTGAGGGGCAGAATGGCCTCCTTCTGACCCTGTAAGATAAGCACGATGGGCTGAATGCCCTCTTCATATTCCTGGGTAACAGAATCGAGGGGCAGAATGGCTTCCTCCTTTTCCTGCATAACAGGCTTAACAGGCTGAATAACCTCCTGCTGTTCCTGCAAAACAGGCTCGATGTCCTGAATGGCCTCTTGCTGTTTATGTGTAACAGAGTCGAGGAGCTGATTGGCCTCCTCCTCTTCCTGTATAGCAGACTCCAGAGGCTGAATCTCCTCCTTCTATTCCTGTGTAACAGGCTCGAGGGGCTGAATGGCCTCCTCTATTCCTGTGTAACAGGCTCGATGGGCTGAATGGCCTCCTCCTGTTCCCGTATAACAGGCTTGTCGGACTTAATGACTTCCTCCTGTTACTGTATAATAGGCTCGAGGGGCTGAATGGCCTCTTCCTGTTCCTGTATGACAGGCTTCAGGGGCTGAATGGCCTCCTGCTGTTCCTGTCTAACAGACTCGCCGGGCTGAATGGACTCCTCCTGGTCTGTTGTATCCGTGTGTTAATGGAGACACGGAATGCAGGAGATGGATTACAGGTGTTTACTGAACAAAGTCTGGAGGTGAACTAAAAGATACAAGACACTATACAGGCTTATATAGCCCGAATGGCCACTACCGGCATTACAGTACACAGGGGCTCTTAAAGGTACATACACCACAATTCCTCCCCTTTTAGACAACCAGTACATGACATTTTAAGTAATCATTAATTAACATATTTACAAGAACAATAATCTACACATTTGCTGCAGTTAATCAATTATAAGTCAGTCTCTCTGCAGGCTTCCTGGCTCAGTCCGGATAACGCCTCGGTGGTGCAGTAGTTTTCGGTGGTGTAGTAGGTTCTTTTGGCAAGGTTGATTCCGCTTGAATGCCAGTGTCGGGTTCATCTGGTTCCAGTATCACCGGATCGGAGGTAGATACTATGGGTATCTCTGCTTCATCATTAAGCGTATAGAGTTGTGGTGTAGGTTGTCCCTTTTCGGAGGACTCTATGATCTGGTCAGCATGGCGGCTTATTATGCTTTCTCCAATAGCCACGGTATACATCAGCGGTCCTAGTCATGTGCAAATAGTTCCAGGCTGCCATTTCTCGGTACGGTAGTCCCGGACCAAATCTTGTGGACCTATCTGGAAAGTTCTAGTTGGCCTTTCATTCATTCCTTGAAATTGCCGGTTCTCTACGTCTCTTCTGATGTTTGGCTTGATCAAATCCAGCCGGCATCTTAGTCTTCTATTGAAAAACATCATGGCGGGAGTTTGGTTTGTAACCACATGTGTTGCATTCCTGTATGCAAACAAGAAGTTATCTACCTTATGTTGTAGATTTATGTCTTCATTACCCATGGCCTTCTTGAAGGTCTGGACAAATCTTTCAGCTAATCCATTGGTGGCGGGTTGGTATGGGGTGGACGTGTAGTGCTTAACCCCATTGTTTTTTAAGAACTTCCTGAATTCTTCGGAAACAAATTGTGGTCCATTATCAGAACAGATCTGTTCAGGCAGCCCATTCCTGGCAAATATGGTCCTTAATACTGTGATGGTTTTTTCCGTGGTGGTGGAGGACATCTTTATTACCTCCGGCCACTTGGAGTGTGCATCAGCCGTGATTAAGAACATTGAGTCCATAAATGGACCAGCAAAGTCGATGTGTACCCTTTGCCATGGAGATGAGGGCCACTCCCATGGATGTAGAGGGGCTTGTGGTGGGGCGTTTTGGACCTTCTGGAATCCTAGACAGCTCTTGGTCATTTCTTCGATGTCTCCATCGATACCTGGCCACCACACAAACGCTCTGGCTAGGTTCTTCATTTTCACTCCACCCAGATGCCCCTCGTGAAGCTCCTTTAGCACTTTATCCTGGAGTTTGGGTGGAATCACCACTCTGGATCCACACATCAAGGTTCCTCGGCACACTGACAGCTGTTCTCTTCTTTGCGAGAATGCTGGCAACAGTGGTTCGCCATGTGCAATATAACTCCACTCTTTCCACATATGTGGTTCAATCCTCTATATCACTTTCGAAAGCAGTAATATTGCCAGTCTTAGGCATCCTGAAAATCAAAAATGGCGTCTCCCGCGTTTTCCTTTCTTCCCTGCCGAGAAAATTTGGCGCCTCCTGCGCTTTCCCGCCGCTACTGCTGCTGACAACGCTGTTCTCCGCGGTTTTTATTAACACAGATATTTTTAATAGTTGGAGACTTGTTCCCGCCGGCCTCTCTGGGACTTTTCCCTCCAGCTGCTTGGTCCGAACGCCGACCTGCTTTGCAGCGCCGGCCGTCTCCTGAGTGCTCCACCCTCCGTCTCTGCTTGACTCCGCCTTCTGACTTGCTGCTTGGCCCCGCTGCAGAGCCACCTGATCGAGCCCCAGCCCGCCACCCAGGAAGGATTAGTGCAGCAACTGCCACCAGCCCGGCAAGCTGGTGAAACCACAGTTTTTTTTTTAATTTTTTTTTTCTTCGAACTTCGTCTGAGGAATCGATCTCCTTGAGGTGCTGCTGAATTGCAGGTAATTCCGTTTCCAATTCGTTGCCACTGTTGTATCCGTGTGTTAATGGAGACATGGAATGCAGGAGTTGGTTTACAGGTGTTTACTGAACAAAGTCTGGCGGTGAACTAAAAGATACAAAACACTATACAGGCTTATATAGCCCGAGTGGCCACTACCGGCATTACAGTACACAGGGGCTCTTAAAGGTACATACACCACATTTTCCTGCATAACAGACTCGAGGGGCTGAATGGCCTCCTCCTGTTCATGTATAACAGGCTTGAAGGGCTGAATGGCTTCCTCCTTTTCCTGTATAACAGGCTCGACAGGCTGAATAGCCTCCTCCTGTTCCCGTATAACAGGGCCAAGATGCTGAATGGCTTCCTCCTGTTCCCATATAACATGTTCAGGGGCTGAATGGCATCCTCCTCTTCCATTGATACAGACTCGAGGGGCTGATTGGCGTCCTACAGTTTCTGAATAAAAGGCTTGAGGGGCTGAATGGGCTGAATGGCCTCCTCCTGTTCATGTATAACAGGCTTGGAGGCCTGAATGGCCTCCTCCTATTCCTGTGTAATCGAATCGAGGGTTTGAAAGGCCTCCTCTTGATCCTGTGTAACAGGCTTCAGGGGCAGAATGGCCTCCTTCTGTTCTTTTATGGTAGGCACGTTGGGCTGAATGCCCTCTTCCTATTCCTGTGTAACAGAATCGAGGGGCTGAATGGCTTCCTCCTTTTCCTTTATGACAGGCTTAGCACGCTGAATACCCTCCTCCTGTTCCCGCATAACAGGCTCGATGTCATGAATGGCCTCTTCCTGTTCATGTGTAACAGTGTTGAGGAGCTGATTGGCCTCCTCCTTTTCCTGTATAACAATCTCGAGGGGCTGAATGTCCTCCTCCTGTTCCTGTGTAACAGTTTCGAGGGGCTGTATAGCCTCCTCCTATATCTGTGTAACAGGCTCGAGGGGCTGAATGGCCTCCTCCTATTCCCGTATAAAAGGCTTGATTGACTGAATGACTTCCTCCTGTTACTGTATAATAGGCTCGAGGGGCTGAATGGCCTCTTCCTTTTCCTGTGTAACAGACTCGAGGGGCTGATTGGCCTCCACCTGTTCCTGGGTTACAGGATCGAGGGGCTGAATTGCCTCCTTCTGTTCATGAATAACAGGCTTAATGGGCTGAATGGCCTCCTACTCTTCCTGTATAACAGACTCGATGAGCTGAATAGCCTCCTCCTGTTCCTATATAACAGACTCGAGTGGCTGAATGGCATCCTCCTGTTCCTGTGTAACAGGCTTGAGGGGCTGAATGGCCTCCTCCTGTTCCTGGATAACAGACTCGAGTGGTTGAATGGCCTCTTCCTGATACTGTGTAACAGGCTTTAGGGCTGAATGGCCTCCTACTTTCCCTGTATAACAGACCCGAATGGCTGAATGGCCACCTCCTGTTCCTATATAACAGACTCAAGGGGCTGAATGGTATCCTCCTTTTCCTGTATAACAGACTCGACAGGCTGAATGGCCTCTGTAAAGTCCGCACCTCAATAATACACGGACTTCGGGAGAACGGTTTAACAGTTACTTTACTGAACAAGAGGCAGCTTGAAACCTAAACTACAGAAGCCTGCTAGGGCCTTTTATGCAGGGGTGGTCACTGCCAGTACTGCAGTCTCAGGTTTGGCTTGTTCCTGTGACTCTGGAACCTGGTCAGCATGGCGTCTCATGATGCTCTCTCCAACGTCCACTGTGTACATTAGTGGTCCCTGCTGTGTGCATATTGTGCCTGGCTGCCATTTATCTGTTCGATAGTCACGGGCCATGACTGGTTGCCCTATCTTGAAGCTCCTGGTAGGCTTCTCATTTATGTGCTGCAACTGCTTATCCTCAACATCTCGTCTTATGTTTGGTTTGAGCAAATTCAAGCGGTGGAAGTGTCAGTAGGAGAGCATTTTGGCGACAGCGACCATAATTCGGTGAGATTTAAGATGGTCATGGAAAAAGACAAAGACGGCCCAGAAATAAGGGTTCTCAATTGGGGAAAGGCCGATTTTAATATGATAAGGCAGGATCTGGCCAAAGTGGGCTGGGAGCAGCTACTTATAGGAAAATCCACATCAAAGCAGTGGGAGACTTTCAGAAGGGAAATAGAGACAGTACAACGCCAACATGTTCCTGTAAAGGTCAAGGGTGGGACCAACAAGCAAAGGGAACGTTGGATGACAAGGGATATACAAAAATGCATTAGGAAAAAAAGGGGGGCTTTTGGCAGTTACAAAAGACTAAAGACGGAGGAAGCCCTAGAGGAGTGTAAAAAGTGCAGGGGCATAATTAATAAAGAAATTAGGAGGGCAAGGAGGGGCCATGAAATAACACTGGCGAGCAAAATAAAGGAAAATCCTAAGATGTTTTATAAGTATATTAAGGGCAAGAGGATAACCAGGGAAAGGGTAGGGCCCATTAGGGACCAAAGTGGCAATCTGTGTGTAGAGCCAGATGATGTAGGCGGGGTTTTAAATGAATTTTTTGCATCTGTGTTCACTATGGAGAAAGACGATGTAGACATAGAAATCGGGCAAGGGGACTGTGACATACTTAAACATCTTAGCATCGAGAGGGAGGAGGTACGAGCGGTTTTAGCAGGTCAAAAAGTGGATAAATCCCCAGGCCCGGACGAGATGTATCCCAGGCTGTTGTGTGAGGCAAAGGAGGAGATTGCAGGGGCTCTGACACAAATTTTCAGAACCTCTCTGGCCACAGGGGATGTACCAGAGGTCTGGAGAACAGCGAACGTAGTACCATTATTCAAGAAGGGTAGCAGGGAATTACAGGACAGTGAGCATAACATCTGTGGTCGGGAAATTATTGGAAAAAATTCTGAGGGACAAAATTAGTCTCCACTTGGAGAGGCAAGGATTAATCGGGGATAGTCAGCATGGCTTTGTCAGGGGTAAATCATGTCTGACCAATCTAATGGAATTTTTCGAGGAGGTGACTAGGTGTGTGGATGAGGGAAATGCTGTGGATGTGGTTTACATGGACTTCAGTAAAGCTTTTGACAAAGTCCCGCATAGGAGACTGGTCAAGAAGGTAAGAGCCCATGGGATCCAGGGTGCCTTGGCGCGTTGGATCCTAAACTGGCTGAGTGGCAGGAGGCAGAGGGTGATGGTCGAAGGTTGCTTTTGTGACTGGAAACCTGTGTCCAGTGGGGTACCTCAGGGATCGGTGATGGGACCCTTGCTGTTTGTGATCTACATAAATGATTTGGATGCGAATGTAAAAGGTATGATCAGTAAGTTCGCAGATGACACGATAATTGGTTGTGTGGTAAATTGCGAGGAGGAAAGCCTCAGGCTACAGGACGACATAAACGGGTTGGTCAGATGGGCGGAAAAGTGGCAAATGGAATTTAACCCTGAAAAGTGCGAGGTGATGCATTTTGGATGGAAAATAAGGCAAGGGAATACACAATGAGTGGTAGGACCCTAGGAAGTACAGAGGGTCAGAGGGACCTTGGTGTACATGTACATAGATCCCTGAAGGCAGCGGAACAGGTAGGTAAGGTGGTTAAAAAGGCATATGGGATACTTGCCTTCATTAGCCGAGGCATAGAGTATAAGAGCGGGGAGGTTATGATGGAGCTGTACAAAACGCTGGTGAGGCCACAGCTGGAGTATTGTGTGCAGTTCTGATCGCCTCACTATAGGAAGGATGTGATTGCTCTGGAGAGGGTGCAGAGAAGATACACCAGGATGTTACCTGGGATGGAGTGCCTCAGCTATGAAGAAAGACTAAACAGGCTGGGGTTGTTTTCCTTGGAGCAAAGAAGGCTGAGGGGGGACCTGATTGAGGTGTACAAAATGATGAGGGGCATAGATAGGGTAGATAAAGAGGAACTTTTCACCTTAGTAGTGGGGTCAATAACAAGGGGCATAGATTCAAGGTAAGGGGCAGGAGGTTTAGAGGGGATTTGAGGAGGAACTTTTTCACCCAGAGGGTGGTTGGAATCTGGAACTCACTGCCTGAAAGGATGGTAGAGGCAGGAACCGTCATAACATTCAAGAAGCATTTGGATGAGCACTTGAAATGCCATTGCATACAAGGCTATGGACCAAATGCTGGAAAATGGGATTAGACTGGACAGGGATTGATGATCGGCGCAGACACGATGGGCCGAAGGGCCTCTTTCTGTGCTGTATAACTCTATGACTCTATGACTCTATGACATCTTAGTCTCCCGTTGAAAAACAGTACGGCTGGAGTTTGGTTGGTGACTGCATGTGTTGCATTCCGGTAAGCAAACAGGAAAGTTATCCACCTTGTGTTGCAGTGGTATGTCGTCATTATACATTGCCTTTATGGCCTTTTTAAAGGTCTGAACAAACCTCTCAGCCAATCCATTTGTGGCTGGATGATATGGGGCAGATGTGTGATGTTTCACCCCATTATTCTTCAGGAACCTTCGGAAATCCTCAGACACAAACTGTGGGCCATTGGCGGAACAGATCTGTTCTGGCAACCTATTCCTGGTGAAGATGGCTCTTAGGACAGCAATAGTTTTCTCCGTGGTGGTGGAGGACATTTTAATGACCTCTGGCCATTTCGAATGGGCGTCCACAGCAATTAGAAACATTGAGTCCATAAATGGACCAGCGAAATCAACGTGTACCCGTTGCCATGGAGATGAGAGCAACTCCCATGGATGTAGCGGGGCCTGTGGTGGAGCGTTTTGGACCTTCTGGCATCCTATGCATCTCTTGGTCATTTCCTCGATTTCTTTATCGATTCACGGCCACCACACAAACGCCCTGGCTAGACTTTTCATTTTTACCCCTCCCAGATGACACTCGTGAAGCTCATTGAGTACTCTATCTCTCAACTTGGGTGGAATTACCACTCGGAATCCACACATCAATGTCCGCCGGCACACTGACAGCTGCTCCCTCCTTGGCGAGAATGCTGGCAACAGTGAGTCGCCATATGCTGGCCATCCCTTCACCGTCAATTCATAGACCCGAGAGAGTGTCGGGTCATTTCGGGTTTCCTTCACAATACTTGCGTTTGTAACAGGCAAACATTCGACTGTAGTCGCATGGAATATCTCCAAAGGGTCCACTGCAGGTGCTTCTTCTGCCGTAGGCAACGGTAGGCGCGAAAGCCCATCAGCTTTTCCATGTTGATTCGTACATTTGTACTCTATGCCATTCTGATTTGCCCCTAGAAAATGTGACCATCTTTGCAGCCGTTGCGCCGTCATCACCGGAACGCCCTTCCATGGGTTAAAAATTGAGTCCAGGGGTTGATGATCAGTCAGTAGGGTGAATTTCTGCCCGTGCAGATAGTGATTGAACTTCTTCACCCCCCACACCAGGCTGAGGGCCTCTCTGTCAATCTGGGCGTAGTTACGCTCGGCTGAGGTTAGCGAGCGCGATGCAAAGCTATTGGCCTCTCTGAACCATCACGGAATTTGTGTGACAGCACTGCTCCAATGCCGTAAGGTGACGCATCACATGCCAACCGAATCGGTAGTGTTGAGTAGCAGTGGGCCAATACTTCTTTTGAAGTGATTTGACATTTACATTCCTGAAAGGCACGCTTACACGCATCACTCCATTTCCATGTTACCCTAGTTTGAAGGAGGGCATTCAGTGGGTGCAGAATTGTAGATAAATTCGGCAAGAACTTATGGTAGTAGTTCACCAACCCGAGGAACGACGTCAGTTGCGACACATTTTCTGGTGCTGGAGCCTTGACTACAGCCTCAATCTTGTCCGGCGACTTATGCAACCCTTCCTCATCAATCATGTGGCCACAGTACGAGATTTGTCTCCTGAAGAACTCGCATTTGGGACGGTTGGCTCGTAGCCCATATTCCTGCAATCTCTTGAGCTCCTGTTCCAGGTTGGCAAGTTGTTCATTGTCATTTTCGCACGTAACCAGGATGTCGTCCAAATAACACTGGGTCCCCGGGATCACTTGCAGGACTTTTTCCATTGCCATCTGCCACATAGCTGGGGCCGATGCAACCCAAAATACCAGTCGATTGTACCTCTAAAGGCCTTTGTGAGTGTTTATCGTGAGGTATTTCCTAGATGCTTCTTCCACTTCCATTTGTAGATACGCTTGAGCCAGGTCAATCTGTGTGAAACGTTTCCCTCCAGATAGTGAGGTGAAAATAACTTCTATCCGCGGGAGCGGATACTGTACTGTGTGCAGGACTGGGTTCACAGTCACCTTGAAGTCCCCACAGATGCGAACCTTCCTTGGCTCCCCAGGCGTGCTGCTTAATGCTTTCTTCATTACAGGAACGATGGGTGTGGCCCACTCGCTCCATTCCACCTTAGACAGCACCCCCGAACGCTCCAGATTCTCCAGTTCAGCTTCCACAGCTGGGCGTATTGCATATGGCACCGGTCTGGCCTTGAAAAATTTTGGGGTTGCGTTAACCTCAATCTTTATGTTTGCCTTTATTACTTTTAGAGTCCCAAGTCCTTGTTGGAACACCTCTTCCACGTCAGATAGAATTTCTGACAGGCGTCCAGGTGCGACGTCATCATCTTTTTTGTCAGTCACAGTTAGTGCCAGAATGGAATGCCAATCCAATTGTAGTCTTCGGATCCATTCACGTCCCAATAATGGTGGTCCTCCATCTCGTAGTGTATACATGTATAGTTTCTGCGTTTCCTTTCCATTACATTCAACTGGCACCCTTACTTTTTCCTCTGGGGTAGACATTCTGCCCCGTGTATGTCTTCAATACAATGGACGTGTCCTTTAAGGGTATGTGTGAGAATAGCCGCTCATAGTCTCGTCGATTCATGACAGTTAGGGCTGATCCTCTGTCCAATTCCATCTTCACTGGCGACCCTGCTATCATGAGGGTGACCAAAATGTTTCGGTGATCTTCTTTTGCGATCACGTTGTGTAACTTTAAACAACTTAGTCGCCTGCTCCCGGAGTCCTTACCACTCTCCTGGTCTTCTGAACTACTATCTGTCAGTTTCTTTACTTTCCTGTACTGTTCCTCAGTAGTTCTTGTCGTGTTGGTCTTCTTTCCCGACCTGCAGACTCTTGCTATATGTCCCATTTTCCCGCATTGCCTGCATATTTTGTCTTTAAACCAGCAGTTCTTCTGTTCATGGGTTGTTCTGCCACAGCGATAGCACTTTTTGGCTCCATACGCCATTTTGTTAGCGCTGTATTCTTGTGGTTTCTGTTGTATTTCTGCAGCTCCCCGTGCTGCTGCTTCGTAGGATACTGCCACGCTGAAAGCCTGTTCTAGCGTCAGGTCCTTTTTTGAAAGTAGTCGTTTCTGTGTTCCTTCACTCTGGAGCGCGCAGACAAACTTATCCCGTAATGTGTCTGCCAGTCTTGCTCCGATCTGGCAGTGCTTCGATAACTTGCGTAGTTCCGTAAGATAGTCAGCATTGCTCTCATCTTCGTGCTGGTTTCATTTATGGAACTTGAATCTTTCTGCTATCAGCAGTGGTGTAGGGCTTAGATGTTCCTGTAAGATATGAACAATCTCCTCAAAACTTTTCTCCATTGGTTTAGCTGGGGTAATTAAATTCCACAATAGGCCATACATACTCGCACCCATCAGATTTAATAATACCAACGCCCTCTTTCCTTCAGCCACCTCATTTGCCTTGCAGTACACTTCAATTCTTTCCACATATGTGGTCCAGTCTTCTACCTCGTTGTCGAAAGCAGTCATACTGCCACTTTTCGGCATCTTGGCCGAATTAAAATGGCGCCTCCTGCACTTTTGCTTCTTCCCCAACGCGACAAAATGGCGCCTCCCGCGCTTTTGCTGCTTGCCCTTACTGCCACGCTGCTCCTAGCGTTCTACGGGGTAATGGCGGTGACCCGCAGCTTCGGCGCATCTCGCTTTCATTCCCCCCCGTTTAGTTCCACTCCGCTGTCCTGTTCTCGAGCGCCGCCCGCGCCCTGTGTGCTCCACCCTCTCTCTCTTGTTTTCTTTTCCCGGCGATGCTACGCGGCCCGATTTGTAGAGCCGCTCGATCGAGCTTGAGCCCGCCGCAGTCCGGAAGGTTCAGCGCGTTACCTGCTACCAGCATGATTCGCTGGAAACACCGTCTCTCCCGCAATTCTCCAAACACCGATGGATTCTTTGGGCGGTTGACCTCGGTCGACGCCCTTTGCTCAGACTACGATCTTCCAGGACCTTCCTTTCAGGCGAGATCCCCGTGAGATGATGCCACACTGCAGGTGAGTTCGAACTTACTCGTCGCCACTGTAAAATCCGCTCCTCAATAATACACGGACTTCGGGAGAACAGTTTAACAGAAACTTTACTGAACAAGAGGCAGCTTGAAACTGAAACTACAGAAGGCTGCTAGGGCCTTTTATACAGGGGTGGTCACTGCCGGTACAGCAGTCTAAGACCAGTTATTCCCTTAAAGGGACATACACAACAGCCTCCTCCTCATCCTGTATAACAGGCTTTAGTGGCTTAATGGCCTCCTCCTGTTCCATTGTAACAGGCTTGAGGGGCGGAATGGCCTCCTCCTGTTTTTATGTAACTGGCTCGAGTGGCTGTATGGCCTCCTCCTGTGCATGTATAACAGGATCGAGGGGCTGAATGTCCTCCTCCTTTTCATGTATAACAGGCTTGAGTGGCTGAATGCCCTCCTCCTGTTACTGTGTAACAGACTCGTGTCTCTGAATTGCCTCCTCCTGTTCTTGTATAACAGGCTACAGGGGTTGAATGGCCTCCTCCTGTTCCTCTGTTAAAGGGCCATGGGACTGAATGGCCTCCTCCTGCTCCTGTGTAACAGACTCGAGGGGTTGAATTGAATCCTCCTGTTCCTGTGTAACAGATTCATGGGTTGAGAGGACTCAGAGCGAATGTGGGGTGGGACGGGAGCCACTTGTGTAAAAGGAAATGTCGGGTGGCAGTTTCCCTTCACTGAATTATCGATTTACTGCCAAATGCACCGTCAGTAGAGAAAACAGTAAACCCTGACCCAAAATCCAACTGTGGGGGGATTCGAACACCACACCCTTTCAATAGCTTTATCTGTTAACATAGACTGAAAGCCCAATGCTCTTTCCATTGCGCCACAGATCCAATTGCCAAACACTGTATTAAAAAACAAAATTGTGTTGATGTTGGAAATCTGAAATATAAACAGATAAAATGCTGGCAGGTCAGGCAGCTTCGATGCCTGTTTAAAAGGGATCTACTTTCAGTCCCGGATCATTCTGTGTCTGTTTAAAAGGGACATGCTGTCAGTCCCGGATCATTCTGTGTCTGTTTAAAAGGGAAGTGCTGTCAGTCCCGGATCATTCTGTGTCTGTTTAAAGGGGATGTGCTGTCAGTCCCGGATCATTCTGTGTCTGTTTAAAGGGGATGTGCTGTCAGTCCCGGATCATTCTGTGTCTGTTTAAAAGGGATGTGCTGTCAGTCCCGGATCATTCTGTGTCTGTTTAAAAGGGATGTGCTATCAGTCCCGGATCATTCTGTGTTTGTTGAAAAGGAATGTGCTGTTAGTCCCGGATCATTCTGTGTCTGTTTAAAAGGGATGTGCTATCAGTCCCGGATCATTCTGTGTTTGTTGAAAAGGAATGTGCTGTTAGTCCCGGATCTATCTGTTTCTGTTTAAAAGGGATGTGCTGTCAGTCCCGGATCATTCTGTGTCTGTTTAAAAGGGATGTGCTGTCAGTCCCGGATCATTCTGTGTCTGTTTAAAAGGGATGTGCTCTCAGTCCCGGGTTCAACCACTGTCTGGCAACACACAAGCTACCTAATATCTGGCAGAAGGCTCATATAATAACACTAATAAAGCCTGGAAAAGATCCCTCAGATCCTAAGACTTTTCGGCCAATTTCTGCCCCGGCTAATCATTAACAAGCCAACTGCTCAACGTCACACAACACATCGAAGATGGTTTTGAGCAAGGGATGGTAACAGGTGCTGTTTTTCTAGACCTCTCAGCAGCATACGATACAGTGAACCATAGACTTCTCCTCTGCAAGATTCTAGAGATGACAAAAGAGATTCACTTAACAGAGCTGTTAGAAAGCATGCCCCAGAATCGCCGGTTCTATGTTGAACTAGGTGGGAAGCACAGCAGGTGGCATATTCAGAAGAATGGTCTTCCTCAGGGAAGCGTGCTTGCACTGCTGCTGTACAACATCTACACGAATGACCAACCTATAGACGGTGTTACACGCCGTTTTATATATGCTGATGACTTATGTGTCACTGCCCAAAGCACTGATTTTAACACCGTGGAGAAAACGCTTTCTGAGGACTTGGAGGGACTAAAATCCTACTATGAAGCAAACCACCTTCGCGCAAACCGATCAAAGACGCAAGTTTGTACATTCCACCTCAGAAACGGTGAACCCAAACGCCAGCTGAAAATAACCTGGTGTGAAGCAAAACTTACGCATTGCAAGCACCTTATCTACTTAGGAGTCACCCTTGACTGATGCCTCACCTTCAAGAACCACATCGAGAAGACAAAGGCAAAAGTGAGCGTACGAAACAACATCCTGAATAAGCTCACTAACAGAAGATGGGGAACAAGCCCGAAAACATTGCGAGCCAGTGCACTTGCTCTTTGCTATTCCACTGCTGAATACGCCTGCCCTGCATGGGAAAGGTCAACTCATGCCAAGAATATGGATGCCGTTCTGAATGCATCCGATTTATCACAGGTTGCTTAAAACCAACAAACATCAACAGCCTATATATCCTGGTGGGTATCGCGCCCCCTGATATAAGAAGAACGGTAGCCAGCAAGAAAAAACGACTCCGTCAAACATCAGACGAGAGACACCCTCTGCATTGTCATACACCTACACCCAGCCGCCTAAAGTCAAGAAAGAGGTTCATGAACAGTGTTGTTCCATTACAATCAACCTCATCTGAAGCCCGCATCGCCTTGTGGAAAGATCGGCTCGCCAGTGTTGAACAACCCCCAGCGATGGAAATTTAACCTGACAAAAGCCTTCCCCCAGGAGCTAATTGCAGCTGGGCAACCTGGAAGTGCCTTAACGGACTTAGGACCGGGGTAGGTTGCTCAAAGTTGTCACTAAGCAAATGGGGATATTCAACCATCCCGACAACTTGTGAATGTGGAACTGAGGCACAGGCTATGCAACATCTCCTGCAATGCCCATCGTTCGAGGAACCCTGCACTGTTGCAGATCTTGCCCAATTCAACAACAAGGCGCAAAAATGTGTCCAGTTCTGGCTGGGCTATGTATAGACTGTCCGTGGACACGATAAGAGGAAGAAGAAGTCCCGGGTCATTCTGTGACTGTTTAAACGGGATGTGATGTCAGTCCCGGATCATTCTGTGTCTCTTTTAAAGGGATCATCTTTCAGCCCCGGATCATTCTATGTCTGTTTAAAATGGGAGTTACATATTATTATAGAGTCTGCACCAGAGAAACAGTCCATTTGCACGAACTGGTCTCCACACGAGGCTCCTCCTTCTCTACTTCAGTTGTACAAGGTATTGGTGAGACCGCACCTGGAATACTGCGTACAGCTTTGGTGTCCATACTTAAGAAAGGACATACTTGCTCTCGAGTCAGTACAAAGAAGGTTCACTCGGTTAATCCCGGGGATGAGGGGATGGCCATATGAAGAGAGGTTGAGTAGATTGGGACTCTACTCATTGGAGTTCAGAAGAAAGACAGGCGATCTTATTGAATCATATAAGATTGTGAAGGGGTTGGATCGGGTGGATGCTTGGAAGATGTTCCCGATGATGAGTGAAACTAGAACTAGGGGGCATAGTCTTAGAATAAGGGGCTGCTCTTTCAAAACTGAGATGAGGAGGAACTACTTCACTCAGAGGGTGGTAGGTCCATGGAATATGCTGCACCAAAAATCTGTAGAAGCTACATCATTACATAAATTTAAAACAGAAATAGACAGTTTCCTGGAAGTTAAGGGAATTAAGGGTTACGGGGAGCGGGCAGGAATTTGGACATGAGTTTAGGCTCGGATCGGTCATGGCCCTGTGGGTAGCGGAGCGGGCCCAGGCGCCATGTAGCCTGATCCTGCTCCTATTTCGTGTGTCTAATTCTGTTAGATGCAGGAGATGGTTCTGTGATAGTGGATTGGCAGTTAGGATCAGATCAGCCATGATCTTATTGAATGGTGGAGCAGGCTCGAGGGGCCGGTTGGCCTACTCCTGCTCCTATTTCTAATGTTCTTATGTTCTTATGTTCTTATGTTTTTACTTCCACTCACCAAAAAAAGCCAGCATCAGTAATGGTAACCATGAAACTATCGGATTGTCGTAAAAACCCATCTGGTTCACTAATGTCTTTCAGGGAAGGAAATCTGCCGTCCTTACCTGGTCTGGCCTATGAGTGGCTCCAGACACACAGCAATGTGGCTGACTCTGAACTGCCCTCTGAAATGGCCTAGCAAGTCAGTCAGTTGTAACAAACCACTACAAAACAAAGTAATAAAAATGGATCTGGGCGAATGACCTGACCTGATCCATATCAGCCTCCTCCTGAGGTCCCCACCACCACAGAAGCCAGTCTTCAGCCAATTTTATTCACTCCATGTGATATCAAGAAACGGCTGAGCACACTGTAGACAGCAAAAGCTATGGGCCCTGACAACATCCCGGCTATCATGCTGGAGACACGTGATCCAGAACTAGTTGCGCATCGAGCCAAGCGGTTCTACTGCAGCTACAACACTGGCATCTAACCAACAATGTGGAAGACTGGCCAGGTATGTCCTGTCCACAAAAAGAAGGACTAATCCAATACAGCCAATTACCGCCCCATCAATCCACTCTCAATCATCAGCAAAGGGATAGAAGTTGTCATGGACAGTGCTATCATGCGGCACTTACTCACCAATAACCTTCTAATTGATGCCCAGTTTGAGTTCTGCCAAAACCACTCGGCACTCGACTTCATTACAGCCTTGGTCGAAACGTGAAATACGGAGCTGAATTCCAGAGGAGAAGTACGAGTGATTGTCCTTGACATCAAGGCAGCATTTGACTGAGTGTGGCAGCAAGGAGCCCAAGTAAATCTGAAGTCAATGGGAATCGGGGGGTGGGGTGGAAACTCTTTATTGATTGGAGTCATACCTAGCACAAAGGAAGATGATTGTGGTGATTGAAGGTCAGTTATCACAGCCCCAGGATATCGCTGCAGGATTTACTCAGGGCAGTGTCCTTGGCCCAACCATCTTCTGCTGCTTCATCAATGACCTTCCCTCCAGCATAAGGTCAGACGTGGGGATGTTCGTTGATGATTGCAGTGTTCAGTGCCATTAACAACTCTTCAGATAATGAAGCAGTCCATGCCGGCATACAACAAGACCTGGTCAACATTGAGGCTTGGGCTGATAAGTGGCAGGTAACATTCGTGGAACAGAAGTGCAAGGCATTGACTATTTCAAACAAGCGAGAGTCTAACCACCTCCGCTTAACATTCAATGACATTATCATCGCCGAATCCACTGCCATCAATATCCTGGGGGTTACCAGTGACCAGAAACATAACTGGACCAGCCACATAAATACTGTGACAACAAGAGAAGGTCAGAGGCTAGGTATTCTGCGGCGGGTGTCTCACCTCCTGACTCCCCAAAGCCTTTCTACCATCTGCAAGGCATAAATAAGGAGTGTGATGGAATACTCTCCACTTTCCTGGAGTAGTGTAGCTCCAACAATATGCAAGAAGCAAGTCACCATGCAGCACAAAGCAGCCCGCTTGATTGGCACCCCATCTACCACATTAAACATACACTCCCTGCACCACCGGTGTACCTTGGCTGCAGTGCATACCATCGACAAGATGCACTGCAGCAACTCACCAAGGCATCTTCGGCAGCACCTGCCAAATATGCGACCTCTTCCACCTAGAAGGACAAGGGCAGCAGACGCATGGGAACACCCCCACCTCCAAATCCCCTCCAAATCACACACCATCATGCCTTAGAAGTATATTGTCAATCCTTCATCAACGTGGTGTCAAATTACTCATTCGAACTCTGCTCGCAGCAACTTTGCCACAAATTCTTTATTTTATTTAATCGGCTTCCTGTGGAGATCACTGGCCTCGAAACTGATCAGAATTCCCTCCACTACACTTTATTACACTGATTAACGCAAAGCTGTTGTTTCAATTGAAACACTAATAATTTATCGGCATCAATTAGATATTGTGGATTTGTTGGGAACTAATGAGCAATACACACACAAAACAGCATCAAAATACTAATTAATAAAGAGCCCTGCAGTGTTTGGAAGGACATTACCTTCAGCTAATGAGTGGAAACGCGGTTTGGTTTTATAAAGTTGAACACGATTTAAAAAGTTTGTAAAACGACCACAGCAGGAGTCGAAGCTACAATCTTCTGATAACATCAGGATTAAGCATCGAAGTTAGACACCTTATCCATTAGGCCACACGGCCACTTGAAGTAGCGATCAGGTCAGGTGATATCTGTGGACAGAAAAACACAGAGTCAACCTTGCAGGTCCTTGAGCTCTCGGCAGAACTAAGGTTTTCCAGCTTTGCTTCAAAGTATTGCAGTTACAATCTTTTCAGCAAATAACAACATTAAAAATCTACCCACACCACCAAAAAATAAATGGCCGGTACGGGCATCCATTCCATGACCTTGGCGGTATTAGCACCATGCTCTAAACAACTGTGGTAACCGGCCTTGTTCCACTTCTATTATTGTTATATTCAATTTATGTTGACTTCTGGTCTTTTTCAGTTGAATTTGAAGGCTGTAAAAGAAAGAGTCTGATTTCTACAGCGCCTTTCACCCAGGACGTCTCAAAACGCTTTACAGCCAATGAAGTTGTAGTCACTGTTGTAATGTAGGAAAAGCAGCAGCAGCCAATTAGTGCACAGCAAGCTCCCACAACTAGCAATGTTATAATCGAGAATAATTTGTTTTAGTGATGTTGATTTACGGATAAATATTGGCTGCAGGACACCGGCTGAACCTCACCACCCTGCTCTTCTTCCAATAGTGCCATGGGATAATTTATGTCCACCCGAGACGGCAGAGCGGGCCTCAGTTTTGGAATTCTATTCCACCACAATCTGTAAACTTATGGACCAGTATATCCCTCACTTTGCCATTAGCATCAAGACAGAGGACCAACCCTGGTTCAATGAGGAGTGTAGAAGTGCATGTCAGGAGCAGCACCAGGCACATCTAAAAATGAGGTGCCAACCTCATGAAGCTACAACACAGGACTACACAAATGCTAAACTATGGAAACAGCATGTGTAGACAAAGCTAAGCGATCCAACAACCAACGGATCAGAACAAAGCTCTGAAATCCTGCCACATCCAGTCGTGACTATTTAAATTTAATTTATTTCGTTCCTAGGATTTGTGCATCGCTGGCAAGGCTAGCATTAATTGCCCATCCCTAATTGCCCTTGAGAAGGTGATAGTGAGAAGCCCTCTTGGCCCGCTGCAGTCAATGAGGTGAAGGTACTCCAATAGTACTGTTAGGGAGGGACATCCAGGATTTTGACCTAGCGATGATGAAGTTATGGTGATATATGTTCACGTCGGGATGGTGTGTAAATAGGAGGGGAACTTGGAGGTGATGGTGTTCCCCTGCACCGGCTGCCCTTATAAGAATATAAGAACATAAGAAATAGGAGCAGGTGTAGTCCATTCGGCCCCTCGAGCCTGCTCCACCATTCAATAAGATCATGGCTGATTTGATCTTGGCCTCAACACGAATTTTATGCCTGTTGCCCCATAATCCTTGACTCTCCTGTAGTTCAACAATCTGTCTATCTCAGCCTTGAATATAATCAATGATTCAGGCTCCACAGCTCTCTGGGGTAGATAATGCCAAAGATTCTCAACCCTCTGAGGGAAGAAATTCCTCCTCAACTCCGTCTTAAATGGACAAACCCTTATTCT
Source organism: Somniosus microcephalus (assembly GCF_052327205.1). Classification (NCBI taxonomy): domain Eukaryota; kingdom Metazoa; phylum Chordata; class Chondrichthyes; order Squaliformes; family Somniosidae; genus Somniosus; species Somniosus microcephalus. The sequence goes on along the minus strand of NW_028225186.1, from coordinate 22,536,622 downwards.
GAAACTATGCCACCTGATTCTAGATATACCCATGAGGGAAAACACCCTCTCAGCATCTACCCTGTCAAGCCCCCTCAGAATCTAAGATGTTTCCATAAGATCACCTCTCATTCTTCTAACCTCCAATGAGTATAGGCCCAACCTGCTCAACCTTTCCTCATAAGACAATCCCTTCATCCCAGGAATCAACCTAGAGAACCTTCTCTGAACTGTCTCCAATGCAAGTATATCCCTCCTTAAAGAAGGAGAGCAAAAATGTATGCAGTACTCTAGGTGTGGTCGCAACTGTACAGTTATAGTAAGACTTCCCTACTTTTATACTCCATGCCCTTGCAATAAAGGCCAACATAGCATATGCCTTTGAAATAAAGAATAGATTTGCCTTTCTAATCTAGGCTTTATTAACTTAAAAATCCTGTAGCACATCTTCAACACCCAGTCCCAACGAAAGGCTGGAAAGAACTGAATTTAAGATGGCCACCACAAATCACATGACATCAACTACCAATGAGATTACAGCACATATCCCAAGGCAGGAAACAAACAACCAATCACAATAGTTCTTACTAAACATAGAGAATAATCAGCACATTCACCCCTCCTTTTAAAATATACTCCAACCTAAATAACCTTTACAATTTATAATTAATTATTTACTACTAAAACTATGCACAGACAAAATAAAACTGTTCAACATGACAATACTAAGTGAGCAACAACAAATAGTAACATTGCACATAAGTATTAAGTATCTCTCAACTAAAACAATATAATATAATATTTCAACAATTTTAAAACATTACTATCAATTTAAAAGTCCATTTTCAATCGGTCGACCGGATATCTTGTTCGTGTCGACCTTCTTAACCTTGGTGAAATTCCTTGCCCTCCCACACCAGGAGACGCAAACGTATCTTCTGCAGGAATGCTATCCATATCCCGATCATCAACGGTTTCCGGATTAGAAATCACATCAGGAGGTAAACTGGGACGGTCATGAACATCCATCGAGGGCTGACTAATAGAAGTATAATTATCTGCAGTCGGATTGGAAATATTCATAGTATCTGTAACAGCATCCACATTATCTGAATCATGACTATTGTTAATATCCTCAGAAGAGGGCTGGCCACCACAAGGAGCCAAGTCTTTAATTGAAACGGTACTTTCTTTCCCATCTTTGAATAGAATATGAGCATATTGGGAACTTGCCTCCAACAGCTCCACCTCCTCCACTAAAGGATCATATTTTGTCAGTCTAACATGGCGTCGAAGCAGCACAGGTCCCTGCATAGTAAGCCATGAAGGTACTGAATATCCTGTAGTAGATCTCTGCGGATAGTTAAAGAGCCTTTCATGGGGGGTCACATTAGTAGCCGTTGAAAGCAATGATCTAATGGAATGCAGGGCATCAGGCAGTACCATTTCCCACTGTGTATTCTTAAGGTTCTGGGATGTCAAAGCCAACATAACTGCCTTCCAGATCACCCCATTGTATCGTTCGCACTGTCCATTACCCCGGGGATTATACGGGGTAGTTCTGCTAGTAGAAATTCCCCGACTCTGAAGGTATTCCTTCAACTGGTAAGACATAAAAGAACTTCCCTGATCCGAATGGATATACGCAGGCATCCCAAAGATGACAAAAAGTTGAGTCAGACATTTGATAACTGTAGCATCTGATTCATCTGCACAAGGAAAAGCAAAGGGGAACCTTGAAAACCCATCCACAACAGTAAATATATATCGGTTTTGAGTAGTTGACGGAAGAGGCCCCTTGAAATCGAGGCTCAAACGTTCAAAAGGAGAAGTAGCCGTTATAAGATGAGCTCGTTGAGGCTTAAAGAAATTCGGTTTACACCGAGCACAGATAGAACATGATGAAGTCATCCGCTTGACGTCTTCAACTGAAAAGGGCAAATTCTTACTGCGTACGAAGTGTATCATCCTCGTAACCCCAGGATGGCATAAGGCATTGTGAAGATTAATAAGCGTATCTCCTTGAATCACAGAACAATAAGCCCTCGACAGCGCATCAGCAGCAACGTTATCCTTCCCCGGACGATAAACTATATCAAATGGTAACATGCCAACTCAATCCTCCACCTCATTATTTTATCATTCTTAATCTTTCCAAAATGTTTGACATCAAACATAAAGGACACAGACTTTTGATCAGTTACCAACGTAAAATGTCGCCCCGATAAATAATGTCTCCATTTACGCAGTGCTTCTACTATTGCATACGCCTCTTTCTCTATTGAAGAATGCCTTTTGTCACTATTGTTCAAGGTACGTGAGGAAAAGGCCACAGTTCTTCCATTTTGGTTCAGAGTAGCCCCAATTGGAAAATCAGAAGCGTCCGTCTCAATCACAAAAGGAACCTGCTCATCAATGGAATGCACAACTGCTCCAAGGATATCCTTTTCAAAATTATCAAAACACGTCCTGGCCTCCCATGTTAGAGGATATGTCGTAACCCGAATAAGAGGCCGGATCTTCTGTGAAAAATTTGAAATCCAATTAGAATAGTAAGAAAACAGTCCAACAACTCTTTGCAAAGCCTTAGAATTAGTAGGACAAGGTAAATCAATCAATGGTCGCAGACGTTCTGGGTCTGGTTTAATCTTGTTTCCCGAGATAATGTACCCCAGTAGATTTACCTCAGTGGTCGAAAAGGTACACTTCTCTTTATTGAAAGTTAAACCAACTTTTTCCGCAGCTTGAAGGAATCTTTCTAAATTAGAATCATGCTCCACCCTTGATTTGCCACAGACCGTGATGTCATCCAAATATGAAAAGGTGTCAAAGAGAGAGTTATCACTTATAAAAGCATCCATTGCCCGTTGAAAACAAGCAACACCATTAGTAACACCAAATGGTATTCGGCAAAACTGATACAGCTTTCCACCAGCCTCAAAGGCCGTATATGGTTGATCCTTCTTAACAATAGGAATCTGATGATAAACACTCTTTAGATCAATAGTGCTAAAAACCTTATATTGAGATACTTTATTGATAAGCTCATCAATCTTAGGCAAAGGGTACGCATCTAATTGAGTATACCTATTAATAGTTTGGGAATAGTCTATCACCATTCGTTTCTTATGTCTCGAGTTAGTTGTGACAACTACCTGTGCCCGCCAAGGCGAACAACTAGGTTCAATGATTCCTTCCAATAAGAGACATTGAACTTCAGAATTAATAAATTCTCTATCCTGACCGCTATACCTTCTTGACTTGGTAGCAATTGGCTTACAATCCGGCATCAAATTGGAAAAAAGTGATAATGGAGAAATGGATAAAGAGGTTAATCCACAAATAGATAAAGGTGGCTTAGTCCCTCCAAATGAAAGACTAAGAGACTTGTGTAACTGAAGCACATCATGACCAATCAAAATATCCGCACAGAGATTAGGCAAAACAGATAGGCGTATATCAGTATACATACTACCTAGAAGAATCAATTTCACAAGGCAACAACCAGCTACTTGTGAAGTGAGAGTCGTCTGAGCCATACACACCTGATAGGAAACAAGCGAAATTTTCAAATGCTTCTCCTTTGCAAACTGAAGACTTATAAAACTCTCAGTACTGCCCGTATATATAAGGGCCTTCACTTCCATCCCATTAACTTGGGCCGTAACTATAGCTTTGTTTAGGCCATGAGCAAATGCAGCAGAAATTGATGCAATAAACGCCCTATCTAAAGGCTGTATAGTCACAGAGGAGGTAATTGAATCTGATGATTTACACACACGTGCGTAATGACCTCTCTTGCCGCAATTACTACACACAGCCTCCCGAGCAGGACACTTCAGGCGAGGGTGCCGGACGTTCCCACAAAAATAACACTTCTGTATCCTAGAGGCAACAGCCACTGAAGTAGAAACTGTTTCAGAATCTAGTAAACCACTCCTATTAAGTCCACATAATTCCTTTTCATCCAGAACTGCCAAAACCACAGTCACAGGCCGATTAAAAAGAGCATAAGAATCCGAACTTCTCTGAGCCACATCCAATGTAGAAGCTTGCTCAAAAGCACTCTTAAGATCCAAAGTCTTATTTTCTAACAACAGCTGACGAATTGATCTAGACAGTAATCCATTAATAAAAGCATCCCGTACCGATTCTTCCTTATATTCTTCAGCCATCACGGCCTTATAATTACAGTTAACACTAAGGCACCGAAGTGCTTGTAAATAAGTTTCCAAAGATTCTCCCACCTGCTGCCTACGGGCAGATAGAAGGTGACGTGCATATACCTCATTCTTTGGTTTAACAAAAATATTTTCCAATGTAGAAATAGCCACTTCGTAAGTTTTACAGTCCAAAATATACTTATACACATCCGGAGCAATGTAGTTGATCAGCATATTCAGCTTATTTAGAGACTCTTGATCCAACACGCCCAAAAAGTTTTTAAATGTACAATACCAATGTTTCCATTTATCGTCCATCCTGCAGAATTAGGGTCAGCATTGAATAGTTCTGGTTGAAGATATCACTCCATTCTGACATAAAGTTAATAAATTGAAATAAAGAATAGATTTGCCTTTTTAATCTAGGCTTTATTAACTTAAAAATCCTGTAGCACATCTTCAACACCCAGTCCCAACGAAAGGCTGGAAAGAACTGAATTTAAGATGGCCACCACAAATCACATGACATCAACTACCAATGAGATTACAGCATATATCCCAAGGCAGGAAACAAACAACCAATCACAATACTTCTTACTAAACAGAGAGAATAAGCACCACAGGCTTCTAAATTACTGCATACTAACTTTTTGTGTTTCCTGTACGAGGACACTCAGAACGCTCTTAACCGAAGCATTTTGTAGTCTCTCTCCATTTTAATAATATTTTGCTTTTCTGTTCTTCCTACCAAAGTAGATAACACCACATTTTCCACATTATACTCCATCTGCCAAATTTTTACCCAATCAATCTATCTATATCCCTTTGAAGACTTTTTGTGTCCTCCTCTCAACTTGCTTTCCCACCTATCTTTGTATCATCAGTAGATTAGGCTTTGGTAGTGGTCGCGGGTTTAGGAGGTGCTGTCGAAAGGGGCCTTGGTGAGTTGCTGCAATGCATCTTGTAGATGGTGCAGACTGCAGACACGGTGTGTTGGTGGTGGAGTGAGTTAATATTTATGGCGGTGGATGGTGTGCCAATCAAGCGGGCTGCTTTGTCCTGGATGGTGTTGAGCTTATTGAGTGTTGTTGGAACTGCACTCATCCAGGCAAGTGGAGATTATTCCACCACACTCCTGACTTGTCCCTTGTAGAAGGTGGAAAGGATTTGGGGAGTCAGGAGATGAGACACTCGGCGCAGTATACCCAGCATCTGACCTGGTCCTGTAACCACACAATTCATGTGACTGGTCCAATTAAAGTTCTGGTCAATGGTAACCCCCAGGATGTTGATGTTTTCGATTGTATTCCGCCATTTCAGACCCCACCACGAACTCAATTATGTAGCCACTAACCACATCCCTCTCACCATCATTTGTCTGAGGCTGAACCACACTGTTCACAACCTTGGTGCCATATTTGACCCTGAAATTAGCTTTTGATCAAATATCCACAGCATCACAAAGACCAACTATTTCCATCTCCGTATCATCACCCCTCTCTGCCCTTGCCTCAACTCATCTGCTGCTGAAAACCTCATCCATGCCTTTGTTAATTCTAGACTTGACTATTCCAATGCACTCCTGGCGGGTCTCCCACATTCCACCCTACCTAAACTTGAGGTGACCATAGAAACATAGAAACATAGAAGATAGGAGCAGGAGTAGTCCCTTCGGCCCCTCGAGCCTGCTCCACCATTCAATGCGATCATGGCTGATCATCCAAATTCAGTACCCGATCCCTGCTTTCTCCCCATACTCCTTGACCATTTAGCCTTAAGAAATATATCCAACTCCTTCTTGAATATATTTAATGAATTGACCACTACTGCCTACTGTGGTAGAGAATTTCACAGGTTCACCACTCTCTGGGTGAAGAAATTCCTCATAATTTCTGTCCTAAATGGCCTACCCCTTATCGTTAGACTGTCACCCCTGGTTCTGGACTCCCTGGCCATCGGGAACATCCAGCCTGCATCTAGTCTGTCCAGTCCTGTCAGAATTTTATAAGTTTCAATGAGGTCCCCTCTCATTCTTCTAAACTCCAGCGAGTACAAGCCCAATAGTCCCAATCTGTCCTCATACGTCATTCCTGCCATCCCAGGTGTCAGCCTGGTGAATCTTCGCTGAACTCCTTCCAATGCAAAACATCCTTCCTCAGAAAAGCCGACCAAAACTGCACACAAGACTCAAGATGTGGCCTCACCAAGGCCCTGTACAACTGCAGCAAGGCATCCTTGTTCCTGTACTCAAACCCTCTCGCTACGAAGGCCAACATACCATGTGCCGTCTTTACCGCCTGCTGCACCTGCATGACTACCTTCTGCGATTGGTGCACAAGGACACACAGGTCTCGTTGCACTTCCTGTTCTCCCAATCTATTGCCATTCAGATAATAATCTGACTTCCTGTTTTTGCCACCAAAGTGGATAACCTCACATTTATCTGCGCAAAATTGCATCTGCCATGCTTCTGCCCAATCACGCAACCAGTCCAAATAACCCCGTAGTTTCTCGGCATCCTCCTCGCAGCACACACGCCCACCCATCTTTGTGTCGTCTGCAAATTTGGAGAAACTACTTCTAGTTCCCTTGTCTAGATCATTAATATATATCGTGAATAGCTGGGGTCCAAGGAAAGATCCCTGCGTTACTCCACTAGTCACTGCCTGCCACTCAGAAAAAGACCCGGTTATTCCAACTCTTTGCTTTCTGTCTGCCAGCCAGTTTTCTATCCAGGTCAATACATTGCCTCCAATCCCATGTGCCTTAATTTTACACGCTAATCTCTTATGCGGGACCTTATCGATAGCCTTATGAAAGTCCAAATACACCACATGCGCTGATTCTCCCTTATCTATTTTACTGGTTACATCCTCAAAAAATTCCAGTAGATTAGTCAAGCAGGATTTACCTTTTGTAAATCCATGTTGACTGCAGTCCGATTCTGTCACTGTTTTCCAAGTGCTCTGTTTTGCATCTTTTAAAATGGACTCTAGCATTTTCCCCACTACCGATGTCAGGCTTACTGGTCTGTAATTCCCCGTTTTCACTCTACCACCTTTTTTGAATAGCGGGGTAACATTAGCTACCCTCCAATCCATGGGCACTGTTCCAGATTCCAACGAATGTTGGAAGATGATCAGCAATGCATCTACTATTTCTAGGGCCTCTTCCTTAATACCTGAGGATGCAGATTATCAGGCCCTGGCGATTTATCGGCCTGCAATCCCATCAATTTCCCAATCACCGTTTCCATACAAATAATGATTACTTTCAGTTCCTACCTTTCATCAGACCCTATGTTCCCCGACATTTCTGGGAATGAATTTGAGTCCTCCTTTGTGAAGACAGAACCAAAATATGTATTTATAAGATCTGCCATTTCTTTATTCCCCATTATAAACCCCCCTGATTCTGACGGCATGGGACCTATGCTTGACTTCTACAATCCTTTTCTCTTCACATATCTATGAAAGCTTTTACAGTCAGTTTTTATTTTCCTCGTAAGGTTACTCTCATACTCTATTTTCCCTTTTTTAATTAATCTCTTTGTCCTACTTTGTTGAATCCTAATCTGCTTTCAATCCTCAGGTTTACTGCTTTTTCTGGCCAATTTATATGTCCTCTCCTTGGATCTTATGCTATCCCTAATTTCCCTTGTTAGCCACGGTTGAGTCACCTTTTCTGCTTCATTTTAATGTCAAACTGGGACGAACAATTTCTGTAGTTCATCCATGTGGCCTTTGAATGTTTTCCATTGCCTATCCACCATCAACCCTTTGAGTGACATTCCCCAATCAATCTTACCCAACCCGAGCCTCAGATCATCGTAGCTTCCTTTATTTAAATTCAGGCCCCTGGTCTCTGAGTCAACTACTTCATTCTCCATCTTAATGAAGAATTCAATCATATTAAGATCGCTCCGAATCAAGGGGCCTCGTACAACATGATTGCTAATTAATCCTTTCTCGTTACATAATACCCAGTCTAAGATGGCCTGACCGATGGTTGGTTCCTCGACATATTGGTCCAGGAAACCATCCCGTAAACACTCCAGGATATCCTTCTCCACAGTATTGTTACTAATTTGGTTAGCCCATTGTATATATTGTTTAACCTCACCCATCATGACTGCTGTGCCCTTATTGCACACTTCTCTAATTTCCCTTTTAATGCCATCCCCACCTCTGCATTACTGTTTGGAGATCTATATACCACTGACGACCATGTGTGCGGGAAATGCATCCAGCTGCAGCTACTTGCAGACCGCATTGCGGCGCTCGAGCTGCAGGTGGATGAATTTTGGAGCATGCGCGATGCTGAGAGGCTCGTGGATAGCACGTTTAGCGAGTTGTTCACGCCTCAGGGCAGGGCGGCACAGGGGGTGACCATCAGGCGGAGCAACAAAGGCAGGCAGGTAGTGCAGGGAACCCCTGCGGGCATCCCCCTTTCAAACAAGTATACCGCTTTGGATACTGTTGAGGGGGATGACTCACCAGGGGAAGGCAGCAGCAGCCAACTTCCTGGCACTGGGGGTGCTCCTGCTGCCCAGGAAGGGGGGAAAAAGAGTGGGAGAGCAATAGTGGTAGGGGATTCTATAGTAAGGGGAACAGATAGGCGTTTCTGTGGCCGTAGACGTGAATCCAGGATGGTTTGTTGCCTCCCTGGTGCCAGGGTCAAGGATGTCACTGAGCGGCTGCAGGGCATTCTGGAGGGGGAGGGTGAACAGGCAATGGTCGTGGTCCACATTGGTACCAACGACATAGGTAAAAAGAGGGATGAGGTCCTGCATCAAGAATTTAGGGAGCTAGGTAACAGATTAAAGAGCAGGACCTCAAAGGTTGTAATCTCTGGATTACTCCCAGTGCCACGTGCTAGTAAGTATAGGAATGGGAGGATAGAGCAGATGAATGCGTGGCTAAAGAGTTGGTGTAGGGGGGAGGGTTTTACTTTCCTGGATCACTGGGCCTGCTTCTGGGAAAGGTGGGACTTGTACAAGTCGGACGGGTTGCACCTGAACCAGAGCGGGACAAATATCCTTGCGGGGAGGTTTGCTAGCACTGTTGGGGGGGGTTTAAACTAACTTGGCAGGGGGATGGGATACAGAGGGGAGCTGAAATAGGGGGGGATGTGCTGCCAATTATAGAGAAAAAAACAAGTCAGCTTGGTAGACAGGGCAAATATATAAGGGCAAGGCTGGATGGCATCTATTTTAATGCAAGGAGTCTTGCGAATAAGGTGGATGAACTGAAGGTGTTGATAAACACATGGGAGTATGATATTGTTGCTATCACGGAGACATGGTTGAGGGAAGGGCAAGACTGGCAGCTCAATATTCCGGGGTACAGAATCTTCAGGCGAGACAGAGGGGGAGGTATAAGAGGAGGGGGTGTCGCAATATTAATTAAGGAGTCAATTACTGCAGTAAGGAGGGATGATATATTAGCAGGGTCCTCCAATGAGGCCATATGGGTGGAGCTTAAAAACAAAAAGGGGGCAAGCACTTTGCTGGGAGTGTACTATAGGCCTCCAAACAGTCAGGGGGAGATAGAGGAACAGATATGTAGGCAAATCTCAGAGAAATGTGCAAATAATAGGGTGATATTAATGGGGGATTTCAACTTCCCCAATATTAACTGGGATAGTCAGAGTGTGAAAGGCTCAGAGGGTGTAGAATTCTTAAAGTGCATCCAGGAGAGCTTTTTGAGCCAGCATGTAGAAAGTCCTACAAGAGAGGGGGCGGTACTGGACCTAATTCTAGGGAATGTGGCCGGCCAAGTGGAAAAAGTGCTAGTAGGTGAGCACTTTGGTGATAGTGACCATAATATGGTAAGATTTAAGGTGGCCATGGAAAAGGACAGGGATGGGCCGGAAATAAAGGTTCTAAATTGGGGGAAGGCCGATATAATAGGATAAGGCAGGATCTGGCCAAAATGGACTGGGATCAGCTACTTGTAGGAAAATCCGCATCGGAGCAATGGGAGGCTTTCAGAAGGGAGATTGAGATCATACAATGGCAACATGTTCCCGTAAAGGTCAAGGGTGGTTCCAAAAACCACAGGGAACCTTGGATGTCAGGGGATATACGGGAATGGATTAGGAAAAAAAGGAGGGCTTTTGGTAGATACAAAAGGCTAAAGACGGAGGAAGCCCTAGAGGAGTACAAAAAGTGCAGGGGGATACTTAAAAAAGAAATTAGGAGATCAAGGAGGGGCCATGAAATAACACTAGCAAGCAAAATAAAGGAAAATCCAAAGATGTTTTATAAGTATATTAAGGGTAAGAGGATAACTAGGGAAAAAATAGTGCCCATTAGGGACAAAAGTGGCAATCTGTGTGTGGAGCCGGAAGATGTAGGAGGGGTTCTGAATGAATTTTTTGCGTCTGTTTTCACTATGGAGAAGGACGATGTAGACATAGAAATAGGGCGGGGGGACTGTGATATGCTCGAACATATTAACATCGAGCGGGGGGAGGTATTGGCGGTTTTAGCTGGCCTAAAAATGGATAAATCCCCAGGCCCGGATGAAATGTATCCCAGGCTGCTGTGTGAGGCAAAGGAGGAGATTGCCGGGGCTCTAACACATATATTCAGGACCTCTCTGGCCACAGGGGATGTGCCAGAGGACTGGAGAACCGCTAATGTAGTACCATTATTCAAGAAGGGTAGTAGGGAAAAACCGGGGAACTACAGGCCAGTGAGCCTAACATCAGTGGTAGGAAAATTATTGGAAAAAATCCTGAGGGACAAAATTTGTCTCCACTTGGAGAGGCAAGGATTAATCAGGGATAGTCAACATGGCTTTGTCAAGGGAAGATCATGTCTGACTAATTTGATTGAATTTTTTGAGGGGGTGACTAGGTGTGTGGATGAGGGTAACGCAGTGGATGTGGTATACATGGATTTCAGTAAGGCCTTCGATAAAGTCCCGCACAGGAGACTGGTCAAGAAGGTAAGAGCCCATGGAATCCAGGGTGGCTTGGCACATTGGATACAAAACTGGCTTAGTGGCAGAAGGCAGAGGGTGATGGTCGAAGGTTGTTTTTGTGACTGGAAGCCTGTGGCCAGTGGGGTACCACAGGGATCGGTGCTGGGTCCCTTGCTGTTTGTGGTCTACATTAATGACTTGGATATGAATGTAAAGGATATGATCAGTAAGTTCGCGGATGATACAAAAATTGGTAGGGTGGTAAATAGCGAGGAGGGTAGCCTCAGTCTGCAGGACGATATAGATGGGTTGGTCAGATGGGCGGAACAGTGGCAAATGGAATTTAACCCGGAAAAGTGCGAGGTGATGCACTTTGGGGGGACTAACAAGGCAAAGGAATACACAATGAATGGAAAGACCCTAGGCAAGACGGAGGGTCAGATGGATCTGGGTGTGCAAGTACACAGATCCCTGAAGGCGGCGGAACAGGTGGATAAGGTGGTAAAAAAGGCATATGGGATACTTGCCTTCATTAGCCGAGGCATTGAATATAAGAGCAAGGAGGTTATGATGGAGCTGTATAAAACACTGGTTAGGCCACAGCTGGAATATTGTGTGCAGTTCTGGTCGCCACACTACAGGAAGGATGTGATCGCGTTAGAGAGGGTGCAGAGGAGGTTCACCAGGATGTTACCAGGGCTGGAGCGCTTCAGCTATGAAGAGAGACTGGGCAGGTTGGGTTTGTTTTCCTTGGAGCTGAGGAGGCTGAGGGGGGACATGATTGAGGTGTACAAAATTATGAGGGGCATAGATAGGAAGAATGCTGAGGAGCTTTTTCCCTTAGTAGAGGGGTCGATAACTAGGGGGCATAGATTCAAGGTAAAGGGCGGGAGGTTTAGAGGGGATTTGAGAAAGAACTTTTTCACCCAGAGGGTGGTTGGAGTCTGGAACTCACTGCCTGAAAGGGTTGTGGAGGCAGAAACCCTCACAACTTTTAAGAAGCATTTGGATGTGCACTTGAAATGCCATAGCATACAAGGCTACGGGCCAAATGCTGGAATATGGGATTAGATTAGACAGGGCTTGATGGCCGGCGCGGACACGATGGGCCGAAGGGCCTCTATCCGTGCTGTATTACTCTATGACTCTATGACACTCCCACTAATGACTTCTGCCCCTTGGTATTACTCAGTTCTACCCATACAGATTCCACATCATCAGAACTAATATCCTTTCTTAAAATTGTGTTAATCCCTTCTTTAACCAGCAATGCTACCCCACCACCCTTTCCTTTTTGCCGATCTTTCCTGAATATTGAATACCCTGGATGTTGAGTCCCCAGCCTTGGCCAACCTGGATAAATGTTTACGTGATTCCAATCAAATCATATTCATTTACCTCTATTTGTGCAGCTAATTCATCCACCTTTTTACGAATGCTCCTCTCATTACGATACAAAGCCTTCAGGCTTGTTTTTTTTAACGCTCTTCGAACTATCAGAATTATTATTTACTGTGGCCATGTTTGATATAAAGCGTTGATTTCTCTGACTGCCACTTTTGTTTTTATCCTTCCTATCTTTTGATTTTATCCTTTTTACCCTTTCCTCTGTCCCCCTGCTCAGGTTCCCAAATCTCTGCCTTTTTAGTTTAAACCCTCCTGCAGAGCACTAGCAAACACTCCCCCTAAGACATCGGCTGCCCTTTTCCTAACTCGCAGCAAGTCCCGTTCACACATCACCCCTGTGCACGCTGACCTACATTGTCTCTCGGTTAAGCAGTGTCTCGATTTCAAAATTCTCATCTTTTTTTCAAATCCCTCCATGGCCTCGTCCCTCCCTATCTGTGTAATCACCTTCAGCCCCACAGCCCCCTGAGATATCTGCACTCCTCTAATTCTGCCCTCTTGAGAATCCCTGATTATAATCGCTCAACCTTTGGTGGCCACGCCTTCTGTTGCCCTAAGCTTTGGAATTCCCTGTCTAAATTTGTCCACCTCTTTATTCTCCTTTAAGACTCTCCTTAAAACCTATCTCTGTGACCAAGCTTTTGCTCACCTGCCCTAATTTCTCCTTATATGGATTGGTGTCAAATTTTTCTCTGAAAATACTCCCGTGCAGCGCCTTGGGACGTTTTACTATGTTAAAGGCGATATATAAATGAAAGTTATTGTTGTTGATGATGGTGTTGGGGGATTCGGTGATGGTCATGCTGTTGAATGTCAGGGGGTGGTGGTTAGACTTTCGCTTGTTGGAGCTGATTGTCTGGCACTGATGTTGGCTGTGGTCATGTGTGGCGCACAGTGACATATGTACAGCATTTGCACATCGGATAGTGTATGATTGACAAATGCAGGTTTTATGCTGAAAGATTAATGCAGGAAATTGTCAGATAGTGTCTCGAAATATAAGCTTATACACATGCACAAGCCACAATGGTCGGTTAGCTCAGTTGGTTAGAGCGTGGTGCAAATAGTGACCAGGGTGCTGGTTTGCTCCTCGTAGAGGCCATTAATATTTTTGTTTTGTATTAGTTTCTTCTTGTTATTTTTGAGCAGCTTAAAAGGTTGGAAGGAAGCTCACACGGGACCTGCAATATTTTGATGCAAAGCTGCGAGTCTTTTCTGCCGAGAGCTCATGGACCTGAAAGGTTAACCCTGTTTTTCTCTGTCTACAGATGTTCCCTGACCTGTGGAGTATTTCCAACATTTAATGAACAATTCCAGATCCAGCATCTGCTGCAATTTGCTTTATATTTTAAGCAGTGTCCCCGCTTCGATTAAGAAATCAAATGTTGTGTTTACGATCTGGATTGCACTGCCTGAAATGGTGCTGGAGCCAGATTCAAGGGTGGCTTTCAAAAGGGAAAAACATTGCAGGGCTGCAGGGAAAGGGCGGGGGAGTGGGACAAGCTGAAGCGAACTTGTAGAGAGCCGGCACGCGCCCGTCGGGCCGAATGGCCTCCTTCTATGCGGTAACCATTCTATGAAAGACACTATTAATAAAAGTCTTCCTTTTTGAGCCTGCTGAGAAAAAAGTGACTGAGCTGACATAAAAGTGAAATCAACCATAAATTGAACTTAACAAATGAGGCATATTTTGGAAGGCCTGGTAGCTCAGTTGGTTAGAGCATGATGTTAATAACACCAAGGTTGCGTGCTCGATCCCAGTACTTAATATTTGGTAGAGAGGGTAGTTTCTTGATTTTGTTATTTGTTGAAAATTTGGGATGGGAACTCACACGGGACCTGCATAACTTTGAAGCAAAGCTGGAAATCCTGAGTTATGACATGCGGAGCATTTCCAACTTTAAATGAACAATTCCAAATCCATCGGGACTTCTCGTATTTCAATCAGTGAATGGTTCACTGCCGCTGATTGCTATGGAGTGCAAAGAATTGAACTGAACTAAATACAATCCCGGGGCTTAATCACTCATTATTACCACACAGTACAGAAACAGACCATTCGGCCTAACCAGTCCATGTCACCGTTTCTGCTCCACCCGAGCATCCTCCCGTCTCTCCTCATCTAAATCTACCAGAATAACCCTCTATTCCCTTCTCCCTCATGTGCTTATCTAGCCTCCCCTTAAATTCATCTAAACTATTCGCTTCCACCATTTGCTGTGTTAGCAAGCTCCGCATTCTCGGCACTCTTTGTGTAAAGAGTTTCTCCTGAATTCCCCATTGGATTTCTTGGTGACTATCTTATATTGATGTCCTGTAGTTATGCTCTTCCCCACAAGTGGAAACATTCCCTCTGTATTCAATCTGTAAAAACTTTTCATAATTTTAAAGGTCTCTCTTAGGTCACTTCTCAGCCTTCATTTTTCAAGAGAAAAGGGACCCAGCCTGTTAACCCTTTCCTGATATGTATACCTTTGCATTTCTTTTATCATCCTTGTAATTCTTCTCTATACCCTTGGTCTAACCAAGGTTTGTTACTGGTTTAGCATAATTTCACTACTTTTCAATACTACCCTTGAGAAATAAACCCTAGTGCTTGGTTTGCTTTATTTATGGCCTTGTTAACCTGTTTAACAACTTTTAGTGATTTTTGTGTTTGTATTCCGAGATCCTTTGTTTCTCTACCCCACCTAGACTCGCACCCTCCAAGTGATAAGTGACCTCCCTATTCTTCCTACCTTAATGAAATACTTCACATTTATCTGTGTTGAACTTCATTTTCCAATTATATGCCCATTCTGCAAGTTTATTAATGTCCTCCTCAGTATTGAGTATGCCCCTCCCCCAATTTGGTGTCATGTGTAAATTTATAAATAGTGTTTCTGATTACTAATCTAAATCTTTTAATATTAATTGCGAACAGCACTGGCACCAGCTCTGATACTTGTGGAACATCACGACCCAGCTTCTGCCACTGTGAATAATCTACCCTTTACTCCAACTCTCTGCGTTCTGTCCTGAAGCCAGCCAGCAATTCATTCCACTACTTGTCCCCTGGCTCCGCATTCTCTGACCTTATTCATCAGTCTTTTATGGGGTACATTATCGAAGGGCTTTTGAAAATCCAGATAAATTACATCTACTGCATTACCATTGTCTACTCTCTCTGTTGGTTTGGAGTGCAAGGAATGGGACTGAAATGACATCGCCCATCTCCAGTTCCCTGCTCCCCTCACCCACTCCAACTTACCTCCCTCTGAAATTGCAGTACTCTATTTTCTCCGATCCAACCCTAAAATTGCCTTTAAACCTACTGAGAAAGGTGGTGCTGTTGTTGTTTAGCGAACCATCCTCTACCGTGTGGATGCCGAACGGCAACTCTCTGACAACTCCTCCCACCTCCCCCTGGACCATGACCCTGATGCGCCATCAATTACTCAAAAGACTGAGGTTGTGTGAGTAACAATCAGGCTTTTATTATCTAAAGAATGAAGGTCTTGTCTCGAGTGGTCGACCCGTCCAGAATACTAAGGGACTGGGAGGTAGTCACTTATATACCTGGAATAGTGGGAGGAGTCAGCCGAGGCATGTCCAGACCTGTACCTAGTGGAATACACATACAGACACAGACATTGCCTTTAAACCTACTGAGAAAGGTGGTGCTGTTGTTGTTTAGCGAACCGTCCTCTACCGTGTGGATGCCGAATGGCAACTCTCTGACAACTCCTCCCACCTCCCCCGGACAATGACCCCACTACTGAAAATCAAGTAATCATTTCCTAAACTGTCACAGACCACACCTCCTCTGGGGATCCTGCCCCCCATGGCCGCCCACCTCTCAGTTCCTCAACACCGCACTGCCCACTTCTACCTCCTTCCCAAGATCCACAAGCAGGACTGCAATCGTCGATCAATTTTTGCAGCCTCTTCTTGCCGTGCAGAACTGATTACTTCCTATCTTGACTCTATTTTTTCTCGACTGGAAACATTTTCCAGTTTCCCGGCCCCAAAAGTCTCCTTTTCACTCTGGACGGCCAATCCCTCTACACCTCCATCCACCACCAGGACGGCCTTAAACCGCTCCACTTCTTCCTTGAAAAGAGGCCTCACCAGTCCCCATTCAACACTGCCCTCGTCCGCCTGGCTGAACTTGTTCTCACATTGTACCACTTCTCCTTTGATTCCACTCACTTACGGCAAATTAAATGTGTTGCTCTGGGTACCTGCATGATCCATGGCTATGCCTGCCTTTTTGTGGGATATGTGCAACCTTCTTTGTTACAGTCCTACTCAGGTCCCCTTCCTCACCTCTTTTTCCGGTACATCAATGACTGTTTTGGTGCTGTTTCCTGCTCTCACCCTGAACTAGATATTTTTTTCATTTTCTTCCAATTTCCACCCTTCCCTCACCTTCACATGATCCATCTCCGACTCTTCCCTTCCCTTCCTCGACTTCGCTGTCTCCATTCCTGGGGATAAGCTATCAAACAACATCCTCTATAAGCCCACTGACTCACTCAGCTACCTGGATAAAGCTTCCTCCCACCCCGCTTGCTGAAAGGATTTTATTCCATTCTACCGGTTTCTCCATCTCCGTTGCATCATTTCTGAAGATGCCACTTTCCATACCAATGCTTCTGGTATGTCTTTCATTTTCCTCAACTGAGGATCCCGCTTTATAGTGGTTGACATGACCCTCGATCGTGTCCGTTCCATTTCCCGCACTAATGCTCTCACCCCTTCCCCTAACTCCCAGAAACATGATAGCATTGCACCTAGTCCTCACCTTTCACCCCACCCGCCTTCACATTCAGCGGATCATCCTGCGCCATTTCCGCCAACTCCAGCATGGTCCAACCACCAAACACATCTTCCCCTCCGCCCTTTCAACATTTTGAAGGGATCACTCCCTCCACGGCACCCTGGCCCACTCCTCTATCACCCCCAACACCCCTTCCCCTACTCCTGGTACCTTTCCATGCAAGCACAGGAGAAGCAACACCTGCCCTTTTACCTCCGTCCGTCCCATCTCCCAGGGCCGCAACCAGTGCTTCCAGGTTAATCAGTGATTTACTTGTAATTCTTAAAATTTTGTATACTATATTCGCTGACTCTACATTTTGGGACCAAATGCAGATTGTGTGACCACTTTGCGGAACACAACCATTCAGTCCGCAAGTGTGATACCGAGCTTCCGGTCGCCTGTCAATATAATTTTCCGCAGGCCAGGCAACATCCGTGGAGAGAGAAACAGAGTCAATGTTTCGAATCGAAACCCTTCTACAGAACCGAGAAAGAAAGGGGCAGGAAATGAAATGATTAGCCCCCTAACTGCCTTTTAATCTTTTCTTTTCCTGCCATTTTTTTCTCAGTTATATAGAAGGGTTTCGACCCGAAACGTTGAGTCTGTGGCTCTCTCCACCGATGTTGCCTGGCCTGCTGAGTTTTTCCAGCGTTTTCTTTTGTTATTTCGGATTTCCAGCATCCGGCGTATTTTGCTATCGCACTATAATTCTCTGCTCCACTCCCTCGCTGATATCTCCTTCCTTGGCTTGTTACACTGTTACAATGAAGCTCTACAAATGCTCACGGAACAGCGCCTCATCTTTCTATTAGGCACTTTACAGCCTTCTGGACTTAACATCGAGTTCAATAATTTAAGGCTATAAATTGGCTACTGAATTTCTTTATATTTTTTTATTTGTTTTCATGTTTCCTCACATGGCAGTTGTTAATGTTTCTGCCATCATCATTCACACCTTATCTTGAGCAAACCTTTGTTCCTTAACTTGTCCCATTACCTCTCGTTTTGCCTTGAACCATCATCCCTTTTGTCAGTCAATCTCTCCTGCCTTCCATTCTACCACAGACATTACCTTTGTTCATACCTCGCCTCCTCCCACCACTGCTTAAAAATCTCTCTTCCCTAAACTTTTCCAGTTCTGACGAGGGGTTCAGCCCGAAACGTTAACTCTGTGTCTCTCTCTCTCGATGCTGCCTGACCTGCTGAGTGTTCCAAGCATTCTCTGTTGCTATTATTGAAATGAACACAGTGACTGAGTTAATCACTCATTATTAGGATTAATTTACTGCACATTTCCGTGGCTGCGTGGCCTAATGGATATGGCATACTGACTTTGCTGTAAATCCTGATGCCATCAGAAGATTGCAGGTTGAGTCCTGCCCCGGTCGTTTTACACACTTTTTAAGTCGTGTTCAACTTTAGAAAACAAAACCACGTTTCCACTCTTTTCCTTCCAAACATTGCAGGGTTCTTTATTAAATTGATTTTTTACGTGCTGTCTTATGTATTAATTTCTCAGTGATCTTTGCAAATAGTTTCAAACAAATCCAAATATCTAATTGATGCCGATAAATTATTAGTGTTTCCAATTGGACAATAGCTTTGCGTTAATCAGTGTAATAAAATGCAATGGAGGGAAATCTGACAAGTTTCGAGGCCAGTGATATCCACAGGGAGCCGATGAAATAAAAGAAAAATTTTACAGCAGATTTGCTGCGAGCAAGGTTCAACACTGCACTGTGAAACTCTAATAGATTTTAAATACAACGTCTTAGCCACTCGGCCATCACAGATGGGCAAAGACAATCTTTCAACAGTGGAATGACTGGTACAAAATATTAGACAATTGCCCTGCACAATATAAATGGAAGGATGTTTTTTGACAGATGTACAGAGGCCTGGTTAGGCCACCGTGTACTGTTCTGCGCACGGCACCTTAGAAAGGATATATTGACCTTGGAGGGAGTGTGGTGCAGATTCACGTCTGTTTTAACAGGGCTCCAAGGGTTAGGCTAAGAGGAGAGATTACATAAACTAGGCTTGTATTTCCTGGAATATTGAAGCTAAAGGGGTGAGATCATAGAAATACAGAAATTTATGCCAGAGAAGGAGGCCATTCAACGCATCCTTTATTTGCCGGATGAGAAAGAGCTATTTTGCCTAATCCCACTTTCCAGCTCTGGGCCCGTAGCACTGTAGGTTACAGCACTTCAAGGACATATCCATAGTGCTTTCTATTAATGTGTTGGGTAGTGACTTCCAGATCCCCCCACTCTCTGTGTGAACATTGTTCTTGTCAACTCCTCTTTAATCATTTTACCAGTTACTTTAATTGTACGCCCCCTGATCAGTGACATCACTGCTAAGGATAGTAGGTCCTTCCTATCCACTGTATCTAGGCCCCTCATAATAT
The DNA here is from genome assembly GCF_052327205.1 of Somniosus microcephalus. Classification (NCBI taxonomy): domain Eukaryota; kingdom Metazoa; phylum Chordata; class Chondrichthyes; order Squaliformes; family Somniosidae; genus Somniosus; species Somniosus microcephalus. The sequence continues at coordinate 22,516,927 of NW_028225186.1, read as the reverse complement.
TATACGCCGCAATTATGTCTACCCTCAGCCTGCTCTGCTCCAAAGATAAAAACCCCACCCTATCCAATCTTTACTTATAGCTAAAATGTTCCTGTCCCGGCAACATCCTAGTAAATCTCCTCTGTACCCTTACTAGTGCAGTCACATCTTTCCTGTAGTGTGGTGACCAAAACTGTTTGCAGTACATAGAACATAGAAACATAGCAGATAATAGCAGGAATAGGCCATTCGGCCCCTCTTGCCTGCTCTGCCATTCGATGCGATCATCCAAGTTCAGTGCCCAGTCGCTGCTTTCTCCCCATATTCCTTGATGCCTTTAGCCTTAAGAAATATATCCAACTCCTTCTTGAATACATTTAATGAATTGGCCTCTACTGCCTTCTGTGGTAGAGAATTCCATAGGTTCACCAGTCGCTGGGTGAAGAAATTCCTCTTCATTGCTGTCCTAAATGACTTACCCCTTATTCTTAGGCTGTGACCCCTGGTTTTGGATTCCCCGAATATCGGGAACATCCTCCCTGCATCCCATCTGTCCAGTCTTGCCAGAATTTTATAAGTTTCAATGAGATCCCCTCCCATTCTTCTAAACTCCAGCCAGTACAAGCCCAATCGGCACAATCTCTCCTCATACTTCATCCCTGCCATCCCAGGTATCAGCCTGGTGAAACTTCGCTGAACTCCATCCATGGCAAGAATATCCTTCCACAGATAAGGCGACCAAAACTGCACACAATACTCAAGATGTGGTCTCACCAAGGCCCTGTACAACTGCAGCAAGACATCCTTGTTCCTATACTGAAACCCTCTCGCTACGAAGGCCAGCACACCATTTGTCTTCTTAACCGCCTGCTGCCTAATAAAGGAAAGTGTCCCCTAGGACTTTTTAGCCAATAATCTAAACAGAACATGCTGGAAATATTCAGCAGCTCATCTGATATAAAAACAGAAAATGCTGGAAATATTCAGCAGGCAATCTGAAATAAAAACAGAAAATGCGGGAAATATTCTGCAGGCAATCTGAAATAATGACTTGTTGAATATTTCCAGCACTATTTGTTTATATTTCAGATTCCATTTTCCGCAGTCTTTTGCTATTGCCTTCTTAGCCACCTTATCTACCTGCACTGCTAACTTCATGGACCTGTGGACATGCACTCCAATATCCCTCTGTTATTTTATGCTTCTCAATATCCTACCATTTATTGTGTATTCCTTTGCCCTTTTAGCCCTTTCCTAATGCATTACCTCTCACTTCTACGAATTGAATTCCATTTGCCACTTTTCTGCCCACCTGACCAATTCATTGATAACGTCCTGCAGTCTGGAGCTTTCTTCCTCACTAACAACCACATGGACAATTTTTATATAACATCTGCAAACTTCTTAACCCAAATTGAAGTCTAAATCAGTGATATATAAAACAATAAGCAAGGGCCCTAGTACTGAGCACTCCCGATTCCCTCCAACAAAAAGTAGTTGTTGCTAGATCATTTAATGATTGTATATCTGAGATCGATAGACTTTTGCTAGACCAGGGAATATAATAGACTTGTTTTACAAAATCGTTATTAATGTAATTATACTTTAATAATGATGGTGAATGTGCCACACCTGGTGGGTGAATTTGCACGGTGCATGTTAGAACATCTGCTTCTTTACAGACAACTGAAGGCTGCCTGTGGTTCATCAATTTGGAAGTTCCTAACCAACAGCTTTTTTAGACTGAATGATGCCAACGACTTGCTTCTCCCAGTACAAAAGTGATTCATTTTGTGTGTGTTTAAAAGGAATCAACTGTCAGTCCCGGACCATTCTGTGTCTGTTTAAAAGGGATGTGATGTCAGTCCCGGATCATTCTGTTTCTGTTTGAAAGGGGTGTGCTGTCTGTCCCGGATCATTCTGTGTCTGTTTAAAAGGGGTGTGATGTCAGTCCCGGAATATTCTGTGTCTGTTTAAAGGGATGTGATGTCAGTCCCGGATCATTCTGTGTCTGTTTAAATGGGATGTGCTGTTCGTACAGATTATGTCTGTCCCGGGCCATTTCAAAATCTTGAGCGGCCTATTCAGAGCAGACAAAGGCTCGAAGGTCTAACTGGCATTGTGCTGCTCCTATTTCTTATGTTCTTATGTTATGTTTAGTAGATAGACAGAATCTGTTCTGATTGCCAGAAGGGTCGAGAGCCAGAGGACACAGATTTAACGTGATTTGCAGCAGAAACAAAGGCGACATGTGGAAAAAATTTTTACGCAGCGAGTAGTTAGTAACTGGAAAGAGTGGTGGAGGCAGATTCAAACGCAGCCTTCAAAAGGGAACAGGATAAGTACCTGACTGAGCAAAACTTGCAGAGCTACGGGGCACGGGCAGGTGTGCGGGTGGGACTAGCTGAAGTGCTCGTGCAGAGAGCCAACACGGGCTTGATGGACCGAATGGCCTCCTTCTGTGCTGTAACCATTCTATGATTCTATGATTCTATGATCATTCTGTATCTGTGTCTGTTTCAAAGAGATCTACTTTCAGCTGGGGTATCTGATTGGTTGCGGCGTTCGTTTCGAAATTCAATGTGATTTAGGTGCGATGGTTTGAACCCTGTTCAAAGCAGATTTGTTCATTAATTTTAAATATAAAAGCACTTCATAATTTTAAAGAATTTTAAAGATCATCCTCAACCTCCTGTTCCAAAGAAAAGAACGCCAGCCTGTTGTGACTTTCCTCATATTTATGCCCTCTCGGTTCTAGTATCATCCTTCTCAGTCTTCTTTGCATCTTCGTCAGTTCTCTATATTTATTTGTAAAATGGAGACCAGAGCTGCATGCAATATCCTAAGTGCTGTCTAAGCGTGGTTACATATAAATTCTCTGCTTATGAATGGACAAGTTTAACCGTGCTTTGTGTGCTGGTTGCTGCAGGAATTTAGGACAGAGAGAGAGAGAGAGAGAGAGAGAGAGAGAGAGATACAGAGATTGAGAGAGAGAGAGAGACAGAGACAGAGAGTGAGAGACAGACAGTGAGACAGAGAGAGACAGAGCGTGAGAAAGTATCCTCTGGACTCAAAGGAAAGCCGTAAACAATGCATGCAGGGCAGAACTAGGCCAATATCCATTAATAATCATTATCAAAAAAGAGCCACCAAAGAGAGACTATCATTACGAAGCCCTGAAATGCCAAGAGAGGTCCATAAAGAAGAATACCCTCAGTCAACTAGTCCTGGGACTCAGTGAAGTAACTACTAACACTACTAACAATAACCAGCCCCAGGACAGTGACAGCGTAACACAAAGAATTCGACCCAACACAATCGTCGCTAAGCAAAAGGAAAAATATCTGTCATATTGGGCAGAAACAACAAAAACCCAAAGCAAACTCAATTGCTACTTGGCCCTAATCAGACAATACAACATGGCTGATTACCTGACCATGGTAAAGGATAGCAAACTGAGAAAAACCTTAACAATGTACAGACTTAGTGAACATAGCCTGGCGATCGAAAAAGGTAGACACAGGCAGACCCGGCTACCAAGAGAGGACAGGATATGCTCTCACTGCAGTCAGGGAGTGGTGGAGACAGAAATGCACTTCCTCACAGCTTGTAGAAAATATCAGGGCATAAGGGAGAATTTCTACCCAAAATTCACAAAAATGTGCCCGGATTTCAGAAATTTGAATGACGACCAAAAACTCCCATACCCACTAGGGGAAGAGAGAAATTGTATAACACTAGCGGCACACTATGTTACAGCTTGCCATAAACAGAGGGACAACCAATAAATATAAGAAAAGAGCATATATAATGTATATGAAAGTATATTTATACACTCAGGGATATATCTGTTTATGCACTGTGTGGATAGATCTGTATTTTTGTGAACAAACATGAAGTTTTTCGATGCTTTGGCAACATAAGATGTAACTTGTCATGCCAATAAAGCGATTTGAATTGAATTGAATTGAATTGAGAGAGTGAGAGGGAGATACAGAGAGTGAGAGAGAGAGAGAGACAGAGAGAGAGACAGAGAGTGAGAGACAGAGAGCGAGAGAGAGAGAGAGAGAGAGAGTGAGAGAGAGAGTGTGAGAGAGACAGAGACAGAGAGATAGAGAGAGAGACAGAGAGGGAGATACAGAGAGTGTGAGAGAGAGAGAGAGAGAGAGAGACAGAGAGTCAGAAACAGAGAGTGAGAGTGAGTGAGAGACAGACACAGAGCGAGAGAGACAGAGACAGAAACAGAGATAGAGAGAGAGAGACAGAGAATCAGAGAGACAGAGAGAGAGAGAGCAAGAGAGAGAGAAAGCGGGAGAGAGTGAGAGAGAGAGAGAGAAGAGAGAGAGTGAGGGAGAGAGAGTGAGAGGGACAGAGAAAGAGAGAGAGAGAAAGAGAGAGGGAGATACAGAGAGTGAGTGAGAGAGAGAGACAGAGAGTGAGAGACAGAGAGTGAGAGAGAGAGAGTGAGAGACGGACAGAGAGAGAGAGAGAGAGAGTGAGAGAGAGAGAGACAGAGAGTGAGATACAAAGACAGAGAGTGAGACAAAGAGACACAGAGAGAGAGAGAGAGGGAGGGAGAGCGAGAGGGTCACCATTTTGGTCAGGGTTCACTGGAGAAATGTAGTAGCAAAACCACGGGATTTTGGATTGATGGGATTAATTTACAATTCAAGTTCAATCATATTATCACAGTGTGAGACAGCGCAGAGGGAGGCCATTTGGCCCATCCTGCCTGTGATGGCTCTTTGGTGGAGTTATCCTGTTAGTAATACTCCCCTGCTCTTTCCCCATAGCCATGTACATTTTCCCTTCAAGTATTTATCCAATTCCCTTTTGAAAGTTACTACTGAATCTGCTTCCACCACCCATTCCAGATCATAAAAACTCGCTGCTTAAAAATATATTTTCGCTTGTCGCTCTGGTTCTTTTGCCAAACACCTTAAATCTGTTTCCTCTGTTTACCAACACTTCTGCCTCTGGACACAGTTTCTCCTCTTTTACTCTACCAAAACCATCATGATTTTGAACACCTCTTAATGATGTCTGCTCTAAGGAGACCAATCCCTAATACGGGGGAGGGTGGATCCGGGAAGGGCAAGTTAATAATCTAAAGAGCAAAGTCAAGGCTGTAGAACAGAGCAGCGATTGGGGTAAAATCAAACAGATTCTGTTAGGAAGGGACAGAGAGTTTAAAAGCTGTAATAGGGCAGTACTGCCGAAGGCCACATTAGGGTAAAATAATAAAAAGTTAAAATTAAAGTCGCACCAATCAGTCACTCCACAACAGATGAATTAATGGCAAAAATAGAAATAATTGGCTTTGAACCAGTAGCCATTACTGAGACGTGGTTTTGGTGTAACCAAGGTTGGCAGCTAAATATTCTCGGGTGCTTGACCTTTAGAAACGATAGGCAAAATGTAAAAGGAGGCGGGTAGCCAGCGAATAAAGGGTGAGATAAAGGCAGTTGTGAGAAAATCCCAGAAAATCAGAGTGTAGAATCCGTATGGCCGAAGCTTTGGAATAACAAATGTTAGAAAGCAGTGGTGGGAGTAGTTTACAGCCCCCCTAACAGTAATCATGATGTTGGACAGATTTTACATCAGGAAATTAGAGGAGCATGTAAGAATGATGAGGCAATAATCATAGGAGGCATTACTGTTCATGTAGACGGGACAAACAAAATTGACAGTAGTAGAATAGCGGACGAGTTCATTTCATTCGAGACAGTTTTCTAAATAATATTTCGAGGAAAGAACTAGGGAAAAGGTTAATTTCGATCTTGTTTTGTGCAATAAGACAGTGTTAATTTGTAAACTTATCGTGAAGGATCCTCTGGGGAAGATTACATAGAAACATAGAAGATACGAACAGGAGTAGGGCATTCAGCCCCTCGATGCTGCTTCGCCATTCAATGCGATTATGGCTGATCATCCAAGATCAGTACACGGTCCCTGCTTTCTCCCCATACCCCTTGATCCATTTAGCCTTAAGACATATATTCAACTCATGAATATATTTAATGTTTTGGCCTCTACTGCCTTCTGTGGTAGAGAATTCCACAGGTTCAGCATTCTCTGGGTGAAGAAATTCCTCTTCATTTCTTTCCTAAAAGGCTTACACCTTATCCTTAGACTCTGACCCCTGGTTCTGGACTGCCCGACCATCGGGAACATTCTCCCTGCATCTAGTCTGCCCAGCCCTGCCAGAATTTTATAAATTTCAATGAGATCCCCTCTCATTCTTCTAAACTCCAGCGAATACAAACCCAATCGTACGTATCCCGCCTCATACGTCATTCCTGCCATCCCAGGTAACAGCCTGGTGATTTTTCGCTGAACTCCTTCCATGTCAAGAATATCCTTCCTCAGATAAGGCGACTAAAACTGCACCCAATACTCAATATCCGTCTTCACCAAGGCCCTGCACAACTGGCGAAATACATCCTTGTTCCTTTACTCAAACCCTCTCGCTACGAAGGCCAACCTACCATTTGCCTTCTGAACCACCTGCTGCACCTGCATGCTTACTTTCAGAGACTGGTGCAAAAGGACGCCCAGGTCTCATTGCACTTCCCCTTCTCCCAATCTATTGTCATTTATATACTAATCTGCCTTCCTGTTTTTGCCACCAAAGTGGATAACCTCGCATTTACCCACGTTATATTGCATCTGCCATGCTTCTGCCCAATCACCCAACCTGTCCAAATCATACTGGAGTTTCTCGGCATCCTCCTCACAGCACACACGCCCACCCAGCTTTGTGTCGTCTGCAAACTTGGAGATATTACATCGAGTTCTCTCGTCCAGATCATTAATATATATTGTGAATAGCTGGGGTCCAAGGAACATTCCCTGCGTTACACCACTAGTCACTGCCACTCGGAAAAAGAGCCATTTATTCCAACTCTTTGCTTTCTGTCTGCCAACCAGTTCTCTATCCAAGTCAATACCTTGCCCCCAATCCCATGTGCCTTAATTTTACACGCTAATCTCTTATGCGGAACCTTATTGAAAGCATTTTGAAATTCCAAATACACCACATCCACTGGTTCTCCCTTATCTATTTTACCAGTTACGTCCTCAAAAAATTCCAGTAGATTAGTCAAGCACGATTTACCTTTAATAAATCCATGTTGACTTCGGCAGGCCCGGTCACGTTTTTGCAAGTGCTCTGCTATTACATCCTTTATAATGGACTCTATCATTTTCCCTTCTACCGATGTCAGGCTTACCGGTCTGTAATTCCCCGTTTTCTCTCTACCACCCTTTTTGAACAGTGGGGTAACATTAGCTGCCGGCCCATCCATGGGAACTGTTCCAGATTCTATCGAATTTTGGAAGATGACCAGCAATACATCTAGTATTTCTAAGGCCACTTCCTTAAGTACCACAGGATGTACGTTATCAGGTCCTGGGAATTTATCGGCCCTCAATCCCATCAATTTCCCTAATACTATTTCCCTACAATTACAGATTCCTATCGTTTCCTCCCACGGTGGTATAGTGGTTAGCACTGTTGCCTCCCAACGTCAGGGACCCTGGTTCGAATCTGGCTTCAGGGCGACTGTCTGTGTAGAGTTTGCACATTCTCCCTGTGTTTGTGTGGGTTTGTTCTGGTTTCCTACCACAGTCCAAAGATGTGTGGGTTAGGTTGATTGGCTATGATAAATTGACCCTTAGTATTAGGAGGATTAAAGACGTGGGGTTATGGGGATTGGGTGGGATATGTGTTGGTGAAGGGGTTACAGGAATCGTGTGGGAAATGTGTCGGTGCAGGCTCGATGGGCCGAAATGACCTCAATCTGCACTGTGGGGTTTCTGTGATTTCATTAGAGCCTATGTTCCACGACATCTTTGGGAGGTTATTTGTGTCCTCTGTTGTGAAGACAGAAACAAAGTATGTATTTAATTGGTCAGCCATTTCTTTAGTCCCCATTATAAATTCTCCTGATTCTGACTGCAAGGGACCTATGCTTGACTGCACCAATCTTTTTATCTTCACATATGTATAAAAGCTTTTACAGTCAGTTTTTATGTTCCCTGCCAGATTACTCTCAAATTATATGTTCCCCCTCTTAATTAATCCCTTTGTCCTCCTTTGACGGATCCTAAACTGCTCCCAATCCTCAGATTTATTGCTTTTTCTGGACAATTTATAAGTCCTCGCCTTGGATCTTATGCTATCCATAATTTCCCTTGTTAGCCACGGATGAGTCATCTTTTTTGTTTTATTCTAATGCCAAACTGTGATGAACAAATTCTGTAGTTGCATAAGAATGTCTTGATGCAATTATTTACGGCGTTTTTGAGAACACATCTGGAGTATTATGTACAATTTTCGTTAAACTTTCCGAAGGAAGGATGTAGTTGCCTTGGAGGGGGTGGAATGAAGGTCAACTAGATTGATTACTTGGATGAGGGGGCTGTCCTATGAGGAAAGATTGCTCAGAATGGGCCGTTTTTTCCAGGGGTTTAGAAGAATAATATTTGATCTCGTTGAAACGTGTAAAATACTTAAATGTCTTGACAGCGTAGATGCTGAGTGGCTGTTTCCCCTGATTGTAAGGCCATAACTAGGGGGCAGTGTCTCAGGATAAGGGCTCGGCCATTTATGACTGAGATGAGGAGAAATGTCTTCAACAAGATGGTTTTGAATCGGTAGTATACTCTACCCGAGAGGGCTGAGGATATTCAATCAATGAGTATATTCAATAGATTTTAGGGCACTAAGGGAATCACGGGAGAGGGGTTTAGGGCGGGAAAGTGGCATCGATGTATAAATTCAGTCATGATCTTATTGAATGGCGCAGCAGGCTTCACAGAGCGTATCGCCTTCTCGTGCTTATATTTATTATATTTTGCTGTTTCGGTACTCACAGCCCACCACATTTCAACAGAGACAAGGTGATCCGGGACTGAGAGCAAATCCATTTTAAGCAGACACAGAATGATCGAGAATGACAGTAAACCCGTGTCAAACAGATTCAGAATGATCCGGGATTGACAGCAAATATATTTAAAGCATCCACGGAATGACCAAGGAATGATTCACTTAATGTGACCTGAGACAAAGAAGTCGTTTGCTGCTGTCAATCAAAACACATTTGGAAGGAACATTCTACATTTAATGAACTAGAAACAGTCTTCAGCTGTCAATCAACACCACCCGGACCATTGATAGAGAGACAGAGACAGTGAGAGAACTTCCAGCATTCAGTGCTGACCCTGTTACACTCAGCAGCTCCTGACACAGAACCCTGGTGTCATAAACACTGCGCATTTTTAACAAACCCCTTAAAATGCATTCTATCAAATGAGAAAAACTCAAATTTCATCAGAATTCGGCTGAATGTAAGAAAGGTTAATTAAGTTTTCACTATCACTCCGTAACCCCGTTCGGCATTCTTTCCACCCATAGAATAAATTATCGGATGTAAGAAGTCCTTGTCTTTTCACTCTGAGTTGAATTATATCAGTGTCTGGAAATTAATGTCTTCATAAACGTTTTCTATAAAATATATATCTTACTATCGAACAAGCAGTTTAACGGTTGAATGCATCGCACATTCTGCATTAAACAACCAGCCAGCGCACAAGCATCCTCACATATACGGCAGACTGGGTAACATGCACCGTGCACATTAGACCAGCAGGGGGGACATACACGCCATTACTTTCACTGCTGTTCTGCTAACATGCACCGTGCACATACAACCTCCAGGGTCTTACACTTGAAATTTCTGAAACTTCTGTAAATACGAAAGCAAAATATTGTGGATGCTAGAAACCTAAAATAAATACAGAAAATGCTACAAATACTCAGCAGGTCACATCACACAGAATCACAACAGTGCAGATAGAGGCCATTTCATCCTGCACTGACACATATCCCACCCAATCCCCATAACCCCGACACCAACACATATCCCACCCTATCCCTGTAACCCCCACGTATTTAATCCCCCTAACACAACGGGTCAATTTATCATAGCCAATCAACCTAACCTGCACATCTTTGGACTGTGGGAGGAAACTGGTGCACCTGGAGAAAAGCCACGCAAACACGGGGAGAATGTGCAAACTCCACACAGACAGTCACCTGAGGCCGGATTCGAACCTGGGTCTTTGGTGCTGTGAGGCAACAGTGCTAACCACTATACCACCGTGCTGCCCTGTGGCAGCATTTGTGGTGAGAGACACAACTTTAACATTTCAGGTCGATGACCTTTCATCAACATGTGAAAAAGTTACAAATAGAACAGTTTTTAAGCAAGTACAGAGGTAGCAATGGAGAGGTAAAACCAAAAGGGTCAAGAGGAACTGTAAATGTCAATAACAGAATCATTGCCAACAGCTACTATCTGAAAAAATGGGATCAGTGTTTATGATCTGAAATTGTGTAAATCAACGTTGAGTCCAGAAACGTGTACATTGCCAAATGACAAGATGAGGTTCTGTTTTTGGAGCTTCATTAGAACAGTGTGGCAGGCCAAGGACAGAAAGGTCAGAGTGGGAGTGGCACAGAAAATTAAAATGACAGGCGACCAGATGTGCAGGGTCACGCTTGTGAACGGAATTGAGTTGTTCCTCAAATTGATAACCCAATCAACGTTTGGTCCCCAATGTAGAGGAGACAGCATCCTGAGCAGCAAATGCAGGATACAAAATAAAAAAAAAGTAAAAGTTAATCACTAAAGAACTGCTGACACACACCGTGTACATTAAACTACCAGAGTGCACGCATTCGCAATTACATATACTGCAGACATGCTAACATGTTTGATCGGCAACCCATCCACCACATTACTTATGCACTACCTCCATTCCTGGCGCAACGTGGGTGCAGTGTGTACCATCTACAAGATGCATAAAGCAACTAAGTTTTGGGGACAAATGTTGGCCTTGCAAGCGACGCCCATCTCCCGTGAATTAATAATATATAAGAAAAAAACCTGCTGATGTGCACCGTGCACATTCACCACATGGAGTCGCTCAACCGCCATTAGTGATCCATCAGAAATGCTCTCACGTTCTGTGCAATTTCTGCATCCCCTTCCATTCAGCCCAGCGCTGATTCCACAGCTGCCGTTTCTGCCCAGTTTCCAGGCCTTGAATGGGGATATTTCGCCATTCTCTGTGCCACTCTCCCTGTTTTCCACAAATACTCTCAGTTTGGGTGGTACACAGACCTTTGCAGTCGATGCTTTTCTGAGTGTATTCCCGGGTTTCTGGATCTCGATCCACTAGCCCCGCTCCCAAAATCCCCGGTCCATCTCAGACACACTCGCTATAATTCTTGTGTGGTGCAGCGGTGATTCCGTCAGCTACCCTTCGCACTCATTAACCTGGACTTTCGATCCCTTTCTGGATCAGCACATTATGCACAAGGTAAGTGTTGTTCAATGTACAAAGTAGAAAACTGACTCCCTGAGGCTACCGATTTAAGATGGGTACTTTACTGTCCTAATTACAATACAGATAATTTAGAAGTTGTAAACCGGAAAAGGAAACAGAAAAAGCGGGAAACCTGAGCACATCAGTGATTATCTGTGGAGAGTGATCTTGAAGAGAGTGCCCGAGCCCAGGTCCACAGGTATCTGCGGAGATTGACACGGAAGTTACAAGAGGCGGCCATTCAGCCTCTCCAGCTTGTTACATAGGAACATGAGGTGGCCATTCAACCACTCGAGCTTATTGTATAGGATCAGGAGGAGTCGATTCAACTCGTCGAGCCTGTAACAAGGAACATGTGGAGCCCATTCAACCCTTGTAATCTTTTAAATAGGAACAGGAGCCATTCAGACTCATAAACTTTTTAAATATTGACAGGAGGTTGTTACAAAGGAAAAGGAGAAGGCATTTCATACCTTTTGAGCCTATTACACAGGAACAGAAGTTGGTCATTTAGCCACTTAAACCGATTACGTACGTACATGAGGATGCCACTAACACCCTCGAGCCTATCACATAGGTAAAGGAGGAGGCCATTCAGGACTTCAGCCTTTTACATAGGAGGAGGAGCAGGCCTTCCAGCCCCTCAAGCCTCTCACATAGGAACAGGAGGAGGCCATTCAGCCCCTCGAGCCTCTTGCATAGGAATAGGATTGGGCCATTAAAACACTGGAGTCTGTTGCCTATCAACAGGGGGAGGCTTTTCCGCTACTCCTGCTATTGCAAAAGAAAAGGGGGAAGCCATTCATGCTCTCAACTCTGTTGCACAGGAACAGGAGAAGTCCATTCAGCTCCTGGAGCCTGTTACACAGAAGCTGGAGGATCCTTAACCTGTTTCAGAAGAAACGGTGGACGCAATTCAGCATCTTGATCCTATTACACAGGAAGAGGAGAATGCTATTCATCACCTCGAGCCTGTTCCCTAGGTGCAGAAGCAGGCCATTCAGCCCCCGAACGTCTTTCATTGGTACAGTAAAAGGGCGTTTAGTCTCTCGAGCCTGATACACAGAAACTGAAGCAGCTCAATCAGCTCCTCGAGCTTATTGCGTAGCAAGAGGAGGCGGTCATTCAACCACCATTATCCTGTCGTATAAGAACAGGAGAAAGCCACTCATCACCTCAATCTTGTTATACAGGTAACGGAAGATACCATTCACCCAATCGACCCTGTTAAACAGTAACATGTGAATGCTATTCTTCCCATAGAGCCTGCTGCACTGTAAAAGGAGGTGGGCATTCAGCCCCTCACGCCTGTAAAGCTACAAAGGGCTAGCCCATTCAGCTCCTCGAGCCTGTTGTAACGAATCAGAAGACATTCTTTCTACCCATCGAGTCTTTTACACAGGAACACCAGCAGGTTAGTCAGCCCATCGAGCCTATTGCATAGGAAGAGTAGAGGCCCATTCTGACACTTCGATCTTCATACACAGGAACATGAGGAGGACATTCAACTCTTCGAACCTGTTATAGAGGAAAGGGAGGAGGTCATTCAGCTCTTTGAGACTGTTATAGAGTAACATGAAGATGCCATTCAGCCATTTGAGCCTGTTATAGTGGAGCAGGAGGAATCCATTCAGGAGCTCGAGCCTGTTACACAGGAAAAGGAGGGGTCATAAGGCGCCTCAAACCTGTTACACAGGAACATGTAGAGGCCATTCGGCCCCTCAATCCTGGTGCATACGAACAGGCGAGGGAACATTGATCACCTTGATCCTGTTACACTGGAACAAGGAGGGGGCCATTCAGCCCCTCAAGCCAGTTACACAGGAACATGAGGAGGCAATTCAGCCCACTGATCCTGTTACACTGGAACAGAAGGAGGCCATTCAGCACCTCGAGCCTTTTACATAGGAACACTATGACGCCATTCAAACCTGTAGCCAGATACATTAGATAAAGAGGGACCATTCTGCCCATACAGCCTTTTGATAGGAACACGAGGAGGCCATTCAGAACCTCGAGCCTCTTGCATCGGAAAAGGAGCAGGCGATTCAGAAACTCGAGCCTATCATTTAGGGATAGGAGGAGGATATTCAGCTACTCGAGCCTGTTGCAGCAGAAGATGGAGGAAGCAATTTCACTCCACTCGACCGGCTTACCATCTAATCTGGAGTACAACTTTCAGCCCCTCGAATGTGTTTTATAGGAACAGGCAAAATACATTTAGCCCCTCGAGCCTGACATACAGGAACAGGTGGAGACCATTCCAGCCCCTCGAGCCTGTAACACAGGAACAGGAGGAGACCATTCAGCCACTTGAACATATTGCAAATGAACCGTCAGAGGTTACTCAATGCCGGGGCCCATTTACATATGAACAGGTGAAGGCCATTCAGCCCCTAGAGCCTGTAATACAGTCTGGAGATTCTGGGTCTTTTCTAGTTAACCAATTCACTCCTAAGTTCCAAAAGGTTCGACTTGACCGTATTGGTGACAGTAATTATGGCCCAGAAATTCGAGTCGGGGGCTTGCCGCGCGTGTAAGCCCCCGATCTGCATTTACCCAACGCGCCAGCCATTGAGCTTCAGGGACGCCTGGAATTGCTGTTTTAAAATGTTGACTCCCGGGCAGCGTCTGACGTCACGCCGCCCAGGAGTGCAGCCAGCGCGAAGCCTGTAGCGCGCTGTGCAACTGAGACACGCCCCTTGAGGTCTCAGTTTAACTGGACACGCCCCCAATGTTTCTGCCAAGCTGCTAAGCATTTTTACATGCAAAGCAGCAGTTTAAATAGGTTTTTGGAAGTTTTTTGAAGCTTTTGGTAACTTTTATAAACTTTTAAAAACGTTTACATTATTTTGAAGAATCTGAAGTAGTTTTAAACAGAATTAAAGCAATTTAAAGACTTTTAAAAGCCCTAAAAGAATTTTTTAAATTCCATTTATTTATTTAGCAATGTCGTCGTCATACGTGCCTTCACACTGTTCCCTTTGGGGAACTGTATGAAGTGGTGGAAGGATTTATGGCCATGATTAACGCTCATTCCGTGACCATAACCATCTTTGAACCAGCCATTAGGGCGGGTTAGTCCTATGGCGGGAGGGTTTTACGGGCTCCCACAAGCTATACAAGGAGGGGGGCCACCCACACGCACGGATGCAAATATCCCACTGGATGTCAACCCAGAATTTAGTGCCGGAGCTTCGACTCCACTTGCCGGGACTGTCTGGAGCAGGGATTCGAAAACCCTACCCTAATCTGGCCCAGCGGCGGGGATCCTACCGCTATGCCAAAGGCCCAATCCGATTAGCAATGTGAAATGGCTGGAATGAGCACAATTCACGGCATTAAAAGAACTCACAATTGAACGGATGATGACCTCAGCAATCTCCTCAAGGAGGTGGAGGCGCAGCGCCTGTTCATCATTGGTAATGAGAAGTCAAAGGCACCGCAAAAAGGGCAGATGATAGCTTGGTCTTTCAAGTGGCAGCATAGGGCTCCAGTCACGGGGAGGGAAAAGGCGCAGGAAACATATGGGTGTCACCTTTTGTGCGGAGTGGGCCTTTTGTGTAGCAGTAAGCATCCCCGCCGCTGGGCCAGAAGGAGTAGGGTTTCGAACCCCACTCCAGACAGTCCCGGCAAGTGGAGTCGGAGCTCCAACTATAAATTCTGGGTGGACATCCAGCGGGACACTTGCGTCCCTGGGTGTGGGTGCCCCCCCCTTCAGATGGGGTGTTGGAGCCCGTAAAACCCTCACGCCATAGGACTAACCACCATAATGTCTGGTTCAAAGATGGTAATGGTCATGGAATGAGCGTTAATCAAGGCCATAAATCCTTCCACCACTTCATACAGTTCCCGAAAGGGAACCATGTGAGGATACGTACGACGATGACCTCTTGCGCAATGCACCTCCTTGGACCCTCAGTCGCAGTTGCGAGGGGGCAAATCGTGCAATTGTTAAATTTTTCATTTTATTTACATGTAAAATGTTGGCCCAGTAATTCCCTTCCAAATGCGCGAGTACGGTCGGGGTACTTACGCGTCTGGCCGGAGGACATGCCGGTTTTCAGCATGCACAGCGCATGCGGGGAAAACCGGCATTTCCTGTCCTCTGAACGAAGGGGTTCAGAGGCAGAATGCGTTCGCAGTAAAATTCGCCGCTTTCATTCATGCTTTCAGTGAGGTCAAGTCCTTACAACTTACACATGAAAAAAGCATGGGCACAGTTGCTCCAGAGGCTGCGGAGGAAGATATTTCTTATCGTGGAGCTTCTGAAAGTATGTATGTCTGTATATATTCCTTTGCGTGTTATGTATATGTTCCTTTACTTATGTGTATGAATGTATTATTTAATTATGACTTTCAGAGAAAGTAACTTATTGGAAAATCATAATTAAAAACATACATTCATACACATAAGTAAAGGAACATAAAACATACATACATATACGTAAAGGAATATATGCGGACACACATACATAATTACTTATTACTGATGAAAAGTTTCTTTCTTAAAAGTGCTGGAAATGTTACATTACTCATTTTAGAACACTCATTTTCACATTCAATTCACACAGCCACAATTGTTCCTTCTACCTACCGTTCTGAAAACACGTTTAAAAAAAAAATTTAAACTTTAAAACTTACTTAAAATTTCTTAAAATAACTTCCCTCCCTTTCCCAAACAAAAATATTGCCTTTCAGAAGCTCCACGATAAAATATATCTTTCTCCGCAGCCTTGGAACAACTTCACACATGCTTTTTTCAAGTGTAACTTGTAAGGACTTACCCTCACTGAATCCATGAATGAAATCGACGAAGTTCACTGCGCAAGCGCCGCCTGTGCAGTCGCACGCGCTGTGCCTATGAACCCCTTCGTTCCAAGGACTGGAAATGCCGGCGTTCCCCGCATGCGCTGTGCATGCTGAACGCCGGCATTTCCAACGGCCAGATGCGTGAGTACCCAGACCGTACTCACGCATTTCGTCACGAATTTCTGGCCCTATATGTTATTCAGCGTAAGTGAGACTTGACACATTATAGCAATCTAAGCAGTGGTTAAACAAGGTACAATCAAGGTTTAAATTCGCTATTATGCTTTGGGTAGAAGACACAATCTCCACTGGGCATCTTCAGCTGGCCCGGGCCTCTAGGCTCGCTCGTCCGTCCTGTGTGACGCATGGGGGTTCTCCACCAACACGAATCCCTCCTCGGCTCATCTGGTCGATGGTCTCAAGCTTCTTGCCAAATGCCTCTACAACCTAAATGTTTGAGAGACACCTTCTTATACTTATACTTCCCAGCAAATCCTATGAGGACCAGTTAACCCAATCATTGATTTATACCTGAATTCCCCTGTCCAATTAAACTGATGGCACGTCCCTAATAATCCCGCTTTCCCCTTTCAGGTCCTCATCTCATGACACCATGACATCATCTGTTATTGACCATTAAGACCCATATCTGGGGTAGTTATGACAATACAAATGGCTCATGTCTCCATTCGTAGAGATATGGTGTCCTTGCTGCTAGTCTATCTTTTTAATTCACTGACGATATCATAACAGTCCACACAGTGGCAGCCACACATGTCCTTGCTTCCCAGGCTAGCTGTCTGCTGTTTGTGGCAGGTAAGCTGCTGAATGTATGCTTCATCAAACCGACCAAGGCCAAGCGATTTGGGTTATTTAATTTTAATTCTAATCGGGTCTCCACAGGGCACATTACAACAGGGGTTACAAGGATGATTATAAGTGCAGCAATAACATAATGAAATCTGTAAATTACAATTAGTAATAGAATCAACTGATTTGGTTCAGGTTAGTTAGTAAGCGAATAAATAGGTAGATACTTCTCACACAGTTTCACGTAGAAGCCATTCAGGACCTGGAGCCTGTTACACAGGAATAGGCGCAGGCCATTAATCAACTCAAAGCTGTTGCATAGGGACAGGAGGAGGCCATCTGACCGTCGAGCCCGCTACTTAGGAACAGGATGAGGCCACTGACACCCTCGCAAATGCACATAGCAACAGGAGGAGGTCTTGCAGCGCTAAGATCCTGTTATATAGGAAAAGTAGGCCGCCATTCCGTGATGGGGATTTTAGGCTGCTGTGTGTCCACGCACTTTTTTGACCCTGCAAAGTCCCACCAGAAGTGTACTACAGTATCATTGGGTGACTTTAATCTACATATAGACTGACCAAATCAAATTATCAATAATGCTGTGGAGGATAATTCCTGGAGTGTGTACGAGATGTTTTTTAGACCAGTACGTTGAGGAGCCAACGAGGGAACAGGCTATCCTAGATTGGTTTCGTGCAATGGGAAGGGGTTGATTAATAATATTTTGCGTGGCCCTTTACGGCAGAGTGATCATAACGTGATAGAATTCTTCAGTAAGATGGAAAGTGAAGCAATCCAATCCGAAGCTATGGTTCTAAATCTAAACAAAGGAAACTACGACTGTATGAGGAGTGAGTTGGCTATGGTAGATTGGGGAGCATGATTAATAGGCACGACGGTGGATAGGCTAGCATTTAAGGAACGAATCCATGAATTGCAACAGTTATACATTTCTTTCTATCGCAAAAACACAAAAGGAAAACCGGCCAAACCATGGCTAACAAAAGAAATTAAGGATAGCATTAGAACCAAAGAGGAGTCATATAATGGTGCCAGAAATTGTAGCAAACCTGAGGATTGGGAGCAGGTTAGAGTTCAGCAGTAAAGGACCAAGTTATTGATTAAGAGGTCAAAAATAGAATGTGAGATTAAAAATGCAAGGGACATAAAAGCGGATTGCAAAAGCTTCTCCAAGTATTTAAAAAAAAAGATTTGTGAAGACAAATGTAGGTCCCTTACAGTCAGAAACGGGGGAATTTATAACGGGCAACAAGGAAATGGCTGAGCAATTAAACAAAAACTTTGCTTCTGGCTTCACGGAAAAGGACGCACATAACTTCCCAGAAATGCTAGAGAACCAACGGTCTAGTGAGAAGGAGGAATTAAAGGAAATTAGTATATGTAAAAAAGTAGTGCAGGGGAAATTAATGGGACTGAAAGCCGATAAATCCTCAGGGCCTGATAATCTGCATCCCAGTGTACAAATCACAGACCGTCCCTTTGCCCCCCGTCCCTGCCGCTGTACCTGCTTAAAACCTATTAAAACTCTAACATTTTCCAGTTCTGACGAAAGGTCATCGACCTGAAATGTTAACTTTGGTTCCCTCTACAGATGCTGATTGAGCTGCTGAGTATTTCCAGCATTTCCTGTTTTTTTTAGCTGAAACTGCTTATCTGCTCAACGTCACACTGTTTTTGTGGGATCTTGTGCTCAATTTAGCTGTCCCATTTCTTACGTTGCAACAGTGACTACACATCAAAAAGTATTTAATTGGCTGTAAAACGTTTGGGGATTTATTGCTTCCATTTTTCTTTGTTCTTTCTGTGTTATAGTATTGAAACGACTCCCATGAAAGTCACAAATGATATCATATGTGTCTGTGGCCGTGTAAAGCTCCCCATCCTCGTCCTTCTCGAACTGTCTGCAGCCTTTGACATGGTTGACCAGTCCCTTCTCCTCGAACGCCGCTCCACCATCGTCCGTCTTGGAGGGGCTGCACTCACCTGGATCGATTCTTGTCTATCTAATCCTAGCCAGATAATCACCTGCAATGTCTTCTCTTCCCGCTCCCCCATCTTTACCTTTGATGCCCCGAAGGATCTATCCTTGGCTCCCATTCCCTTTACCATTTACAATTTAGTGTGTCTGTGTCTGTCTATGAGTGTGTCTGTGTGTTTCTTATTTTCTATGGATGTGTATGTTTTATTCTGTATCTCTCTATGGGCATTTGTGTGTGTGTGTATCTGTTTTTGTCTATGGGTGCTTGTGTCAGTACATAACCATGTGCGCGTGTTTCTTTATTTCACTATGACTGCGTGTCTGCTTGCCTGCATCTGTCGATGGGTGTATGTGTGTGCATCTGTGTTTGTTTATGGGTGTGAGTGGCTTTGCTCTTGCGCTATCTTACTGCAGGTACTAAAAGGGTGCTGTCTCCTTATGAGGATTGAATTAATCCCAGCAACATATCACAGGGAGTTTTGTCCAATGTAACTGCTCACTACCGTTCTTCACACAGAACAGGACCGTTTACAACCGTACATTTTAATTGATAATTGGGAATTCCCAGTTTCAATCAACAAATACACAATGAATGGCAGCAGAGTCGAATACATCTGCAGGTAAATGATAGAAGTTCACCTCATAATTCAGAATGGAGGCGGCTATTCGGCCCCTCCAGCAATCCTTAGTCTCTTCAATGCAACATCTGCTTGTTCGGTCAACGGTTCCGAGTTTCTCGCCTCTCTGGGAGTCCATCCAATGTGTAGATCACTGTTTACGGAAAATGAACTTCCTGAGTCCGGTCCTAACTTTGCCTTTTGCTAGTTCGAAACAGTGACCCCTTGCTGAAGAGGTCAACTCGCTCCCAACCTTTCCTCACATCTGGGCCTGCGGATCAACCTCAACACTCTTCTCAACAATGAGAAACTTGATTTGCTGCCCCAATTTTCTCCAAGTGTGGTGAGATGCAACTACCCTGTGTCTAATGAACTGAAGTTTTACCACAAAGGATTGCATAGGATAGAATTACACAGGAGACACTCAACAGAAACAGACCATTCGGCCCAACCAATCCATGCAGGCGTTTATGCTCCACACGAACCTCCTCCCGACTTTCCTCATCTAAATCTATCAGAGTAACCCTCGATCCCCTTCTCACTCATGTACTTGACTAGCCTCGCCTTAAATGTATCTATGCTATTTGCTTCAACCACTTCCTGTGGCAGCGAGTTTTACATTCTCCCGACTCTTTCGGTAAAGAAGTTTCTTCTGAATTCTCGATTGGATTTCTTGGTGACTACATTATATTGAAGGCCTCTAGTTATGCTTTTCCCCACAAGTGGAAACACTCTCTGTATCCACTCTATCAAAAGCTTTCATAATTTTAAAGACCTCTATTAAGTCACCCCTCAGCCTTCTTTTTTCAAGAGAAAAGAGACCCAGCCTATTCATCCTTTACTGATATGTATAACCTCGCATTTCTGGTATCATCCTTGTAAATCTTATCTGTACCCTCTCCAGTGCCTCTATATCTTTTTAAAATATGGCGACCAGAACTGTACGCAGTATTCTCAGTGTGATCTATCCAAGGTTCGATACGGGTCTAGCATAACTTCCCTACTTTTCCATTCTATCCCTCCAGAAATAAACCATACTGCTTGGTTTGCTTTTTCATGGCCTTGCTAAACTGTGTCGCAACTTTCAGTGATTTGTGTATTTGTAATCCTAGATCCCATTTTTCCTCTACCCCAAATAGACTGGCACCGCCACGTGATAAGTGACGTCCCTATTCTACCTACCAAAATGTAACAGCTCACATTTATATGTGTTGAACTTAATTTGCCAATTATACACTCATTCAGCAACTGTGTTAATGTCCTCAAGTTTGTTGCAGTCCTCCTCAGTATTGAAGACCCCCAACCAATTTGGCGTCATCTGCAAATTTAGAAATTGTGCTTTTGATTCCGAAGTCTAAATCGTTAGTTTAAATTGTGAACAGCAGTGGTTCCAGCACTGATCCTTGTGGAACACCAGTACCTATCTTCTGTCACTGTGAATAGCCACCGTTTACTCCTACTCTCTGCCTTCTGTCCTGAAGACAGCCAACAATCCATTCTACAGAATACATTGCTGGCAGGCTTCAGGACAGAAAGGCAGAAAAAAAGTGTACGTCCAGGAATAACGTTATTTTCCCCTTATTGAGCCTCTCCCTGGCGGGCTAATTCTTCCCAGCTGCAGCTCCTGAGGCTCTGCTGCCACTCCCAAGGGGTCCTGTTTCTTTGTTGAGCCTAGACAGTGATTGTTGGTCTCATTTACGCGGCAGAGCCCAGGTTGATACTGTAAAAAAGCCGCCCTTCACACCAAACTTACCAAAGGTCCACACACAGGCCAGAAGCGGGAGGATACTCACAGAGAACCCATTCTTCCAGTTAATTTCCTGCCTGGTTATTCTTTAAGAGAGTTAACAACCTGCCCAAAACCAATTAAATCAGTCCTGCTCCAAGCATGGGCCACTGAAACCAATTTATCCACAGCGAGCTTCTTACTTTGAAGAGGATTTATCTCCATTGTAATGAGACTTGCAACTTAGGCCTGGCATCGATCATCTTCTCCAGCTCTTTGTACCCTTGGGAAGTGAAACAATTCATGTGTCATCTGGTGAAAGAGTGGAAAATACCAACCATTTAAGAGCGGCTCTCTGAAATTATGTTAGTTCAAATGACATGGAATAAAATTTAACATAAAATTACATTATGGATTATCTATGTCAGTGTAATCGAAATTGTCTGTGCACCATTCATTCTCCTTCTGTCTCTCTCTATGAATTTTTCTATTACTTTATTTACCGTATCATTATCTTTTTCCTCCCTCTCTGCCTTTCTCCCTCTCTGTTTCTATCTACATCTCTATGTCTCGATCTCTTACCATCCCTCTATGCCTTTCAACACTTTTATCTCTCCAACTCTCTCCCTCACTTTCTATTCCTCTTTCTACCACGTCTCTCTGCCTCCTCCTCTATCTTCCTCCCTCTCCGAGTATATTTCTATCTCCATCACTCCATTTATATATTCCTTTTCATCTCTCTCTCTTCCTCTGTCTCTGTCTCTATCTCTGTGTGTATATACCTCTGTCTCTATCTCTGTGTATATATTTAACTGGTCTAGACAGACTAGATACAGGAAGGATGCTCCCGATGGCCGGGGAGTCCAGAACCAGGGGTCACAGTCTAAGGATATGGTGAAAGCCATTTAGGACAGAGATGAGGAAGAATTTATTCAACCAGAGAGTGGTGAACCTGTGGAATTCTCGATCACAGAAGGCAGTTGAGGCCAATTCATTAAATATATTCAAGAAGGAGTTAGATATATTTCTTATGGCTAAAGGGATCAATGGATATGTGGAGAAGGCAGGGACAGGGTAATGAATTTGAATGATCAGCCATGATCTCATTGAATGGTGGAGGAGGCATGAGGGGCCGAATGGCCTACTCCTTCTATCTTTCTATGTTTCTATGTTTCTATATTCATCTGTCACTCTCTCTGTCTCTATCTCTCGGTATTTATACCTCTGCCTCTGTCTCTAACTCTCTCTATATATACCGCTGCCTCTGACGTCTCTCACATTGTATATATACCTCTGCCTCTATCTTTATCTCTATTCAATTCATTTCAATTCAATTCAAATCGCTTTATTGGCATGACAAGTTACATCTTATGTTGCCAAAGCATCGAAAAACATTCATGTTTGTTCAAAAAATTCAGATCTATCCATACAGTGTATAAACAGATATATCCCTGAGTGTATAAATATACTTTCATATAATTTATATATGTTCTTTTCTTATATTTAGTGGTTGTCCCTCTGTTTATGGCAAGCTGTAACATAGCTGTAACATAAAGGAGGAAGTCATTCAGCCCTCTGAGTATGATCTATTAAGTAAAGGAGCTGGCCTGCTGTCCTCACGAGTCTGTTACATTTGGAATAGGTGGAGGCCAGTCAGCTGTTTAAGCCTGTTCCACACGTACAGTAGGAGGCCATTCATCTGCTCACGATTTTTACACGAGGAAAGGAGGAGGCCATTCAGCTCCAAGATCATGTTACATAGAAACCGAATACTGAGTGTTGCTGAGGGCGAATGGTCCTCCAGGGAGCACAGCCAGAGCTAAATACATGACACCAGGGGTGGCTGAGCTGTACAGCGGTGGGGAGGGGAGGAGGAAGATCAGGAAATCAATAGCGATAGAAGATTCGATATTTAGGGGAACAGACCGGCGTTCTTGTAGCTGTAAGCATCATTTCAGCATGGTATGATGCCGCGCTGGTGCCATGGCCAAGGATGTTACTGAGCGGCTGCCAAACATTCTGAGTGGATAGGGTTAACAGCCTGATGTCGTGGTCCATATCGGTATCAATGACATAGGTAGCAGGAGGGATGAGGTCCTGAAAGCTGATTATAAGGAGGTAGGAAAGAGATTAAAAAGCAGGACCTCAAAGGTTGAAATCTCCTGATTACTCCTGTTGCCAATTGCTAGTGCATATGCTAATTGGCGGATTGAGCAGATGAATGCGTGGCTGGAGAGCTGGTGCAGGAGGGAGGCCTTCACTTTCCTGGGACATTCGTACCGATTCTGGGGGAGGTAGGGCCTGTACAGGCTGGACGGGTGGCAGCTCAACAGACCTGGGATCAATGCCCTCATGGGGGGGAGGGGCGGTTGCTAGCGCTGCTGGGGAGGGTTGAAACTGATTGGGCAGGGGGGTAGGCACCAGACTGTAGCATTAGAAAGGGAAAACAAGGGTGGGGAGAGACAGATAGCACTAGAGTAAGAAATACTACGGATTTAGCTGGGGTCAGACCAAGAGAGAATACAAAAAGTTCTAAGATAGTTTTATAGTGCATGTGTATAAATGCTTGAACCGTGGTAAATAAGGCTGGTGAGCTACGGGCGCAAATAGCCACGTTGAAATATAATGTCATGGCCAAAACAGTGACCAGGCTCAAAAAAGGGCAGGATTAGACCCTAAATAAATTGGATATAAGTTGTTCAGGAAAGCCAGGGAAGGGAAGAAAGGATGCGGGGTGGCAATATTGGACAAGGCTAAAGTTACAGTGCTGGAGAGAGAGGATGTCCTGGAGGGGTCAAGGAATGAATCTATATGGCTAGAGTTGAGAAACAATAGAGTTGCCATTACTGTCCTAGCTGCTTTCTACAGGCCACAAATTATAGGGAAGGATATAGAGGAGCAACGTGGGAGGGAAATTGCAGAAATGCAAGAAATGTAGCGTAGTAATGGAAGAGTTCAGTTACCTAAAATAGACTGGGTTCATCATAGTGTAAACGGCAGGGAAGTGGAAGAATTTCTGAAATGCCTTCAGGAGAACTTTCTTTACCAGTATGTTTCCAGCACAACGAGGAAGCAGCCTTTACTGGATCCGGTTACGGAGAATAAGGTGCAGCACGTGGAGCAAGGGTCAGTAGGGGAACAGTGATCATAGCAGCAGAAGGTTTAGATTAGCTATGGAAAAGGACCGGGAGCAATCTATACTAAAAATATTTAATTGGAAGAAGGCCAGCTTCGGTGGTTTGAGAATTGACCAGGCCAGGGATAATTGGAATGAATGATTGGCAGGAAAAATGGCTAGCATTTAAATAATTAATATATAATTTACAACTAATAATCTTTACGTTAAGGCATTAAATACCCCACAGGAAAAGTGGTCCAACCGTGGATAACAAGAGAATTTAAAGAAAGCGTTAGTTCAAAGAAAGCAGCTTAAAAATGTTGCAAAAGAAGTAGTAAGCCTGACAAATGGGAGGAATTTAGAACTGAGTAAAGCAGGACAAAGCAATTGATAAAGAAAGGGAAAATAGAATACGGGAGAAAACTAGCGAGTCACATAAATCAGACTGCAGAAGCTTCAATAGTTATGTAAAAATGTAAAGATTAGCAAAAGTAATCGTGGGTCCCTTACAGGCTGAGAGAGGAGAAATTATAAAGGGGAATAAGGAAATGGCAGCGAAATTAATCAAATACTATGTGTCTGTTTCATGGAAGAAGATGGGAAAAAAAACTCACCGGAAATTGTGGAGAACCGAGTGACTGGCGAGAATGTGAAACTCAAAGAAATTTGTATCAGTAAAAAAATAGCCCTGGAGAAATTAATGGGACTGAAAGGCGATAAATCCTCTGGACGTGATGGCCTATATCCCAGCATTTTGAAAGAGCTGGCTATAGAGACAGTGGTTGCATTGGTTGTCATTTTCCAAAGTACCATACATTCAAGAACGTTTCTCGTGGATTGGAAGGTCGCAAAGGTAACTCCACTCTTTAAGAAAGGAGGTTGAGACAAAACGGCGAACTACAGACCAGTTAGGCTGACATTAATAGTAGGGAAAATGCTAGATTCTATTACTGAGGACGTGGTAACAGTGCATTTAGAAAATAATAATAGGATTGGGCAGAGTGAACACAGAATTATGAAAGTGAAATCGGGTTTCATGAATCTGTTAACTGTTTTTTGAGGTTGTAACTTGCAGAATAGATAAGGGGGAACTAGTGTATGTGGCATATTTGGATTTGCACAAGGCATTCGATAAGGTGCCACACAAGAGGTTATGAAACAAAATTAGTGCTCATGGGATTGC
Organism: Somniosus microcephalus; assembly: GCF_052327205.1. Taxonomy (NCBI): domain Eukaryota; kingdom Metazoa; phylum Chordata; class Chondrichthyes; order Squaliformes; family Somniosidae; genus Somniosus; species Somniosus microcephalus. The sequence continues at coordinate 22,491,289 of NW_028225186.1, read as the reverse complement.
TGTAATATATTACCATGGATGGAGGGTTTGTGAAAGCACAGAAAACAGAGAGTAGGAATGAACGGGTCATTTGGCAGGTTGTAACTAGTGGGGTAACGCAAGGATCAGTGCTTGGGCCTCAGCTATTCAGAATCTACATCAATGATTTGGATGAGGGCACCAAATGTAATATATCCACTTTTGCTGATACTAAAGCTGGTTGGGAATATATGTTGTGAGGAGAATGCAAGGGATGTTCAAGGGGATATAGACAGGCTAAGTGAGATGGAAAATGGAAGAAAATGCGGAGAAATATGAAGATATCCAATTTGGTAGAAAAATGGAAAAGCAGAGTATTTTGAAATAGTGAGAGATTGGGAATAGTTGGTGTTCAGAAGGACATGGGTGTCCTTGTACACGAATGAATGAAAGTTAACATGCAGGTACAGCAAGCAATTAAGAAAGGAAATGCTATGTTACCTTTATTACAAGAGGATTTGAGTATTAGAGTAAAGTCGACTTACTGCAATTATATAGGGCCCTGGGGTGACAACACCAGGAGTATTGTGTACAGTTTTGGAGACTTTACCGCAGGAAGGATATACTTGCCATAGAGGGAGTGCACCTAAGGTTCACCAGACTGGTTCCTGGGACGGATGGATTATTCTATGGGAAGAGATTGAGCAGAGCAAGGCCTATTTTCTCTAGTGCATAGAAGAATGAGAGGTGATCTCATTGAATCAATACAAAATTCTTACAGGACTTGACAGGGTAGATACAGGGAGGAAGATTCCCCAGGCTGGGGAGTCCAGAACTAGCGGTCACCGTCTCAGAATAAGGGGTCAGACAGCAAGGAATGAGTTCAGCATAAATTTTTTCACTCAGAGGGTGGTGAATGTTTGGAATTCTCTAGCCAAGAGGGCTGTGGAGGTTCATTCTTTGAATATATTCAAGACAGTGATTGATAGATTTTTGTATATTAAGGGTATCAAGGGATATGAGGATAGTGCAGGAATGTGCAGTTGATTTGTATCATCTGGTAATTTGTCAACAATACACTGGCTTCCTTCATCGAATTCATTAATACAGATTGAGAATAGTTCAGCCCCCTATGGCACCCCACTAGTTACTGATTGCCATCCTGAAAATGACCCATTTATCCCGACTCTCTGTTTTCTGTTAGTAAGCCAATTCTCTGTCCAATGTAATATATTACCCCAACACCATGAGTTCTTATTTTATGCAGTAACCCTTTAGGTTGCACCTTTTCGAATGCCTTTTGGAAATCCAATATAATACATCTACTGGTCCCCCTTTATCCACCCAGCTTGCAAGCTCATCAAAGAACTCTCATAGGTTTCCCTTTCATGAAACCATGTTGACACTGTTTGATTGTATTATGATTTTCTGAATGCCCTGATACTACTTCCTTAATAATGGATTCGACCGTTTTGCCAATGACAGGTGTAAGGCTAACTGGCCTAGAGTTTCGTGCTTTCTGTCGCACTCCTTTATTGAATATGGGCATTACATTTGCGGTTTTCCAATCCGCAGGGACTTTTTCAGAGTCAAAGGAATTTTGAAGGGTTACAACATATGCATCCACTATCTCTGTAGCCAATTCTTTTAAAAAACTAGGATGCAGGCTTTCAGGTCCAGGGAACTTTAGACCCATAAGTTTTCTTAGCACTTTTTGTCCAGTGATTGTGAATGTTTTACGTTCCACACTCCCTTTTGCCCCTTGATTTTCTACTATTACTGGGCCGATTTAGTGTCCACTACTGTGAAGACTGATACACAATATTTGTTCAATGCATGTGCCACTTCCTTTTTGCACAGTCTCGTTCGCTAAGGGGCCAACATTAATTTTAGCTGCACTCTTCCTTTTGATATACTTGTAGAAACTCTTACTGTCAGTTTTTATACTTCTTGCTAATTTACTCTGTAAGCTATTTTCTCCCTCTTTATTATTTTTTAGTCATTCTTTGCTGGTATCTTAAATTTTCCCAATCTTCTGGCCTACCACAAATATTTGCACATTTTATGCCTTTGCTTACAATTTAATACCATCCTTAACTTCCTTGGTTAGCCATGATTTGTTCATTCTTCTCTTCGAAACTTTCATTCTCACTGACATATATCTTTGTTGAGAGTCATGAAAGAGCTCATTAAAGTTCTGCCACTGCTCTTCTTCCATCTTACCTTCTAATCTATTTTCCCAGTCCACTTCAGCCAAATCTCTCCTCATACGTTTGTAATTGTCTTTATTTAAGTTTAACACTCTAGTTCTAGACCTAAGTATCTCATCTTCAAACTGAATGTGGAATTCTATCATGTTATGACAACTTTTCCATAGAGGATCCTTTACTAAGAGATCATTAATTAATCCTGATTCATTACTCAATACCAGATCTAAAATTGTTGTTCCCTGGTCGATTCCACAACGTATTTTGCCAAGAAACCGTCCCGAATCACTCTATGAACTCATCCTCAAGACTGCTTTGCCAATTTGATTTGTCCAATCTATATGAAGATGAAAATCGCGCTTGATTACTGCAGTACCTTTCTTACACCCCCCCGTTATTTCTTGTTTTATACTCTGTCTTATAGCATAGCTGCTGTTAGAGGGGCCTTTAGACTAGTCGCACCGGTGCCTTCATTCCCTTACTACGCTTACCTCCTCCCAAACTGATTGTACATCTGGCACTTCTGAGCCAAGATCATTTCTCACTATTGCACTAATCTCATCCTTTATTAACAGTGCTACCCCAGCTCCTTTTCCTTTCTGTCTATCCTTCCGAAATGTCAAATACCACTCAATATTCAGTTACCAACCTTGGTGACCTTGCAAACACGTCTCTGTGACTGCTATTAGATCATACCCATATATTTCTATTCGTGTGATCAATTAATCTATCTTATTTCGAATGCTGTGTGCATTCAGATAAAGAGCCTTTAATTTTGCCTTTTTTATCATTTTTCCCCACTCTGACTTTATTTACTGGTGCATTCTTATGTTTGCACACTCTGTCCCTTCCTGTAACACTTTTGTCTTCACTGCCCATATTGTTACGCTGCACTATTGCCCTGTCCTTTCTCTTTAACGTTATAAACTTTCCCTGGCTTGAACCTTCCCCCCACTATTTAGTGTAAAGCCTTTTCTACAGCCCTAGTTATTCGATTCGCCAGGACACTGGTTCCAGCATAGTTCAAGTGAAGGCCATCTCAACGGAACAGCTCCCTGTTTTTCCAATAGTGGTGCCACTGCCGCGTGAATTGAAACATATTTCTCACAGAACATTCCTTGAACGACGCTTTCATCTCACTGGTCCTATTGACACTATGCCAATTTGTTCGTGGTTCAGGTAGTAATCCAATGATTATTAACTTTGTGGTTCTGCACTTCAATTTAGACCATAGCTACTCATACACCCTCAGCAAAAACTCTGTCTTAGACTTACCTATATCGTTGGATCCTACATGGATCACGACAGCTTGATCCTTCCCCTCCCATTCAAAGTTGCTCTCGAGCTCCGAGGAGATGTTCTTAACACTGGCACCGGGCAGGCAACACGCCATCAGTCTTATGTTCATTAATAAATAGTAACTCTTATTATGAACACAGCTAGCTTTTGCTAGACACTTTTATTGAGCACATGTGGACTATGTACAGTATCTGTAGAGGCTTCCATCTTGCCTGCTGCCTTGTGGGTAGCCTATTGCCTCATGGGTAATGTAGTCTTAATATACATACAGCTGGGTAGTGTAGTTTTATACATACAGCTATATACAGCTCTACACAGCTCTACGGCTCCACCTAGTGTCCACTATAGAATGACATGTTATTGATCATTACATCTCCCTTTCTTTGAGGTTTAACAAAATCAATATCAATCAACTTTCAAGAAAACAATAAAGATAATATGAGTAACAATTTTATTAGTGCTCTATAAACATAAACATATTCAAAAAAGTCAACACATTTTCAAAGCTTTATGTTGTACTCAAATATTAAGTCTATCAGGCTTTTTTACTTCACGTGTGGATCTTCTCAGCATGGGTAAGTCTGATGTGTCTTCATGAGATTGTTCTGGTGCTCAATGACAAGATGCAGTTGCGGCATTTTCATCGATCTGCTCTTGTATAGATCGAGGTCTCCTTGCGAGCTTTGCTTGGAGAGGGTTTCAGTGTTTCCTTCACTCTTTATGCCATAACTCTCAATGTAGTCAATGCAATCTCGAAAAACTGCTGGCAGCTGGATCCCATCATACAGCATAGTCCTCTCAGCAGCCTCGGCTAATGGAACACCAAAGATTGGCCTGAGGGAAGAAGGAGTATCCACCGGAACTTCTTCCTGCTCTGGTGCAGGCTTCACCTTTTTCTTTTTCTCTTTCCACTGCTTAACAACATCTGCTGCGGTTATATCTTTGGACTTTTTCTCCTTGTGTTTTTCCTCTTTGTGCTTTTCTTCCTTTGCCTTCTCTTTGACCTTAAAGTATTTTTCTTTCTTCTTGGAGAAACTAGGCTTTCGAAGACATGGATACCCTTTGGCCTTTTCATCCTTGATGGGCTCTCTGCTTCATCACCTGAGTCATCTGGTCTGCTTATGGCACAGTTTATACGGTAGACTCTCTTGACCAGTTCTAAGTCTTCACAAGCTTTGTCACCTAGTATCGAATCAAGTCTTTCAGCCACAACAGAGCACATGAGATGATGCACTTTGTCTTTGACTGTCACTTTAAGTCTGCATACACCTAAGCTATCTATTTCCTGTCCATTATAGCTCTTCAGTAGTACTGACTTTTTCTGTATTTTGGGCTTTTCTTTCATATTTTTTGTGTCACTCATACTGAATATGTTTGCTTTTGCCCCAGTGTCCAGTTTAAATGTAACTAATGCTCCATTTATCTGCAGTGGGATCATCCATTTGTCCACTTTTACTGCATTGACTTTATGTTCAGCATTGTCCATTTCTGAGGGCTGCACATTTTCTGTATCTTTTTTGAAATCGTCACATGACACCATTCCTACAAAAAATGTCTCACTTAAATCAGTGTCCTCAATCACATTAATTGTTGCCCTTTCGTTGTTTTTACTTTTGTAAAGCATTGTTTGGCAAAGTGATTCTTTCCATTACACTTTGTGCACATTTTTCCTAACGCTGGGCTTTGTCTTAACTGTTGTTTGTAACCATAGCGTTTACAATTAAAATTTTCATCCTCCGATTGCTTTTCATTTCTGTTCTGCCCACGCTTCTTCCCCTTGTAGGACACAGCACCGACAGCAGCATTATCACTCATTACAATCGCATCATTATTGATTACACTGAAAATCTTTGCGTGCTTTCGAGCTAGCTCGCTGGCTTGGCATATTTTCACTGCATTTTCCAAATATAGTTCGGTTTCTCTCAACAGACGTTCCCTGACATTTTTTAGCATGAATACCAAGTACAATCTGGTCACGAATCATGGATGATTTCAGCTCAGAGAAATCACATGTCTGTGCTTTCAGTTTCAGATAAGTTATAAAGCTAACAAAAGGCTCATTTTGTTGCTGTGTCCGAGAAAGGAAGATGTATCTTTCATACGTCTCATTCTTTTTGGCAGAGCAATGTGCATCAAATTGTTTTAGCACATCTTCTAATTTTTCTCTGTTCTGCTCTGGATTAAATACAAATGTATTAAATACCTCTATCACCTTTGGGCCTGCAACCGTAAGCAGCAATGCTATCTTCCTTGCATCTGGCTTCATTCCGAATCCGATGGCTGCAATGTAGAGTTCGAATTGTTGTTTAAAAATCCACCAATTGTAGTCGACATTTCCCTTGAGATTCAAACGCTCTGGTGGCTTCAAATTCTCCATGTCGCTTTTCACAATTTTCAGCAGATCTTCACCATCCTGGTACCATCTTATGTTCATCAATAAACAGATATTCTTATTATGAACACAGCTAGCTTTTGCTAGACACTTTTATTGAGCACATGTGGACTCGGTATAGTATCTATAGAGGCTTCCATCTTGACTGCTGCCTTGTGGGTAGTCTATTGCCTCATGGGTAATGTAGTCTTAATATACATACAGCTGGGTAGTGTAGTCTTATACATACAGCTATATACAGCTCTACACAGCTATACGGCTCAACCTAGTGTCCACTATAGAATGACTTGTTATTGATCATTACAATCAGGATTCACACTCGTGGCTGCAGAGAACAGTATCTATCCCCCTAAATGTACTGTCTTCTACGACAATGAAATTTCTCTTTCACGCCCCACTTGAATGACCCCCTGTGCCATGGTGCCATGGGCAGATTGCTCAACCTCCCTGCAGTCTCTGCTCTCCACACAGGTTTCAAGAAACTCGTAACTGTTGGACAATCTTCTCTAGGGCAGGTCTTCTCCAATGCTACTCCCTGGATCGCCAGACCTGCCTTACTCGCAGTCATACAATCATGTCCCTGACCACGGGCCAACTCTGAAGTATTTATCCTAAAGGGTGTGACTGCCTCCTGGAAAGAATTCTCCAGGTAACTATATCCCTCCCTGATATATCGCAATGTCTGCAGTTTGGACTCCAGCTCATGACGTCTGTGCTGAAGTTCCTCCAGCTACAGACAATTACTGCAGGTCTGATCACCCTGGATCACACTGGTGTCCACCAGCTCCCACATGCTACAGCTGCAACAAATCACCTGCCCTGCTATATCTTTTTATTTTATTTTTTTAATTACGTAAATAACAAGCAATTGCCTATATATAAATTTTAATCTAGGTACACTATGTAATAAACTTAACATGCTTCTTACATGTCTTCCTTTTTCCTCAACCGAGGATTCCCTTCTATATTGGTTGAAATGGCTCTTGACTGTGTCCATTCTATCTCTCGCACTTCAGCCCTGAACCAAACCCCTCCCTCCCAGAACCACAACAGAGTTCCCCTTGTCCTCACCTTTCACACCACCAGCCTTCACATTCAATGGATCATCCCCAACATTTCAGCCACCTCTAGCGTGATCCTACCACCAATCACATCTTCCCCTCAACGCCACCTTTAGCATTCTGTAGGGTTCGCTCCCTCTGCAACACCCTAGTCCACTCTTCTATCACAACAAACACCCCTTCCCCTTTGTCCGGCACCTTCCCATGCAAGTGCTGGAGATGCACCATTTGCCCTCATACCTCCCACTTCCCACTGTCCAGGGCCACAAACACACTTTCCAGGTGAAGCAGTGATTTACTTGTACTTCTTGCAAATTAGTTTACTGTATTCGCTGCTCACGATGTGGTCAACTCTACATTGGGGAGACCAATCGCAAATAGGGTGGCTGATTTTTGGAACACATCCGTTCAGTCCGTAAGGGGGACCATGAGCTTCAGATCGGCCGTCACATTAATTTAACGCTCCACTCCCATCAGGCCTCACCTTGCTCACCCTCTTGTATTGTTCCATGGAAGCTTAGCGTAAGCTCGAGAAACAGTACCTCATCTTTCGAGAATGCACTTTACAGCCTTCCGTACTCAACATAGAGTTCAACAATTTCAGATCATAAACTCGGCCCCCATCATATATATATATATACATATTTCTTTTCACCACACTCTGTCTTTTTCCTTCTCCCCCACATGGCAGCTGTCTTTCATTGTGCCAATGCAATTTACAATTCATCTAGAGCTGTCCTTGGTTTCTTAAACTGTCCCATTACCATCTCCTTTTGCCTTGAATATCTCTTAATGTCAGTTAACCTCTTCCACCATACATCCTATCACAAACCTTACATTTTGATATTTCATCACCTCCCACCTTTCCCAGCCTCTTCACTTGCTTAAAAATCTGTTCCATTTTCTGCTTTTTCGCAGTTCAGACGAAAGGTCATCGACCTGAAAGGTTAACTCTGTTTCTCTCTTCAGAGATGCTGCTTGACCTGCTGACTTTCTCCAGCATTTTCTGCTTTTAATTTAGGTACTAACATTTTTTAATTTTTTAAAAATAAATTTAGTTTGTTATAAGTTTAGTTACAAGGACATAAGAACATAAGAAATAGGAGTAGGAGTAGGCCAATCGGCCCCTCGAGCCAGCTCCACCATTCAATAAGATCATGGCTGATCTGATCCTAACCTCAAAAAGTTAGTTATAAGTTTAGTTATATGCTGTATGTCGTCACTCTACATTTCCCCTCAGTCCAAAGAGAAAAGAAATACTCACCACCATTCACTTACCTGCCTACCTGTGGCGTCAGACTTTTATTTTGTTGTTGTTGAATTCGAGTCTCGCTGCTCCTCCCCCTCTGGCTCTGCTCTGAGTTCTCCTCACACTTTATTCTGCTCCTGTTTCCGCTCCGGGTCCGAACAGGTCCACTAAAGACTAAGGAAAACATTTGCTTCAGAAGGTAGTAGCACACAGCCACTCACCCTGCAAAACGCTGTCAGGTATGAGTGACTTGAGATGATCCCTTTAAATAGCGTCGCTGGAGCTGGCTTTCTGTTGCTGCTCACCAGCTCAACCTGTCGTTGCTTTCTCGTTGTGAGGTCGGGCTTCAAATGGGCGTTGCTTATTCACTGGAGTCATGCGCTCCATGATTGCCATGTCCGCGGCACTCGAGTTAAGTGGTAGTGCTGCCAGCTTGAGGGATATGGCGTGCGGCGCTGGACACAGCACCAGGTGTCATTTGAGCACTCAGCGACGTTTTTGCTCCATCTCCTGGTGCTAAGTGTAACACTAAACAAACAAATTGTTCCCCCATTAAAATTCAACAACACTGTTTAACAAAATCTGAATTTATGCACAAATTATTTCCACAAGATTTTTCTGATGTAAACTAGAATTAGTGAACTGTATAAACAAGATTTGGATTGGTCTGTCATAACCCAATTTCCCCAGCAAATGGGCACCGTTTAATGCAGAATTCATGGCCTAAACAGGACTGCGATCACCACTTTGTGCTTAATTAGATCGGCGCCTGTGCTGTCTATATCCAAGTAGTTCCCCCACCGATTGAACTGACGATGCGTGACACAGTAGAATGTTGAATTATTTTGTCGGCTGCAGTGGAGCAGGAGAGTTACTCCCGGGAAACGAACATATTCTAGACTGCTGCTACCACCAGATCCACCCCCTCCCTCTGCAATTGTACTTCTCTCCAACAATTTACTTGCTACCGGCAATTGCGGCCTGATTTTGAAGGCTGAATATGAGGAACTGCATCTGTAGGTGATATTTAACGACAAATTTTAATGAGGATGGGGCCTGAAATACGTGGGGTCTCTTCGCAGCTGGGTTGGAATGGGCGGCTGGTTAGTCTGCTCGATCAGTCGGCCACCCAGCAGTCAATATCGATTCCAGTCCATTCAAAACATTCCCCATTTTAACCAAACCCGCCACGTTCTTGCTGGGCTGGTAATGTTAAAACTGGGGCAATGTTGCAAAAGCAAGGCTTGAAAAAGTTTCGAGCCACATTTACATTATCAGCACATCTCAGTTCCATAACCTCTGTCAGTGATCCGGATACCAGCAGCAATCTTACAGGAGCAGAACAGCCTCTGGGCATTTTCCCAACAAGGTGCAACATCTCACTGAATATTTGCTCTATTTGGCTGATTTACAGCTTCAGTTTGAGCTTTAAATGAAAGTCGTGCAAATGTTATAAGGGACAGTTGAACCACTCTATCGGTTTAGCCTCCAGCGACGGTGAAAATTTACCTGCATGTGATTGGAGTGGACACTGTTTGAGATATGGCCCAACATGTGGGCTTTCGAGATTGATACTCGGCCGTAGGTCAGTAAAGGTGTCGAGCCTCGTACAAATAGGGTGGTAGCAAATTGAAAATTGTGTCACCGCACTGTATTCCTGGCACTCTGGCTGTTGTCATCTAGGATAGGGTCTGAAAAGTGGGGCCAGAGCCACGTCCACCTGCATCCTGTCAGGCGACAAGTGATGAGCAAATCGGATTATTATGACCTATGGTCGGCACAGAGTGGTCTTAAACGGATTGCACTTAAACAGCGTTTTAAAGTTGGGAATTTGGAGAGAGTCGATGTCTCTGGTAAGGACCGGGTGAGTACTAGCTGAGAAACGTGACATTTTCAATTTAACCTAGAACTTTAAGCAGAAGCTGCCTGTCAGTGGCAGTTAGCTTTCAGTCAGCTGTAAATATTTGTTTTGAATAGACGCTAATTACTGTGAGCAGGGAGCTGAGTATTTGGAGTTGAAGGGGGAAAAGTTAAATTGGGTGTGGCTCAAAGGTGTATAAAAGTAAACAGTATCTGCTGGCGCACAGAGTGGCCTGCACAGCGTGGACTTAAATGGAGAGCACTTAAACAGAGTGTTAAAGTTGGGAATTTGTTGATAGCGGAAATTCAGACCATGAAGGTGACCTGAATTTCAAAGCAGCAAGGAGGAAAGACTGCATTGTTCTGCTTGCTGGCAGGACGTTTCCCACAGCTTCCCCGGTGGTCTAGTGGTTAGGATTCGGCGCTTTCACCGCCGCAGCGCGGGTTCAGGGAATCAGTGCATTTTCTGGCTGTTTGAAATTCCAGCAATCAAAGCACCCACGCGAAATAATGCTTGCACATTATCAGCCTTTCAAATTTCCACACCGCTGCTGTTGCCTCAACAGTCATCAGCGCATCATACGGTACAGAGGTGCAACATTCACTTCCTTGCCTATTGTAAAATGTCTGTTGTTTCAAAGTTAGCAGGAAATGACATTGGGAACAAGGCACTTTAAATGCCCATATTTATGCGTATCTCACAGTGTCAGAGCAGTCACGGTTATTATCCATCTTCCATGTATTATTTTGCCGACTGCATCTCCCTAACAAACTTAGCTGATCACAGCACGGCTATCAGTCAACTCATTGCCAGTGTGAAAAATGCCACATTAGCAACGTGTGCAAGACTGGAATGAGAGAGTACCTGGGCCGTGATAACTTATCCTGATATTCATGAGGCCTTAGCTTTCGCTGCATAAGACAATTCTCCCATTTTGCTTTTTATGTTAATGCAGTGTCCCCGCTTGTATTAACAAAAGTCAAAAATAAATTGCAGCTACCAGAAAATGGAATCGGCTGAGTCTGCGTGCATTGGTCGTTCAGCGGTAGCATTCTCACCTGCCATGCAGGGGATCCGGGTTCGATTCCCGGTAACTGCAAATTAATTTTTCTAACAATTTATTTCATAGCAAACACATCACATGAGCATAAATAATATATTAGCTGTACCTGTGCAACTGGGTCAAGGGTATGAGCGTTCTGCTCCTGTTCCTGTGCAACAGGTTTGAGGAGCTGAATGGCATCCTGTTCCTGTGTAACAGGCTCGATTCTTACTCTGACAGACACTACATTGCTCACGTCCTCGTTAGTCTCGTTGTGAGTATCCCCGCCTGTCACGCGGGAGACCGGGGTTAAATTCACCGAGGGGGATGTATTTTAACAGCCTCATTTTAAACCTTTTGGCAGCACGCTAAAGTGCTCCTTGGAAAAGACCAACAGAGAAAAATTGAACCGAATATATTTTTAAACGGTGAAGAACTGTATAAAAACCTCATGCATCAATTCTTCGTTAGCATAGTGTTCTCCTTCTGTTTGTCATTTGTGCGGGGCACTGCGGAAGGAGAGAGGACAGGGAATTGCAGATAACAGCGGGAGAAAGCACGTCTGATCTTTCAAGGAGACAGCACTGGCACGATTGGCCGAATGGCCTCACACTGCACTGCAAGCCTCCATGAATCATATGGATATCTGAGACATACCCACACAAAGTGAGCACACATCTGTGTTTGTGTATGCGTTTGAGTCTTTGTCTCAAGCAGTGCATTACTATTTCCTCTGTATTGTCCTTGATATTTTAGTGCTGATTATTCAATATCACGACGGCTTTTCTCTGACTGTGTATCTCTGAGAAAAGCACAGAAGCAAATAGATTTCAGGTGGATGCCTACCCGCACTTGATGCTGTGCTTTCGTGAACATTTCCTTTGTGATCTCGCCTAAGAAATGTCATCTTGTACGAAAAGTTTGCCTTGCGTGAAAGTGACCTGAATTTCAAAGCAGCAAGGAGGAAATACTGCATTGTTCTGCTTGCTGGCAGGATGCTTCCCATAGCTATCCTGGTGGTCTAATGGTTAGGATTCGGCGCTTTCACCGCCGCGGCACGGGTTTGATTGCCGGTCAGGGAATCAGTGCATTTTTTGGCTGTTTGAAATGCCTGCAATCAAAGCACCCGCGCAAAACAATGCTTGCATCTCATCAACCTTTCAACTTTCCACACTCGGTGCTGTTGCTTCAACAGTCAGCAGCACATAATTCGGTACAGAGGTGCAACATTCATTTCCTTGTCTTCTAAAAAATGCCTGCTGTTTCAAAGTCAGAAGGAAATTACATTGGGAAAAAGACACTTTAAATGCCCACATTTATGTGTTCCTCACAGTATCAGAACAGTCACAGTTATTATCCGTCTTCCATGTATTATTTTGACGACTGCAACGCCCTAACAAACTTAGCTGATCACAGCACGGCTAACAATCAACTCATTGCCAGTGTGCAAAATGCCACATTAGCAACGTGTGTAAGACTCGAATGAGAGAGTACCTGGGCCGTGATAACTTATCATGATATTCATGAGGCCTTAACATTCGCTGCATAAGACAATTCTCCCTCCGGTTACCATCCCTCCTGCCACTGGAAAGCGTTTCTCTTTATTTCCTATATCATAATCCTTTGTAATTTTGCAAGCCTCTATTAAATTTCCTCTTAGCCTTCAGAGGAAAGCATTCCCAGCTTCTCCACACCATCAACATAACTGAAGTCGCTTATCCCTCGGGCCACTATGTAAGACGTCAAACGTGTACTGTATGTATGGCGGAGATATAGACATATATATCAGCTACAGGGGAGTCAAGGGTTATGGGGAGTGGGCGGCAAAGTTGCGTTGTGTCGAAGATCTCATCAGCCACGAACTTATTAAATGGCGGGGCTCGAGGGGCCGAATGGCCCAATCCTTCTCCTATTTATTCTTTTGGGGAAGGTTAGTTTCTTAATTATGTAATTTTTGAGCAGCTTAACTAAATTGGAAGGAAACTCCCACGGGAACTACAAAAGTGCAAAATCTTAGCTCTGCCGAGAGCTCATGGACCTGAAAGGTTAACCGTTTGTTTCTCAGTCCACAGATCTTCCAGGACCTTCGGAGTGTTTCCAGCATTTAATCAACAATTCCAGATGCAGTATCTGCTGCATTTTGCTGTTTTATGTTAACGCAGTGTCCGCGCTTGTATTAACAAAAGTCAAAAAAAATTGTAGCTACCAGAAATTGGAATTTGCGGAGACTGCGTGTATTGGTGGTTCAGGGGTAGAATTCTCGCCTGCCACGCGGGAGACCCGGGTTCGATTCCCGGCCAATGCAGGTTAATTTTTCTAACAATTTATTTCATAGCAAACACATCACATGAGCATAAATAATTTATTAGCTGTACCTGTGCAACTGGGTCAAGGGTATGAATGTTCTGCTCCTGTTCCTGTGCAACAGGTTTGAGGGGCTGAATGGCATCCTGTTCCTGTGTAACAGGCTCGATTCTTACTCAAACAGACATTACATTGCTCACTTCCTCGTTAGTATAGTTGTGAGTATCCGCGCCTGTCACGCGGGAGGCCGGGGTTAAATTCACCGACGGGGAGGAATTTTAACATCCCCAATTTAAAACCTTTGGGCAGCACGCTAAAGTGCTCGTTGGAAAAGATCAACAGAGATAAATTGAACCGACAATAATTTTAAACGATGAAGAACTGTATAAAAACCTCCTGCTTCAATTCCACTTTAGCATAGTGCTCTCCTTCTGTTTGTCTTCTGTGCGGGGCACTGCGGAAGGAGAGAGGACAGGAAAATGCAGATAACAGCGCGTCTGATCTTTCAAGGAGACAGCACTGGCACGATTGGCCGAATGGCCTCACACTGCACTGCAAGCCTCCGTGAATGATATGGATATCTGAGACAGACCCACGCAAAGTGAGCACACATCTGTGTTCGTGTATGTGTTTGAGTCTTTCTCTCAAGCAGTGCATTACTATTTCCTCTGTATTGTCCTTGATATTTTAGTGCTGATTATTCAATATCCCGACGGCTTTTCTCTGACTGTGTAGCTCTGAGTGTAATACCCACTGGAAATGATATGTACACTAAGTATGGTTATCAATCTTTAACTTATACACTGTATTATCATTGTTATAAATCCCTGGGTTAAAGTTGCCCATGTGAAGGTACGGCAAGAACTTTTAAGGACACAATGTGACTGAGAGCAGACTTTCCATAAATCTGCACCTGTATCCAGTGTTGCAGACAGTGAGGCTGCGCAGTCTCCAGGCAGAAACCCCAGGAGGAAGGGGTGGAGTCGGGTTTTTCGAGTGGGAAACGCGAGCGACTGAAAGAAAAGAGGGCTCAAGAGGAAAATGGCTGCCGCATCCCGTCCCGGGCTTCCAAACTCGGCCGCCGCCCTTCGTATTAGTAGCTCTGCATCCAGAACTCAAAGTGGGATTCAGTGATCGTGAAGAGAATTCAACGAAAGTGTTCGGAGTCGTAAGTCTTGCAGACATTATACATACCATGAGCTCCAACTTAAGCGTGCCAACGAAATAGTGCACTCGAATTTGGACACAGGGACAGATTCTCCTTTGAATCCATATAACTGGAGAATGTATGTATATTATGTCTAGATTCATACTAATGTATGCAAATGTCTAATTTAGGTCATTGACCCGTAATCTTGTTATACTGTCTGACGTTTAAACTATAAAGTAAGATAATTAGAATTCAGCCATTGTAGTAGTGATCTCCTTACTGGACTATAGAATACTGTCTACAACAGAGACCACATCTCACATATATCTAGAGAACCGTGAAGGGGTTACATTTTGGGGGCTCGTCCGGGATTGTGGTCTATTTATGTCAGTAAACTAACAGTATTGAATGCTCATTGCTAAGAGAATGGTTTGTGGTTTCTACTGGGCTGTTTGAGCATAAAAGATGGATGTTATTGAGGTTGAAGCTTGGTGCAAACGGAAGCAGATAGCTACTACCCATGCCATTGTGCTAAATGGTGTTGCTAACGATGACCCTGATGATGTCTTGCTAAGGGCTCTGAATTGTGTCAAAGCCTTTGGAAAGGTTAGGATAGTTGAGCGCTGCTTGGATACAGCTACCAAGAAGCAGTTTGTGTTGATCCAGACATCAGAGAACCTGAGAGGTCATGGTTTCACAGAATCACAGAATCACAGAATCTACAGTGCAGATGGAGGCCATTTCGTCCCATCGAGCCTGCACCGACACATATCCCACCCTATCCCCGTAACCCCACGTATTTAATCCCCTAACACTAAGAGTCAATTTATCATGGCCAAATCAACCTAACCCGCACATCTTTGGATTGTGGGAGGGAACCGGAGCACCCGGAGAAAACCCACGCAAACACCGGGAGAATGTGCAAACTCCACACAGACAGTCGCCCGAGGCCAGGAACCCGGGTCCCTGGCGCTGTGAGGCAACAGTGCTAACCACTAGGCCACCGTGCCCCCCTAAATTAACATGTATTGGTTACCTGAGACAGTTGGGCTTTCTGAAGAGGCTGGTCCCTGGCCAGTTCAGTTTGTCCCTATTACTACTAAGGAAGAAGAAGGGTTTCAGACCAAGTTGTTGTCATTCTTGAGACAAGAAGGAAAGACTGTCGCTGATGTCAAAGGTCTGATAGGTCCTTCGGCCCTGTATATGAACACTCAGTTGGTCAGTGCCATTAGTTCTCTGGTGGAAAACTGCACCAATCTGCCCTTCGAGGCTCAGGGATACTGTAAGCTCCGTATATTCTCAGGAGTGAGACCAACTCCCAGTGGGGAAGAGGAGTACGACGCCTGGGAGGAGCAGACCCTGCCTCTGCTAGAGGAATGGCAGTGCAGTGACAATGTGAAGAGGCAGAGAATATTAGAAAGCCTTCAGGGTCCTGCTGCTGACATTGTAAGATTCTTAAAGGCCCAGAACACCTCTGCTACTTCCTTTGACTACATGCAGGCTCTAGAAACTGCCTTTGGAACTACTGAAACCATTTCAGATTTGATGGTCAGATTCAGAAGCACATTCCAGTGTGAAGGAGAGAAGCTGTCCAGTTATCTGCTGAGAATAGACAAACTGCTGCATTGTATGTTACGGAAAAGAGGGATTGAGTTGCCTGAAATGAATCGGTTCCGCATTGAACAGGTTGTGCGAGGTGCATTGCTCGAAGACGTGACTGCTCTTCGCATACACATGACCCATAAGTTGCGAGATCCGCCTACCTTCACTGAGCTGCTAAGGGAAGTCAGAGAGGAGGAGGATATGCTTCAGGCCCGGAATGTAGCAAAGAGTGCTGTGATGTCCAAGCTTGTGACTCCTGTTACAGTTCCTACTCCTAAGGGTGATGTCAACCCTGAGATGGAACAGCTGAAGAAGGAAATAAATGTCATGAGAGCCGAGATGGTATATTTTCGGTCTAAGCCCAACACAGAATGGAATGACGCACGGGTGCAAAAGGTTGAACATCCTGCAAAGTCTAACAGCAAAATGAATGATTCCTCTAAAGGATATCCCCATGAAGGAGATAGACCTGGAGTCTTTTGTTATAACTGTGGAAAGGATGGACATTTCAAGCGAGAATGTAGAGGTGAGGAAAATCTAAAAAAAGTAAATGACCGTCTCATAAAACTTACCAAGAAGTCGGGAAAATACAAAGGGGCACAGTAACGGAACGGCCTGCTGTCCCTGTAGTTAAGATACGTTCCGCTAAGTGCAGTAATAGACGAGGGGATATGAAAGACATCATACCTGAAGGTTTAGTAGGGCCGAGTTCTGCTGTATCAATACAGATTGAAGGCATTTATACTAAAGCTATCCTCGACATGGGTTCTCAGGTTACCATACTGTACAGATCCTTCTTTGAACTATACCTGACGCATTTGCTGTTAACTCCAATCAGTCTTCTGCAGGTTTGGGGCCTTAGTCCTGCTGATTACCCATATGATGGCTATTTGTCGCTGAAGTTGGAGTTCTTGGAAGCTGATGTAGGGACCACTGAGACCATTGTTGCACTTGTGTTGGTTTGCCCTGACCCCATGGTGAAAGGTGAGGTTTCCATACTGGTTGGCAGTAATACACCCATAGTGAGACGACTCCTGACAAGCTGCAAAGAGCAGGGAGGTGAAAACTTCTTGAGCACCAGACACATTCACCCTGTTTTCAAAAAGGCTTTTGAGAAACTGGCTGATCTTTCTTCCGACATAGATGATAGCAAAAGAGGAACTGTGTGGTACGTTGGAGCCGAACCTATCACCCTGCGTCCTGGAGGAGTGGCTAGAATCCCTGGGATACCAAAATTCCCTGGAACGCCAGGTACTGAAGAGATTCTGATAGAGTCACCTGATGATCCTGCAGAAGAGTCACGGTTTCCAAATGAGTTTCTGGTGAGACCAGAGTTGCAGACCCCGACAGCTGTGATGTCAAGGAGAGTTACAGTGACCGTGAGGAATATGTCAGGCAAAGGAATCACATTGAGGAAAGGAATGCCGATTGCGCATCTGTTTCCTGTAAATGTACTGTCGTCACATGTGAACGAAGAGTCCAACGTTAACTCAACCGGGGATCTGACCCCCTCCTCCTTCAACTTTGGAGATTCATTCGTTCCTAAAAATGGAAGGACGGATTAGTCAGGAAGATGACGGAGCCGAGAGGAATTTTCTCTACTCATGAGTTTGATGTTGGTTGTAGTAAGAGTACTCGCCATTCTATCAGAATTACCAAGGATAAACCCTTTCGGGAGAGGTCTCGACGGCTGGCACCAGCTGACATCGAAGCAGTGAGACAGCACCTGTCGCAGTTAAAAGAAGCTGAGATCATTACCGAGTCCAGGACTCCTTATGCATCTCCTATAGTGCTGGTGAGGAAAAATAACGGAAAGATTCGGATGTGTGTGGACTTTCGGACGCTTAACAGACGTACTATTCCCGACCAATACACCGTTCCAAGAATTGAGGATGCACTGGCTTATCTTAATGGAAGCAAGTGGTTCAGTGTGTTGGATCTCAGAAGTGGATACTACCAAATACCGATGCGTGAATCGGCCAAAGAAAAGACAGCCTTTATATGTCCAGTTGAGCTCTACCAATTTGAAAGGATGCCACAGGGAGTTTCAGGCGCTCCAGCAACTTTTCAAAGAATAATGGAACAAACAGTTGGAGACATGAACTTGCTCGAAGTATTGGTGTACTTGGACGATATGATTGTGTTTGGGGCAACCCTTCAAGAACACGAAGCTCGGTTGCTGAAAGTGCTTGGTCGCCTGGAGGATGAAGGTCTCAAGCTATCATTGGACAAGTTTCAGTTTTGCCAAACATCCGTGTCCTATGTGGGGCATATTGTATCACAGGATGTAGTAGCCACAGATCCATCCAAGATCGAAGCTGTTACCACATGGCCCAAACCGAACACAGTGACTGCCTTGCGATCATTTCTTGGGTTTGTAGTGTATGTAACCGTTCCACCTTTAAGAGAACTATTTTAAGGTTTGCACTACTTTATCTTGGCTGCTGTATACTGTAATACCGGCGGTGACCACACCGGTATATAAGTGCTGTTTACTGATTTATTGGGCATTTCAGCCCGGACCTTCGACTAGTAAAGACCTGTTAAAAGTTACTCTTGTGGTCTGTGTAGTAATTCTCATTATAACACACAGACTTAACAGTGGCGACGAGTACGATCTTACCCTGTGGCAGAGATATATCCAAGGCAGTTTAACGGGCATCGAGAAGAGGCATCCGCCCTCATCATTCTGCTGAGAAAAGACTCGGGTCTGCAGAGCAAAGGAAGAATTCTGACATGAAGCCTTCCATCAGCAACAGGCAGTGATCATCCCTTCTATCACGGTGGTGGGTAAGCCGATCAGCGACGAGCAGCAAGTCGGCCACGTTGGCTGTGAAGTAGGGGAGGGAAAAACGGAGGATATAAGGGCGGAGCACTCGACCACGGCCGGGGAAAAGAGCCGGACAGAAGTTGGGGCCAGAGGCGCTGAGACTGGGGCAGCGTAAGACACGGGAGCCGCGGTGAATGCAAATGCAGCCGGTGTAAAAGACCGGGCTGCAAGCGGGCTGGGAGACGCAACAGCGTCGAGAGAGAGCTCGACAGAGACAAACGCAGCCGGTGTAAAAGACTGGGCTGCAAGCGGGCTGGGAGACGCAACAGCGTCGAGAGAGCTCGACCGCGACCGGTGAGAAAGGCCGGGCAGCTACCGAGGCCGCGAGGCGCAGCGACCGGGACAGCGTAAGGCGAAGAAAAAAAAAAAAAAAAACCGCAGAGAACTCAGCCGCAGCCGGGGGAAAGGACTGGACTGCAAGAGGGGCTGGGAGGCACGATTTGAAAACCGCTGGGGAGGGCGAACGCAGCAATACGGCAATCACCATTACAGCCAGTGGGGGAGAAAGGCAAATGCGGGAAGCCGCCATTTTCGTAGGCGGGGAAGAAGACAAGCACGGGAAACCGCCATTTTGGAAAAAAAAAATTTAAAGAAAATTTCTTTTTGTTTCTCAAGAAGATTGCGAGGATGCCTAAGCGTGGTAACATCAACGATTTCGATTCCGATGTTGAAGATTGGGCCACGTATGTAGAACGCATAGAGATTTATCGTACGGCAAATAAAATATCAAATAAAGATAAAGCACTAACCTTACTAAACTCAATGGGTGCGAGGACATACGGGCTATTGAAGCATCTTCTATCACCAGCTAAACCGGCGGATCAGACTTTCGCTAATATTGTTGCTGTCCTGAGAATTCATTTGAACCCCACACCGCTGATGTTAGCGGAACGATTTAAATTTTATGTGAGAACGCAACGGAAAGAGGAAAGCAATGCGGAGTATTTAATTGAACTGCATAAGCTAGCGAAATACTGTCAGTTTGGGGAAAGACTGACAGAGGCACTGAGAGACAAATTCGTGTGTGGATTGTCGAAAGAAGGAACACAAAAGCGCCCACTTGAAGAGAATGATCTTACACTTGATAAGGCTGACACTATTGCAGCATCGCACAAAGCCGCAGCGAGAGGCACTGCAGAAATGCAGCTGAAGGCAGCGGTACTAAGCGTAGATCAAATGGCTTTGGGTACAACGAAATGTTATCGTTGTGGGAAGACAACACACGATCAGAACCAATGCTGGTTTAAAAACCAGGAATGTAGAAAATGTGGCAAGCTTGTTCACATAGCTAAAGTATGCCGGTCAGGAAAGAAGACCAGCAACAAAAAGTCACCGCAGGAAAAGTGCAGAAAGGTACATAAGGTGGCTGAGAAGAGTTCGGATGAACAGAATTCAGATTCAGACTCCAACAGCAAGGAATTGGGTCGTCTGAGAATTCACAATGTGAGTAAGGAAGCTGACCTACAAACTATCTGGGTCACACTGCAGATAGCAGGAGTCCAAGTGAAGATGGAATTGGACACCGGATCGGCGTTGACGGTCATGAATAAGCAAGATTACAAAAGGTTATTCACACATATACCCCTACAGGATACGGATATAGTATTGCAGACATACACGGGGCAAAGAGTATACCCCATCAGAAAGATAAAAGTCAAGGTGGTACACAAGGGCAAAGAACACCAAGGAATGGACATATATGTACTACCTGAGGGAGGTCCACCACTTCTGGGACGGGAGTGGATCAGGAAAATAAATATGGACTGGCACTCCCTAAAAGCAATAACGGTAGATTCCGGAAAAAAAGATGTCAAACCTGAACGATTGTCCAGAATATTGGATGAGGGCATATGCAGCAGTGACGGTGACAAAGCAGAGAGTGAGAACTCGGTGAAGACAATCAGCTCAGACTCTGGAACTGATGATGGTAAGACCAGCCCATGTGCAAAAGACAAGTCTAAAATGGACTTGCAGACTAATGATGGAAAAACGAAGGAGTGCATAAATGCTTCAGAAGAGAACAAAGTATCAGAACAGAATTCCACTGAACAACAACAACATAGTTTGACAGTGAATTCTGAGCCTGTCCAGTCTACCGACATGCACATTTCTGAGGAACAGCGGGCTCGAACTCAACTCAATTTCAAACTACAACAGCAATTAGAACAAATGATTCGCCGTTTTGAGCAAGAGATGAATGCAAAGAAATAGTTCTTTGACACAGAGTTGGAGAATCTGGGAAGACAGCAGAAGCAGCTGATTGAGAAAATGAATCAGGAACACACAAACCGTCTGCGCGATGAGGCCAAACAAATCAAAGCTGAGCAAGAGAGGGAATATTTCAAATTCATCGATCAGTTGAAAGTTAAGAAGAAAGAGCACCCTTTTGTGAGCAGTGTCAGCAGTAATAAGCCACTCAGGGAATTGGTGGCAGAGGCAAAAGCTGAAGTGATGGAGGAAATAGAAGACAATAGGGAAGAAGCAGAAGATGATGACTGATCTGAACCATTATCACCCCTACCAGGTCACGCACGTGGTCCCTCCGAACTGAGCCGAATCAGTCTGGAAGTAGAAAAACTTCCCAAGGTACTCGAGCCTTTAGAAGTCAGCAATGCTGGTTCTGAAGTTACGAAAGTTCAAGCTGTTAAGTCCAGTGAAGGACTATTAGATGAGTCACCCCAGCAACGAGAACCTACTACTCCACCGAAAACTACTACACCACCGAGGCGTTGTCCGGACCGAGTCAGGAGGCCTCCTCAGAGACTGAATCTGTGAACTGTTTTTACATGAAGTTGTGTATTTATGTTATGATGTTATGTTTAATGGGGAATATATACTGTTAAGCTAAAAAGGGAGGATTGTAGTGTATGTAAGCGTTCCACCTTTAAGAGAACTATTTTAAGGGTTGCACTACTTTATCTTGGCTGCTGTATACTGTAATACCGGTGGTGACCACACCGGTATATAAGTGCTGTGTAATGATTTATTGGGCAGTTCAGCCCGGAGCTTCGACTAGTAAAGACCTGTTAAAAGTTACTCTTGTGGTCTGTGTAGTATTTCTCATTGTAACACACAGACTTAACAGGGTTCTGCGGATATTACAGGCGTTTTCTGCAGGATTACTCCAAAGTGGCCCATCCTCTGAATCAGCTGCTGGCTCATTACCTCCCATCAGCCGAGAGGAAGAAAAAGCCAAAGGTAAAGAGAACAACGACTACTTCAAACCCTCTGAGCAATTTGGTGTTAGATGGGATGAGAAATGCGAAGAGGCCTTCCACACCTTAAAGCAAAGTCTTACTCAAGCCCCCGTGTTGGCTTTTGCAAACTCACAGCTGCCAAATGTGCTACACGTGGATGCCAGTCAAGAAGGGTTGGGTGGTGTGTTGTATCAGGACCAAGGAGCAGGGCTGAAAACTGTAGCGTTCATCAGTCACAGTCCTATACCATCAGAGCGTCACTACCCAGCTCATAAGCTAGAATTCTTGGCGTTGAAGTGGGGGGTGGTGGATAAGCTGCAGGATTATCTCTATGGAGCGAAGTTTGAAGTGAGGACAGACACTAATCCATTAACGTATGTGCTGACTTCGGCAAAACTTGATGCCACCGGCCACCGCTGGCTTGCTGCACTATCTGCTTACGACTTTAGTCTCAGGTACAGACCTGGGAACCAAAACATTGACGCAGATGCTCTGTCTCGTCGCCCACACTACCGGAAACCAGAGTGGAAAGATGTTGCTTCAGCAGATGTGAAAGTAATGTGTCAGATGTCCGTGCTATCTGGACCAAAGAATTCATTTCATGCCCGAGAGATTGACCACTTGGGAGCGTCAATGCATGCTGTTCCCCAGGCATTTTGCAACCTTTCCAGTTTGGATGTACAAAACATACCCATGTTGTGTTCATCTGAAATATCCAAAGCACAACAGGAGGATGCCTGTATTCATGAGGTGCTTTCAGCTCTCCGTCTGGGTGATATTACACAGATCGACAAATCAAAACATCCTGACTGTCGTCTGCTCCTAAGAGAATGGGACCACTTGGAAATTAAAGAGGGAGTGTTGTGTAGGATCACTCATCCACCCATTAAACCATGTCATTCACAGTTGGTCCTGCGTGAAAAGTACAGGGAAATACTGATGAAGTCTTTGCATGATGACACAGGTCATCTGGGAGTAGATAAGACCTATGGGTTGGTCAAGGACAGATTCTATTGGCCGTGTATGAAGTCTGCGGTTGAGGAGTTCTGCAAGCCCTGTGCACGCTGTGTCCAGAGAAAGACTTTACCTAAAAGAATTGCTCCTCTGTTTCACATGCAAAGTGATGGACCTCTAGACCTTGTCTGTATGGATTTTCT
Organism: Somniosus microcephalus; assembly: GCF_052327205.1. NCBI lineage: Eukaryota > Metazoa > Chordata > Chondrichthyes > Squaliformes > Somniosidae > Somniosus > Somniosus microcephalus. The sequence goes on along the minus strand of NW_028225186.1, from coordinate 22,467,980 downwards.
GTCCATCGAACCCGATTCCAGCAATACCGCAAATGTCTTGGTCATTACAGATCATTATACTCGCTATGCCCAAGCTTTTCCCACAAAGGATCAGAAAGCATCCACCGTTGCCAAAGTGTTGTGGGAGAAATACTTCATCCACTATGGACTGCCAAAGCGAATACACAGTGATCAAGGTAGAGACTTTGAAAGTAGACTTATACATGAGTTGTTGTTGTTCATGCTCGGCATTGAGAAATCAAGAACAACTCCATACCATCCTCATGGAGATCTTCAACCTGAGCGGTTTAACCGTACTTTGTTAGGCATGCTTGGAACGCTGGATTCAAAGCGAAAGAACAAGTGGAGTTGGCACATTGGACATCTTGTTCATTCTTATAATTGTACCCGAAATGACGCTACAGGTTTTTCACCGTACTACCTCATGTTTGGACGTGAAGCGAGGATGCCAGTGGATTTGTGTTTCGGAGTATCCAGTGATGGCACATCACAGAGAACTTACCTCAAGTATGTATCTGACATGAGAAATGAATTGCAAGCTGCTTATGAACTTGCTGAGTCTGTTTCTGCCAAACAGAATAAAGGAAATAAGCAGAGGTATGACCAGAAGATCCGTTTTTCCCAACTCATGCCTGGTGACCGACTTCTCATACGGAACCTAGGACTTCAATGGAAACATAAGTTAGCAGACCGCTGGGCTTCTACACCTTACATTGTTGAACGTTAAATGTCAGAACTAACTGTGTTTCGGCTAAAACCTGCAGGTGGGAATGGACCCATAAAAATACTGCACCGGAATCATATCCTGCCATTGGGACAGCAAGTGCGTCTGGATCCGCCAGCGGATAATGAGCTGACACCTAGTAGGAGAACCCTGCAGAGAAGAAGAAGGAAAAGAACGAGAAACCAGGAAAACTTTGTTCCAGAAGACAGAGAACCCATGACACAGTGTGTGGATCATGAGGAACCTGATGAGTCGGAAGATAAGGAATGGGATCTATGGTACGACCTCTCAGAAAGACGCATAAGACAGAATCTGGATGAATTGTCTGAACCATTTAGATCAGACATGGACATGGTCTGGGAAGAACCAAATGCTTCCTAGAAGGAGATAAAAGAGACTGAAAGGCATGATAACAAAGGAACCAACGCCTCCAACGTAGTTGAAGGAACTGAAGACCGGGTATCCGAAATAAGGAGCTCACAGCGAGTTAAGAAGGTTCCTGAAAGATTGACATGCAGTACACTAGGAGTGCCAAGTGTAATGAAAGCCCCTACGGTTCGATATGTTACCTCCCTTTATACATGGTTGGGAAGCATGCAACCACTTATGTGTAAAGTTCATTAGTCATGGGGACATGCCTATATTTGGTAGGTGGGGAGTGTAATACCCACTGGATATGTTATGTACGCTAAGTATGGTTATCAATCTTTAACTTAGACACTGTATTATCATTGTTATAAATCCCTGGGTTAAAGTTGCCCATGTGAAGGTACGGCAAGAACTTTTAAGGACACAATGTGATTAAGAGCAGACTTTCCATAATTCTGCACCAGTATCAACTGTTGCAGACAGCGAGGCTGCGCAGTCTCCAGGCTGAAACCCCAGGAGGAAGGGGTGGAGTCGGGTTTTTCGAGCGGGAAACGCAAGCGACTGGAAGAAAAGAGGGCTCAGGAGGCAAATGGCTGCCGCATCCCGTCCCGGGCTTCCAAACTCGGCCGCCGCCCTTCGTATTAATAGCTCTGCATCCAGAACTCAAAGTGGGATTCAGTGATCGTGAAGAGAATTCAACGAAGGTGTTCGGAGTCGTAATTCTTGCAGACATTATACATACCATGAGCTCCAAATTAAGCGCCCCAACGAAAGAGTGCACTCGAATTTGGACACAGGGACAGATTCTCCTTTGCATCCATATAAATGGAGAATGTATGTTTATTATGTCTAGATTCATTCTAATGTATGCAAATGTCTAATTTAGGTCATTGACCCGTAATCTTCTTACACTGTCTGACGTTAAAACTATAAAGAATGATAATTAGAATTAAGCCATTGTAGTAGTGATCTCCTTACTGGATTATAGAATACTGTCTACAACAGAGACCACATCTCACATATATCTAGAGAACCGTGAAGGGGTTACATGAGAAAAGCACAGAAGCAAATAGATTTCAGGTGCACGCCTACCCGCACTTGATGCTGTGGTTTCATGAACATGACTTTTGTGACCTCATCTAAAAAATGTCATCTTGTACGAAAAGTTTGCTTGGCGTCAAAGTGACCTGAATTTCAAAGCAGCAAGGAGGAAAGACTGCATTGTTCTGCTTGCTGGCAGGACGCTTCCCACAGCTTTGCTGGTGGTCCAGTGGTTAGGATTCGGCGCTTTCACCGCCGCGGCCCGGGTGCATTTTCTGGCTGTTTGAAATGCCAGCAATCAAAGCTGGCAAAGCGCTTCCCACAGCGTTCGTGGTGGTCTAGTGGTTAGGATTCGGTGCTTTCACTGCAGAGGCGCCGGGTTCGTTTCCCGGTCCGAGAATCAGTGTGTTTTCTGGCTGTTTGAAATGCCAGCAATCAAAGCACCCACGCAAAACAGTGCTTGCACTTCATCAAAGTTTCAGCTTTCCACACCGCCGCTGTTGCCTCAACAGTCAGCAGCGCATAATTCAGTACAGAGGTGCAACATTCACTTCCTTTCCTTCTAAAAAGTGCCTGTTGTTTCAAAGACCGCAGGAAATGACATTGGGAACAGGACACTTTAAATGCCCACATTTATGTGTACCTCACAGTGTCAGAACAGTCACGGTTATTATCCATCTTCCATGTATTATTTTGCCGACTGCATCGCCGTCACAAACTTAGCTGATCACAGCACGGCTATCAGTCAACTCATTGCCAATGTGCAAAATGCCACATTAGCAACGTGTGCAAGACTCGAATGAGAGAGTACCTGGGCCGTGATAACTTATCCTGATATTCATGAAGCCTTAAAATTCGCTGCATAAGACAATTCTCCCTCTGGTTACCATCCCTCCTGCCACTGGAAAGCGTTTCTCTTTATTTCCTCTATCAAAATTCTTTGTAATTTTGCAAGCCTTTATAAAATTTCCTCCTAGCCTTCAGAGGAAAGCAATCCCAGTTTCACCACACTATCAACTTAACTGAAGTTGCTTACCCCTCGGGCCACGCTGTAGGACGTCAAATAGGTTCTGTATGTCTGGCGGAGATAGACATATATTTCAGCTACAGGGGAGTCAAGGGTTATGGGGAGCGGGCGGCAAAGTTGCGTTGTGTGGAAGATCTCATCAGCCACGAACTTATTAAATGGCGGAGCTCGAGGGGCCGAATGGCCCAATCCTGCTCCTTTTATTCTTTTGGGGAAGATTAGTTTCTTATTTATGTAACTTTTGAGCAGCTTAACTACTTTGGAAGGAAACTCCCACGGGACCTACAAAAGAGCAAAATCTTAGCTCTGCCGAGAGCTCATGGACCTGAAAGGTTAAGCCTTTGTTTATCTGTCCAAAGATCTTCCAGGACCTTCGGAGTGTTTCCAGCATTTAATCAACAATTCCACATCCAGCACCTGCTGCATTTTGCTTTTTATGTTAACGCAGTGTCCCCGCTTGTATTAACAAAAGTCAAAAATAAATTGTAGCGACCAGAAAATGGATTCTGCTGAGTCTGCGTGCATTGGTGGTTCTAGGAGTAGGGTTCTCGCCTGCCACGCGAGAGTTTCTGGTTCGAAGCCTGGTCAATTCAGTTTAATATTTCGAACAATTTATTTCATAGCAAACACATCACATGAGCATAAATAATATATTAGCTGTACCTGCGCAACTGGGTCAAGGATATGAATGTTCTGCTCCTGTTCCTGTGCAACAGGTTTGAGGGGCTGAATGGCATCCTTTTCCTGTGTAACAGGCTCGATTCTTGCTCTAACAGACATTACATTGTTCACTTCCTCGTTAGTATAGTTGTGAGTATCCCCGCCTGTCACGCGGGAGACCGGGGTTAATTCACCGACAGGGAGGAATTTTAACATCCCCATTTTTAAAACTTTGGGCAGCACTTTAAAGTGCTCCTTGGAAAAGAACAACAGAGAAACATTGAAAGTAAAATAATTTTAAACGGTGAAGAACTGTATAAAAACCTCCTGCATCAATTCCTCGTTACCATAGTGTTCTCCTTCTGTTTGTCTTTTTGTGCGGGGCACTGCGGAAGGAGAGAGGACAGGGAAATGCAGATATCAGCGGGAGAAAGCAGGTCTGATCTTTCAAGGAGACAGCACTGACACGATTGGCCGAATGGCCTCACACTGCACTGCAAGCCTCCATGAATCATATGGATATCTGAGACATACCCACACAATGTGAGCACACATCTGTGTTCGTGTATGTGTTCCAGTGTTTGTCTCAAGCAGTGTATTACTATTTCCTCTGTATTTTCCTGGATATTTTAGTGCTGATTATTCAATGTCACGACGGCTTTTTTCTGACTGTGTATCTCTGAGAAAAGCACAGAAGCAAATAGATTTTAGGTGGACGCCTACCCGCACTTGATGCTTTGGTTTCGTGAACATGTCCTTTGTGATCTCGCCTAAAAAATGTCATCTTGTACGAAAAGTTTGCCTGGCGTGAAAGTGACCTGAATTTCAAAGCAGCAAGAAGGAAAGACTGCATTGTTCTGCTTGCTGGCAAGTTGCTTCTTTCAGTTTTTCTGGTGTTCTATTGGTTAAGATTCGGCGCTTTCACCACAGTGGTCCAGGGTTCGATTCCCGGTCAGGGAATCTGTGTGTTTTCTGGTTGTTTGAAATGCCAGCAATCAAAGAACCCGTGCAATTGCTTGCACCTCATCAACCTTTCACCTTTCCACATCGCTGCTGTTGCCTCAACAGTCAGCAGCGCATCATTCGGTACAGAGGTGCAACATTCACTTCTTTGCCTTCTAAAAAATGCCTGTTGTTTCAAAGTCCGCAAGAAATGATATTGGGAACAAGACACTTTAAATGCCCACATTTATTTGTACCTCACAGTGTCAGAACATTCACGGTTATTATCCGTCTTCCATGTATTATTTTGTCGATTGCATCGCCCTAACAAACTTAGCTGATCACAGCACGGCTATCAGTAAACTCATTGCCAGTGTGCAAAATGCCACATTAGCAACGTGTGCAAGACTCGAATGACAGAGTACCTGGGCCGTGATTTCTTATCCTGATATTCATGAGTTCTTAACTTTCGCTGCAAAAGACAATTCTCCCTCTGGTTAACATCCCTCCTGCTACTGGAAAGCGTTTCTCTTTATTTCCTCTATCAAAATCCTTTGTAATTTTGCAAGCCTCTATTAAATTTCCTCTTAGTCTTCAGAGGAAAGCAATCCCAGCTTCTCCACACTATCAACATAACTGAAGTCGCTTATCCCTCGCCACCCTGTAAGACGTCAAACGGGTTCTGTATTTCTGGTGGAGATAGACATTTATTTCAGCTACAGGGGAGTCAAGAGTTATGGGGAGCGGCGGCAAAGTTGCGTTGTGTCGAAGATCTCATGAGCCACGAACTTATTAAATGGCGGGGCTCGAGGGGCCGAATGGCCCAATCAAGCTCCTATTTATTCTTCTGGGGAAGGTTAGTTTCTTAATTATGTAATTTTTGAGCAGTTTAACTACGTTGGAAGGAAACTCCCACGGGACCTACAAAAGAGCAAAATCTTAGCTCTGCCGAGAGCTCATGGACCTGAAAGGTTAACCCTTTGTTTATCTGTCCACAGATCTTCCAGGACCTTCGGAGTGTTTCCAGCATTTAATCAACAATTCCAGATCCAGCATCTGCTGCATTTTGCTTTTTATGTTACCGCAGTGTCCCCGCTTGTATTAACAAAAGTTAAAAATAAAATGCAGCTACCAGAAAATGGAATCTGTTGAGACTGCATGCATTGGTGGTTCAGGGGTAGAATTCACGCCTGCCTCGCGGGGGGACCCGGGTTCGGTTCCCGGTCAATGCAGTTTAATTTTTCTTCAATTTATTTCATAGCAAACACATCACAAGAGCTTAAATAATATATTAGCTGCAACTGTGCAACTGGGTCAAGGGTATGAATGTTCTACTCCTGTTCCTGTGTAATGGTCTCGATTCTTACTCTGACAGATATTACATCACTCACTTCCTCGTTAGTATAGTTGTGAGTATCCCCGCCTGTCACGCGGGAGACCGGGGTTAAATTCAATGACGGGGAGGAATTTTAACATCCACGTTTTTAAAACTTTGGGCAGCACCTTAAAGTGCTCCTTAGAAAAGATCAACAGAGAAAAATTGAACCTAAAATAATTTTAAACGGTGAAGAACTCTATAAAAACATCCTGCATCAATTCCTCGTTAGCATAGTGTTCTCCTTCTCTTTGTCTTTTGTGCGGGGCACTGTGGAAGGAGAGAGGACAGGGAAATGCAGATAACAGCGGGAGAAAGTACGCCTGATCTTTCAAGGAGACAGCACTGGCACGATTGGCCGAATGGCCTCACACTGCACTGCAAGCCTCCATGAATCATATGGATATCTGAGACATTCCCACACAAAGTGAGCACACATCTGTGTTCGTGTATGTGTTTGAGTCTTTGTCTCAAGCAGTGCATTACTATTTCCTCTGTATTGTCCTTGATATTTTAGTACCGATTATTCAATATCCCGACGGCTTTATTCTGACTGTGTATCTCTGAGAAAAGCACAGAAGCAAATAGATTTCAGGTGGACGCCTACCCGCACTTGATGCTGTGGTTTCGTGAACATGTCCTTTGTGATCTCGCCTAAAAAATGTCATCTTGTAGGAAAAGTTTGCCTGGCATGAAAGGGACCTGAATTTCAAAGCAGCAAGGAGGAATGACTGCATTGTTCTGCTTACTGGCAGGGCGCTTCCCAGAGCTTTCATGGTGGTCTGGTGGTCTAGTGGTTGGATTCGGTGCTTTCACCACAACGGCGCCGGCTTCGATTCCCGGTCAGAGAATCAGTGCGTTTTCTGGCTGTTTGAAATGCCAGCAATCAAAGCAATGCTTGCACCTCATCAACCTTTCAACTTTCCACACCGCTGCTGTTGCCTCAACAGTCAGCAGCGCATAATTCAGTATCAGAGGTGCAACATTCACTTCCTTTCCTTCTAAAAAATGCCTGTTGTTTCAAAGTCTGCAGGAAATGACATTGGGAACAAAACACTTTAAATGCCCACATTTAAGTGTACCTCACAGTGTCAGAACAGTCACGGTTATTATCCGTCTTCCATGTATTATATTGCTGACTGCATCGCCGGAACAAACTTAGCTGATCACAGCACGGCTATCAGTCAACTCATTGCCAGTGTGCAAAATGCCACATTAGCAACGTGTGCAAGACTCGAATGAGAGAGTACCTGGGCTGTGATAACTTATCCTGATATTCATGAGGCTTTAAAATTCGCTGCATAAGACAATTCTCCCTCTGGTTACCATCCCTCCTGTCACTGGAAAGCGTTTCTCTTTATTTCCTCTACCAAAATCCTTTGTAAGTTTGCAAGCCTCCATTAAATTTCCTCTTAGCCTTCAGAGGAAATCAATCCCAGTTTCACCACACTATCAACATAACTGAAGTCGCTTATCCCTCGGGCCACTCTGTAAGACGTCAAATAGGTTCTGTATGTCTGGCGGAGATAGACATGTATTTCAGGTACAGGGGAGTCAAGGGTTATGGGGAGCGGGTGGCAATGTTGCGTTGTGTCGAAGATCTCATCAGCTACGAACTTATTAAATGGCGGGGCTCGAGGGGCCGAATGGCCCAATCCTGCTCCTATTTATTCTTTTGGGGAAGGTTAATTTCTTAATTATGTAATTTTTGAGCAGCTTAACTACGTTGGAAGGAAACTCCCACGGGACCTACAAAAGAGCAAAATCTTAGCTCTGCCGAGAGCTCATGGACCTGAAAGGTTAAGCCTTTGTTTATCTGTCCAAAGATCTTCCAGGACCTTCGGAGTGTTTCCAGCATTTAATCAACAATTCCAGATCAAGCACCTGCTGCATTTTGCTTTTTATGTTAACGCAGTGTCCCCGCTTGTATTAACAAAAGTCAAAAATAAATTGTAGCTACCAGAAATTGGAATTTGCGGAGTCTGCGTGTATTGGTGGTTCAGGAGTAGAATTCTCATTTGCCACGCGAGGGTCTCGGGTTTGATGCCTGGTCAATGCAGTTTAATTTTTCTAACAATTTATTTCATAGCAAACACATCACATGAGCATAAATAATATATTAGCTGTACCTGTGCAACTGGGTCAAGGATATGAATGTTCTGCTCCTGTTCCTGTGCAACAGGTTTGAGGGGCTGAATGGCATCCTGTTCCTGTGTAACAGGCTCGATTCTTACTCTGACAGACATTACATTGCTCACTTCCTCGTTAGTATAGTTGTGAGTATCCCCGCCTGTCACGCAGGAGACCGGGGTTAATTCACCGATGGGGTGAATTTTAACATCCCCATTTTTAAGCCTTTGGGCAGCACCTTAATGTTCTCCTTGGAAAAGAACAACAGAGAATAATTGAACCTAAAATAATTTTAAACGGTGAAGAACTGTATAGAAACCTCCTGCATCAATTCCTCGTTATCATAGTGTCCTCCTTCTGTTTGTCTTTTTGTGCGGGGCACTGCGGAAGGAGAGAGGACAGGGAAATGCAGATAAAAGCGGGAGAAAGCAGGTCTGATCTTTCAAGGAGACAGCACTGGCACGATTGGCCGAATGGCCTCACACTGCACTGCAAGCCTCCATGAATCATATGGATATCTGAGACATACCCACACAAAGTGAGCACACATCTGTGTTCGTGTATGTGTTTCAGTCTTTGTCTCAAGCAGTGCATTACTATTTCCTCTGTATTGTCCTTGATATTTTAGTGCTGATTATTCAATGTCCCGATGGCTTTTTTCTGACTGTGTATCTCGGAGAAAAGCACAGAAGCAAACAGATTTCAGTGGACGCCTACCCGCACTTGATGCTGTGGTTTCATGAACATGTCCTTTGTGATCTCGCCTAAAAAATGTCATCTTGTACGAAAAGTTTGCCTGGCGTGAAAGTGACCTGAATTTCAAAGCAGCAAGGAGGAAAGACTGCATTGTTCTGCTGCTGGCAAGTTGCTTCATACAGCTTTTCTGGTGGTCTAGTGGTTAGGATTCGGCGCTTTCACCGCAGCGGTCCCGGTTGGATTCCCGGTCAGGGAATCAGTGTGCTTTCTGGTTGTTTGAAATGACAGCATTCAAAGCACCCGTGCAAAACAATGCTTGCACATCATCAACCTTTCACCTTTCCGCACCGCTGCTGTTGCCTCAATAGTCAGCAGCGCATAATTCAGTACAGATGTGCAACATTCACTTCCTTGCCTTCTAAAAAATGCCTGTTGTTTCAAAGTCAGCAGGAAATGACATTGGGAACAAGACACTTTAAATGCCCACATTTATGTGTACCTCACAGTGTCAGAACAGTCACGGTTATTATCCGTCTTCCATGTATTACTTTGCCGACTGCATCGCCCTAACAAGCTTAGCTGATCACAGCACGGCTATTAATCAACTCATTGCCAGTGTGCAAAATGCCACATTAGCAACGTGTGCAAGACTCGAATGAGAGAGTACCTGGACCGTGATTACTTATCCTGATATTCATGAGGCCTTAACATTCGCTGCATAAGACAATTCTCCCTCTCGTTACCATCCCTCCTGCCACTGGAAAGCGTTTCTCTTTATTTCCTCTATCAAAATCCTTTGTAATTTTGCAAGCCTCTATTAAGTTTCCTCTTTGCCTTCAGAGGAAAGCAATCCCAGCATCTCCACACTATCAACATAACTGAAGTCGCTTATCCTTCAGGTAGTCTGTAAGACATCAAACGGGTTCTGTATGTCTGGCGGAGATAGACATATATTTCAGCTACAGGGGAGTCAAGGTTTATGGGTAGCGGGCGGCAAAGTTGCGTTGTGTCGAAGATCTCATCAGCCACAAACTTATTAAATGGCGGGGCTCGAGGGGCCGAATGGCACAATCCTGCTCCTATTAATTCTTTTGGGGAAGATTAGTTTCTTAATTATGTAATTTTTGAGCAGCTTAACTATTTGGAAGGAAACTCCCACGGGACCTACAAAAGTGCAAAATCTTAGCTCTGCTGAGAGTGCATGGACCTGAAAGGTTAACCCTTTGTTTCTGTGTCCACAGATCTTCCAGGACCTTCGGAGTGTTTCCATCATTTAATCAACAATTCCAGATCCAGCATCTGCTGCATTTTGCTTTTTATGTTAACGCAGTGTCCCCGCTTGTATTAACAAAAGTCAAAAATAAATTGTAGCTAGCAGAAAATGGAATCTGATGATTGTGCGTGCATTGTTGTTTCAGGGGTAGAATTCTCGCCTGCCACGCACGAGACCCGCGTTCAATTCCCGGTCAATGCCGGTTAATTTATTACGCCATGACCCTCTTTTTGCGAGGGGGAACAAAAAGCAAGTGCCCTCATTTTTGCAAGGAGCAACAAAAAGTCAGGGCCCTCGTTATTGCGAGGGGCAACAATAAGCAAGATCCCTCGTTTTTGCGAGGGGCAACAAAAAGACAGGGCCCTCGCTTTTGTGAGGGGCAACAAAAAGCAAGGTCCCTGGCATTTGCGAGGGTCAACAAAAAGCCAGGGCCCTCGTTTTTGCGAGGGGCAACAAAAAGCAGTGGCCGTGGTTTTTGCGAAGGGCAACAAAAATTCAGAGCCCTCGCTTTTGCGTTGGGCAACAAAAAGCAAGGACCGTTGGTCTTGCGAGGGGCCACAGAAAGCAAGGTCCCTCGCTTTTGCTAGGGTATAAAAAAAGCCAGGGCCCTCGTTTTTGCGAGGGGCAACAAAAAGCAGTGGCCATGGTTTTTGCGAGGAGCAACAAAAAGCAATAACCGTCGTTTTTGCGAGGAGCAACAAAAAGCCAGGACCCTCGTTTTTGCGAGGGGCAACAAAAAGCAAGGACACTTGTTTTTGCGACGTCCAACAAAAAGCAAAGGGCATCGTTTTTCCGAGGGGCAACAAAAAGTCAGGGCCCTCGTTCTCGCATGGGGCAACTAAAAGCAAGGGCCCTCGTTTTTAGGACGGTGCAACAAAAAGCAAGGGCCACATTTTTGCGAGGGCAACAAAAAGCAAGGGCCCTCGTTTTTAGGAGGGGGCTACAAAAAGCAAGGGCCGTCATTTTTGCGAGCGGCAACAAAAAGCAAGGGCCGTCATTTTTGCGAAGGGCAACACAAAGCCAGTGCCCTTAATTTTGCGAGGGGCAACATAAATCCAGGGCCCTCGTTATTGCGAGGGGCAACAAAAAGCAAGGGCCGTCGTTTTTCCGAGTGGCAACAAAAAGCCAGGGCACTCTTTTTGCGAGGGGCAACAAAAAGCAAGGGCCCTCGTTGTTGCGAGGGGCAACAAAAAGTCAGGGCCCTCGTTTTTGCGAGGGGCAACAAAAAGCACGTTCCTGCGCTTTTGCGAGAGTCAACAAAAAGCCAGGGCCCTCGTTTTTGCGAGGGGCAACAAAAAGCAGTGGCCATGGTTTTTGCGAGGAGCAACAAAAAGCAATAACCGTCGTTTTTGCGAGGAGCAACAAAGAGCCAGGGCCCTCGTTTCAGTGAGGGGCAACAAAAAGCCTGGGTCCTTGTTTTTGCGAGGTGCAACAGATAGCCAGGGCCCTCGTTTTCGCGAGCGGCAACAAAAAGCAAGGAGTCTTGTTTTTGCGAGGTCCAAAAAAAAGCCATTGCCCTCGTTTTTGCGAGGGGCAACATAATGCAAGGGATGTCGTTTTTGCGAGCGGAACAAAAAGCAAGGGCCATCGTTTTTGCGAGTGGCAACAAAAAGCAGGGGCCATCATTTTTCCGAGGAACAACAAAAAGCCAGGGCCCTCGTTCTTGCGTGGGGCAACAAAAAGCCAGGGCACTCATTTTTGGGAGGATGCAACAAAAAGCAAGGGCCCTCGTTTTTAGGAGGGTGCAACCAAAAGCAAGGGCCATCGTTTTTGCGAGGGGCAACAAAAAGACAGGGCCCTCGATTTTGCGAGGGGCAACAAAAAGCCAGGGCCCTCGTTTATGCGAGGGGCAACAAAAAGACAGGGCTCTCGATTTTGCGAGGGGCATCATAAAGCAAGTTCCCTCGCTTTTGTGAGGGGCAACAAAAAGCCAGGGCCCTTGTTTTTGCGAAGTGCAACAAAAAGCCAGGGCCCTCGTTTTTGTGAGGGGCAACAAAAAGTAAGTGCCGTGGATTTTCCGAGGGGCAACAAAAAGTCAGGGCCCTCGTTTTTGTGTGGGGCTACAAAAAGAAAGGGCCGTTGGTTTTGCCAGGGGCAACATAAAGCAAGGGATGTTGTTTTTGCGAGGGGCAGCAAAAAGCCAGGGCCCTCATTTTTGCGAGGGGAACAAAAAGCAGGGGCCATCGTTTTTCCGAGGAACAACATAAAGCCAGGGCCCTCGTTTTTGCAAGGGGTAAGAACAAAGCCAGGGCCATCAATTTTGCTAGGGGCAACATAAAGCCAGGGCCCTCGTTTTTGCGAGGGTCAACAAAAAGCAAGGTCACTCGTTTTTGCGAGGGGCAACAAAAAGCCAGGGCCCCCGTTTCTGCGAGGGGCAACAAAAACTAAGGGCCGTGGTGTTTGCCTGGGGCATCAAAAAGTCAGGACCCTTGTTTTTTTATGGGGCAACGAAAATCAAGGGCCGTCGTTTTTGCAAGAGGCAACAAAAAGCAAGGGGCGTAGATTTGCGAGGGGCAACAAAAAGCAAAGGCAGTCATTTTTGCAAGGGGCAACAAAAAGCAAGGGGCATCGTTTTTGCGAGGGGCAACAAAAAGCCAGGGCCCTCGTCTTTGTGAGGGGCAATAAAAAGGAAAGGCCTTCATTTTGCGAGGGGCATCAAAAAGCAAGGGGCGTCGTTTTTTCGATGGGCAACAAAAAGCAATGGCCGTGGTTTTTGCAAGGGGCAACAATAAGTCAGGGCCCTCGTTGTTGTGTGGGCAACAAAAAGCAAGGACCGCTGGTTTTGCGAGGGGCAACATCATGTCAGGGCCCTCGTTCTTGCGAGGGGCAACAAAAAGCAAGGACTGTCGTTTTTGCGAGGGGCAACAAAAAGCCAGGGCCCTCGTTTTTGCGAGGGGCAACAAAAAGCAATATCCCTCGGTTTTGCGAGTGTCAACACAAAGCCAGGGCCCTCGTTTTTGCGATGGTTTCCAAAAAGCAAGAGCCGTCGTTATTGCGAGGTGCAACAAAAAGCAAAGGCCCTCGTTTTTGCGAAGGGCATCAAAAAGCAGGGGCCGTCGTTTTTGCGAGGGGCAACTAAAAGCAAGATCCCTCTTTTTGCAAGTTTCAACAAAAAGCAAGGTCCCTCTTTTTTGCGAGAGGCAACAAAAAGTAAGGTCCCTCGTTTTTGCGAGTTGCAACAAAAAGCCAGGGACCTCGTTTGTGCAAGGGGTAACAAAATGCAAGGGCCGTGGTTTTTGCGAAGGGCAAATAAAGCCAGTGCCCTCGTTTTTGCGAGGGGATACAAAAAGCAAGGGCCCTCGTTTTTGCGAGGGGCAACAAAAAAGCCAGGGCCCTCAATTTTGCGAGGGGCAACATAACGCCAGGGCCCTCGTTTTTGCGAGGGGCAAAAAAAAGCAAGGGCCACCATTTTTCTGAGGGGCAACAAAAAGCCAGGGCCCTCGCCATTAACAAAATAGACGAGTTAATGGCACATATAACTACATATGGGTATGATCTAGTAGCCATTGCAGAAACACGGCTGCAGGGTGACAATGGCTGGGAATTAAACATACCAGGAAGGACAGGCAGGAAGGAAGGGGAGGTGGGGTGGCTATGTTAATAAAGGAAGGAATCACTGTAATACAATGAAATGATATTGGGTCAAGAGATCAGGATAATGAAACAGTTTGGGTGGAGGTAAGGAATAATAAGGGGAAAAAAACAATGGTGTGCGTAGTCTATAGGCCTCCGAACAGTGGCACCTCTGTTGGATGGAGTATCAATCAGGAAATAGTTGAGGCTTGTAATAAGGGAACATCTATAATTATGGGGGATTTTAACTATCATATTAATTGGACAAATCAAATTGGGCAGGGCTGCCTTGAGGATGCGTTCATTGAGTGTATTAAGGATGGGTTTCTTGAGCAGTATGTAACTGAACCGGCCAGGTGGCAAGCAACCTTAGATCTGGTCCTGTGTAACGAGACAGGATTAATTAAAAGTGTCCTTGTAAAGGATCCCCTTGGAATGAGTGACCATAACATGGTTGAATTTTTATTTCAATTAGAGGGTGAGAAGGTTGGATCTCAAACAAGCGTGCTAAGCTTGAATAAAGGAGACTATGAAGGTATGAGAGCGGAATTGAGTAGAGTGGATTGGGAAAATAGATTAAAGGCTATGACGATACATTTAAGGAGTTATTTCACAACTTCCAAAAAAAACATATTCCACTGCGAAGAACAGGGTGTAAAAGAAAAGACAGCCATCCGTGGCTGTAAAGAAATTAAGGATAGTATTCGACTAAAAACAAGGGCATATAAGGTAGCCAAATCTAGTGGGAGGATAGAGGATTGGGAAATCTTTAAAAGACAGCAAAAGATAACAAAAAGATTGATTAAGAAAGGAAAGATAGATTATGAAAGTAAATTAACAAAAAATATAAAAACAGATAGTAAGAGTTTTTATCGTTATATAAAAAGAACAAGGGTGGCTAAAGTAAATGTTGGTCCCTTAGAGGATGAGACCGGGAAATTAATGGTGGGAAATACGGAGATGGCAAAAACACTGAATGAATATTTTATATCAGTCTTTACAGTAGAAGAAACTAAGAATATCCCAACACTGGACAAACAGGGGGCTAAAGGGGGGGAGGAGCTAAACACGATCAAAATCACTAAGGAAGTGGTACTCGGTAAAATAATGGGACCCAAGGCGGATTAATCACCTCGACCTGATGGCTTGCATCCAAGTGTCTTGAAGGAAATGGCGGTAGGGATTGTGGATGCATTGGTAATAATTTTCCATAACTCCCTGGACTCGGCAAAGGTCCCGGCAGACTGCAAAACTGCCGGGACCTTATTTAAAAAGGGCAGAAGACAGAAGGCTGGAAACTATAGACCGGTTAGCCTAACATCTGCGGTAGGTAAAATTTTGGATTCCATTCTTAAGGAGACAGTAACAGGACATTTGGATAATCATAATTTCATAGGACAAAGTAAGCATGGTTTTATGAAGGGGAAGTCATGTTTGACAAATTTGCTGGAGTTCTTGGAGGAAGTAACATATAGGGTGGATAAAGGGGAACCAGTGGACGTAGTGTATTTAGACTTCCAAAAGTCATTTGACAAGGTGCCACACAAAATATTATTGCTTAAGATAAAAGATCTCGGGACTGGGAGTACTATTCTGGCATGGATAGAGGATTGGCTATCTAACAGAAGGCAGAGAGTTGGGATAAATGGTTCATTCTCAGACTGGCAATCAGTAACTACTGGTGTTCCGCAGGGGTCAGTGCTGGGTCCCCAACTCTTTGCAATCTATATTAACAATTTGGAGGAGGGGACCGAGTGTAACATATCAAAGTTTGCAGATGATACTAAGATGGGAGCGTAAGTAGTGAGTGAGGAGGGCATAAAAAACCTGCAAGGGGACATAGACAGGCTAAGTAAGTGGGCACAGATTTGGCAGATGGAATACAATACTGGAAAGTGTGAAGTTATGCATTTGGCAGAAAAAATCGTAGAGCAAGTTATTATCTTAATGGCAAGAAACTGAAAGTAGTGAAGTACAAAGGGATCTGGGGGTCCTGGTGCACGAAGCTCAAAAGGTTAGTATGCAGGTGCAGCAAGTGATTAAGAAGGCCAATGGAATGTTGGCTTTCATTGCTAGGGGGATAGAATATAAAAATAGGGAGGTGTTGCTTCAGTTGTACAAGGTATTGGTGAGACCGCGCCTGGAATACTGCGTACAATTTTGGTGTCCATACTTAAGAAAGGACATACTTGCTCTCGAGTCAGCACAAAGAAGGTTCACTCGGTTAATCCCGGGGATGAGGGGATGGATATATGAGGAGAGGTTGAGTAGATTGGGGCTCTACTCATTGGAGTTCAGAAGAATGAGAGGCGATCTTATTGAAACATATCAGATTGTGAAGGGTTTGGATCGGGTGGATGCAGGGAGGATGTTCCAGATGATGGGTGAAACTAGAACTAGGGGGCATAGTCTTAGAATAAGGGGTTGCTCTTTCAAAACTGAGATGAGGAGGAACTACTTCACTCAGAGGGTGGTAGGTCCATGGAATATGCTGCCCCAAAAATCTGTAGAAGCTACATCATTACATAAATTTAGAACAGATATAGACAGTTTCCTAGAAGTAAAGGGAATTAAGGGTTACGGGGATTAGGCAGGAATTTGGACATGAGTCTAGGTTCGGATCGGTCATGGCCCTGTGGTTAGCGGAGCGGGCCCAGGGGCCGTGTAGCCTGATGCTGCTCCTATTTCGTGTGTCTAATTCTGTTATATTCAGGAGATGGTTCAGTGATAGTAGATTGGCGGTTAGGATCAGATCAGCCATGATCTATTGAATGGCGGAGCGGGCTCGAGGGGCCAATTGGCCTACTCCTGCTCCTATATCTTATGTTCTTATGTTCTTATGTTCTTATGTTCTTTTTGCTAGGGGCAACAAAATGCGAGGGTCCTCGTTTTTGCAAGGGGAAACAAAAAGTAAGGCCCCTCGCTTTTGCGAGGGTCACCAAAAAGCCAGGGCCCTGGTTTTGCAAGAGGCAACAAAAAGCAGTGGCCGTGGTTTTTGCGAGGGGCAACAAAAAGTCAGGGCCATCGTTTTTGCGAGGGGCAACAAAAAGAAAGGACCATTGGTTTTGCGATGGGCAACCAAAAGCAAGGGCCATCGTTTTAGTGAGGGGCAACAAAAAGACAGGGCCCTCGTTTTGCGAGTGGCAAAAAAAAACCAGGGCCCTCTTTTTGCGAGGGGCAACAAAAAGCAAGGGCCCTCGTTTTTCCGAGGGGCAACAAAAAACACTGTCACTCGTTTTTGCGAGGGGTAACAAAAAGCCAGGGCACTCGTTTTTGCGAGGGGCAACAAATAGCAAGGGCTGTCGTTTTTGTGTGTGGCAACAAAAAGCCAGGGCCATCGTTTTTGCGAGGGGCTACAAAAAGCAAGGGCCGTGGTGTTTGCCTGAGGCATCAAGAAGTCAGGGCACTCGTTTTTGCGTGGGGCAACAAAAAGCAAGTTCCGTTGGTTTTGCGAGGAGCAACAAATAGACAGGGATCTCGTTTTTGCATGGGGCAACGAAAAGCAAGGGCAGTATTTTTTGCGAGGGGCAAAAAAAAAGCCAGGGCCCTCGTGTTTGCGAGGGTCAACAAAAAGCAAAGGCCGTCATTTTTGCGAGGGGCAGCAAAAAGCAAGGGACATCGTTTTTTCGAGAAGCGACAAAAAGCAATCACCGTGGTTTCTGCGAGGGGCAAAAATAAGACAGGGCCCGCGTTGTTGCGTGGGCAACAAAAAGCATGGAAGGCTGGTTTTGCGAGGGGCAACATAAAGCCAGGGCCCTAGTTTTTGTCAGGGGTAAAAAAAAGCAAGGACTGTCGTTTTTGTGAGGGGCAACAAAAAGCCAGGGCCATCTTTTTGCGAGGGGCAACAAAAAACCAGGGCACACGTTTTGCGAGGGGCAACAATAAGCAGGATCCCCCATTATTGCGAGGGGCAATAAAAAGACATGGCCCTCGTTTATGTGAGAGCCAATAAAAAGCAAGGTCCCTCGCTTTTGAGAGCTCAACAAAAAGCCAGGGCTCTCATTTTTGCGAGGGGCAACAAAAAGCAGTGGCCGTGGTTTTTGCGAAGTGCAACAAAATGCAAGGGCCGTTGGTTTTGCGAGGGGCAACAAAAAGCCAGGGCCCACCTTTTTAAGAAGGGCTACAAAAATCAAGGCCCGTCGTTTTTGCGAGGGTCAACAAAAAGCAAGGGCCCTCGTTTTTGCGAAGGCAACAAAAAGCCAGGGCTCTCTTTTTTGCGAGGGGCAACAAAAAGCAAGGTCCCTCGGTGTTGCGAGGTGCAACAAAATGACAGGGACCTCAGTTTAGCGAGGGGCAACAAAACGCAATGGCCGTGGTTTCTGCGAGGGGCAACAAAAAGTCAGGGCCCTCGTTTTTGTGTGGGCAACAAAAAGCAAGGGCCGTGGTTTTGCGAGGGGCAAATAAAGCTTGGGCCTTCATTTTTGCGAGGGGATACAAAAAGCAAGGGCCATCGTTTTTGCGAGGGGCAAGAAAAAAGCAAGAGCCCTCAATTTTGTGAGGGGCAACATGAAGCCAGGGCCCTCTTTTCTGCGAGGGGCTACAAAAAGCAAGGGCCGTCGCTTTTCCGAGGGGAAAGAAAAAGCCAGGGCCCTCTTTTTGCGCAGGGCAACAAAAAGCAAGGGCCCTCGTTTTTGCAAGGAGCAACAAAAAGTTAGGGCCCTCGTTTTGCGAGGGGCAACAAAAGCAAAGGCTCTCGTTTTTGCAAGAAGCAACAAAAAGTTAGGGCCCCCGTTTTGCGAGGGGCAACAAAAGCAAATGCTCTCGTTTTTGCAAGGGGCAACAAAATGGCAGTGCCCTCCTTTTGCGCGGGGCAACAAAAATTAAGGGCCGTCGTTTTTGCGAGGTGCATCAAGAAGCAATGGCCTTCGTTTTTGCGAGGGGAAACAAAAAACAAGGGCCGTCATTTTTGTGAGCGGCGACAAAAAGCAAGGGCCGTCGTTTTTGCGAGGGGCAACAAAAAGCAAGGGCCCCCGTTTTTGCGAGGGGCAACAAAAAGCCAGGGCCCTCGTTTTTGAGAGGGGCAAGTGAAAGCAAATTCACTCGTTATTGTGAAGGGCAACAAAAGCAAGGGCATTGGTTTTTGCCGGGTCAACACAAAGTCAGGGCCCTCGTTCTTGCGTGGGGCAACAAAAAGTCAGGGCAATCATTTTTGAGAGTGCCAACAAAAAGCAAGGGCCATCGTTTTTGCGATGGGCAAACAAAATGCCAGGGCCATTGTTTTTGCGAGGGGCAACAAAAAGCAAGTGCCGTTGTTTATGCAAGGAGCTACAAAAAGCCACGGCACTCGTTTTTCCGAGTGGCAACAAAAAGCAAGGGCCCTCGTTTTTAGGAGGGGGCAACACAAGCCAGGGCCCACATTTTTGCGAGTGGCAACAAAAAACAAGGGCCCTCGTTTTTAGGAGGGGGCAACAAAAATCAATGGCCATCATTTTTGCGAGGGGCAACAAAAAGCCAGTGCCCTCAATTTTGCGAGGGGCAACATAAAGATAGGGCCCTCGTTTTTGCGAGGGGCCAGAAAGAGCAAGGGTCATCGTTTTATGGAGGGGCAACATAAAGCCAGTACCCTCTTTTTGCGAGGGGCAACAAAAAGCAAGGGCCCTCGTTGTTGCAAGGGGCAACAAAAAGACAGGACCCTCGTTTTTGCAAGGGGCAACAAAAAGCAGTGGCCGTGGTTTTTGCGAGAGGCAACAAAATGCAAGGGCCGTCATTATTGCGAGGTGCAACAAAATGCAAGGGCTTTGTATTTGCAATGGGCAAGAAAAAGACAGGGCCCTCGTTTGTGAGTGGGGCAACAAAAATCAAGGGCCGTTGGTTTTGCGAGGGGCAACAAACAGCCAGGGCCCACGTTTTTGCGAAGGGCTACAAAAATCAAGGGCCGTAGTTTTTGCGAAGGGCAACAAAAAGCAAGGCCCCTCGGTTTTGCGAGGTGCAACAAAATGCAAGGGCCGTGGTTTTTGCGAAGGGCATCAAAAAGTCAGGGCCCTCGTTTTTGTGTGGGCAACAAAAAGCAAGGGCCGTGGTTTTGCGAGGGGCAAAAAAAGCTCGGGCCATCGTTTTTGCAAGGGGATACAAAAAGCAAGGGCCCTCAATTTTGCGAGGGGCAACATGAAGCCAGGGCCCTCTTTTTTGCGAGGGGCTACAAAAACCAAGGGCCATCGCTTTTCCGAGGGGAAAGAAAAAGCCAGGGCCATCTTTTTGCGAGGGGCAACAAAAAGCACGGGCCCTCGTATTTGCGAGGAGCAACAAAAAGTCAGGGCCCTCGATTTGCGATGGGCAGCAAAAAGCAAAGGCTCTCGTTTTTGCAAGGGGCAACAAAATGGCAGTGCCCTCCTTTTTGCGAGGGGCAACAAAAGGCATGGGCCGTCGTATTTGCGAGGGACATCAAGAAGCAATGGCCATCGTTTTTGCGAGGGGAAACAAAAAACAAGGGCCGTCGTTTTTGTGAGGGGCGACAAAAAGCAAGGGCCATCGTTTTTGCGAGGGGCAACAAAAAGCATAGGCACTCGTTTTTGCGAGAGGCAACAAAAACCAAGGACCATGGTTTTTGCGAGGGGCAAAAAAAACCAGGGCCCACTTTTTGCAAGGGGCAACAAAAAGCAAGGGCCCTCGTTTTTGCGAGGGGCAACAAAAAGCCAGTGCCCTCGTTCTTGAGAGGGGCAAGTAAAAGCAAGGTCACTCGTTTTTGCGAAGGGCAACAAAAGCAAGGGCATTGGTTTTTGCCGGGGCAACATAAAGCCAGGGCCCTCTTTATGCGAGGGGCAACAAAAAGCAAGGGCCCTCGTTGTTGCGAGGGGCAAAAAAAGCAAGGACCGTTGGTTTTGCGAGGGGCAACAAAAAGCAACAGCCATGGTTTTTGTGAAGGACAACAAAAAGCCAGGGCCCTCGTTTATGCGTGGGGCAACAAAAAGCCAGGGCCCTTGTTATTGGGAGGGGCAACAAAAGTCAAGGAACCTCGTTTTTGCGAGGGGCAACAGAAAGCAAGGAAACTTGTTTTTGCGAGGTCCAACAAAAAGCCAGGGCCCTCGTTTTTGCGAGGGGCAACAAAAAGCAAGTGCCATGGTTTTTCCGAGGGGCAGCAGAAAGTCAGGGCCCTCGTTCTTGCATGGGGCAATAAAAAGCAAGGGCCGTTGGTTTTGCGAGTGGCAACAAAAAGCGAGGGCCCTCGTTTTTGCGAGGGGCTACAAAAAGCAAGTGCCCTTAGTTTTGCGAGGGGCAACATTAATCCAGGGCCCTCTTTTTTGCGAGGGGCAACAAAAAGCGAGGGCCCTCGTTTTTGCGAGGGGCTACAAAAAGCAAGTTCCCTTAGTTTTGCGAGGGGCAACATTAATCCAGGGCCCTCTTTTTGCGAGAGGCAACAAAAAGCAAGGCCCCTCATTGTGGCGAGGGGCAACAAAAAGCCAGGTCCCTCGTTTTTGCGAGGGGCAACAATACGCACGATCCCTCGTTTTTGCGAGGGGCAACAAAAAGACAGGGCCCTCGTTTTTGCGAGGGGCAACAAAAAGCAAGTTCCCTCGCTTTTGCGAGGGGCAAGAAAAAGCCAGGGCCCTCGTTTTTGAGAGGGGCAACAAAAAGCCAGGGGACTTATTTTTGCGTAGAGCAACAAAAGGAAAGGACCGTTGGTTTTGCGAGGGGCAACAATAAGCAAGGGCCGTCGTTTTTGCGATGGGCAACAAAAAGCCAGGGCCCTTGTTTTTGCTAGATGCAACAAAAAGCCAATGCCCTCGTTTTTGCGAGAGGCAACAAAAAGAATGTGCCGTGGTTTTTCCGAGGGGCAACAAAAAGTCAGGGCCCTCGTTTTTGCGTGGGGCAACAAAAAGAAAGGGCCGTTGGTTTTGCGAGGGGCAACATAAAGCAAGGGATGTCGTTTTTGCGAGGGGAACAAAAAGCAAGGGCCGTAGTTTCTGCGAGGGGCAGCAAAAAGCCAGGGCCCTCATTTTTGCGAGGGGCAACAAAAAGCAAGGGCCATCGTTTTTGCGAGTGGCAGCAAAATGCAAGGGCCGTCGCTTTACCAAGGGGCAAAAAAAAGCCAGGGCCCTCCTTTTGTGAGGGGCAACAAAAAGCAAGGCTCTCGTTTTTGCAAAGAGCAACAGAAAGCAAGGGCCCTCGTTTTTGCGAGGGGCAACAATAAGCAAGATCCCTCGTTTTTGCGAGGGGCAACATAAAGCCATGGCCCACGTTTTGGCGAGGGGCAACAAAACGCAAGGTCCCTCGCTTTTGCGAGGGTCAACAAAAAGCCAGGGCCCTCGTTTTTGCGAGGGGCAACAAAAAGCAGTGGCCGTGGTTTTTGAGAGGGGCAACAAAAAGTCAGGACTCTCGCTTTTGCGAGGGGCAACAAAAAGCCAGGGCCCTCGTATTTGCGAGGGGCAACAAAAAGCAAGGTCCATGTTGCTTGCCTGGTGCATCAAAAAGTCACGGCACTCGTTTTTGCGAGGGGCAACAAAAAGCAAGGGGAGTAGTTTTTGCGAGGGGCAACGAAAAGCAATGGCCATCATTTTTGCAAGGGGCAACAAAAAGCAAGGGGTGTCATTTTTGCGAGGGGCAACAAAGAGCCAGGGCCCTCGTCTGTGTAAGGGGCAACAAAATGGAAAGGCCGTCATTTTTGCGAGGGCAACAAAAAGAAAGGGGCGTCGTTTTTTAGAGGGGCAACAAAAAGCAAAGGCCGTGGCTTTTGCAAGGGGCAACAATAAGTCAGGGCCCTCGTTGTTGCGTGGGCAACAAAAAGAATGGACCGCTGGTTTTGCGAGGGGCAACATAAAGTGAGGGCCCTCGTTTTTGCGAGAGGCAGCAAAAAGCAAGGGCTGTCGTTTTTGCGAGGGGCAACAATAAGAAAGATCCCTCGTTTTTGTGAAGGGCAACAAAAAGCCAGGGCACTCGTTCTTGCGAGGGGCAACAAAAAGAAAGGGGCGTCGTTTTTTAGAGGGGCAACAAAAAGCAATGGCCGTGGTTTTTGCAAGGGGCAACAATAAGTCAGGGCCCTCGTTGTTGCGTGGGCAACAAAAAGCATGGACTGCTGGTTTTGCAAGGGGCAACATAAAGTCAGGACCCTCGTTTGTGCGAGGGGCAACAGAAAGCAATGACTGTCGTTTTTGCGAGGGGCAACAATAAGAAAGATCCCTCGTTTTTGTGAGGGGCAACAAAAAGCCAGGGACCTCGTTTTTGTGAGGGGCAACAAAAAGAAACTGCCGTGGTTTTTCCGAGGTGTAACAAAAAGTCAGGGCACTCGTTTTTGCGTGGGGCAACAAAAAGAAAGGCCCGTTGGTTTTGCGAGGGGCAACATAAAGCAAGGGATGTCGTTTTTGCGAGGGGAACAAAAAGCAAGGGCTGTCGTTTTTGCGAGGGGCAACAAAAAGCAAGGCGGGTAGTTTTTGCGAGGGGCAACGAAAAGCAATGGCCATCATTTTTGCAAGGGGCAACAAAAAGCAAGGGGTGTCATTTTTGCGAGGGGCAACAAAAAGCCAGGGCCCTCGTATGTGTGAGGGGCAACAAAATGGAAAGGCCGTCATTTTTGCGAGGGCAACAAAAAGAAAGGGGCGTCGTTTTTTAGAGGGGCAACAAAAAGCAATGGCCGTGGCTTTTGCAAGGGGCAACAATAAGTCAGGGCCCTCATTGTTGCGTGGGCAACAAAAAGCATGGACCGCTGGTTTTGCAAGGGGCAACATAAAGTCAGGGCCCTCGTTTGTGCGAGGGGCAACAAAAAGCAAGGACTGTCGTTTTTGCGAGGGGCAACAATAAGAAAGATCCCTCGTTTTTGTGAGGGGCAACAAAAAGCAAGGCGGGTAGTTTTTGCGAGGGGCAACGAAAAGCAATGGCCATCATTTTTGCAAGGGGCAACAAAAAGCAAGGGGTGTCATTTTTGCGAGGGGCAACAAAAAGCCAGGGCCCTCGTATGTGTGAGGGGCAACAAAATGGAAAGGCCGTCATTTTTGCGAGGGCAACAAAAAGAAAGGGGCGTCGTCTTTTAGAGGGGCAACAAAAAGCAATGGCCGTGGCTTTTGCAAGGGGCAACAATAAGTCAGGGCCCTCATTGTTGCGTGGGCAACAAAAAGCATGGACCGCTGGTTTTGCAAGGGGCAACATAAAGTCAGGGCCCTCGTTTGTGCGAGGGGCAACAAAAAGCAAGGACTGTCGTTTTTGCGAGGGGCAACAATAAGAAAGATCCCTCGTTTTTGTGAGGGGCAACAAAAAGCCAGGGACCTCGTTTTTGTGAGGGGGAACAAAACGAAACTGCCGTGGTTTTTCCGAGGGGCAACAAAAAGTCAGGGCACTCGTTTTTGCGTGGGGCAACAAAAAGAAAGGGCCGTTGGTTTTACGAGGGGCAACATAAAGCAAGGGATGTCGTTTTTGCGATGGGAACAAAAAGCAAGGGCCGTCGTTTTTGCGAGGGGCAGCAAAAAGCCAGGGCCCTCATTTTTACGAGGGGCAACAAAAAGCAAGGGCCATCGTTTTTGCGAGGGGCAAGAAAAAAGCCAGGGCCCTCAATTTTGCGAGGGGCAACATAAAACCAAGGCCCTCGTTTTAGCGAGTGGCAGCAAAAAGCAAGGGCCGTTGCTTTTCCGAGGGGCAAAAAAAAGCCAGGGCCCTCTTTTTGCGAGGGGCAACAATAAGCAAGATCCCTCGTTTTTGCGAGGGGCAACATAAGGCCATGGCCCACGTTTTGGCGAGGGGCAACAAAAAGCAAGGGCCCTCGCTTTTGCGAGGGTCAACAAAAAGCAAGGTCCGTGGTGTTTGCCTGGGGCATCAAAAATTAACGGCACTCGTTTTGGCGTGGGGCAATGAAAAGCAAGGGCCGTCGTTTTTGCGAGGGGCAACAAAAAGTAAGGGGCGTAGTTTTTGCGAGGGGCAACGAAAAGCAATGGCCGTCATTTTTGCAAGGGGCAACAAAAAGTAAGGGGCGTCATTTTTGCGATGGCAATAAAAATCCAGGGCCCTCGTCTTTGTGAGGGGCAACAAAAAGGAAAGGCTGTCATTTTTGCGAGGGCAACAAAAGCAAGGGGCGTCGATTTACAAGGGGCAACAAAAAGAAATGGCCGTGGTTTTTGCAAGGGACAACAATAAGTCAGGGCCCTCGTTGTTGCGTGGGCAACAAAAAGGATGGACCGCTGCTTTTGCGAGGGGCAACATAAAGTCAGGGATCTCGTTTTTGCGAGGGGCACACAAAAGAAAGGACCGTTGGATTTACGAGGGGCAACAAAAAGCAACGGCCATTATTTTTGCGAGGGACAACAAAAAGCCAGGGCCCTCGTTTTTGTGTGGGGCAACCTAAAGCCAGGGCTCTCGTTTTTGCGGGGGGCTACATAAAGCAAGGGCTGTCGTTTTTGCGA
Source organism: Somniosus microcephalus (assembly GCF_052327205.1). NCBI lineage: Eukaryota > Metazoa > Chordata > Chondrichthyes > Squaliformes > Somniosidae > Somniosus > Somniosus microcephalus. The sequence goes on along the minus strand of NW_028225186.1, from coordinate 22,442,849 downwards.
TGGTCAACAAAAAGCCAGGGCCCTCGTTATTGCGAGAGGCAACAAAAAGACAGGGCCCTTGTTTTTGCGAGGGGCAACAAAAAGCAAGGTCCCTCGCTTTTGCGAGGGTCAACAAAAGGCCAGGGCCCTCGTTTTTGCGAGGGGCAACAAAAAGCAGTGGCCGTGGTTTTTGCGAGGGGCAACAAAATGTCAGAACCCATATTTTTGCATGGGGCAACAAAAAGAAAGGACCGTTGGTTTTGCGAAGGGCAACAAAAAGCAACGGCCATTGTTTTTGCGAGGGACAACAAAAAGCCAGGCCCCTCGTTTTTGTGTGGGGCAACATAAAGCCAGGGCCCTCGTATTTGCGAGGGGCAACAAAAAGCAAGGGCTGTCGCTTTTGCGATGGGCAGCAAAAAGCCAGGGCCCTCGTTGTTGCAAGGGGCAACAAAAAGACAGGGCCCTCGTTCTTGCGAGGGGCAACAAAAAGACAGGGCACTCATTTTTGTGAGTGCCAACAAAAAGCAATGGCCATCGTTTTTGCGATGGGCAAGAAAATGCCAGGGCCCTTGTTTTGCGACGGGCAACAAAAAGCAAGTGCCGTCGTTTTTGCAAGGCACAACAAAATCCAAGGTCCTCGTTTTTGCGAATGGCAACAAAAAGCAAGAGCCCTCGTTTTTAGGAGGGGGCAACAAAAGCCAGGGCCCCCGTTTTTGCGAATGGCAACAAAGAGCAAGTGCCCCCGTTTTTAGGAGGGGGCAACAAAATGCAAGGGCCATCGATTTTGCGAGGGGCAACAAAAAGCAAGAGCCGTCGTTTTTGCGAGGGGTAACAAAAAGCCAGTGCCTTCAATTTTGCGAGGGGCAACATAAATCCAGGGCCCTCAATTTTGCGAGGGGCAAGCAAAAGCAAGGGCCGTCGTTTTACCAAGGCGCAACTAAAAGCAAGGGCCCCCGTTTTTAGGAGGCGGCAACAAAAAGCAAGGGCTGCCGTTTTGGCGAGGGGCAACAAAAAGCCAGTGCCCTCAATTTTGCGAGGGGCAAGAAAAAGTAAGGGCCGTGGCTTTTGCGAGGGGCAACAAAAAGTCAGGGGCCTCGTTTTTGCAAGGGGCAAGAAAAAGCAAGGTCACTCGTTTTTGTGAGGGGAAACAAAAAGCAAGGGCCGTGGTTTTTGCCGGGGCAACACGAAGTCAGGGCCCTCGTTCTTGCGTGGGGCAACAAAAAGCCAGGGCACTCATTTTTGGCAGTGCCAACAAAAAGCAAGGGCCATCGTTTTTGCGATGAGCAACAAAATGCCAGGGCCCTTGTTTTTCCGAGTGGCAACAAAAAGCAAGGGCCCTCGTTTTTAGGAGGGGGCAACAAAAGCCAGGGCCACCGTTTTTGCCAGTGGCACCTAAAAGCAAGGGCCGTCGTTTTTGCGAGGGGCAACAAAAAGCCAGTGCCCACAATTTTGAAAGGGGCAACATAAAGATAGGGTCATCGTTTTTCCGAGGGGCAACAAAAAGCAAGGTCCCTCGCTTTTGCGAGGGTCAACAAAAGGCCAGGGCCCTCGTTTTTGCGAGGGGCAACAAAAAGCAGTGGCCGTGGTTTTTGCGAGGGGCAACAAAATGTCAGGGCCCTTATTTTTGCGAGGGGCAACAAAGAGCAACGGCCATTGTTTTTGCGAGGGACAACATAAAGCCAGGGCCCTCGTTTTTGCGAGGGGCAACATAAAGCCAGGGCCCTCGTTTTTGCGAGGGGCAACATAAAGCCAGGGCCCTCGTTTTTGCGAGGGGCAACATAAAGCCAGGGCCCTCGTTTTTGCGAGGGGCAACAAAAAGCAAGGGCTGTCGTTTTTGCGATGGGCAACAAAAAGCCAGGGCCCTCGTTATTGCGTGGGCAACATAAAGCCAGGGCCATCGTTTTTGCGAGGGGCAACAAAAAGCAAGGTCTGTCGTCATTGCGATGGGCAACAAAAAGCCAGGGCCCTCGTTATTGCGAGGGGCAACTAAAAGCAAGGACCCTTGCTTTTGCTAGGTCCAACAAAAGGCCAGGGCCCTCGTTGTTGCGATGGGCAACAAAAAGACAGTGCCCTCGTTTTTGCGAGGGGCAACAAAAAGACAGGGCACTCATTTTTGGGAGTGCCAACAAAAAGCAAGGGCCATCGTTTTTGCGATGGGCAAGAAAATGCCAGGGCCCTTGTTTTGCGAGGGGCAACAAAAAGCAAGTGCCGTCGTTTTTGCAAAGCGCAACAAAAAACCATTGTCCTCGTTTTTGCGAGTGGCAACAAAAAGCAAGGGCCCTCGTTTTTAGGAGGGAGCAAAAAAAGCAAGGGCTGTCGTTTTTGTGGGGGGCAACTAAAAGCAAGGGCCCTCTTTTTGCGAGGGGCAACAAAAAGCAAGGGCCGCCGTTTTGGCGAGGGGCAACATAAATCCAGTGCCCTCAATTTTGCGAGGGGCAAGAAAAAGTAAGGGCCGTGGCTTTTGCGAGGGGCAACAAAAAGTCAGGTGCCTCGTTTTTGCAAGGGGCAAGAAAAAGCAAGGTCACTCGTTTTTGTGAGGGGAAACAAAAAGCAAGGGCCGTGGTTTTTGCCGAGGCAACACGAAGCTGGGCCCTCGTTCTTGCGTGGGGCAACAAAAAGCCAGGGCACTCATTTTTGGCAGTGCCAACAAAAAGCAAGGGCCATCGTTTTTGCGATGAGCAACAAAATGCCAGGGCCCTTGTTTTTCCGAGTGGCAACAAAAAGCAAGTGCCGTCGTTTTTGCAAGGCGCAGCAAAAAGCCAGGGCACTCGTTTTTGCGAGTGGCAACAAAAAGTAAGGGCCCTCGTTTTTAGGAGGGGGCAACAAAAGCCAGGGCCACCGTTTTTGCCAGTGGCACCTAAAAGCAAGGGCCGTCGTTTTTGCGAGGGGCAACAAAAAGCCAGTGCCCTCAATTTTGCGAGGGGCAACATAAAGATAGGGTCATCGTTTTTCAGAGGGGCAACAAAAAGCCAGGGCCCTCTTTTTGCGAGGGGCAACAAAAAGTCAGGGCCCTCGTTTTTGCAAGGGGCAACAAAAAGCAAGGTCCCTCGCTTTTGCGAGGGTCAACAAAAGGCCAGGGCCCTCGTTTTTGCGAGGGGCAACAAAAAGCAGTGGCCGTGGTTTTTGCGAGGGGCAACAAAATGTCAGGGCCCTTATTTTTGCATGGGGCAACAAAAAGAAAGGTCCGTTGGTTTTGCGAGGGGCAACAAAGAGCAACGGCCATTGTTTTTGCGAGGGACAACATAAAGCCAGGGCCCTCGTTTTTGTGTGGGGCAACATAAAGCCAGGGCCTCGTTTTTGCGAGGGGCAACAAAAAGCAAGGGCTGTCGTTTTTGCGATGGGCAACAAAAAGCCAGGGCCCTCGTTATTGCGAGGGGCAACATAAAGCCAGGGCCATCGTTTTTGCTAGGGGCAACAAAAAGCAAGGACTCTTGCTTTTGCGAGGTCCAACAAAAGGCCAGGGCCCTCGTTGTTGCGATGGGCAACAAAAAGATAGTGCCCTCGTTTTTGCGAGGGGCAACAAAAAGGCAGGGCACTCATTTTTGGGAGTGCCAACAAAAAGCAAGGGCCCTCGTTTTTAGGAGGGGGCAACAAAAGCCAGGGCCCCCGTTTTTGCGAGTGGCAACAAAAAGCAAGTGCCCCCGTTTTTAGGAGGGGGCAAAAAAAGCAAGGGCCATCGTTTTTGCGAGGGGCAACTAAAATCCAGTGCCCTCAATTTTGCGAGGGGCAACATAAATCCAGGGCCCTCAATTTTGCGAGGGGCAAGAAAAAGCAAGGGCCGTCGTTTAACCGAGGCGCAACAAAAAGCCAGGGCCCCCGTATTTTGCAAGTGGCAACAAAAAGCAACGGCCCTCGTTTTTAGGAGGGGGCAACAAAAGCAAGGGCCCCCGTTTTTAGGAGGGGGCTACAAAAAGCAAGGGCCGCCGTTTTGGCGAGGGGCAACAAAAAGCCAGTGCCCTCAATTTTGCGAGGGGCAACATAAATCCAGTCCTCTCAATTTTGCGAGGGGCAAGTAAAAGTAAGGGCCGTCGTTTTACCGAGAGGCAATAAAAAGCCAGGACCTCGTTTCAGCGAGGGGCAACAATAAGCAAGATCCCCCGTTTTTGCAAGGGGCAACAAAAAGACAAGGCCCTCGTTTTTGCGAGGGGCAACAGAAAGCATGTTCCCTCGCTATTGCGAGGGTCAACAAAAAGCCAGGGCCCTCGTTTTTGCGAGGGGCAACAAAAAGCAGTGGCCGTGGTTTTTGCGAGGGGCAACAAAAAGTCAGGGCCCTTATTTTTGCGTGGAGCAACAAAAAGAAAGGACCGTTGGTTTTGCGAGGAGCAACAAAAAGCAATAACCATCGTTTTTGCGAGGAGCAACAAAGAGGCAGGGCCCTCGTTTTTGCGAGGGGCAACAAAAAGCCAGGGCCCTCGTTTTTGTGAGGGGCAGCAAAAAGAAAGTGCCGTGGTTTTTCCGAGCGGCAACAAAAACTCAGGGCCCTCGTTTTTGCGTGGGGCAACAAAAAGCAAGGGCTGTCGTTTTTGCGAGGAGCAGCATAAATCCAGAGCCCTCATTTTTGCGAGGGGCAACAAAAATCAGGGGCCATCGTTTTTCCGAGGAACAACAAAAAGCCAGGGCCCTCGTTTTTGCAAGGGTTAACACAAAGCAAGGGTTGTCGTTTTTGCGAGGGGCAACTAAAAGCAAGGGCCACCTTTTTGCGAAGGGCAACAAAAAGCAAGGGCCCTCCATTTTGCGAAGCGCAACAGAAAGCCAGGGCCCTCATATCTGCGAGGGACAACAAAAAGCAATGGCTGTGGTTTTGCAAGGGGCAACAATAAGTCAGGGCCCTCGTTTTTGCATGGGGCAACAAAAAGCAAGGACTGTCGTTTTTGCCAGTGGTAACAAAAAGCCAGGGCCCCCTTTTTGCGAGGTGCATCAAAAGGAAAGTGCCCTCGTTTGTGCGAGGGTCAACAAAAAAACAAGGCCCTCGTTTTTGCGAGGGGCAACAAAAAGCAAGGTCACTCGTTTTTGCGAGGGGCAACATAAAACCAGGGCTATCGTTTTTGCTTGGGGCAACAAAAAGCAAGGGCCATCGTTTCTGTGAGTGGCATGTAAAGGCAAGGGCCCCCGCTTTTGTGAGGGGCAACAAAAAGCCAGGGCCCTCGTTTTTGCGATGGGGCAAAAAAAATTAATGGCCATCGTTGTTGCGAGGGGCAACAAAAAGCCACGGCCCTCGTTTTTGCGAGAGGCTACAAAAAGCAGTGGCCGTCGTTTTGCCGAGGGGCAGCAAAAAGCAAGGGCCCTCTTTTTGCGATGGGCAACAAAATGCAAGGGCACTCGTTTTTGCGCGGGGCAACAAAAAACAAGTGCCGTCGTTTTTGCAAGGCGCAACAAAAAACCAACGTCCTCGTTTTTGCGAGTGGCAACAAAAAGCAAGGGCCCTCGTTTTTAGGAGGGGGCAACAAAAGCCAGGGCCCCCGTTTTTGCGAGTGGCAACAGAAAGCAAAAGCCGTCGTTTTTGCGAGGGGCAACAAAAAGCCAGTGCCCTCAATTTTGCGAGGGGCAACAAAAAGCCAGGGCCCCCGTTTTTGCGAGTGGCAACAAAAAGCAAGTGCCGATGTTTTTAGGAGGGGGCAACAAAAAGCAAGTGCCATCGTTTTTGCGAGGGGCAACAGAAAGCAAAAGCCGCCGTTTTTGCGAGGGGCAACAAAAAGCCAGTGCCCTCAATTTTGCGAGGGGCAACATAAATCCAGGGCCCTCAATTTTGCGAGGGGCAAGAAAAAGCAAGGGCCGTCGTTTTACCGAGGTGCAACAAAAAGACAGGGCCCTCGTTTTTGCGAGTGGCAACAAAAAGCAAGGGCCCTCGTTTTTAGGAGGGGGCAACAAAAGCCAGGGCCCCCGTTTTTGCGAGTGGCAACAAAAAGCAAGGGCCCCCGTTTTTAGGAGGGGGCAACAAAACGCAAGGGCCGCCGTTTTGGCGAGGGGCAACAAAAAGCCAGTGCCCTCAATTTTGCGAGGGGCACCATAAATTCACTGCCCTCAATTTTGCGAGGGGCAAGAAAAAGCAAGGGCCGTCCTTTTACCGAGGGGCAACAATAAGCCAGGACCTCGTTTTTGCGAGGGGCAACAATAAGCAAGATCACCCGTTTTTGCGAGGGGCAACAAAAAGCCAGGTCCCTCAATTTTGCAAGGGGCAAAATAAATCCAGGGCCCTCCCTTCCGGAGGAGCTTAACAACTTCTACGCTCGCTTCGACAGGGACAACAAGGAGCCGGCTACCAAAGCCTTGCCACTTCCGGAAGACCAGGTGCTCACTCTGTCGACCTCCGACGTAAGGGGCGCTTTACGCAGAGTGAACACACGAAAGGCTAATGGACCGGATAGCATCCCTGGACGGGTACTCAAGGAATGTGCTGATCAGCTGGCTGATGTCTTCACCGCCATCTTCAACCTGTCATTGGCCCAGGCAGTAGTCCCTACATGCTTCAAGACCGCCACCATCATTCCTGTGCCTAACAAAGCGGCTGTGACGTGTCTGAACGACTAGCGACCTGTCGCACTCACACCCATCATAATGAAGTGTTTCGAGAGACTGGTCTTAGCCCACATCAAAGCCAGTGTTACTGCCTCCCTTCACCAACACCAGTTTGCCTATCGGGCAAACAGATCAACGGAGGATGCAATCACTACTGCTCTACACTCGGCACTAAATTACCTAGATGTTAAGGAGGCCTACATCAGAATGTTGTTTATAGACTACAGCTCTGCATTCAAAACTATCGTCCCCAACAAGCTGGCCACCAAACTCCAAACTCTTGGCCTGAACAGCTCCCTCTTCAACTGGACCCTGGACTTCCTAACAAACCGACCCCAGTCTGTCAAATTAGGCAACCACACATCCCCCCCCTGACCCTGAACACGGGGGCCCCACAAGGATGTGTGCTGAGCCCCCTCCTCTACTCCCTCTTCACCCACGACTGTGTGGCTGTTAATGGTTCCAACACCATCATCAAGTTTGCAGATGACACCACGGTAGTAGGCCAGATCACCAACAACGATGAGTCAGCCTAGAGGGAGGAGGTCCAACATCTCGTGAAGTGGTGCGCCGGCAACAACCTGGCCCTTAACACCAAGAAAACAAAGGAAATAATCGTGGACTTCAGGAAGTCCAAAGGCGGAAGTCACACCCCCATCCACATCAATGGGGCGGAGGTGGAAAGGGTGGCCAGCTTTAAGTTCCTCGGAGTCCACATCACGGAAGACCTCTCCTAGTCCCTCAACACCTCCTCTCTGGTGAAGAAGGCCCAGCAGCGCCTATATTTCTTGAGGAGGCTGAAGGGATGTAATCTGTCACCCCCGATCCTCTCTAACTTCTACCGCTGCACTATAGAGAGCATCCTGACAAACTGTATCATGGTATGGTACGGCAGCTGTAGCTCCCATGACCGGAAAGCCCTGCAGCGGGTAGTCAAAACTGCCCAATGCATTACCGGCACCCGGCTACCGACCATAGAACATATATATCAGAAACGCTGCCTACGGAGGGCACGGTCCATCATCAAAGACCCTACCCACCCCAGCCACAGTCTGTTCGCCCTCCTACCATCTGGAAGACGCTACAGATGCATTCGCACCCGTACGACCAGATTTAGGAACAGCTTCTTTCCCAGGGCTGTCATCCTACTGAACTCCACAAATAAACACTAAAGCCTGCACATCTGCCGATGCACTTTATTATGGTCATATTTATGCTAATATATATGTACAAATGTACGTTGAAATGTTTAAGTGTCCTAATCCAAATTGTACACTCTCGGGAGCCGCAAGCTTACATTTCGTTATACTGTACTTGTGCACTAACAATGACAACAAAAGTTGATTTGATTTGATTTGATTGATTTGCGAGGGGCAACAAAAAGCAAGGGCCGTCGTTTTTCTGAGGGGCAACAAAAACCCAGGGCCCTCTTTTTGCGAGGGGCAATAAAGAGCAAGATCCCTCGTTTTTGATGGGGGGCAACAAAAAGACAGGGCCCTCGTTTTTGCGAGGGCCAACAAAAAGCCAGGGCACTCATTTTTGGCAGGGCCAACAAAAAGCAAGGGCCATCGTTTTTGCGATGGGCAACAAAATGCCAGGGCCCTTGTTTTGCGAGGGGCAACAAAAAGCAAGTGCCGTCGTTTTTGCAAGGCGCAACAAAAAGCCAGGGTCCACGTTTTTGCGAGTGGCAACAAAAAGCAAGGGCCCTCGTTTTTGCGATTGGCAACAAAAAGCAAGGGCCCCCGTTTTTGCGATTGGCAACAAAAAGCAAGGTCCTTCGTTTTTGCGAGGGGCAACAAAAAGCAAGAGCCGTCGTTTTTGCGAGTGGCAACAAAAAGCCAGTGCCCTCAATTTTGCGAGGGGCAACATATATACAGGGCCCTCAATTTTGCGAGGGGCAAGAAAAAGCAAGGGCCGTCGTTTTACCGAGGCACAACAAAAAGGTAGGGCCCCCGTTTTTGCGAGTGGCAACTAAAAGCAAGGGCCCCCGTTTTTAGGAGGGGGCAACAAAAAGCAAGGGCCGTCGTTTTACCGAGGGTCTACAAAAAGCAAGGCCCTCGTTTTTGCGAGGAGCAACAAAAAGCACTGGCCGTGGTTTTTGCGAGGCGCAACAAAAAGTCAGGGCCCTTATTTTTGCGTGGAGCAACAAAAAGAAAGGCCCGTTGGTTTTGCGAGGAGCAACAAAAAGCAATAACCATCGTTTTTGCGAGGGGCAACAAAAAGCCAGGGCCCTCGTTTTTGCGAGGGGCAGCAAAAAGAAAGTGCCGTGGTTTTTCCGAGCGGCAACAAAAATTCAGGGCCCTCGTTTTTGCATGGGGCAACAAAAAGAAAGGGCCGTTGGTTTTGCGAGGGGCAACATAAAGCAAGGGACGTCATTTTTGCGAGGGGAGCAAAAAGCAAGGGCTGCCGTTTTTGCGAGGAGCAGCAAAAATCCAGAGCCGTCATTTTTGCGAGGGGCAACAAAAATCAGGGGCCATCGTTTTTCCGAGGAACAACAATAAGCCAGGGCCCTCGTTTTTGCAAGGGTTAACACAAAGCAAGGGTTGTCGTTTTTGCGAGGGGCAACTAAAAGCAAGGGCCCCTTTTTGCGAGGGGCAACAAAAAGCAAGGGCCCCCCATTTTGCGAGGTGCAACAGAAAGCCAGGGCCCTCATATCTGCGAGGGACAACAAAAAGCAAGGTCCCTAGTTTTTGCGAGGGGCAACAAAAAGCAAGGGCCTTCGTCATTTGCGAGGGGCAACAAAAAGCAAGGGCTGTTGTTTTTGCGAGGGGCAACGAAAAGTCAGGGGCCTCGTTTTTGCGAGAGGCTACAAAAAGCAAGGGCCGTCGCTTTTGCGAGGGACAAATAAAGGCAGGGCCCTCTTCGTGCGAGGTGCAACAAAAAGCAAGGGCCCTCGTTTTAGCGATGTGCAACAAAAAGCCAGGGCCCTCGTTTTTGCGAGGGGCAACAAAAAGCCAGGTCCATCGTTTCTGCGAGTGGCAACAAAAAGTAAGGTCCCTCGATTTTGCCAGGGGCAACAAACAAACAGGGCCCTCGTTTTTGCGAGGGGCAGCAAAAAGTAATGGCTGTGGTTTTTGCAAGGGGCAACAATAAGTCAGAGCCCTCGTTTTTGCGTGCGGCCACAAAAAGCAACGGACATCGTTTTTGCACGGGCCAACAAAATGCCAGAGCCCTCGTTTCTGCGTGGGGCAACGTAAAGACAGGGCCCTCGTTTTTGCGAGGGGCAACAAAAAGCAAGGACTGTCGTTTTTGCCAGGGGTAACAAAAAGCCAGGGCCCCCTTTTTGTGAGGTGCTACAAAAGGAAAGTGCCCTCGTTTGTGCGAGGGTCAACAAAAATACAGGCCCTCGTTTATGCGAGGGGCAACAAAAAGCAAGGTCACTCGTTTTTGCGAGGTGCAACAAAAAGCCAGGGCCCTCGTCATTTGCCCTGGGCAACAAAAAGCAAGGGCCGTTGTATTTGCGAGGGGCAACAAAAAAACAGGGCCCTCGTTTTTGCGAGGGGCAACAAAAAGCAATGGCTGTCGTTTTTGCAAGGGGCAACAATAAGTCAGGGCCCTCGTTTTTGCGTGCGGTAACAAAAAGCAAGGAACATCGTTTTTGCACGGGCCAACAAAAAGCCATAGCCCTCGTTTCTGCGTGAGGCAACGTAAAGGCAGGGCCTTCGTTTTTGCGAGGGGCAAAGAAAAGCAAGGACTGTCGTTATTGCCAGGGGCAACAAAAAGCCAGGGCCCTCTCTTTCCGAGGGGGTTCAAAAGGCAAGGGCCCTCGTTTGTGCGAATGGCGACAAAAAAACAGGGCCCTCGTTTTTGCGAGGGGCAACAAAAAGCAAGGTCACTCGTTTTTGCGAGGGGCAACATAAAACCAGGGCTATCGTTTTTGCTTGGGGCAACAAAAAGCAAGGGCCATCGTTTCTGTGAGGGGCATCAAAAGGCAAGGGACCCCGCTTTTGTGAGGGGCAACAAAAAGCCAGGGCCCTCGTTTTTGCGATGGGGAAACAAAAATCAATGGCCATCGTTGTTGCGAGGGGCAACAAAAAGCCACGGCCCTCGTTTTTGCGAGAGGCTACAAAAAGCAGTGGCCGTCGTTTTGCCGAGGGGCTACAAAAAGCAAGGGCCCTCGTTTTTGCGAGTGGCAGCAAAAAGCAAGGGCAATCTTATTGCGACGGGCAACTAAAAGCCTGGGACCTCGTATTTTGTGAGCGGCAACAAAAAGAAGGGCCGTCGTTTTTGCGAGTGGCAGCAAAAAGCAAGGGCAATCTTTTTGCGACGGGCAACAATAAGCAAGGGCCCTCGTTTTTGCAAGGGGCAACAAAAAGCCAGGCCCCTCGTTTTAGCGGGGGGCAACAATAAGCAAGATCCCTAGCTTTTGCGAGTGGCAACAAAACGCCAGGGGCCTCATTATTGCGAGGGGCTACAAAAACAAAGGGCCATCGCTTTTGCGAGGGGCAACAAAAAGCCCGGGCCCTCGTTTTTGCGAGGGGGAAAAAAAAGCAAAGGCCGTCGTTTTTGCGAGCGGCAACAAAAATCAAGGGCCATCGTTTTTGTGAGAGTCAACAAATAAAAAGGGCCATCGTTTTTGCGAGTTGCAACAAAAAGCAAGGGCCCTCGTTTTTGTGAGGAGCAACAAAAATCAATGGTAATCGTTGTTGCGAGGGGCAACAAAAAACCACGGCCCTCGTTTTTGTGAGAGGCTACAAAAAGCAGTGGCCGTCGTTTATCCGAGGGGCAACAAAAAGCAAGGGCCATCGGTATTGCGAGGGGCAACAAAAAGCCAGGGCCCTCGTTTTTGTGAGGAGCAACAAAAATCAATGGCCATCGTTGTTGCGAGGGGCAAAAAAAAACCACGGCCCTCGTTTTTGTGAGAGGCTACAAAAAGCAGTGGCCGTCGTTTTTCCGAGGGGCAACAAAAAGCCAGGGCCCTCCTTTTTGCCAGGGTTAACAAAAAGCAAGGGCCTCCGTTTTTGTGAGGGGCAGCAAAAGGCAAGGGCCCTCTTTTTGCGAGACGCAACAAAAAGCAAGGGCACTCGTTTTTGCAAGGGGCAACAAAAAGCAAAGGCCGTAGTTTTTCCGAGGGGCAACAATAAGCAAGATCCCTCGCTTCTGCAAGTGGCAACAAAAAGCCAGGGCCCTCCTTTTTGTGAAGTGCAACAAAAAGCAGTTGCCGTGGTTTATGCGAGGGGAAACAAAAAGTCAGGGCACTCGGTTTTGCGTGGGGAAACATAAAGCAAGGACCGTTGGTTTTGTGAGGGGCAACTAAAAGTAAGGGCCCTCGTTTTTGAGAGGGGCAACAAAAAGCAATGGCCGCCTAGCACCCCAGACAACGATGCCCAGCGAAGGACGCTACATGCTTCAAATGTAAGAAAAAGGGGCATTTTAGCAAAGTCTGCAGGGGGAATCCGATCTCCAACTCCGTCACCGCCTCGTGCGTGCCGTGCGGGCCGCCATCTTGGGATCCGCCATCTTTTCCCGACTCAACGGCCGCCCAGGGCCCAACAGTGGCTTCGATCATGGTGGCTCAATCCAGGCCACAACCGTTGACAAAATCCATGATGGACATACAGGTAAACGGGAATTTAACGAAACGTTTAATTGACTGTGGGAGTACCGAGAGTTTTATCCACCCTAGCCTGGTACGGCAGTACTCATTAACGGTAACCCCTACACGGAGCAGAATTGCTATGGCTGCTAAGCCCAACACTTCGGACATTTTGGGCTACTGTGTAGTAACACTGACTGTAAAAGGCACGGACTACAAGGATTGTAAACTCCTCGTGATGCCAGAACACCGTGTTAATGTAATCTTGGGCCTGGTCTTCCAGTGCCACCACGAAAGTGTCACGCTATCCGCCCATCTGACCAACCCATCTATATCGTCCTGCAGACTGAGGCTACCCTCCTCGCTATTTACCACCCTACCAATATTTGTATCATCCGCGAACTTACAGATCATACCTTTCACATTCATATCCAAGTCATTAATGTAGACCACAAACAGCAAGGGACCCAGCACCGATCCCTGTGGCACCCCACTGGCCACAGGTTTCCAGTCACAAATACAACCTTCGACCATCACCCTCTGCCTTCTGCCACTAAGCCAGTTTTGTATCCAACGTGCCAAGGCACCCTGGATTCCATGGGCTCTTACCTTCTTGACCAGTCTCCTGTGCGGGACTTTATCGAAGGCCTTACTGAAATCCATGTGTACCAGATCCACTGCATTACACTCATTCACACACCTAGTCACCCCCTCAAAAAATTCAATCAAATTAGTCAGACATGATCTTCCCTTGACAAAGCCATGTTGACTATCCCTGATTAATCCTTGTCTCTCCAAGTGGAGACTAATTTTGTCCCTCAGAATTTTTACCAATAATTTTCCTACCACTGATGTTAGGCTCACTGGTCTGTAGTTCCCCGGTTTTTCCCTACTTCCCTTCTTGAATAATGGTACTACATTAGCGGTTCTCCAGTCCTCTGGCACATCCCCTGTGGCCAGAGAGGTCCTGAATATATGCGTTAGAGCCCCCTCAATCTCTTCCTTTGCCTCACACAGCAGCCTGGGATGCATTTCATCCGGGCCTGGGGATTTATCCATTTTTAGGCCTGCTAAAACCGCCAATACCTCCTCCCTCTCGATGTTAATATGTTCGAGCATATCACAGTCCCCCCGCCCTATTTCTATGTCTACATCGTCCTCCTCCATAGTGAAAACAGATGCAAAAAATTCATTTAAAACCCCTCCTACATCTTCCGGCTCCACACACAGATTGCCACTTTTGTCCCTAATGGGCCCTATTTTTTCCCTAGTTATCCTTTTACCCTTAATATACTTATAAAACATCTTAGGATTTTCCTTTATTTTGCTCGCCAGTGTTATTTCATGGCCCCTCCTTGATCTCCTAATTTCTTTTTTAAGTATCCCACTGCACTTTTTGTACTCCTCTAGGGCTTCCTCCGTCTTTAGCCTTTTGTATCTGCCAAAAGCCCTCCTTTTTTTCCTAATCCATTCTCGTATATCCCCTGAAATCCAAGGTCCCTGTGGTTTTTGGAACCACCCTTGACCTTTACGGGAACATGTTGCCATTGTATGATCTCAATCTCCCTTCTGAAAGCCTCCCATTGCTCCGATGTGGATTTTCCTACAAGTAGCTGATCCCAGTCCAATTTGGCCAGATCCTGCCTTATCCTATTAAAATCGGCCTTCCCCCAATTTAGTACCTTTATTGCCAGCCCATCCCTGTCCTTTTCCATGACCACCTTAAATCTCACCATATTATGGTCACTGTCACCAAAGTGCTCACCTACTAGCACTTTTTCCACTTGGCCGGCCACATTCCCTAGAATTAGTTCCAGTACTGCCCCCTCTCTTGTAGGACTTTCTACATGCTGGCTGAAAAAGCACTCCTGGATGCACTTTAAGAATTCTACACCCTCTGAGCCTTTCACACTTTGACTATCCCAGTTAATATTGGGGAAGTTGAAATCCCCCATTATTATTACCCTATTATTTGCACATTTCTCTGGGATTTGCCTACCTATCTGTTCCTCTATCTCCCCCTGACTCTTTGGAGGCCTATAGTACACTCCCAGCAAAGTGCTTGCCCCCTTTTTGTTTTTAAGCTCCACCCATATGGCCTCATTAGAGGAACCTGCTAATATATCATCCCTCCTTACTGCAGTAATTGACTCCTTAATAAATATTGCGACACCCCCTCCTCTTTTACATCCCCCTCTGTCTCGCCTGAAGATTCTGTACCCCGGAATATTGAGCTGCCAGTCTTGCCCCTCCCTCAACCATGTCTCCGTGATAGCAACAATATCATACTCCCATGTGTTTATCAACACCTTCAGTTCATCCACCTTATTTGCAAGACTCCTTGCATTAAAATAGATGCCATCCAGACTTGCCCTTATATATTTGCCCTGTCTACCAAGCTGACTTGTTTTTTTCTCTATAATTGGCAGCACATCACCCCCTATTTCAGCTCCCATCTGTATCCCACCCCCCTGCCAAGTTAGTTTAAACCCCCCCAACAGTGCTAGCAAACCTCCCCGCAAGGATATTTGTCCCGCTCTGGTTCAGGTGCAACCCGTCCGACTTGTACATGTCCCACCTTTCCCAGAAGGAGGCCCAGTGATCCAGGAAACTAAAACCCTCCCTCCTACACCAACTCTTTAGCCACGCATTCATCTGCACTATCCTCCAATTCCTTTACTCACTAGCACGTGGCACTGGGAGTAATCCAGAGATTACAACCTTTGAGGTCCTGCCCTTTAATCTGTTACCTAGCTCCCTATATTCTTGATGCAGGACCTCATCCCCCTTCCTACCTATGTCGTTGGTCCCAATGTGGACCACGACCTCTGCCTGCTCCCCCTCCCCCTTAAGAATGCCCTGTAGCCGCTCAGTGACATCCATGACCCTGGCCCCAGGGAGGCAACAAACCATCCTGGAGTCACGTTTGCGGCCACAGAAACGCCTATCTTTTCCCCTTACGATAGAATCCCCTACCACTATTGTTCTCCCACTCTTTTTCCTCCCTTCCTGAGCAGCAGAAGCATCCCTGGTGCCAGGAAGCTGGCTGCTGCCTTCCCCTGGTGAGTCATCCCCCTCAACAGTATCCAACTTGGTATACCTGTTTGAAAGGGGGATGTCCGCAGGGGTTCCCTGCACTTCCTGCCTGCCTCTGTTGCTCCGCCTGATGGTCACCCCCTGTGCAGCCCTAACCTGAGGCGTGAACAACTCGCTAAACGTGCTATCCACGACCACCTCAGCATCGTGCATGTTTCTGCCCAATCACCCAACCTGTGCAAATCGGACTGGATTTTCCCGACATCCATCTTGCAGCTTACCCTCCCGCCCAGCTTTGTGTTGTCTGCAAATTTGGAGATATTACATCCAATTCGCTCGTCCAGATCATTAATATACATTGTGAACAGCAGGGGTCCTAGGACCGATCCCTGCGCTACCCCACTAGTCACTGCCTGCAATTCGGAAAATGACCCGTTTATTCCAACTCTTTGCTTTCTGCCCGCCAACCAGTTCTCTATCCAAGTCAATGCCTTGCCCCCAATCCCATGTGCCTTAATTTTGCACGCTAACCTCTTGTGTGGGACCTTATCGAAAGCCTTCTGAAAGTACAAATACACCACATCCACTGGTTCTCCCTTATCTATTTTACCAGTTACATTCTAAAAAAATTCCAGTAGAAAGTCAAGCATGATTTACCTTTTGTAAATCCATGTTGAATTTGTCCGATCCTGTCACTGCTTTCCAAGTGCTCTGCTATTTCAACTTTTATAATAGACTCTAGCATTATCCCCACTACCGACGTCAGGCTTACCGGTCTATAATTCCCCGCTTTTTCTCTACCACCTTTTTTGAATAGTGGGGTAACATTAGCTACCCTCCAATCCATGGGTACTGGAAGATGACCAGTAATGCATCTACTATCTCTAGGGCCACTTCCTTAAGTACCCTGGGATATAGACCATCAGGCCCTGGGGATTTATCGGCCTTCAGTCCCATCAATTTTCCTAACACCATTTTCCTACAAATACTGATTTCTTTCAGTTCCTCTCTTTCATCAGACCCAATGTTCCCCGGCATCTCTGGGAGGTTATTTGTGTCCTCCTTTGTGAAGACAGAACCAAAGTATGTATTTAGTTGGTCTGCCATTTCCTTGTTTCCCATTATAAATTCCCCTGATTCTGAATGTAAGGGACCTACGCTTGACTTCACTAATCTTTTTCTCTGCACATATCTATAAATGCTTTTACAGTCAGTTTTAATTTTCCCGTAAGCTTACTCTCATATTCTATTTTCCCTTTCTTAATTAATCCCTTTGTCCTCCTTTGTTGACTCCTAAACTGCTCCCAATCCTCAGGATTATTGCTTTTCCTAGCCAATTTATATGTCCTCTCCTTGGATCTTATGCTATCCCTAATTTCCCTTGTTAGCCACGGTTGAGTCACCTTTTTTGTTTTATTTTTATGCCAAACTGGGATGAACAAATTCTGTAGCTCATCCATTCGGTCTTTGAATGTTTGCCATTGCCTATCCACCATCATCCCTTTGAGCGCCATTCCCCACTCAATCCTACCCAACTCGCTCCTCAGGCCATCGTAGTTTCCTTTATTTAAATTGAGGACCCTCGTCTCTTAGTCAACCACTTCATTCTCCATCTTAATGAAGAATGCAATCATATTATGATCGCTCCGACCCAAGGGGCCTCTTACAATAAGGTTGCTAATTAATCCTTTCTCGTTACATAATACCCAGTCTAAGATGGCCT
The DNA here is from genome assembly GCF_052327205.1 of Somniosus microcephalus. Lineage (NCBI taxonomy): Eukaryota > Metazoa > Chordata > Chondrichthyes > Squaliformes > Somniosidae > Somniosus > Somniosus microcephalus. Next base: position 22,426,059 of record NW_028225186.1, on the reverse strand, counting down.
GATCTCTGGTTTGTTCCTCGACATATTGCTCCAGGAAACCATCCCGAAAACACTCCAGGAATTCCTCCTCCACAGTATTCTTACTAATTTGGTTCTGTCTGACATGTTTGGACACCATTCCCACCTTTGATTGCTGTGATTATATCGCTGCCGAGGTGTGATAAAAGGCTGTTAGATAGATTACCTGTAATCATCTGGCATTATTCTGACTATATAAGTTGTGTCTTTATGCATCTCTCCACTTCACCTGACGAAGGAGCAGCGCTGCGAAAGCTTGTGATTTCAAATAAAACTGTTGGACTGTAAACTGTTGTTGTGTGACTTATTACATTTGTTAATCCTGTCATTGCTGCTATTGACCCAGGATATGGCAACGCTACAGACACACAATGTAAGCACAGAATAAAACCTTAAACATCTGGCCCCCGTATGTCGGCTCACTGTCGTCTTTCCATCCAACATCTGCTTGAATCTGGGCCAGACTGATGGCGTGAACGACACCTCGGTCCGTGGTATTCTGACACTGGAGGACATTAATCCACAGCACAAGGCTGTCTACACTCGAGCCCAATAGGAGATCTCACTCACACTCCCAGTGCCCTGAGGATGGGCCAGTGTGAGAAATCCAGCAAACAAACCTTTCATATTATCCGCTAATTTTGATTTTGATAGCCCCGGTGCTACCCATTGCAGGCAATTCCAGGATAGACCTGCAGGGATGGTGATTACAGGTAATGCCCCGATAATGCTGGTGGACGGTGATTAGAGGTAATGCCCAGATACTGCTGGTGGAATGGTGATTCCAGGTAATGTCCAGATAACCATGGTGGGACGGTGATTACAGATAATGCCCGGATACCCCTGGTGGGATGCTGATTACAGGTAATGCCCAGATACTCATGGTGGGACGGTGATTAAAGGTAATGCCCAGATACCCCTGGTGGGATGTTGATTACAGATAATGCCCGGATACCCCTGGTGTGACGGTGATTACAGGTAATGCCCGTATACCACTGGTGGGACAGTGATTACAGGTAATGCCCAGGTAATCATGGTGGGACGGTGATTAAAGTTAATGCCCAGATAGCCCTGGTGGGACGGTGATTACAGATAATGCCCGGATACCCCTGGTGGGACGGTGATTACAGGTAATGCCCAGGTATTCATGGTGGGACGGTGATTAAAGTTAATGCCCAGATAGCCCTGGTGGGACGGTGATTACAGATAATGCCCGGATATCACTGGTGGGACAGTGATTACAGGTAATGCCCAGATACCCCTGGTGAGACGGTGATTACAGTTAACGTCCAGATACCCCTGGTGGGACAGTGATTACAGGTAATGCCCAGATAACCCTGGTGGGACGGTGATTACAGGTAATGCCCAGATACCCCTGGTGGGACGGTGATTACAGGTAATGTCCAGATACCCCTGGTGGGACAGTGATTACAGGTAATGCCCAGATAACCCTGGTGGGACGGTGATTACAGGTAATGTCCAGATACCCCTGGTGGGATGGTGATTACAACCAATTCCCAGATACCCCTGGTGGGACGGTGATTACAGGTAATGCCCAATACCCCCAGCTCTCTGTGGAATGAAGCACGCTGTCAGCCCCAGGGCTTTCCTCCGACGGTTGTGAGCTGTCCCCCGCCCACCCCTGGAATTTGTCCCTCCCGCCTGGTGCACAGTGATTCAACCGCAGATTAAGAGCCGACAGCCCATCGAGGACCGAGCATTTGGGCGGCAGCTCACCAGCCCGGCTTCCACATCTGTGGGGTCCGAAGAATGGAGGAAAGGCTGCCGAGACTGCAGAAGAGAAATGAGGCCAAGGCAATGATTAAGTGGTAACTGTCACTGCTGACAGAGGCAGGACAGAACCAGTGCCCTCAGCCCCTGTACATTTATAGCACTGCACCGACTATCTGACGCCAGCGAGTGGCAGCATTGACTGACAATGGGGAATATGAGACTGATCTCCACACACCTTTCACTGTGTTACAAAAACATTTTAAAAGACTTGCATTTCTATACCAGCTTTCACCACCTCAGGACGTCCCAAAGCACATCACAGGCAATGAAGTACTTATTGAAGTGCAGTCACTGTTGTAATGCAGGAAACGTGGCAGCAATTTGCGCACAGCATGCTCCCACAAACAGCAATGTGATATGGCGAGATAATCTGTTTTTTTAGTCATGTTGATTGAGGGATAAGTATTGGCCCAGGACACCAGGGAGAATGACCATGCTATCCTTCGAATAGTGGCCTTGGCATCATTTACATCCACCAGAGAGAGCAGTTTAATGTCTCATCCGAAAGTCAGCACCTCCTATAGTGCGGCACTCCCTCCCTCCCAACAGTGCGTCGCTCCCTCCGTGCTTCCTCTCTGATAGTGCCGTGCTCGCTCAGTACTGACCCTCCGATAGCGCAACGCTGCCTCAGTACTGATCCTCCAAAGGTGCGGCGCTCCCTCAGTACTGCCCATCCGACAGTACAGCGCTCCCTCCATACTGCCCCTCCGACAGTGCGGCGCTCCCTCAGAACTGACCCTCCAATAGTGCAGCGCTCCCTCAGTGCTGGCCCTCCAACAGTGCAGCGTACCCTCAGTACTGACTCTCCATTTGTGCAGTGCTCCCTCAGTACTGACCCTCCAACAGTGCAGCGCTCCCTCAGTACTGCCCTTCTGACAGTGCGGCGCTCCCTCAGTTCCGGCACTCCAAAAGTGCAGCGCTCCCTCAGTACTGCCTGTCCGAAAGAAACATAGAAACATAGAAGATAGGAGCAGGAGTAGGCCATTCGGCCCCACGAGCCTGCTCCGCCATTCAATGCGATCATCCAAATTCAGTACCCTGTCCCTGCTTTCTCCCCATACCCCTTGATCACTTTAGCCTTAATAAATATATCAATAACCTTCTTGAATATATTTAATGAATTGGCCTCTACTGCATTCTGTGTTAGAGAATTCCACATGTTCACCACTCTCTGGGTGAAGAAATTCCTCCTCATTTCTGTCACAAATGTCTTCTCCCTTATCCTTAGATAGTGACCCCTGGTTCTGGACTCCCCGACCATCAGGAACATTCTTCCCGTATCTGGTCTGTCCAGTCCCATCAGAAGTTTATAATTTCAATGAGATCCCCTTGCATTCTTCTAAACTCCAGCGAGTATAAGTCCAATCGACCCAATGTCTCCTCATACATCATTCCTGCCATCCCAGGTATCAGCCTGGTGAATCTTCGCTGAACTCCTTCCAAGGCAAGAACATCCTTCCTCAGATAAGGCGAGCAAAACTGCACACAATACTCAAGATGTGCTCTCACCAAGGCCCTGTACAACTGGAGCAAGACATCCTTCTTCCTGTACTCAAACCCTCTCGCTACGAAGGCCAACATACCATTTGCCTTCTTAACCACCTGCTGCACCTGCATGCTTACATTCAGCGACTGCTGCACAAGGATACCCAGGTCTCGTTGCACTTCCCCTTCTCCCAATCTATTGCCATTCAGATAATATTCTGCCTTCCTGTTTTTGCCACCAAAGTGGATAACCTCACATTTATCCACGTTATATTGCATCTGACATGCTTCTGCCCAATCACCGAACCTGTCCAAATCATATTGGAGTTTCTCGGCATCCTCCTCACAGCACACACGCCCACCCTGCTTTGTGTCATCTGCAAATTTGGAGATATTACATCTAGTTCCCTTGTCTAGATCATTAATATATATTGTGAATAGCCGGGGTCCAAGGAATGATCCCTGCGGTTCCCCACTAGTCACTGTCTACCATTCAGAAAAAGATCCGCTTATTCCAAATCTTTGCTTTCTCTCTGCCAACCATTTCTCTATCCAAGTCAAAACCTTGCCCCCAATCCCATGTGCCTTAACTTTACAGTGCGGCACTCCCTCAGTACTGACCCTCCGACAGTGCAGCGCTCCCTCAGTAATTCCCCCCTCCGACAGTGCAGCGCTCCCACAGTACTTCCACTCCAATGGTGGAGCGCTCTCTCAGCACTTACCCCCTCCGACTGTGCAGCGTTCTGTCAGTACTGCCCCTCCGACAGTGCAGCATTCCCTGAGTACTGACCCTCCAACAGTGCAGCGCTCCATCAGTACTGCCCCTCCAACAGTGCAGCGCTCCCTCAGTACCGCCCCTCTGACAGTGCAGCACTCCCTCAGTACCGCTCCTCTGACAGTGCAGTGCTCCCTCCATACTGCCCCTCCGACAGTGCAGCATTCCCTCAGTACTGCCCCTCTGACAGTGCGGCGCTCCATCAGAACCGCCCCTCCGACAGTGCAGCACTCCCTCAGTACTGCCCCTCCAACAGTGCAGCGCTCCCACAGCACTGCCCATAAGACAGTGCGGTGGTCCCTCAGTACTGCCCCTCCGACAGTGAAGCACTCCCTCAGTACCGCCCCTCCGACAGTGCAGTACTCCCTCAGTACTGCCCCTCCGACAGTGCAGCACTCCCTCAGTACCACCCTCTGACAGTGTAGTGCTCCCTCAATACCGCCCCTCCGACAGTGCAGCACTCCCTCAGTACCACCCTCTGACAGTGCAGTGCTCCCTCAATACCACCCCTCCGACAGTGCAGTACTCCCTCCGTACTGCCCCTCTGACAGTGCAGCACTCCCTCAGTCCCAACCTCTGACAGTGCAGTGCTCCCTCAATATCGCCCCTCCGACAGTGCAATGCTCCCTCCGTACTGCCCCTCCGACATTGCAGCGTTCCCTCGGTACTGCACTGGGAGGGTCAGCCTGGATTTTTATGTTCAAGTTTCTGGAGTGCGTCTATGAACCCACAAACTTCTGAATCAGAAGAAAGATGCCGACCCAGTGAGCCACAACTGACTCATCCCAGAACATCCTATGCTACAAGGGTAATAAACCTTGGGTAATTATTAAGCACGTTCCCATCATTACTGGTAGGTGAATCACGGAGTCAAGTTTGGAAGTCCCACCCTGCTGGTCTCTCCATCCAATCTCACTCAGTGTCTCTCGGCTTTCTGCCGGAGTTGCTCCAGGAGACCAGCGATGATCCCATGGGATCTCGGGACCTGAGTGTGACAGCGCGCCACACGCACTGCTCGAAATCGCAAGAGACCCTGCCTCGATAGGTATAAAATAGTTCAGTGTTTAGATTGTGCTGTATTCCCTTTCGAGGCACGGGACAGGAGGGTGGGCAGTAGAAAGCTTCAGACTGCAGGAATATATCAATGGACTGGTCACGTAGGCAGAACAGAGGCAAATGGACTTCAATCCGGAGAAATGTGATGTAATGCACTTGGGGAGGGCTAACTAGGAAAGGGAATACACATTAATTGGTAGGAGGTTGAGAAGTACAGAAGATAAGAGGGACATTGGAGTGCATGTCCACAAATCCCTGAAGGTAGCAGGACAGGTAGATAATGTGGTTAAGAAGGCATAAGGCATACTTTCCTTTATTAGCCGAGGCATAGTATATAAGAGCAGGGAGGTTATGCTTGAATTGTATAAAACACTAGTTAGGCTGCAGCCAGCTTACTGTGTGCAGTTCTGGTCACCGCATTACAGGAAGGATGTAATTGCTCTATAAAGGGTGCAGAGGAGATTAACGAGGACGTTGCCTGAGCTGGGGAATTTAGATATGAGGAAAGATTGGATAGGCTTGGGTTGTTTTCTTTGGAACAGAGGAGGCTGAGGGAAGATCTATTTGAGCTGTATAAAATTATGAGGGGCCTAGATAGAGTGGATAGGAAGGACATATTTCCCTCAGCAGAAGGGTCAATAACAAGGGGGCATAGATTTAAAGTAATTGGTCGGAGGTTGAGAGGGGAGTTGAGGAGAACCTCTTTCACCCAGAGGTTGGTAGGGTCCAGAACTCACTGCCTGAAAGGGTGGTAGAGGCAGAAACCCTCATCACATTTAAAAAGTACTTTGATATGCACTTGAAGTGCCGTAACCTACAGGGTTATGGACTGAGAGCTGGATTGTGGGATTAGGGGGGATTGCCCTTTGTCGGCCGGCACGGTCAAGATGGGCCGAATAGCCTCTTTCTGTGCTGTAAATTTCGATGATTCTCTGATAAGGACACACGGATGCGTTATATCCTGACTAGTCATTTGCCGCTTCATCCGTTGTGGAATAAATTCACTCAACTGTCAACCGTGGTTCAGTGGGCAGCACACTTGCCTCTGAGTCAGAAGGGAGGGGTTTCAAGTCCCCTCTACAGAGAGTTGAGCCCATAATCCAGGCCAACATTCCCAGTACTTCATCTACCCCACAACGTGGCTGATTGCCCCAGTATGTCCAATCCAGATAACATGGATAAATCACTGTCCGATCATTCCCCTCCCAATCTACAGTAAAGTGATGGAAGGAGTCATTAATAGTGGCATCAATCAGCACCCGCTTACCATTAATCTGGTTAATAATAACCTGCTTACCGATATCCTGCTCACCAGCCCTCATTTCGAGATCTGCCCAGAATTACCACGGCTCCACAATAAGAACTTCCATTTCAGGAACGGTATGAACACAGCGAAACGACCGCAGGCAGCTAACAGGCAAAAAAGACGAGAGCCCAGTCGAAGAAGATATTATGGGGGGGGGTGACAAAAGTCTGGTTTGAAAGCGGAGTTTTAGAGGAGGAGCGGGTGCTGGAGAGCCATAGGGAATTAGGGAGAGGATTGTAGAGTGTGGGCCCAAGGCGGCTGAAGGCACGGCCGCCAATAGTGTGATGAGTGGGGAGGATTGCAAAAGTCAGAGGGCTGGAGCAGGTTACAGAGATAGGGAGATAAGAGGGAGTTGAACATAAGGATGAGAATGTTAAAATCGAGGCATTGGCAGACTGGGAGCAAACGTAGATCAGCGACTGCAGGGTGTGATGGGTGAGCGGGACTTTGTGTGAGTCAGGATGCGGACAACATTGGTAGAGCTCAGGTTTACAGAGGGTGGAACATAAGACATAAGAAATAGGAGCAGGAGTTGGCAATTCGGACCTTCGAGCCTGCTCTGCCATTCAATGTGATCACGGCTGATGTTCTGCCTCAACTCCATTCACCGGCCCTCTCGCCATATCCCTTGATGCCCTTACTAGTCAGAAATCTATCCACTTCTGTTTTGAATATACCCAAAGACTGAGCCTCCACAGCCATCTGGTGTAGAGAATTCCAAAGATTCACCACCCTCTGTGTGAAGAAATTTCTTCTCATCTCAGCCCTGAATGGCTTACCCTTTATCCTGAGGCTGTTGCCCCTGGTTCTAGATTCCCCAGCCAAGGGAAAGATTCACTCAGCATCCACCCTTTCAACCCTGTCATAATTTTGTATGCTTCAATGAGGTCCCCTCTCATTCTTCTGAATTCAAGAGAATACAGGCATAGTTTACTCAATCTCTTCGCATCCAGCAGTCCCGCCATCCCAGGAATCAATCTCGTGAACCTTCGTAGCACTCCCTCTAGGGAAAGTATATCCTTCCTTAGGTAAGGAAGATGGCAGGCCGGCCAGGAGAACATTGGAATAGGCGAGTCCAGAAGCAACAAAGTCATGGATGAGGGTTTCAGCAGGTGATAAGCTGAGGCAGGGGCGGAGTCGGGCGATGTTGGAAGTGGGGTCGGAAGTTCACCTTCGGATTGACTAGGACGCCGAGGTTGCGGACAGTCTGGATCAGCCTCAAACAGTGGCCAGGGGGAGGGCAGGAGGCCATAACTAGTGAACAGACTTTGTGACAGGGACCGAAGACAATGGCTTCGGTCTTCCCAATATTTAATCGGACGAAACTTCTGCTCACCCAGAACAGGAAGTCAATGGGACAAATCAATGTCAGTGGAGAGGTCGAGAGAGGTGGTTGTGATGTCAACGCACATGTGGAACCTGATGATTTGTTTTCGGATGATGTCTCCGAGGGGCAGCATGTAGATGAGTCATAGCAGGTGGCCAAGAATAGATCCTCGGGGGACACCAGAAGTGAAGGTGCAGGAACAGGAAGATAAGCCATTACAGGAGATTATCTGGCTACGATTGGATAGGTAAGGGTAAAACCAGGAGAGGGCAGTCCCACCCCGCTGGACGGCAGTGGAGAGAAGTTGGAGGAGGATCGTGTGGTCAACCGTGTCAAAGGCTGCAGACCGGTTGAGAAGGACGAGGAGGGACAGTGCACGGCGGTCCCAGTCATAGAGGATGCCATTTGTGACGTTGTGGGTCTGTTTTAGTGCTTTGGGAGGGGCGGAAACCTGTTTGGATAGATTTAAACATAGAGTTGCGGGAAATATGGCGACAAAATGTTCAAGACCTCAGCCCATCAGTTTCAGCTGCTTCATCAATGATCTTCCCTCTGTCAGAATGCGACGATTCTAGTGATCAGCTCCACAAACTCCTACCAATAATGCAGAAGTTCAAAGCCTCTTAGTGCCAGTCACGGCTCAGTGGGTCTCACTCCCTCGCCTCTGATTCAGGAGGGTCCACGCCAGAGGATTGAGCCGATAACAGTACGGGAGAGAGCTGGAGTAAACGGGGGAGGGCGGGAGTGAGCGGGAGAGCTGGAGTGAGTGTGGGAGTGAACGGGAGAGCTGGGGTAAGTGTGGGAGTGAGCGGGAGAGCTGGAGTGAATGTGGGAGTATGCAGGAGAGCTGTAGTGAGTGTGGGATTGAGCGGGAGAGCTGGAGCGGGTGTGGGAGTGAGCGTGAGAGCTGAAGTGAGTGTGGGAGTGAGCGGGAGAGCTGAAGTGAGTGCGGGAGTGATTTGGAGAGCTGGAGTGAGTGTCGGAGTGAGTGGAAGAGCTGCTGTGAGTGTGGGAGTGAGCGGGAGAGCTGGAGTGAGTGTGGGAGTGAGCGGGAGAGCTGGAGTGAGTGTGGGAGTGAGCGGGAGAGCTGGAGTGTGTGTGGGAGTGAGCGGGAGAGCTGGAGTCAGTGTGGGAGTGAGCGGGAGAGCTGAAGTGAGTGTGGGAGTGAATGGGATAGCTGGAGTGAGTGTGGGAGTGAGCGGGACAGTTCGTGTGAGTGTGGGAGTGAGCAGGAGAGCTGGGGTGAGTGTGGGAGTGAGCGGGAGAGCTGGAGTGAGTGTGGGAGTGAGCGGGAGAGCTGGAGTGAGTGTGGGAATGAGCGGGAGAGTTGCAGTGAGTGTAGGAGTGAGAGGGCGAGTGGGGTGGAGCAGGAGTGCATGGGAGGGTGCTGGAGAGTGCGGGAGAGTTCAGAGGTGATGATGATCAACCATGATCTTATTGAATGGTGGAACATGCTCGAGGGGCCTTATGCCCTACTCCTTTTCCTAATTCTTATTTTCTAAAGAGTGAGCTGGAGAGTGCATGAGTGAGCTGGAGTGAGCTGGTGAGTGCTGGAGTGAGCTGGAGTGAGCTGGGGAGCGCTGGAGTGAGCTGGAGTGAGCTGGTGAGTGCTGGAGTGAGCTGGAGTGAGCTGGGGAGCGCTGGAGTGAGCTGGAGTGAGCTGGAGAGTGCTGGAATGAGCTAATGTAAGGTAGAGTGAGCTAAATTGAGGTAGAGTGAGCTAATGTGAGCTGGAGTGAGCTGGGGAGTGCTGGGGGAGCTGCAGTGAACTGGAGTGAGCTGGAGTGAGCTTCGGTGATGTAAGGTGAGCGGGAGAGTGCTGGGGGAGCTGGGGGAGCACGAGTGAGCAGGAGAGTGCTGGAGGGCTCTGGACTGAGCGGGAGTGAGCTGGAGAGAGCCGGTGGGGGCTAGATGGAGCTAGAGTGAGCGGGAGAGTGCTGGAGAGTACTAGAGGGAGCTGGAGTGAGCGGGATAGTTTGGAGGGAGCTTGAGTTTGCGGGAGTCTGGCGGTTCCACTCACAGCACTATTCTCATTAGATATTTGCATCAGGAAATGACCGTCTGTCCTTCATACGCTGCACTAACTGACTCGAAACTAACGCTTTGTACAACACGTAAAATCAGTAGGAAAATTCTGACCTTGAGCTATTTTAAACCAGGTGCAGAGGGTGTGGCTTTAGTTCTCTGTGTGGCAAACAGCCCGACCAGAATCACACACCACCCACAGTCCAACTCCGCTAACACTCGTTTCCACACCCTGACCTTCCCCAGCCCACCAGCTTTAAAATCCATTCCAGGTGCACCCCTCAGCTTTAAACCCCCAGCCCAACCCTCAACTGTAAACGCAGAGCCCAGCGCTGAACTGTACACCCGCAGCCGAGCCCTCTCCTCTATACACCCTGCCCAAGCCTCACCTGTAATCCCGCAGCCCATCACTCACCTTTACACCTCCAGTCCAACCCTCACCTGTATACCCGCCGCCCAGCCATCACTTGTACACCACAGCCCGCCCCTCAACTGTACAGCCCCAGCCCAACACTCACCTGTACACCCGCAGCCCAGCCCTCAACTGTACACCCGCAGCCCAGCACTCACCTCTACACCTCCAGCCCATCCCACACCATTACACCCCCAGTCCAACCCTCACCTGTATACTCGCAGCCCAGCCATCACTTGTACACAACAGCCCAGCCCTCACCTGTATACATCAGCCCAACCCACACCTGTACACCCCCAGCATAACCCTCACCTGTATATCTGCAGCCCAACACTCACCTGTATACCTGCAGCCCAAACCCCACCTGTATACCCGCAGCCCAGCTTTCTCCTGCACACCCCAGGCCAGCCCTTACCTGTACACCCCAGCCCAACCCTCACCTGTACAGCCCCAGCCCAAACCTCACCTGTTTACCCGCAGTCAACACTCACCTGTACAACGCCTGCCCAACCCTCACCTTTACACTGCCAGCCCAACCCTCAGCTGAACACCCCCAGCCCAACACTCATCACTATACCCGCAGCCAAGCCCTCACATGTACAACCCAGCCCACCCCTCACCTGTACACCCGCAGCCCAACCCTCGCCTGTATACACGCAGCACAGCCCTCACCTGTGCACCACAGCCCAGCCCTCACCTGTACACCCGAAGAACAACCCTCACCTGTACACCCCCAGCCCAACCCTCACCTGAACACCCCCCAGCCCAACACTCACCTCTATAGCCGCAGCCACGCCCTCACATGTACAACCCAGCCCACCCCTCACATGTACACCCCAGCCCACCACTTACCTGTACAGCCTAGCCCAACCCTCACCTGTATACCCCAGCCCAACCCTCACCTGTATGCCCCAGACGAACACTCAACTGTATACCCCAGCCGAGCCCTCACCTGTACACATTAGCCCAGCCCTCACCTGTACATCACAGCCCACAACGCACATGTAAACCCCAGCCCACAACTCTCGTGTACACCCCAGCCCAAACCTCAATTGTACAACCTAGCCCACCCCTCACCTGTAAACCCCAGCCCACCCCTCACATATACACCCCAGCCCAGCCCTCACCTGTAAACCGCAGGCCACCCCTCACCTGTACGCCCGAGCCCAACACTCACCTGTACACACCAGCCTAACCACTCACCTGTAAACCCAAGCCCACTCCTCACCTGTACACACCAGCCCATACCTCACCTGTAAACCAGCAGCCCAACGCTCACCTGTATATCCGCACCCCCCGCTCAACTGTATACCCCAGAGCACACCTCTGCTGTAAACCACAGCCCAACACTCACCTGTACACCACAGCCCGCCCACTCACCTGTACACACCAGCCCACCCCTTATCTGTACACCCCAGCCTGCCCACTCATCTGTACACCCCAGCCCATCACTCACCTGTATACCCCAGCGCAGCACTCACCTGCACACCTCAGCCCACCCCTCACCTATACACACCCGCCCACAGCTCACCTGTACACCACAGCCCACCCCTCACAAGTACACCCCAGCCCAACTCTCACCTGTAAACCCCAGCCCGCCCACTCACCTGTACACCCCCAGCCCAACCCTCACCTGTATAACCGCAGCTAACCGTCACCTGTACAAACCCAGCCCAACCCTCACCTTTAAATCCCCAGCCCAACCCTCACCTGTATACCCGCAGCCCAACCCTCACCTGTATACACGCAGCACAGCCCTCACCTGTACACCCCAGCCCAGCCCTCACCTGTACACGCCCAGCACAATCCTCACCTGTACAGCCCCAGCCCAACCCTCACCTGTACACCCCCAGCCAAACACTCACCTGTATACCCGCAGCCCAGCCCTCACATCTACAACCCAGCCCAACCTTCACCTGTACATCCCCAGCCCAACCCTCACCTGTACACCCAAGCCCATTGCTCACCTGCACACACCCGCCCACCGCATACCTGTACCCCACAGCCCAACCCTCAACTGTACACCCCAGCCCAACCCTCACCTGTAAACCCAAGCCCAACCCTCACCTGTATACCCCAGCCCAAACCTCACCTGTATATCCCAGCCCAGCCCTCACCTGTATACCACAGCACCACCCTCACCTGAACACCCAATCCCAACCCACACCTGTATACCCCAGCCCACCCCTCACCTGTACAACTCAGCCCAACCCGACCAGTTCGGGGGAGAGCAGCAGCAGCGGAGGTGAGCCCGGTATAAAAACCGGCGCGAAGGCAGAGGCCCGACCAGTTCGGGGGAGAGCAGCAGCAGCGGAGGTGAGCCCGGTATAAAAACCGGCGCCAAGGCAGAGGCCCGACCAGTTCGGGGGAGAGCAGCAGCAGCGGAGGTGAGCCCGGTATAAAAACCGGCGCCAAGGCAGAGGCCCGACCAGTTCGGGGGAGAGCAGCAGCAGCGGAGGTGAGCCCGGTATAAAAACCGGCGCCAAGGCAGAGGCCCGACCAGTTCGGGGGAGAGCAGCAGCAGCGGAGGTGAGCCCGGTATAAAAACCGGCGCCAAGGCAGAGGCCCGACCAGTTCGGGGTAGAGCAGCAGCAGCGGAGGTGAGCCCGGTATAAAAACCGGCGCCAAGGCAGAGGCCCGACCAGTTCGGGGGAGAGCAGCAGCAGCGGAGGTGAGCCCGGTATAAAAACCGGCGCCAAGGCAGAGGCCCGACCAGTTCGGGGGAGAGCAGCAGCAGCAGCGGAGGTGAGCGCTGTATAAAAACCGGCGCCAAGGCAGAGGCCCGACCAGTTCGGGGGAGAGCAGCAGCAGCGGAGGTGAGCCCGGTATAAAAACCGGCGCCAAGGCAGAGGCCCGACCAGTTCGGGGGAGAGCAGCAGCAGCGGAGGTGAGCCCGGTATAAAAACCGGCGCCAAGGCAGAGGCCCGACCAGTTCGGGGGAGAGCAGCAGCAGCGGAGGTGAGCCCGGTATAAAAACCGGCGCCAAGGCAGAGGCCCGACCAGTTCGGGGGAGAGCCGCAGCAGCGGAGGTGAGCCCGGTATAAAAATCGGCGCCAAGGCAGAGGCCCGACCAGTTCGGGGGAGAGCAGCAGCAGCGGAGGTGAGCCCGGTATAAAAACCGACGCGAAGGCAGAGGCCCGACCAGTTCGGGGGAGAGCAGCAGCAGCGGAGGAGGTGAGCCCGGTATAAAAACCGGCGCCAAGGCAGAGGCCCGACCAGTTCGGGGGAGAGCAGCAGCAGCGGAGGTGAGCCCGGTATAAAAACCGGCGCCAAGGCAGAGGCCCGACCAGTTCGGGGGAGAGCAGCAGCAGCGGAGGTGAGCCCGGTATAAAAACCGGCGCCAAGGCAGAGGCGAGACCAAATCAACAGCAGAGGAGAGAGGTAAAAAGTAATCCAAGTGTGACGTCACCAGGGAGCAGGTAAGTGATTGGTTGGTGAGTATTTCTCTCTTTTCAATACAAGCTTGAATTCTGTGGTGTTACACTTCTGTGGTGTAGTGGGGACAGTTGGTAAATAAAGCGCCCTAGAGTATACCTGTAACTGGGGTATTGAATAAATTTTTTAATTAATTAAAGGAGTAAGTCATGGGAGGAGAGCTCAGACCCGTGTTCTTCTCCTCTTGCTCCATGTGGGAAATCAGGGAAGCTGCCAGTGTCCCTGACGACCATGTGTGCGGGAAATGCATCCAGCTGCAGCTACTTGCAGACCGCATTGCGGCGCTCGAGCTGCAGGTGGATGAATTTTGGAGCATGCGCGATGCTGAGAGGCTCGTGGATAGCACGTTTAGCGAGTTGTTCACGCCTCAGGGCAGGGCGGCACAGGGGGTGACCATCAGGCGGAGCAACAAAGGCAGGCAGGTAGTGCAGGGAACCCCTGCGGGCATCCCCCTTTCAAACAAGTATACCGCTTTGGATACTGTTGAGGGGGATGACTCACCAGGGGAAGGCAGCAGCAGCCAACTTCCTGGCACTGGGGGTGCTCCTGCTGCCCAGGAAGGGGGGAAAAAGAGTGGGAGAGCAATAGTGGTAGGGGATTCTATAGTAAGGGGAACAGATAGGCGTTTCTGTGGCCGTAGACGTGAATCCAGGATGGTTTGTTGCCTCCCTGGTGCCAGGGTCAAGGATGTCACTGAGCGGCTGCAGGGCATTCTGGAGGGGGAGGGTGAACAGGCAATGGTCGTGGTCCACATTGGTACCAACGACATAGGTAAAAAGAGGGATGAGGTCCTGCATCAAGAATTTAGGGAGCTAGGTAACAGATTAAAGAGCAGGACCTCAAAGGTTGTAATCTCTGGATTACTCCCAGTGCCACGTGCTAGTAAGTATAGGAATGGGAGGATAGAGCAGATGAATGCGTGGCTAAAGAGTTGGTGTAGGGGGGAGGGTTTTACTTTCCTGGATCACTGGGCCTGCTTCTGGGAAAGGTGGGACTTGTACAAGTCGGACGGGTTGCACCTGAACCAGAGCGGGACAAATATCCTTGCGGGGAGGTTTGCTAGCACTGTTGGGGGGGGTTTAAACTAACTTGGCAGGGGGATGGGATACAGAGGGGAGCTGAAATGGGGGGGGATGTGCTGCCAATTATAGAGAAAAAAACAAGTCAGCTTGGTAGACAGGGCAAATATATAAGGGCAAGGCTGGATGGCATCTATTTTAATGCAAGGAGTCTTGCGAATAAGGTGGATGAACTGAAGGTGTTGATAAACACATGGGAGTATGATATTGTTGCTATCACGGAGACATTGTTGAGGGAAGGGCAAGACTGGCAGCTCAATATTCCGGGGTACAGAATCTTCAGGCGAGACAGAGGGGGAGGTATAAGAGGAGGGGTTGTCGCAATATTAATTAAGGAGTCAATTACTGCAGTAAGGAGGGATGATATATTAGCAGGGTCCTCTAATGAGGCCATATGGGTGGAGCTTAAAAACAAAAAGGGGGCAAGCACTTTGCTGGGAGTGTACTATAGGCCTCCAAACAGTCAGGGGGAGATAGAGGAACAGATATGTTGGCAAATCTCAGAGAAATGTGCAAATAATAGGGTAATAATAATGGGGGATTTCAACTTCCCCAATATTAACTGGGATAGTCAGAGTGTGAAAGGCTCAGAGGGTGTAAAATTCTTAAAGTGCATCCAGGAGAGCTTTTTGAGCCAGCATATAGAAAGTCCTACAAGAGAGGGGGCGGTACTGGACCTAATTCTCGCGAATGTGGCCGGCCAAGTGGAAAAAGTGCTAGTAGGTGAGCACTTTGGTGATAGTGACCATAATATGGTAAGATTTAAGGTGGCCATGGAAAAGGACAGGGATGGGCCGGAAATAAAGGTTCTAAATTGGGGGAAGGCCGATTTTAATAGGATAAGGCAGGATCTGGCCAAAATGGACCGGGATCAGCTACTTGTAGGAAAATCCGCATCGGAACAATGGGAGGCTTTCAGAAGGGAGATTGAGAACATACAATGGCAACATGTTCCCGTAAAGGTCAAGGGTGGTTCCAAAAACCACAGGGAACCTTGGATGTCAGGGGATATACGGGAATGGATTAGGAAAAAAAGGAGGGCTTTTGGTAGATACAAAAGGCTAAAGACGGAGGAAGCCCTAGAGGAGTACAAAAAGTGCAGGGGGCTACTTAAAAAAGAAATTAGGAGATCAAGGAGGGGCCATGAAATAACACTGGCAAGCAAAATAAAGGAAAATCCGAAGATGTTTTATAAGTATATTAAGGGTAAGAGGATAACTAGGGAAAAAATAGGGCCCATTAGGGACAAAAGTGGCAATCTGTGTGTGGAGCCGGAAGATGTAGGAGGGGTTCTGAATGAATTTTTTGCGTCTGTTTTCACTATGGAGAAGGACGATGTAGACATAGAAATAGGGCGGGGGGACTGTGATATGCTCGAACATATTAACATCGAGCGGGGGGAGGTATTGGCGGTTTTAGCTGGCCTAAAAATGGATAAATCCCCAGGCCCGGATGAAATGTATCCCAGGCTGCTGTGTGAGGCAAAGGAGGAGATTGCGGGGGCTCTAACACATATATTCAGGACCTCTCTGGCCACAGGGGATGTGCCAGAGGACTGGAGAACCGCTAATGTAGTACCATTATTCAAGAAGGGTAGTAGGGAAAAACCGGGGAACTACAGGCCAGTGAGCCTAACATCAGTGGTAGGAAAATTATTGGAAAAAATCCTGAGGGTCAAAATGTGTCTCCACTTGGAGAGGCAAGGATTAATCAGGGATAGTCAACATGGCTTTGTCAAGGGAAGATCATGTCTGACTAATTTGATTGAATTTTTTGAGGGGGTGACTAGGTGTGTGGATGAGGGTAACGCAGTGGATTTCAGTAAGGCCTTCGATAAAGTCCCGCACAGGAGACTGGTCAAGAAGGTAAGAGCCCATGGAATCCAGGGTGCCTTGGCACATTGGATACAAAACTGGCTTAGTGGCAGAAGGCAGAGGGTGATGGTCGAAGGTTGTTTTTGTGACTGGAAGCCTGTGGCCAGTGGGGTACCACAGGGATCGGTGCTGGGTCCCTTGCTGTTTGTGGTCTACATTAATGACTTGGATATGAATGTAAAGGGTATGATCAGTAAGTTCGCGGATGATACAAAAATTGGTAGGGTGGTAAATAGCGAGGAGGGTAGCCTCAGTCTGCAGGACGATATAGATGGGTTGGTCAGATGGGCGGAACAGTGGCAAATGGAATTTAACCCGGAAAAGTGCGAGGTGATGCACTTTGGGGGGACTAACAAGGCAAAGGAATACACAATGAATGGAAAGACCCTAGGCAAGACGGAGGGTCAGAGGGATCTGGGTGTGCAAGTACACAGATCCCTGAAGGCGGCGGAACAGGTGGATAAGGTGGTAAAAAAGGCATATGGGATACTTGCCTTCATTAGCCGAGGCATTGAATATAAGAGCAAGGAGGTTATGATGGAGCTGTATAAAACACTGGTTAGGCCACAGCTGGAATATTGTGTGCAGTTCTGGTCGCCACACTACAGGAAGGATGTGATCGCGTTAGAGAGGGTGCAGAGGAGGTTCACCAGGATGTTACCAGGGCTGGAGCGCTTCAGCTATGAAGAGAGACTGGGCAGGTTGGGTTTGTTTTCCTTGGAGCTGAGGAGGCTGAGGGGGGACATGATTGAGGTGTACAAAATTATGAGGGGCATAGATAGGATGGATGCTGAGGAGCTTTTTCCCTTAGTAGAGGGGTCGATAACTAGGGGGCATAGATTCAAGGTAAAGGGCGGGAGGTTTAGAGGGGATTTGAGAAAGAACTTTTTCACCCAGAGAGTGGTTGGAGTCTGGAACTCACTGCCTGAAAGGGTTGTGGAGGCAGAAACCCTCACAACATTTAAGAAGCATTTGGATGTGCACTTGAAATGCCATAGCATACAAGGCTACGGGCCAAATGCTGGAATATGGGATTAGATTAGACAGGGCTTGATGGCCGGCGTGGACACGATGGGCCGAAGGGCCTCTATCCGTGCTGTATTACTCTATGACTCTATGACCCTAGCCCACCCCTCACTTATAAACCCCAACCCACCCCTCACATGTATACCCAAGCCCACCGCTCACATGTACACCCCAGACCAGCCCTCACCTGTATACCCCAGCACACACCTCACCTGTACACCCGAGCCCAAACCTCAACTGTACAGAGCAGCCCAACCACTGACCTGTAAACCCCAGCCCACTTCTCACCTGTACACACCAGCCCGCCCCTCACCTTTAAACCCGCAGCCCAGCGCTCCCCTGTATACCCGCAGCCCGCCCCTCACCTGTATACCCCAGACCACCACTCAACTGTAAACCCCAGCCCAACACTCACCTGTACACCACAGTTCGCATACTCACCTGTACACACCAGCCCATCCCTCACCTGTACACCCATGCCTGCCCACTCACCTGTACACCTTAGCCCATCACTCATCTTTACACCCCAGCCCAGCATTCACCTGCACACACCAGCCCACCATTCACCTGTACACACCCGCCCACTGCTCACATTTACACCACAGCCCTCCCCTCACCTGTACACCCCAGCCCAACTATCACCTCTATACCCCAACCCGCCCACTCACCTGTAAACCCCAGCCCAACCCTTACATGTACACACCAGCCTAGACTTCACCTGAACAACCCAGTCCACCGCTCACATGTACATCCCAGCCCGCCCCTCACCTGTACACCCGCAGCCCAGCCCTCACCTGTAAACACCAGCCCCCCTCAGCTTTACACCCCCAGCCCCACACTCACCTGTATACCCGCAGCCCAGCCCTCTCCTGTGCAACCCAGCCCAGCCCTGACCTGTATACACCAGCCCAGGCCTCACCTTTACACCCCCAGTCCAACCCTCACCTGTACACCCCCAGCATAACCCTCACCTGTATACTCGCAGCCCGGCCCTCACCTGTACACACCAGCCCAACCATCACCTGTACACCCCCAGCCCAAACCTCACCTGTACACCCCAGCCCACCCCTCACCTGTAACCCCCAGCCCAACAATCACCTGTAAACCCCAGCCCACCCCTCACCTGTATACCCCAGATCAACCCTCACCTGTATAACCCAGCCCAACCGTCATCTGTATACCCCAGCACAGCCCTCACCTGTACAACCCAGCCCACCCTCACCTGTACATCCCAGCCCTACCCTCACCTGTACAATCTAGCCCACTCCTCACCTGTATACGTCGGCACACCCCTCACATGTAAACCCCAGCCCAGCACTCACCTGTATACCCCAGCCCACCCATCACCTGTACACCCGAGCCCACTCCTCACATGTACACATCAGCCCAACCCTCACCTGTATACCCGCAGCCCGCCCATCACCTGTATACCCCAGCCCACCCCTCACCTGTAAACCACTGCCCAACCCTCACCTGTACACCCCAGCCCGCCCACTCACCTGAAAACACCAGCCCATCACTCACCTGAACACACCAGCCCATCACTCACCTGTAAACCCCAGTGCGCCCACTCACCTGTACACCTCAGCCCATCCCTCATCTATACACCACAGGCCAGCCCACACCTGTACATCCCAGCCCGTCCCTCAACTGTTCACCCCCGCCCACTGCTCATCTGTACACCACAGCCCATTCCTCACCTGTATACCCCAGCCCAATCCTCACCTGTACACCCCAGCCCGCCCACTCACCTGTACACCCCAGCCCAACCCTCACCTGTACACCCCAGCCCACCCATCACCTGTACACCCGCAGCCCAACCCTCGGCTGTATACACGCAGCACAGCCCTCACCTGTACACCATAGACCAGCCCTCACCTGTACACCCGCAGCACAACCCTCACCTGTACACCCCCAGCACAACCCTCACCTGAACACCCCCAGCCCAACACTCACCTCTATACCCGCAGCCAAGCCCTCACATGTACAACCCAGCCCACCCCTCACCTGTACACCCCAGCCCACCCCTTACCTGTACAGCCCAGCCCAACCCTCAGCTGTATACCCCAGCACAACCCTCACCTGCATACCTCAGACGAACACTCAACTGTATACCCCAGCCCAGCCCTCACCTGTACACCTTAGCCCAGCCCTCACCTGTACATCACAGCCCACAACGCACATATAAACCCCAGCCCACAACTCTCGTGTATACCCCAGCCCAAACCTCAATTGTACTACCTAGCCCACCCCTCACCTGTAAACCCCAGCCCACCCCTCACATGTACACCCCAGCCCAGACCTCACATGTATACCGCAGCCCACCCCTCACCTGTACACCCGAGCCCAACACTCACCTGTACACACCAGCCTAACCACTCACCTGTAAACCCCAGCCCACTCCTCACCTGTACACACCAGCCCATTACTCACCTGTAAACAAGCAGCCCAGCGCTCACCTGTATACCCGCAGACCGCCCCTCACCAGTATACCCCAGACCGCCACTCTGCTGTAAACCCCAGCCCAACACTCACCTGTACACCACAGCCCACCCACTCACCTGTACACACCAGCCCACCCCTCACCTGTACACCCCAGCCTGCCCACTCCCCTGTACACCCCAGCCCATCACTCACCTGTACACCACAGCCCAGCACTCACCTGCACACCTCAGCCCACCTCTCACCTGTACACACCCGCCCACAGCTCACCTGTACACCACGGCCCACCCCTCACATGTACAACCCAGCCCAACTCTCACCTGTAAACCCCAGCCCGCCCACTCACCTGTACACCCCAGCCCATCTCTCACCTGTACACCACAGGCCACCCCTCACCTGTACACCCAAGTCCACTCCTCACCTGTACACCGCCAGCCCGCCCCTCACCTGTACACGCGCTGCCCAGCCCTCACCTGTCCACCCCAGCCCAATCCCTCACCTTTACACCGCCAGCTCAACACTCACCTTTACACCCGCAGCCCAACACTCACCTGTACACCCCCAGCATAACCCTCACCTGTATACCCATAGACCAGCCCTCACCTGTACACCCCAGCCCAACACTCACCTTTACACCCCCAGCCCTACCCTCACCTGTGCACGCCAGCCCATCCCTCACCTGCGCACCCCAGCGCACCCCTTACCTGTACTCCCCAGCCCACCCCTCACCTGTAAAACCCAGCTCATCCCTCCACCTGTATACCCCAGCCCAACCCTCACCTGTATACCCCAGCCCAACACTCACCTGTATACCACAGCCCAGCCCAACTCTCACCTGTACACCCCAACCAAACACTCACCTTTTTACCCCAGCCCAACCCCCACCTGTATACCCGCATCCCAAACATCACCAGTATCCCGGCAGCCCAGCCTTCTCCTGCACACCCCAGCCCAACCCTCACCTGTATAACCCAGCCCTACCCTCACCTGTACACACCCAGCATAACCCTCACCTGTATGTCCGCAGCCAACCCACACCTGTATACCCGCATCCCAAACATCACCACTTTACCGGCAGCCCAGCCTTCTCCTGCACACCCCAGCCTAGCCCTCACCTGTAGACCTTAGCCCAACCATCACCTGTACACCCCCAGCCCAACCCTCACCTGTATATCCGCAGCCAACCCTCACCTGTAAACACTCAGCCCAACCCTCACCTTTAAATCCCCAGCCCAACACTCACCTGTATACCCGCAGCCCAACCCTAACCTGTATACACACATCACAGCCCTCACCTGTAGACCCCAGCCCAACCCTCACGTGTACACCCCCAGCCCAGCCCTCACCTGTATATCCGCAGCCAACCCTCACCTGTATACAGCCAGCCCAACCCTCACCTTTAAATCCCCAGCACAATCCTCAGCTGTACAGCCCCAGCCCAACCCTCACCTGTACACCCCCAGCCAAACACTCACCTGCATACCCGCAGCCCAGCCCTCACATCTACAACCCAGGCCATCCCTCACCTGTACACACCCAGCCCAACCATCACCTGTACACCCCAGCCCATCCCTCACCTGCACACACCCGCCCACCGCATACATTTACCCCCCAGCCCAACCCTCACCTATACACCCCAGCCCAACCTTCACCTGTATACCCCAGCCCAACCCTCACCTGTATACCCCAGCCCAAACCTCACCTGTATACCCCAGCCCAGCCCTCACCTGTAAACCACAGCACCACCCTCACCTGAACACCCAATCCCAACCCTCACCTTTATACCCCAGCCCACCCCTCACCTGTACAACCCAGCCCAATCCTCACCTGTACACCCTAGCCCACCCCTCACCTGTAAACCCCAACCCGCCCCTCACATGTATAACCCAGCCCACAACTCACCTGTACACACCAGCCCAAACCTCACCTGTACAATCTAGCCCACCCCTCACCTGTATACCCCAGCCCACCCCTCACATGCACACCCCAGCCCAGCCCTCACCTGTATACCCCTGCCCACACCTCACCTGTACACCCGAGCCCAAACCTCACCTGTAAGAGCAGCCTAACCAGTGGCCTGTAAACCCCAGCCCACTCCTCACCTGTACACACCATCCCGCCCCTCACCTTTAAACCCGTAGCCCAGCGCTCACCTGTATACCCGCAGCCCGCCCCTCTCCTGTATACCCCAGACCACCACTCAACTGTAAACCCCGGCCCAACACTCACCTGTACACCACAGTTCGCCCACTCACCTGTACACACCAGCCCATCCCTCACCTGTACACCCCAGCCTGCCCACTCACCTGTACACCCCAGCCCATCACTCACCTGTACACCCCAGCCCAGCATTCACCTGCACAAACCAGCCCACCCCTCACCTGTACACACCCGCCCACTGCGCACCTTTACACCACAGCCCTCCCCTCACCTGTACACCCCAGCCCAACTATCACCTCTATACCCCAGCCCGCCCACTCACCTGTACACCCCAGCCCATCCCTCACCTGTACACACCAGCCCAGACTTCACCTGAACACCCGAGTTCACCGCTCACATGTACACCCCCAGCCCGCCCCTCACCTGTATATCCGCAGCCCAGCCCTCACCTGTACAACCCAGCCCAGCACTCCCCTGTACACACCAGCCCAGGCCTCACCTTTACACCCCCAGCCCAACCCTCACTTGTACACCCCCAGCACAACCCTCACCTGTATACTTGCAGGCCAGCCCTCACCTGTACACCCCCAGCCCAACCCTCACCTGTACACCCCAGCCCATCCCTCACCTGCACACCCCAGCCCACCCCTCACCTGTAACCACCAGCCCAACCATCACCTGTACACCCCAGCCCAACCCTCACCTGTATACCCCAGCTCAACCCTCACCTGTATAACCCAGCCCAACCCTCATCTGTATACCCCAGCCCAGCCCTCACCTCTACACACCAGCCCAACCCTCACCTGTACACCCTAGCCCACCCCTCACATGTACAACCCAGCCCACCCCTCACCTGTACATCCCAGCCCTACCCTCACCTGTACAATCAAGCCCACCCCTCACCTGTATACATCGGCACACACCTCACATGTAAACCCCAGCCCAGCACTCACCTGTATACCCCAGCCCACCCATCACCTGTACACCCGAGCCCACTCCTCACATGTACATACCAGCCCAACCCTCACCTGTATACCCCCAGCCCGCCCCTCACCTGTGTACCCCAGCCCACCCCTCACCTGTAAACCACTGCCCAACCCTCACCTGAACACACCAGCCCATCACTCACCTGTAGAACCCAGCACGCCCACTCACCTGTACACCTCAGCCCATCCCACATCTATACACCACAGGCCAGCCCACACCTGTACATCCCAGCCCGTCCCTCCACTGTTCACCCCCGCCCACCGCTCACCTGTACACCACAGCCCATTCCTCACCTGTGTACCCCAGCCCAATCCCCACCTGTACACCCCAGCCCGCCCACTCACCTGTACACCCCAGCCCAACCGTCACCTGTACACCCCAGCCCAGCCCTCACCTGTACATACCCAACACAATCCTCAACTGTAAACCATCAGCCCAACCATCACCTGTACAACCCCAGCCCAACGCTCACCTGTGTACCCGCAGCCCAGCCCTCACCTGTACACCCCAGCACAAACCTCAAATGTACACCCCCAGTCCAACACTCACCAGTGCACCTCAGCCCATCCCTCATCTGCACACCCCAGCCCACCACTCACCTGTACCCCCCAGCCCACACCTCACCTGTACAACCCAGCCCACCTCTCACATGCACACCCCAGCCCAACCCTCACCTGTATACCCCAGCCAAACCCTCACTTGTATATCCTAGCCCAGCCCTCACCTGTGCACCCCAGCCCAACTCTCACCTGTACATCCCAAACCAACCCTCACCTGTATACAACTGCCCACCCCTCACCTGTACACCCCAGCCCAACACTCAACTGCACACCCTAGCCCACATCTCACCTGTAAACCCCAGCCCACTCCACACATGTACACCCCAGCCCACCCCTCACCTGCACAACCCAGCCCACCCCTCACCTGTAAACCTCAGCCCATCCCTCACCTATACACCACAGCCCAAGCCTCACCTGTACACACCAGCCCACCCCTCACCTGTAAACCTCAGCCCATCCCTCACCTATACACCACAGCCCAAGCCTCACCTGTACACACCAGCCCACCCACTCACCTGTACAACCCAGCCCATCCCTCACCTGTAGACCCCCAGCCTAAACCCTCTGGCCATACCGCTGATCTCTACACCTCCAGCTCCTCCGCTACACCTTCTCCTCCAGTCCTTCCTCCAACACTAACCTACTGCCCAACTCCCTCAAAATTGAGCTCAAGCCCCGATCACTACAGCTCTAGTCCTACCGCATCCATCACTCTCCCACCTCAGTCAAATTAAATCAAATCAAATCAAATCAACTTTTATTGTCATTGTAAGTGCACAAGTGCAGTACAACGAAATGTATGCTTGCGGCTGCCGAGAGTGTATATTTAGATTAAGACATTTAAACATTCAACATACATTTGGCTTGTAATACATTAACATAAACAAAACCATAATAAAGTGCATTGGCAGATGTGCAGGCTTTAGAGTTTATTTGTGGAGTTCAGTAGGATGACAGCCCTGGGAAAGAAGGTGTTCCTCTACTTTATACCCCACCAACACACTTCCTCCCCCATTCCCACCACCGCGGCACCGAGCCCTCAACTATCTTTTACCCACACGCAGGAGCTCCACCTGTAAATGCTTTCCCCTCTGTCCCATGACCTCCCTGGGCACTCCCTGTTACTGGGGTACGGTCCCTGGGCACTCCCTGTTACTGGGGTACAGTCCCTGGGCACTCCCTGTTACTGGGGAACGGTAGCTGGGCACTCACTGTTACTGGGGTACAGTCCCCGGGCCCTCCCTGTTACTGAGGTACAGTCCCTGGGCGCTCCCTGTTACTGGGGTACAGTCCCTGTGCACTCCCTGTTAATTGCGTATCATCCCTGTGCATCCCTGTTATAGGTTACAGTCCCTGGACACACCCTGTTACTGGGGTACGGATCCTGGTCACTCCCTGTTACTGGGGTACGGTCCCTGGGCACTCCCTGTTACTGGGGTACGGTCCCTGGTCACTCCCTTTTACTGGGAAACGGACCCTTGGCACTCCCTATTACTGTGGTACAGTCCCTGGGCACTCCCTGTTACTGGGGTATGGTCCCTGGGTACTCCCTGTTACTGGGGTACGGTCCATGGGCACTCCGTGTTACTGTGGAACAGTCCCTGGGCACTCCCTGTTACTGGGGTACAGTCCCTGGGCGCTCCCTGTTACTGGGGTACAGTCCCTGTGCACTCCCTGCTAATTGAGTATGATCCCTGTGCATCCCTGTTCTAGGTTACAGTCCCTGGACGCACCCTGTTACTGGGGTACGGATCCTGGTCATTCCCGGTTACTGGGGTACGGTCCCTGGGCACTCCCAGCTACTGGGGTACGGACCCTGGGCACTCCCTGTTACTGTGGTGCAGACCCTGGGCACTCCCTGTTACTGGGGTACAGTGCCTGTACACTCCCTCTTACTGGGCTGCAGTCCTGGGCAATCCTTGTTACTGGGGTTCAGTCCCTGGGCACTCCCTGTTACTGGAGTTGGTCCCTGGGCACTCCCTGTTACTGGGGAATAGTCCCTGGGCATTCCCTGTTACTGGGTTACAGTCCCTGGGAACTCCCTGTTACTGGGGTACGGTCACTGGGCACTCTCTGTTACTGAGGCCGCTGGGCACTTCCTTTTACTGGGTTACAGTCCCTGGGAGCTCCCTGTTGCTGGGGTACGGTCACTGGGCACTCTCTGTTACTGAGGTCGCTGGGCACTTCCTTTTACTGGGATACAGTCCTTGGGCACTCCCTGTTACTGGGTTACAGTCCCTGGGAAGTCCCTGTAACTGGAGTACAGACCCTGGGCACTCTCTGTTACTGAGGTACAGTCCCTGGGCACTCCCTTTTACTGGGATACAGTCCTTGGGCACTCCCTGTTACGGGGTACAGACCCTGGGCACTCCCTGTTACAGGGGTACAGTCCCCGGGCACTTCCTGTTACTGGGGTACAGTCCCCGGCCACTCACTGCTCCTGTGGTACTGTTCCTGGGCGCTCCCTGTTACTGGGGTACAGTCCCTGGGCACTCGCTCTTACTGGGGTACAGTCCCTGGCACTCCCTGTAACTGGGGTACTCTCCCTGGGCACTCCCTGTTACTGGAGTACAGTCCCTGGCCACTCAATGTTACTGGGGTACAGTCGCTGGGCACTCGGTGTTACTGGGGTACGGATCCTGGTCATTCCCTATCATATCAATTAATATGATAGTTAAAATCCCCCATAATTATAGAGGTTCCCTTATTACAAGCATCAACTATTTCCTGATTGATACTCCGTCCAACAGTGTTGCCACTGTTCGGAGGCCTATAGACTACGCCCACTAGTGTTTATCTTCCCTTATTATTCCTTATCTCCACCCAAACTGTTACATTATCCTGATCTTTTGACCCAATATCATTTCTCTGTATTACAGTGAGTCCTTCCTTTATTAACATAGCCACCCCACCTCCCCTTCCTTCCTGCCTGTCCTTCCTGATCATTAAATAACCTGGTATGTTTAATTCACAGGCATTGTCACCCGGCAGCCATGTTTCTGTAATGGCTGCAAGATCATACCCATATGTAGTTATTTGTGCCATTAACTCGTCTATTTTGTTACGAATGCTACGTGCATTCAGATAGAGAACATTCAAATATGTTTTGTGATACTTAGTTCCTGCTTTTGCCCTTTTTATTGCTTTACCTTTTACTCCATACCTTCTGCCCCTTCCTGACACGCTCTGGTTTTTTATTTCCCCACTGCTACCTAAGTCTATGACCATCTCTGTTGTCATTTTTATTATTTGCTCTCTAGGAACCCTCCCCCCACTAGTTAGTTTAAAGCCCTCTCTACAGACCTAGTTATATGATCCGCCAGGACTCTAGTCCCAGCACTGGCCAAGTGAAGCCCGTCCCAATGGAACAGCTCCCTCCTGCCCCAGTACTGGTACCAGTGTCCCAGGAAGCAAAGCCCATTTCTCCCACAGCAGTCTTTGAGCCACGCATTTAACTCTCTAATTTTTTTTGTCCTATCCAAATTCGCTCGTTGCTCAGGTAATAATCCAAAGATTTATTACCCTTGTGGTTCTGCTTTTTAATTTGGCCCCTAGCTGCTCAAACTCACTCAGCAGAACCGCCTTCCTTGTCCTATCTATGTCGTTGGTACCAACATGGACCACGACAACTAGATCCTCCCCCTCCCACTCCAAGTTTCTCTCCAGTCCAGAGAAGATGTCCGTAACCCTGGCACCGGGCAGGCAACACAGCCTTCAGGACTCTCGCTCTCGGATGCAAAGAACTCTATCTATCCCCCTAACGATACTATCCCCTACCACTACAAAATTTCTTTTAACTCCCCCCACTTTAATAGCCCCCTGCTCCACGGTGCTGTGGTAAGGTTGCTCATCCTCCCCGCAGTCCCTGTTCCCATCCTCACAGGAAGTAAGAGCCTCGATCCTGTTGGACAAGTGCAAGGACTGTGGCTCCTCCAACACTACCTCCTGGATCCGCGTACATGCCTCACTTCTAGTCACACCATCCTGACACTGGCCACGGACTACTTCTGAATTAATTAATCTAATTGGTGTGAATGCCTCGTGATACACAGAGTCCAGGTAACTCTCCCCCTCCCTGATGTGTCTCAGTGTTTGAAGCTCGGATCCCAGCTCTTCACCACTGAGCCGGAGTTCCTCGAGCAGCCAACACTTACTGCAAATGTGATCACCGTGAGCATCAATGGTGTCCACCAGCTCCCACATATTGCAGCAGTAACACATCACCTGATCTCCCATTCTATGTAATTAATTAAATTTATTAATATTATTCATAAATACTCTCTTCCCCGATTCTAGATGGTGAATATCACACCTTAGAAACTATAAACCAAAGAGATTTAAGCTTAAAAATGGAGAAATGCTTACCAACCAAACACTTACCGCTTTCTGGTGACGTCACACTTGGATTACTTTTTACCTCTCTCCTTCCCCCCGAGTTCTGAGCTCGGAGACTGGTATCCTTACCTGGTCTCTGGGACTTTTATAGCCCCGCTCTGCTGCTCGAGATTCCCGCTGACGCTGTGAGGCCTTCCCTGGTCTCTGGGACTTTTATAGCCGCGCTCTGCCGCTCGAGATTCCCGCCGATGCTGTGAGGCCTTACCTGGTCTCTGGGACTTTTATAGCCCCGCTCTGCTGCTCGAGATTCCCGCCGACGCTGTGAGGCCTGACCTGGTCTCTGGGACTTTTATAGCCGCGCTCTGCCGCTCGAGATTCCCGCCGACGCTGTGAGGCCTTACCAGGTCTCTGGGGCCTTTATTGCCCCGCTCTGCCGCTCAGGATTCCCACCGATGCTGTGAGGCCTGACCTGGTCGCTGGGACTTTTATCGCCGCGCTCTGCCGCTCGAGATTCCCGCCGACGCTGTGAGGCCTTACCTGGTCTCTGGGGCCTTTTATAGACCCACTCTGCCGCTCGAGATTCCCGCCGATGCTGTGAGGCCTTACCTGGTCTCTGGGCCTTTTATAGCCCCGCTCTGCTGCTCAGGATTCCCGCCGACGCTGTGAGGCCTTACCTGGTCTCTGGGCCTTTTATCGCCTCGTTCTGCCGCTCTGGATTCCCGCCGACGCTTTGAGGCCTTTCCTGGTCCCTGGGCCTTTTATAGCCCCGCTCTGCCGCTCAGGATTCCCGCCGACGCTGTGAGGCCTTACCTGGCCTCTGGGACTTTTATAGCCGCGCTCTGCCGCTCGAGATTCCCGCCGACGCTGGGCACTCCCTATTACTGGGATACAGTCCCCTGGCACTTACCCTTACTGAGTTACAGTCCCCGGGCACCCCCTGTTACGTGGGTACAGTCCACGGGCATTCCCTGTTATTGGGGTACAGTCTCTGGCCACTCCCTGTTACAGGGGTACAGTCACTGGGCAATCCCTGTTACTGGTGTACAGTCCCTGGGCACTCCCTATTACTGGGGTACTGTCTCCGCGCACTCCAAGCTCCTGTGGTACAGTCCCTGGGGGCTCCCTGTTACTGTCATACTGTCCCTGGGCACTCGCTTATATTGGGGTACAGTCCCTGGGCACTCGCTGTTACTGGGGTACAGTCTCTGGGCACTACCTTTTACTGGGGTACAGTCCCTGGGCACTCCCTGTTAATGGGGTACAGTCGCTGGGCTCTCCCTGTTGCTGGGGTACAGTCCCTGGGCACTCCCTTTTAATGGGGAATGGTCCCCGTGCACTCCCTGTTACTGGGGTATGGGCACCGTGTACTCCCTGTTATTGGGGTATGGCCCCTGGGCACTCCCTGTTACTGGGGTACAGTATCTGGGCACTCCCTGTTAATGGGGTACAGTCCCTGGGCACTCCCTGTTACTGGGGTACAGTTCCCGGGTGCTCCCTTTTACTGGGAACAGTCGCTGGGCACTCCCTGTTACTGGGCTACAGTCCCTCAGAACTCCCTGTTACTGGGCTACAGTCCCTCGGAACTCCCTGTTACTGGGGTACGGTCCTCGGGCACTCCCTGTTACTGGGGTACAGTCCCCGGTCACTCCCTGTTACTGGGGTACAGTACCTGGGCACTCCCTGTTACTGGGGCACGGTCCCTGGCACTCCCTGTTACTGGGGTACAGTCCCTGGTCGCTCCCTGTTACTGGGGTACTTACCCTGTGCACTCCCGGTTACTGGGGTACAGTCCCTGGGCACTCCCTGTTACTGGGGTACAGTCCCTGGTAACTCCTTGTTACTGGGGTTCAGTCCCTGGCGACTCCCTGTTACTGGGGTACGGTCCCTGGGCACTCCCTTTTACTGGGGTACAGGCCGTGGGGTCTCCCTTTTGCAGGGTTACAGTCCCCGGGCATTCTCTGTTACTGGGGTACAGTCCCTGAGCACTCCCTGTTACTGCGGTACTGTCCCTGGGAACCCCATGTTACTGGGGTACAGTCCCTGGGCACTCCCTGTTACTGGGGAACTGTCCCTGCGCGCTCCCTGTTATTAGGGTACTGTCCCTGGGCACTCCCTGTTACTGGGGTACAGTCCCTGGGCTTCCCCTGTTGCTGGTGTATGGTACCTGGGCACTCCCTGTTACTGGGGTACAGTCCCCGGACACTCCTTGTTACTGGGATACAGTCCCTGGGCACTCCCTGTTACTGGGGTAAGAGAGAGTGTATCCACTTGTGGGGAAGATCATAACTCGAGGCCATCAATATAAGTTAGTGAGCAAGAAATCCAATTGGGAATTCAGCAGATATATCTTTACCCAAAGAGTGCTGAGAATGTCGAGCTGGCTACCACAGGGCGTGGTTCAATAGTGTAGATGCATTTATGGGGAGGCTAGATAAGCAAATGAGGGAGAAGAGAATAGAGGGTTATGCTGATAGATTTAGATGAGGAAAAACGGGAGGAGGTTCGGGTGGAGCATAAACAGCGGCATGGACTGATTAGGCCGAATGGTCTTTTTCTGGCGGTATTTTAATAATGAGTGATTAAATCCCGGGATTGTATTTATTTCAGTTCTATTCTATGCACTCCAAATTAATCAGCGGCTGTGAACTGTTCACTGATTGAAATACGAGAAGTCCCGATGGATCTGGAATTGTTCATTTAATGTTGGAAACGCTCCACAGGTCATAACTCAGGATTTCCAGCTTTGCTTTAAAGTATTGCAGGTCCCGTGTGAGTTTCCATCCAAACTTTTCAACAAATAACAAAATCAAGGATTTGCCCTCTCTACCAAAAACCAAATGGTACTTATGGGGATCGTAATCCGCGACCTTGGTGTTGCATTAACACCACACTGTAACCAACTGAGCTAACCTGCCTTCTAGTCTCTGATTATCAGTTCATTTATGGTTGATTTTCATTTTTGTCGGCTCATTCACTATTTTCTCAGCAGGCTCTAAAAGAAAGACTTGTACTTATAGAGTCTTTCATAGAATCATAGAATGGTTACCACATAGAAGGAGGCCATTCGGCCCGACGAGCCCGTGCCAGGTCTCTACAAGATCACTTCAGCTTGTCCCACTCCCCCGCCCTTTCCCTGCAGCCCTGCAATGTTTTTCCCTTTTGAAAGCCACTCTTGAATCTGCCTGCACCACCGTTTCAGGAAGTGCACTCCAGATACTAACCACAACATTTGTATTTCTTAATAGAAGCGGGGACACTGCAGTAAAATAAAAAGCAAATTGCAGCAGATGCTGGATCTGGAATTGTTCATTAAATGCTGGAAACACTCCACAGATCAGGGAAAATCAGTGGACAGAGAAACACAGGGTTAACCTTTCAGGTCCATGAGCTCTCAGCAGAACTAACTCGGTAGCTTTGCATCAAAATATTGCAGGTCCCGTGTGAGTTTCCTTCCAATCTTTTTAACCTGCTCAAAAAGAACAAGAGACTAACTCAAAACAGAAATGTCAATAGCCCATAATGGGATCGAACTGCGACTTTGATGTTATTAATGCCACGCTCTAACCAACTGAGCTAACCCGCAGGCAGGTTTTGTGTATGTGTCCTAAACTTATATTTTCGAGACACTTTCTTTCATTTTTCTTCATTAATCTTCCTGCATACAACCTGCAGTTGTCGATCATACATTATCCGATCGGTAAATGCTGTAGATATGTCACTTTGTGACACACATGAACACAGTAAATACAAGTGCCAGTAAATCAGCTCCAACAAGCGAAAGTCTAACCACCGCCCCTTGACATTCAACAGCATTACCATCACCGAATCCCCAACCCCCATCATCAACAACAGCAACTTGCATTTATATAGCGCCTTTAACGTAGTAAAACGTCACAAATCGCTGCACAGGAGTATTTTCACACAAAAAATTGACACCAATCCACAGAAGGAGAAATTAGGGCAGGAGACCAAAAGCTTGGTCAAAGAGATAGGTTTTAAGGTGTGTCTTAAAGGAGGAAAGAAAGGTGGACAGGTTTCGGCAGGGAATTCCAAAGCTTAAGGCAACACAAGGCACGGCCACCAAAGGTTGAGCGATTATAATCAGGGATGCTCAAGAGGGCAGAATTAGAGGACCGCAGATATCTCAGGAGGTTGTGGGGCTGAAGGAGATTACAGAGATAGGGAGCGGCGAGGTCATGGAGGGATTTGAAAACAAGGGTGAGAATTTTGAAATCGAGACATTGCTTAACCGGGAGCCAATATAGGTCAGCGAGCACATGGGTGATGTGTGAACGGGACTTGGTGCGTGTTAGGAAAAGGGCAGCCTAGTTTTGGTTCACCTCAAGTTTATATAGGCTGGAATGTCGGAGGCCAGTTGGAATAGTCAAGTCTAGAGGTAACAAAGGCATGGATGAGGTTTTCAGCAGCTGATGAGCTGAGGCAAGGGCGGAGATGGGTGATGTTACTGAGGTGGAAGTAGGTGGTGTTTGTAATGCTGTGAATATTTGATCGAAAGCTCATTTCAGGGGCAAATATGACACCAAGTTTGTGAACAATGTGGTTTAGCCTCAGACAAATGATAGTGAGAGGGATGGGGTCAGTGGCTACGTAATTGAGTTGGTGGTGGGGTCTGAAAATAATTGCAAATTACAATCGAAAACATCAACATCCTGTGGGTTACCATTCAGATGAAGAGTGTGGTTACAAGAGCAAGTCACAGGCTCGGTATACTGCGCCGAGTGTCCCATCTGCTGACTCCCCAAATCATTTCCACCTTCTACAAGGGACAAGTCAGGAGTGTGTTGGAATATCACCACTTGCCTGGATGAGTGCAGCTCCAACATAACTCAACAAGCTCGACAGCATCCAGGACAAAGCAGCCCGCTTGATTGGCACCCCATCCATTGCCATAAACATCCACTCACTCCACGAGCAACACACCGTGTCTGCAGTCTGTACCATCTACAAGGTGCATTGCAGCAACTCACCAAGGCTCCTTCAACAGCACCTGCCAAACCCGCGACCTCGACCACAGCCTTATCTGCTGATGATACAAAGATAGGTGGAAAAGCAAGTTGTGAGAGTGACACAAGTCTTCAAAGGGATATAGATAGATTAAGTGAGTGGGGAAAAATTTGGCAGATGGAGTATAATGTGGGAAAATGTGATGTTATCCACTTTGGTAGGAAGAACAGAAAAGCAAAATATTATTAAAATGGAGAGAGACTACAGAATGCTTCGGTTAAGAGGGATCTGAGTGTCCTTGTACATGAAACACAAAAAGTTAGCATGTATTAATTTAGAAGGCAAATGGAATGTTGGCCTTTATGGCAAAGGCATGGAGTATTAAAGTAGGGAAGTCTTACTCCAAATGTACAGTTGCCACCACACCTAGAGTACTGCATACATTTTTGTTCTCCTTAATTAAGGAGTTTTTACTTGCATTGGAGACTGTTCAGAGAAGGTTCTCTAGGGTGATGGGATTGTCTTATGAGGAAAGGGTGGGCCTATACTTATTGGAGGTTAGACGAATGAGAGGTGATCATATGGAAACATATAAGATTCTAAGGGGGCCTGAGAGGGTAGATGCTGAGGAGGCTGTTTTCCCTCATGGGTGTATCTAGATTAAGGTGGCATGGTTTCAGAATAAGGGTTTGTCCCTTTAAGACGGAGATGAAGATGAGTTTCTTCTCTCAGAGGGTTCAGAATCTTTGGCATTATTCTACCCCAATGAGCTGTGGAGCCTGAATCATTAATTATATTCAAGGCTGAGATAGACAGATTGTTGAACTGCAGGAGAGTCAAGGATTATGGGTCAGCAGGCAGATAATTCGAGTTGAGGCCTGATCAGATCAGCCATAGACCTTATTGAATGTCGGAGCAGGCTCGAGGGGCCGAATGGACGACTCCTGCTCCTATTTTTTATGTTCACAGAAACCCCACAGTGCAGATAGAGGCCATTTCGGCCCATCGAGCCTGCACCGACACATATCCCACCCGATCCCCATAACCCCCACATATCCTACCCTACCGTGTAACCCCATGTATTTAATCCCCCTAACACTAAGGGTCAATTTATCATAGCCAATCAACCTAACCCACACATTTTTGGACTGTGGGAGGAAACCGGAGCATCCGGAGAAAACCCACGCAAACACGGGGAGAATGTGCAAACTCCACACAGACAGTCGCCCGAGGTTGGATTCGAACCCGGGTCTCTGGCGCTGTGAGGCAACAGTGCTAACCACTATGCCACCGTGCTGCCCTGTTATTATAAGGGCAGCCGGTGCATGGGAACACCATCACCTCCACGTTCCCCTCCAAGTTACACACCATCCCGACGTGAAAATATATCACCATAACTTCATCGTCACTAGGTTTAAATCCTGGAAATCCCTCCCTAACAGTACTATAGGGGTACCTTCACCACATTGACTGCAGCGGTTAAGAGGGCTTCTCACTACCACCTTCTCAAGGGCAATTAGGGATGGGCAATTAATGCTGGCCTTGCCAGCGATGCCCAAATCCTCGGAACGAATTAAATCAAATTAAAATAGTCACGACTGGATATGGCAGGATTTCATAGCTTTGTTCTGATCCGATGGTTGTTGGATCGCTTAGCTCTGTCTACACATGCTGTTTCCATAGTTTAGCATGTGTGTAGTCTTGTGTTGTAGCTTCATGAGGTTGGCACCTCATTTTTAGGTATGCCTGGTGCTGCTCCTGACACGCACTTCTACACTCCACATTCAACCAGAGTTGGTCCTCTGCCTTGATGCAAATGGTAAAGTGTGGGATCTGCTGGTCCATAAGGTAGCAGATTGTGGTGGAATACAATTCTAAAACTGAGGCCCCCTCTGCCCTCTCGGGTGAACATAAATGTTCCCATGGCACTATTGGAAGAAGAGCAGTGTGGTGAGGTTCATCCCGGTGTCCTGTAGCCAATACTTATCCGTAGATCAACATCTCTAAAACAGATTATTCTCGATTGTAACATTGCTAGTTGTGGAAGCTTGCTGTGCACAAATTGGCTGCTGCTGCTTTTCCTACATTACAACAGTGACTACAACTTCATTGGCTGTAAAGCCTTTTGAGACGTCCTGGGTGAAAGGCGCTGTAGAAATCCGACTCTTTCTTTTACAGCCTTCGAAGTCAACTGACAAAGACCAGAAATCAACATAAATTGAATATAACAATAAAATAAGTGGAACAAGGCCGGTTAGCTCAGTTGGTTAGAGCATGGTGCTAATACCGCCGAGGTCGTGGAATTGATGCCCGTACCGGCCATTTATTTTTTGTTGGCGTGGGTAGTTTTTTAATGTTGGTTTTTGCTGAAAAGAGTGGAACTGCAAAACCTTATTTCTGCCGAAAGCTCAAGGACTTGCAAGGTTGACACTGTGTTTTTCTGTCCACAGACATAACCTGATGTGTATGCTACTGCTAGTGGCCGCGTGGCCTAATGGATAAGTTTGTCTGACCTTTCAATACCTGATCCTGATAAGTAGCAAAAGGTTGTAGGTTCGATTCCTGCCGCAGTTGTTTTACAAACTTTTAGTTCGTGATCAACTTTATAAAACCAAACCGCGTTTCCACTCATTAGCTGAAGGTAATTTCCTTCCAAACACTGCAGGGCTCTTTGTATTTTGATGTTGTTTTGTGCGTGTATTGCTCACTAGATGCCAACAAATCCACAATAACAAATTGATGCCGATAAATTATCAGTGTTTCAATTGGAACAACAGCTTGGCGTTAATCAGTGTAATAAAGTGCAGTGGAGGGAATTTTGATCACATTCGGGGCCAGTGATCTCCACAGGGAGCAGATTAAATAAAATATAGAACTGGTGGCAAAGTTGCTGCTAGCAGAGTTCGAACCAGGATTTTGACACCATGATGATGACTGATCGGCAATGTGTGTGTGATGATGTGTGACTTGGAGGGGAATTTGCAGGTGGGAATGTTCTCATGTGCCTGATTCTCTTGTCCTTCTAGGTGGAAGAGGTCGCGTATTTGGCAGGTGCTGCCGAAGATGCCTTGACGAGTTGCTGCAGTGCATCTTGTCGATGGTACGCACTGCAGCCAAGGTACACCGTTGGTGGAGGGAGTGAATGTTTAAGGTGGTTGATGGGGTGCCAATCAAGCGGGCTGCTTTGTGCTGGATGGTGACGAGCTTCTTGCGTATTGTTGGAGCTACACTCATCCAGGCAAGTGAAGAGTATTCCATCACACTCCTTATTTTTGCCTTGTAGGTGGTAGAAAGGCTTTGAGGAGTCAGGAGGTGAGACACCCGCCGCAGAATACCTCTGAACTTCTCTTGTTTCCACAGTATTTATGTGGCTGGCCCAGTTATGTTTCTGGTCACTGGTAACCCCCAGGATGTTGATGGTAGAGGATTCGGCGATGGTAATGTTGTTGAATGTTAAGGGGAGGTGGTTAGACTCTCGCTTGTTCGAAATAGTCATTGCCTGGCACTTCTGTGGCCCGAATGTTACCTGCCACTTATCAGCACAGGACTGAATGTTGTCCAGGTCTTGTTGTATGCGGGCATGGACTGCTTCATTATCTGAGGAGTTGTTAATGGCACTGAACACTGCAATCATCAGCGAACATCCCCAGGTCTGACCTTATGTTGGAGGGAAGGTCATTGATGAAGAAGCTGAAGATGGTTGGGCCTAGGACACTGCCCTGAGTAAATCCTGCAGCGATGTCCTGGGGCTGCGATGACTGACTTTCAATCAACACAACCATCTTCCTTTGTGCTAGGTATGACTCCAATCAATAAAGAGTTTCCACCCCACCCCCCGATTCCCATTGACTTCAGATTTACTCGGGCTCCTTGCTGCCTCTCAGTCAAATGCGGCCTTGATCTCAACGGCAGTCACTCGCACTTCTCCTCTGGAATTCAGCACTTTTATTCATTTTGGACCAAGGCTGTAATGAAGTCGGGAGTTTCGTGGTTTTTGGCCAAAGCCAAAATGTGCATCAATTAGCAGGTTATTGGTGAGTAAGTGCCGCTTGACAGCACTGTCGATGACAACTTCCATCACTTTGCTGATGATTGAGGGTAGATTGATGGGGCGGTAATTGGCTGGATTGGATTTGTCCTGCTTTTTGAGGACAGGACATACCTGAGCAGTCTTCCACATTGTTGGTTAGATGCCAATGTAGTAGCTGCACCAGAACCACTTGGTTAGATGCGCAACTAGGTCTGGATCACGAGTCTCCAGCATGATAGCCGGGATTTGTGGTGGTTGGAGTGCCAATCAATTGAACTGATTTGTTCTGCATGGAATCGAGCTTCTTGAGTGTTTTTGGTGCAGCACACATCCAGGCAAGTTGAGAGGGTGGAAGAGCATGCCAAGAGCTGCACCAGGCGAAACAGAAAATGAGTTGCCAATCTGGGGAAGCTGCAACACAGGACTACACACATGCTAAAAAGCGGAAGAAGCGTTCTATAGACAGGGCTAATCAATCGCACAATCAATGGGTCAGATCCAAGCTCTGCAGTCCTGCCACATCCAGTCGTGAACGGTGGTGGACCATTAAATAGGAGGCTCCATGATTATCCCCATCCTCAATGATGCTGAGTCCAGCACGTGAGAGCAAAAGACAAGGCTGAAGCGTTTGCAGCCATATTCAGCCAGAAGTGCCCAGTGGATGATCCATATCGGCCTACTCCTGAAGTCCCCAACTAAACAAAAACCAGTCCTCAGCCCATTCGATTTACTCCACGTGATATCCAGAAACGGCTGAGCGCACTGGATACAGCAAAGGCTATGGGCCCCGACATCATCCCAGCCTTCGTGCTGAAGACGTGTGTTCCAGAACTAGCCACACCTCTAGCCAAGCTGGTCAAGTCCAGCTACAAAACTGGCATTTTTCCGACAATCTGGAAAACTGACCATGTGCGGCCCTTACTCACAAATAACCTGCTCATGGATGAACAGTTTGGGTTCCGCAAAGACCACTCGGCTCCCGACGTCACAGCAGCCTCGGTCCAAACATGGACAAATGATTCAAAATTCCAGAGATGAGGTGAGCTTGGCCGCCCTTGACATCAAGGCAGCATTTCATCGAGTGTGGCATCAAGACGCCCTAGTAAAACTGAAATCAATGGGAATCAGGGGGGAAACGCACAACTGGCTGGAGTCATACCTAGCATAAAGGAAGATGGTTGTAGTGGTTGAAGGGTAATCATCACAGCCCCAGGACATCGCTGCAGGAGTACCTCAGGGCAATGTCATAGAATCATAGAAAGTTACAGCACGGAAGGTGGCCATTTTGGATCATCCTGTCCGTGCCGGCCAACATAGAACCATTCAAACTACTCCCACGTCCCAGCGCTTGGCCTGTAATCCTGCAGTTCACAGCAGCCCAAGTGCACATCCAAGTACTTTTTAAACGTGATTAGCGTTTCTGCCTCTACCACCCTTTCAGGAAGTGAGTTTCAGACCCATACAACCGACTGGGTAAAGAAATATCACCTCTAATCCGCTCTAAAGCTTCCACCGATTACTTTAAATTTGTGCCCCCTGGTTGCTGACCCCTCTGCTAAGAGAAATAGGACCTTTCTTTCCAATTGTTCTAGGCCGCTCATTATTTTATACACCTCAATGTGGTCTCCCCTCAGCCTCCTCAGTCCGAAGGACAACAAAACCAATCTTTCCTCATAGCTAAGGTTCTCTTCTCCCGGCAGCACCCTTGTAAATCTCCTCTCTACCCGCTCTAGTGTAATCACATATTTCCTGTAGTGTGGTGACGAGAACTGCACGCAGTGCTCTAGCTGATGCCTAACCAGTGTTTTGTTCCATTTGAAGCATAACCCCCTTGCTCTTGAATTCTATGCCACGATTAATAAAGTCAAGCATTCCGTATGTCTTCTTAATCACCTTATCTACCTGGCCTGCTAACTTCAGGGATCTGCAGACATGCTCACCAACGTCCCTTTGCTTCTCTGCACTACTCAGTGTCCTACCTTTTAATGTGTATTCCCTTTCCTTGTTAGCCCTCCCCAAATGCATTACCTCACACTTATCTGGATTGAATTCCATTTGTCACTGTTCTGCCCACCTGAGCAATTTATTGATATCTTCCCGAAATCTAGAGCTTCCTTCTTCAGTATCAACCACACAGCCGATTTTAATATCATCTGCAAACTTCATAATCATACCCGCTATACTCAAGTCCAGATTATTCATATATACCACAAAAAGCAAGTGACCTAGTACTGAGCCCTGCAGAACCCCAGATCCTAGGCCCAACCATCTTCAGCTACTTCATCAATGCAGTTCCCTCCAACATAAGTTCAGAAATAGAGAAGTTCGCTGATGACTTCACAGTGTTCAGCGCCATTCACAACAACTCAGGAAATGAAGCAGTCCATTCCCGCAAGTAACAAGACCTGGACATCATTCAGGCTTGGGCTGATAAGAGGCAGGTAATATTCGCGCCATAGAAGTACCAGGCAATGACCATCCCCAATAAGAGAGAGTCTATCCACCTCCCCTTGACAGTCAATGGTATTACAATCGCTGTAACCCCAACGATCAACATCCTGGGGGTCACCATTGACCAGAAATTTAACTGGACCAACAACATAAATAATGTGGCAATAAGAGCGGAAGGGAGGCTAGGTATTCTATGGCGTGTATCTCCCCTCCTGACTCCCCAAAGAATTTTGACCATCTACAAGGCACAAGTAAGGAGTGTGATGGAATATTCCCCACTTGCCTGGATGAGTGCAGCTCCGACAACTCTCAAGAAGCTCGATACAATCCAGGACAAAGCAGCCCACTTGATTGGCACTCCATCCAACCCCATAAACATTCACTCTTTTCACCATCGGCATACCATGTACTGGGGATTGGCTAACGGACAGAGAGCAGAGAGCAGGAAAAACGTGTGTACCATCTACAAGATGCACTGCAGCAACTCGCCAAGGCTTCTTAGGCAGCAGCTCCCAATTCCGCGACCTCTGCCACCTAGAAGGACAAGGGTAGCAGATGCACGGGAACACCACCACCTCCAAGTTGCCCTCCATTCTGACTTAGAAGTATATCGCCGATCCTTCCTCGTCCCTGGGTCACAATCCTGGAAGTCCCACCCTAACAGCACTGTGGGAGCACCTTCACCACACGGATGCAGCGGTTCAAGAAGGCCGCTCACCACCACTTTATCCCGGGCAATTAGAGCTGGGCAATAAATGCTAGCCCTGCCAGCGATGCCCGCATATCATAAACGAGTAAAAATAACTCACTCTGCCAACTTCTTGCCCAATCACATAACATGTCTATATAAATTTGCAGTGTCTTTATATTCTCCTCACAACTTATTTTCCCACCGAGCTTTGTATCATCAACGAACTTGGATATATTACACTCGGCTCCACATCTAATTCATTGATATGGATTGTAAATAGCTGAGGGACAAGAACTGACCATTCCGCACTCCACTAATTACTGCACTATCTGACATTGCGAAAATCATCCGTTTATTCCAGCTCTCTGCTTTCTGTCCGTTAGCCAATCCCCAGTACATACTAATATATTACACCCAATACAATGAGCACTAATCTTGTGTAACAACCCCTTGTTTAGCACCTTATCGAATGATTTCTGAAAATCCAAATATACTACATCCACTGGCCCCCCCTTATGTACCCGGCTAGTTGCACCCTCAAAAAACCGTAACAGATTTGTCAAACACGATTTCCCTTTCATAAAAGCGTGTTGACTCTGCCTAGTCATATTTTAATTCTCCAACTGCCTTGCTACTGCGTCCTTAGTAATAGATCCTAGCATTGTTCCAACGCCTGATGTCAGGATAACTGGCCTCTAGTTCCCTGTTTTCTCTTTCCATCCTTTCTTGAAAAGCGGGGTAACATTTCCTGCCTTCCAAGGCAGGGGGACCGTTTTAGAATCTGGGGATTTCTGGAAGATCCAAACCATCCTCTGCTAACCGTTGCTTTACGTCAGCTGTGGCTCAGTTGGTAGCACCCTCGCATCTAAGTCAGAAAGCTGTGAATTCATAGTCGCACTCCAGAGACTTGAGGACAATAATCTAGGCTGACCCTCCAGTGCAATACTGAGGGAGTCCTGCAATGTCGGAAGTGCCGTCTTTCAAATGAGATGTGAAACAGTTGGCCCCGTCTCTTTCTCTCAGTAGGATGTAAACGTTCCCATCCCACTATTTCGAAGAAGCAGAATTACCCGCAGTGTCCTCACCAATCATCACTACAACAGATGATCTAGTTATTATCACATGGCAGTTTGTGGAAGCTTGCTGTGCGCAAATTAGCTGCTACCTTTCCTACACTACAAGCAACTACACTTCAAAAAGTACTTCATAGGCTGTAAAGTTCTACTGCACCATATCTGCAGCCACTCCATTTAAAACCAAAGCATGTAGGCCATCAGATCAGGGGATTTGTCTGCTTTTATTCACATTGATTTCTCCATTACTTTTTCTTTAATAACATTAATTCCTTTAAGTTCCTCATGATCATCAGACCTTTTGTTATCCACAATTTCTGGTGTTTCATTTGAGCCTTCTACTGTTTAGAGAGATGCAAAATATTTGTTTAACTTCCATGCAATTTCCTTGTCCCCCATTATAAATTCTGATCTCTCTGCCTCTGAGGGACCCACGTTTACTTGTGCTAATCGTTTCATTTTTACATACTTTAAAAGCTTACAATTTGTTTTTATATTTCTTTTTAGTTGACTCTCATATTCTACTTTCTCCCTCTTTATCAATCTCTTGACCATCCTTAGCGGAATTTTAAAAAATCTCCTATTCCATAGGATTACTTAACTTTTTGGCAACCTTTTAAGACTCTTCTTTTAATGTAATACTATCGTTAACATCTCTAGTTAGCCATGGTTGGACATCTTTTCCAGTGGAGTGTTTTTATTCGTCTGGGGATTTTACATTCGTTGAGAATTAGGAATTATAAGTTTAAGAGTTTGACATTGCTTTTTTACCATCATATCTTTTAATCCCTTTTATCAATCTACCTTGGTCAAGTCACCCCGCATATCCCTGTTTTTTTTAATTCATTGATGGGATGTGGGCGTCGATGGCTAGGCCTGCATTTACTGCCCATCCCTAATTGCCCTTGAGCAGATGGTGGTGATCCACCTTCTTGAACCGCTGCAGTCCATATGATGTAGTTACACCCAAAATGCTGTTAGGACGGGAGTTCCAGGATATTGGCCCAGCGACAGTGAAGGCACGGCGATACAGGTCCAAGTCAGGATGCTGTGTTGCTTGGAGGGGAACTTGTAGGTGGTGATGATCCCATGCGTCTGCTGCCCTTGCCCTTCTAAGTGGTAGAGGTCGCGGGTTTGGAAGGTGCTGTTGAAGGAGCTTTGGCAAGTTGCTGCAGTGCATCTTGTAGATGGTACACACTGCAGCCACAGTGCCCCAGTGGTGGAGGGAGTGAATGTTGAAGGTGTTGGATGGAGTGCCAATCAAGCGGGCTGTTTATCCTGAATGTTGTCGAGCTTCTTGAGTGTTGTTGGAGCTGCACTCATCCAAGCAAGAGGAGAGTATTCCATCACACTCCAGACTTGTGCCTTGTAGATGGTGGAAAGGTTTTGGGGAGTCCGGAGGTGAGACAATCGCCACAGAATTCCCAGCCTCTGGCCTGCTCTTGTAGCCACAGTATTTAAATGGCTGGTCCAGTTCAGTTTCTGATCAATGGTAACCCCCAGGATGTTGATAGTGGGGGTTTCAGCGATGGTAATACCAGTGAATGTCAAGGGGAGATGGTTACAGTCTCGCTTGTTGGAGATGGTCATTGCCTGGCACTTGTGTGGTGCGTATGTTACTTGCCACTTGTCAGCCCAAGTAATTGAATTTGTTTAAATTATGACCCTATCTTCTGACTTAACCGCATCATTCACAAACTTAATATGATATTAAATCATGTTATGTTCACTCCTACCAACATGACCCTTTACTATAAAATTACTAATTAACTCTGTTTCATTACACAATACTAAATCAAAAATAACTTGTTCCCAAGTTGGCTTGAAATATTATTCTAGACAACTGTTTCGAAGCATCCCATGAACTCGTCCTCCAAAACCTTCTGCCAATTTTGTTTGCAGCCTTAATGCAGATTAAAGACCCCTTGTTTATTGCATTGCCCTTGATACATGCTACACTAATTTGCTGATTAATACACTGTCCAACACAATTATTACAATTAGCGTTCCAATAACCTATTGTTATCTGCCCTTTGTTATGTCTTACCTCCACCCATACTGGATCTACATTCAGATTTACTGGTCTATGTACTTTTCTCACAACTGCCTTTACCTCATCCTATTAAATTAGTTCTACCCGCCTCCTTTTCCATTATGCTTATTGTTTCTAAGATTCAAGCACCCGGGAATATTTTGTTCCCAACTTTGGTCACCCTGAAACCACGTCTCAGTATTGGCTACTGCATCAAACATATTATCGCTATTTGTATCATTACTGTATCTCTCTTTTAAGGAAAGTTTCATGCATTCAGATAGAGCGCCTTTAATATTAACTGCTCTACAACCTGATGTATCTCTTGGGATAATACATTTTCCCTTACCGGAACCCTTATTAGGGTTTGTTTTCCTTGAAGCAGCGAAGGTTAAGAGGTGTTCAAAATCATGAAGGTTTTGACAGAGTAAATGAGGAGTTCTTGTTTCCAGTGACAGAAGGTTTGGTAAACAGATGACACAGATTTAAGATGATTGGTAAAAGAACCAGAGGCGACATGCAGAAATATGTTTTTAAGCAGCGAGCTGTTATGATGTGGAATACGCAGAGGAAGTAGATTCAATAGTAACTTTCATAACAGAATTGGACAAAGACTTGAAGGGAAAATGCACATGGCGATGCTGAGGATGTTGTGGATAGCACATTCAGTGAGTTGGTCACACCGCAGGTAAAGGCTAGCTCAGACAGTAAATGGGTGACCAAAAGGCAGGGTAAAGGCAGGAAGGTAGTGCAGGAGTCACCTGCGGTCATCTCCCTCCAAAACAGGTTTACCGTTTTGGGTACTGTTGGGGGAGATGACTTATCAGGGGAAGGCACCAGCAGCCAGGTTCAGGGCACCATGACTGGCTCTGCTGCACAGAAGGGCGGGAGAAAGAGGGATAGGGCTATAATGATAGGGGATTCAATTGTAAGGGGGATAGATAGGAGTTTCTGTGGCCGAGACCGAGACTCCAAGATGGTATGTTGCCTCCCTGTCAAGGATGTCTCGGAGCGGGTGCAGAGCATTCTGAAGGGGGAGGGGGATCAGCCAGTTGTCGTGGTACATGTAGGTACCAACGATGTAGGTAAAAAGAGGGAGGAGGTCCTACAAGTTAATTTAGGGAGTTAGGAGCTAAATTGAAAAGTAGGACCTCAAAGGTAGTAATCACTG
The DNA here is from genome assembly GCF_052327205.1 of Somniosus microcephalus. NCBI lineage: Eukaryota > Metazoa > Chordata > Chondrichthyes > Squaliformes > Somniosidae > Somniosus > Somniosus microcephalus. The sequence continues at coordinate 22,381,550 of NW_028225186.1, read as the reverse complement.
GATTGCTACCAGTGCCACGAGCTAATAAGTTTAGAGAGAGTAAGATAGATAAGCTAAATACGTGGCTTGAGCAGTGGTGCAAGGGAGAGGGATTTAAATTCTTGAGGCATTGGAACCAGTTCTTGGGGAGGAGTGACCTGTACCAAGGGGACGTTCTACACCTGAACTGTGAGGGAGCCGATGTCCTCGGGGTAATATTTTCTAGGGCGGTTCGGGAGGATTTAAACTAATTTGGCAGGGGGATGGGAACCTAGGTAGTGGAAAAGAGGGAAGTCATATGAAGTCAGAAATAGATGGTAGAAAGGTGAGAAGCAATAAGCAAAGGAGAGAAACACAAAGGGCCAAACTAATTCATAATGAGAGTGTGAAAAAAGCAAGCCTGAAGGCTTTGTATCTTAATGCTAGAAGCATTAGGAACAAGGTGGATGAATTAGTTGTGGAAATAGAGGTAAACAAGTATGATTTGATTGGGATTACAGAAACGTGGCTGCAGGGTGGGCAAGGCTGGGAACTTAACATCCAGGGATATACAATATTTAGGAAGGATCGGCAAAAAGGTAGGGGAGGTGGGGTAGCATTGCTGGTAAAGGAGGGGATTAATGCAATGGAAAGGAAGGATATTAACTCGGATGAAACGGAATCTGTATGGGTAGAAATGAGAAATAGCAAGGGGAGGAAAACGTTAGTGGGTGTGATATATAGGCCTCCAAATAGTAATATGGAGGTGAGGGAAGGCATAAAAAGGGAAATTAGAGAAGCGTGCGATAAGAGCACAGCTGTCATCATGGGTGACTTTAATTTACATATTGATTGGACTACCCAAATTAGTAAAAATTCTGAGGAGGAGGAATTCCTGGAATGTTTTCGGGACGGTTATCTGGACCAATATGTCGAGGAGCCGACTCGAGATCAGGCCATTTTAGACTGGGTATTGTGCAATGAGAAGGGACTTATCAGCAATCTTCTTCTACGAGGCCCCTTGGGTCAGAGCGATCATAATATGCTCTGAGTCGAGATGGAGAGTGAGGAAATTGAATCAGAGACTAAGGTCCAGAACTTAAATAAAGGGAATTACGAGGGTATGAGACGGGAATTGGGTAAGATTGATTGGGTGGTGTTTCTGGGGGGATTGACAGTGGATAGACAATGGCAAGCATTCAAAGATAGAATGGAAGAATTCCAGAACATGTTTATACCGGTTTGGCATAAAAATAAACCTAAAAAGGTGACTCAACCGTGGATAACGAGGGAAATTAGGGACAGCATAAAATCAAAAAAAAGGGCATATCAACTGGCAAAAAAAAGCACCAGACCGGAAGATTGGGGGCAGTACAGTATACAGCAAAAGAGGACAAAGGGATTAATCAGGAAGGGGAAAATAGAATACGAAAGTAAACTTGCAGCAAACATAAAGACAGACTGCAAAAGCTTTTATCGGTATATCAGGAGGAAAAGACTGGAAAAATCCCAAGTCGGTCCCTTGCAGTCCGATTCGGGAGAATATTTAATGGAGAATAAGGAAATGGCAGACCAATTAAACTCATACTTTGGTTCTGTATTCACAAAGGAGGACACAAATAACCTCCCAGGAATATCGGCAAACATAGGGACTAATGAGAGGGAGGAGCTGACAGAAATTAGTATGTCTAGGGATATGGTGTTGGGTAAGTTGAGGGGACTGAAGGCCGACAAATCCCCGGGGCCTGATAAACTACATCCTAGGGTACTTAAGGAGGTGGCCCTGGAGATAGCAGATGCTCTAAGGATCATCTTCCGGAACTCCATTGACTCGGGAACAGTACCCGTGGATTGGAGGGTAGCTAATGTTATCCCAATATTTAAAAAGGGGGGTAGAGAGAAAGCAGGGAATTATAGACCAGTAAGCCTTACATCGGTTGTGGGCAAAATGCTAGAGTCCATTATTAAGGATAAAATAGCGGAGCACTTGACAAATGGGGAAAGGATCGGACAGAGTCAACATGGATTTACAAAGGGTAAATCGTGTTTGACTAATCTGCTGGAATTTTTTGAGGAAGTAACTGGTAAAATAGATGGGGGAGAGCCAGTGGATGTGGTGTACCTTGACTTCCAGAAAGCCTTCGATAAGGTTCCACACAAAAGATTATCATGCAAAATTAAGGCTCATGGGATTGGGGGCAAAGTATTAACGTGGATAGAGAACTGGCTGGCGGATAGAAAACAGAGAGTTGGAATAAACGGCTCGTTTTCGGAGTGGCAGGCAGTGACCAGCGGGGTGCCGCAAGGATCTGTCCTGGGACCCCAGCTGTTCACAATATATATAAATGATCTGGATCAGGGAATTGGATGCAATATTTCCAAATTCGCTGACGACACTAAACTAGGAGGAGGGGTGGGCTCTGATGAGGATGTCAGGAGGCTACAGTGCGATTTGGACAGGTTGGGGGAATGGGCGGATACGTGGCAGATGCACTATAATGTGGATAAATGCGAGGTTATCCACTTTGGGGGTAAAAACAGGAGGGTAGATTATTAACTGAATGGCAATAGATTGGGAGATGGGGAAGTGCAGAGGGACCTGGGTGTTCTTGTGCACCAGTCACTGAAGGAGAGCATGCAGGTGCAACAGGCGATTAAGAAGGCAAATGGTATGTTGGCCTTCATATCAAGGGGGTTCGAGTATAGGAATAGGGATACCTTACTACAGCTGTACAAGGTGCTGGTGAGACCGCATCTGGAGTATTGTGTACAGTTTTGGTCGCCCCATCTGCGGAAGGATGTTCTTGCCATGGAAAGAGTGCAACGGCGATTCACCAGGCTGATACCTGGAATGGCGGGAATGACCTACGAAGAGAGATTAAATAGTTTGGGCTTGTACTCACTGGGGTTTAGAAGATTGAGAGGGGATCTCATCGAAACATATAAAATTATGGCAGGCCTGGACAGGCTGAATTCAGAGAGAATGTTTCCAATGGCCGGGGAGCACAGAACCAGGGGCCACAGTCTAAAAATAGCGGGCAAATCATTTAAAACAGAGATGAGGAAGAATTTCTTCACTCAAAGAGTGGTGAGCCTGTGGAATTCCCTGCCACAGAGGGCTGTGAAGGCTAATTCAATAAATATTTTCAAGAGAGAATTGGATATATTTCTGAAGGCTAAGGGGATTAAGGGTTACGGAGAAAAGGCGGGGACGGGGTACTGAACTGGTAAGATCAGCTATGATCTTAGACGAAGATCAGCCATGATCTCATTGAATGGCGGAGCAGGCTCGAAGGGCCGAATGGCCTACTCCTGTTCCTATCTCTATTTTTCTATGTTTCTATGAAAGAGCAGGGGAGTAGTACAAACTGGATATCTCCACCAAAGATCCATCACAGGTACTCTCTCTCTCTCTCTCTCTCTCTCAATCAAACAAGGCTAAATGTATTCAATGATCCAGCCCCCCCGGCTCTCTGTGGCAGAGAATTCCACAGATTTACGACCCTCTGAGAGAAGAATTTCCTCCTCATCTCCGTTCTAAACGGGCGACCCTTTATTCAGAGTCTGTGCCCCTGAGTTCCAGATTCCCCACGAGGACAAACATCCTCTCTGCATCTACCTTGTCGAGCCCCCACAGAATCTTATATATTTCAATAAGATCACCTCTCATTCTTCTAAATTCCAATGATTATTGGCCCAACCTGCTCAATCTTTCTATATAAGTCAACCCCATCATCTCAGGAATCAACCGAGTGAATCGTCTCTGGACTGCCTCCAATGCAGGTATAGAAACATAGAAACATAGAAGATAGGAGCAGGAGTAGACCATTCGGCCCCTCGAGCCTGCTCCGCCATTCAATGAGATCATGGCTCAACATGCAATCTCAGTACCCTGTCCCTGCCTTCTCCCCATATCCCTTGACCCCTTTAGCCTTAAAAAAATATCTAACTCGTTCTTGAATATATTTCCTGAATTGGCCTCAACTGCCTTCTGTGGTAGTGAATTCTATAGGTTCACCACTCTCTGGGTGAAGAAATTCATCCACATCTCTGTCCTAAATGGCTTACCCTTTAGCTTTAGACTGTGACCCCTGGTTCTGGACTCCCCCGCTATCAGGAACATCCTTCCTGCATCTAGTGTCTCTAGTCCTGTTAGAATTTTATAAGTTTCAATGAGATCCCCTCTCATTCTTCTAAACTCCAGCGAGTATAACTCCAATCGACACAATCTCTCCTCATACGTCATTCCTGCCGTCCCAGGAATCAGTCTGGTCAATCTTCGCTGCACTCCCTCCATGGCAAGATCACACTTCCTCAGATAATGCGAAAAAAAACTGCACATAGTACTCAAGTTCTGGCCTCAACAATTCCCTGTACAGTTGCAGCAGGACTGCCCTGCTTTTTATCTCCAACACTTTTGCAATAAAGGCCAACATTCCATTTGCCTTTTTGACTCCTTGCTGTAGCTGCATGCTAACCTTTTTGTGCTTCATTCACAAGGACACCCAGGTGCCTCTGAACTGTAGCATTTTTTAATCTCTCCATTTAAATAATAATTCGTTTTTTTATTTTTCCTGCCAAAGTGAAAAGCACTTTTCCACATTATTTTCCATCTGCCAAATGTTTGTCCATTCACTTACTCTGTCTATATCCCTTTGAAGATTCTTTGACTCCTTTGAACAACTTGCTTTCCCACCCATCTGCAAACTTGGCTACATTACACTCAGTCCCTTCATCCAAGGCATTAATGTAGATTGTAAATAGTTGAGGCCCCAGCACCGATCCCTGTGGCACCCCACTAGATACCATTCACCAAACGGAAAATGACCTGTTTATCCCGACTCTCTGCTTTCTGTTAGTTAGCCAATTCTCTATCCATGCTAATATATTATGCCCAAATCCGTGAGGTCTTATCTTATGCAGTAACCTTTTATGTCGGATTTTATCGATTGCCTTCTGGAAATGCAAGTACCCCTCATCCATTGGCTCACGTTTGTCCACCCTTCTCATCACATCCTCAAAGAACTCCAGCAAAGTTGTTAAACATGATTTCCCTTTCATAAAAACATACTGACTCTGCTTGACTGCATTATGATTTTCCAAATAGCCTGCTACTGCTTCCTTAATGAAGGACTCCAGCCTTTTCCCAACGACAGCTGTTAGGCTAACTGGTCTATAGATTGCTGCTTTCTGCCCCATACGGGCTGTCATAAATCGCAACTTCTACAAGAAGTAACTCAGGAAGTACTATTGAACGGCCAGCTGAGGGCGCCATCCGAAAAGTACCATTACTCGGCCGTGGGCCTAACTTGGCCAGAGACAATCTGGAAACAGGAAGCTAGTGACTACTAACTAGAACCCCATGTTTTGTTACAAGTCGATAAAAGCCTTGCGTTATGTTCAACCAAGTGCGTAGTGAGTCTTTATTACGTCAATTTAATCGACTTGTTTTCCTCTCCACGCTTTGGGTGATTCGGAACAACTAGCTGCAACTCGAACCGCAGAAAGGAACTTGGGCAAGAAACTGATCCATCATGGAAAAACTCCTTAGACCCACTCGTCTCGACCTGTACCCGACTGCACCTGCGGCAGTGAAGGTATGGAAGCATTGGTTTTGTAGCTTTAGCAACTTTCTTGAAGAATGTGGGGCAGATACCCCTAACAAGTTACGAATGCTTATTAACTACGTTTCCCCTCATGAGCATGATTATATTGAGGACTGTATAGACTTCAACGCTGCTATCCAAATTTTACAGCAGCTAAATGTCAAGTCCTCGAATGAAATCTTTGCTCGATGTATACTGGCCACAACTCGGCAGCAGCCTGGGGAATCACTCGATGAATTGCTCCAGAAACTCCAAGGCTCAGCAAATATTGTAACCTTAAAGCGGTGACAGCTGAACATTATCAAGAGGAACTAATCCGCAATTTCTTTCTCAATGGGATTGTGCCCCCTTTTATATGTCAGCGCCTGCTGGAAAATAATACCCTCAATTTACGGGCCGCTTATGACCAGGCGTGTTCCCTGGACTTGGCTAAGAAGAATGCATACACTTATCTATCACCACATGCACGGGCGGCGGCTATAACCTGTAATAAATCTATTGATATGTCTCGGGCGGATGCCCCCGCTGATGATGACTCTACTCTAATGGAAGACGACCCTACCCTTGAGGCCTTTGCTGATGACGACCCCGCCCTAGCAGCATCCTGGCAATCAGGAAGATAGTGTTTCTTTTGTGGATGTACGTTCCATTACAGAACATTTTGCCCAGCTTGTAATGCGACCTGCAATCATTGCAGCAAGAAAGGACACTTTTCCAAGGCATGTCCGTCACTGGCCTCTGCTAAAAAGAAAGGCCGCTCCTCTAAAGTATACCGGTCGAGAGCTCCTGTTAGCTTCACAGCTGCTATCTATGGAGCTGCTCCTCCCCCAAGAACCACAGCTGTTTTTCCCCAACATTTGTCCCATGCAGCCTCGAAGGATTCATTAAATGGGCACACTCTAAGCGTGCTAATTGAGTCCTGCCGCTGTGACAGCTTCCTTTGTAAGCGGGCTGTCAGCAGGTTAAAGCTGTGCATTTATCCCTCGGAGAGGGAGATTGCAATGGCTGTGACGACTCTGACCACCAATTCTTCTGGCTTCTGTCTTGGCAACCTCATCCTCAATGGTTGCACGTATCCCTCCACCCGGCTCGGAGTACTCGCAAACTTATGTAGCGATGTGCTTCTGGGACAGGACTTCCAGAAGCAGCACAAAAGACTCACTTTTGAGTTTGGTGGGTCGAAGCCAGAGCTTACCATTTCTAAGGTGCCATTTTGTGAGCTCTCGGCGGCCTTACTTGGTGAGCGCTCCCTGTTTGACAATCGCTCCCCCCGCTATAAACCCATAGCCACCAAATCGCGGCGCTTTAGCCAAGATGACTGAGCATTTATTGAGGCAGAAATCTCTCGCCTTTTAGCATTTGGTAATATTCAGCCGTGTTCATCTCCCTGGCGGGCTCAAGTCGTTGTTGTGAAAAACACTTTAAAACAACAAAAGAAACGCCTGTGTAGTGATTATTCGCAGACTGTTAATCAATTTACCGATCTGGATGGCTACCCGCTACCACGCACAGATGATATGGTCAACAACCTTGCCAAATACAAGGAATTTTCAACCTTGGATTTAAAGAGCGCATACCATCAGGTATTGCTGAAAGACTCTGACAAAAAGTATATGGCCTTTGAGGCCAAAGGTCGGCTTTATCTGTTTCGTTGCCTTCCATTTGTGGTCAGCAATGGGGTGGCCGTCTTCCAACGAGCCATGGATGGCCTAGTCCTGCAAGAGACCTTGATGGATACCTTTCTGTATTTAGACAGTATCACTATTGCCGGCCGTGATGAAAAGTAGCATGACACCAATCTTCAGAGAATTTTTGACGTTCTCCGTTTTCGCCACTTAACGTTAAATGAATCCAAATTGGTGAAGTCGGTGCCTACAGTGAACATTTTCGGCTAATGGATGGGCAGCGGTGTTATTAAACCAGACCCAGAGCGACTTCGTCCACTTCAGAAGGTCCCTTCATCGGGCACTTGGCATGTTTGCTTATTACGCAAAGTGGATACCTCACTTCTCCAATAAAATACAGCCCCTGCTTCATGCGAAGTCTTTTCCATTGGAAGCAACGGCTATTTTTGCCTTCAACCTCCTCAAACGACAGCTGCAGAAAGCCACGCTTCGCGCAATTGACGAAAACCTTCCTTTTGTGGGTGAATGCGATGCATTGGAAGTGGCGATCTCGGCTACCTTGAATCAATGTGATCGACCCGTGGCATTCCTATCCAGAACCTTACAGGGTAGCGTTATCCATTACCCCCCCGTCGAGAAGGAGGCTACAGCCATTATCGAGGCTGTACGCCAATGGAATCATTTTCTAGCTCGGCGTGATTTCACGCTCAAAACTGATCAGCGCTCTGTGGCCTTCATGTTGGATAACCGGAAGCGCACGAAAATCAAAAATATTAAAATTCAACTCTGGAGGATGGAGCTGCCCGCATTTGGATACACTATCTGTTACCGACCCGGCAAACAGAATGTGACCCCAGATACCTTCACACGGGCATTTTGCTCTTCAATGTCAATGTCGATTCTGGTGGATCTGCATATGGACTTATGCCATCCTGGCATTACCCGTATGATGCACTTTGTGCGCTCCAAAGTCTACCATTCTCAATGCAGCATATAAAGAAAACAATCTCCTCCTGTAGGATTTGTGCCGAAATGAAAACACAATACTTCCGCACATCAGATGACTTATTCATACATGCAATGCAGACTATGCAGAGGCTCAGCATAGACTTCAAAGGGCCATTGCCTTCATCAACGCGGAATGCCTACCTACTTACGATGGTAGACGAGTATTCACACTTTCTCTTTGCTCTCCGCTGTCCTAATATGCTTACCTCTAGGGTAATTAAATGCCTCAATCAGGTCTTTTCCCTTTGCGGGATGACCAATTTTATCCACACGGATCGGGGTCCCTCCTTTCTGTCGAATGAAGTTAAAAGTTATCTCTCCCAACGGAGTATCGCCTCGAGTAAGCTGACACCATAACACCCAATCGGCACTGGACAGGTTGAACGATACAATGCCATCATCTGGAAAGCTGTCCATCTGGCACTGAGGCCATGCAACCTACCAAACCAGCAGTGGGAAACTCTGATCCCCGACGTGTTACACTCTATCAGTTCTCTTCTCTCCACATCCACTAATGTCACACCTCATGAGTGATTCTTCAAGTTCCGGCGTCGCTCTACATATGGGACATCTCTACCATCATGGTTGGTGGCTCCAGGCCCTGTGCTACTCCGGAGGTTCGTCCGGACTGCCAAGAACGACCCTCTCATTGATGAGGTGGAGTTAACGGAGGTAAACTCCATGTATGCGCACGTGTGATACCCCAATGGCTCCCTGCCCAACCGATCACATGGGCCCGAATGATGAAATATCCCAGTACGATGATGTCAACACTCTGCACCCCTATGAAGATGATGCCCTACCTGGGACATCGAGGGACCTGCTGGCAGTGCTACCGGATCAACTCAGGGAGCCAAACGCTCCCTGTAGGATGGCCACCCGAAATCAGGACGCCGTGCAATCTCCGGCTATGACCCAGGATGAGGCCAGCTCTGCGCCTGTGGGGACCTGCACCCGGAGTCATGAAATTCCCAGGTCTCCACAGGACGATCAAGACAACACAGACTCGACTGGCTTACCGGTATGGGACAAGCGACCCAGGGACCAGGACACGGTCCGGGGAGACATGCCTTCCGGCCACAAGCAGAAAGCTAAATGACTATGGCTATATTTGGTCCACCTAGACCGTTAAAGGAAGACTGGACTTCCAAAACTTTTAGGGAGCAAGAGTGTCATAAATCGCAACTTCTACAAGAAGTAACTCAGGAAGTACTACTGAACGGCTAGTTGAGGGCGCCGTCCGAGGAGTATAAATACTCGGGCATGGGCCCAAGATGGCCAGAGACATTCTGGAAACAGGAAGCTAGTGACTACTAACTAGACCTCCATGTTTTGTTACAAGTCGATTAAAGCCTTGCTTTATGTACAACCAGGTGCGTAGTGAGTCTTTAATACGTCACATATTATCGATAGATTTGAGGATATTAAGATAATCAATGGAAATGGGGATGGAGCAGGAAAGTGGAGTTGATGTAGAAGGTCAGCAGTGATCTTATCTTATGGCGGAGCAGGCTCGATGGGTAAATGTACTACTCCTTCTCCTATTTCTTATGTTCTTATGTTCATCCATCACCTCCTTTGCTCACTGACCTGCACTTGCTCGCGTTCTGTTAACCCCTGGAGATTAATATTTTCATCCTCGTGCTCAAAGCCCGCCATGGCATCACCCCTGCCTATTGATATAACCTTCTCTAGTTCTTCTACCTTCCATGATCTCTGCACTACATTGATTCTGACTTTTTTAGCACATCCCTGATTTCTATCACCCCACCATTGGCCGCTGTGCCTTCAGATGCCTGGGGCCTAAGCTCCGTAATTTCCCGCATAAAAGTAGACGAAACGGTGCAATTTACGAGGGCCTGAAGAAACAGAGAGACCTGGGGTTCTCCAACACAAATCTTTGAAGGTAATAGGACGAGTTGATAAAGCTGTTTAAATGCATGCGTGATCCTCGGCGTTTTCAACAGATGCATAGAGTACAAAAGTGAGGAAGTTATGCCTTACCTTTATAAATCTCTGCTTAGGCACTAGCCGGCGTATTCTGTCTAATTCTGGGCATCACAATTTAGGACGGAGACCAAAACCTTGGAGAGGATGCAGAGGAGATTTACTAGAATGGCACCAGGAATGGGGAGCTGCAGTTATGTGGATAGACTGGAGAAGCTTGTGTTGTTCTCCCTAAAGCAGAGAGGGTTAAGGAGAGATTCATTACTGGGGTTCAAAATCATGAAGGAAGTGATGTAAGAAAAGGAGTCTTACACATCAAGTAACTTTAAGATAAGCTTTAAGCAACTTACAAACACACTATATACAAGAGAGGTCTTTACCATGCCTCTGGTAGAAGCCTCTTACAATACTGAACAGTCCAGTATTTATACCAGTCCAACAGGAAGTGACATATGACAGGAAGTGAGGCATGTACACAGTTCATAGTTCATAGTTCACAGTTGACAGGAAGTGATGACATAATTTCCCGGAAGTTATTATTATTATCACAGGAAGTATGTAGAATCTGTTTCCAGAAAGGTTGGTAACCAGAGGACAGAGATTTGAGATCATTCGCAAAAGCAACAGAAGGGGAGATAAGGTACTTTTTTTAAACAGTGAGTTGTTGTGAGCTGGAAGACATAGACTGAAAGGGCGTTGGAAGCAGATTCAAAAGCAACTTTCGAAATAGAATTGGATAAATACTGGAAGGGAAACATTTAAAAGGCGGATGTTGCCAGGACTGGAGAATTTTAGCTATGAGGAAAGATTGGATAAGTTGGGCTTCACATAAAGGGCGATCCCATACCGCCCGCTTAGGGTCAGCATCCGAGACAATATTCTCGGCCTAAAAATTTACCAATGATCATTTAATCAGGTTGTTTTTATGAACAGTGCATTACTTTTCTACCCAACTTCCACATTGGTTTGTTTGATGGAAAGGCGCATGTCACAGCGAGGACTAACTGATTCACTAACTAACCTTTAACTGGCTCCTGGGGAGAAGCAAGTACAAGTTCTGAAGATTAGTTTGTCTGCCCTCGGCCATTTAAGGTGCAAGTGGATCGCCGGCACTGCTTCTTTCTCTTGAACAACAGGAGGCGCGGATAACAAGGGTCTCTTTTCATTAAAACATCATATTTCGGGCCGATCTGATCTGAAGATTTTAAAGTATTAAATGAAGGGGCAGATAGATAGAAGTAGACTGGTTCAGTATTTGAGGGGACAGGAGCGGGAATTTATGGATGCAATAATATAATTTCAGGGAATCTGAACAGAGAGCGGCGGAAACTTCATTGCACAGATAGTTGTGGGGCTGTGAAATTCACCTCCTGGTTAGTGCTTGAGGCCGAAACCACGTCAACGATCAAAATTAAACTGATAGGAGGATGACGGGATAGTGGAACAGTGTGAGTAAATGTGATCAGAACCATTTGCTCCTGTGGTCATGAACGCCAGCATTAGAATCCTGAAGAAAATTAGCTTCAGGTGTGAATGTTGTGGAATTTACCCACGAATATATGTGGTTAATGTTTGTTGTAAATAACAGCATGTTTTGAATGAAATCTTGCATAATAGGGTTTGGGGGGATGTTTCACCACTTTATCATTCTTTCGACAGTCAGATTAAATGTCTGCAATCTCGTTTGCAGTTTGTCAACATGTGGAAAGACTTTTCTCCAATTATTTCATCCAAAGGTTTCTCTAATCTGTGTTCATAACTAAAGACTCTCACCCTTTGAGACATCTTAACTTGGTCAACGTTTAGGCCGGATTAACACATCAGTTTAACTCGTCATTTATCTCAGTGCTGTTTGTGGGACATTGTTGTGCGCGGATTGTTTTTTCAGCTTTCCCTCCAAAAACAAGGTGGTTGCAATTCAAAAGCATGTCATTGGCTGTGAAGAGTTCTGGCAGCTTCGGAAGAAGTGAAGCGCGCTGGAGGAATGGAAGATATTGTTTCTTTACTTTTCTATTACTTTCTCTCTTTCTTTCTCTCTCTCTTTCTTTCCTTCTTTCTCTCTTTCTTTCTTTCTTTATTTCCTTCTTTCATTCTTTCTTTTTCAAATTCTTTCTCTTTCTTTGTTTATTACGTTCTTTTTCGCTTTCATTCTTCCTTTCTCTGTTTCTTTCTTCATTTCTCTCTCTCTTTCTTACTTTCTCTCCTTCTTTTCTTCTCTCTTTCTTTCTATCTTTCTCTTTTTCTTTATTTCTTACTTTCTTTCTTTCCTTCTTTCTTGCTTTGTTTCGTTCTTTCTTACTTTCTTTCCTTCTTTCTCTCTATCTTTCATTATTTCTTTCCTTCTTTCTTTCTCTCTTTCTTCCCATCTTTCCTTTTATGTTTCCTTCTTCTTGCTTTTTTTCTTTCTCTCTTTCTTTCATTCTTCTGTTCTCTCTTTCATTCTGTCTTTCTCTCTTTCTTTCTGTCTTTCTTACTTTCTTTCTCTGTTTCAGTCATTCTTCCGTTCTTTCTTCTTTCTTCCTTTCTATCTATCATTCTTTCTTTCATTCATTATTTCTTTCTCTCTTTCTTTCCTACTTTCCTTCTGTCTTTCTCTCTATCTCTCTTTCTTGCTCTCCTGATTTCTTTACCTCTTTCTTTCCTTCTCTGTTTCTTTCTCTCTTTCATTATTTCCCTCTTTCCTTCTGTCTTTCTTTCTATCCTTCTTTCTTACTTTCACTTTCTCTTGCTTTCTGTCTTTCTTTCTCTCTTACATTATTTTTCCTTTCTCTCTTTCTTTCTTACATTCTATCTCTATTTCTTTCATTCTTCCTTTCTCTCTTTTATTCTCACTTACTTTCTTTTTCTTTCTTACTTTATTGTTCTCTTTCCTTCTCTATTTACTTCTTTCATTCTTTAATTCTTACTGTTCTTTCTCCCTCTTTATATACACGCACATATATATATATATATATATATATAGATATAAACCTTCAAGTCTTTCAGTTGCTCCATTCCTATCATTTTTTGCTGCAATCCATTTTTTCTCTTTTCTCTCTGCCTGATCTACTAAAATGACTGTATTCTCCTGAATGCCAAGTAATATGTCTCATGCGGTGGCGCAAAACATCTGCAGTCTTCGGATCTGAATATCAGGCGCTGTGCATAATGGGCAGCCGATCCAACAGCACTGGTTTCCTCCACTGCCCCAAATGAATTTCTTGGTCAAAATGTCGATATCCCACTTTGGTCTCTTACACGCTTACATCTTACACACCGGCTCAAAGTTAGTGCCGTGCTTTTCAAAGAGCCAGCACAGGCAAGATGGGCTGAATGGCCTCCTTCTGTGCTGTACGAAGCTATAATCCTATGATCATCAATCGACTTACTGCACAGGTTCACCATGTCCACTGTCCTCTCTGGGGGGAGTGGGAGTAAAGCCCAGCTATTCTCCTTACAATAGAATCACCTATCACTAGAGCTTTCTGTTCTTTTTCCTCCCGTCCTCGGCAGCAGGACCTCCCTTGGTGCCAGGAAGTTGGCTGCTGCTGCCTTCCCCCGATTATCCATCTCCCTCAACAATATCCAAAAGTGGCATATCTGTTAGAGAGGGGGATGGCCACAGGGGCCCCCTGCACTAGCTGTCTGTGCCTCCTATTCTGCCTGGTGGTCAACCATTCCCTTCCTGCCTGTGCAGCCTTTATGTGCGGTGTGACCAACTCCTTAAACGTGCTCTCCACGATGTCATCAGCATTGCAAATATAGAGTATGTATTCATTCGTAGCTCCAGCGCCGCAATGCTGACTGCCAGTAATTGCAGCTGGACACACTTCATGCACACATGGTCGTCAGGGACACAGGAAGTGTACCTGATTTCCCAAATAGTGCAGTAGGAGCATGCAACGGGGCCGATCTGTGCTGTCATGACTTCCCCATTTATTGATTAAAAATAAATCAAATCAATACCACCAATTACAGTACAATTAAATGATATACTTAAGAGGAACAGCACCTCATCTTCCGATTAGGCAGTCTGCAGCCTTCCGGTCTCAATATCGAGTTCAACAATTTCAGATCATAACCTCGGCCCCTATTTCATTTTCACTTATATTTTTCCACTCCTTTCCTTTCCCCCCCCCTTTCCTTTTTCTCTCTCACACCTGGCAGCTATCTTTTGCCCTGCCAGTACACTTTACACCTAATCACAGCCTATTACCATCTCGTCTAGCTTCTAATCTCTTTTACTTCTTTTGGTTCTTTTATTCTTTTGTCCGATCGCAGCCCTGCCTTCGATCTAGTTCCTTTTCTCTCCAGTTTTGAAGAAGGGTCAAACCCGAAACGTCAACTCAAATTTCTCTCCACGGATGTTGCCTGACTTGCTGAGTTTTTCCAGCATTTTCTGTTGTTATTTCGGATTTCCAACATCTGCAGTATTTTGCTATCGATATACTTAAGGGCCCTGGTTTATTGCACTCCCCGCTACACAACAGAGAAATTACAAACTAAAACGGCAAAAAATTAAGAACTTCTAAACTTTATAAGCTATTAACCTTAACTATCAAACTGTAGAGTAGTATGAATACACGCCTGGTCGTACATACCCAATCAGATGCTTCCTCTTGCCTGCGTCACTTTTTCAATTATGACGTGGCTCTAGAAAGCCATTGCTGGTCTGTGAGATTGGTCCGCCTCTGAAAAAAACCCGCGAACATGAGCTTAAATACTGACCAGCTTCTCCCGACACTGGGCCTCTGAAAAACTGCCCATGAAACTGAGTATAATACTCACCGGCTTCTCCCGACACTGTGGCGTGAATGTTATCTGCCACTGATCAGCCCAAGCCTGAACATTGTCCGGGTCTTGTTGTATGTGGGCATGCAATGCTTCATCATCTGAGGAGTTGTGAATGGCACCTGTGGGTGAAAAAGTTTTTCCTCAAATCCGCTCTAAACCTCCTGCCCCTTACCTTGAATCTACACCCCCTGTTTATTGACCACTCTACTCCTGCTCCTATCTTCTATGTTTCTATGTTAACAAGAATAGGCTATTCAGCCCCTCGAGTCTGTTATGCAGGAACAGGAGGAGACCATTCAGCCCGTTGAAACTACTATACAGGAAAAGGAGGAAGCCATTCAGCCTCTAAAGCCTGTTTCACTGGAACAATAGTAGGTGATTCAGCCACTTCAGCCTGTTATACAGGCACAGGAGGAGCCCATTCAGCTCGTCAAGCCTTTTATACATGAGCAGCAGGAGGCCATTCAGCCCCTCGAGTCTGTAATACAGGAACAGGAAGAGGCCATTCAGCCCCTCGAGCCTGTTACTCAGCAACAGGAGGAGGCCATTCAGCCAATCGAGCCTGTTACACTGGAAAAGGAAGAGGCCATTCAGCCCCTCGAGCCTGTTATACAGGAACAAGAAAATGCCATTAAGCCCCGGATCTTATTACACAGGAAGAGGAGGAGGCCAGTCAGCCCCTCGAGCCTGTTATAAGGGAAGAGGAGGAAGCTCTTCAGCCTTTCCAACCTGTTATACAGGAAAAGGAGGAAGCCAGTCAGCCCCTCAAGCCTGTTATCCAGGAAGAGTAGACGATTCAGCCACTCCAGCCTGTTATACAGGCATAGGAGGAGGCCAGTCAGCTCATCAAGCCTGCTATACATGAGCAGGAGGAGGCCATTCAACCCCACAACCAGTTACGAAGGAACAGGAGGAGGCCATTCAGCCCCTGGAGTCTGTTATACTGGAACAGGAGGAGACCATTCAGCCCCTCGAGCCTGTTATACTGGAACAGGAGGAGTCCATTCAGACCATCGAGCCTGTTATACAGGAAAAGGAGGAGGCCATTCGTCCCATCGATTCTGTTATACAGGAAATGGAAGAGGCCAATCCGCCTTCCAGTCTGTAACACTGGAAGAGTAGGAGGCCATTCAGTCCCTCCAGCCTGCTATACATGAACACGAGCATTCCACTCAGCCCCTCGAGGCAGTTACACAGGAAAAGGAGGAGGCCGATCTTCCCTTCGAGGCTGTTATACAGGAACAGGAGGAGGCAACACAGACCTCAAGCCTGTTACTCATGAACAGGAGGAGGCTATTCAAACACTAGAGCCTGTTACACAGGAACAGGATGATGTCATTCAGCCCCTCGAGTCTGTTACACAGGAACAGGAGTGGTCCATTAAGACCCTCTAGCCTTTCATACAGGAACAGGAGGAGGTCATTCAACCGCTCGAGTCTGCTATACAGGAACAGGAGGAGTCTAATAAGCCCCTCTAGTCCGTTACACAGGAACAGTTGAAGGCGGTTCACACCATTGAGGCAGTTATCCAGGAACAGGAGGAGGCTATTCAGCCTTGCGAGCCTGTTGCACGGGACCAAAAGGAAGCCATTCCGTCCCTCAAGCCTACTGAAAAGGAGCAGGAGGAGGCCATTCTGCCCTGTAAGCCTATTACAAAGCTAGAAGCCAATCAAAGTGGTACAGTGGTTATAAGAACAAAATATCATAAGAAAGAAGACCAAGAGAAGTCCACACTGCCCCTCGAGCCTGCTCCACCATTCCATAAGATGTCGGCTGATCCTCAACCGCAACTCCACTTACCCGCCCCATCTCCATATCCCTTGATTTCACTAGAGTCCAAAAATGTATGTATCACAGCCTTGAATATACTCAAAACTCAGCACTCACAACCCTATGGGACAGAGTGTTCCAAAGATTCAGAACACTCTGAGTGAAGAAATTCTTCCTCATCTGAGTCTTAAATTGCCTACCCATTACACTGACACTATGCCCCCTAGTTCTGCGGAATCCAGCCAGGGGAAACAACCTCTCATCAACTACATTGTCAACACCCATCAGAATCTATTTTGTTTCAATGAGATCACCTCCCATTCTTCTGAACTCCAGAGATCATAGGCCCTTTCTACACAATCTCTCATCGTAGAAACATAGAGGATAGGAGCAGGAGTAGGCCATTCGGCCCTTCGAGCCTGCTCCGCCATTCAATGAGATCATGGCTGATCATCCAAATTCAGTACCCTCTCCCTGCCCTCTCCCCATATCCCTTGATCACTTTAGCCTGAAGAAACATATCCAACTCTTTCTTGAATATATTTAATGAACTGGCTTCCACCGCCCTCTGTGGCAGAGAATTCCAAAGGTTCACCACTCTCTGGGTAAAGAAATTCCTCCTCATTTCTGTACTAAATAGCTTACCCCTTATCCATTGACTATGACCCCTGGTTTTGGACTCCCCGGCCATCAGAAACATCCTTTCTGCATCTAGTTTGTCCAGACCTGACAGAATTTTATAGGTTTCGATGAGGTCCAATCTCAATCTACTAAACTCCAGTGAGTATAAGCCCAATCAACACAATATCTCCTCGTACATCATTCTTGCCATCCCTGGTGAATTTTCGCTGCACTCCCTCCATGGCAAGAACGTCCTTCCTCAGGTAAGGTGACCGAAACTGCACACAATACTCAAGGTGTGGTCTCACCAAGGCCCTGTACAACTGCAGCAAGACATCCTAGTTCTTGTACTCGAACCCTGTTGCAACGAAGGCCAACATACCATTTGCCTTCTTAACCATCTGCTTCACCTGCATGCTTACCTTCAGCGAATGGTGAACAATAACACCCAGGTCTCGTTGCACTTCCTCTTCTCCCAATCTATTGCCATTCAAATAATAATCTGCCTTCCTGTTTTTGCCACCAAAGTGGATAACCTCACATTTATCCACATTATAGTGCATTTGCCATGTTTCTGCCCAATCACCCAACCTGTCCAAATCGTACTGGAGTATCACGACACCCTCCTCACAGCTTACCCTCGCACCCAGCTTTGAGTCGTCTGCAAATTTGGAGATATTACATCCAATTCCATCGTCCAGATCATTAATATATGTTGTGAACAGCTGCGGTCCGAGGACTGATCCTTGCGGCACACACTAGTCACTGCCTGCCACTCGGAAAATGACCCGTTTATTCCAAATCTTTGCTTTCTGTCCGCCAACCAGTTCTCTATCCAAGTCAATACCTTGCCCCCACTCCCTTGTGCCTTAATTTTGCACGCTAATCTCTTATGTGGGTCCTTATCGAAAGCCTTCTGAAAGTCCAAATACACCACATCCACTGGTTCTCCCTTATCTATTTTACCAGTTACATCCTCAAAAATTCCAGTAGATTAGTCAAGCATGATTTACCATTTGTAAATCCATGTTGACTTTGTCCGATCCTGTCACTGCTTTCCAAGTGATCTGCTATTACATCTTTTATAATATACTCTAGCATTTTCCCCACTACCGATGTCAGGCTTACCGGCCTAGGGTCTTGAGGGAAGTGGCGGTAGGGATTGTGGTTGCATTGGTAATAATTTTCCAAAACTCCCTGGACTCAGCAAAGGTCCCAGCAGACTGGAAAACTGCTAATGTAACACCCTTATTTAAAAAGGGCAGTAGACAGAAGGCTGGAAACTATAGTCCGGTTAGCCTAACATTTGTGGTAGGTAAAATTTTGGAGTCCATTATTAAGGAGACAGTAACAGGACATTTGGTTAATCATAATTTAATAGGAAAAAGTCAGCATGGTTTTATGAAGGGGAAGTCATATTTGACAAATTTGCTGGAGTTCTTTGAGGAAGTAACATATAGGGTGGATAAAGGGGAACCAGTGGTCATAGCGTATTTAGACTTCCAAAAGGCCTTTGACAAGGTGCCACACAAAAGATTATTGCTTAAGATAAAAAATCACGGGATTGGGGGTAATATTCTGGCATGGATAGAGGATTGGCTATCTAACAGAAGGCAGAGAGTTGGGATAAATGTTTCATTCTCAGGCTGGCAATCAGTAACTAGTGCTGTTCTGCAGGGATCAGTGCTTGGTCCCCAACTCTTTACAATCTATATTAACGATTTGGGCGAGGGGACCGAATGTAACAAATCAAAGTTTGCAGATGATGCTAAGATGGGAGGGAAAGTAGTGAGTGAGGAGGACATAAAAAACCTGCAAGGGGACATAGACAGGCTAAGTAAGTGGGCAGAGATTTGGCAGATGGAATACAATACTGGAAAGTGTGAGGATATACACTTTGGCAGGAAAAATGGTAGAGCAAGTTATTTTCTTAATGGCAAGAAACTGGAAAGTAATGAAGTACAAAGGGATCTGGGGGTTCTGGTGCACGAAACTCAAAAGTTTAGTATGCAGGTGCAGCAAGTGATTAAGAAGGCCAATGGAATGTTGGCTTTCACTGCTAGGGGTTAGAATATACAAATAGGGAGGTATTGCTTCAGTTGTACAAGGTATTGGTGAGACCGCACCTGGAATACTGCATATAGTTTTGGTGTCCATACTTAAGAAAAGACATACTTGCTCTCGAGTCAGTACAAAGAAGGTTCACTCGGTTAATCCCGGGGATGAGTGGATGGACATATGAGGAGAGGTTGAGTAGATTGGGACTCTACTCATTGGAGTTCAGAAGAATGAGAGGTGATCTTATTGAAACATATAAGATGGTGAAGGGTTTGGAACGTGTGGATGTGGGGAGGATGTTCCCGATGATGGGTGAAACTAGAACTAGGGGGCATAGTATTAGAATAAGGGGCTGCTCTTTCATAACTGAGATGAGGAGGAACTACTTGTGGTAAACCACTTTTATCGTTCACTATCGTTACACTATAGTTATCACTGTTGTATTGTTCTCACTGTTCTCACTGTTGTATCACTATACGAGGTCGCCTCTTGTCGCGCTGTTATACCTGGGCTGACCACCTCCGACTCCGCCCATGGCTCCACCTACCTGCCCAGGTATAAAGGTAGTCGACTTGCTGGTATTCCTCCTTGTTGGACCCGATCACCCACGAGGGTGGGCTCTGTTATTTAGTCAATAAAAACCTTTAGTTACGTTCCTAACTCGTCGCTTTTATTGGACGAATTGATAGGTATATCACTACTTCACTCAGAGGGTGGTAGGTCCATGGAATATGCTGCCCCAAAAAGCTGTAGAAGCTACATCATTACATAAATTTAAAACATAAATGGACAGTTTCCTAGAAGTAAAGAGAATTAAGGGTTATGGGGATCAATCAGGAATTTGGACATGAGTCTAGGTTCGGAGTGGACTTGGCCCTGTGGGTAGAGGAGCGGGCCCAGGGGCCGTGAAGCCTGATCCTGCTCCTATTTCGTGTGTCTAATTCTGTTAGATTCAGGAGATGGTTCCGTGAGAGTAGATTGGCGGTTAGGATCAGATCAGCCATGATCTTATTGAAAGGCGGAGCAGGCTCGAGGGGCCGATTGGCCTACTCCTGCTCCTATTTCTTATGTTCTTCTGTTTTTATAATTCCCCACTTTTTCTCTACCACCTTTTTTGAATAGTGGGTTAACATTAGCTACCCTCCAATCCATGGGTATTTTTCCAGAGTCTATGGAGTTCTGGAAGATGACCAGCAATGCATCTACTATCTCTAGAGCCACTTCCCAGGAACCAATCTCGTGAACCTTCGTGCACTGGCTCCAAGGCAAGTATATCCTTTCTTAAATAAAGAGACCAAAACTGTGCTCAGTGCTCCAGGTGTGGTCTCACCAAGGCCATGTACAATTGTAATAAGACTTCTGTATTCTTGTACTCCAACCACATTGCAATGAATGCCAGTATGCTAGTTCCCTTCCTTATTGCTTGCTGTACCTGCATGCTAGCTTTCTGTGTTTCTTTTCTTTGGACACTTAAATCTCTCTGAATACAACATTTGAAAGTTTCTCAACAATTAAAAATTATTCTGTTTTTCTATTCTTCCCACAAAGTGAATAACCACGCATTTCCCTACATTATACTTTATCTGCCACCTTACTGCCCACTAACTTAGTCTATCTATATCCCTTTGCAGACTCTTTGTGTTCTCCTCTCAGCTTACTGTCCCACCTGGCTTTGTATCATCAGCAAACTTGGATAATTTACACTCGGCCCCTTCATCTAGGTCATTAATATTAACTATAAATAGCTGAGGCCCCAGCAGTGACGCTTGTGGCACCACACTGGTTACAGCCTGCCAACCTGAAAAAGATCAATTTAATCCTACACTCTCATAGAGTCATAGAGTCATAGAGTTTTACAGCACAGAAAGAGGCCCTTCGGCCCATCGTGTCCGCGCCGCCCATCCACCCCTGTCCTGTCTAATCCCATTTTCCAGCATTTGGTCCATAGCCTTGTATGCAATGGCATTTCAAGTGCTCATCCAAATGCTTCTTGAATGTTGTGAGGGTTCCTGCCTCTACCACCCTTTCAGGCAGTGAGTTCCAGATTCCAACCACCCTCTGGGTGAAAAAGTTCCTCCTCAAATCCCCTCTAAATCTCCTGCCCCTTACCCTGAATCTATGCCCCCTTGTTATTGACCCCCCTACTAAGGGGAAAAGTTCCTCTTTATCTACCCTATCTATGCCCCTCATCATTTTGTGCACCTCAATCAGGTCCCCCCTCAGCCTTCTTTGCTCCAAGGAAAACAACCCCAGCCTGTTTAGTCTTTCTTCATAGCTGAGGCGCTCCATCCCAGTTAACATCCTGGTGAATCTTCTCTGCACCCTCTCCAAAGCAATCACATCCTTCCTATAGTGAGGCGACCAGAACTGCACAAAGTACTCCAGCTGTGGCCTCACCAGCGTTTTGTACAGCTCCATCATAACCTCCCTGCTCTTATATTCTATGCCTCGGCTAATGAAGGCAAGTATCCCATATGCCTTTTTAACCACCTTATCTACCTGTTCCGCTGCCTTCAGAGATCTATGTACATGTACACCAAGGTCCCTCTGACCCTCTGTACTTCCTATGGTCCTACCACTCATTGTGTATTCCCTTGCCTTATTTGTCCGTCCAAAATGCATCACCTCGCACTTTTCAGGGTTAAATTCCATTTGCCACTTTTCCGCCCATCTGACCAACCCGTTTATATCGTCCTGTAGCCTGAGGCTTTCCTCCTCGCAATTTACCACCCCACCAATTTTCGTGTCATCTGCGAACTTACTGATCATACCTTTTACATTCTCATCCTTTACTCTGTTTTCTTTCCATTAACCAATCCTCGATCCATGCTAGTATATTACCCCCAACCCCATGAGATCTAATCTTATGTAATAAGCTTTTATGTGGCACCTTATCGGATGCCTTATGGAAATCCAAATATACTACATCCACTAGTTCCCCTTTAGCTACCCTGCAAGTTAAATCCTCAAAAAACGCTAATAAATTTGTCAAACACGATTACACATTAAACTATGTTGACTCTGCCTAATCATGTTATGATTTTCTAAGTGACTTGATAACACTTCCTTAATAATGGATTCCAGCATTTTCCTGATGACTGATATCAGTTTTGGATGATCAAAACCAATGCATCCACTATCTCTTCAGCCACCTCTTTTAGAACCCTAGGATGTCGGCCGTAAGGTCCAGGGAATTTGATGGCATTTAGTCCCATTAGTTTCTCCACTATTTATTTTTATACTTGCATTAATTATGTTAAGTTCCTTACCCTGCTTAGACTCTTGGTTCCCCACCATTTTTGGTACACATTTTGTGCCTTCTACAGTGAAGACTGATATAAAATATTTCTATAATGTGTCTGCCATTTCCTAATTCCCCAGAATAATTTTTCCTGTCTCAGCGTCGAAGAGACCAACGTTTACTTTTGCTTCTCTTTTGCTTTGTACATACTTGTATAATTTCTTACAATCGGCTTTTATATTTCTTGCTAGGTTTCTCTCATAATCTATTTGATCACTTTCTCTCAATTTTTTGGTCAACCTTTGCTGGTCTCTGAAACTCTCCCAATCCACAGGCATACTATTATTCTTTGCAACATTATGAGCTTCTTATTTCAATGTAATGCTATCTTTGAATTCTTCAGTTTAACTCGATTTGATCACTTTTCCTGTGGAGTTACAGAACCAGTAATCCAGAGACACACCAGATTTAGAATATCAAACCTCTTCTTGTGGAAAAGAAGGCATCCATTCAGCCCCTTGATCCTGTTACTGAAGAACAGGAGGAGGACATTCAGCCTCTCAAGCCTGACACACAGGAGCCGGTGGAGGCTGCTCAGCCACTTGAGCCGATTACACAGCAATAGGAGGAGACTATTGAGCCCCTGCAGCCTGTTATAAACGAACTGGGGGAGGACATTCTGCCCTCAGGCCTGTTACACAAGAGCCGAAGGAGGGCATTAAGCCGCTCTAGCCTTTTACACAGCACATGTGAAGGCCAATCAGACACTCGAGATTCTTACATAGGAAAAGGAGGAACCAAGTTAGAGCACTGAAGACTGTTTAAAAGTAATGTATAGACACCATTAAGCCCCTCGAGCCAGTTACAGAGGGACAGGAGGAGGCCATTTAGCCCCTCGAACATGGTAAATAGGAATAGGAGGATTCCATTTAGACCTTCAAGCCTGTTACAGAGGAACAGGAGGTGGGTATACAGTCCCACCGGCAGGACAGATCCACCAGGTAGAACAATGTTTACAGTCGGGAGGGAGACTCATTGGGAGTCCTCAATATTGGCTGCGGACCACAAGAAGTCTCAGGGCATCCGGTCAAACATGGGCAAGGAAACCTCCTGCTGATTACAACGTACCACCCTCCCTCAGCTGATGAATCATTAATCCTCCATGTTGAACACAACTTGGAAGAAACACTGAAGGCAGCAAGGGCACAGAATGTACTCTGGGTGGGGCACCTCAATGTCCATCACCAAGAGTGGCTCAGTAGCAACACCGCTAACCGAGCTGGCCTAGTCCTGAAGGACATGGCTGCCAGTCCAGGCCTGCGGCAGGTGGTGAGTGAACCAACACGTGGAGGAAACCCTACTTGTCCTCCTCCTGACCAATCTACCTGTCACAGATGCAAAGCTGTTCAATAGGTATTCATTGGCTGTAAAGCACTTTGGGACATCCTGAGGTCGTGAAAGGCGCTGTAGAAATGCAAGTCTTTCTATCACAGCCTTCTAATTTAAAGTGACTTAGTTGGCAAAGACCAGAAACAGGAAGGGTACTACAGAAAGGGGGTACTTAAAAAATAAATAAGAGAGCGAAGAGGGGGCAAGAAAAAACACTGGCGGGCAAAATATAGGAAAATCCCAAGGTGTTTTATAAGTATATTAAGGGCAAGAGGATAAACAGGCAAGAGTAGGGTCCATTAGGGACCACAGTGGCAACCTGTGAGCAGAGCCAGAAGATGTTGGTCTAGTTGTAAATTAATATTCTGCATCTATGTTCACTATGGTGAAGGACCAGATAGGAATATAAATCAGGAAGGGGGGTTGTGATATTGTTGAACAAATTAGTATTGAGAGGGAGGAGGTACTAGCAGTTTTAACGGGCTTACATTTCGATAAATGTGTCCCAGGCTGCTGTGTGAGGAGATTGCAGGGGCTCTGACACAAATTTTCAGAACTTCTCTGGCCACAGCGGGGGTGCCAGAGGTCTGGAGAATAGCTAACGTACTACCATTATTCAAGAAGGGTAGTAGGGAAAAACCAGGGAATTACAGGCCAGTGAGCTTAAGGTCAATGGTAGGGAAATTATTGGATAAAATTGTGAGGAACAGAAATAGTCTCCACTTGGAGAGGCAAGGATTAATCAAGGATATTCAGCATGGATTTGTCAGGGCGAGATCATGTCTAACCAATCCGATTGAATTTTTCAAGAGGGTGACTAGCTGTGTGAATGAGGGTAGTGCATTTGATGTAATATCCATGGAATTCAGTAAGGCTTTTGACAAAGTCCCGCATGGGAGACTGGTGACGAAGTTAAGAGCCCATGGGATCCAGGGCAATTTGGCACATGGGAACTAAAATTGGCTTAGTGGCAGGAGGCAGAAGGTTATTTTTGTGACTGGAACCCTGTGGTCAATGCTGTACCGTAGGGATCCGTGCTGCGTTCTTTGCTGCTTGTAGTGAACATTGATGATTTAGCTATGAATGTAGGAGGTATGATCAGTAATTTCGCAGATGACACGAAAATTTGGCGGAGTGGTAAATAGCGAGGAGGGAAGCCTCAGATGCAGGACAATATAGACAGGATGGTCAAATGGGCAGAACAGTGGCAAATCGAATTTAACCCTGAAAAATGGGAGGTGAGTCATTTTGGGACAACTAAAATGGCAAAGGAATACACAATGAATGGTAGGACCCTAGGAAGTACAGAGGATCAGAGAGAGCTTGGTGTGCATGTACATGGATCCCTGAAGGTGCAGGACAGGTAGATAAGGTGGTTAAAAAGTGATATGGGATACTTGCTTTCATTAGCCGAGGTTTAGAATATAAAAGCAGGGAGGTTATGATGGAGCTGTATAAAACGCTAGTTAGGCCACAGCTGGAATACTGTGTGCAGTTCTGGTCGCCACACTAGAGGAAGAATGTGATAGCATTGGAGAGGGTGCAGAGGAGGTTCACCAGGACGTTACCTCGGCTGGAGCGCTTCAGCTCTGAAGAGAGACTGGAGAGGCTGGGGTTGTGTTCCTTAGAGCAGTGAAGGCTGAAGGGGACCTGATTGAGGTGTACAAAATTACGAAGGGCATATAAAACTGAAATAGAAATGAGCTTTCCCACTTAGTAGGGTGGTCAATTACCAGGCTGCATACTTCAAGTTAAGGGGCAGAAGGTTTAGAGGGGATTTTAGGAAAGACTTTTTCACCCAGAGGATGGTTGGAATCGGGAACTCACTGCCTGAAAGGCTGGTAGAGGCAGGGACACTCACAACATTCAAGAATCATTTGGATGAGCACTTGAAACGACATAGCTTACGAGGCTAAGGACCAAGTGCTGGAACGTTGGATTAGAATAGATAGGGTTTGATCGCCGTTGCAGACACGATAGGCTGAAGGGCCTCTTTCTTTGCTGTATAACACTATGACTCTATCTATCTATGACTATGAGAGGGACTGGGGGTGGATTTTTGAGAAACGGATGATAACAGTGTTTTTGGAAAAAGGGGGCAGAAGCTGAGAAGAGGGACACTTATTAAATATCAACCAATATGGGGCCAGGAACTAGACATTGAGCTGTTAGTTAAATGGATGTTTAATATTGTTGCCATTTGACACAATTATAATAACATCTGGACGAAGATACTTATTCTCCTAATTCCCTTCAACTGCCTACAGAGTGATGTGTAACGCTATACATGCTGCTCCAGGTCGATGTCAGTCACTGCTTGTTGATCGATTAGATGGGGCTCAGTGGGCAGCACTCTCGCTTCTCGACTCAGAAGGTTGTGGGTTCAGAATCCCATTACAAGATGCTTGAGCATAACAACCTAGGTTACACTCCAGGATAGTATGGAGTGCGGAACTGTCGGAGGTGCCGCCTTTTGGATGAAACATTAAACCGAGGCCAGGTCTGCCCGCTCAGCTGGACGCCACAGATTCCACTACCACCGTTTCGAAGAAGAGCAGGGGAGCTCTCCTCGGTGTCCTCGCCATATTTATCCTCCAACAATATCACTAAAAATCTGATTATGTGGTCATTATAATATTGCTGTTTGTGTGAGATTGCTGTGCGCACTTTGGATGCCGTGTTTCCTACATTACAACAGTGAATACATTTCAAAAATGTCTTCATTGACTGTAAAGTGCTTTGGGACGTCCTGAGCTGGTGAAAGGCACGATAGAAATGCAATTTTTTTTTTTCTTGTAACTTCCCATTTAGTGTAAACAAATATTTCACCCCTTTCTTCAGCTCTTCTCTGAATTTCCTCTGTATCAGTCCATAGATACAAGTGTTTGTGCAGGAACTGAGCAGATGCAGCATAAACCCAAATTGCTGAGTGAAATATATCGGATTACTGAGATATAGGTCTGCGTAATAATTTATCACTGGCCAGTTTACCGAATGCACAACATACGTCATCCACAACAGTACAAAATTGGGAGAAATAGTGAAAAGCAAGATCATGGATTTTCTCCGATTCTTCATCTCCACATCATTCTGATTCTCACTGTTGTTCCGGAGTCCCCTGTGGGTCTCGATTTGCCGCTATAATATGTCTAATGGTCAGAACATTGAACAACAGAATTAAAAGTATTGTTAATAAAGGGGTGATGAGGCTGCCGATCAACTCGAATGCCTTCCACAAGGGGAAAGTCAAATAATCAGCTGTTGGAACACAATACCAGAGCACGTTGTCAATGATAAGGAAGGTTCCACTATAAAGTAAAATGGAACACTCCTCGATCAGTTCACCACACACATGGTGGCGATAAGCACGGTCGCTGTTTTCTCGGTGCAATATTTTGATTGCAGCTTCTGACAGCAAATTGCTACAAAGTGATCAACTGTGAAGGCGACAGTAAACCAAACTGAACAGTCTACAGCGACAATATAGGCGACAATTTCAAAGTGCAGAGAGGAGTCAGAAACAGGAAGCTAATTGACAGGTAAAATCTAATAAGCCGATCTAATATCACGTCGATGATAACCACCATTAGAACCGCAGTTGCCATGGCAACCAGGTAGCGAGTAATGCATTTGGAGAGACCGCACTTTCATCGGGAGAGAATCACAATCGCCACCAGGTTCACTGTAAGGAACAGGAAACAACAAATTTACCTACAGAATGTCCCAAAACATTTTCTTTTGAAAACGAACCATCTGCTCTTCATTAAGAAAGTATTGAAACATCAGTTTTCTAGCTCCGAATTAAATATTATTGTTAATTTAAAACCTGTTTATTGCTGGGCAGAGAAATCTGTGACAAATGTTGGAACTGAAGATAAGGGATGAATGAAAACGTGGTTGAGATCAGATACAGACAATGGTTCTGAGGAAAAATTTATCGCGATATTTCTGGAGAATGTGCGAGACTGAAGACACAGCGGCCCCTTTATCTTGAACCAGTTCCTCCAAATCAAAGAACCTGCGAATTAGGTCTGTACTGTTGTGTTATGATCTGTACAGCATGGAGATCACTCTCTCGTATTGTTGGGTTATGGTCTGTACAGCATGGAGTTCGATCTCTCATATTTTTGGTGTATGGTTTTTACAGCATGGAGTGCGGCGTTTCACATTGTTGGGATATTGTCGGTATAGCATGGAGATCACTCTCTCACATTGTTGGGTTATGGTCTGTAAAGCATTGTGATCACTCTCTCACATTGTTGGGTGATGGTCTGTACAGTCAGGAAATCGCTCTCTCACATTGTTTGGAATTGGCCTGTACATCATGGAGACCACTCTCTCACATTGATGGGTTATCGTCTGTGCAGCTTGGAGGTCACACTCTCACATTGTTGGATTATGATTTGTACAGCATGGAGATTACTTTCACACATTGGCCCAGTTATTCGGATCCCAACGCATCAGTAAGCACTGTGTACTCACACGTGGGCCCGATGGAAGTGTCGGTTTTCAGCATGCACAGCGCGTGCGCAGAAAACCGACATTTCCTTTCCTCTGAACCAAGAGGTACAGAGGTGGAATGCATGCGCCCAGGAGTCTGCCCGTGCGCACTGAAATTACTTTTATTTTACAGGGTTGCCCGTGATAAGGCCTCCAGTTTTTACGTGAGAAAAAAGCAGCTGTAAGTACTTAGCTTTAAAAGGTAATTGGTCTATCAATTAAAGTTAGAACATTTTTTCCACAGCTTTATTATTTTTAAGTAAGGTAAGTGTATTTTTAGACCCGATTTTTTTTAAATAATTTTTTTGAACAATTTGAATAATTGTTTTAATTAGTTTTTTTAAAGTTATTGATATTTCATTTAATTAGTGGGATGTTTTTAAAACTTTTATTTGAAGTTTAAGTATTGTATTGGGCGCCCGGAGTTTTCATGAGTTTGACAGTTCTTACTATCAAACACATGAATGAAATTTTGCATCCTCCGATTTGTTGCCCAGTGCGCACGTGATCCCAGCCGGCTCATTGAATGAACTACACCGCTGGATCACGCAAGCACAGCGCGCCGGGAGCTGAACCGGGCCACTGACAGGAAATCCACACAGGGCCAGGCTTCAACTGTCAGTGCGCTATGTAAGTGTAGGTCGGGGGCTTACACGCGCGGCAAGCCCCCGACACCAATTTCTGGGCCATTGTTAGGTTATGGTCTCTACAGCATGAAGATCATTCTCTCGCATTGTTGTTTTACCGTATGTAAAGCATGGAAATCGCCCTCTCACATTGTTTGGATATGGTCTGTGCAGCATGGAGAAAGCTCTCTCAAGTTGATGGTTTTTGTTCTCTACAGCATGTAGACCACTCTCTCACTTTGTTGTGTTATGGCCGGTACAGCGTGGAAATCGCTCTCTCACATTGTATGGATATAGTCTGTACAGCATGGAGATCGCTCTCTCAAACTGTTGGGTTATGGTCTCCACAGCATGGAGATCGCTCTCTCACATTGTTGGGTTAACGTCTGTGCAGCTTGGAGATCACTCTCTCACATTGATGGATTATGATTTGTACAGCATTGAGATCACTCTCTCACATTGTTGGATTTGGTTTGTACAGCATTGAGATCACTCTCTCACATTGTTGGATTTGGTTTGTACAGCATTGAGATCACTCTCTCACATTGTTGGATTTGGTTTGTACAGCATTGAGATCACTCTCTCACATTGTTGGATTTGGTTTGTACAGCATGGAGATCTCTCTCTCACATTGTTAGCTTACGGTCTGTACAGCATGGAGATCACTCTCTCACATTGTTAGGTAATGGTCTGTACAGCTTGGAGAGCTCTCTCACACTGTTAGCTTATGGTCTGTACAGCATGGAGATCACGCTCTCACATTGCTAGGTTATGGTCTGTAAAGCATGCAGATCTCTCTCTCACATTGTCGGGTTATGCGCTGTTCAGCATAGAGTGCGTTATCTCACATCATTGGATTATGGCCTGTACAGCATGGCGATAACTCTGTCACATTGCGAGGTTAAGATCTTTTCTGCACGGAGTGTGCACTCTCACATTGTTGGGTTATGGTCTTTACAGCATGCAGTGCGCCCTCATACTTTGTCGGATTATGGTCTGTACAGCATGGCGATCACTCCCTCACATTTTTAGATTATGGTTTGTACTGCATGGAATGCGCAATCCCACTCTGTTGCAGTACATGTAGCGTAGAAAGCCGTCTCGGGCGGTTGAGCACAATGGATGGTATTGGATCGGCCGCCAGTTACAGGCAGCGCCTGACATTCAGATCAATTGACAGCACTGAAAAAGAATATCAGGTGCTATGTTTAATGGGCAGCCAATCCGACACCGCCCCTTTTGTACTAATGCACGGAAAATGTTAGAATCTATTATTAGGGATGTGGTAACAGAAAATCATAATATGATTGGGCAGAGTCAACGCACAGTTACGAAAGTGAAAGCGTGTTTGACAAATTTGTTAGGGTTTTTGAGGGTGTAACTAGCAGGGTAGGTAAGGGGAAACCAGTAGATATATTGTGTTTGGATTTTCAAAAAACATTCGATCCGGTGCCGCACAACATTAGGGCTCATGAAATTAGGGTAATATTGTCGCATGGATTGAGGATTGGTTAACGGACAGATAAAAAATGATTAGGAATCAACAGGTTATTTTCGGGTTGCCTGGCTGTAACTAGTGAGGAAGCACATGGATCAGTGATTGGGCCTCAGCTATTTACAATCATTATCAATGACATAGATGCACGAACCCACTGTACTGTATCCAGGTTTGCTGACAATACAAAGTTCGGTGGGAAAGTAAATCAAGCGGTTTAGATCGCACACCGCTAACAGAAATCACCAGATTATTCCTTCCATTTAAAGCAACCAGAAAAACAGTCGGAGCTGGAGTGACGGCCAAGACAACAAGAGAATCATCTGCAGTGAAAGCCAATGTAAACATGAAATAATGCTGCAAAGCAAATAATTATTAAAATACCCACGTTAGTCAAACACAATTAACAACATCAGGATATTAAAAGTGTTACTAATTAATGTCTGATCGAATGTCAGTGTCAACTCTCGGGAAGAGTTTCTGCTGAAAACCATAAAGGGGATCATTGTTTCAACATTGTCTGTACAGGAAATTGAAGAAACATTGTAATTTCAATTAAGACAACACATTAGGAAAACAAGACAATCAGTTAAGTAACTGATAACAACAAACATGGAACGGATTGTCTGAACGGTCACACATTAATATTCAACTTTTACTGTCTCGTTTTAATGTCTTACCAGGAACACCGAGGGCTGCAAGAACCGGGTAGTAAATGAGTTCTATCTGGAAAATTACTGGGTATCCCGTTTATTACGTGAAGCACCAATATCTGTGCGGCCAGGCACAGAGCTCTGACTGTGTGAATGCAAAGGCTGATTCAGAGGAGCCCTTAGAAAAACCATATAGAAATCTCCACGGATACAGTCATCTGGGGAGAGTGAGCAGGAATATTAGTTACATGCTGATGCGCTATCAATTACTCAAAAGACTGAGGTTAAGCGAGTAACTAACAGGCTTTTATTAACAAGAGAATGAAGGTGTGCCTCGAGTGGTCGGCCAGTCCAGAATACAGAGGGACTGTGGAGCAGTCACCTTTATACCTGGACTCGTGGGAGGAGTCAGCCGAGGCAAGTACAGACATGGACACAGTGGAATACAAACACCCACACAGGCAGGTATAACAGTGGTTTACCACACATGCCACCAAACAAACAGATGACCCACCTTTACTCCAAGGATTTGTGTGCAATATGATATAAAGTTACATTTCAAATTCTTTTTCTATGACCCCAGTGTTGAGCTCTGTGAACAGTCCTGATTGTGAGGTGGATGAAGAGTCTCATTTGAGAACATAAGATCAGAAGTAATAGGAGCAGGAGTATGCCATTCAGCTCGTCGAGCCTGCTCCACCATTCAATAAGAGCATAGCTGAAATTCTACGTCAATTCCAACTTCACGCACTAAGCCCATATCCCTTCATTCATTGAAGATCCAAAAACCTATCGATCTCTGTCGTGAATATACTCAACGACTGACCTCTGACTGTGGATATGCAAAGGATTTCTGGGTTAGAAAATTGTAATGATTCACAATGCTTTGAGTGAAGAAAATTCTCATCAACTCCAACCTAAATTGCAGACTCGAATTTGACCCCTAGTTCTACAGGCCCCAGCCAGAGGAATCTTCCCCTGAGCATCTACGCTGTCAAGCCCCGTAAGAATGTTTCAATGAGATCACCTTGCCGGAGTAGTCTCCTCAGTCTCTACTCATAAGGCAATCCCCGATCCCAGGAATCACTCTCGTGAACCTTCGTCAAGTAAGACTTTGTTGCACTCTCTCTATGTCAAGTATATCCTTCCTTCGGTACGGAGAGCAAAGCTGTACACAATACTCGGGTGTGATCTCACCAGGCCCCTACATAATTGCAGTAAGACTAATTTACTCTCATACTACACTAGCTGTGATTATTTGCATGAACATCTTTGTGGCCTTCTGAACATGCACACTGTATATTGGAGCCACACATGCAAACCCGATCCCTTTCTGCGCATGTGCGCTGAATACCTGAGCTGCGCATGTGTAGTACACAATTGTGGCCTGCTCTTGAAAAACTCATTCCTCGGTTCCATGCAGTGAAGGTCACGGGGTCCATTGCTGACGGGGTTTGGGGCAGGAGGACAATCGAGGATCGAAAGGGGCGAGGGAGGCTCGAAGGAAGGAGAGAGAGTGAAACGGAGGGGGAGAGAGTGTGGATGGGGGTGAGAGGAGGTCGGAGGGGAGAGCGGGAATCGGAGAAAACGAGGTTAATCGAGGGGAGAAAGGAGATTGGAGGGAGAGAGGAGATCTGAGGAGCGAAAGGAGATCAGAGAGAGAGAGAGAGGGAGGGGAGATCAGAGGGGGAAAAGGAGATCGGGGCGAGAGAGGATATCAAAGGGAGAATGGAGAGGCGATTGGATGGAGTGGAGATCGGAGAGAGAGAAGATCAGAAAGTGAGGCGAGATCGTAGAGAGAGAGAGAAGAGATTGGAAGGGAGAGAAAGGAGATCAGAGACAGATGTGATCGCAGTGCAGATGGAGCGATCGGAGAGAGAGCAATTTAAAAGAGGAGATGGGAGTGGGAGTGAGAGGGTGGATGGCAGGGATGGAGGAGATCGGAGGGTGGAGCGAGACAAGATCAGCCAGAGAGAAGGGGTGAGAGAGGACATTGGAGAGAGAGCGGAGTTCGGAGAGATAGAGAGAGAGAGCAGGGGGAGCGAGAGGCAATCCGTTTGAGAGACGAGGTTGGAGAAAGAGAGAGATTGGAGAGAAAAAGAGATCGGATGTGAGAGGAGGGACATTGGAGAGAGAGAGGGAGTCAGAGAAAGCAAGACAAAATTAGAAAGAGAAGAGATCGGAGGGGGAATGTAAGATTATCGAAGGGAGGAAAAGGAGAGGAGATTGAAGGGGGAAAGAGTGTGGAGGTCGTTGGGGGAGAGAATGGATCCAAGGGAACGATAGTGGATCGGAGGGGAGAGGAGA
Organism: Somniosus microcephalus; assembly: GCF_052327205.1. Lineage (NCBI taxonomy): Eukaryota > Metazoa > Chordata > Chondrichthyes > Squaliformes > Somniosidae > Somniosus > Somniosus microcephalus. The sequence goes on along the minus strand of NW_028225186.1, from coordinate 22,347,973 downwards.
GAAGCTTGGAGGTGGGAGAGCAGGTCAGAAACTCGGGGGAGACATTGTCCGGAACTCGGGGGTGGAGCACGGAGAGCACATTGAGGTTGAGGCAAGAACGTGATTAGGTCTAAAGGGGAATGAGAGCGAGAACGTGATCCAGATTGTAAGACCGATCACCTTCCTCCAATCCCACCATCGTTGCCCCCGCACCACGTTCTCCCTCTCCTCCCTGAGACCTGGTTGATTTCTCGGAAAGCCCAACCCATGTGCGGCAAGTGACATCATTGAACTGGGCGAAATCCGGAAGTCATGAAACTGTCACCATTCACTTTATACCCAATAAATATGTTAATATTCCGTGAGCCACACACAATACCCCATCTATGGGTGGGGATGGTCCAGAACTTTTTGGGGGAGAAGGTCAGGAAGCTGTGAAGGATTAAGCCATATAACCTATTCAGAAAAATACACTATCTTAAAAAATATCCCTGGCCTTATTAAAACATGACAAACTGGGATTGGACATCTGGAAACCTAACTATGAAATAGCAATGAAATCATTCTGGCTACTAAGATGGGATAGTTGTTGACCCTGAATAAATAACATTATCGAAACAGAAGTTTAAGGGATCTGACAGGCTGAAATGTTTGGAACGAAACAATGATTCACCCTGGATAAGGTGGTCTAATTTACAAATCGTAAAGATGACATAAAGTAAGGATCATCTTGCCTCCTAAAGATGTCATACAGCAAGGAACACCTGCTGTCACACCGTCTTTTATATGGTAAACTTAGAACACCTCGAGATCAGACATGAGTCTGGCAGAGGTCAACAGAAAAATGACTAGAGATAATTAGCTTACACCAGCAGAAAACCTTAAAGGAAATTCCACTTGAAAACGGTATAAATATTGAACTCTCAAATGGGATAACAGATTCGCTTTAATCGGCAAAGCGATTCTCGGCTTCAGAGGCGGCTCTGTAAGTTTCCAATTCTTGGTGTCTTGGGGATCAAAGTTATTTGATTTTGGTGGATATCCTGTTGACTTTAAAGAACTGTAAAACTGTAGCGAAGTGAAGATTTGAAAGTAAGGTTCTCTGATAATAAGACTGTAAGTTTTCTCTTTTTGCAACTGTTAATGTTGCGATTGACTCACCAACTGTAAATAACAAGTCGGTTCTTTAATAATTCTATATATTTTCAGAAGTCTCACATAAGTCTTCTGTCTCAAAAAATCGCGAACTCAATATCTGTTCACGCTTTAGAGATGAGTTGCAGAATTCTGGGTGAGTTACTGGGCCCTCATAATATCTGGAAAGTTACAGTGCTATCTGGAGGACGGTAACATTTTCAAGTTGTTCCTTTCCTTTTGGGAGAGATAGTCCGGACCTTTACACCCAATTGAGCGTCTTTAGGATTCGGCTACCTCAAACTTTAGTTGATAGTGAACGTCTGAGAAATAGGCCAGATCCGGGGTAGACCTAAAGGGGCTAGGAATAGTAATTATTTCATCAAACCCACGGGGATGGTCGTTTTATGGGCAGGGGAGCAGGTGAGGACACCGGGGGGCGGGGAGTAGTTCAGGAAGCAGGGTGGAAGGAGGTCAGGAACTCAGGGGAGAAGGTCAAGAACTTGGGCAGAGGGAGAAGGTCAGGGCCTAGAGGGGAATGTCAGGAAAATGTTGGGGGGCAGAAAGTGTGGGCGAGCTCTGTCTATTCTCTGTGAGCTCTGTCTGGAGCCTGGCAGTCAGAACGAATGGATCGAATAAAACTTTGCAAAATACTGGATTACTTAGGCAGGCAGGTTCTAATTACAAATTCCAGATAAACTAGTGGGTGGGTCTTGTCCTCCAAGGAGAACATTCATAAATCTGGCGTTGAAAATAGACGTGAAATTTTGTAATAAATGCTAGCATAACCTTTTTTCCTAATTGCTTGCTGTACATGCATGTTAAATTTCTGTGCTTCTTGTATAAGTAAACATAGTCCAGCTGAATAGCAATGTTTCACATCTCTCCCCATTTAAAACAATATGCTGCATTTCTATTTTTCCTAACAGAGTGGATAACTTCACATTTCTCCACATTATATTCCTACTACCATCTTCTTGCCCGCTCACTTAAACTGTCTATGTGCCTTTTTAGCCTCTTTGCATCCTTCTCACAACTTACATTCCCACGTAGCTTTGTATCATCAGCAAACTTGGGTACATTACACTCGGTCCCCTCATCTAATTCATTGATATAGATTGTGAATAGCTGAGGCCCAATTATTGATCCTTGCAACACTCCACTTAATACAACCTGCCAACACGAAAATGACACTTTTAAACGCAGTCTCTGTTTTCTGTTCGTTAACCAATCCTCAATCAATGCAAATATATTACCCTCAACCATGAATAATAGAATCATAGAACCTTAGAAAGTAAAGCACAGAAGGATGGCAATTTCGGCCCATTGTGTTCATGCCGGCCAACAAAGCGCTTTCCAACCCAATCCCACTTCCCCGCTCTTGGTCCGTAGCCCTGCAGTTTACAGCATCCGAAGTGCACATCCAATACTTTTTTAATGTGGTTAGGATTCCAGCCTCCTGCATCCTTTCAGGCAGTGAGTTTCAGATCCCCAGAACCATCTGGGTGAAGTAATATCCCCTCAAATCCCCTCAAAACTTTCCGCCAGTTACTTTAAATCTGTAACAATTAGTTTGTGACCCCATCTGCTGAGGGAAATATGTTCTTCCTATCCACTTTAGATATGCCCCCCATAATTATGTACACCTCAGTAAGGTCTCCCCTCAGCCTCCTCTGTTCCAAGGAAAATAGACCAAGCCTATCCAATCTTTCCTCATAGCTAAGATTCTCTACAACTGGCAATCCTTTTAAATCTCCTCTGTACCCTCTCAAGGGCAAACACATCTTTCCTCTAATGTGGTGACCAGAACTGCACGCAGTACTCTAGCTGAGGCCTAACTAGTGTTTCATACAGTTGAAGCATAATCCCCCAGCTCTTCTAATCTATGCCATTGCTAATGAATGCACGCATTCCGTATGCCTCCATAACCATTTAATCTAACTGGCCTGCTACCATCAAGAATCTGTGGACATGCACTCCAAAGTCATAGAGACATAGAGTTATACAGCACAGAAAGAGGTCTTTCGCTCATCGTGTCTATGCCGGCCATCAAGCCCTATCTATTCTAATCCCATTTTCCAACACTTGGGTCGTAGCCTTGTATACCTTGGCGTTTCGAATGCTCATCTAAATGCCCCTTGAAAGTTGTGAGGGTTCCTGCCTCTAACATCATTTCCAGCAGTGAGTTCCAGATTCCAACCACCCTCTGGGTGAAAAAGTTTTTCCTCCATTCCCCTCTAAACCTCCTGCCCATTAGCTTGAATGTATGTCCTCTGGTTATTGACCCCTCTACGAAGGAGGTAAGTTCCTTTCTATCTGCCTTAATTATGCTGCTCATAATTATGTTCACGTCAATGAGGTTCCCCCTCAGCCTTCTGTGTTCTAAGGAAAACAACCCCAGCCTCTCAAGTCTCTCTTCATAGCTGAAACGCTCCAGCCCAGGGAACATCCTGGTGAACCTCCTCTGCACCCTCCCTAATGCCATCTTATCCTTCCTATAGTGTGGCGACCAGAACTGCACACATTATTCCAGCTGTGGCCGAACTAGCGTTTTGTACAGCTCCATCATAACCTCTCTCCTCTTATATTCTATTCCTCGGCTAATGAAGGCCAGTATCCCATATGCCTTCTTAGCCACCTTATCTACCTGTCCTGCTAAATTTAAGGATATATGTACATGCACACCAAGGTCCCACTAATCCTCTGTCTAACGTAGGGCCCTACCATCCATTGTTTATTCCCTTGCGTTGTTAGTCCTCCCAAAATGCATCATCTCACACTTTTCAGGTTTAAATTCAATTTGCCAATGTTCTGCCCATCTGAACAACCTGCCTATATCGTCCTGTAGCCTGAGTCTTCCCTCCTTGCTATTTACCACTCCACCAATTTTCGTGTCTGCTGCGAACTTACAGATCATACCTCTTACATTCAGATCTAAATCATTAATGTACAATGCAAACAGCGAGGGGACTTTGTTTCTCTGCACTAATCAGTGTCCTACCATTTAATGTGTATTCTCTTTCCTTGCTAGCCCTCCCCAAATGCATTACCTCACACTTCTCCGAAATGAATTTCATTTCACACTTTTCTGCCCACCTGAACAATCTATTGATATCTTCCTACATTCTACAGCTTCCTTCTTGAGTTTCAACCACTCAGCCGATTTTAATATCATCTGCAAATTTCTTAAACATTATCCCGATATTCAAGCCTAGATCGCTGAAATATAACTCAAAAAGCACGGGACCTTGTACAGAGCCCTGTGGAACCCCACTGGAAACAGACTTCCAGTCACAAAAACATCCATCAACCAATATCCTCTGCATCCTGTCTCCGAGCCATTTTTAATCCAACTTGAGACTTTGCCTTGGATCCCATGGGCTTTTTAACTTCATGAAAATCTACCATGTGGAACCTTATCAAAACCTTGCTAAAGTCCATATACACTACATCCAACACAATACCCTCATCTACACTCCTTGTTACCTCCACAAAAAATTCTATCAAATTTGACAGACACGACTGTCCCTTAATAAATACATGCTGACAATCCTTGAATAGTCCGTCTGTTTCTAAATGAAGATTTATCCTGTCCTTCAGAATTCTTTCCAATAATTTTCCCCCCACCGAGGTTAGGCTGACTGGTCGGTAATTACTCGGTCTATCCTTTTCTCCCTTTTTAAACAATGGTACCACATTAGCCGTCCTCCAGTCCTCCGGCACTACACCTGAAGCCAGAGAGGATTGAAAAATGATGGTTAGGGCCTCTGCAATTTCCTCCTTTCCTTCGCTTAACAGGCTGGGATGCATTTCATCCGGGCCTGGGGATTTATGTACTTTTAAAGCTGCTAAACCCCTTAATACTTCCTCTCTCACTATTTATATTTCATCTAATATTTCAGAATCCTCCCCCCTGATAGCAATGTCTACTTCTCCGCTCTCTTTTGTTAAAACAGACTCAAAGTGTTCATTCAGAGCCCGACCGACGTCTCCCGCCTCAACATACAGATTACCCTCAGGATCCTAATAGGTCCTACCCGATCTTTAGTTATCCTCTTACACTTAATATATCTTTATCACATCTTTGGGATTTCCTTGATTTTACTTGCCAAGAATATTTCATGCTCTGTCTTTGCTTTCTTAATATCATTATTAATTACACCCCTGCACTTTCTGTACTCCTTTACATATTCTGGAGTCTTTAGCCATCAGTATCTGGCATACACCTCCCGTTTTTTCATTATCCTACCCTGTATGTCTCTAGAAAAGCAGGGGGCTCTAGATCTGTTCGTCCCACCCTTTTTCGTTAAGGGCACATATTTGGTCTCAACCCTCCGGATCTTCTCTTTGAATGCCCCCCACTGCTCTGACACTGATTTACGTTCATGTAGCTGTTTCCAGCCCATATGGTTAAATCCCCTCTGGGCTTAGCAAAATTTGCTTTTCCACAATTTAGAATTTTTATTCCTGGTCTATCTTTGTCCTTTTCCAGAACCACTGTTAATCTAACAGAATTGTGGTCACTAGCATGAGGGTGCTTCCCCACTGATACGCCTTCTAACTGCCCAGCTTCAATCCCGAAAACTAAGTCCAGAACCGCCCCTCCCTTGTTGGGCTTGCTACATACTGGCTAAAAAGGTTCTCTTGGATGCATTTTAGGAATTCCGCACCCTCTACACCCTTCACACTAATTTTTACTCAGTTAATATTGGGGTAGTTAAAAGGACCTACTATTATTGACCTATAGTTTTTGCGCTTCAGAGAAATGTGTCTACATATTTGTTCTTCGATCTCCCACTAACTGTTTGGGGGTCTGTTGTACACTGCCAGCTGTGTGATCGCCCCATTTTTGTTTTTCAATTCATAGAGTCATAGAGTTTTACAGCACAGAAAGAGGCCCTTCGGCCCATCGTGTCTGCGCCGTCCAACAAACCCTGTCCCGTCTAATCCCATTTTCCAGCATTTGGTCCATAGCCTTGTATGCAATGGCATTTCAAGTGTTCATCCAAATGCTTTTTGAATGTTGTGAGGGTTCCTGCCTCTACCACCCTTTCAGGCAGAGAGTTCCAGATTCCAACCACTCTCTGGGTGAAAAAGTTCCTCCTCAAATCCCCTCTAAATCTCCTGCCCCTTACCTTGAATCTATGCCCCCTTGTTATTGACCCCCCTACTAAGGGGAAATGTTCCTCTTTATCTACCCTATCTATGCCCCTCATCATTTTGTACACCTCAATCAGGTCCCCCCTCAGCCTTCTTTGCTCCAATGAAAACAACCCCAGCCTGTTTAGTCTTTCTTCATAGCGGAGGCGCTCCATCCCAGGTAACATCCTGGTGAATCTTCTCTGCACCCTCTCTAAAGCAATCACATCCTTCCTATAGTGAGGCAACCAGAACTGCACACAGTACTCCAGCTGTGGCCTCACCAGCGTTTTGTACAGCTCCATCATCACCTCCCTGCACTTATATTCTATGCCTCGGCAAATGAAGGCAAGTATCCCATATGCCTTTTTAACCACCTTATCTACCTGTTCCGCTGCCTTCAGGGATCTATGTACATGCACACCAAGGACCCTCTGACCATCTGTACTTCCTAGTCTCCTACCACGCATTGTGTACTCCCTTGCCTTATTTGTCCATCCAAAATGCATCACCTCGCACTTTTCAGGGTTAAATTCCATTTGCCACTTTTCCGCCCATCTGACCAACTCGTTTATATCTTCCTGTTGCCTGAGGCTTTCCTCCTCACAATTTACCACCCCACCAATTTTCGTGTCATCTGCGAACTTACTGATCATACCTTTTACATTCTCATCCAAATCATTTATGTAGATCACAAACAGCAAGGGACCCAGCACCGATCCCTGAGGTACCCCACTAGACACAGGCTTCCAGTCACAAAAGCAACCTTCGACCATCACCATGGGATCCAGGGCGCCAATGCACCCTGGATCCCATGGGCTCTCACCTTCTTGACCAGTCTCCTATGCGGGACTTTGCCAAAAGCTTTACTGAAGTCCATGTAAACCACATCCACAGCATTTCCCTCATCCACACACCAATCACCCCTCGAAAAATTCAATCAGATTTGTCAGACATGATTTACCCTTGACAAAGCCAAGCTGACTATCCCCGATTAATCCTTGCCTCTCCAAGTGGAGACTTATTTTGTCCCTCAGAATTTTTTCCAATAATTTCCCTACCAAAGATGTTAGGCTCACTGGCCTGTAATTCCCTGGTTTATCCCTGCTACCCTTCTTGAATAATGCTGCTACATTAGCTGTTCTCCAGTCCTCTGGGACATCCCCTGTGGCCAGAGAGGTTCTGAAAATTTGTGTCAGAGCCCCTGCAATCTCCTCCCTTGCCTCACACAACAGCCTGGGATACATCTCGTCCGGGCCTGGGGATTAATCCACTTTTTGGCCTGCTAAAACCGCTAGTACCTCCTCCCTCCCGATGCTAATATGTTCAAGTATGTCACAGTCCCCTTGCCCGATTTCAATGTCTACAACATCTTTCTCCATAGTGAACACAGATGCAAAAAATTCATTTAAACCCCGCCTACATCATCTGGCTCTACACACAGATTGCCACTTTGGTCCCTAATGGGCCCTACCCTTTCCCTGGTTATCCTCTTGCCCTTAATATACTTATAATACATCTTAGGATTTTCCTTTATTTTGCTCGCCAGTGTTATTTCATGGCCCCTCTTCGCCCTCCTAATTTCTTTTTTAATTATGCCCCTGCACTTTTTATACTCCTCTAGGGCTTCCTCCGTCTTTAGCCTTTTGTAACTGCCAAAAGCCCCCCTTTTTTTCCTAATGCATTTTTGTATATCCCTTGTCATCCAAGGTTCCCTTTGCTTGTTGGTCCCACCCTGGACCTCTACAGGAACATGTTGGCGTTGTACTCTCTCTATTTCCCTTCTGAAAGCCTCCCACTGCTTTGATGTGGATTTTCCTATAAGTAGCTGCTCCCAGTCCACTTTGGCCAGATCCTGCCTTATCATATTAAAATCGGCCATCCCCCAATTTAGAACCCTTATTTCCGGGCCGTCATTGTCTTTTTCCATGACCACCTTAAATCTCACCGAATTATGGTCACTGTCGCCAAAATGCTCTCCTACTGACACTTCCACCACTTGCCCGGCTACATTCCCTAGAATTAGGTCCAGTACCGCCACCTCTCTTGTAGGACGTTCTACATGTTGGCTCAAAAAGCTCTCCTGGATGCACTTTAAGAATTCTGCAACCTCTAATTCGACCCATAGGGTCCCGTTTGATAATCCCTCCATCATATCTCCCCTCTTCACAGGTTTAATAGCTTGTTTAATCAATACTGTTAACCCCGCTCCCTTTTGTACAACTCTCTCTCTCGCATCTGAAAATCCTGTAACCAGGAATGTTGAGCTGCCATAGCTGCCCGCCTTTCAGCCACGTTTCTGCAATAGCTATAATATCATAGTACCAAATAACTACCTGTGCCGACAGCTCACCAGCCTTGTTCGCTATAATCTTTGCATTGAAGTATATACTGTTTAGTACAGCCAAACCTCCTTGTTGACTACTATCTCGGCCTTGATTCCTCAGTCCTTACAATTTACTTTCTACCTTTTTGTTTCCCATTCCAGTTTTTCTTCCCTCAGTATTGACTTTATACTTCGGTTCCCATCCCACTGCCAAGCTACTTTAAACCCTCCCCAATAGCATTAGCAGACCATCGCGCGAGGATTTTGGTCCCATTCCCGTTGAGGTGCACAACTTCTGGCTTGTAAAGGTCCTTCCTCCATAGATACTGTTCCAATTCCTCAGGAATCTAAATCGCTCCCTCCTCCACCATCTCTCCAGCCAAGCATTCATTGGCTCTATCATCCTTATTCTGTACTCCCTAGCACGTGGCACTGGTAGTAATCCAGAGATTACTACCTTTAAGGTCCTGCTTTTTAACCTATTTCGTAGCTCCCTAAACACTGCCTGCTTGGCCTCATCCCTCTTCCTACCTATGGCGTTGGTACCGATATAGACCACGACCTCTGGCTGTTCACCCTCCTTTTCAGAATTCCCTGCAGCCATTCAGTGACATCCTTGAAACTGGAACTAGAGAGGTAACATACCATCCTGAAGTCACGACTGCAGCCGTAGAAACGCCTGTCTGTTCCCCTAACTATTGATTCCCCTATCACTATTGCTCTCGCTCTCCTCTTCCCCCCGCCAGTGCAGCTGAGCCTTCCATGGTGCTGTGGACTTGCCTCTGGCTGCAATCCCCAGAGGATCCATTACCCTCATCAGTACTCAGCACCAAATACTTGTTGGTGTGCAAGATGGGCTCAGGGGACTCCTACACTACCTACCTGATCCTCCTCTTCTCTATGACGGTCACCCATTCCCTCTCTGCCTGCACACCGTTAAGCTCTGTGTGACCACCTCCCGAAACATGCTATCCACTTAGCTCTCATCTCGCGAATGCACAGCAGTGTCTGCAACCGCCACTCAAGCTCCGTAACCTGGTGCTCGAGCTGCTGTACCTGGCGACACTTCCCGCACATGTGGTCGTCCAGACCACGGGAGGCGTCCATGAATTCCTTCATTGCACAGGATGTGCCTTCCATGGGTATGAGCTGCCCTGCGATACCTCTAATTAACAGACTGTTTACTAACCTAGCTGGAATAAACTTAAAACAATTATAAGAAACCCAAGTAAAACCACTTACCAGATACTCACAAATCAGCTCCCTCTTTTTAAACGTTTAGTTTTTAATCCTGGCTCTTAATTTAAACCAATATCCAAGATAAAAAGAGAAATACGGACCCACCAATCACTTCCCTGCATTCATGTGACGTCATTCATTGTTTTTTTGACTCCTGGATTTTTTCCTCTCTGCTCCGGGTGCTGGCTATTTCCACTCCTCCTCGGCTGCTCGCAGTAAGTAGAGGCCCCTCTCCCAATGCGCTCTTTATTTACTGGCATCTGCTCCGGTCCTGGCTAGGTCCACTCCTCCTCGGCTGCTCGCAGTGAGTACAGAGCCCTCTACGACCGCGCTCTTTATTTACTGGCCTCTGCTCCAGTTCCCTGCTAGTTCTGCTCCACCTCGGCTGCTCACAGTGAGTACAGGCCCCTCTCCTATATTTGAGTAAATATCTCTTGTGTGACCCTTTATACGAAAGCTTTTTTAAAAATCCGAATATACTGGTCCCCGTTATCTACCCTGCTAGTTACTCCCTCAAAAAGCTCTGTTAGATTTGTCAAACACGATTTCCCTTTCATAAATCTGTGTCGATTCTGCTCAATCATATTATGAATTTCTAAGTGCCCTGTTACCACGTCCCTAAAACAGATTCCAGCATTTTCCCCACTACTGATGTCAGGCTAACTGACCAAATGAATCATCTTTTCTCTTTCCCTCATTTTTGGAAAGCAAGGTTACATTTGCTACCTTCCAATCTATGGGCAATATTCCATAATCTAGGGAATACTGGAAGATTAAAACCAATCCATCCACTATCCCTGCAGCCACCCCTTGAAAACCCGAGGATGTAGGCCATCAGGTCCTGGATATTTGTTAGCTTTTAGTCCGGTTAATATCTCCAGTACTATTTCCTTACTAATACTTCGATCATTATGTTCCTCATTCTTACGACTCACTTGGTTCCCCATTATATCCAGAATGTTTTTGTGCCTTCTTCCTTGAAGACAGATACAAAGTATTTGTTTAATGTCTCTGCCAATTCCTTATTCCCCATTATAATTCCTCCTGCCTCTGCCTGTAAACGACCCATTTTAACTTTCGCTAAAGTCTTCCTTTCTACATACTATTAGAAGCTTTTACAATCTATGTTATGTCTCTTATTAGTTAATCCCTTATTCTATTTTACTTGCATTCATCAATTTCTTGGGCATCATTTGCTGAATTCTAAATCCGCAAAATACTCAGGCTTCCTACTCTTTTGGCAACATTTTAAGACAATTCCTTTAATCTATTACTATGATTAACTTATTGTTGATCAATGTGGTGCCATTCTTCGCGTTATTTTTTTTGACTTAAGGATATGAACGATCAGCTAAGTTAATTTAATACATAAACCTTAACGCATTACATAACTAAAACACGGTGATAAATGGGTGGCAGTGCACGTTGTCTGCCGCAACTGCCGCATGTGGGAGTTTGTGAAGAGCATCTTGATCCGGGACGACCACGTCTCCAGTAAGTGTATGCATCTCTAGGAACTTCAGCTCACAGTTGCTGAGCTGGAGTCCGAGGTGTAGACATTGGGGATAGCAGGGAGGGGGAGTGTTACCTGGACTCTTTGATCCAGGTGACAGTCAGACTACTTAGTTTAGATCGTGGTATAGGTTTGGTTAGTTGTGAGGGATAGAGGGTATGCCTCCGACTCAGACAGTTAAGGGGACCCCTGGTGCACTGCTGGCTTAGCTTCCGCCTTTGCCCAAATCCAGCAGGTACGAGGTTTTTTCTGCCTGTGTAGATGAGAGCAAAGTCTACAAGGTGGATGAGCAAACTGATCTCACCATAGTTGTCGAGAATGCCATTCAAGTGAGTCAGTGAAAATGACTGCTGTAGTGCCAGGGGACAGGATAGTCAGTGTGATAAGTGTCCTGGAATTTGCTGCTGATGAAAGTGGTGGAAGCGGAGACACTCAATATTTTGAAGGGCAGACTGGATAGGCTTTTGAAGAAAATAAACTTGAAGGGCTACTGGGATAGAGCAGGGGAATGGGACTGACTGGATCACTCTACAGAGAGCCGGCACGGACTCGATGGGCCGAATGACCTCCTTCTGTGCTGTTATGACTGAAAGACTCTATGACTCTATGGTAGATACTGTTCTATGCAGCTGCTGCTTGGAGTTTGTTGCCTGCCCGGGTTAAGGCTCTCTGCTCGCGGCTGGAGAAAGATTTGGAGTGGGGCAGTGAATAATCAAATTGTTGTGCTACATGTTGGAACAACAACATATGTAAAACGAGGAATTAGGTTCTTCTGACAGAATTTGAGGAGCTATGGCCCAAATTAAAACACCGGACCTCAGATATGATAAACTCCGGATTGTTACCTGAGTCACGCGCAAATTGGAGTAGGAAGAAGCTGATCAGAGTTTTAAATGCGTGGCTCAAAGAGTGGTGTGGGACGTTACATTTTAAGTTTTCCGTACATTGAATGAAATATTTTGGTATAACACAAATCACTACCTCCACTGGAAGCCGGGATCCCCTCTATTCTGAATTATCACTCTCTCCAAATTCCCAAATTTAACACTCTATTTAACTGCACTCCATTTAAGTCAGCTCAGTGCTGGCCACTCTGTGCGCCAGCAGATACTGTTTCCTTTTATGCACCTTTGAGCCACACCCAATTTACCAGTGCTGACTCAGCTCCATGCTCACAGTAATTAGCACCTATTCAAGACAAACACATACAGATGACTGAAAGTTCACTTCCACTGATAGGCAATTTCTGTTAACTACACTGTTTAAAGCTCTGGGTTCAAATTTCACTTTTTACAGCTGGTACTCACCCAGTTCTTAACAGAACTTCCACTCTCTCCGAAGTCCGAAACCTAACACTCTGTTTCACTGCACTCAGATTAAGCGCCGACCACTCTCATGGGTCAAAGTATTGCAATTTGTGCATTACTTGTCACCCGACAGGAAACAGGAGGGCGTGGTTCTGCCCGCTCTTCACAGACCGTACCCGAGATGGCAGCAGCAGGAGTGCCAGGAATAAAGGGCGGTGAGAGACCTGACACAATTTTTAAGTCGCTACCACACTATTTATGCGAGGCTCCACATGTTAACTGACCTACGCCCTGGCTTCCATCTTGAACGGCGATATGTTGGGCCAAATCTCAAACGGCATCCATTCCAATCACATGAAGGGAGATTTTCACTACTGCTGTGGGATAAACTGGGAGAGCGGTTCAACCGGCCCTTATAAAATTTACTCAATTTACATTTCCACTCTGACACTTTACGGCCCAACGTGAAGCTGAAAATCAGCCAAATAAAGCACCTATTCAGTGAGATGTCGCACCTTCTTGGAGGGGTAGGGTGAACAGCCAGTTGTCGTGGTGCATATAGGTACCAACAATATAGGTAAAAAACGGGATGCGGTCCTAAAAGCTGAATATAGGGAGTTAGGAGGTAAATAAAAAAAAGGTCCTCAAAGGTAGTAATCTCAGGATTGCTACCAATGCCACGTTCTGGTCCGAGTAGAAATACAAGGATATTTCAGATGAATACGTGGCTAGAAGAATGGTGCAAGGGGGAGGGATTCAAATTCCTGGGACATTGGAACCGGTTCTGGGGGAGGTTGGACCAGTACAAACTGGACGGTTTGCACCTGGGTAGGACAGGGACTGATGTCCTAGGGGGAGTGTGTGCTAGTGCTGTTGGGCAGGGTTTAAACTAAAATGGCAGAGGGTTTGGAACCTGTGCAGGGAGACAGAGGAAAGGGAAGTAAGGATAGAAGCAAAAGACAGGAAGGAGAAAAGCAAAAGTGGAAGTCAGTGAAATCAAATGTGTAAATCTAACAAGGCTGCAGTAAACAATAATTCTAAAAGGTTAAAACAAAAAAACCTGAAGGCTTTGTGTCTTAAGGCGAGGAGATTTCGTAATTAGGTGGATGAATTAGCTGCACAAATAGATGTAAATGGATATGATATAATTGGGATAAGGGAGACATTGATCCAGGGTGAGCAAGGCTGCGAATTCAACATCCAGAGGTATTCAATATTCATGAAGGACAGGCTAAAAGGAAAAGGTGGTTGGGTAGCATTGCTGGTTTGGGAGGAAATTAACACAATATTAATGAATGATATTAGCTCTGATGATGTGGAATCTGTATGGGTAGAGCTGAGAAATACCATGGGGCAGAAAACGTTAGTGGGAGTTGTATAAAGACCACAAACAGGAATGCTGAGGTAGGTGGTGGCATTAAACCGGAAATTAGAGATGCGTGCAATAAGGGCACAGCTGTTATCATGGGTGAATTTAATCAGCATATAGGTTGGACAAACCAAATTTGTAACAATACTGTGGAAGAGGAATTCATAGAGTGTATACGGGATGTTGGCCTGGACCAATATGTCGAGGAACCAACTAGAGATCAGGCCATGTTAGACTGGGTATTATGTAAGGAGAAAGGATTAATTAGCAATCTTGTTGTGCAAGGCCCCTTGGGGAGGAGCGATCATAATATGGTAGAATTCTACATTAAGATGGAGAGTGAAGTAGTTGATTCAGAGACTTGTGTACTGAAATTAAATAAATGAAGCTACGATGGTATGAGGCCTGAGTTTGCTAGTATGGATTGGGGAATGTTACTTAAAGGGTTGTCGGTGAATAGGCAATGGCAAATATTTGAAGATCACATAGATGAACTACAGAATTTGTTTATCCCTGTTTTGCATAAAAATATAACAAAAAAGGCGACTCAGCATTGGCTAACAAGGGAAATTAGGGGTAGCTTATGTTCCAAGGAGAGAAAATATAAATTGGCCAGAAAAAGCAGCAAACCTGAGGATTGGGAGCTGTTTAGGATTCAGCAAAGGAGGACAAAGGGATTAATTAAGAGTGGGAAATAGAATATGAGAGTAAGCTTGCATGGAACATTAACTCTGAGTGTAAAAGCTCCTTTAGATATGTGAAGAGAAAACGATTGGTAAAGTCAAGTGTAGATCCCTTGCAGTCAGAATCGGGGGAATTTATCATGGGAACAAAGACATGGCAGACCAATTGAATACACACTTTGTTTCTGTCTTCACAAAGGAGGACAGCAATAAACTCCCAGAGATGTCGGGGAACATAGGGTATAAAGAGAGGGAGGAACTGAATGAAATCAGTATGTGTAGGGAAATGGCGTTAGGGAAATTGACGGGATTGAAGTCCGATAAATCCCCAAGGCCTGTTAATCTACATCCTAGTGTACTTAAGGAAGTGGCCCTAGAAATAATAGATGCATTGCTGGTCATCTTCCAAAATTCCATAGATTCTGCAGTAGTTCACATGGACTGGAGGTTAGCTAATGTAACCCCACTATTTAAAAAGGTGGTAGAGAAAAATCGGGGAATTATAGACGGTAAGCCTGACATCGGTAATGGGGAAAATGCTGGAGTCCATAATAAAAGATATAATAGCAGTGCACTTGGAAAACAGTAACAGGATTGGACAAATTCAATAAGGAACAACAAAAGGTAAATAATGCTTAACTAATCTACTGGAATATTTTGAGGATGTATCTTTTAGAATAGATCAGGGAGAACGAGTGGATGTGGTGTATTTGGACTTTCATAATGTTTTCGATAACAACCCACATAAGAGACTCGCGTGTAAAGTTAAAGCACATGGAATTGGGGGTAAGGTACTGACTTGGATAGAAAACTGGTTGGCAGACAGGAAGCAAAGTGTTGGTGTAGACGAGTCTTTATCCAACTGTAAGACAGTGAATAGTGGGGTACAGTAGGGATCGAAGCTTGGACCCCAGTTATTCACAATATATATTAATGATCTAGACGAGGGAACTAGATGTAATATCTCCAAGTTTGCAGATGACACAAAGCTGGGTGGGCGTGTGTTCTGTGAGGAGGATGCAGAGAAACTCCAGTACGAGTTGGACAGGTTGAGCGATTCGGAAGATGCATGACAGATGCAGTATAATGTGAATAAATGCGTGGTTATCCACTTCTGTGGCAAAAGCAGGAAGGCAGATTATTATCTGAACGGCAATAGATTGGGCAAAGGGGGAGTGCAACGAGATCTGGGTGTCCTTGTGCAAAATTCGCTGAAGGTATGCATGCAGATGCAGCAGGCAGTTAATAAGGCAAATGGTATGTTAGCCTTCATAGCGAGAGGATTTGGTTAACAGCCACTTATCAAACTTGCTCCATTTTCATTTCTACTCCATCAGTATATGGCCCAAAGTGAAGCTGAAAATCAGCCAAATAGAGCATATATTCAGTGAGATGTCACAACCTGTTGGGAAAGTGCCGAGACGCACTTCTGCTCCTGTAAGATTGCTGCTGGTGTCCTTATCACTGCCAGAGTTTACGGAGCTGAGATTTGCTGTGAAAGTAAATGTGGCTCGAAACATTTTCAAACCTTGCTTTTGCAACACTGCCCCGATATTAACCTTACCGTCCCAGCAACATTGTGGCGTGTAAGGATAAATTCGGGAATGTTATGAACGGACTTGAATAGATATTGACTGTTCGGCGGCCGACTGGTCGAGCAGACTAACCAGCCTCTCATTCCAGCTGCGAAGAGACTCCCGCGATTTTCAGGCACCATCCTCATTAAAATTTGGCGTCAAGTAGGCGTACCAATACACTTCATCAGGATCAGGCTTTAGACCAGACCGGATTTGCCAGTAGCAAAGCAATTTTTTGCAGAGAGTAAATGCACTTGCAGAGAGGGAGGGTGATTCTGTGGCTGCAGCGGTCCAGATAATATTTCTGTCCTTGAATAAAATGCCTGCTCCTCTTTAGCTGACAAAATAATTGAATGCCTCCTCGGTTCAATCGGTTGTGGAGCAGGTTGGAAATAGAACAACGCATGCTACGATCAGTTTCAGCAGAAAGTGGCAATGGGATTCGTATTTGCATCAGGATTTCTATATTAATTGGGGCCTATTTGCCGGGGACATTGGGTTAGGACAGAGCAATACAATTCTTGTTTATACAGCTCACTAACTCTAGTTTATTTCAGAACACTCTACGGAAATTGTTTTTAGTTAATGGTTTAGTTGAAAGATAATGGGGGAGAAATTTATGAGTTTAGCGCTACAATTAGCGCCACGAGATGACGCTAAAATGCCACTGAGAGCTCCAACGACAACTGATGCTTGTTGCAACGCCGCACGCTATATCAATTATGGTGGTACCGCTGCTGCTCAACTCAATTGCCGGAGCATATGATGCCATTGAGTCTGCCATTGAACTTACCAGTTGCAGAAAACAACGACAGTTTCAGGTGGCGTGCGGCAGCAGGAATCCGGCTCCAGCGACAATATTTAAAGCAATCATCACCAATCACGCGCACCTGACAGGGTTTTGCAGTGTCAGTGGCTGTGCGCTACTTTCTGCTAATGCAAGGGTTCTCCTTAATCGTTTCAAGGCTCTTTGTTATCAGGGAGTGTTCAGGCAAGTGCAAAGCTCACTTTTTATATTTGAAACGCTTCAAACTAAAGCACTTGCAAAAATCGCGGGGACTATGCTTGCAGTTGACATCGCCCTCCAGGATCTACGGTGGTGGGAGCGGCGGCAGCGATAAAGACGGGAACGTGTGCATAGAGGGAGGAACAGAGCCATCAGTGCTCTCAACAGGAGGCCTTACAAACCTAGGGTCTTCCAACATCATTTCTCCTACCTACACTTAAGCGAGGTGCAGAGTATTTGAGGGTTTGCGTCACCAAGTAGGTAGTCACAGAACTCTGTCACTTCCTGTAACCAGACCTCCAGCCTCAGACCAGGGAGACCAAGACTCTCCCAGTGGCAGTAAAGGTCACTGTGGAAGTCAACTTCTCCACCATCGGATCCTTCCAGTCTGCAACAGGAGACATAACCAACATCTCACAGTTCACCGTCCATCTCTACACCGGTAGAACAGAAGAAGTAGGAGCAGGAGTAGGCCATTCGGCCCCTCCCGCCTCATCAGTCATTCAATAAGATCATGGCTGATCTTCTACTTCAACTCCACTTTCTTGCACAATCACCATATCCCTTGATTCCCTTAATATCCAAAAATCTATCGATCTCTGTCTTGAATATACTCAACGACTGAGAATCCACAGAATTCTGGGCTAGAGAATTCCAAAGATACACCACTCTCTGAGTGAAGAAATGTCTCCTCCTCTCAGACCTAAATGGGCGACCCCTTATTCTGAGACTGTGACCTGTGGTTTTCGACTCCCCACCCAGGAGAAACCTCTTCCCTGCATCTACCCTGTCAATCCCTGTAAGAATTTTGTATACTTCAAAGAGATCACCTCTCATTCTTCTAAACTCTATAGAGAATAGTCCTAGTCTACTCAATCTCACCTCATAGGATGTTCCCCCGATCCCAGGAATCCGTCTGCTGAACTTTCGCTGCACTCCCTCTGTGGCAAATATATCCGTCCTTAGATAATGTCCAAAAATGTACACGATACTCCAGGTATGGTCTCACTCGGGCCCGATATGATTGCAGTAAGACGCCTTTACTCTTACACTCAATTCATCTTGCAATAAAGACCAACAGACCATTTGATTTCATAAGGTCACGGAGGCCCTGTGAAGCACGTCAAGGGATTACATTGGATTCCCAATCATCAGAGAGAGGCAGGAAGAGCGTGCATGTTGCTTAGCCAGGATAGCTGGATTCTGCATGGTACAGGGTGCCATTGACTGCATATCTTCCATAATCGCCAAATTTACTACTCATTTATGGTGCACTTCATGCACGATCACACACAGCGAAACCTCAATGTGAACGTCCACTATCCTGTCAGCAGCCACGATGCCTTCCTCCTACGGCAGAATGGTGTGCCAGTAATCTTCCAGCCACCAAGTCAAGCTTGAGGGTGGCTGCTCCGAGACAAGGGCTTTCCGCTCTCCACCAGGCTCATGACTCCTCTCCGGAACCCCAACACTCGTGCACTGCACTCATATAATGACAGCCATGATGCCACCAGCAACAACATCCAAGCAATAGTCCATTGCCTTGACAGCTCGGGAGGGTCCCAACGGTGCTCGGTGGAGTGGGTGACCCAGTACCTGGTGGTCTGCTGCATTTAGCACATCTTGGCCATCAAGGGGGCGCAGGCCACCAGTGATTGCGTTACTACCTCAGGGGGAGCAGGACACAGAGGGGGATGAGGATGAGGAGGCAGAGGAACAGGAGGGAGGGAGGAGGCAGCGAGGCAATCGGCCTTCTGGTCGGGTTGCCCAAGGCCTTCTCATCAGACTCCGATTTGAATGAATGAAACCGCAGATCCCCATTGCTTACCACACCCCCTTATTCTATTGCACTCTCATACCATCACACAGCGTTCTACTGCATGCAAAGGTGAAACGAGAGAGACCACCAAATGCTCCAAACACTATTAATAAATGTACCAAAAACTTCTCACACAAATCAGAAGAATTCTAATAACAAATGATTCGTGTGCCTTCCAAAGTTGAATAACGATCATTGGATGCAAGGTGTGAGATGTTGTTGTGAGTATTACCAGGTAGAGATTGTTGGGGGGTGACTGTTGGGGGTGTGGTGCATTGAGCAGTGTTTGAAGCTTGCGATACAAATGGTGGTATGTAGCATTTGTTGAAACGTTCAATCATGCTGAGTACGACAAAATTCTTCCTGAACTGTATTTTGGTCCTGGGGAGCAGAGTGCTGCCCGTGACGTGGTGTGCCACATCCATCCACATAGTCCGGCAGCATTTTCGCGAGGCCGTCCTGCCAGTTGGTGCAGAACTGCCCATTTCTCTGTACGCTAAAGCAATGCCTCCAAAAGATTCTTGGGAAAACCATGTTAAAATACTTTGCTTTTATATTTGTCGTACCAATGTGGAAAACATCACAATTCTGTGCAAAATATTCCATTTGCCATGTTCTTGCCCAATCACTTAGCCTGTCTATAACCCCTTGCAGCCTTCTTGCATCCTCCACACAACTTACATTATCACACAGCATTGTGTCATCAGCAAACTTGATTATATTACATTTGGTTCCCTCATCGAAATCATTGATGCAGATTGTGAATAGTTGAGGCACAAGCACTGATCCTTGCGTTACCCCACTAGTTACAGCCTGCCAAACGAATATGATCCGTTGTTTCCTACTTTCTGTTTCCTGTTTGTTTACCAATCCTCAATCCATGCTAGAATATTACCCCCAATCCCATGAGCCCTAATTTTGTTTAATAACCCCTTGTGTGGCACCTTCTCGAATGCCTTCTGAAAATCCAAATTCACCAAGAGTACTGGTATCCCCTTTTCTATTCTGATGTAAAACTGCAAAAAATCCCGAACAGATTTGTCAAACACGCTGTCCCTCTCATAAATCCGTTATGACTGTGCCCAATCCTATTATTATGTTCTAAGTGCCCTGCTACCACGTTCTTAATAATTGTTTGTAACATTTTCCCTACCACTCTTCTCTTCTCTCTTAAGCAGTCCCTCGGAACCGAGGATGACTTGCTTCCACGTTATCTACACAGGTGGGGCAGACTGTGGTTGAAGAGGCAGATTGGTGGGGTGCTTGTGTTGACGTGCGCTCCTTGTGCTGCCTGCGCTTGGCTTCCGCTTAATCCTGGCGAAGAGTGTCAAGGTATTCAGCGCCTTGCCAGATGCATCTCCTCCAGTTTGTGTGGTTGTGCCAGGGTTTCCCAGGTGTCGGTCGTTTTCAAGGAGGCTTTCAAGGTGTCCTTGAAGCATTTCCTCTGCCCACCTGGGGCTCACTTGCCGTGCCAGTGCTCCAAGTAGAGTGCATGTTTTGGTAGTCGCGAATCGGGCATTCGGACAATGTGACCCATCCATCGCAGTGGATTTACCGTGGCCAGAGCTTCGATGTTGGGGATGTTGGCCTCAGCAAGAATACTGACATTGGTGTGCCTATCCTGCCAATGGATTTGCAGGATCTAGTGGAGGCAACGTTGGTGTTACCTCTCCAGTGCTTTGAGGTGCCTGCTGTACATGGTCCATGTCTCTGAGGCATGCAGCTGGGCGGGCATCACTGCTGCTCTGTAGACCATGAACTTAGTGCAGGGTTTGTTGTCCTGGTCTTCAAACACTCTCTTCCTCTGGCGACCGAAGGCTGCACTGGCACTTTGAAGGCGGTGTTGTACTTTGTCATCGACGTCTGCCCTTGTTGACAGCAGGCTCCCGCGGTATGGAAAGTGGTCCACATTGTCCAAGAGCTTGTCGTGGATTTTTGATAACCGGGGGGCAGTACTGTTTGGCGGGGGCAGGTTGGTAGAGGACCTTTGTCTTACGCATGTTTAGTGTAAAGCCCATGCTCTCGTACACTTTGGAGAAGGTATTGACGAAGGCTTGGAGTTCAAACTTCCGAGTGAGCTCAGACGCAAGCATCATCTGCATAGTGTAATTCGACGGCAGAGGATGGGACGACCTTGGATCGGGATTGGAAGCGACGGAGGTTGAACAGAACGTTTGTTCTGTAAATTAGCTCCACTACAGTGGGTAGCTTACTGAGGGTGAGATGGAGCATTGCAGCAAGGAAGATCGAGAGGAGCGTTGATGTGATGACACAGCCTTGCTTGACCCTGCTTCGTACGTGAATTAGGCCTGTGGTTGAATAGTTGGTCAGGATCATGGCTTGCATGTCGTTGTGAAGCAGGCGGAGGATGGTGAAAAATTTTGAGGGCAGCCGAATTTGAGGAGGAAACTCCATAATCCCTCACGGTTGACAGTGTCAAAGGACTTTGTGAGATCAAAGAAGGCCGTTGACAACGGTTGGTCCTGTTCCCTGCATTTCTCTTGTAATTGACGTGCAGTGAAGATCATTTCCATTGTGCTCCTTAGTGGGCGGAATCTGCATTGCGACACTGGGAAGAGCTCTTCGGCCACTAGGTGAAGGCGATTGAGGAGGATTCATGCGATGACTTTCCCTGTGGTAGACAGCAGGTAAAACGCCTCGGTAATTATCGCAACCGTCTTGTCACATTTCTTGATGATGGTCAAAATTACGGCATCTCTCAGATCCCCTGGCATGTTCTCCTTCTTCCAGATAAAACCAATGATTTCATGAATTCACACCAGCAGTGCTTCTCCGCCATGTTTCAGTGCCTCGGCGTGGATTCCATCTGCTCCTGAGGTCTTGTACTTCTTCAGTTGTCGGATGGACTTTTCAAACTCATGCCGGGCTGCGATTGTGCTGAGATGCTGGCGGGTAGCATGCTGTGGGATGGAGTTGAGGACACTCGGATCGAAGGCAGAGTTGCAGTTAAGGAGATCTTCGAAGTGCTCCTTCCAGCAGGCACTGAAAGCCTCTCTGTCCTTGATGACTACCTCTCCTTTCTTGGCCCACAGTGGGCTAGGGACTTGGGGGTTGGGCCGTAGTTGTTCTTGACTGTGCTAAAGATTCCATGCATGTGGTGGCTGTAGGCTAGCAGCTGGACCTCCTGCAGTTGCTCCACCCACCATCTGTTTTTAGGTAGCAAGTTTTTTGCTGCAACTCGGCATTCAGGCTTCTGTAGAGCTGCTTTCTTGTTCTCGAGATCTGTTACCGTTCCCAGATGTAAGGCTGATGTCAGGCTAACTGGTCTACATAAGAACATAACATAAGAACATAAGAAATAGGAGCAGAAGTAGGCCAATCGGCCCCTCGAGCCTGCTCCGCCATGCAATAAGATCATGGCTGATATGATCCTAACTGCCAATCTACTATCACAGAACCTTCTCCTGAATCTAACAGAATTAGACACACGAAATAGGAGCTGGATCAGGCTACAAGGCCCCTGGGCCCGCTCCGCTGCCCACAGGGCCATGTCCGATCCGAACCTAGACTCCAGTCCAAATTCCTCCCCGCTCCCCGTAACCTTAATTCCCTTTACTTCTAGGAAACTGACTATTTCTGTTGTAAATTTATGTAATGATGTAGCTTCTACAGCTTTTTGGGGCAGCATATTCCATGAACCTACCACCCTCTGAGTGAAGTAGTTCCTCCTCATCTCAGTTTTGAAAGAGCAGCCCCTTATTCTAAGACTATGCCCCCTAGTTCTAGTTTCACCCATCATAGGGAACATCCTCCCCGCATCCACCCGATCCAACCACTTCACAACCTTATATGTTTTAATAAGATCGCCTCTCATTCTTCTGAACTCCAATGAGTAGAGTCCCAATCTACTCAATTTCTCCTCATATGTCGATCCCCTCATCCCCGGGATTAACCGAGTGAACCTTCTTTGTACTGACTCGAGAGCAAGTATGTCTTTTCTTAAGTATGGACACCAAAACTGTATGCATTATTCCAGGTGCGGTCTCACCAATACCTTGTAGAACTGAAGCAATACCTCCCTATTTTTATATTCAACCCCCTAGCAACGAAAGCCAACATTCCATTGGCCTTCTTAATCACTTGCTGCACCTGCATACTAACCTTTTGAGTTTCGTGCACCTGGACCCCCAGATCCCTTTGTACTTCAGTACTTTCCAGCTTCTTGCCATTAAGATAATAACTTGCTCTACAATTTTTCCTGCCGAAGTGCATAAACTCACACGTTCCAGTATTGTATACCATCTACCAAATATCTGCCCACTTACTTAGCCTGTCTATGTCCCCTTGCAGGATTTTATATCCTCCTCACTCACTACTTTCCCTCCCATCTTAGTATCATCTGCAAACTTTGATATGTTACACTCGGTCCCCTCCTCCAAATCGTTAATATAGATTGTAAAGAGTTGGGGACCCAGCACTGACCGCTGCGGAACACCACTAGTTACTGATTGCCAGTTTGAGAATGAACCATTTATCTCAACTCTCTGCCTTCTGTTAGATAGCCAATTCCATATCAATGCCAAAATATTACCCCCAATCCCGTGATTTTTTATCTTAAGCAATAATCTTTTGTGTGGCACCTTGTCAAATGCCTTTTGGAAGTCCAAATACACTACGTCCACTGGTTCCCCTTCATCAACCCTATATGTTACTTCCTCAAAGAACTCCAGCAAATTTGTCAAACATGACGTCCCCTTCATAAAACCATGGTGACTTTGTCCTAATAAATTATGATTATCCAAATGTCCTGTTACTGTCTCCTTAATAATGGACTCCAAAATTTTACCTACCACAGATCTTAGCCTAACCGGTCTATAGTTTCCAGCCTTCTGTCTACTGCCCTTTTTAAATAAGGTTGTTACATTAGCAGTTTTCCAGTCTGCCGGGACCTCTGCTGAGTCCAGGGAGTTTGGGAAAATTATTACCAATTCATCCACAATCCCTACCGCCACTTCCGTCAAGACCCTAGGATGTAAGCCATCAGGTCTAGGTGATTTATCCGTCTTGAGTCCCATTATTTTACCGAGTACCACGACCTTAGTGATTTTGATCGTGTTTAGCTCCTCCCCACTATAGCCCCCTGTTTGTCCCGTGTTGGGATATTCTTAGTGTCCTCTACTGTAAAGACTGATACAAAATATTCATTCAGTGTTTTTGCCATCTCCATAATTCCCACCATTAATTTCCCAGTCTCATCCTCTAAGGGACCAACATTTACTTTAGCCACCCTTTTTCTTTTAAAAGAACTATAAAAACTCTTACTATCTGTTTTCATATTTTTGAAAATTTAATTTCATAATCTATCTTCCCTTTCTTAATCAATCTTTTTGTTACACCACTGATCATGTACCATCTTACTCTTTAATCTATTTTCCCAATCCACTCTACTCAATTCCGCTCTCATACCTTCATACTCTCCTTTATTCAAGCTTAGCATGCTTGTTTGAGATCCAACCTGCTCACCCTTTAATTGAATATGGAATTCAACCATGTTATGGTCACTCATTCCAAGGGGATCCTTTACTAGGACACTTTTAATTAATCCTGTCTCGTTACACAAGACCAGATCAAAGGTTGCTTGCCCCCTGGTCGGTTCAGATACATACTGCTCAAGAAACCTTTCCTAATAAACTCAATGAACTGATCCTCAAGGCAGCCCTGCCCAATTTGATTTGTCCAATTAATATGATAGTTAAAATCCCCCATAATTGTAAAAGATCCCTTATTACAAGCCTCAACTATTTCCTGATTGACACTCCGTCCAACAGAGTTGCAACTGTTCGGAGGCCTATAGACTACGCCCACTAGTGTTTATTCCCCTTATTATTCCTTACCTCCACCCAAACTGTTTCATTTTCCTGATCTTTGGACCAATATCATTTCTCTGTATTACAGTGATTCCTTACTTTAATAACATAGCCACCCCACCTCCCCTTCCTTCCTGCCTATCCTTCCTGATCGTTAAATAACCTGGTATGTTTAATTCCCAGGTATTTTCACTCTGCAGCCATGTTTCTGTAATGGACACAAGATCATACCCATTTGTAGTTATTTGTGCCATTAACCCATCTATTTTGTTACGAATGCTACGTGCATTCACATAGAGAACTTTCAAATATGTTTTGTGACACTTAGTTCCTCCTTTTGCCCTTTTTATTACTTTACCTTTTACTCTATTCCTTCTGCCCCTTCCTGACACGCTCTGGTTTTTAATTTCCCCACTGCTACCTAAGTCAAAGACCTTCTCTGTTGTCATTTTTATTATTTGCTCTCTCGGAACCTCCCCCACACTAGTTCGTTTAAAGCCCTCTTTACAGCCCTAGTTATATGATCCGCCAGGACTCTAGTCCCAGCACTGGCCAAGTGAAGCCCGTCCCAACGGAACAGCTCCCTCCTGCCCCAGTACTGGTGCCAGTGTCCCAGGAAGCAAAACCCATTTCTCCCACACCAGTCTTTGAGCCACGCATTTAACTCTCTAATTTTATTTGTCCTAGCCAAATTCGCTCGTGGCTCAGGTAATAATCCAGAGATTCTGTTGAGGTTCTGTTTCTTAAGTTGACCCCTAGCTGCTCATACTCCTTTAAAAGAACCGGCTTCCTAGTCCTATCTACGTCGTTTGTACCGACATGGGCTGTAGTTCCCCCTTTCCTTTCCCCCTTCTTTTGTAAATAGTGGGTTTACATCTGCTACCTTTCAGTCCACGGGAACCATACTAGATCTATGGAATTGAGGAAAATGACAACCAATGCATCCTCTATTTCTATCGAGAACTCTTTCAATACCCTAGGAAGTAGGCCATCTGTTCCAGGGGGTTTTATCAGTTTTCAGACCCATTAATTTTTCTAGTACTACATTTCTACTAATATAAATATCTTTCTGTTCCTCATTTTCATTATTCCCTTGATTGCCCACTATTTCCGGAAAGTTTTTGTGCCTTCTTACGTGAAGACAGACACAAAATATTAGTTTAATTTCTTTTCCATTTCCTTATTCACCATTATAATTTATCTTCTCTCATCCTGTAAGTAACCCACACTTACTTTCGCTTACCTTTTCCTTTTTACATACCTATAGAAGCTCTTGTAGTCTCCTCTTGTAGTCAATCACTATCCTCATCTCTGTTCACTATACTTCCAAGTTTTGTTTCATCTGTAAATTTTGAAATTGTGTCCTGTACACCAAAGTCCAGGTCATTAATATATATCAAGAAAAGCAGTGTCCCAGCATCGACCCCTGTGGAACACCACTGCATATCTTCATCCTGTCCGATTAACAAACGTTCACAACTGCTCTCTGCTTCCTGTCACTTAGCTAATTTAGTATCCTTGCTGCCACTGTCCCTTTTATTGCATGGGCTTCAAAGTTGCTGTCAAGCTATTTACGTGGCACTTTATCAAACGTCTGTTTGGAAGTCCATGAACACCACATCAAACGCATTGCCCTAATCAACGATTTCTCTTACCTCATCAAAAGACACAATAAAGTTAGGTCAACACGATATGCCTTTGACAAATATTGCTAGCTTTCCTGAATTAATCCACAATTGTCCAAGTGTCTGTTCATTTTGTACCGGATTAACGTTTCTAAAAGCTTGCCCAGTTTTGAGATAAATCTGTCTGTCCTGTGTTTGCTGTGTTTAATCATACAAACTTTTTTGAAGAGCTGTGTAACATTTGCAATTTCCAATCCTGTGGCAGCACCCCCCCACCCAAGGAGGATTGGAAGATTATGGCCAGTACCTCTGCAATTTCCATTTTACTTCCCTCACAATCCTAGAATGCATCCCATCCGTACTGGTGATTATTTAATTTACATACAGCCAGCCTTTCTAGTACATCCTCTTTACCATTTTTTATCCCATCCAGTATCTCAATTACCTACTCTTTCACTATGACGTAGGCAGCATCTTCTTCCTTGGTAAAGACAGATGCAAAATTCTCGTTTAGTACCTCAGCCATGTCATCTGCCTCCATTCGTAGGTCTCCATTTTAGTCCCTTATCATCCCCACCCCTCCTCTTAATACCCGTTTACTATTTTTTAAGCTGAAAGAAGACATTTGGATTCCTTTTTATGTTAGCTGCCAATCTATTCTCAGACTCTCCCTATTCAAATCTTATTTCCTTTTTCACTTCCCCTCTGAACTTTCAATTTTCAAACTTGTTCTCATTTAGATTATTAACCTGGCATCCGGCATACGCGCCCTTTTTCTACTTCATCTTATTCACTATCTCTTTTTTCATCCAGGGAGCCCTGGCGTTGGGAATGTACGTTAAGTGTACCTGAACCATCTCCTCTTTAATGCAGTCCATTGTTCGATTACAGTTTTGCCTGCCAGTCTTTGACTCCAGTTCACCCGGGCCACATCTATTCTCAAATCTCTGAAATTGGCAGTCCTCCAATTCAGTATTTTTACTCAAGATTGCTCCCTGTCATTTTCCATCGCTAATGTAATCTTATGATACTGTGATCAATGTTACCTAAATGTTCCCCGAATGCTCTCGGAGACAACAGCAGCGTTGGGACATAAAGGAAAGAGCAGAGAAACAGCGCCGACTTAATCGGAGGTGGTATCAGCAGCGGTGGGCCTGTACACTGTTTCCAAAAAAATAAGGCGTGGCATCACAGGAAGCAGGTATTTGATTTGTTGGTGAGCATTTAGGTTTGTTTACCTAGAAACATAGAAATATAGAAGATAGGAGCAGGAGTAGGCCATTCGGACCCTCGAGCCTGCTCCGCCATTCAATGCGATCATGGCTGATCATTCAAATTCAGTACCCGGCCCCTGATTTCTCCCCATACCCCTTGAACCCTTTAGCCCTAAGAAATATATCCAACTCCTTCTTGAATATATTATAAATATTGGCCTCTACTGCTTTGTGTGGTAGAGAATTCCACAGGTTCACCACTCTCTGGCTGAAGAAATTCCTCCTCACTTCTGTCCTAAATGGCCTACCCCTTATCCTTAGACTGTGACCCCTGGTCCTGGACTCCCCGAACATCGGGAACACCCTTCCTGCATCTAGTTCGGACAGTCCTGTCAGAATTTTATAAGTTTCAATGAGATCCCCTCTCATTCTTCTAAACTCCAGTGAGTACAATCCCAATCGACCCAATCTCTCCTCATACGTCATTCCTGCCATCCCAGGTATCAGCCTGTTGAATCTTCGCTGAACTCCTTCCATGGCAAGAACATTCCTTCATCAGATAAGGCGACCAAAACTGCAAACAATACTCAAGATGTGGTCTCACCAAGGCCCTGTATAACTGCAGCAAGACATCCTTGTTCCTGTATTCAAACCCTCTCGCTACGAAGGCCAACATTCCATTTGCCTTCTTAACTGCTTGCTACACCTGCATGCTTAACTTCAGCGACTGGTGCACAAGGACACCCAGGTCTCGTTGCAGTTCCGCTTCTCCCAATCTATTGCCATACAGATAATAATCTGCATTCCTGTTTTTGCCACCAACGTGGATAACCTCGCATTTATCCACGTTACATTGTATCTGCCATGCTTTTGCCCAATCACCCAACCTGTCCAATTCATCCTGGAATTTCTCGGCATTCACCACACAGCACACACGCCCACCCAGCTTTGTGTCGTCTGCAAATTTGATGAAATTACATCTAGTTCCCTTGTTTAGATAATTAATATATATTGTGAATAGCTGGGGCCCATTGACCGATCCCTGCGGTACCCCACTAGTGACTGCCTGCCACTCAGAAAAAGACCCGTTTATTCCAACTCTTTGCTTTCTGTCTGCCAACCAGTACTCTATCCAAGACAATACCTTACCCCCAATCCCATGTGCCTTAAATTTAAATGCTAATCTCTTATGCGGGACATTATCGAAAGCCTTCTGAAAGTCCAAATACACCACATCCACATGTTCTCCCTTACCTATTTTACCAGTTGCATCCTCAAAAAATTCCAATAGTTTAGTCAAGCACGATTTACCTTTTGTAAATGCATGGTGACTTTGTCCGATCCTGTCACTATTTTCCAAGTGCTCTGCTATTGCATCTTTTTTAATGCACCCGAGCATTTTCCCCACTACCGATGTCAGGCTTACTGGTCTGCAATTCCCCGTTTTCTCTCTACCACCTTTTTTGAATAGTGGCTTAAATTTACCTCCCCTCCAATCCATGGGTACTGTTCCAGATTCCATCGAATGCCGGAAGATGATCAGCAAAGCACCAACTATTTCTAGGGTCACTTCCTTAAGTACCCTAGGATGTAGATTATTAGGTCCTGGGGATTTATCGGCCTTCAATCCCATCAATTTCCCTAAAACCATTTCACTACAAATAGTGAGTTCTTTCAGTTCCTCCCTTTCATTAGACCCTATGTTCCCCGTCATCTCTGGGAGGTTATTTGTGGCCTCCTTTGTGAAGACAGAACCAAAAAATGTAGTTAATTTGTCAGCCATTTCTTTGTTCCCCATTATAAATTCCCCTGATTCTGACTACACCAATCTTTTTCTCTTGACATATCTATAAAAGTTTTTTCTTTCAAACCTGGGACAATGGTTTAAACAGGAGCAGGTGCCCATAACATACTGCATTAAATTTATATCTGCACTAGTTAAACTAATTAATACAACTATTAATAATCGTTGATTGAAGATTTTAATAATTAAATAAAAAAAGGCCAGAATAAATATAGCAGGGCAGGTTGTGTGTGTGGACTGCAGCGTGGGGGAGTTTATGTACAGCGAGACTCTTTCGAGCGAATACTTCTGCCGGAGAAGTCTGCATGTCGAATCTCTCCGGCTCAGTCATTGAGCTGGACTGAGAGTTGGAGACATGCCGATGCATAACGGAGGGGGAGGAGTTTCTGGATAATTTTATTCACAATAGCATCACATCCCAGTGGACGAGACAGGTTCAGGAAAGGGAGGTGGTGAATTTCGGTAAACTTGAGCCGAAATTTAGGAGAGGATGAGAAGAAAGTCCCTCAGACACTGGTCCTGTCCAACAGGTACGATCTACTCGCTAGCTGTGAACACAAGGAGAAAGACTTCATGGAGTAGAGCCACAATGCAAACCAAGGCATCGTGGCTCAGAAGGCTGTCCAAAGGGAATAGAGTAGATTAGAATTGTGGTAGAGATAGGGGACTCTAATATTAGGGGGATATACAGCGTCCTCTGCAACAAATAACAAGAATCCTGAAGGGTGTTTTGTCTACCTGCTGCCGGGGTAAATCATATCTCATGGCGGCTGGAGAGGTATTTGGAAAGATAGGATGGAAATCCAGTTACTGTGGTCCATGTTGGAAGAAACAACATAGGTAGGAATAGGGAGGTGGTCCTGATGAAAGAATATCAGGAGTTAGGATCTAAAATAAAGAGCACGACCTCGAGGGTAATGATTTCTGGATTATTGCCCGAGCCACGTGCAATTTTGGATATAAGCAGACAGATCAGGAGAATTAATACTTGACTAAAGGGCTGATGTTTGAAAGAGGGGTTCCTTTTCATGGGACACTGGCACCAGTTCTGGGGAAGGAAGGAGCAGTACCGATGGGATGGTCTCTACCTGAACCTGGATGGTGCCCGTGTCCTAGCAGAAAGGGTAAATAGGGAGTTGGCTAAGGCTTGTCTATTAAGTTGGGTAGAGGGATCGATAAGAAACGTATCCAACCTAAAGAAAAACAAAGCAGGAAAAGATAGCCTTGGAAAAAATAAAGTAAAGGAGGGTATTCATGGCATTGGAATAAATAGAGTTATAGAACAAAAGTCTAAAAAGATGATTAAGCATAAAGTAAGAGGAAATCCTTTTAAAAATAAGTTAGACAGCCTATACAGCAATACACACAGTGTCAGTATCATACGATGTGAGGAACCAGTCATAGTAGGGATTACTGAGACATGGCTACAGGGATATCAGGACAATGAATTAAACTTCGCAGGGTGATAAATATGTAGAAATGCTAGAGAGGGAAATAGGGGAGGTGGAGCAGCTGCACCTAGTAAGGGTAACATAATGGCAGTAGAAAAAAGTGATGCAAGCCAAAAATGGAATTCATATGGAAACAGAAAAAAGATAAAAGATAAGCAATCACACTAATAGGCGGAGTCTGCAGAACACCTAATATTGGAAGTGAGGTGGAGGAAGAAATATGCAAACAAATTACGTAAATAGAGTCATAGAGTCATAGAGTTAGACAGCACAGAAAGAGAGCCTTCGGCCCATATCGTCCGCGCCGGCCATCAAGCCCTGTCTAATCTAATCCCATTTCCCAGCAGTTGGTCCGTAGCCTTGTATGCTATGGCATTTCAAGTGTTCATCCAAATGCTTCTTGAATGTTGTGAGTGTTCCTGCCTCTACCACCCTTGCAGGCAGTGAGTTCCAGTATCCAACCACCCTCTAGGTGAAAAAATTATTCCTCAAATCCCCTCTAAACCTCCTGCCCCTTACTTTGAATCTATGCCCCCTTGTTATTGACCCCTCTACTATGAGAAAAAGTTCCTTTCTATCCACCCTATCTATGCCTCTCATAATACTGTACACCTCAACCAGGTCCCCCTCAGCCATCTCTGCTCCAAGGAAAACAACCCCAGCCTGTCCAGCCTTTCTTCGTAGCTGAAGCGCTCCAGCCCAGGTAACATCCTGGTAAATCTCCTCTGCACTCTCTCCAAAGCAATCACATCCTTCCTATAGTATGGCTACCAGAACTGCACACAGTACTCCAGCTGTGGCCTTAACAGCGTTTTGTGCAGCTCCACCATAACCTCCCTGCTCTTATATTCTATGCCTCGGCTAATGAAGGCAAGTATCTCATATGCCTTTTTAACCACCTTATCCACCTGTTGTGCTGCCTTCAGGGATCTATGTACATGCACACCAAGGTCCCTCTGATCCTTTGTCTTTCCTAGGGTCTTACCAATCATTGTTTATTCCCTTGCCTTGTTAGTCCGTCCAAAATGGATCACCTCACACTTTTCAGGGTTAAATTCCATCTGCCAATGTTCCGCCCATCTGACCAACCAATCTATATCGTCCTGTAGCCTGAGGCTTCCCGCCTCGCTATTTACCACCCCAACAATTTTCGTGCCATCTGCCAACTTACTTATCATACCTTTTACAGTCACATCCAAATCATTAATGTAGACCTCAAACAGCAAGGGACCCAGCACCGATCCCTGCGGTACCCCACTGGACATAGCCTTCCAGTCACAAAAACAACCTTCCACCATCACACTCTGCCTTCTGCCACTAAGCCAGTTTTGGATCCAATGTGCCAAGGCACCCTGGATCCCATGGGCTCTTACCTTCCTGACCATTCTCATATGCGAGACTTTATTAAAAGCCTTATTAAAATCCATGTAAACCACATCCACTGCACCACCCTCATCCACACACCTAGTAACCCCCTCGAAAAATTCAATCAAATTGGTCAGAAATCATCTTCCCTTGACAAAGCCATGCTGGCTATCCCTAATTAATCCGTGCCTCTCCAAGTGGAGACCAATTCTGTCCCTCAGAATTTTTTACAATAATTTGCCTACCACTGATGTTAGGCTCACTGGCCTGTAATTCCCTGGTTTATCCCTACTACCCTGTTTGAATAATGGTTTTACGTTAGCTGTTCTCCAGTCCTCTGGCACATCCCCTGTGGCCAGAGAGGTTATGAAAATTTGTGTCAGAGCCCCTGCAATCTCCTCCTTTTCCTCACATAGTAGCCTGGGATACATCTCGTCCGGGCCTGGGGATTTATCCACTTTTAAGCCAGCTAATACCGCTAGTACCCCCTCCCTCTCGATGCTAATATGTTCAAGTATATCAGAGTTCCCCTGTCCGATTTCAATGTCCACTTCGTCCTTCTCCATAGAGAACACAGATGCAAAAAATTCATTTAAAACCCCACCTACATCCTTTGGCTCCACACACAGTTAGCCACTTTGGTCCCTAATGGGCCGTACTCTTTCCCTAGTTATCCTCTTGCCCTTAATATACTTATAAAACACCTTAGGATTTTCCTTTATTTTGCTCACCACTTTTATTTCATGGCCCCTCTCGCTCTCCTAATTTGTTTTTTAAGTAACCCCCTGCACTTCTTTACTCCTCTCATGCTTCCTCTGTCTTTAGTCCTTTGCATCTGCCAAAGCCCCCCTTTTTTTCCTAATCCATTCCCGTATATCCCTTGACATCCAAGGTTCCCTGGGCTTGTTGGTCCCACCCTTGACCTTTATGGGAACATGTTGACATTGTACTCTCTCAATTTCCTTTCTGAAACACTCCCATTGCTCCGATGTGGATTTTCCTTCAAATAGCTGATCCCATTCCACATTGGCCAGTTCCTGTCTTATCATATTAAAATCGGCCTTCCCCCAATTTAGAAACTTTATTTCCGGTCCATCTTGTCCTTTTCCATGATTACCTTAAATCTCACCGAATTATGGTCACTGTCACCAAAGGGCACACCTACGAACACGTCTACCACTTGCCCGGCCACATTCCCTAGAATTAGGTCCAGTTCCGCCCCCTCTCTTAGAGGACTGTCTAAATGCTGGCTGAAAAATCACTCCTGGATGCACTTTAAGAATTCTGCACCCTCTAAGCCTTTCACACTCTGACTATTCCAGTTAATATTGGGGATGTTGAAATCCACCATTATAATTACCCTATTATTTGCACATTTCTCTGAGATTTGCCTACATATCTGTTCCTCTATCTCCCCTGGCTGTTTGGAGGCCTATAGTACACTCCCAGCAAAGTGCTAGCCACCTTTTTGTTTTTCAGTTCAACCCATATGGTCTCATTAGAGGAACCTGTTAAGGTATCATCCCTCTTTACAGCAGTAATTGTCTCCTCAATTAATATTGCGGCACCCCCTCCTCTTTTACTCCCCCCCTGTCTCGCCTGAAGATTCTATTCCCCGGAATATTGAGCTGCCAGTCTTGCCCCTCCTTCAACCATGTCTCCGTGATAGCAACAATATCATACTCCCATGTGTTCATCAACAACTTCAGTTCATCCACCTTATTCGTAAGACTCCTTGCATTAAAATAAAGGCCATTGAGCCTTGCCCTACTCCCTTGTGCCGTTACATATTTGTTCTGCCTTCCAGTCTGACTTATTTTTTCCTCTATATTTGGCTGTGCATCACCCCCTATTATAGCTCCACTCTGTATCCCATCCCCCTGCCAAGTTAGTTTAACACCCCCCCCCCCCGAACAATGCTAGCAAACTTCCCCGCAAGGATATTTGTCCCGTTCTGGTTCAGATGCAAACCGTCTGACTTGTACAATCCCACCTTCTTCAGAAGCAGGCCCATTGATCCAGGAAACTAAAGCCCTCCCTCCTGCTACAACTCTTTAGCCACGCATTCGTCTGCTCTATCCTCCTATTTCTATAATCACTAGCACGTGGCACCGGGAGTAATCCAGAGATTACAACCTTTGAGGTCCTGCTCTTTAGTCTGCTGCCTAGCTCCCTAAATTCTTGCTGCAGGACCTCATCCCTCTTCCTACCCATGTCATTGGTCCCAATATGAACTACGACCTCTGACAGTTCACCCTCCCCCTTCAGTATGCCCTGCAGTCGTTCAGTGACATCCTTGACCCTGGCACCAGGGAGGCAACAAACCATCCTGGAGTCACGTCTATGGCCGCAGAAACGCCTATCTGTTCCCCTTACGATAGAATCCCCGACCACTATTGCTCTCCCACTCTTTTCCTCCCTTCCTGAGCAGCAGAAGCACCCCTGGTGCCAGGAAGTTGGCTGCTGCTGCCTTTCTCTGGTAAGTCATCCCCCTCAACAGTATTCAAATCGGTATACCTGTTTGGGAGGGGGTTGTCCACAGGGGACCCCTGCACTTCCTGCCTGCTTTTACTGCTCCGCCTGATGGTCACCCATTTCCATTCTGCCTGTGCAGTCCTTACCTGTGGTGCGACCAACTCACTAAACTTGCTACTCACGACCCTCTCAGCATCGTGAATGCTCCAAAACTCATACATCCGCAGCTCCAGCGCCGCAATACGTTCTACTAGCAACTGCAGCTGGATACATTTCTGACACACATGGTCATCAGGGGCACAGGCAGCGTCCTTGAATTCCCACATAGAGCAAGAGGAGAGGAACACGGGGCTGGGCTTTCCTGACATGACATACCCTTTAATTAATTTAAATTAATTCAATACCACCCATTAAATATATATACTAGGGTGCTTGTATGGTTTACCAACAGTCCCCGTTACACAAGAAAGACCATAGCAACTATAAACCAGAGTTAAAGTTTTAAAAATATAGAAATACTCACCAACCAATCACTTACCTGATCCCTGGTGACGTCATGCTCTGATTACTTTTTACCTCTCTTCCCGCTGCTGAGTTGGTATGCCTCGCTGCTGCCGCCAATTTTATGCTCCGCCTCGGTCGCTGTTCTCCCCCTGGTCCAGCCGCTGTGGTCGGGCCTCGCTGCTGCCGCCGCTTTTATGCTCCGCCTCGGTTGCTGTTCATCCCCAAGGTCCAGCCGCTGTTGTCGGGCCTCGCTGCTGCCGCCGCTTTTATGCACCACCTCAGGCACTGTTCTCCCCCAGGTCCAGCCGCTGTGGTCGGGCCTCGCTGCTGCTGCTGCTTTTATGCCCCACCTCAGTCGCTGTTCTCCCCAAGGTCCCGCCGTTCTCCAGTAAATGAGTAAAACACATAGACTAATATTCATGGGGGATTTCAACTACCATAATAATAATTGGACAGGAGAGGTAGGTAAAGAGGATAAGGGAATGGTATTCCTAAAATGTGTACAGGACACCTTTCTACCCAATATGTATAAAGCCCAACAAGGGAGGACTGGCTTTTGGATCTAGTAATGGGTAATGAACTAGGGCAGATTAGGGAAGTAAAGGTTGTGGAACATATAGGCAAAAGTGACATAACATAATATGCTTTAAGATGATAATTGAAAAGGAGAAAAGTATGACGGAAATCAGGTTAATATATTGGAGAAAAGCTGATTTTGAGCGGTTCAGAATAGAACTTGGGAAAAAATGGGCAACATTATTGGCAAACAACGATGTAGAACAGCAATGAGAAACATTTAAAACGGTGTTCAAAAGAGTGCAGGAAAAATACATTCCATTAAAAGGAAAGAACAAACTGAACAATAATGAGATTCCATGGATGAATTAAGCCATAAGTGAACAATTAAGGGAAAGGAAAGAAGCATACTTTAAGTACATAGACAGCAGGGGAGTGCATGCTAAGAGAGAATACGAAAAGATTAGGAGAGATTTCAAAACAACAATTCGAGAAGCAAAGAGGAAGAATGAAATTAAATTTTGAAGGATCATAAAACAAAATAGTAATTTATTTTATAGGCACATCACTATAAAAGTAAGGTTGGGATGGATATAAGGCCATTAAGTGATAGTCAGCTTAATACCACAGGTAACGATAGAGAAAATGCAGAAATATTAAATAATTGTTTTGCTTCAGCAATTACCAGGGAGATAGAAAAGGTGGACATGACATTGGACGATGAGGTTAGTACTGTGATAAGTGCATTTAAATTAAAAAAGGGGATAAAGTAAATAAATTAATCTAACTCAAAGATGATAAAACCCCTGGACCAGATGGACTTCATTCATGTATTTCAAAAGAATCTAGGGAAGAAATAGCATAGGCATTACCATGCATATTTAATAATTCATTAGAAAAACGTGTAGAGCCAGTGGATTGGTGGACAGCTGAACTAATTCCGATATTTAGGAAGGGGGATAGCACATGTCCAGTGAATTATTGATTAGTCAGCTTAATATCAGTGGTAGGTAAAATAATGGAATACCGACTAAAGGAGAAAAAAGAAGAATATTAAAAGACCAAAAATTTAATAATGAATAGTTAACATGGATTTCAGGAGGGAAAGTCTTTCTCGACCAAATTTACTGAATTTTTTGATAAGCTAACAGAGAAAACACACAATGGTAATGCGGTAGATGTCTTTAATCTGGATTTTGAAAATGCCTTTGGTAAGACACGCCATATTAGACTGATGAACAAGGTCAGATAATGCGGAGTCAGGGGAGAATTACCTCAATGGATTGCTGGCTGGCTTCAGGAGCAGGAGTAAAGTGTAGATATTCACAGTGACAGCATGTGGGTTGTGGTGTTACACAAGGATCTGTGCTGGGACAACGGCTGTTCATAATTTATATGAACAGTCTAGTCCTATGATTCAAAAACACCATTTTTAAATTTGCGAATAACAACAAATTGGGGTGGATAATCAATATTGATGACGACTGCAACAATTTAAAGGAGGGCATTAATAAACATGGATAATGCGTATATAATTGGCAAATGAAGTTCAACAGTGATAAATGTGAGGTATTACATTTTGGTAGGAAGAATATGGAGGTCACTTATTACTTGGAGGGTGCAAGTCGAGGTGGGGTAGAAGAACAAAGGGTTCTCGGTGAACAAATAGACAAATCCCTAAAAGTTGCGACACAGCTTAACAAGCCCATAAAAACGTCAATAAAAGCATCAGAGTTTATTTCTAAAGGGATAGAATTGAAAATTAGCGAAGTTATGCTAAACTTGTATTGAAATTGTAATACCTCAATATCAAGCGATATACGAGAATGGATTAGGAAAAAAAGGGGACTTTCGGCAGATACAAGGGACTAAAGACAAAGGAAGCCTTAGAGTAGTATAAAAAGTGCTGGGGGATACTTAAAAACAGAAATTAGGTGAGCGAAGAGGGGCCATGAAATAACACTGGCGAGCAAAATAAAGGAAATCCTAAGGTGTTTTATAAGTATATTAAGGGCAAAAGGATAACTAGGGAAAGAGTAGGGCCCAGCAGGGACCAAATTGGCAATCTGTGTGTGGGGCCAGACGATGTAGGTGGGGATTTAAATGAATTTTTTGCATCTCTGTTCACAACGGAGTAGGACGATATAGACATAGAAATCGGGCAGGGGGACTGTGATATACTTGAACATATTAGCATCGAGAGGGAGGAGGTACTAGCGGTTTTAGCAGGCTTAAAAGTGGATAGATCCCCAGGCCCGGATGAGATGTATCCCAGGCTGCTGTGTGAGGCAAAGGAGGAGATTGCAGGAGCTCTGACACATATTTACAAAACCTCTCTGGCCACAGGGGATGTGCCAGAGGACTGGAGAACAGCTAACCTAGTACCATTATTCAAGAAGGGTAGTAGGGATAAACCAGGGAATCACAGGCCAGTGAGCCGAACATCAGTGGTAGGGAAATTATTTTAAAAAATTCTGAGGGACAGAATTAGTCTCCACTTGGAGAGGCAGGGATGAATCAGGGATAGTCAGCATGGGTTTGTCATGGGAAGATCATGTCTGAACAATTTGATTTAATTTTTCGAGGGGAGGTCTAGGTGTGTGGATGAGGGCAGTGCAGCGGATGTGGTATACATCGATTTCAGTAAGGCTTTCGATAAAGTCCCGCATAGGAGATTGATCAAGAAATTAAGAGCCCATGTGATCCAGGGTGCCTTGGCACATTGGATCAAAAACTGGCTTAGTGGCAGAAGGCAGAGGGTTGTTTTTGTGACTGGAAGACTGTGTCCAGTGGGATACCACAGGGATCGGTGCTGGGTCCCTTGCTGTTTGTGGTCTACATTAATGATTTGGATGTGAATGTAAAAGGTATGATCAGTAAGTTCGCAGATGATAGGAATATTGGTAGGGTGGTAAATAGCGAAGAGGGTAGTCTCAGTCTGCAGGACGATATAGATGGGTTGGTCAGATGGGGGGAACGTGGCAAATGGAATCTAACCCTGACAAGTGTGAGCTGATGCATTTTGGAGGGACTAACAAGGCAAGGGAATAAACAATGAATGGTAGGACCCTAGGAAAGACAGAGGATCAGAGGGACCATGGTGTGCATCTACATAGATCCCTGAAGGCAGCAGAAAAGGTGGATAAGGTGGTTAAAAAGGCATTTGGGATCCTTGCCTTGATTAGTCAAGGCATAGAAAATAAGAGCAGGGAGGTTATGATGGAGCTGTACAAAACGCTGGTTAGGGCACAGCTGGAATACTGTGTGCAGTTCTGGTGGCCACACTTATATGAAGGATATGATTGCTTTGGAGAGGGTGCAGAGGAGATTCACCAGGATGTTACCTGGGCTGGAGCGCTTCAGCTATGAAGAAAGACTGGACAGGCTGGGGTTGTTTTCCTTGGAGCAGTGAAGGCTGAGGGGGGACATGATTGAGGTGTACAACATTATGAGGGGCATAGATAGGGTAGATAGAAAGGAACTTTTTCCCTTAGTAGAGGGGTCAATAACAAGGGGGCATAGATTCAAGGTAAGGGGCAGGAGGTTTCGATGGGAATTGAGGAAGAACTTTTTCACCCAGTGGGTGGTTGGATTCTGGAACTCACTGCCTGACAGGGTGGTAGAGGCAGGAACCCTCACAACATTCAAGAAGCATTTGGATGAGCACTTGAAATGCCGTAGCATACAAGGATACGGACCAAATGCTGGTAAATGGGATTAGATTAGACAGGGATTAATGGCCGGCGTGGCCGTGATGGGCCGAAGGACCTCTTTCTGTGTTCTATAACTCTATGACTCTATGATTCTAACCTTGGTTAGAACAAACTTAGAATACTGCTTACAGTTCTGGTCGCCTTGCTTTCAAAAGTATATAGAGACTCTGGTGAAGGTGCAGAGAAGCTCTACAAACATGATACCAGAAATGCGAGGTTATATATACCAGGAAAGGATGAACAGGCTGGGTCTCTGTTCTCCTGAAAATGGAAGGCTGAGGAGTGACCTATTGGAGGTCTTTAAAATTAAGTAAAGTTTTAATTGTGTAGACACGGAGAATATTTCTACTTGCAGGGAACAGCATAACACGAGGCCATCAATATAAGATAGTCACCAAGAAATTCAATAGGGAATTCAGCAGAAAATTCTTCACACAAAGAGTGGTGAAAATGTGGAACTCGCTACCACAGATAGTGGTTGAATCAAATAGTATAGATGAATTTAAGGGGAGGCTGGGCAAGCATATGTGGGAGAATGGAATGTTGGGTTATGCTGATCGATTTAGATGAGGAAAGATGGGAGGAGGCTCGAGCGGAGCACACACGCCGGCATGGACTGGTTGGACTGAATGCGCTGTTTCTCTGCAGCATGGCAAGCTTGCTGATGACACATTGCTAGGTGGAAAAGTAAGCTGTGAGTAGGAAACAAAGTGCCTGTAAAGGAATATGGACAGGCTAAGAGTGGGCAATAAGCTGGCAGATGGATTTTACTGTCGGAATCATGATGTTATTCTCTTTGGTAGGAAGAATAGAAAACAATATATTTTAAATGATGAGGAACTATTAAATGTTGGTGTTCAGAGAGACTTAGGTGTCTGCGTACAGGAAACACGGAGATTTAGCATGTAGGTAAAGCAAGTAATTGGAAAGGCAAATGGCATGTTGGTCTTTATTGCAAGGGGCTTGTAGTGGAATAGTAAGGAGTTCTTGTTACGATTGAACAGGGCATTGGTGAGACCACAGCATGTGCACTGAGCACAGTTTTGGTCCCATTATCTGAGGATATATATACATGTCTTAGAGGCGCTGCAACGAAGGATAAGGGGTCGGCCATTTAGGACTGAGATAAGGAGAAATTTATTCAGTCAGAGGGCTGACAATCTTTGGAGTTCTCTATCCCAGCCGGCTGTGGATGCTCAGCCCTTGTGTATATTCAAGACAGAGATCGATAGATTTCTGGATACCAAGGGAAACAAGGATTATGGCGATAGGTCGTGTTGAGGAAGAAGATCAGCCATGATCTTATTGAATTGTGAAGCAGGCTCGAAGGGTCGAATGCACTATTCCTGCTCCCATTTCTGATCTTATTATTATCTTAGCTGATAAAGCAGAGAGACCAAAGAGTTCAACAAGCCTACGTCGCCAGCTCGTTGGCCTGGGGCTGATTCTCGCTTTGGGGTTTTCACACTTGAAATGTCAGAGGTCGTGGGTTGAATATACCGGATGAGCCTTGTTCTTTTTGAGTCAAAATCACCTTCTCAATGCTTATCGACATTGCAGGGAATATAAATAAGTTAAGTTAAACAAACTGAAATCTCGCACCCTTTTCACGGGGGCAATGTGAAAACCAACAGATTCAGCGAAAGGCTGTGCGATGGAATAGGTTCTATGACACAATGGATAACTCTTTGGGCTGCTGATCAATGCGGCCTTTAAATGCTGTTGATTCCAATCCATTCAGGATTACGTTTTCGGTAAAGTTTTGTTGTTTCTGATGCTGGACAGTGAAACGTTGCTGCCAAACTTCAACTGGTTCATTAATGTCCTTCAGGGAAGGGAATCTGCCGCCCCGACACTCCCTGTTTTACAAGTGACTCCAGTCCCAACAGACATTCCCTCCGAGCTGGAATCGCGAACTGCTCTTAAAAAAATAACCCACCAACTGCTCAATTGTTAAAATAAGTTTAAATGATGGTCAATCTAAAGTCAGTTTGCTGGGCCCTCAGACAGATTTCCCATTGGACACCTGCAGTCGGCTGACAGCCATCGAGTCACTGACAGGCAGGAAGTAAGGGGAGGTGGGGTGGCTATGGTAATGAAGGAAGGAATCACTGCAATACAGAGAAATGATATTGGGTCAAAAGATCAGGATAATGAAACAGTTTGGGTGGAGGTAAGGAATAATAAGTGGAAAAAACACTAGAGGGCGTAGTCTATAGGCCTCCGAACAGTTGCAACTCTGTTGGACGGAGTATCAATCAGGAAATAGTTGAGGCTTGTAATAAGGGAACAGCTATAACTATGGGGGATTTTAACTATCATATTAATTGGACAAATCAAATTGGGCAGGGCTGCCTTGAGGATGAGTTCATTGAGTGTATTAGGGATGGGTTTCTTGAGCAGTATGTAACTGAACCGACCATGGGGCACGCAACCTTAGATCTGGTCCTGTGTAACGAGACAGGATTAATTAAAAATGTACTAGTAAATGGTCCCCTTGGAATGAGTGACCATAACATGGTTGAATTTCATATTCAATTAGAGGGTGAGAAGGTTGGATCTCAAACACGCGTGCTAAGCTTGAATAAAGGAGACTATGAAGGTATGAGAGCGGAATTGAGTAGAGTGGATTGGGAAAATAGATTAAAGGGTAAGACGATACATGATCAGTGATGTACATTTAAGTATTTACTTTACAACTTCAAAAACATTTTATTCCACTGAGAAGAAAAGGGTGTAAAAGAAAGGACAGTCATCCGTGGCTAAGTAAAGAAATTAAGGATAGTATTCGACTAAAAACAAGGGCATATAAGGTAGCCAAATCTCGTGGGAGGATAGAGGGAAAACTTTAAAAGACAGCAACAAATTACAAAAAGATTGATTAAGAAAGGGAAGATACATTATGAAAGTAAATTAGCAAAAAATATGAAAACAGATAGTAAGAGTTTTTATAGTTATATAAAAAGAAAAAGGGTGGCTAAAGTAAATGTTGGTCCCTTAGAGGATGAGACTGGGAAATTAATGGTGGGAAATATGGAGATGGCAAAAACACTGAATTAATATTTTGTATCAGTCCTTACAGTAGAGGACATTAAGAATATTCCAACACTGGACAAACAGGGGGGTATAGGGGTGAGGAGCTAAACACGATCAAAATCACTAAGGAAGGGGTAATCTGTAAAATAATGTTAATCAAGGCGGATAAATCAACTGGACCTGATGGCTTACGTCCTAGGGTCTTGAGGGAAGTGGCGGTAGGGATTGTGGATGCATTGGCAATAATTTTCCAAAACTCCCTGGACTCAGCAAAGGTCCCGGCAGACTGGAAAACTGCTAATGTAACACACTTATTTGAAAAGGGCAGTCGACAGAAGGCTGGAAACTATAGACCGGTTAGCCTAACATCTGTGGTAGGTAATGTTTTGGAGTCCATTATTAAGGAGACAGTAGCAGGACATTTGGATTATCATAATTTCATAGGACAAATTCAGCATGCTTTTATGAAGGGGAAGTCATGTTTAACAAATTTGCTGGAGTTCTTTGAGGAAGTAACATACAGGGTGGATAAAGGGGAACCAGTGGACGTTGTGTATTTATACTTCCAAAAGGCATTTGACAAGGTGCCACACAAAAGATTATTGCTTAAGGTAAAACATCACGGGATTGGGGGCAATATTCTGGCATGGATAGAGGATTGGCTATCTAAC
The DNA here is from genome assembly GCF_052327205.1 of Somniosus microcephalus. NCBI lineage: Eukaryota > Metazoa > Chordata > Chondrichthyes > Squaliformes > Somniosidae > Somniosus > Somniosus microcephalus. The sequence continues at coordinate 22,304,680 of NW_028225186.1, read as the reverse complement.
AGAAGGCAGAGAGTTGGGATAAATGGTACATTCTCAGACTGGCAATCAGTAAATAGTGGTGTTCCGCAGGGGTCAGTGCTGGGTCCTCAAATCTTTACAATCTATATTAACGATTTGCAGGAGGGGACCGAGTGTAACATATCAAAGTTCGCAGATGATACTGAGATGGGCGGGAAAGTAGTGAGTGAGGAGGACATAAAAAACCTGCAAGGGGACATAGACAGGCTAACTAAGTGGGCAGAGATTTGGCAGATGGAATACAATACTGGAAAGTGTGAGGTTATGCACTTTGGCAGGAAAAATCGTAGAGCAAGTTATTATCTTAATGGCAAGAAACTGGAAAGTACTGAAGTACAAAGGGATCTGGGGGTCCTGGTGCACGAAACTCAAAAGGTTAGTGTGCAGGTGCAGCAAGTGATTAGGAAGGCCAACGGAATGTTGGCTTTCATTGCTTAGGGGATAGAATTTAGAAATTGGGAGGTATTGCCTCAGTTGTACAAGTTATTGGTGAGACTGCACCTGGAATGCTGCATACAGTTTTGGTGTCCATACTTAAGAAAATACATACCTGCTCTCGAGTCAGTACAAAGGTTCACTCCGTTACATCCGGGGATGAGGGGATGGACATATGAGGAGAGGTTGAGTAGATTGGGATGCAATTCATTGGAGTTCAGAAGAATGAGAGGCGATCTTATTGAAACATATAAGATTGTGAAGGGGTTGGATCGGGTGGATGCGGGGAGGATGTTCCCGATGATGGGTGAAACTAGAACTAGTTGGCATAGTCTTAGAGTAAGGGGCTGCTCTTTCAAAACTGAGATGAGGAGGAACTACTTCACTCAGAGGGTGGTAGGTCCAGGGAATATGCTGCCCCAAAAAGCTGTAAAAGCTACATCATTACACAAATTTAAAACAGAAAAAGACAGTTTCCTAGAAGAAAAGGGAATTAAGGGTTACAGGGAGCGGGCAGGAATTTGGACATGCGTCTAGGTTCGGATCGGACATGGCCCTGTGGGTAGCGGAGCGGGCCCAGGGGCCGTGTAGCCTGATCCTGCTCCTATTTCGTGTGTCTAATTCTGTTAGATTCAGGAGATGGTTTTGTGGTAGTAGATTGGCGGTTAGGATCAGATCAGCCATGATCTTATTGAATGGCGGAGCAGGCTCTAGGGGTCGATTGGCCTACTCCTGCTCCTATTTCTTATTTTCTTATGTTATGTTCTGACAGTCGTGACGCACAGCATAGCACTGCCTCCCACAGCTGATCAGCCTTCCTTTCAGACCGGCTCTGGGAGACAGATTGAATCAACGACGCTGGGAGCAGGATTCGAACCTGAACAGAAAAACCCCGTTGGATTTCACATACAAGCATTCGGTCATCGCAACTGCAACTGATCCACAAACCATGTATCAGCTTCCGCTCAATCCCCAGGTGTGTCAGTATACCGACCCACAGAAGCCCGAGGGAGCGATGGATTTCACTCGCTGATCGATGATAAAACACCGATCTTCAGTTCTTTTCACCGTCCAAACATTGAGAGCCACTTGGCTCAGTATTTATTTCTCTCCCCTTTTTAATCTGTACGTGCTTATACTTATAAACTTTTCATTTAATTTATTTGTGAGAGGGTAGAAATGAACAGAAGAGATTTACTTGAGGGAAGTTAAACGAACTGTTCAAAATCATGAATGGTTTTAACATCGTAAATAAAGAGAAACAGTTTCTACCGGTAGAAGTGTCGGTAAATGGAGAATACAGATTTAAGGAGATTGGCGAAAGAGCCAGAGACGAAATGAGGAACCGTTTATTATACAGTGAGCTTCTGTGATCTGGAATGCACTGCCTGAAAGGTTGCTGAAAGCAAATTCAATAATAACTTGCGATAGGGAAGCACTGGAAGGGAAACATGCACAGGTCTTTGGAAAGAGCAGGGAAGTAGAACTAATTGGAATACTGCACCAAAGCGCCAGAACAGGCACAATGGGCCAAAAGGTCTCATTTCGTGTTGTACCATTATACGATTGTATGAACTTAATCTATGCACAATTTACTTTGACCCCAAGCGGGAGCGAACTCTGGATCCAGACATTACAAATAACATACTCCAACCAACTAGACTAAGCGGGGTAAATACAGGGCTTCAGGGTTAATATTCGGCGATCGTTTCACCAGTTCAATTCCAGGTCAGTGAATACATTTTTCAAAACTGTTGTGACCATTAGTTAATGCATTGCAGGAAACTAATTAAACTCTATGAAATGCAGCGTAATTGATTTAATCACCATTAAACAACGGATAGCTCTCTGTTGCATACTGAGAGTTGTGAATCGTTGGATTGCCTGTCCCAAATGGCTGCAGATGCTGAGTCTTTGAGTATATTCAATGCTGGGATAGATATATTTTTAGACTCTAGGGGAATCAAGGGATTTGGATATCAAGCAGGAAAGTGGAGTTGAGGTTGAAGAGCACCTATGATCTGATTGAATAAGGGAGCACACACCAGGCTGCCGTATGGCCTACACCTGCTTCTACCTCTTATGTTCTTGAATGGCGGGCAGAGTTAGTTATTCAAACTGTGGCTCCTGAACAGCAGCAAGTGTCTATCATTGTTGCAAATTGCGAATTAACTGAGATGGAGCAGAGAATATGAAAGAAACAGAAAGTGACTGTGCAGATATTGGTTTCATCAAGTGGAGAGGACAAGTTTCACAGGAAAGGATTCTCTCACCAGTAGATTCTTTCCAGCAGAGTGGGACAGGTGATCATAATGATAGATCTGTAGCCAGCTCTAGAGCAGCAATAGGTCAGTGTGCGATCCAAGTATGACAGTGAGTGATCGGGACAGTACTGAAGTGATGAGTTCGAGCCTCATCTAATGCAGGCATTTCAATGAATTGTGAACATTTCGGCCAGCGTTGAAGGTCCAACAGGTGTGTTCCACGATACATCTGCTTATTAATCTTAACCTGTGGAGAAAAAAGTCCCTCTGAACTAGTTTTTCGATAGCAGATGAGAGATTTACTGCAGCTCTTTAGTATTATTGTTTATAGGAGGGGGAGGGGGCAGTTTGCACTCTTAAACCAGCATCTGTGATGTAAAGAATGAGGTTCCAGAGAAGGACTCGATTGCAACGAGGTGATAAGACATTTGGAAAAAAGAAGAAGCTGTGTAAACCCATGGGTCCCCTGTCCGTGGCTTTACATCATGGTCAACACAAACAAGGATTCTGTCCAACACATTGCTGAGAATTTTGTAACAGGGACCCACACCCGAGTTCAGAGTCATGAGGGAGAATTCAGAGGCTGGAAATGCAGCTATTTAATGGAACTGAGCAGACTCTCCCCCTCCCGATAAACCTCGTTGAGAAGAAGATCTGTCTTCACACTCCCACGACCACTAATGGGATTGAATGCGCTGTTATGGCACTTGGAACAGTATTTGAGTAAAGTAGATGCAGAAAGTGAAGACTCTTGGCTGTCGGGAGTTGGAGAATTTTGATAATTTTATTTAACAACACTGCCTAAGAACTTCCTCAATCAGATGTTCGCATCGAATGAAATAAAACAGTATAAGAAAACTAACAGATGGAAAGAGCTGGGGTTCCAACTAGCTTGTCTCAGAGCGCGAACTCTCGTTTGTGAGTTAGAAGATCGATGGGAGTGTTCGCTCTGAGTCCAGCAGGGCAAACTGGCTCTCAGGGAATTGGCGTTAACGGTCAGCATGTACATCACCTGGAACAAGTTAAACAGTAACACAAGTAGAAGAAGCTTGGAAAAGTGAAAGTCTGTGCTGTGATATTACTGAACATGAAACTCAGTGTGTCCCGAAACACCTGTCTGTTGGACAGCTGGAATTTACAGCTGAGATTCACCACCCTCTATGTCATAACAACATAAGAACATAAGAACATAAGAAATAGGAGCAGGAGTAGGCCAATCGGCCTCTCGCGCTTGCTCCGCCATTCAATAAGATCATGGCTGATCTGATCCTAACCGCCAATCCACTACCACAGAACCATCTCCTGAATCTAACAGAATTAGACACACGAAATAGGAGCAGGATCAGGCTACACGGCCCCTGGGCCCGCTCCGCTACCCACAGGGCCATGACCGATCCGAACCTAGACTCATGTCCAAATTCCTGCCCGCTCCCCGTAACCCTTAATTCCCTTTACTTCTATAAAACTGTCTATTTCTGTTTTAAATTTGTGTAATGATGTAGCTTCTACAGCTTTTTGGGGCAGCATATTCCATGGACCTACCACCCTCTGAGTGAAGTAGTTCCTCCTCATCTCAGTTTTGAAAGAGCAGCCCCTTATTCTAAGACTATGCCCCCTAGCTCTAGCTTCACCCATCATCGGGAACATCTCCCCCGCATCCACCCGATCCAACCCCTTCACAATCTTATATGTTTCAATAAGATCGCCTCTCATTCTTCTGAACTCCAATGAATAGAATCCCAATCTACTCAACCTCTCATCATATGTCCATCCCCTCATCCCCGGGATTAACCAAGTGAACCTTCTTTGCACTGACTCGAGAGCAAGTATGTCCTTTCTTATGTATGGACATCAAAACTGTATGCAGTATTAAAGGTGCGGTCTCACCGATACCTTGTACAACTGAAGCAATATCTCCCTATTTTTATATTCTGTCCCCCAAGCAATGAAAGCCAACATTCCTTTGGCCTTCGTAATCACTTGCTGCACCTGCATACTAACCTTTTGAGTTTCGTGCACCAGGACCCCCAGATCCCTTTGTACTTCAGTACTTTCCAGATTCTTGCCATTAAGATAATAACTTGCTCTACGATTTTTCCTGCCAAAGTGCATAACCTCAAACTTTCCAGTATTGTATTCTATCTGCCAAATCTCTGCCAACTCTTTAGCCTGTCTATGTCCCCTTGCAGGTTTTTTATGTCCTCCTCACTCACTACTTTCCCTCCCATCTTAGTATCATCTGCAAACTTTGATATGTTACACTCGGTCCCCTCCTCCAAATCGTTAATATAGATTGTAAAGAGTTGGGAACCCAGCACTGACCCCTGCGGAACACCACTAGTTACTGATTGCCAGTCTGAGAATGAACCATTTATCCCCACTCTCTGCCTTCTGTTAGATAGCCAATCCTCTATCCATGCCAGAATATTACCCCAATCCCGTGATTTTTTATCTTAAGCAATAATCTTTTGTGTGGCGCCTTGTCAAATGCCTTTTGGAAGTCTAAATACACTACGTCCACTGGTTCCCCTTAATCCACCCTATATGTTACTTCCTCAAAGAACTCCAGCAAATTTGTCAAACATGACTTCCCCTTTATAAAACCATGCTGACTTTGTCCTATTAAATTATTTTCCAAATGTCCTGTTACTGTCTCCTTACTAATGGACTCCAAAATTTTACCTACCACAGATGTTAGGCTAACCGGTCTATAGTTTCCAGCCTTCTGTCTACTGCCCTTTTTAAATAAGGGTGTTACATTAGCAGTTTTCCAGTCTGCCTGGACCTTTGCCGAGTCCAGGGAGTTTTGGAAAATTATTACCAATGCATCCACAATCCCTACCGCCATTTCCCTCAAGACCCTAGGATGTAAGCCATCAGGTCCAGGTGATTTATCCGCCTTGAGTCCCATTATTTTACCGAGTACCACTTCCTTAGATATTTTGATCGTGTTTTGCTGCTCCCCCGCTTTAGCCCCCTGTTTGTCCAGTGTTGGGATATTCTTAGTGTTTCTAGTGTAAAGACTGATATAAAATATTCATTCAGTGTTTTTGCCATCTCCATATTTCCCACCATTAATTTCCCGGTCTCATCCTCTAAGGGACCAACATGTACTTTAGCCACCCTTTTTCTTTATATATAGCTATAAAAACTCTCATTGTCTGTTTTGATATTTTTTGCTAATTTACTTTCATAATCTATCTTCCCTTTCTTAATCAATCTTTTTGTTATTTTTTGCTGTCTTTTAAAGTTTTCCCAATCCTCTATCCTCCCACTAGATTTGGCTACCTTATATGCCCTTGTTTTTAGTCGAATACTATCCTTAATTTCTTTACTTAGCCACGGATGGCTGTCTTTTCTTTTACACCCTTTTCTTCTCAGTGGAATATATATTTTTTGGAAGCTGTAAAATAAATACTTAAATGTACACCACTGATCATGTACCATCTTACCCTTTAATCTATTTTCCCAATCCACTCTAATCAATTCCACTCTGATACCTTCATAGTCTCCTTTATTCAAGCTTAGCATGCTTGTTTGAGATTCAACCTTCTCACCCTCTAATTTAATATGGAATTCAACCATTTTATGGTCAGTCATTCCAAGGGGATTCTTTACTAGGACATTTTTAATTAATCCTGTCTCGTTACACAGGACCAGATCTAAGGTTGCTTAAGAAACCCATCCCTAATACACTCAATGAACTCATCCTCAAGGCAGCCCTGCCCAATTTGATTTGTCCAATTAATATGATATTAAAATCCCCCATAATTATAGATGTTCCCTTATTACAAGCCTCAACTATTTCATGATTGATACTCCGTCCAACAGAGTTGCAACTGTTCGGAGGCCTATAGACTATGCCCACTAATGTTTATTTCCCCTTATTATTCCTTACCTCCAACCAAACTGCTCATTATCCTGATCTTTTGACCCAATATCATTTCTCTGTATTACAATGATTCCTTCCTTTATTAACATAGCCACCCCACCTCCCCTTCCTTCCTGCCTGTCCTTCCTGATCGTTAAATAACCTGGTATGTTTAATTCCCAGGCATTGTCAACCTGCAGCCATGTTTCTGTAATGGCCACAAGCTCATACCCATATGTAGTTATTTGTGCCATTAACTCATCTATTTTGTTACAAATGCTACGTGCATTCAGATAGAGAACTTTCAAATATATTTTGTGACACTTAGTTCCTGCTTTTGCCCTTTTTATTACTTTACCTTTTACTCCATACCTTCTGCCCCTTCCTGACACGCTCTGGTTTTCAATTTCCCCACTGCTACCTATGTCTATGACCTTCTCTGTTGTCATTTTTATTATTTGCACTCAAGGAACCTCCCCCGCACTAGTTAGTTTAAAGCCCTCTCTACAGCCCTAGTTATATGATCCGACAGGACTCTAGTCCCAGCATTGGCCAAGTGAAGCCCGTCCCAACGGATCAGCTCCCTCCTGCCCCAGTACTGGTGCCAGTGTCCCAGGAAGCAAAACCCATTTCTCCCACACCAGTCTTTAAGCCACGCATTTAACTCTCTAATTTTATTTGCCTAGCCATGTTCACTCGTGGCTCAGTAAGATTATTACCCTTGTGGTTTTGCTTTTAAATTTGGCCCCTAGCTGCTCAAACTCCCTCAGCTGAACCTCTTTCCTTGTCCTATCTATGTCGTTGGTACCAACACGGACCACGACAACAGGATCCTCCCCCTCCCACTCCAAGTTTCTCTCCAGTCCAGAGGAGATGTCCTTAACCCTGGCACCGGGCAGGCAACACAACCTTCCGGACTCTAGGCCTCGGCTGCAAAGATCTCTATCTATCCCCCTAACGATATTATCCCCTACCACTGCAACATTTCTTTTAACTCCCCCCACTTGAATGGCCCCCCGCTCCACGGTGCTGTGGCCAGGTTGCTCATCCTCCCCGCAGTCCCTGTTCCCATCCTCACAGGGAGTAAGAGCCTCGAACCTGTTGGACAAGCGCAAGGGCTGTGGCTCCTCCAACACTACCTCCTGGATCCCCGTACCTGCCTCACTTCTAGTCACACCATCCTGACCCTGGCCACGGACTACACCTGAATTAATTAATCTAATTGGTGTGAATACCTCGTGATACACAGAGTCCAGGTAACTCTCCCCCTCCCTGATGTGTCTCAGTTTTTGAAGCTCGGACTCCAGCTCTTCAACACGGAGCCAGAATTCCGAGAGCAGCCAACACTTACTGCAAATGTGATCACCGTGAGCATCAATGGCGTCCACCAGCTCCCACATATTGCAGCAGCAACACATTAGCTGATCTCCCATTCTATGTAATTAATTAAATTTATTTATATTATTCTTAAATACCCTCTGCCCCGATTCTACATAGTGAATATCACACCTTAGAAACTATAAACCAAAGAGATTTAAGCTTAAAAATGGAGAAATAATTACCAACCAAATCACTTACCCGCTTTCTGGTGACGTCACACTTGGATTACTTTTTACCTCTCTCCTTCCCTCCGAGTTCCTAGACTGGAGATTGGTAGGCCTTACCTGGTCTCTGGGGCCTTTTATAGCCCCGCTCTGCCACTCGAGATACCCGCCGACGCTTTGAGGCCTTACCTGGTCTCTGGGACTTTTATAGCCCCGCTCTGCCGCTCGAGTTTCCCGCCGACGCTTTGAGGACTTACCTGGTCTCCGCGACTTTTATAGCCCCGCTCTGCCGCTCGTCAGTAATTCCCCACGAGCTGAGAATGAGATGCTATGAATGAGCAGTTCCAACGCACGGGTCTGTTACTCTACAGGGTGCTTTTTCATTCTTAAACAAAATCTATGATATAATGAAAACTAGGCCGGAGAAAGACTGCATTTCAGCGGGGTGACACTGTGCCAGAGTAGAGTTCAGTTAATATGATTGCCGAGTGGTTAGAGAGCGGATCTGGAAATACTGAGCGGCTGCACTGAGCATTTCCAGGATTGTTTAGAACCACATTCCCTTCAATTCATCGCTGACTGGGACATTTCGGTTCTACTGTTATTATTCCGGGCGTTTGGTGAGATTTCAAAAATTGAATGCGACCAATATCATCCCCATTTTCCACCTGCATACTTACCAGGTCAATGCAGCTTCAATTTGATTCAGCGAGATGAACTCCCAGAGAAGGTTGAAGGTCGAATGCAAGCTCAAGCAAGACTAGTTCACAGGAAGTGTAGGTCACTAAGGTGGTTTAGGTCCGGATTGTTTGCCCTGACCGCCTTCACAAATGCCCTCAGTTTCATGCAGACTGGTTTAGAAGTACTTATCCACCTTTGAAAAATATTTAACGACTTTGAAATATCGCTTTGAGGGCTGGTCCAAGATTGAAAGCCAGGATCTCTCGCACATTTGAACCTTCATCCCAAAGCGAAAAGACAGCCCAAGACCAACGAGTCCTCTGATGGGCCGCAGTGAACTTTAGAGGTAGCCATAGTCAATCCGTGTATCGAGGCAGCAGGTGCCCATCCCGGGGCCAGCAGCACAGTTTCTGCATTAGTTTTCAGGGAGGCCTCTGATTTGGACGATGTATCAGCAAAGGCAGTGAGAAGACAAGGAGGCATGAAGTCATGCAAGAAGCAGCAGCAAACTTACATCGGTATGGAAGTTCGCTCTCCTCCTCGCTTACATTTCCACTCTGAGCTTTTTATAGGTCACTGTGGATATATAACGAGGCGCGTCTTGTTTATCACATTTGTGTGGGAAAGGTAATTGAGAATGTTATCCCCATTGGGCAAATAGATTTTGGATTTTGCTGACCGATACTGCAGCTGTCTCTGCAACGAATCAGACTGTCACCGTATATTCCATGGAAAAGCAGACCCGCTAATGATTAAATAAGATTGAATAAGGGCAGATTGTGTTAAAACGAACAGCAAGACACATTTTTTTACAAATTTTATTCATTTTTGGATATCGGCGTCACTGATATGGCTGGACGAGGTTTACCTAATGCCCAACAACCCCTCTGGCACTGAAAATTAACCATTACAATGTGGAATCACATTCCTTCAGGTTTTCATTCTTGTTACCGATTGAAACAACTATTTTTTTCGAAATATTTCTGTCTCTTTTCTCTCTCTCTCTTAAGACCATCTTTATTTCCCTCTCTTTAATTCGATTTCTGTACAAGATTTAAAATTGAAACTGACATATCCTCGTTCACTCTCTGCACTGATCACGAAAGGTTCCTCTATCTGATTGGTCAAGTTGTTTGCCGTATTCACACAGTTCTCAGCATATTTCTGGCTGTCAAATTACATTAATACCAGTGTAAAATCCCACAGAATATCTGTGGCCAAGTGCAAATGTGATGAATGGCCGTGCCGCTCGTTCGGCACCAAGAGGACAATCCAGCCCAGTAACTTCTAATGTTCTACATGGCATGAACCTTTGTGATTTCTCATTTTCTGGACTCATTTTTGAGACTCTGGTTGATACAATGTTCAGCGTTTATGAGACCAGGGATATGGGGGGGGGTTGTTGAATTGAACATTTGGTCTTATAGAGGATGGTATTTGAACTCAGCCCTGCCCATTATCGCGGCCGTAGTTTGTTATTCAGGCTTTGGCTCTGGAACAGCAGCACCTGTATTTTATTTTTATAAATTCAAAATAATGCAAAAAACTAACACATGAACAGAGGCAGGTTTCAAACTAACGGTGCCTCAGAGCTCGCAAACTCGTCTCTGAGTTACAAGATCGTGGGAGCGAAATTGGGCTCCACCAGTAGCACAAACGTGCTCAGAGCAAATCAGCTTTAAACGGTCATTACCTGGGACAACTTAAACAGTAACACAAGTCAATGAATCTTTGACAAGTAAACACTTTGCGCTAATATTTCAAAACATGAAACTCACAATGTTCCTAAAGCACTTTCTGTTGGATTGCTCAGTCCCCCAGTGCAGAGAGGGGGGCACATTCACCATTCTCTATTCAGTAACTTTCCTCCTAGCTGAGAACGAGCTGAGATGAAATGAGGAGGTCCAACTGTGGCACTACACGGTGCCTAAAGGGTGGATTTGGATATTCTGGGCGGCTGCACTGAAGATTGCCAGCTGTGTGTGGAGCGCCATCCCCTTCATTTCATCGTTTACAGGAACAGTTCCATTATGCGGTTCATTTTTTTCCACGGTGCTTGGGGACATTTCTAAATTTGAATGTCAAGGCAACCTTGTCAACTACACATTTACAGATACAAAATGGCCACAATATGATTCACTGAGTAGAAGTCCCCAAGCAGGTTGATGATCCAGTGCAAATTCCAGCTAATCTCATTCACAGCAAGTGTCGGACATTAAAGGTGGGACAAGTCCTGATTGTTTGCACTGACATTCTTCCCAAATTGCATGAGATTCAGGTGGACTGGTTTATGAACTTCTTATCTATCTTTACAAATGTTTCATCGACAGTGCAACGTCAAAATGAGGGCTCGTCTGGGATTTGAACCCGTTATCTCTCACACACTAGATTTTTCAACACCAAAGCGGGAATCATACATCTAGACTATCGAGCCCGCTGAATTACGCCAGTGAGCTCTATAGATCGCCATAACCAAACGTTGATTTGGCTATTCTTGACAAGCACTGCGTTGCAGACCCAGACAGCTGTGATTTTGCCTTGCCTACCTGAATTCTAATGCACCGCATGTTCCACTCAGACAGTTATTGAGCTGTTCGGGTGATAATGTATCGAGGCAGCAGGTTTTAATCCCGAGTGCAGCAGCAGCGTTCCTGCATTAGTTTTCACTGAGGCCTCTGATTTGAATCATGTATCAGCAACGCCAGTGAGAAGACAAGTAGGCCACAAGTGAGGCAACAATCGCCTGTAAACCTCACATAGGGATAGAAGTTCGCCCTCCTCCTCACCTACATCTCCACTCTATTGTGGAATATAAACTTCAGCCCCAAGAGCTTATTAAATCGCACTGCAGATACATAATGAAGAGCATCGCAGTTGACCCATTCTGTGTGGGAAAGAGCAGTGAGAATTTAGTTGCCATTAACACTAAAGCATTTGGACTTCACTGACCAATAATGCGGTTGTTTATATAAGTGATCAAATTGTCACCGTATGCAAAACGGAACAGGAGACATGGTAATGACAAAAATATTTAATTATTGCGTAATAAGCAGCGGCCGCATGAGTGGATAACAAGCAGTCAGAGAGTGGACCTGAATTAAAGCAGCGGCAGCAGCAAGAGGATAAAGAGCAGCCCGAGAGTGGAGCTGAGTTAAAGCAGCAGCAGCGAGGTGTTAAAGAGTGGCCCGAGAGCGGACCTGAATTAAAGCAGCGGCAGTGGTGAGATGGTAAAGAGCAGCCCTACAGCAGACCTGAATTAAAGAAGCGGCAGCGGTGAGGTGGTAAAAAGCGGCCCGAGAGCAGACCCGAACGAAAGAAGCGGCAGCGGTGAGATGGTAAATGGCGGCCTGAGAGCGGACCTGAATTAAAGCAGCAGCAGTGGCAAGGGGATAAAGAGTGGCCCGAGTGTGGATGTGCTGTCTCTCCCTCTAACTTAACCTTACTGTATGTACATAACCTGTATTACATATGTATAACTCACCTTTTAGGGCCATTGCCCCTTTAAGACGCGCCTCAGCGTGATGACGTCACGTCACGTACGACGTGACGTGCGTGAGGCGGCTGCCGGCCCGACTCGGCTCTCCAGAAAGGCCGCCGGCACAGCCCGGCCTAGCGTCTTCGGCCGCATCGATCAGCAGCCGGGAACGCCGCTATCTTCCGCTCCCACGGCAAGCACCGGCCCAGCCTGGCCTCCAGCTCCCGCTCCCGACTTAGGCCCCTCAGCCTGGCCTCCATCTCCCGCTCCCGACTTAGGCCCCAACAGCCAGCGACGCAATGACCGGCAAGCGTGACTACGTCACAACCCTGAGTGTGATGAGGCCATCACGCTCCCCACGGGACTGCGAGCTCATTCCTCGTGGAGCCGCCGCCGGAACAGGACCTGCGCCACGGTGCTCCTCAGTTGTATTGCCCCATGCTCGAGTCTTGGAAATTGTTTGTCTGTAAGTATTTTAGAATGCTATAGATGATTAGCGTACACTGTATGTTGTAGAAAATGTTTAGTTGTAACTTTTCTCTGCCTAGCTGGTCAACTAGCAGCTGTATTTGATACACTATGTACAGGGCTAATTTAAAGAGAATGCCTTCCAGCTGGCTAAATGTATATTCGTTGCCAGATGTACTGTGTTGGCCAGACGTACCTAAAATTGTGTATACATATCAATTATGCGTCTGTATACTAATGTGTCCTTCCATTTCTGTGTTGTATTTCAGTTTTACAATAAGAATCTTTCAGTAAAGCGTTACAAGAAAAGTCAAGCCTTGTGATTTTATTTGAAGATATCAAGTTGTTCGCTATCTGCCTAGCTCTGCATAGGATCGCGTTGCGAGGGCAGAACAGTAAAAAGACAACAGCACAGCGGGCTCAAGCACAGGAAGATACCACTCAGCTACCATGAGTCTACGCTCAGGAAAACAATATACCCTAGAGGACGTCGACCAGTCAAGCGAGAAGCATGAGCCTCTCCCAGCAAACGATGCCAAGTCACAGCCCTCTAAAATATCCTCTAGGTCATCTCGGCGGTCCAGCAGACCGTCGTCATCGACATCTTCTGCAGCCACCAAAGCACGTGCCAAGGCAAAAGCCGCCCAGGCTCAATTGCCCTTCGCTGAAAAGGAAGCTGACCTTATGAAGCAGAGAGCCGACCTCGACGCCAGCGCGATGAAGCAGAGAGCTGACCTCGACACTAGTGTGATGAAGCAGAGAGCTGACCTCGACGCTAGTGTGATGAAGCAGACAGCACAGTCCTCTAAAGCATCCACTAGATCATCTCGGCAGTCCAGCAGACCGTCGTCATCGACAGCTTCTGCAGCCGCCAAAGCACGTGCCAAGGCAAAAGCTACCCAGGCTCAATTGGCCCTTACTGAAAAAGAAGCTAGCGTGATGAAGCAGAAAGCTGACCTCGACGCTAGCGTTACGAAACAGAGAGCTGACTTCGCTGCCATTCTCCACATTCTCCAAAGCCAGAGAGCTGCCGCTGCCGCTGAAGCCGAAGCCGCAGCTTATGAAGAAGGTGAGGAGAGTGAAAGCGGGGAGCCCAGCCAAGAAACATATGATCTGGAACAGCCCCTCTGTCCAGTGCAACGTACAAGTGAGTATGTCCAACAACACTCCGAATTGTTCTTCAAGGGAAGATCCAGGTATCCCGACGTAGAACCAGCTACTCACCACAGCAACAAACAGCCTGTTTACGGAGACACTGAGCTTAAAAGAGAAGAAACAAGTAAGACTTACCTGCAGAGACCTCCACAACACCCGACCAATCCAGCCAAGCAGTCCTCACCCGAGCCACAAGGTGCACAAGACCTCGCTAGGTACCTTACTCGCCGAGAATTGTTAAGTTCAGGCCTCCTAGAATTCGATGACCGTCCTGAAAATTATTGGTCATGGAAAGCGTCCTTCCTGAGTACCACCAAGGACTTGAATCTGTCAGCCAGAGAAGAACTAGACTTGATGACAAAGTGGCTCGGAGCTGAGTCGTTCAAACAGGCGAAGAGAATTCGCTCAGCGCGCGTCAACAATCCCACAGCAGGCCTCAACCTGGTTTGGCAACGTCTCGAAGACTGTTATGGGACACCAGAAGTCATCGAACACGCACTGCTCAAGAAGATTGAGGACTTTCCGAAGCTAACCAACGAAGATAATGTCGAGCTCCGAGAACTGGGCGACATTCTCCTCGAACTGGAGTGTGCCAAGGGAGAAGGTTACCTGACCGGCCTCTCGTCTTTGGATACAGCTCGCGGGGTGAACCCAATAGTGGAAAAGCTCCCCCACAACCTTCAAGAGAAATGGATAGCTAAGGGATCTAAGTACAAGGAGGACAATGGAGTGGCATTTCCCCCCCTCTCTCTCTTCTCCAGATTCGTCCAACAACAGGCAAAGGTGAGGAATGATCCAAGTTTCACTTTCTCCACCTCCAGCCGTTACGCTCCTTCGAGAACAGAGAAACCCATAAAGTACAGCAATAAAGCCTCTGTGAGTGTGCACAAAACAGACGTTCCAGCCGAACCCTCAGTCAACCAATCAAGTTCTGCTGGGAATGAAGTGGATGACCCAGATCGTCAGTGTCCAATACACAAGAAGCCCACCCACTCAAAAAGTGTCGAAGCTTTAGAGACAAGCCTATTGACGAGCGCACATCATACCTGAAAGAGAACCGCATCTGCTTCAGGTGCTGTGGGTCGACTATGCACATGGCAAAAGACTGCAAGGCAACAATCAAGTGCCTTGAGTGCAACAGCGAAAAACACATCGCAGCCCTGCAGCCAGGTCCTCCTCCGTCAACCACTGAGAGTGCCGCGGTGGACAAAGAGGATAGCGGGGAGCAAAGCGAAAGCACACCTTCAGTCACCTCCAACTGTACAGAGGTTTGTGGAAATGCAAGCAGCCCACGCTCATGTTCCAAAATCTGCTTGGTTAAAGCATATCCTGCAGGGAGAAAGGAGAAGGCAATCAAAATGTATGCAGTGCTCGATGAGCAAAGTAACAAGTCTCTAGCGAAGACAGAATTCTTCAATCTCTTTGAAGTCAAGGCCAGCGCCGCTCCGTACATGCTAAAAACCTGTGCAGGGACAACAGAGACTATGGGTAGGAGAGTTGGGAACTTCATGATCGAGTCCATGGATGGGAAACTACAGCTTCCCCTCCCCACCTTGATTGAGTGCGACATGATGCCAGAGGACAGGACGGAAAACCCCTCCCCAGAGGTCGCACGCCATCAGCCCCACCTACAGCCAATTGCCAACAAAATTCCAGCTGTGGACCCGGACGATCCAATCCTCCTGCTCTTGGGAAGAGACATCTTAAGGGTGCACAAGGTGCGTGAGCATATCAACGGGCCCCACGATGCTCCTTATGTGCAGCGGCTTGACTTGGGATGGGTCCTCGTGGGTGGAGTTTGCCTGGGAACAGTCCACAAACCAGCGGATGTCAGCGTCTATAAAGCAAACGTGTTGCACAACGGTCGCACATCCTGTCTCAGCCCATGTCCAAACAGGATCCAGGTAAAGGAGGACTACGATGACATGACGCAGCATCATAGGTCAACCTCCCCTGCCTGTGAGGAAGAGGCAGGCCCCACTGTGAGAACAGATGGCCCAGGATGCTCAGTGTTTGAAAGGTCCAAGGACGATGGACACAGCTGGGCGGCACCCCTGCCGTTTCACCCTCCTGGACGCCGTCTTCCGAGTAGCGGGGAGCAGGTTGCGGGGCGCCTCTGCTAGCTCCGGAGAACCCTAGTGCCGGTGTCCACTGACCCAGACATGCCTGCAGTCCTCACCCCAACGATGCTCCTGACTCAAAAGATGAGCGCTATTTCAGCTCCCTCTGGAAACCTTGACATGGCCGAGTTGCACGGGTAGCAGTGGAAGCAAGTGTCTTGCAGACACTTCCTGGAAGAGATGGAGAGGAGAGTATTTGTCCACCCTACGGAGCCGTAGGAAATGGACAGAAGACAAGCCGAATGTCAAAGTGAGAGATGTCGTCTTGCTGAAAGACAGCCAAGCACACAAACGAATGGCCAGTGGGACTTGTCGTCAAAACTCTGCCGAGCAGGGACAAGAGGGTCCGCAAGCTGGAGGTGAAGATCGTCAAGGAGGGGACTGTCAAAGTGTTTCTGAGGCCAGTCTCAGAGATCGTAGTCCTCCCTTCCGAAGAAACCCAGAGAACGGACCCTGAGTATGTCGCTGCCAAAGGACGTTCTCTTCAGGTTTATTTTGTGTCTGTAGTGGTACAAATGGGATTGTACCAAGCGGGGAGTGTGCTGTCTCTCCCTCTAACTTAACCTTACTGTATGTACATAACCTGTATTACATATGTATAACTTAACTGTTAGGGCCGTTGCCCCATTAACTCACCTTTTAGGGCCATTGCCCCTTTAAGACGCGCCTCAGCGTGATGACGTCACGTCAGGTACGACGTGACGTGCGTGAGGCGGCTGCCGGCCCGACTCGGCTCTCCAGAAAGGCCACCGGCACAGCCCGGCCTAGCGTCTTCGGCCGCATCGATCAGCTGCCGGGAGCGCCGCTATCTTCCGCTCCCGCAGCAAGCACCAGCCCAGCCTGGCCTCCAGCTACCGCTCCCGACTTAGGCTCCCCAGCCTGGCCTCCAGCTCCCGCTCCCGACTTAGGCCCCAATGGCCAGCGACGCAATGACCGGCAAATGTGACTACGTCACAACACCGAGCGTGATGAGGCCATCATGCTCCCCACGGGACTGCGAGCTCATTCCTCGTGGAGCCGCCGCCGGAACAGGACCTGCGCCACGGTGCTCCTCAGTTGTATTGTCCCCATGCTCGAGTCTTGGAAATTGTTTGTCTGTAAGTATTTTAGAATGCTATAGATGATTAGCGTACACTGTATGTTGTAGAAAATGTTTAGTTGTAACTTTTCTCTGCCTAGCTGGTCAACTAGCAGCTGTATTTGATACACTATGTACAGGGCTAATTTAAAGAGAATGCCTTCCAGCTTGCTAAATGTATATTCGTTGCCACATGTACTGTGTTGGCCAGGCGTACCTAAAATTGTGTATACATATCAATTATGCGTCTGTATACTAATGTGTCCTTCCATTTCTGTGTTGTATTTCAGTTTTACAATAAGAATCTTTCAGTAAAGCGTTACAAGAAAAGTCAAGCCTTGTGAATTTATTGGAAGATATCAAGTTGTTCGCTATCTGTCTAGCTCTGCATAGGATCGCATTGCGAGGGCAGAACAGTGGACCTGAATTAAAGCAGCGGCAGTGGTGAGATGGTAAAGAGCAGCCCTACAGTGGACCTGAATTAAAGAAGCGGCAGCGGCGAGATGGTAAAAAGCGGCCCGAGAGCAGACCCGATCGAAAGAAGCGGCAGCGGCGAGATGGTAAATGGTGGCCTGAGAGCGGACCTGAATTAAATCAGCGGCAGTGGCAAGGGGATAAAGAGCAGCCCGAGTGTGGACCTGAATTAAAGCAGCGGCAGCGGCGAGATGGTAAAGAGTGGGCTGAGAGCGGACCTGAATTAAAGCAGTGGCAGCGGCCAGCTGGTAAAGAGCGGCCCGAGAGCGGACCTGAATTAAGGCAGCAGCAGTGGCGAGATGGTAAAAAGCGGGCTGAGAGCGGACCTGAATTAAAGCAGCGGCAGTGGTGAGAGGATAAAGCGCGGCCCCAGAGCGAACCTGAATTTAAACAGTGGCAGCCGAGAGGATAAAGAGCGACCCGAGAGCGGACCTGAATTAAAGCAGCGGCAGCACCGAGAGGATAAAGAGCGGCCCGAGAGTGATCCTGAATTAAAGCAGAGGTAGTGGTGAGAGGATAAAGAGCGGCCCGAGAGCAGTCCTGAGTTAAAGCAGCGGCAGCACCGAGAGGATAAAGAGCGGCCCGATAGCGGTCCTGAATTAAAGCAGCGGTAGCGGCAAGAGGATAAAAAGCGGCCCGAGGGCGGACCTGAAATAAAGCAGTGGCAGCGGCGAGAGAATAAGGAGCGGCCCGAGAGCGGACCTGAAATAAAGCAATGGCAGCGGCGAGAGAATAAAGAGCGGCCCGAGAGCGGACCTGAATTAAATCAGTGACAGCGGCTAGAGGATAAAGAGCGGCCCTAGAGCAGTCCTGAATTAAAGCAGCGGCGAGGCTCTGAATCAAAAACAGCAAACACATCAGTGTGACGTCACAGGAGAGCAGGTAGATTATAGGTTGGTGAGTATTTGCTCTCTAAATTTGGGAAGGGGGACAAATTAAGGGCTGAGAAACTGGCTAGTAGTTATTAAATTAATAACTTAAGCTAGATAAATTAATCAAACAATAAAATTAAAATATAGATTGAATAAAAGCATTACCTAATTAATTAATAAATAAAACAAGTTTAGAGATGGCAGTGCAGGTGGTATTTCACTAATGCAGCTTGTGTGAGTTAGTGGAGAGCATCGCGATCCCAAGCAATCATATCTGCAGTAAGTGTCTGCAACTCGATCAGCTTTGGCTCAGATTTGTTGAGCTGGCGTACAAGCTGCTGCTATTGCGATGCATCAGGGAGGGGGACATTTTTTTCCAGGTGTCAATGAAACCATTTACGTTAAGTACTACTTTAGAGTTCATCAGTGGTCAGGGACAGGAGGGTGTGACCATAAGTCAGGAAGATATGTGGATCCAGTGATGGAGGAGCCTAAGCACTGGATATTGTCCAACAGGTACGGTGAACTTGCTACCTGTATGGATGAGGAAAGGACTGCAGGAATGATGGGTAAAATTCCCATGGCACTGTGGTAGAGGGGGCCATCCAACGGGGCGGGTGAAGGAATGTGGTAGCAGCAGGGGACAATATAGCCATGTGCATCGATACTGTTCTCTGCAGCCACGAAAGAGAGTCCCGACGGCTGTGTTGCCTGCCCGGTGCCAGGGTAAAGGATATCTCTTCATGGATAGAGAATAGTTTGGAGCAGGCAGCGGAGAATCCACTTGTCGTTGTCTGCGTAGAAACCAACGAAATAGGCAGAACTAAGAATGAGTTTCTGCTGAGGGAGTGTGAGGAGCTAGGATCTAAATTCATAAGCAGAATCTCAAGGGAAATAATATCTGGATTACTACCTGAGCCACGCGCAAATTGGCACAGGTTCAAGCAGATCAGAGAGTTAAATGCGTGGCTCAAAGCTTGGTGCGGGATAATGGGTTTTGAATTAATGGGTCACTGGCACATGTACAGAGGAAAGAGGCAGCTGTTCCGTCATGACAGGATCCAATTAAACCAGGCTGGGACCAGCGTCCTCGCGAATTGAATAACTAGCGTGTAGATAGTGCGTTTTTAACTCAAAATGGAGGTGAGGGCTCAGGTGAGGGGAAACTCAGAATTTTAAAGAGCAGTGGGAGCTCATCAGGGTTCACTCGGGCCGGTCCTGAGCCACTAGGCCGCGCACGGTGGCTCGGACCGGAGCGGGAGTTCAGCTGATGTGAGTCGGGCCATGCCTCAGGCCCTAGGGAGGGAGAGGGGAGGGAGTGAAAGAGAGGAATGAAGGGAGAGACAGGGGGAGGGAGAGAGAGAGGGGGAGGGAGAGACAGTGGGAGGGAGCGAGAGGGGGAAGGGAGGGCGAGACGGAGGGAGAGGAGAGGGGGAGAGGGAGAGAGAGGGGGAGGGTAGGGAGAGAGAGAGAGGGAGAGGGTAGGGAGGGAGAGAGAGGGAGGGAGAGAGAGCGGGGAGAGAGGGGGAGGGGAGAGAGAGAGAGATGGAGAGGGGAGGGAGGGAGAGAGAGGGAGGGAGAGAAAGCAGGGAGGGAGGGGTAAAGAGGAGAGAGAGATGGGAGAGAGAGTGGGAAGAGAGAGAGGTGCAGGGAGAGAGGGGGAGGCAGAGAGCGGGGCACGGAGAGGGAGAGGGTGAGGGAGCGAAAGAGTGAGAGGGAGGGAGAGGGAGGGAGAGAAGGAGCGCAGGGAGGGAGTCTCCGTCTCCTCACACAACACATAGACAGCCCGAGCGATGAGAACCTCCGGTTTCACCTGTATCTCCTCTCTCTGGATCTTTTTTTAACATTTTAAACCCACAATCTCGCCTTCTTCCTTCCTTCCTTTGACCGCCACGATTCAAACTTCAAGCTGGCCTCACAAAATGGCGGCCGCCCTTCTTCACCCGCTGTGCTCTGAGTCCAGCCCCTTCCATTGGGTGTCTTCCTCTCTTCTCTATCTCCTTCTCTCACTCTCTCCTTCCCTATCTCTCTCTCTCTCTCTCCTTCCCTCTCTCTATCGCTCTCTCTCCTTCCCTCTCTCTCTCTCTCCTTCCCTCTCTCTCTCTCTCTCTCTCCTTCCCACTCTCTCGCTCTCCTTCCCTCTCTCTATCTCTCTCCTTCCCTCCTTCCCTCTCTGTCTCTCTCTCTCCTTCCCTCTCTCTCTGTCTCTCTCTCTCTCACTCGTTCCCTCTGTCTCTCCTCTTCCCTCTCTCTCTCTCTCTCCTTACCTCTCTCTATCTCTCTCCTTCCCCCTCTCTCTCTCTCCATCCCGCTCTCTCTGTCTCTCCTTCCCCCTCTCCCTCTCTCTCCTTCCCCCCTCTCTCTCTCCTTCCCCCTCTCTATCTCTCCTTCCCACTCTCTCTCTCTCCTTGCGACACAGACAGACAGACAGACTCATTTATATATATAAAATTTATTATTTCTTTTTTCATAACAGCATGCCCTCAAGAAAACTTAGCAGACTTGGATGTACCACTTCTGATTGCAGATCTCCATTAACTAAAAACGAAGTTAAGGAACCACCTCCTGTGTGCTTAGGAAGAGTTATTCAATCCCAACAGTCTCATAAACAGTTTTATAAACATAGCACAGGGTTATTGAGT
Source organism: Somniosus microcephalus (assembly GCF_052327205.1). Taxonomy (NCBI): domain Eukaryota; kingdom Metazoa; phylum Chordata; class Chondrichthyes; order Squaliformes; family Somniosidae; genus Somniosus; species Somniosus microcephalus. Next base: position 22,283,583 of record NW_028225186.1, on the reverse strand, counting down.
TCCCTCGGCACCACCGGGCACTCAAGCTAGTATATCTATTGTGAATAGCTGGGGTCCTAGCACCGTTCCCTACGTTCCTCGCTAGGCACCGCCTGTCACTAGGAAAAGGAGCCGTTTATTCCAACACTTTGCTTCCTGTCTGCTAACCATTTATCTATGCAAGACAGTAACTTACCCCCAATCCCATGTGCTTTAACATTGCATGCTAATCTCTTACGCAGGGCCTTATCGAAAGCCTTCTGAAAGTCCAAATACACCACATCCACTGGTTCTCCGTTATCGATTCTACCAGTTACATCCTCAAAAAATTCCAGTAGATTAATCAATCATGGTTTATCTTTTGTAAATCCATGTTGATTTTGTCCGATCCTCTCACTGTTTTATCAAGTTCTCTGTTATTACATCTTCTACAATGAAATCTAGCATTTTCCCCACAACAGATGTTAGGCTTACCGGTCATAATTCCCCGTTTTCTCTTTACCACCTTTTTTAAATAGGTGGTGTAAATGTGAAACTCGCTATCAGAGGAAGTGTTTGAAGCGTATAGTATAAGTGCATTTAACGGGAGGCTAGGCAAACACATGAGACAGAAATGAATAGCAGGTTATGCTGTTAGATTTAGACGAGGAAAGATGGAAGGAGACTGCTTGGGCTGAATGGACTGTTTCTATGCCGCGTTTCCTTTGTAATCCTATGTAATGCTACGTAACTCCTTAATCATGCCCCCTACATTGAAGTCTACATCACTGATATACAACACAAAAAGCAAGGGACCTAGACTTACCCCTGCGGAATCCCACTGGAACAGCCTTCCTGCCACAAAGGCACCCATCGACCATTACACTTTGCTTCCTGCCAGAGATCCAATTTTGGAACCAACTTTCCGCTCTCACTTGGATCTCTTGGGCGTTTACTGTGCTTATCAGTCGGCCACGTGGGCAGAATCTGAAACTAGGACAAGGGGACCTAAACTTAAGTTCGGTGTCTGGCCCTTCGGGAGCGAAATTAGCAGACATTTCTTCATACAAATGGAGGTCGAAGCGTGGAACTCACTACCACAAAAGCAGTTGACGCTAGATCAATTAATGATGTTATACCTGAAATCGATAGACTTTGCTCGACCTGGGTAGTAGTGGAATATAATTCCACTGTTTAACAAAAATCGCGATTAATATATTGAAGCTTTAAAGGTCAAGCGACTGTGCCCCATCTGGTGGATCAATGTGCAAGGTGCTTGTTAGCAGGCCTGCAGTGTAGGTAAAGGCAAGTGTGCACCCTGGTGGCTGAATGTGCACTGTTCATGTTAGCAGGTCTGTCTCTTGATTGACAGCTGAAGGCTGCTTTTGATTTATCAAATGCAGGAAGTTCCCAGCCAACATATTTTTTGATTGTCCTAGTGCAAAAGTGTCTCATTCTGTGTCTGTTATAAGGGGTGTTCCGTCAGTCCTGGATTATTTTGTGCCTGTTTAAAAGGGGTGGGCTATCAGAGCCGGATCATTCTGTGTCAGTTTATCAAGGATGTGCTGGCAGTCCTGGATCAAACTGTGTCGGTTTGAAAGTGGTGTGCTGCCAGTCCCGGATCATTCTATGTCTGTTTAAAAGACCCGTTTATCCCGTCCAAACCAGCCGATTTGAAATCAGCAAATGTAACGCCCCTATTCAAGAAAGGAGGGAGATAGGAAGCAGGAAACTATAGGACCATTATGCTGAGATCTGTCATTGGTAAAATGCTTGAGTCCATTGTTAAGGAAGTAGTAGCAGAACATTTTGAAGTTTAAACTAACTTGGCAGGGGGATGGCATATGGAGTGGAGCTATATTAACGGGTGATGCTGAAAGGACAAGCATGTTCTCAATGAATTCTGGGATACTTGACTATGTTAACCCTCTCAAAGAAAGTAATTGTAAGACAGAGCTTTTACATTCAAAGATGGGTTTTAATTAATTCTTGGAACAGAGACTGACAACATGCAGCTGGGGACAGATAGCAGGAAGGCAAGCAAAGTCGAATATCAAGCATCAATGCCAAATAGGAGTGATAAGGGAATCGTAAAATGCAAGGAAACAATTATATTTGCAGACTGTGATAGGCCACTTCATTAGTCAAACTTCGGAATGTGTGTGTTCACAGCTTCAGTAGAACCATTGTCTAAACACGGCCGGCCCTCCCTGGAGATAAGGGTACAAATTAACAACCAACATTGTACTAGTCGCAGAATATATGAAACACTGTGTCCTTGTAGTCACCCTGCTTGACCGACAGTTAAGAATAAAACATGTTTTCTCAAACAATAATATATGCGTACAACGGGGAAGAGGTAACAGCAGGAATGTGGGGGTAGGATGAAACACTAACATCTCTGACTGGCATGATCAGAGGGTTACTGAGTTCAAGGGGTGGGCCCGACAGTTGAGTGACTAACCACATAAACCAGGAAAGAGTAACTGTTGTGACACTGTTTGTACATATATGACCCCATTCTGTAGTAGGTGGGCGTTGCTTATAGAGTTGTATAACTTGAATGAACAACTGCTTGCCCTTTGTGAGTGCACCACGAGCTTGGGGAAGCGGGGTGGCTCTCGCTTGTGCTCAAGTTTCTCTCGGTTGTTTTAATACCTTTTGAACTTGTCCTCAATTCCGTCTCTGTCTGGGATGTCTCCAAAGTCGAATCCAGCAATTCACAGCCAAATATAGAGGAAAGAACAAGTCAGCCTGGAAAGCAGAGCAAATAAGGAATGCCACAAGAGAGTATGGCAAGGCTGGGTAGCATGTATTTTAATGCATGTAGTCTTGCGAATAATGCAGATGAATTGAAGCCGTTGATGACCACATGGGAGCATAATATATTTGCAATAACAGATACATGGTTGAGGGAGGGACAGGACTGTCAGCTCAATATTTTGGGGAATAGAGTCTTCAGGCAAGATAGAGGGAGGTGTAAAGGAGGAGAGGTAGTCGCAATATTAATCAATAATGGAATTACTTGAGGGAGGGTGATATCTTCGAAGTTTCCTCTCATGAGGACCTATGGTTAGAACTTAAAAACAAAAAGCGGCAAGCATTTTGCGGGTAGTGTACATTAGGCCCCCAAATAGTCAGTGGGAGATAGAAGAACAGATATATGGGCATATCTCAGAGAAATGTAGAAATAATAATGTAATATTAATAGGGGAATTCAACTTCCCCAATATTAACTGGGATAGTCAGAGTGTGAAAGGCTTACAGGGTGTGGAATTCTTAAAGTGCATCCAGGAGAGCTTTTTGATCCAGCATGCATAAAGTCCTATAAGAGAGGGGGCGGGATTGGATCTAATTCTGGGGAATGTAGCCGGGCAGGTGGTAGAAGTGTTAGTAGGAGAGCATTTTGGTGACAGTGCCCATAACTCGGTGAGATTTAAGGTAGTCATGTAAAACGTCAAAGGTTGCCCAGAAATAAAGTTTCTAACTTGAGGGAAGGCCGATTTTTAATATGAAAAGGCAGGATCTGGCCAAAGTGGACTGGGAGCAGCTGCTTGTAGACCAATCCACATCAAAGCAGGGGGAGTCTTTCAGAACGGAAATAGAGAGAGTGCAAGACCAACATGGTCTGATAATTGTCAAGGGTGGGACCAACAAGCCCAGGGATCCCTGGAAGTCAAGGGATATACAAGAATGGATTAGGAAAAAAGGGAGTCCTTTGCAGATTCAAATTTCTAACAATAGTGGAAGCCCTAGTGGAGCATAGAAAGGCAAGGGGGTGCTTAAAAAATAAATTAGGAGAGCGAAGAGGGGACATGAAGAAACACTGGCGGGCAAAATAAAGGAAAATCCCAATGTGTTTTATAAGTACATTAAGGGCAAGAGGACAACCAGGGAATGAATAGGGCCCATTAGGGACGAAAGTGGCAATCTGTGTTTAGAGCCGAAAGATGTAGTTGAGGTTTTAAATGAATATTTTGCCTCTGTGTTCACTATGGAGAAGGACGATGTAGGCATAGAAGTCTGGCAGGGGAATTGTGATTTACATAAACAAATTAATATTGAGAGGGAGCAGGTCCTATCCGTTTTAGTGGGCTTAAAAGTGGATAATTCCCCAAACGAAGACGAGATTTTTCCCAGGCTGCTGTGTAAGGCATCAGAGGAGATTGTAGGGGTTCTGGCACAAATTTTCAAAACCTCTCTCTCCACAGGGAAGAGGTCGGACGACTGGAGCCCAGCTAACGTAGGACCATTATTCAAGAAGAATAGTAGGGAAAACCAGAGATTTACAGTCAAGTGAGCCTAACATCAGTGGTAGGGAAGTTATTGGAAAACATTCTGAGGGAAAGAATCAGTCTCCACTTGGGGAGGCAAGGATTAATCAAAGATGTTCAGCATAGCTTTGTCAGGGGGAGATCATGTGTAACCAATTTGATTGAATTTTTCGAGGGCTGACTAGGTGTGTGGATGAGGGTAGTGCAGTTGACATAGTCTACATGGACTTCATTAAGTCCTTTTAAAAGTCCCACATGGGAGTCTGGTCAAGAAATTAAGAGCCCATGGTATCCATGGCAATTTGGCACATGGGATCCAAAATTGGCATCGTGGCAGAAGGCAGAGGATGATGGTCGAAAGTAGTTTTTGTGACTGGAAGCCTGTGTTCAGTGGTGTACCGCAGGGATCGGTGCAATAATTCAAGAAGCATTTAGATGAGCACTTGAAACGGCAAAGCATACAAGGCTACGGACCAACTGCTGGAAAATGCGATTAGAATAGACAGGGCTTGATGGCCGGCGCGGTTACGATGGGCCGAAGGGCCTCTATCTGTGCTATATAACTCTACGACTCTAATATCATAATAAAATCATGCAGAGTCAACTTGCTTTTATGAAAGGGAGATCATGTTTGAAAAATGTATTCCTGTTCTTTGATGATGTAATGAACATGTTGAACCAAGGGAAACCAGTAGATATAGTATATTTGGATTTGCAAAAGCATTCGATAAGATGCCAGATGAAAGGTTAATGCACATGATTGGAGCTCACAGTGTAGGGTCTAATACATCAGTCTGGAGAGAGGTTTGGCTAACTAACAAATGACAGAGAGTCTGGAGTAATGGGTCGTTTTCAGTTTGGCAAATTGTAACCAGTGGGGTGCTAAAGGGATCAGTACTGGGGACTCAACTGTTTACAATATATATTAATGATTGGGATAAAGGGACTGAGTGCATTGTATGGAGAGAGTCTACAGAATGCTGCGGTTGAGACGGATCTGGGTGTCCTCGTACATGAAACACATAAAGATAGCATGCAGTTACAGCAAGTAATTAGGAAGGCAAATGGAATGTTGGCCATTATTGCAAGTGGGATGGATTATAAGAGTAGCGAAGTCTTGCTACAACTATACAGGGCGTCGGCGAGAACACGCCAGGAGTACTGCGTACAGTTTTGGTCTCCTTATTGAAGGAGGGATATAATTCCATTGGTGGCAGTTTAGAGAAAGTTCAATTGGTTGATTCCTGACATGAAAGGGTTGTCTTATGCGGAAAGGTTGAGCAGGTTAGACATATACACATTGGAGTTTAGAATAATGAGAATTGATCTTGTTGAAACATATAAAATTTAATGACTTGACAGGTTTTCTTTATTTTGTTCGCTTATGGGATCTGGGCATCGCTGGCAAGGCCTGCATTTATTGCCCAACCCTAGTTGCCCTTGAGAAAGTGCTGGTGAGCCGCCTACTTGAACCGCTGCAGTCGGTGTGGTGAAGGTGTTCCCAGACTGCTGTTAGGTAGGGAGTTCCAGGATTTTGACCTAGCGACAATGATTGATGGACGATATATTTCTGAGTCAGGATGGTGTGTGACTTGGATGGAAACCTGGAGGTGGTGGTATTCCCATGCGCCTGCTGCCCTTGTTCTTCTAGGTGGAAGAGGTCGCGGGTTTGGGAGGTGCTGCCGAAGAAGACTTGGCGAGTTGCTGCAGTGCAGCTTGCAGATGGTACACACTGCAGCCAAGGTAGGCCTGTGGTGGAGGGAGCGAATGTTTGATTTGGTGGATGGGGTGCCAATCAAACAGGCTGCTTTGTCCTGGATGGTGTCGAGTTTCTTGTGTTTCGCTGCAGCTGCACTCATCCAGGCAAATGGAGAGATTTCGATCACTCCCCTTACATGTGCTTGTAGATGGTAAAACTCTTTGGGGAGTCAGGAGCTGAGACACCTAAGCGCACATAACCTAACATCTGACCTACTCTTGTTGCCACTTTATTATTGTGGCTGGTCCAGTAAAGCTTCTGGTTAGATGCTGAGGGGAGCTTTCCCCTCGTGGGTGAATCTAGAATTACGGGACATTATTTCAGGATAAGGGATCGCCCATTAAAGACGGATATGAGTCGGAAATTGTTCTCTGAGAGGTCGTGATTCTTTGGAATTCTCCACGCCGCAGAGCTATGGAGGCTGAGTCATGGAAAATATTTAAGGTGGAGATAGACAGAAATTTGAGCGATAGGGGAGTCAAGGTTTATGGGGGATCTGGCACGTAAGTGGATCTGAGGCCAAGATCAGATCAGCCATGACTTTATTGAATGGTGAAGCTGGCTAGAGGGTCCGAATTATGTTATTACCTCTCAGAAGGCTGAAATTATTCACAACTGTAGAATACTTTCCACATATTGAACTTCTCTCCAGATGGCTTCATATTTTACAGGACAAGAAGCAAAGGCAGAATCGTCTGCAGATAAACATTTGCAAGACTGAATCTTGGGCAGCCCATTGCTCAGACAGTGTTGTCCAAATTGGCGCTAATGTGGCGTGCAGCCGGCAGGAAGTGAGCTGGGGTGGGCAGACTTGCGGCCTGGTGCTGGGCCTCAGCAATGATGTGCTAGGCTTCTTGGTCTCCTGCAGATCGGGATGGAATTGGAAGGGATGGGATGAGATCCTCAACCTCGTCGCCCACTCCCATGGCAAAAGGACCTCCATCTGCTGATGCATCCCGACGTTCGACTCCCACTGCAACACAACTGGCCTCGGCTCTGGGGATGGGTACCTCAATAGCGTCAACCAGCCCCATGGGGAATAGGTCACTGCTGTCATCTTCATGCAGGTTGCCAGAGATGCTTTGGCTGTGGAGATCATGTGTGCCACCATATTTATATGGGGCGCGGAGGTGTGTTGGGGGCGCAGGGTCCTGCTGCTTCTTTCATTGAGCAACGCCGCTGTATTTGTAAAGGTTATATCTGCCGCCATCTTAGTGTGGGAAGGAGTTCCGCTACCTTGCAGAGCACGTTGGGGGCCACCATTTTTGTGTGCTCACTTTACATATGGACCTTAGAAATTGCTGTGTCCCTCACATACAACATTGCGGCACTGGAGCTGTGATTAGATGCATACTGCAGCGTTCACGATGCTCAGGACATCGTGAATATCACGTTTACAGAGTTGGACTCACAGCAGGTAGAGGTTGGGCTGGAAGAAAGGGAACGGGTGACCAACAGGCAAAGTACTAGGCGCAGGCAGGTAGTGCAGGGGTCCCCTGTGGCCATCGCCCTCTCCAACAGATACACCACTTTGAGAACTGTTGAGGGGGATGTCTTATCAGAGGAAGGCATCAGCAGCCAACTTCCTGGCACCAGGGGTGGCTCTGCTGCTCAGAATGGGAAGAAAAAGAGGAGTAGAGCTATAGTAATAGGGGATTCCATTGTAAGGGGAATAGATAGGCGTTTCTGCGGCCGCAACCGAGACTCCAGGATGGTGTGTTGCCTCCCTGGTGCAACGGTCAAGGATGTCTCCGAGTGGCTGCAGAACATCTTGCAAGGGGAGGGTGAACAGCCAGTTGTCGTGGTGCATATAGGCACCAATGATATAGGTAAAAAGCCGGATGAGGTCCTAAAAGCAGAATATAGGGAGCTAGGAGGAAAATTAAAATCTCAGGATTGCTACCAGTGCCACGTGCTAGTCAGAGTAGAAATAGAAGGATACTTCAGATGAATACGTGGCTAGAGGAATGGTGCCAGGGGGAGGGATTCAAGTTCCTGGGACATTGGAACCGGTTCTGGGGGAGGTGGGACCAGTTCAAACCGGACTGTCTGCATCTGGGCAGGGCTCGAACCGATGTCCTAGGGAGAGTGTTTGATCGTGCTGTGTGGGAGGGTATAAACTAAAATGGCAGGGGGTTGGGAACCTGATCAGGCAGACAGAGGAAAGGGAAACAAGAATAAAAGCAAAAGATAGGAAGGAAAAAAACAAAAGTGGCAGTCAGGGAAATCAACGGTTTAAATCAAACGTGGCTACAGTAAATAATAATTATAATAGGTCTAAGAGCGTTAAAAAAAACAAGCCTGAAGGCTTTTTGTCTTAATGCGAGGAGCATTTGTAATAAGGTGGATGAATTGGCTGCGCAATTAGAGGTAAACGAACATGATTTGGTTGGGATTACAGAAACGTGGCTCAAGAAATCAACATCCAGGGGTATTCGATATTCAGGAAAGATCGGCAAAACGGAAAGGGAGGTGGGGTAGCTTTCCTGGTAAAAGAAGGGATTAACACAATTATAATGGAGGATATTTGCTCTGATGATGTGGAATTTGTATGGTAGAATTGAGAAATAATAAGGGGCAAAAACGTTAGTTGGGGTGGTATATAGACCTCCAAACAGTAAGGCGGAGGTTGGGGATGGCATTAAAAGGGAAATTAAAGAAGCGTGCAATAAGGGCACAGCAGTCATCATGGGTGACTTTAATCTACATATAGAGTGGGCCAACCAAATTAGTAACAATACTGTGGAGGATGAATTCCTGGAGTGTTTACAGGATGGTTTCCAGGACCAATATGTCGAGGAACCAACCAGAGATCAGGCCATCTTAGACTGGGTATTATGTAACGAGAAAGGATTAATTAGCAATCATGTTGTATGAGGCCCCTTGGGTCGGAGCGATCATAATATGATCGAATTCTTCATTAAGATGGAGAATGAAGTGGTTGACTCAAAGACTAGGGTCCTCAATTTAAATAAAGGAAACTACGATGGACTTAGGAGCGAGTTGGGTAGGATTCATTGGGGAATAGAACTCAAAGGGTTGATGGTGGATAGGCAATGGCAAACATTCAAAGACCGAATGGATGAGCTACAGAATTTGTTCATCCCAGTTTGGCATAAAAATAAAACCACAAAGGTGACTCAACCGTGGCTAACAAGAGAAATTAGGGATAGCATATGATCCAAGGAGAGGGTATATAAATTGGCCAGAAAAAGCAATAATCCTGAGTATTGGGAGCAGTTTATGATTCAAAAAAGGATTAATTAACAAAAGGAAAATAGATTATGATGCTAAGCTTGCAGGGAACATAAAAACTGACTGTAAAATCTTTTATAGATATGTGAAGAGAAAAAGATTGGTGAAGTCAAGCGTAGATCCCTTGCAGTCAGAGTCAGGGGAATTTATAATGGGGAACAAACAAATGGCAGCCCAACTAAATACATATTTTGGTTCTGCCTTCACAAAGGATGACACAATTAACACCCCAGAGATGCCGGGGAACATAGGGTGATGAAAGGGTGGAACTGAAAGAAATCAGTATTTGTAGGGAAATGGTGTTAGGGAAATTGATGGGACTGAAGACCGATAAATCCCCAGGGCCTGATAATCTACATCCCAGGGTAGTTAAGGAAGTGGCCCTGGAAATAGTAGATGCATTGCTGGTCATCTTCCAGAACTCGATAGACTCTGGAACAGTACCCATGGATTGGAGGGTAGCTAATGTGACCCCACTATTCAAAAAGGGTGGCAGAGAAAAAGTGGGGAATTATAGACCGGTAAGCCTGACATCGGTAGTGGGGAAAATGTTAGAGTCCATTATAATAGATGTAATAGCAGAGCACTTGGAAAGCAGTGACAGGATCGGACAAAGTCAACATGGATTTACAAAAGTTAAATCATGCTTGACTAATCTACTGGAATTTTTTGAGGATATAAATGGCAAAATAGGTAAGGGAGAACCAGTGGATGTGCTGTATTTGGATTTCAGAAGGCTTTCAATAAGGTCCTGCATAAGAGATTAGCGTGCAAAATTAAGGCACATGGGATTGGGGGCAAGGTATTGACTTGGATAGAGAACTGGTTGGCGGACAGAAAGCAAAGTGTTGGAATAAATGGGTCGTTTTCAGAGTGGCAGGCAGTGGCTAGTGGGGTACAGCAAGGATCGGTCCTAGGACCCCAGCTGTTCACAATATATATTAATGATCTGGACGAAGGAATTGGATGTAATATCTCCAAATTTGCAGACGACACAAAGCTCGGTGGGAGGGTATGATGTGAGGAGGATGCCAAAAAAATCCAGTACAATTTGGACAGGTTGGGTGATTGGGCAGAAGAATGGCAAATGCACTATAATGTGGATAATTTTGAGGTTATCCACTTTGGTGACAAAAACAGGAAGGCAGATTATTATTTGAATGGCAATAGATTGGGAGAAGGGGAAGTGCAAAAAGACCTGGGTGTTCTTGTGCACCAGTCGCTGAAGGTAAGCATGCAGGCACAGCAGGCGGTTAAGAAGGCAAATGGTATGCTGGCATTTGTAACAAGAGGTTTCGAGTACAGGAACAAGGATGGCTTGCTGCAGTTGTACAGGGCCTTGGTGGGACTGCACCTTGAATATTGTGTGCAGTTTTGCTCGCCTTACCTGAGGAAGGGCGTACTTGCCATGGAAGGAGTGCAGCGAAAGTTCACCAGGCTGATACCTGGGATGAAAGGAATGACGTATGAGGAGAGATTGTGTCGATGGGGCTTATACTCACTGGAGGTTAGAAGATTGAGAGGGGATCTCATCCAAACCTATAAAATTCTGTCAGGCCTGGACAGGCTAGATGCAGGAAGGATGTTTCTGATGGCCGGGGAGTCCAGAACCAGTGGACATAGTCTAAGGATACAGGGTAAGCCGTTTGGACTGAAATGAGGAGGAATTTCTTCACCCAGAGAGTGGTGAACCTCTGGAATTCTCTGCCACAGAGGGTGGTGGAGGCCAGTTCGTTAAATATATTCAAGAAAGTGTTGGATATATTTCTTAAGGCTAAAGGGATCAAGGGATATAGGGAGAAGGCAGGGACAGGGTACTGAATTTGGATGATCAGCCATGAGCTCATTGAATGGCGGAGCAGGCTCGAAGGGCCGAATGGCCTACTCCTGCTCCTATCTTCTAAGTTTCTATCGTCTGTCAATGAATGTGTTAATTTCCACACAGATCCGTTGCCTCATGGGATGAGCGGTTTGGACACAATATCAGGCTTCATTGAGTTCTGATGCTGTAAAGTCTCCAGTTCTTCTCATAATTTAATTAATTTTAGAATTAGAGTAAAGGGATATATCCCCACATTCTTCAAATGGTCTCTGCACCTATTCAGGATCACGGCAACAATACAAATATTTGTGCAGCGACTCAGGAGCTGGAGCATGAATCCTCTTTCTTGTACATAACGGTGTAGATATACAGACTGATAACCCAACCACGACATACAGTGCCATATAGAATACACCATGAACACTTAGCATTAATAACTTGAACTCCACCGCGATAACAAACAGTAAAATGATAGATTTCCTTCTGCTCTCCATCTTTTATTTCTTTAAATCATAATTCCCCTTTTCTGGAGCTCCAAATTCACCTGTTTCTGGAGCTCATAATTCCCCGGTTTCGGGAGCTCCTAATTCCCCTATTTCAGCAGCAGCTAATACCCCTGTTTCAGGAGCACCTAATTCCCCTGTTTCTTTTTCTCCTAATTCCACTGCTTCAGGAGCTCCTAATTACTCTATTTCTGGAGCTCCTAATTGTACTGTTTCTTGAACTCCTAATTCCACTATTTCTTGAACTCCTAATTCCCCTGTTTCCGGAGTTCCTAATTCCACTGCTTCAGGAGCTCCTAATTACCTTATGTCTGGAGCTCCTAATTGTACTGTTTCTTGAACTCCTAATTCCCCTGTTTCCAGAGTTCCTAATTCCCCTGTTTCAGGAGTTCCTGATTCCCCTGTTTCTTGAACTCCTAATTCCCCTGCTTCAGCTGCTCTGAATTCCCCTGTTTCAGGAGTTCCTAATGTCCCTGTTTCTGGATGTCCTAATTCCCCTGTTTCAGTAGCTCCTAAGTCCCCTGTTTCTGGTGCTCTCTCCTAATTTCTCTTTTGCTGGTGCTCTCTCCTATTTCCCCGTTTCTGGTACCCTCTCCTAAATCCCACTTTTCAGCCGCTAATTATTCCCCTGTTTCAAGAGCTCCTAATTCCACCTGTTTATGGTGTTCCAGCTAATTCCCCTGTTTCGGAAGCTCCAAAATTAAAAGTGCGGTTTTCAACAGAGTGCTGAGAGTTGGGTGAGTCAGGGAGTCTTAACTATTTGCTGAAATCAAACTTTTGTTTGTTTCACATTTACTGTGTACTGTTTACTGCTAAAAATCTAAATTCCCAGCTTTAAGCAGGGTTAAAAAGGGATAAACAAGTCCTACAACTCAGAGCAGCTGAAGCCAGTTAACAAGGGAAACTGGAGTAATCTGGTTAACCTGGTTCTCCTGTAGCTGGGCTCAGCAAGTCTTTGTTTCAGGGCCTATAAAAATAGGCTTTGAAGTGCGATTTTGCACTGAGTGCGGTTTTCAACAGAGTGCTGAGAGTTGGGTGAGTCAGGGAGTCTTAACTGGTTGCTGAAATCAAACTTTTGTTTGTTTCACATTTACTGTGTACTGTTTACTGTTTAAAATCTAAATTTCCCAGCTTTATGCAGGGTTAAAAGGAATAAACAATTCCTACAACTCAGAGCAGCTGAAGGCAGTTAACAAGGGAAACTGGAGTAATCTGGTTAACCTGGTTCTCCTGTAGCTGGGCTCAGCAAGTCTTTGTTTCAGGGCCCATAAAAACAGGCTTTGAAGTGCGATTTTGCACTTAGTGCGGTTTTCAACAGAGTGCTGAGAGTTGGGTGATTCAGGGAGTCTTAACTGGTTGCTGTAATCAAACTTTTGTTTGTTTCACATTTACTGTGTATTGTTTACTGTTTAAAATCTAAATTTCCCAGCTTTAAGCAGGGTTAAAAAGGGATAAACAAGTCCTACAACTCAGAGCAGCTGAAGGCAGTTAACAAGGGAAACTGGAGTAATCTGGTTAACCTGGTTCTCCTGTAGCCGAGCTCAGCAATCTTTGTTTCAGGGCCTATAAAAACAGGCTTTGAAGTGCGATTTTCGCTGAGTGCGCTTTTTCAACAGAGTGCTGAGAGTTGGGTGAGACAGGGAGTCTTAACTGGTTGCTGAAATCAAACTTTCGTTTGTTTCACATTTACTGTGTACTGGTTACTGTTTAAAATCTAAATTTCCCAGCTATAAGCAGGGTTAAAAAGGGATAAACAAGTCCTACAACTCAGAGCAGCTGAAGGCAGTTAACAAGGGAAACTGGAGTAATCTGGTTAACCTGGTTCTCCTGTAGCTGGGCTCAGCAAGTCATTGTTTCAGGGCCTATAAAAACTGGCTTTGAAGTGCGATTTTGCACTGAGTGCGGTTTTCAACAGAGTGCTGAGAGTTGGGTGAGTCAGGGAGTCTTAACTGGTTGCTGTAATCAAACTTTTGTTTGTTTCACATTTACTGTGTATTGTTTACTGTTTAAAATCTAATTTTCCCAGCTTTAAGCAGGCTTAAAAAGGGATAAACAAGTCCTACAACTCAGAGCAGCTGAAGGCAGTTAACAAGGGAAACTGGAGTAATCTGGTTAACCTGGTTCTCCTGTAGCTGGGCTCAGCAAGTCTTTGTTTCAGGGACTATAGGAACAGGCTTTGAAGTGCGATTTTGCACTGAGTGCGGTTTTCAACAGATTGCTGAGAGTTGGGTGAGTCAGGGAGTTAGGTGAGGCAAGGCCTCAGAGCTTCGGCGGGTGCTTCAGCGGTAAAGCGGGCCTACAAAGGGCTCCAGAGACTAGGTAATGCTTACTTTACTGGTGATATTGAATTAATTTAATTTAAATTGATTAAAGGGGTAGGTCATGCCAGGACAGCCCAGCCCCGTGATATGCTCCTCTTGCTCTATGTGGGAATTCAGGGACGCTGCCAGTGTCCCTGACCAACACATGTGCCAGAAATGCATCCAGCTGCAGCTACTAACGGGACATCTTGGGGCGCTGGAACTGCGGGTGGATGGGTTGTGTAGCATTCACGATGCTGAGAGTGTTGCGAATTACTCGTACAGTGAGTTGGTCACACCGCAGGGTAGGGCTGCACAGGCAGAAGGGAAATGGGTGACCAGCAGGCGGTACAATAGAAGCAGGCAGGTAGTTCAGGGGACCCCTGTGGCCTTCCCCCTTTCAACCAGGTATACCGCTTTGGATAATGTTGCGGGGGCTGACTTATCAGGGGAAGGCAGCAGCAGCCAACTTCCTGGCACTGGGGGTGCTCCTGCTGCCCAGGAAGGGAGGAAAAAGAGTGGGAGAACAATAGTGGTCGGGGATTCTATAGTAGGGGGAACAGATAGGCGTTTCTGTGGCTGTAGACGTGAATCCAGGATGGTTTGTTGCCTCCCTGGTGCCAGGGTCAAGGGTGTCACCGAAAGGCTGCAGGGCATTCTGGAGCACTTCCGCAACAACTCGGACCCACGGCGCATGTTGCAAGGCATTCAGTACATTACTGACTACAAGGGCAAAAACACCAGTCCCCCGGTCAGCGACGCCTCCCTTCCGGAGGAGCTTAACAACTTCTACGCTCGCTTCGACAGGGACAACAAGGAGCCGGCTACCAGAGCCTTGCCACCCCCGGAAGACCAGGTGCTCACTCTGTCGACCGCCGACGTAAGGGGTGCTCTACGCAGAGTGAACACACGAAAGGCTACTGGACCGGATAGCATCCCTGGACGGGCACTCAAGGAATGTGCTGATCAGCTGGCTGATGTCTTCACCGCCATCTTCAACCTGTCATTGGCCCAGGCAGAAGTCCCTACATGCTTCAAGACCGCCACCATCATTCCTGTGCCTAAACAAGCGGCTGTGACGTGTCTGAATGACTATCGACCTGTCGCACTCACACCCATCATAATGAAGTGTTTCGAGAGACTGGTCTTAACCCACATCAAAGCCAGTGTTCCTGCCTCCCTTGACCAACACCAGTTTGCCTATCGGGCAAACAGATCAACGGAGGATGCATTCACAACTGCTCTACACTCGGCACTGAATCACCTAGATGGTAAGGAGACCTACATCAGAATGTTGCTTATAGGCTACAGCTCAGCATTCAACACTATCGTCCCCAACAAGCTGGCCACCAAACTCCAAACTCTTGGCCTGAACACTTCCCTCTGCAACTGGACCCTGGACTTCCTAACAAACAGACCCCAGTCTGTCACATTAGGTAGAGTCATAGAGTCATAGAGTTTTACAGCACAGAAAGAGGCCCTTCGGCCCATCGTGTCTGCGCCGCCCATCCATCCCTGTCCAGTCTAATCCCATTTTCCAGCATTTGGTCCATAGCCTTGTATGCAATGGCATTTCAAGTGCTCATCCAAATGCTTCCTGAATGTTGTGAGGGTTCCTGCCTCTACCACCCTTTCAGGCATTGAGTTCCACATTCCAACCACCCTCTGGGTGAAAAAGTTCCTCCTCAAATCCCCTCTAAATCTCCTGCCCCTTACCCTGAATCTATGCCCCCTTGTTATTGACCCCCCTACTAAGGGGAAAAGTTCCTCTTTGTCTACCCTATCTATGCCCCTCATCATTTTGTACACCTCAATCAGGTCCCCCCTCAGCCTTCTTTGCTCCAAGGAAAACAACCCCAGCCTGTCCAGCCTCTCTTCATAGCTGAGGCGCTCCATCCCAGGTAACATCCTGGTGAATCTTCTCTGCACCCTCTCCAAAGCAATCACATCCTTCCTATAGTGAGGCGACCAGAACTGCACACAGTACTCCAGCTGTGGCCTCACCAGCGTTTTGTACAGTTCCATCATAACCTCCCTGCTCTTATATTCTATGCCTCGGCTAATGAAGGCAAGTATCCCATATGCCTTTTTAACCACCTTATCGACCTGTTCCGCTGCCTTCAGGGATCTATGTACATGTACACCAAGGTCCCTCTGACCCTCTGTACTTCCTAGGGTCCTACCACTCATTGTGTATTCCCTTGCCTTATTTGTCCGTCCAAAATGCATCACCTCGCACTTTTCAGGGTTAAATTCCATTTGCCACTTTTCCGCCCATCTGACCAACCCGTTTATATCGTCCTGTAGCCTGAGGCTTTCCTCCTCACAATTTACCACCCCACCAATTTTCGTGTCATCTGCGAACTTACTGATCATACCTTTTACATTCTCATCCAAATCATTTATGTAGATCACAAACAACAAGGGACCCAGCACCGATCCCTGAGGTACCCCACTGGACACAGGCTTCCAGTCACAAAAGCAACCTTCGACCATCACCCTCTGCCTCCTGCCACTCAGCCAGTTTAGGATCCAACGCGCCAAGGCACCCTGGATCCCATGGGCTCTTACCTTCTTGACCAGTCTCCTATGCGGGACTTTGTCAAAAGCTTTACTGAAGTCCATGTAAACCACATCCACAGCATTTCCCTCATCCACCCCCCTAGTCACCCCCTCGAAAAATTCAATCAGATTTGTCAGACATGATTTACCCTTGACAAAGCCATGCTGACTATCCCCGATTAATCCTTGCCTCTCCAAGTGGAGACTAATTTTGTCCCTCAGAATTTTTTCCAATAATTTCCCTACCACAGATGTTAGGCACACTGGCCTGTAATTCCCTGGTTTATCCCTGCTACCCTTCTTGAATAATGGTACTACGTTAGCTGTTCTCCAGTCCTCTGGTACATCCCCTGTGGCCAGAGAGGTTCTGAAAATTTGTGTCAGAGCCCCTGCAATCTCCTCCTTTGCCTCCCACAGCAGCCTGGGATACATCTCGTCTGGGCCTGGGGATTTATCCACTTTTTGGCCTGCTAAAACCGCTAGCACCTCCTCCCTCTCGATGCTAATATGTTCAAGTATGTCACAGCCCCCTTGCCCGATTTCTATGTCTGCATCGTCTTTCTCCATAGTGAACACAGATGCAAAAAATTCATTTAAAACCCCGCCTACATCATCTGGCTCTACACACAGATTGCCACTTTGGTCCCTAATGGGCCCTACCCTTTCCCTGGTTATCCTCTTGCCCTTAATATACTTATAAAACATCTTAGGATTTTCCTTTATTTTGCTCGCCAGTGTTATTTCATGGCCCCTCCTCGCCCTCCTAATTTCTTTTTTAAGTATGCCCCTGCATTTTTTATACTCCTCAAGGCTTCTTCCGTCTTTAGTCTTTTGTAACTGCCAAAAGCCCCCCTTTTATTTCTAATGCATTTTTGTATATCCCTTGTCATCCAAGGTTCCCTTTGCTTGTTGGTCCCACCCTTGACCTTTACAGGAACATGTTGGCGTTGTACTCTCTCTATTTCCCTTCTGAAAATCTCCCACTGTTTTGATGCGGATTTTCCTATAAGTAGCTGCTCCCAGTCCAATTTGGCCAGATCCTGCCTTATCATATTAAAATCGGCCTTCCCCCAATTTTGAACCCTTATTTCCGGGCCGTCTTTGTCTTTTTCCATGACCACCTTAAATCTCACCGAATTGTGGTCACTGTCGCCAAAATGCTCTCCTACTGACACTTCCACCACTTGCCCGGCTACATTCCCCAGAATTAGGTCCAGTACCGCCCCCTCTCTTGTAGGACTTTCTACATGTTGGCTCAAAAAGCTCTCCTGGATGCACTTTAAGAATTCTGCACCCTCTAAGCCTTTCACACTCTGACTATCCCAATTTATATTGGGGAAGTTGAAATCCCCCACTATTATTACCCTATTATTTTCGCACTTTTCTGAGATATGCCTACATATCTGTTCCTCTATCTCCCCCTGACTGTTTGGGGGCCTATAGTACACTCCCAGCAAAGTGCTTGACCCCTTTTTGTTTTTAAGTTCTACCCATATGGCCTCATTAGAGGAACCCGCTAATATATCATCCCTCCTTACAGCAGTAATTGACTCCTTAATTAATATTGCAACACCCCCTCCCCTTTTACACCCCCCTCTGTCTCGCCTGAAGATTCTATACCCCGGAATATTGAGCTGCCAGTCCTGACCCTCCCTCAACCATGTCTCCGTGATAGCAACAATATCGTACTCCCATGTGTTCAACAACAACTTCAGTTCATCCACCTTATTTGCAAGACTCCTTGCATTAAAATAAATGCCTTCCAGCCCTGCCATATTCTCTTTTGCCTTCACATATTTGCTTTGCCTTCCCAGCTGACTTGTTTTTCCCTCTGTATTTGGCTGTAAATCACCCCCTACTATAGCTCCACTCTGTACCCCATCCCCCTGCCAAGTTAGTTTAAACCCCCCTCAGCAGTGCTAGCAAACCTCCCCGCAAGGATATTGGTTCCCCTCTGGTTCAGGTGTAAACCGTCCGACTTGTACAAGTCCCACCTTTCCCAGAAGCAGACCCAGTGATCCAGGAAACTAAAGCCCTCCCCCCTGCACCATCCCTTTAGCCACGCATTCATCTGTTCTATCTTCCTATTCCTATACTTACTAGCACGTGGCACTGGGAGTAATCCAGAGATTACAACCCTTGAGGTACTGCTCTTTAATCCTTCACCTAGCTCCCTAAATTCTTGCTGCAGGACCTCATCCCTCTTTTTACCTATGTCGTTGGTACCAATGTGGACCACGACCACTGGCTGTTCACCCTCCCCCTCCAGAATGCCCTGCAGCTGCTCAGTGACATCCTTGACCCTGGCACCAGGGAGGCAACAAACCATCCTGGATTCACGTCTACAGCCACAGAAACGCCTATCTGTTCCCCTTACTATAGAATCCCCTACCACTATTGCTCTCCCACTCTTTTTCCCCCCTTCCTGGGCAGCAGGAGCACCGCCAGTGCCAGGAAGTTGGCTGCTGCTGCCTTCCCCTGGTGAGTCATCCCCTTCAACAGTATCCAAAGCGGTATACTTGTTTGAAAGGGGGATGTCCGCAGGGGTTCCCTGCACTACCTGCCTGCCTTTGTTGCTCCGCCTGATGGTCACCCCCTGTGCTGCCCTACCCTGAGGCGTGAACAACTCGCTAAACGTGCTATCCACGAGGCTCTCAGCATCGCGTATGCTCCAAAATTCATCCACCCGCAGCTCGAGCACCACAATGCGGTCTACAAGTAGCTGCAGCTGGATGCATTTCCCGCACACATGGTCGCCAGGGACACTGGCAGCGTCCCTGATTTCCCACATAGAGCAGGAGGAGCAGAACACGGGTCTGAGCTCTCCTGCCATGACTTACTCCTTTAATTAATCTAAAAATTTATTCAATACCCCAGTTACAGGTATACTCTAGGGCGCTTTATTTACCAACTGTCCTCACCACAACAGAGCCCCTAGAAATTTAACACCACAGAATTCAAGCTTGTAATGAAAAGAGAGAAATACTCACCAACCAATCACTTACCTGCTCCCTGGTGACGTCACACCCTGATTACTTTTTACCTCCCTGCAACTACCGAGCTCACAGACTGGAGTTTGGTATGCCTCTCCTGGCCTCGCTGCCGCTTTTATACCTCGCCGCCGAGTCTCCCACAGGTCCCGCCTCTCGCTGCCTGCCGCCGCTGCTCTGAGGCCTCTCCTGGCCTCGCTGCCGCTTTTATACCTCGCCGCCGAGTCTCCCACAGGTCCCGCCTCTCGCTGCCTGCCGCCGCTGCTCTGAGGCCTCTCCTGGCCTCGCTGCCGCTTTTATACCACACATCCCCCCCACGACCCTGATCACGGGGGCCCCACAAGGATGTGTGCTGAGCCCCCTCCTCTACTCCCTCTTCACCCACGACTGTGTGGCTGTTAATGGTTCCAACACCATCATCAAGTTTGCAGATGACACCACGGTAGTAGGCCAGATCACCAACAACGACGAGTCAGCCTACAGGGAGGAGGTCCAGCATCTCATGAAGT
This sequence comes from Somniosus microcephalus, assembly GCF_052327205.1. Lineage (NCBI taxonomy): Eukaryota > Metazoa > Chordata > Chondrichthyes > Squaliformes > Somniosidae > Somniosus > Somniosus microcephalus. The sequence continues at coordinate 22,263,651 of NW_028225186.1, read as the reverse complement.
GGTGCGCCGACAACAACCTGGCCCTTAACACCAAGAAAACAAAGGAAATAATCGTGGACTTCAGGAAGTCCAAAGGCGGAAGTCACACCCCCATCCACATCAATGGGGCGGAGGTGGAAAGGGTGGCTAGCTTTAAGTTCCTCGGAGACCACATCACGGAAGACCTCTCCTGGTCCCTCAACACCTCCTCTCTGGTGAAGAAGGCCCAGCAGCGCCTATATTTCTTGAGGAGGCTGAAGGGATGTAATCTGTCGCTCCCGATCCTCTCTAACTTCGACCGCTGCACTATAGAGAGCATCCTGACAAACTGTATCACGGTATGGTACGGCAGCTGTAGCTCCCATGACCGGAAAGCCCTGCAGCGGGTAGTCAAAACTGCCCAACGCATTACCGGCACCCGGCTACCGACCATAGAACATATATATCAGAAACGCTGCCGACGGAGGGCACGGTCCATCATCAAAGACCCTACCCACCCCAGCCACAGTCTGTTCGCCCTCCTACCATCTGGAAGACGCTACAGATGCATTCGCACCCGTACGACCATATTTAGGAACAGCTTCTTTCCCAGGGCTGTCATCCTACTGAACTCCACAAATAAACACTAAAGCCTGCACATCTGCCCATGCACTTTATTATGGTCATATTCATGCTAATATATATGTACAAATGTATGTTGAAATGTTTAAGTGTCGTAATCCAAATTGTACACTCTCGGGAGCCGCAAGCCTACATTTCGTTGAACTGCACTTGTACACTAACAATGACAATAAAAGTTGATTTGATTTGATTTGATTTGAGGGGGAGGGCGAACAGCCAGAGGTCGTGGTCCACATTGGTACCAACGACATGGGTAAAAAGAGGGATGAGGTCCTGCAGCAAGAATTTAGGGAGCTAGGGGCAAGATTAAGGAGCAGGACCTCAAAGGTTGTAATCTCTGGATTACTCCCGATGCCACGTGCTAGTGAGTATGGGAATGGGAGATTAGAACAGATGAATGCGTAGCTAAAGGGATGGTGCAGGAGGGAGGGCTTTAGTTTCCTGGATCACTGGGTCTGCTTCTGGGAGAGGTGGGACTTGTACAAGTCGGACGGTTTACACCTGAACCAGAGGGGAACGAATATCCTTGCGGGGAGGTTTGCTAGCACTGCTGGGGGGGGTTTAAACTAACTCAGCAGGGGGATGGGATACAGAGTGGACCTATAGTAGGGGGTGATGTACAGCCAAATACGGAAGAAAAACAAGTCAGCAGGGAAGGCAGAGCAAAGATGTGAAGGCAAAAGAGAATATGGCAGGGCTGGAAGTCATTTATTTCAATGCAAGGAGTCTTGCAAATAAGGTGGATGAACTGAAGTTGTTGTTGAACACATGGAAGTACGATATTGTTGCTATCACGGAGACATGGTTGAGGGAGGGTCAGGACTGGCAGCTGAATATTCCGGGGTATAGAATCTTCAGGCGAGACAGAGGGGGGTGTAAAAGGGGAGGGGGTGTTGCAATATTAATTAAGGAGTCAATTGCTGCTGTAAGGAGGGATGATATATTAGCGGGTTCCTCTAATGAGGCCATATGGGTAGAACTTAAAAACAAAAAGGGGTCAAGCACTTTGCTGGGAGTGTACTATAGGCCCCCAAAGAGTCAGGGGGAGATAGAGGAACAGATATGTAGGCAAATCTCAGAAAAGTGTGAAAATAATAGGGTAATAATAGTGGGGGATTTCAACTTCCCCAATATAAATTGGGATAGTCAAAGTGTGAAAGGCTTAGAGGGTGCAGAATTCTTAAAGTGCATCCAGGAGAGCTTTTTGAGCCAACATGTAAAAAGTCCTACAAGAGAGGGGGCGGTACTAGACCTAATTCTAGGGAATGTAGCCGGGCAGGTGATGTAAGTGTCTGTAGGAGAGCATTTTGGCGATAGTGACCATAATTCGGTGAGATTTAAGGTGGTCATGGAAAAAGACAAAGACGGCCCGGAAATAAGGGTTCTAAATTGGGGGAAGGCCGATTTTAATAAGATAAGGCAGGATCTGGCCAAAGTGGACTGGGAGCAGCTACTTATAGGAAAATCCACATCAAAACAGTGGGAGGCTTTCAGAAGGGAAATAGAGAGAGTACAACACCAACATGTTCCTGTAAAGGTCAAGGGTGGGACCAACAAGCAAAGGGAACCTTGGATGACAAGGGATATACAAAAATGCATTAGGGAAAAAAGGGGTGCTTTTGGCAGTTACAAAAGACAAAAGACGGAGGAAGCCCTAGAGGAGTATAAAAGGTGCAGGGGCATACTTAAAAAGGAAATTAGGAGGGCGAGGAGGGGCCATGAAATAACACTGGCGAGCAGAATAAAGGAAAATCCTAAGATGTTTTATAAGTACATTAAGGGCAAGAGGATAACCAGGGAAAGGGTAGGGCCCATTAGGGACCAAAGTGGCAAGCTGTGTGTAGAGCCTGATGAAGTAGGTGGGGTTTTAAATGAATTTTTTGCCTCTGTGTTCACTATGGAGAAAGACGATGTAGACATAGAAGTCGGGCAAGGGGACTGTGACATACTTGAACATATTAGCATCGAGAGGGAGGAGGTACTAGCGGTTTTAGCAGGCCAAAAAGTGGATAAATCCCCAGGCCCGGACGAGATGTATCCCAGGATGTTGTGTGAGGCAAAGGCGGAGATTGCAGGGGCTCTGACACAAATTTTCAGAACCGCTTTGGCCACAGGGGATGTACCAGAGGACTGGAGAACAGCTAACGTAGTACCATTATTCAAGAAGGGTAGCAGGGATCAACCAGGGAATTACAGGCCAGTGAGCCTAATATCTGTGGTAGGGAAATTATTGGAAAAAATTCTGAGGGACAAAATAAGTCTCCACTTGGAGAGGCAAGGATTAATCGGGGAGAGTCAGCATGGCTTTGTCAAGGGTAAATCATGTCTGACCAATCTGATTGAATTTTTCGAGGGGGTGACTAGGTGTGTGGATGAGGGAAATGCTGTGGATGTGGTTTACATGGACTTCAGTAAAGCTTTTGACAAAGTCCCGCATAGGAGACTGGTCAAGAAGGTAAGAGCCCATGGGATCCAGGGGGCCTTGGCGCATTGGATCCTAAACTGGCTGAGTGGCAGGAGGCAGAGGGTGATGGTCGAAGGTTGCTTTTGTGACTGGAAGCCTGTGTCCAGTGGGGTACCTCAGGGATCGGTGCTGGGTCCCTTGCTGTTTGTGATCTACATTAATGATTTGGATGAGAATGTAAAGGGTATGATCAGTAAGTTCGCGGATGACACGAAAATTGGTGGGGTGGTAAACTGCGAGGAGGAAAGCCTTAGGCTACAGGATGATATTAACGGGGATGGGCGGAAAAGTGGCAAATGGAATTTAACCCTGAAAAGTGCGAGGTGATTCATTTTGGACGGACAAATAAGGCAAGGGAATACACAATGAGTGGTAGGACCCTAGGAAGTACAGAGGGTCAGAGGGACCTTGGTGCACATGTACATAGATCCCTGAAGGCAGCGGAACAGGTAGATAAGGTGGTTAAAAAGGCATCTGGGATACTTGCCTTCATTAGCAGAGGCATAGAATATAAAAGCAGGGAGATTATGATGGAGCTGTACAAAACGCTGGTGAGGCCACAGCTGAAGTACTGTGTGCAGTTCTGGTCGCCTCACTATAGGAAGGATGTGATTGCTTTGGAGAGGGTGCAGAGAAGATTCACCAGGATGTTACCTGGGATGGAGCGCCTCAGCTATAAAGAAAGACTAAACAGGCTGGGGTTGTTTTCCTTGGAGCAAAGGATGCTGATGGGGGACCTGATTGAGGTGTACAAAGTGATGAGGGGAATAGATAGGGTAGATAAAGAGGAACTTTTCCCCTTAGTAGGGGGGTCAATAACAAGGGGGCATAGATTCAGGGTAAGGGGCAGGAGATTTAGAGGGGATTTGAGGAGGAACTTTTTCACCCAGAGGGTGGTTGGAAGCTGGAACTCACTGCCTGAAAGGGTGGTAGAGGCAGGAACCCTCACAACTTTCAAGAAACATTTGGATGTGCACTTGAAATGCCATTGCATACAAGGCTATGGACCCAATGCTGGAAAATGGGATTAGACTGGACAGGGATTGATGGATGGCACGGACACGATGGGCCGAAGGGCCTCTTTCTGCACTGTAAAAACTCTTTGACTGTAACTCTATGACTAAATCATGTCTGACCAATCTGATTGAATTTTTCGAGGGGGTGACTAGGTATGTGGATGAGGGAAGTGCTGTGGATGGGGTATACATGGACTTCAGTAAGGCTTTTGACAAAGTCCCGCATAGGAGACTGGTCAAGAACGTAAGAGCCCATGGGATCCAGGGTGCCTTGGCACGTTGGATCCTAAACTGGCTGAGTGGCAGGAGGCAGAGGGTGATGGTCGAAGGTTGTTTTTGTGACTGGAAGGCTGTGTCCAGTGTGGTACCTCAGGGATCGGTGCTGGGTCCCTTGCTGTTTGTGACCTACGTAAATGATTTGGATGAGAATGTAAAAGGTATGATCAGTAAGTTCACAGATGACACAAAAATTGGTGGGGTGGTAAATTGCGAGGAGGAAAGCCTCAGGCTACAGGACGATATAAACGGGTTGGTCAGATGGGCGGAAAAGTGGCAAATGGAATTTAACCCTGAAAAGTGCGAGGTGATGCATTTTGGACGGACAAATAAGGCAAGGGAATACACAATGAGTGGTGGGATCCTAGGAAGTACAGAGGGTCAGAGGGACCTTGGTGTACATGTACATAGATCCCTGAAGGCAGCGGAACAGGTAGATAAGGTGGTTAAAAAGGCATATGGGATACTTGCCTTCATCAGCCGAGGCATAGAATATAAGAGCAGGGAGGTTATGATGGAGCTGTACAAAACGCTGGTAATGCCACAGCTGGAGTACTGTGTGCAGTTCTGGTCGCCTCACTATAGGAAGGATGTGATTGCTTTGAAGAGGGTGCACAGAAGATTCACCAGGATGTTACCTGGGATGGAGCGCCTCAGCTATGAAGAAAGACTAAACAGGCTGGGGTTGTTTACCTTGGAGCAAAGAAGGCTGAGGGGGGACCTGATTGAGGTGTACAAAATGATGAGGGGCATAGATAGGGTAGAAAAAGAGGAACTTTTCCATTAGTAGGGGGGTCAATAACAAGGGGGCATAGATTCAAGGTAAGGGGCAGGAGGTTTAGACGAGATTTGAGGAGGAACTTTTTCACCCAGAGGGTGGTTGGAGTCTGGAACTCACTGCCTGAAAGGGTGGTAGAGGCAGGAACCCTCACAACATTCAAGAAGCATTTGGATGAGCACTTGAAATGCCATTGCATACAAGGCTATGGACCAAATGCTGGAAAATGTGATTAGATTGGACAGGGCTTGATGGACGGCGCAGACACGATGGGCCGAACGGCCTCTTTCTGTGCTGTATTACTCTATGACTCTATTACTCGAAACCCCTTCATTATGGAGCTCCTAAATCCCCTGTTTCTGGAGCTCCTAAGTCCCCTGTTTATGGAGCTCCTACGTCACCTCTGGACTTGACTATTCCAATGCTCTCCTGGCTGGCCTCCCACATTCCACCATACATAAATTTGAGGTCATCCAAAACACAGATGCCTGTGTCCTAACTCCCACCAAGTCCCATTCGCCCATCTCCCCTGTGCTCGCTGAACTGCATTGGCTCCCGTTTAAGCAGTGCCTCTATTTCAACATTCTCATCCATATTTACAAACTGCCGCCATGGCCTCGCCACTCCCTATCTCTAAATATAAATTATACCGGTTTGTGCAATGGAAATTATATCCGTTTAGCATCAGATCCGGTTCCAGTCTCGGCGCTTCCATTGTAAGTGAATTAAGAATAGTCGAATTACGATGGCTGGTAAATCGATCGCAGAACAATTGCTTGGAAGGCAGCAATGCTCACCATTACAACAGCATCGCTCACTGCCAGAGAGAAACCCAGTGTTTCTGGGGAGTTGTGGAGTAATCAGCTTCCTATGGGTTTTTCGTACTTTATTCACAGACGGTAAAAATAATCCTAAACATTAGCCACTGAACAGGCTGTGGGATTCGCATCTTATTTCAGCCCAGTCACCGTTTCACAACCTTGACCGAGGGGTTAACGCGGTACTTTACCAGGGTTAGAAGGAGGTTTCTGAGGATGAAAAGGAGAGAAAAGCATCGAGCTGATCCTGGGAGGGAATCGACATTTAAATCAGGAACAGGAATCAGCAGAGGGAAAGAGGTTCAGCAAATCAATGAATTCCACAGTATCATGGTAATTCTCTCTCGGATCAAATGTAGAGATCACGGTAAATATTTATTATAAATATATAGTGACAGAATCACAATGCGGTGTTAACACATGTGTGTGGTTATCCCTTGAGAAGAAGGGTCCTTTCACACTAACAGACAGGTGACATTTCATGGTGTATTTTTACACAGTGAGCGGCACTTTCTACGTAAGCTGGGGCAGGAGAGAATATCCGGGAATGGGACGTCCGGATTTCAGAGAGAATGTTTGTTATTGGTGACAGGCTTTAAATCTGATATCTAAAGAGAGTGGGGGAGTCTCCAGGAATGTAAGTGTTTACCGGATGGCCACTGGTAATGTAAATGATTAATGGATAGTCTCTGGGAATGTAAGTGTTTACCGGATGGCCACTGGTAATGTAAAGGTTTAATGGGTAGTCTCTGGGAATGTAATTGTTTACCGGATGGCCACTGGTAATGTAAATGATTAATGGATAGTCTCTGGGAATGTAATTGTTTACCGGATGGCCACTGGTAATGTAAAGGTTTAATGGGTAGTCTCTGGGAATGTAATTGTTTACCGGATCATCCCGGGGAACAAAAGTGTTTACTGAATGATCCCTGGGAATGTAAGTATTTCTCGATTATCCTTGGGAATCTAAGTTTATAACGGATTGTCCCGGAGAAAGTAAGTGTTTACGGGATGGTCTTTGAGATTGTAAGTGTTTACCGGATGTTCCCTCAGTATGTACTAGTACACTTACCTCCGATAAGTCCCATTAGATCGTAGGCAAACGCTTTATTCCGACAGCCCATTTTAAAGTTAGGACTCAGTCTCTCCATGGAACAGATTATTGGTCACTCTGGAATGTCCGTTTTGATGGGAGATTGGATTGAACACAATATTAGAAACAATTCAGTTCTATTGCACAAAATCCTTCAGCTCTTGTCTTCATTTAATGAATTTACCAATTAGAGTGAAGGGATATTTCACCACAATCTTGAACTGCTCTCTGAACTTAGTTTGCGTCACGGCATAAATACAAGTGTTTGTGCAGCAACTCAGGAGCTGCAGCATGAATCCCATTTCTTTCATCAATCCAGGAGATAATGCAACATCACCGAGAAAATTCCACAACCGGTTCCATATAGAATCCACCATAAACAACGCCCATAACAGTATGAAATTCCCAGAGATAACAAACAGTAAAACGATGGATTTCCTTCTGCTCTCCATCTCTGGGTCTCTGGGACTCTCCCCACTGCTGGGACCCCGGAGTCTCCTGCGGGCTCTGTTGGCCACTAAAATGTGTCTGACGGTGAAAGCATTGAACAGAAGAACCAGAACAAATGGGACTCCCGGGGTGATAATATAATGAAGCAGTTCGATTGCTGTCCACACCTGCGAATTCATAACTTCACGTGTTAAACTGCAAAACCACGGACTATTATAAAGGTTATAATTACCGGTATACATGAAATACCAGAAAATGTCTTTTAAACAACTCAGCAAAGTCACTGTTCCCAGAACAACAGCCGCCGTTTTCTCGGTGCAATATTTACTTTTCAGCTTCTGGCAACAAATGGCCACAAATCGATCAAAGGTGAAAGTGACGGTAAACCAGACAGAACAGTCTGTGGCTGCATAAAGCAGTACGCCGTGGATATTACACATGGGGATATACAACACGAAATGAAAGTGCTTCGGATAAACGATAGGAATCTGCCTCAATATCAGATCGAAGATAACGACCAATAAATCCGCCGCTGCCATGGCCACCAGGTAGCGACTGATACATTTGGAGAGGCCGCACTTTCCCCGAGAGAGGATTGCAATCGTCATTAAATTAACTGTAAGGAAGGAGAAAAAAGGGAAATTATACATCAGGCTGGGAGCAAAAGCCGAAGTTGGATGGAATTCTAGGGGGAAATATACAACTCTTTACCGACATTCAATATTATAATTTAATTCTATCACCTCTGGAGCTGAAGAATAATCGATAACACATTGTGGAGTCTATAAATGAAATGGGGAAAATACAACATGAAAGCAATCGATTTCAAATCAATTAGAGACTAAATTATAGTTCTACTTTTAGTTTAAAGCCCCGCGCGAGGTAAGCGGGAGTAAATGGACCGGAACCTATAAGAATCCTTCTTGTCCCGGGATCAGTCAACATTTGGAGCATTGTGATTCGCTTCTGTGCCCCAGTGTTATGGAGGGGAAGTCCTACTTGGATTCCTGCTCCTCCTTCGAAGATTAATACGGTTGCATTACATTTAGAACCCAAATGAATGTCACATCAAAGTTCAGAAAATGCAAAATTGACATGCAATATTTACAGATAATTGTATTTAAAAACACATTGATGTAATATTCAGATGCTTAGATACTAAGTACAAGTGCACTGCAGTTATTAAGAGAACTAGGCTGTAACAAGTGTTTTGAAGATTGAGTATTCTGCATTTTTGTTAGAGATACACAAATAAGAATGGACCATGACCTTGAATCATTTTATATACTTGACCATGTAAAGTCCCACTAAATGCATTTATTAGCATCAAAATCAGATTATTTATCCAAAAGGAACTGTGCCGCCAAATGCTTTTGTAAAGTATCTAAAAACAAATGGAAAACTTTTATCGTTGTATATTTTCAACTGTTGGTTCCAAACTCGCGCACAGAATATTAGACGAGAAAATATCAAATGACTGTCTTATCCTCAGTACCTCAGTTACATTCAGCTCGGGTCGCTTATCATAATATACAGCAAGAGGCAAGAGGTATACTTTGGTTCGCATTGAGATATCTACTGAACTGTGTGAGACGACTATGGGATTCAATTACACATTCAAAGCAGAAATTGGAAAAAAAATGTAATGCCATCGGACTGAATGAACATATTGTGAGAATGTAAATTATCCTTGTAATCCTATTCCATCCGGCAGAAGCAGTGACACTAATGCAGAGCTAGAGATGGTGGGAAAGGACACAGTGACTGAAACTGAATGATTAGTTGATATTTCAGACATTGAAAGATGTTTATGTGATCAGCCAGGATTTGTTCATTTGACTCTGTGTAAGGAACCACACCGATTAGAAGGTGAAAAGTCTCCTAAACCATGAAGTCATTCCTCTGATCTCTTACAAATATTCTGTGTAGATAGCAGACTCAAATTCATTAAATTAAGCGTCTCATCAAGTTTCTTTGCTTGAGATGGATAAAGAAATTTAGAATCACGTTCAGAATATCTTGCTGATAGCAGCCCGGATGGGATGGGGATTGAAAAGGAGAGAAGCACTGTTAAGCATTTTTTACGTTATTCATATCTGGATATACAGACTATCAGGGGCACCAACCACAGGGAGGATGAGCAAGTATTTTTATAAAAACAAACATAACGTTTCTAAAGACATAAAAAGTTATAGCAGATAATAATATTAATAACCGAGTATCACAAGGTAGATAGCAAGTATAATATTACAGTAATACAGGGTTTATAGAATTATTATCTGGACATAGATACCTACCAGGAACACCAAACGCAGCGAGGAGGGGATAATAAATCTTTTGTATATCCTGAACTATTCTCGTTAATCGCAATGCTTCGAACATACTTCCAAAATAAATTTTCAAAACCATGATTACACCTCTGTGAGTTGCTGGTGGTATCTGCGATGGAGATAGCGTGCTGATCATATGAGGTGACAGAGTGAAGGGGGACCATTATTTAGCAGAGAGAGAAATCCCCGAGTGACATCATGCAACATTATTGAAACTGGCATTAATTACAGTCATTGAACAAACAGACTAATTGAACAATTGTCACCATACACATGACTACAACAGAATCTAGTTCAAGATAGTGTACAGAGTTTTACATTGAACGTGAGAGAAGCCGAAATATTAAACCCGCCACAAAAATACCGAGACAGAACAGAAATAAATAAGTTTCTCTTCCTGTATTGAACTAAAAGTAATGGAAATAGGCAAGGAATAAACGAAGGAAAAAGCTGGATTGCCTGAAGCTTTACTTGGATTTATTCCACCCCAAGCCAATTGGGTATACATTTCGCAATAAACACATTTTCTTAAATGGGCAGAACATAAGAAAATATGAATTAGGAGCAGGAGTAGGCCATCTTGGGATAGCGCAGGAAACTGGAGCAGAGGTCAAAGATTAGCCCATCGAGCCTGCTCCACCATTCAATGAGCTCATGGCTAATATTCGACCTCAGCTCCAATCTCTGCACAATCCCCATATCACTTGATTCCTCTATTGTCCACAAATCTAACTAACTCAGCCTGGAATATACTCAGTGACTCAACTTCCACAGCCCTTTGGGACAGAGAATTCCAAACTTCAGCTGCCAGACTGGGATTGCAGCAGGTGGTGAGAGAACCAACATGAGAGAATAGCCTGCTTGACCTCGTCCTCACCAATCTACCTATCGCAAATGCATCTGCCCATGGCGATATTTGTAGGACTGGCCACATGTACAATATTTGCGCAAAATAATCCTCGCCTTCTCACTGAGGATATTGTCCACCAAATCATATGCCACTAACCTCGTGCTCAGAGGGATAAAACTAGAGAGCCAAGCGATCCCACAGCCAACAGATCAGATTATTTCAAAGCTCTCGTATCCAGTTCTGAATGATAGTTAACAATTAAGACGTTTCCTAATAGCCCTGAAAATTTTTGCTGTTCAAGTGTATATTCATTCACCTTTTGAAATTTAATATTAAGAAATAAATAAATACTTGAAATTCTACATCGCCTTTCTCAAACTCAGGACGTCCCAATGCGCTTCCCAGCTAATGAAGTGCTTTTGAAGCGTAGTCACTGTTGTCATGCCGGAAACGCAGTAGCCATTTTCCGCAAAGCAAGCTCCCACAAAAAGCAATGTGATAACCGTCAGATCATCTGTTTCAGTGATGTTGATTGAGAGAGACATACTGGCCAGAACACCGGGGAGAACTCTCTGCTCTTCTTGAAAATTGTGCCGTGTGAACTGTGATATCCACCTGAGAGAACTGTGTGTCAAAAATTTCTACGCTTTGCCCAATGTTTCTTTTAACAATTATCTAGTATCTGTGTCCTTTTGGTAATGACAAGGCAGCCAGCCTAAATTCTTTCTCTTTACATATTGGCTCGAGACCCATTATCATTTTGAATATTTCTGTTCAATCGCACCTTAAACTTCCCTGCTATAAGGAGAACCATCCCAGCTTCCAGTTTAGGGAGAACATTGCTTTATATCTAACCCATTCTGTGCCTGCCCAGTTAATGCTTGGTGGGACAGTGCAGAGGCAGAATCGAGGCTGGCCATGTGAACATGTCGTATCTCCGGCGGGAGGGGCTTGTGCTGCTTTGTGACCTCGGTCTTGGCTGCTGTGTGATTGGCTCCTGCCTCCTGTGTGATGTCACCAAGAGATAGGTTTCCGCCCCTTGTTATGGCCAATCAGTGGGATGTCAGTGTGGCGGAGCTGCAGCTGGCAGCTGACACTGGGAGTGACTTTGGTCCAGATAAATAGTGGGAAGGAGAGAACAAGTCATATTACAGTAAGTAATTCATAAGAACATAAGCAATGGTAGCAGGAATAGGCCACTTGGCCCCTCGAGCCTGCTCCACCATTCAATAAGGGCATGATTGATCTAGGGCTCAAAGCCAAATGCCACACCGCTCCCCATAACCCTTCACTACCTTATCTTGAAAAAAATTGTCTATCTCCGCCTTAAATGTATTTCATGACCCACCCTCCACAGCTCTATGGGGCAGAGAATTCCACAAATTTATGACCCTCTGAGAGAAGATGTTCCTCCTCATCTCCGTTCTAAAAGGGCGACCCGTTATTCTGAGACTGTGGCCCCGGGTTCTAGGTTTCCCCACGAGGGGAAATATCCTCTCTGCATCTACCTTGTCGTGCCCCCTCAGTAGCTTATATGTTTCGATAAGATCACCTTTCGTTCTTCTAAATTCCAGTGTATATAGGCCCAGGCTGCTCAACCTTTCCTCATAAATCAAACGCCTCCTCTCTGGAATTAACCAACTGCATCGTCTCTGAACTGCCGCCAAAGCAATTATATCCTTCCTTAAATAAGGAGACCAAAACTGTACGAAGTACTCAAGGTGCTATCTCACCAATACACTGTATAGTTGTAGCAAGACTTCCCTGCGTTTATACTCCAACTCCTTTGAAATAAAATCCAAAATTCCATTTGCTTATTTGATTGCTTGCTCTACCTGCATGCTAACTATTTGTGTTTCAAGCACAAAGACCCCCAGCTCCCTCTGAACTGTAGCATTTTGTAATTACTCTCTATTTAAATAATTGTTTGCTTTTTTATTTTTCTTGCCAAAGAGGATAACCTTACACTTTCCCACATTCTACTCCATCTGCAAAATATTAGCCCACTCACCTAGACTGTCTGTGCCTCTTTGCAGATTCTTTGTGTCCTCTGCACAACTTGCTGTCCCACCCATTTTTGTACCATCCACAAACTTGGCTACATTACACGCTATCACTTTATCCTATTCATTAATTTAGATTGTATATAGCTGGGGCCCAGCTCCGATCCTTGTGGCATCCCACTCGTTACAGTTTGCCAACCAGAAAATGACCCATATGATCCCTATTCTCTGCTTTCTCTAAGTTAGCCAATTCTCTATCCATGCAAATATATTACCCCCAGCTCCGTGAGCTCTTATCTTATCCAATAACCTTTTATGTGGCACCTTATCGAATGCCTTCTGCAAATCCAAATACAGCCCATCTACTGGTTCACTCTTGTCCACCCTACTTGTTACATTCTCAAAGAACTCCAGCAAATTTGATAAACATGATCTCCCTTTCCTAAAACCATGCTGACTCTGTTTGACTGCAGTATCTTATTCGAAATGCCCTGCTACTACTTCCATAATGAAGGACTCCAGCATTTTCCCAAAGAGAGATGTTAGGCTAACTGGTCTATAATTACCTGCTTTCTTTCTCCCTCTTTTCTTAAGTAGGGGTGCTACATTAGCGGTTTTCCAATCCGCTGGGACCTCTCCAGATTCCAGGGAATTTTGGTATATTACAACTATCTCTGCAGCCACTTCTTTTAAGACCCTGGGATGCAGGCCACTGGCCCAGGGGATTGTTGTCTTTTGGTCCCATTATTTGTCCGAGTACTATTTCCTTAGAAGTAGTGAGTGCCTTTAGTTCCCCACTTCCAGTGGCACCTTGATTATGCATTATTTGGATGTTGTTAATATCTTCTACATTGAAGGCAGATGCAAAATATTTGTTCAGAACCATTGCCATTTCCCAGTTCCCCATTATTAATTCCAAGCTCAGCTACCCTCTTCCTTTTTTATACCTGTAGAACTTCGTACTACCTGTGTTAATGTTTCTTGCCAGCTTACTCTCATAATTCATCTTCTCTCTCTTTATTATTTTTTTAGTTGTCCTTTGCTGGTTTTTTAAAAATTCCCAATCCTCTGATATCCCACCAATCTTGGCAAAATTGTGCACCTTGGTTTTCAATTTTTTACCTTCCTTTACTTCCTTAGTTAGCCACGGATGGTGCTCCCTTCTCTTAAAATATTTCTTTCTCACTGGACTATATTTTTGTTAAGGGTTATGAAATATCTCCTTAAATGTCCGCCACTGCATTTCTAATTTCTAACAATTTAAATTGTTTTTCCAGTCCACTGTAGCCAGTTCTGCACTCATGCCATTATAATTGCCTTTGTTGAAGATCAGGACACTCTTTTGGAACACAACTTTCCAACCCTTCAACTGAATTTGAAATTCAACCATGCTTTGATTGCTAAATATTATTAATTACAAATATATTCAACTAAAATGTAATCTTAGTCACGATATAGTCCTATGATATTCTAATTACAGATTGTAGAATTGATGCACTATCAACAACACCAAAGACTACGAGTTGAACTTATACGAAGTAGGCTTTTATTGACGAAGAACTGGAGCATGCCTCTGCTAGTGGATCCATCCTAAGCTCCCGGGGCTTAGGGGTGGAGCCAGGGGCGGAGACATGCCCGGACCTGTACAGAGTTAACAGTGGTTTACCACATTCACCCCTCGTTTAAAAAAGAGTCCGGCGAGGTGAAGTGTTTCAAAAGTTCGTATACGAAAGTCTCTCCGGGGGTCTTTTCTGCCGTAATGATCTTCGTGGTGCCGGTTGCGGTGGCTCTTTGCCCACGGCCGCTTCTCGCCTGGGACGGAGCACTAGCGTGTCGTCCTCTCGGGGTAGGGATGGCACCGGCATGTCGTCAGTTCGTGGTAGACACCCCGGTGGTGCATCGTGGGTAGTGGAGTTAGTGGATGGTGATCGATGGTGTTTCGGGTGGTACCTGAGGGTGCGAGTTCTCGAATTGAAACTGTGTCCTCCCGCCCGTCAGGATACGCCACGTAGGCGTACTGTGGGTTGGCGTGGAAGAGGTGAACCTTTTCAACCAGGGGGTCTGTCTTATGGCTCCTCACGTGTTTCCTGAGCAGGACGGGTCCCGGAGACGTCAGCCATGGCGGTAGTGATGTCCCCGAGGTGGATTTCCTGGGGAAGACGAACATCTTCTCGTGAGGGGTGGCTTGTGTGGCAATACAGAGCAGTGATCGTATGGAGTGGAGCGCTTCGGGGAGGACATCTTGCCAGCGGGAGATTGGGAGGCCCTTGGATTTTAGGGCGAGCATGGCGGTCTTCCACAACTTTGCGTTCTCCCTCTCTACCTGTCCATTACCCCGGGGGTTGTAGCTGGTAGCCCTGCTCTTGGCTATGCCCTTCTTGAGCAGGTACTGCGCAGCTCGTCGCTCATGAACGACGAGCCCCTGTAGTTGTGGATGTAATTGGGGAAGCCAAATATGGTGAACAGGTCGTTGAGGCACCTGATGACAGTGGCGCTGGTCATGTCCGGGCAGGGGATGGTGAAGGGGAAACGGGAGTACTCGTCAATAATATTGAGGAAGCACTTGTTGCGGTTAGAGGAGGGAAGGGGCCCCTTGAAATCAACGCTGAGACGTTCGAAGCGGCGGGTGGCTTTAATCAGGCGTGCCCTGTCTGGCCTATAAAAATGCGGTTTGCATTCGGCGCAAACCTGGCAGTTCCTGGCCATGGTCCTGACCTCCTCGATGGAGTAAGGCAGGTTGCGAGCTTTAATAAAATGGAAGAACCTGGTGACCCCCGGATGGCAGAGATCATTGTGGAGGGTCCATAGCCTATCGACTTGTGCGTTGGCACATGTCCCATGGGATAGGGCGTCTGGGGGCTCATTAAGTTTCCCGGGCCGGTATAAGATATCGTAGTTGTAGGTGGATAACTCGATCCTCCACCGCAATATCTTATTATTTTTGATTTTCCCCCTTGTCTGTTGATAAACATAAAAGCTACTGACCGTTGGTCAGTGAGCAGGGTGAATCGTTTACCGGCCAGGTAATGCCTCCAGTGCCGTACAGCCTCCACTATCACTGAGTGCGGTTTTCAACAGAGTGCTGAGAGTTGGGTGAGTCAGGGAGTCTTAACTGGTTGCTGTAATCAAACTTTTGTTTGTTTCACATTTACTGTGTATTGTTTACTGTTTAAAATCTAATTTTCCCAGCTTTAAGCAGGCTTAAAAAGGGATAAACAAGTCCTACAACTCAGAGCAGCTGAAGGCAGTTAACAAGGGAAACTGGAGTAATCTGGAGGAGCGCGTGGGTCGACTCATGGGTGCCCGGGTGATTGGCCCCGTTGCAATTGGAGATGCCGACCCTGTGCTGGGCCCCACTGGTAAGGACATGACGGTTTGGACCTCTCTCGTTCCCCTTGCGCTTCAGATCTACATCCTTTGCCACTGTCCGACCAATGCGCAGAATGCCACCACTCATGCCTCCCTCGCTGACGCCCTGTCCTCACTCTAAAGCTACTCTTGTGCCTTCCTGCTTTCAGCTGGTGAGGAGGAGGTCCCTGAAGCTGCGAGTGTCAGTCCCTCGGAAGAGGAGGACGAGGAGGAGCAACAGGAAGGCGGCACATCGGGGGAGCCCTCATCCGCGCCAGGGGATGGCAATGGAGGGGGCACGTCTTCCCTGGAGGAGAGCCAGGGGGAAGTGTTGCAGGGGGGTGTAGCTCCTCTGCCCAATGGCGTCCAGCCACGCGGGAAGGGTCGGGCAGCTCGGCTGCCTTCTCCCCAGAGGGGGGAAGTGTTGCAGGGGAGTGTAGCTCCTGGGCCCAGTGGCGTGCAGCCACGCGGGAAGGGTCGGCCAGCTCGGCGGCGTTCTCCCCAGAGGGAGAGTCTGGCCTCCAGTCCAGAGACAGTCCTCGCCCAGGAGGTGCGCCTTCTTGGTCAAATGTCCGCGGACTCGGATCGTCGGCACACCGAGTTCATGGGGGTTGTGGGACGGTTGCCTGAGGCCATTGAGTCCCTGGCTCATAGTGTGGCCGATTTCGGGGCCTCACAGGCCAGGGGTTTCGAACAACTCGCGGCAGCACAGGCCAGGGGTCTCGAACAATTCGGGGCATCACAGGACGCGAGTCGGGCACAATTCGGGGCATCACAGGACGCGAGTCGGGCACAATTCGGGACATCACAGGACGTGAGTCGGGCCGAATTCAGGGCAGCACAGGACGCGACTCAGGACGACTTCAGGGCAGCACAGGCAGCGAGTGGAGAGTTGATCAGTGATGCCGTGCAGTCACTGGCTGGTCTGATGCGGGCACAGACCAGGCAGTACGGGCACTCACTGCTGCCACACTCGCTGTGTCATGCATGCATCGCCGTGCTGCTGCAGGACAGCGGTCTGGCCTTCACCAGATTGCTGTGCTTGCTGCAGTGCCAGCCCGGCCGAGTGCCAGTGTCTCTGGCGACCAGCGAGCGCCTGGCATCAGCCAGCTTGCCCCCATTGCTGCAGCCGCCACTGCCACTCCCCCAGGAAAGCTGCGACGAGCTGCTGGAGAGACTGATGCTGCCCAGCCACAGCTGCAGCAGTCAGCAGCCAGCCCCTCGAGGGCCGGAGCTCATCTAGGCCGACCCCCAAGGGCATCAGCCATCACGCAATGTGCCCCTCAGGAGCCTTCCCCCAGCCTTGCAACACCCACAGGGCCCAGGTTGAGGCGGAGCAGCAGGTCGGCCAGGGGCCGGAAAAGCCTGGAAAAGGACTCGCCGTCTCGGCACACAAAGTAGAGTGTGTTGCCAAATGTTTTTTATCTGGGGGTGTTTGTGTTCTCTATGGGGGGGGTTTATTTTGGTAAGGCCGAGGATGAAGGGAAATGTTTTTTTATATGTGTGTGTTTGTGTTCTCTATGGGGGGGGTTCTTTTGGTAAGGCCGAGGATGAAGGCCATTTGGATGGACAAGTTTTGTTATTCCTCCCCAGGTTGTGGGAGTGAGATATTTTTTTGACTGTTTTTTGGAGGTGTTGTTTTTTTTGGGGTTTCATGTGGGAAGGGCCCTGAGTTTGTTCAATAAAGCTTTTTATTTATTCAGCTTTTCCATGTGTGATGTTTCAAGTGGTTGTTGCATTAACCGGCTGAGGGCTTGCGGAGCGGCTGCATTCATGTGCCTTCATTGCCGCAAGCCATTCCCTGACAGGCGGCCTAGAAGTGTCGTTCAATAAGCCGCCGATGGACGGCCCTTGGACCTTGTGGCTCCCTCCTGGGCTGGTACTCCTCCTCCTCCTCCTCCTCCTCCTCATGGTCCTCCTGCTCGTCCTCCTGAGGTGGTGGTCCAACGTGAGGTGGCAGTGCCTGAGTCCTGCAGATAGCCAGGTTGTGCAGCATGCAGCAAATGACGACGAACTGGGAGACTCTATCAGGCGAATACTGAAGAGATCCGCCAGAGTGATCCAGGCAGCGGAACCGTTGCTCGAGGACGCCAATCGTTTGCTCTATGATGTTCCTTGTGGCTTGATGGCTTTCGTTGTATGCCTCCTCAGCAGGGGTCCTGGGCGCACGGAGCGGGGTCATGAGCCATGTACACAAAGGATAGCCTTTGTCCCCGATAAGCCATCCTCTTGGGGGAGGCTGTGCCTGGAACATGTCAGCCACAGTAGTCTGGCGCAGGATAAATGCATCGTGGCTGCTGCCTGGAAAGTGGGCATTGACAGTTAGGATGCGCTGCCTGTGGTCACACATCAGCTGTACATTGAGGGAATGGTAGCCCTTCTGGTTGTGGTAATCCTTGGCATTGTCGATCGGTGCCCGCATAGCCACATGCATGGTGCCCTGCGCCATGGGGAAGTCGGCGATCCTCGCAAATCCGACTGCACGCTGCTCCTGCCTCTCTAGGGTCATGGGGAATGAGATGAATTGGTGTCTCCTTGTGAAAAGGGCATCGGTGACCTGCCGGATGCAGCAATGCACGGCGAACTGGGAGATGTTCGCTATGTCCCCAGCAGCGGCTTGGAAGGAGCCGCTTGCATAAAAGTTCAGAACCACCGTGACCTTCACTTCCACCGACAGAGACGTCCTGCACATCAGCTGTGGACGCAGATCTCTGTGAAGCAGCTGGCAGATCTCTGCAACCACCTCCCTTCTGAAGCGCAGCCTCTTAACACACTGCGTGGCAGTCATGGTGAGATAGGACACCTGCTGGCGGTATTCCCTGAGTGGGTAAGGCCTACGTTGCCGACGCCTGATGGCCCCTCTGCGTCTAGGCATGGCTGCCCCTCTCACACAGGATCTGCGAGCCCTTCGCACATAATGCTGGAACTGAGGGTTGGAACCCCATGCAGCCCCCATAATATACTTGCAAACAGTGAAATCACAATGAGTCAAATTTCCAAGCTCTGGCCAGAAGCCAAAAATACCTCTCCTATGTCGGCCCAAATCAGTAAGGTCTCTTCCTTGGTCTCTGTCCAGAAATCCGTAGCACTAAAGTTATGGTAGCAAAATGGCTGGCCTTTATAGTTCAGTCTAAGTGCCCTTTAATTAGCGCTCCCCGAAGCCCGCAGGGCCTCTGCTACGTTCCACTTCACAGTTCTTAACAGCGCCACGCCCACATTGGGCGGGCGCCACTGAAGTTCCGGTTTGGGGCACACAAACGGCGTTGCACGACGAAATGACGTCATAAGTTGCGCGCGCAGCTGAGCGGACGCAAACACTTTGCGCCGGCGCTAAATCTCCACTGAAGTTGGGCGTAGGCGCAGATCGTTCTGCGCCCGGATGCTAAGTGCCAAGCACTCGAAATCTACTCCTCTTATGGCGCTAACGGCTGGCGAACGCAACTGAATTTCTAGGCCATATTGTTTTAAAAAAAAGTTAATTACTTTCTAAATCATTTATGTAATCTCATTAATTTTCCTACCTTTCCCCGTTTTTCCAGGTAGGCCTCGAAGCCTGGCCTCTCCTCCGCACCCACGCCCGAGCAAGGCACCTCCTGGCCCCAGTCAACAAGCGGCCCCCGATCGCCGCGATCTTTGTGAAGGCTGGAAGGGTGGGCCTCAGCCGAGCGCCGCTACGTTAGTAAAGGGAGCGCGCGCAGCACGAGCAGCTGAGACGCGGCGTCTCTCTCTGTTCCCCGCTCGGCTCAGGTGGGGGGCGGGGCTATCAGGAGTGCGGCTCTCAGGCGGGGCTTGGAGAGCGGGAAGGGTTACCCCGGCAACCGGGCCCGCCGGCCGTCTCTCACAGCCGCAATCGGTGGTCTTGAAGCCAGCTCAGGAGGGCGGGGCCATGTCAGTGCCTGGGGCGGCACGGAGCTCCGTAGAGCCACCGGCGGCGCTGGGCTCGGGTGCTTTGTAGCCTGCGGCCGAACAGCAGCTGCGGACCTCGAGCTGACCGGGGCGCTGGACTCAGCTGGGCCATATCTTTGCGGGTGTTCGCCTCGGCCAACGGCATCAGGGTGACGGCCGAGGCCGCCAAAAGCTTCCAAGGGAACGCGTTCATCCAGGTGCTGAGGACCGGGCCCCGGGGCGGAAAGATGGATTGGAGCGGGGGATGAGGGCTCGGGCAGGGGAGAGGGAGAGGGGGGAGAGAGAGGTGGGAGGAGGGGAGGAGGGGGAGAGTGAGGAAGGGGGTAGGGAGGTGGTGAGAGGGAGGAGGAGGGGGAGAGGGAGGAGGAGGGGGAGAGGGAGAGAGGGAGGAGAGGGGGAGAGAGGGACGAGGGAGGGAGGGGGAGGGAGGGGGGAGGAGGGAGAGGAGGAAGAGGTGGGGGGAAGAGGTAGGAGGGGGAAGAGGTAGGAGGGGGGAAGAGGTAGGAGGGGAGGGGGGAAGAGGTAGGAGGGGGAGGGTGGAAGAGGTAGGAGGGGGAGGGGGGAAGAGGTAGGAGGGGGAGGGTGGAAGAGGTAGGAGGGGGAGAGGTAGGAGGGAGAGGGGGAAGAGGTAGGAGGGGGTGAGGGGGAAGAGGTAGGGGGGAGGGTGGGAAGAGGTAGGAGGGGGAGGGGGAGAAGAGGTAGGAGGGGGAGGGGGAAGAGGTAGGAGGTGGAGGGCGGAAGAGGTAGGAGGGGGAGGGGGGCAAGAGGTAGGAGGGGGAGGGGGGAAGAGGGGGGAGGGGGGAGAGGTAGGAGGGTGAGGGGGAAGAGGGGGGAGGGGGGAAGAGGGGGAGGGGGAAGAGGTAGGAGGGGGAAGAAGTAGGGGGGAAGAGGTAGGAGGGGGAAGGGGGAAGAGGTAGGAGGGGGAGGGGGGAAGAGGTAGGAGGGGGAGGGGCGGATGAGGTAGGAGGGGGAGGGGGGAAGAGTTGGAGGGGGAGGGGGTTAGATGTAGGGGGAAGAGGTAGGAGGGGGAGGGGGGAAGAGGTAGGAGGGGGAGGGGTGGGAAGAGGTAGGAGGGGGAGTGGGGGGAAGAGGTAGGAGGTGGGGAAGAGGTAGGAGGGGGATGGGGGAAGAGGTAGGAGGGGGGAAGAGTTAGCAGTGGTAGGGGGGAAGAGGTAGGAGGGGGAGGGGTGGGAAGAGGTAGGAGGGGGAGGGGGGAAGCGGTAGGAGGGGGAGCGGGTGAAGAGGGAGGGGGGAAGAGTTAGGAGGGGGTGGGGGGAAGAGGTAGGAGCGGAGAGGGGGAAGAGGTAGGAGGGGGATGGGGGGAAGAGGTAGGACGGGGAGGAGGGGAAGAGGTAGGAGGGAGTCGGCGTTTCATTAATTAGGGGCATTTTCTGATTAAGAAAAAGTCACAGAAACGGATACAGATTTATTGGCATCATTCGAACAACCAGCAAAGATTCAGCATCAAACTATTTCTGAGTTTCTGCTTCACACAGGCGGTCAGAAGCTGCAACGTAAGAGTTCAAGCATTACTAACTACACTCTGGATCCCAAATATTAACCAGAATTATATTCAATGTTAGAAGTATTTTAAACTGCATAAAATTTAAATGTGGAACAAGTAACAGTGTTTTGAAATTATTAAATCGCAGATTGAAAGCCTTAAGAAAGTAACTCCTGATTCCTCCGGTCAGAGGGTAGCTGGCTTCATTGTCCTATAACACAGTCATCGCAATATAACCCACGGTCACCGCGGCTGGGCTCTATGTCCAAACCCTTCCCCGCGGTCTCAACCATCCCGCCGAACTCTCAAATGGCGGCCACCCTTCACCCACCGGGCTCTGAGTCCAGCCCCTTCCCTCACTCTCACCTTCACTCTCTCTGTCTCTCTCTCCTTCCCTCTCCCTCTTTCTCTCCTTCCCCCCTCTCTCTCCCCTTCCCCTGAGTATCTCGCTCTCTCCTTCCCCCCAGTCTCTCTCTCGCTCTCTCTTTCGCCCAAGTCTCTCTCTCTCTCTCTCCTTCCCCCAGTCGCTCTCATTCTTCCCCCTCAGTCGCTCTCTCTCTTCCCCCCAGTCCCTCTCTCTCTTCCCCCCCAGTCTCTCAGTCTCTTCCCCCACAGTCGCTCTCTCTCTTCCCCCCCAGTCACTCTCCCTCTTCCCCCCCAGTCGCTCTCTCTCTCTCTTCCAACAACAACACGCCCTCGAAAAAGCCTCGGCACTACCGGGCACTCCAGCTAGTCTATATATCTTCTATATATATAAATCGGTCGATTTGTCTGTCTGTCTGTCATTCTGCCTGTCATCGCCTGTGCGTCTGTCGGGCTATGCACTCGAAAGTTGCAGGGCGTACCTACGCGCGCGTTACCTCCAAAGTAAGCTTACGCTTCCGAGACGGTTTTAAGCATATTTACGTTTCGGCCGGGCTAAAATTGCGCCCGCGGTATCCCAATAACCTTCAACATTCCGCTCATTAGCATCTCATTATCCGCTCATTAGCGACAGAGTGACCTCGAGGTCGACCAATCTTACGGCGGCTTGCTGCCGCGTGCGGCCAGGCCCTCCTACGGTCGAGTGACGGGATGATTGACCAATCCTACGCTTTGGTGACCTGACGGTCAACCAATCTGTGCATGTGTGGGCGGGCCTTATCGTTCTGAACCGAGGTGAGTCGCCGCCATCTTGCTTCCATTCTTTTTCCTGCTTTCTGCGTCTTTCTTTTCAAATATACATTTCCAGCAAAATAAAATTCAATTTATTATATCACACATTTGTAAATATTTTATCTCACCTGAACATTCTTTTTCCTACCTTTGCCCGTTTTTTTCTTAGGCCTGAAAGCTTGGGCTTTCTTGCCCAGTCAGGCCCAAGCTAGGTAACTGGGCTGCTGCTAAGCTCCTCACCACCCCGCCCCGTGTCACGTTACCCGGGGCAACGGCGTCAGCCACGAGGGTCAGGGTGCGCGCGCAGCAGGAGCAGGTGAGACTCTGTTCCGCGCTCAGCTCGGGCGGGGGGGGGCGGGGCTCTCGAGAGTGCGGATCGGGTTACCACGGCAACGGGAGTGCGGGCCGGCTGGGGCTTGGAGAGCGCGCTCTCGGCCGGGGGGGGGCGGGGCTTGGGGAGCGCGGCTCTCGGCCGGGGGGGGCGAGGCTTGGAGAACGCGGCTCTCGGCCGGGGGTCGGGGCTTGGAGAGCGCGGCTCTTGGCCAGGGGGGCGGGGCTTGGAGAGCGCGGCTCTCGGCCGGGGAGGCGGGGATCAGAGAGCTGGGCTCTCGGCAGTGTGGGGTGGCGTGGCAGGGTTACCCCGGCAACCGGGCATTGCCGTGCCTGTCTCTCAGCCTCAAGCCCTCCCTTCCTCCCTCCCACCCGCCCTCCCTCCCCCCCTTCCCTTGCCCCCCGCCCCCTTACCCCCCGCCCCACCTTCCCCCCGCCCTCCCTATCCCCCCCACCCCCCCTTCCCCCACCGCCCTCCCTTCCCCCCGCCCCCCCACGCCCTCCCTTCCCCCACCCTCCCTTCCCCCCACCCGCACTCTCTCTCTACCCCCCAGTCGCTCTCTCTCTACCCCCCAGTCGCTCTCTCTCTTCCCCCCCAGTCGTGCTCTCTCTCTCTCTCTCTCTCCCCCCCCAGTTGATCTCTCACTTCCCCCCCAGTCACGCTCTCTCCTCTCTCTCTCTCTCTCTCTCTCCCCCCCCCAGTCGCTCTCTCTCTCTCTCGTCCAACAACAACATGCCCTCGAAAATGCCTCGGCACCGCCGGGCACTTCAGCTGGTATATATATATATACAGCGGTTCCGTACGTTTTGTCTGTCCGGCTATACGCTCGAATGTTATAGGGCGTACATGACCGTGCGTTACCTCCAAAGAAAGCTTACCGTTCCGGGACGGTCGTAAGCATATTTTCTTTTTGTTCAGACGAAAATTGTTCGCGCCTAATGCAAAAAACCATCAAAATTAAACTCATTATCTGCTAAGTAGCATTGAGTGACTGGCGTCAAGGTTTGACAGATCCTGTGCCATCATGATTTACCAATCCTACAGTTCAGTCGTCTGATGGTTGACCAATCGGTGTGTGTGTGGGCGAGACTAATCGTTTTCATCTTAGGGATGTGGCAGCCATTGCCTCAAGCGAAGAATCCCATTTACTTGCAGCTCAGATGCAGCTTCGAAAAAGTTAGTATCTCTTATGTTATTTTAAAAGATTTAGCAAAAACGCTTTATAAGTACTTTCACTTTCATCCTTGAAGGTATTAAAAGGTACAAATGTTGCCCGGCGGCAGATTCACACAGGGAGAGAGAGACAGGGCCCGAAAGCCTGGGACTCGATTTAAAAGGTTGCCCGGCAGCACATTCACACAGGGACACAGAGACAAGGCCCAAAAGCCTTGGACTCGATTTATAATGCTGCACGGCAGCAGATTCACAAAGGGACACAGAGAGGCCCCAAAGCCATGCACTCGATTTAAACTGCCAGGCTCAAAACAGCCCTGGCAAAGCATGGCTCCCCCAGCTGGTGCCTTATAAATGAGTAGATGGAGTGCCCGGCAGTGCCGAGGCATTTTTGAGGGCATGTTGTTGTTGGAAGAGAGAGAGAGCGACTGGGGGGAAGAGAGAGAGCGACTGGGGGGAAGAGAGAGAGCGACTGGGGGGAAGAGAGAGAGCGACTGTGGGAAAGAGAGAGAGAGACTGGGGAGAAGAGAGCAAGCGAATGGGGGGAAGAGAGTGAGCGACTGGGAGGAAGAGAGAGAGCAACGGGGGGAAGAGAGAGAGCGACGGGGGGAAGAGAGAGTGCGACTGGGGAGAGAGTGAGACTGGGGAGAGAGAGAGAGAGGGGGTAGAGAGAGAGAGGGGGAGAGAGAGAGGGGGGGAGAGAGAGGGGGGGAGGAGTGTGGGGGAAGGGAGGGGGCAGAGAGGGAGAGGGGGAGGGAGAGGGCACAGAGAGAGAGGGGGAGGGATGGGGCAGAGAAAGAGGGGGAGAGAGAGAGGGGGAGGGAGGGGGAGAGAGAGAGGGGGAGAGAGAGAGGGGGAGGGAGGGGGGAGAGAGAATGGGGGAGAGAGGGGGAGGGAGGGGGAGAGAGAGTTGTGGAGGGGAGGGGAGAGAGAGGGGGAGGGAGGCGGCAGAGGGAGGGCTGGAAAGGGAGGGGAAAGGGAGGGAGAGGGAGGGGTGGAGGGAGGGAGGAGGGGGGAAGGGGGGAGGCAGAGGGAGAGGGGAGAGGGGGAGGGGGGAGAGAGGAGGGGGGGAGGGGGAAGGGGAGAGGGGGAGGGGTGGAGAGGGAAGGGGGAGGAGAGAGAGACAGAGGAAAGGAGACAGAGAGGGCGTGTGGCCTGTGGCCGCAAATGGATCAAAGCCCCGGGAACGGGAATGAGCCGGCTTAAGGCTGTGAGAGACCGGGCCCGTTTGCCAGTGTAATCCTTCCCCTCCTCCCGAGCCATGCCACCCGCCCTCCCGAGCCCCGGTCCCCCGGCCCCTCCCGAGCCCCGGCGCGCAACCCCCGCCCTCCCGAGCCTCGGCGCCCCCTCCCGGCCACCAGAGCCCCGGCGCCCCACCCTCCTCCCTCCCTCCGTCGTTCCCGAGCAGCCCCCTGCCCTCCCGAGCACCACCACCCGCCCTACCGAGCATCGGAACCCCCCCCGAGCCGGCTTGGACACTGCAAATTGCGGCTGGGCCTGTGTCTCGGGCTTAAGTCGCCGCCCGCGACTGGAGGGAGGGAGCGATTGAGTCGGAGCATGCCCAGTTACATCCTGAATGTGCATGTGCAGCACACACATAGCATGCTGGAAGTTGCAGTCGTTCCTTGTCATGTTAGAGTGAGGCTTCCCTGGTTACTGTTGCTAGGTGACGTGAGGAGAAGGAGCCCAAATGTTTTTATTTTTGTTTTAAAAGATAAAACCCCGAGAGAAATAAGGAGCTATGAACAGAGAGTTTATTTATATTTTTATTAAAAAACTGAAGTAACATTTTAAAAAGTCGGTATTTAAAGCGGGGAAAAATCCATTAACCATTCTCCCCCCCTCCCCCGTCTGCCTCCAAATGAAAACCGCGACGTCTTTGTCGGAAAGCTCCATGGATTTTTAATTTTTTTTAAAAAGTTGCTTTCCAATGCAAGTGTGGAGGAAATGGCCGAAATGTTTGCATTTTTTTGAAAAAAGATAAAACCCCGATGAGAAAAAGAAATGAATAGTTAAGAATCAAGATGGCTGAAACTCACCTCAGTTCAGAATGATTAGGCCCGCCCACACACGCACTGATTGGTCAACCATCAGGTCACTGAAGTGTAGGATTTGTCAATCGTCACGTCACTCACTCTATGATGGCCTGCCCGCACACGCAATAAACCCGCCCCCGTGACGCAGTGATTGGTCAACCGTCGAGTCGCTCGATTGTACGATTGGTCAACCTTCACGTCACTCGATGCTAATGAGCGGATAATGAGCCGAATTTTGAACGTTTTTTTATACCGTCAGCACAATTTTGTCCAATCAAAAAGTTAATACACCTATGAGAGTTCCCTAATGATACGCTTTCTTTTGATATAACATATGTGTAGGTACGCTCTATAACTCTTGATTGTATAGCCGGACAGACAGACAGAGAGATAGAGAGAGAGACAGACAGAGAGGCAGACAGAGAGACAGACAGAGAGACATGCGGTTTAAATCTATGGATATAGCTGCAGAATCTTAATTTAAAAAATGGAGCCTGACCTCAGTGGCACTAATGTATATGGACTGTTTCATTGAAGGTCTGGAACATAAGACAGTAATATATGTGGACCTTGTGCCCCAGGAGTTGGTATTGGGACCAATGTTCTTTCTGATATATAATAATGATCTGGACTTGTGTACACGGGGCATAATTTCAAAATGTGCAGATGACACGAAACTGGGAAATGTTGTAAACAATGACGAGGATAGTAACAGGCTTCAGCAGGACACAGCCAGATGGCTGAAATGGGCAGAAACATGGCAGATGAAAATTAACGCAGAGATGTGTGAAGTGGTACATTTCGCTATGAGGAATGAGGAGAGGATATAATAACTAAAGGGTGCAATTTTAATAGGGCTGCATGAACAGAGAGACCAGAGGGTGAAGGTACACAAACGTTTGAAGGTGGCCGGGCAAGCTGAGAAGGTGGGTAAAATATATTCCTGATACATGGCTTAATTAATAGAGGAGTAGAGTACCAAACAAATGAAGTAACTAAAAATTTATGAAAGACTGGATGTTCCTCAGCTGGAGCATTCTGTCCAATTCTGCACACCACACTTCAGGAAGGATGTGAAGGTGTTGGAACCGGTGCTGGAGAAATTGACGAGAATGGTTCCAGGGATGAGGGAGTTCAGTTATGTGGAGGCTCTGGAGAAGCTGCGGTTGTTCTCCTTCGAGCAGAGGAGTTAACAAGGAAATTAGGTAGAGGTTTTGACAATATTGAAAGGCTTTGAGAGGGTAAATAAGGAGAAACTCTTTTCATTGGCAGAAGGCTCGGTAACGAGTTGAAACAGATTTAAGGTGATGAGCAACAGAACCGACGGTGACATGAGGAAACTTACTTTTTTACACAGCAAGTTATGATCTGGAGTGTGCTGCCTGAAAGGGTGGTGGAAGCAGATGCAATATTAACTTTCAAAACATAACTGCGTGTCTGTGGCCGTAGACATGACTCCAGAATTGTATGTTGCCTCCCTGGTGACAGTGTCAAGGATGTCACTGAGTGGCTGCTGGAAAACCTGAGAGGGGGAGGGTGCACAGCCAGATGTCGTTGTCTATTTCGGTACCGACGACATAGAGAGAAAGAGGGATGAGGTCCTGCAGGCAGAGTTTAGGGTGCAAGAAGACTGATTAAAAAGCAGGTGCTCAAACTTCATAATTTCCGGACTAATCCCTGTGTCACGTTCTAGTGAGTACAGGAATAGAAGGACAGTAAAATGAATGCGTGGCTGGGGAGATGGTGGAGGAGGGAGGGTTTTAGATTCCTGAGGCATTGTATTCGGTTCTGGGGAAGTTGGGACCTGTACAAGCTGGACAGGTGACAGCTCAACAGAGCCGGGACTAATATTCTCACGGGGAGGTTTGTTAGTGCTGTTGGGGAGGGTTTCAACCAGCTTGGCAAGGGGATGGGCAGCAACCTGAAGGAGTTGAAAAGAGGAATAAGGTGCATAAAAGAGTGAGTGTGTTGGTTAAGACTAGATAAAAATAGAGTACGAGAACCACAAGTTTTAACATATTAGATAGGAGCAGACTAAGAAAGACTATGAAAAATTGAAAAATGGGTTTCAAATGCATATATGTAAATCACAACTTGGGGCGAATAACTTTGGTCAGCTACAAGCACAATTAGAAATTAGACTATATGTTGTTGTGGCAATTAGGGAAACGTGGCTTAATAACGGTGTGGACTGAGCACTTAATATTCAAGGTAACAAGGCGTTCAGAAAAATAGTGAAGGAAAAAAGCGAATTGGGTGGAAGTTCTGATTATGGAAGACATTGTAATGTTGGCAAGGGAGGATGTTCTTGATGTTACCAGGACAGCATCCATTTGGTTAGAGGTGATTAGTAAAAATATGTGATCACGATATTGGGGCTATTCTATAAGCCTCCAAATAGTGAGAGGGAGGTAGAGGAGCAAATCTGCAGGTAAATCGCAGAGATATACAAGAGCTATAGTGTGGAGAAATTGGTGGACTTTAATAAACCAAATATCTTTTGGGATAATGTTCGGGTAAAGGGAAAGCTGGGGGGAGGAATTTCTTAAATGTGTTCAGGAGAATTACCTTGACCTGTATGTTGTTGGCGCAACCAGGGAGAACACTT
The DNA here is from genome assembly GCF_052327205.1 of Somniosus microcephalus. Lineage (NCBI taxonomy): Eukaryota > Metazoa > Chordata > Chondrichthyes > Squaliformes > Somniosidae > Somniosus > Somniosus microcephalus. Next base: position 22,234,912 of record NW_028225186.1, on the reverse strand, counting down.
GGGTACGAGTGATCATCGTACCATAAGAATTAGATTAGTAATGGCGAGGAGCAAGGAACAATCTAGAGTGGAAATTCTAAACTGGAATAGTGCAAACTTCAATAGGATGCGAAACGATCGAGCCATGGGTAAAATGGAACTAAAGACTGACAGGAAAAACAGTAACAGAACAATCGGTGGTCTTTAAGGAGGAGATGTTCCAAGTACAGGCTAGGAACATTACATCAAGAGGGAAGGTTAAGGGAATCAATGCAAGGGCTCCTTGGATGACGAGGGAGATAGAGAAGGAGGATGAAACAAAAAAAGAGGCTTTATGATGCATGGCAGGTGAATTTTTCAAAGGAGAACCAGAACAAATACAATAAGTTGAGATGGAAAGTGAAGATTAAAATGACATTGTCAAAGAGAGAATATGAGAGTAGAATGGCGGTCATTAAAGTGACCCCACAATATTCTGCTGGCATGCAAACAGTAAGCGGGTAGTAAGGAGTGAGGTGGGGCCTATTACGGACAAAGACGTTCATATATGCTTAGAGGCACAGGGCAAGTCTACAGTATTCAATGAGTATTTCTATCGGTGTTTACTAAGGAGTTGGATGCTGACAAATTATCGGTAGAAATGGAAAAGGAAGAAGCAATGGAAGGTGTGTAAATTGACAGGCAGGCCGTACTAGAAAGGCTGCGAATGCTTAGAGTGGATAAGTCTCCTGGCCCAGATAGCTTGCATCCCAGGCTGTTAAGGGAATTGGGGGAGGAGATAACGGAAGGGCTTGCCATAATTTTGCGAAACTTCTGTAGATGTGGGTGAGTTGCCAGAGGATTGGAAAGTGGCAACATTGACATCATTGTTCAGGAAAGCGTGCAAGGACCATACCATTAACTACAGGCCACTCAGTTTAACATTCGTAGTGAGTAAAGTTTTAGAAACAGTAATCAAGGAAAAAGTTGCTGGGCACTTGGTGAGGTTTAATCTAATAAGGTAGAGCCATGCGGATGTGTAAAAGGCAGATCTTGTTTGACTAAGATAATTGAAATTTATGATGAAGTATCAGGGAGGATTGAAGATGGGAATGTAATGGTTGTTGTTTACAAAGTATCACATAGAAGGTTGGTCAGCAAAATTCAGGCTTATGGAATAGGTGTGTTAGAGGCAGAATGGATAAGGAAATGGCTTAAGGACAGAAAACAGCGAGTTGTGGGAAATGGCTATTTTCCAGATGGGAGCGTGGTAGACAGTTGTGTTCCCTAAGGTTCAGTGTTGGTTCCACTGCTTTTTTGTTATATATATATAAATGATCTGTGTATTGGAATACAGAGTAAAGTTTCTAAATTTGCCAATGAACCAAAACCTGGGGGGTTGGCAATCGACTGCAACAGGACATAGAAAGGCTAGCAGTGTGGGCAGACAAGGGCAGGTGGAATGTAATACAGAGAAGTGTGATATGATGCATTTTTGGCAGAAGGAACAGGGAGAGGTAATATATACTTAATGTCATAGTTTTAAATAGTGCGAAGGGACAGAGTGACATACGCATTTATTTAATAGTTCCCTGAAGGTGGCAGGATATTCGCGAGAGTACGGCAATACTGAAGGTGATCAGGGGACCAGCAGAGCATGAGAGTTCAGCACTACTAAACGTGAGCGGGAGCTTAGGAGAGCAAGAGAGTTCGGCGCTACATAATGTGAGAGAGAGCCCAGGAGAGCATGAGAGATTGGCACTAATAATGATGAGTGGGAGCTCAGGAGAGCGCGAGAGTTCAGCGCTACTAATGGTGAATGTGAGCCCAGGAGAGCAGGCGCAACAGATGAGTGTAAAGAAGTACAAAGTAATCGCTGTGTGACGTAACCAAATAGCAGTTAAGTGTTTGGTTCATGAGTATTTCTATATTTCTCGCTCTTTTTCCAAACTAGGGTTTCCAATTTAAGTGCCTTGGTGTAGATTAAAAGATATACGTGTTCCCAATTATATAACTAAGATAACTGATTAATTGAGCTGGGAGACCAGTCAATTTTTTCTTGTTGCATGTGAAAGCTGGTGGACACCATTGTGGTCCAAGGTGACCACATCTGCAGCAAATGTCGGCTGTTCGAGGAACTTCGGCTCAGAGTTGATGAGCTGGAGCCCGAGCTTCAGAAACTGTGACACATTAGGGAGGGGAACCGTTACCTGGACAGTAAGTCCCAGGAGGCAGTCACAACCACTGGAGTAATTATTTCCAATTTGGCCCATGGTCAGGGACAGAAGGGTGTGACTACAAGCGAGGCAGGTATTTGGATCCAAGGGATAGTAATGAAGGAGCCTCAGCCTTGGCATGGTCTAACAGGTAAGAGATTCACAGAAATCACAGATACCCCACAGTGCAGATAGAGGCCATTTTGGCCCATCGAGCCTGCACCGACACATATCCCACCCTATCCCCGTAACCCCTACACCAAGACATATCCCACCCTATCCCCGTAACCCCATGTATTTAATCCCCCTAACACTAAGGGTCAATTAATCATTGCCAATCAACCTAACCCGCACATCTTTGGACTGTGGGAGGAAACCGGAGCACCCGGAGGAAACCCACGCAAACACGGGGAGAATGTGCAAACTCCACACAGACAGTTGCCCGAGGCCGGATTCGAACCCGGGTCCCTGGTGCTGTGAGGCAACAGTGCTAACCACTATGCCACCGTGCTGCCCCATTCTTGCTCCATGTGAGGACGAGGCTGGGACTCCGGCAGGATGTGCAATCTGACCACAGCACCGTGGTAGAGGGAGCCATTCAAGTGCGCGGAGTAAAAAGAAATGTTGTAATGATAGCGAATAGTATCCTTAGAGGGTTAGATACTGTTCTCTGTAGCCGGGAGCGTGACTTCCGAAGGCTCAGTTGCCTGCCAGTTGCCAGGGTTAAGGGTATCTCCTCTGGGTTGAAGAGAAACCTGGAGCAGGAGGGGGAGCATCTAGTTGTCATGCTTCACGTAAGCACCAATAAGATAGGTAGGACAAAGAAAGAAATTCTGCTGAATGACTATGAGCAGTTAGGGGCTGAATTTAAAAGCAGAACCAAACCGTAATAAACTTTGGATTATTACATGCACCACGAGCAAATTTGCATAGGGTAAATACGATCAGTGAAATGAATGAGAGGCTCAACGACTGGGTTGGGAGAAATGGGTTTCGATTTGTGGGGCACTGGCACCAGTACTGGGATAAGAGGTAGCTGCTCCGTTTGGACGGGATTCACAACAACAATGCTGGGGCTAGAGTCCTGGAGAATGGAATAGGGTAGTAGAGAGTGTTTTAAATTAAACAATGGGGTGGGGTTAGGATCCAGGGGATCGGAAATTTAAAAAGTCAATGAGAAATGAGAAAGCAATAGAGCAGGATCTAGATGGGGAAAATAATAATTAGGATTTCACAGGAAGGGACAGAATGTTTAAAAGTAAGATTGCAACAGAAAATGGGGCCAAAACAAGGAGAAATGGTAAAAAGACAAAGTTAAAAGCTCTATATCTGAATGCACGCAGCATTCCTAACAAGATAAATGAGCTGATGGCACTGTAGATACAAATGGGTATGATCTGATCGCCATTACAGAGACGTGGTTGCAAGGTGATCAGGGCTGGCAACTGAATTTTCCAGGGTATTTGACAATTCGTAAGGATAGACAGAAAGGAAAGGGAGCTGGGTTGGCTTTGGTGTTAAAGGATGGAAACAATAACGTGGTGAGAAGAGATATTGGCTCAGAAGATCAAGATGCAGAATTGGTTTGGGTGGAGATAAGTAATATTAAAGGGAAAAAGTCTCTGGTGGGCTTAGACTACAGGCCCCAGTACAGTAGCATTACTGTTGCACAGTGTATAAATCAACAAGTAATTGAAACCTGTAAAAAAGCTACGATAATTATAATGGGTGATTTTAAACTAAATATTGATTGGACAATTCAAATTTGCAATGGTAGCCTGGAGGAGGAGTTCAGAGAGTGCGTCCGGGGTGTTTCTCTAGAACAGTATGTAATGGACACAACCAGGGAGCAGGCTATCTTGGATCCCGTACTATGTGATGAGACAGAATTAATAAATGATATCATAGTAAAGGATCCTCTGGGAAAGAGTGATCATAGAATGGTTGAATTTCAAATTCAGTTGGAGGGTGAGAAAGTTGCTTCCCAAACCAATGTTCTGATCTGAAACAAAGGCAATTATAATGGCATGAGGGCAGAACTGGATAAAGTGGACTGGAAAAAGCAATTAAAGGGTAAGACATTTGAAATGCAGTGGCTGACATTTAAGGAGATATTTCATATCTCTCAACAAAAATATATTCCAGTGAGAAAGAAAGATTTTAAGAGAAGCGAGCATAATCCGTGTCTAACTAAAAAAGTAAAGGATGGTATCAAATTGAAAATGAAGGCATACAATGTTGCCAAGTTTGGGGGGAGACCCGAGGGTTGGGAATTTTTTACAAACCAGCAAAGGATGACAAAAAATATAACAAAGTGAGAGAAGATGAATTATGAGAGTAAGCTGGCAAGAAACATTATAGCAGATAGTAAGAGCTTCTACAGGTATTTGAAAAGGAAGCAGGTAACTAAAGTAAACGTTGGTCACCTAGCGGATGAGACTGGGGAATTAATCATGGGGAACGGGGAAATGACAGAGATTCTGAACAAATATTTTGCATCTGTCTTCACTGTAGAAGACACTCACTACTTCCCAATAATGGATAACCAATGGGCCATAGGGAGTGGGGAACTAAAGACAATCACTATCAGTAAGGAAATATTACGCGGTAAAATAATGGTACTAAAAGACAACGAGTCCCCTGGACCAGATGGCCTGCCTCCCAGGGTCTTAACAGAAGTGGCTGCAGAGATAGTGGATGCATTGGTTGCAATATAACAAAATTCCCTGGACTCTGGAGAGGTCCCAGCGGATAGGGAAACCGCTGATATAACACCCCTATTTAAGAAAGGTGGGAGGCAGAAAGCAGAGAAATATAGACCAGTTAGCCTAAATCTGTCGTTGGGAAAATGCTGGAGTCCTTCATTAAAGAAGCAGCAGCAGAGCATTTAGAAAAACATACTGCTGTCAAACAGAGTCAGCATGGTTTTAGGAAAGGAAAAACACGTTTAACAAATTTGCTGGAGTTCTTTGAGGATGTAACAAACAGATTAGACAAGGGTGAGCTAGTGGATGTGGTGTATTTGGATTTCCAGAAGGCATTCGATAAGGGGCCACATAAAAGGTTGCTGCATAAGGTAAGAGTGCACGGAGTTGGGGACAATACATTAACATGGATAGAGAATTGGCTAATTAACAGAAAGCATAGATAATGGGTCGTTTTCTGGTTGGCAAACGGTAAATTGTGTGGTGCAACAAGGATCGGTGTTGGGACTCCAACTATTTACAATCTACATTAATGACTTGGCTGAAGGGATCGAGTGTAATGTAGCCTAGTTTGCGGATGATACAAAGATGGGTGGGAAAGTAAGTTGTGCAGAGGACTCAATGGGTCTTCAAAAGGATATAGACACGCTAGGTGATAGGGCAAACATTTGGCAGATGGAGTATAATGTAAGAAAGTGCGAGGTTATCCACTTTGGCAGGAACAATTAAAAAACAAACGTTTATTTAAATGGAGAGCGATTACAAAATGCTACAGTTCAGAGGGACCTGTGGTCCTTGTGCATGAAACATAAAAAATTAGCATGCTGGTACAGAAAAAATCAAAAAGGCAAATGGAATGTTGGCCTTTATTTCAAGGGGGTTGGTGTGTACAAGAAGGAAAGTCGTGCTTCAACTGTACAGGGTATTGGTGAGACCAAACCTTCAGTACTGCATACAGTTTTGGTCTCCTTATTTAAGGAAGGATATATTTGCTTTGGAGGCAGTTCAGAGACGATTCACTTGGTTAATTCCAGAAATGCGGGGTTTGACCTTTGAGGAAAGGTTGAGCAAACTGGGTCTATACTCATTGGAATTTAAAAGAATGAGAGGTTATCTTATGTAATCATCTAAGATGCTGAGGGGGCTCGACAGGGTAGATGAAGAATGGATATTTACCCTTTGGAGAAATCTAGAACTCAACGTCACATTCTCCAAAAACAAGGTCGCCCTTTTCGAACTGAGATGAGGAGGAATTTCTTCTCTCACAGGGCCTTAAATTCGTGCAATTATCTGCCCCAGAGTGCTTTGGAGGTTGGGTCATAAAATACCTTTAAAGTGGAGATAGAAAATTTCATTCAAGATAAGGGAAAGCAGCGTTAAGGGGAACGGGCTGGGAAGTGGCTCTGGGCCCTAGATCAGACATTATCTTATTGAATGGCGGAGTAGGCATGAGGGGCGCACTGACCTATCCCTGCCCATATTTCTTATGTTCTTCTGTTCTTATTTCTGTTGCCAGAAGCTGAAAGGCCGACATTGCACCGAACGAACGGCAGCCACGATAATTACGACCATGTGTACATTGAGCATTTTAAGGAAGGACCCTTTTTATGTTAAGTACCAACCTTACGCCACCAAACCCATCTTCTTGGTCTTGCCCGGTTGGGTGGCATATTTCTGGGTCCACCACCTCCTAAACCCACTGGTGCCCTATGACGTGATCCTGTTCTTCAATGCTCTCACAGGTAGTGAGTTAAGCTCGCACAGCTCTCCGAGACCAGAGTAAGAATGACGAGCGAGGAGACCGGAATTGGTCAATCAGTGGAGGTCCATCGTTATGTTGTTTGCCGTATTGGGCAGTTTTATCCTGTTGCAATTTTCTTATTGATGGAGATCTGCAACAATCATTCCTTCCAAAGTAACAGCCACGCCCTCACAATCGCCAGCTCCGGGACCAACACTTCTGTTTACGCACTGACACAGAGCAACGTCAGAGAGGAGCTCAAGAGTGCAGTGAAATATCCCTTCATTCAGATCGCTTAATTGTTTAAGTGTTGAAGTGAATGAACTATTAACGGAGATGATAGTGCAGCAAAACAGGGGCTTGAAATTCTTCTGCATTCGGTCCTGGCCCCTGAAAGCGCTGCCTAACTGAAAATGTGCGCTATCAGGCTGTGATTTATATCGATTATAGTTAACAAACGCAAAACACTGTGCTGGAATAGGCGGCGTTGAAACTGGACACGGCCCGGGAATGTAAAACTGACAGAATCACATTTGCCGACCATTACAAGACGAGCCCGATATTCTGACGGAATGTTCATCGACCTGAAACGTTAACTCTATGTCTCTCTCCACGGATGATGCCCTGGCCTGCTGAGTTTTTCCAACGTTTTCTGTTGTTATTCCCGATATTCAGTTCTGCTGAAGGCAATGCAGCAGAATATAGGGCGGAGTTTTTAACGGCCGACCGATGCGCTACCGTCTGTTTTTGCCTCCCTGCCCAAGTACAATTTCCACGCCGTCGATGGCAGGTACTCCAGGCGAGAAATGTTTTACATGACGCCCGATTTTACTCCATTGCTCGATGTGAACGTGTCCCAACATTCATTAAAGCTTGATCAGATGCATAGAAACATTTATTAAACACGAATAAAGATCAATTTGCCATCTTCTTCGTCCTTGTTTCCTTACAATTCCTGGCCAAAGCCGATTCAAAGATCTGGAGCCAACCTATTTCCGCAATTTTTTCCAAAGGTCGCATCGTCCCATGCTTGTCTTCGAGGCTCCCAATCCCGCAGCCAATCGATCTCCAGATCCTTGTACTCAAAGCCCTTGAAAGTACGATCTCAGTATATTAAATACTAGCAGGAGCATTGAGGCTGCTTTCGCCTTCCAAATGTATGTCCATCTTTCCCACAACTCCATCTTTGTACCTTTCCAATCAGATGTCCACCACTGCCACAGTCCTGAAACTGCCCTTAGCAAAGTCACACATCATAGTATATGTGACTGTGACAAAGGTAAACTACCCCTCCTCTTCCTTCTTGAACTGTCTGCAAACTTTGATATGGTTGACCGCTCCATCTTTCTTCAACGCCTGTCCTCTGTCGTCCAGTTCATGAGGATAGCACTCGCCTGGTTCCATTCTTATGTATTTATTCATAGCCAAAGAACCACCTGCAATGTCTTCCCTTCTGGCACCTGCATCGTTCCCTCTGGTGTCCCCTGAAGATCTATCCTTGGCCCCCTCTTACTGTTCAGCTACATTTTGCCTCTTGGCGACATCATCCAAAAATATGTCAGGTTGCACATCTATGCTGATGACATCCAGTTCTACCTCCCGACCACAACTCTCGACGCCTCCACCATCTCTAAATGGTCAGACTGCTTTTCCGGTATCTAATACTGGATGAGGAGAAATTTCCTCCAATTAAATATCGGTAAGACCAAAGTCATTGTTTTCGTTTCCCACCACCAACTCCATTCATCTTCCTGGCAACTGTTTGAGGCTGAAGCAGAGTTTTCGCGCCCGGCCTTGGTGTCATATTTGACCTTGAGATGAGATTCCAACACCCTATCCATGCCAGCACTAAGATTGCGTATTTTCCACTATGTAGCATCGCCTCTGCCTCAGCTCATCTGCCGCTGAGATCATCTTCCATGTGTTTTTTTAATGTCTAGACTTGACCTCTATTCCAATTTTCTCCTGGCCTTCCTCCCATCTTTTCCATCCATAGACTTAAACTCATCCGAATCTCTGCCACCCGTATCCTAACTCGCACCAAGTCCCGTTCACCCATCACCCCTGTGCTCGCTGACATACATTGGCGCCCAGTTAAGCAACACCTCCATTTAAAATCACTCAATGGCCTTGCCCCTCCTTATTTCTGTAACCTGCCGCAGCCCTACAATACTCCGAGATATCTGCGCTCCTCTATTTCTTGTCTTTCGCTTATCCCTGATTTTCTTTTTGATACAGCTCTTGTGAAGCTCCTTTCGACTTATTTCTCCATTAGGGACATTGTATGGATGCAAGTTGTTGTTGCTGTGAGAGCAGAGTTATCAATTTTAAGTGCCACACCTTAAGAAGGATGTCAAGCCTTAGAGATGGTGCAGAGGAGTCTAACTTGAGTGGCTCCAGGGACGCATGACGTCAGTTATGTGGAGAGACTAGGCAAGCTGGGATTGTTCTCTTTAGAGCCGAGAATTCTAAGTGGAGATGTAATTGAATTGTTCAAAATCAGTAAGATAATTGGCAAAAGAACCATAGGCGAGATGAGGAGAATAGTTTTACACAGCAAAATGTTATAATCTGGAATACCCCGACAGAAAGGCGGTGGAAGCAGATTCAGTAATAACTTCCAAAGGCAGTTAGATAAATACTTGAAGGGCGACAAATTGCAAAGCTATGAGGCAGTGGGACTGATTGGAGAGCTCTTTCAAAGAAGAGGCACAGGCACAATAGGCCGAGTGGCCTCCTGCTCTGCTGTATTATTCTGTGATTCTATGAATTGTTGGGACTTCTCGATCTCAAAGTCTTGACTCTCCTCTTTTCGTGTTGTTGATGGTGATTCAGCCTATCTGGTCCACAACAGGCATCCCCTCTTCCAGTCGTTGTTCACTCCCCAAATCAACATTTATTCGAATCAGTAGGCGAGGGACAGGGGGGCACGGATGGGGTGGTAATGTAAACTTTGTGCAGTCGTTCTGGCCTCTTGCGTATCCTCTCTTCTGCCAGTGGAAAAAAAATATGCTTCTCATTTACTGCTAGTTATTTTCATCGCTTCTGATCAATCTCCTCTTTAACATCTCTGCACTATGGATAATAATTTCAGATTCTCTAATCTCCCCACATAACCGAAATCCCTCATCACTGCTAAAGTGCTGGTATATCTCACCTTCACCTCTTCTGCTACAAGAAGTACAATCTATTGTCTCTCCACAGACCTGAAGGCTCTCACCCCTGGTACCATTCAATGAAATCTCCTCTGCAACCTCTCTAAGGGCTTGACGTCCCACCAAATGTGTAGAGCCCAACAAGTGGCCGAAATGCTCTAACGGATGCTGAACACAGTGACGGTGTCACATAACAGTGTTTTATTATAGGTCATGACTCTCCTCATCTGAACTCTGTCTCTTTTGCCAATTACCTTCAAAATTCACTTGATTAACAACCCTTCTGCTACTGGAAAGAGTTTATCCATATTTACTCGAACAAAACGGTTCATGAGTTTGAACAGCTCCATCGAATCTCCTCTTCGCCTTCTCTGTCCTAATGTGAGTAATCCCATCTTCTCCAGTCTTATTGTGTAAAGTCCCTCAGCAATGGTACCCTTTTAGTAATTCTCATCTGAACCCTGTCCAAGGCCTTGACATCCTTCTGAAAGTGTAGTGCACAATACTCCAACTGAGGCCTAACTAGTGATTGATATTTGTTCATCATAAATTCCTTGCTTTGGTACTCTGTTCTGCCATTTAAAAAGCCAAGGATCCCATATGATATTTAAGAGCCTTATAACCACATTCAAAGGTCTGTGTGCATACACCCCTAGGTTTCTCCATTCCTGCAAATTCTTTATGTATTTACAATTTAGTTTGTATTGCCTCTCCTCGTTTATCCGAACAAAAAGCATTACTTCACACTTCTTTGAATTAAAGTTCATCTGGCATGTTTTTGCCCATTTCACCAACTGGTCTGCGTCCTCTGGAGGTCTGCTTCTTTCATTCTCACTCTTTACTGTATTTCCGGGTACCAGACGTCATTTGAGGGGGATAGATAGGAACTGCACTCCCGACATTGACAGCAGAAAATTCGAAAATTGAAATATGCATGCTTTGCAGATTAACCCATCCCAAGGCTATCCGGATGTCCTGCAATGAATTTTCTGTTCTTTATTACATTTGATCTTGTTATATCGGACAGCTTTAATGGTGTATTCTCGGGACGGCCGAGAGTATTCCTTCCACATCAAACTTGCTCCAAAGAATGATGAAGCGTTTGCTGGAAAGGTGTTGGTGCAAGGAGGAGAAACGGCAGTTTTACGAATTTAAAATCAGATCTGAAGATATCCGAAAAATATACCCAAATGTCACAAAATGTAACAGGCTGGAGTTAGAGTTTGCCTCCAACAGGCTCGGCTTGAACTGATTCGGTGTTCTTTCACAGCTTCCAAGACCGAGTGCTGGAGTTGGGACAGACAATGCAGGATTTTCTGTAGTTAATTGTGAGCATTCCTGACTCTGCTGTAAAAACACAACAAGCCTGGGTATTATTTGCTTAAAAAACAGTATCTACTGGTGCGAGTCACTGTCCAAACACTCGAGAAAGGTAAATATTTACCTGAACAGATTGAAGCTGACATCTGACGGTGCAAATATTAATCCAGCCTGAAAGCGTGGACAGTAAATTTCTTTCTTTCTTTCTGAATAAACCAGAGGGAAGTCAGTGTGGATATTGGGTGAAATGGGTGTCACTGGGCTGTGATTCCCACTGTGCTGAATAAAAGTCTCCGTGGAATCGGGGCCCACAGAGGAGCGGGCGTTTGAGGCGAGGAAAGGACAACTATTTAACATATCAATAGATTAGGGAACAGTCATAACACAAGGCAACTCTACAACATTCGCTCAAATCTGAAACATCTCATTAACTTGTTTTCCTTCTTTCATCTTTCTTTCTTTTTTCCTGATTTGTTCCTTCCTTTCTTCATTCAGTCCTTCCTTCCTGTCTTATTTCTTTCTTTCTCTCTTGCTTTATGTCTTTCCTTCACTCTTTCTTTCTTTCTTTCTTTCTATTTTTTTTGCTCTTTCTCTCACTCTCTCGTTCTTTCTATCTCTCATACGTTCTTTCTTTAAACCTCCTTTCTTCCTTGCTTCCTTTCTTCCTTCATTCCTTCCTTCCTGCCTTATTTTTTTCTTTCTTTTTTTCGTTCTTTCCTACTTTCTTGCTTGTCCTCTTTCTTTCTGTCTTTTTTTTTCTTCCTTTCTAAACTTTCTTTCTTTTATTCTTTCCTTCTTTCATTCATTCTCTCTTCCTTGTTTTTTTTTCTTATATTCAAACCGCTTTTAGAAAAATAGGGAAATAGTTTTCCGATTAGGATATGTGATATGCGAACAGGGGGGCAAATGGGATTAGGTCTACTAATAGAGAGGTGAATAAAGAGCAACACTCACTGTGGGTTCAACTTTCTTTCTCGTTTGAGTCATCACCTGTGATTCTGTGTAAAATATGATGGGGTGGTTGGGGGTCAGAACGAAAATGATGAGGTTGAGTAATAAGAAGCAGGAAGGGAGTTTTATTACCACAGACATGAGAACGGACTAAAAGCAAGAAACCAAGATAAAGGGATAATACAAAGAACCCAGGAGGCCGAGGTCTAACCAGAAGCAGGAGGAAGGAATTGTGATGAAACACAGAAGGTGGAATAATCTCAGTGACCAGGACCGCGAGGAAATGGCCATTATAAGGGGAGTCATGTCAGCAAAACCAAAATGCAGGAATAATAAAAAGAAAGGGGGTAATGTTAAGAATACCGGAGAGTAACAGCAACAAGCAGGGTGGAGGGTGGGCTGGAGGGTGGGGGGTGGTCACGGGACGAACCCATGCTCTGGGCAGCACCAATACAGGTTGTTATGATTCCACACTGGACAGAGTCATGGGGCATAGAATTATTCAACATTGTGGTTTAAGATTAGGATCCTTCTCAGAAATGGGAGTATGAGGGAGGGGTTAGAGGGACAATAACCGAGAGGGAGGAGTAACCTGACGAATCAGGAGGAACAATAACAAGTACCAGGAGGAAAACTCAAGGGCAGGTTCTGACGGTATACACGCTAATGATTAGCTATTGAGGGGAATGGGTTAACAATTAACTCAGAAAGGGCAGCCAAACATTACTAAAGCTGTACTAGTGCGGGTACAGAAACCGTGCAGAGAATTTCATCGAGCAGGATCCAGGATGAAGACAGCTTTACTTGCACTCGTTCTGATCTGCCTTCAATGCAGTGAGTACAACCGACGGGTGCGGTCCATAATACCAGACAGGAGAAAGTGTAGAGATTGTAGATCTGCAAAGGAGGAATCCAGTGTGCGTGCACAGTATGACCACGAGTGAAGAAAAAACATAGAGGGGCACAGGAGGATCACAAGCTGCGAGCAGAGTGTGAGCCCCCAGCCTGGAGAATGTATAGAGTGTCACAGGAGGATCACAAGCTGCGAGCAGAGTGTGATCCCCCAGCCTGGAGAATGTGTAGAGGGACACAGGAGGATCACAAGCTGCGAGCAGAGTGTGATCCCCCAGCCTGGAGAATGTGTAGAGGGACACAGGAGGATCACAAGCTGCGAGCAGTGTGTGATCCCCCAGCCTGGAGAATGTATAGAGTGGCGCAGGAGGATCACAAGCTGCGAGCAGAGTGTGATCCTTCGGCCTGGAGAATGTAGAGAGGGGCACAGGAGGATCACAAGCTGCGAGCAGTGTGTGATCCCCCAGCCTGGAGAATGTATAGAGTGGCACAGGAGGATCACAAGCTGCGAGCAGAGTAAGATCCCCCAGCCTGGAGAATGTATAAAGGGACACTGCAGGATCACAAGCTGCGAGCAGAGTGTGATCCCCAGCCTGGAGAATGTATAGAGGAGCACAGGAGGATCACAAGCTGCGAGCAGAGTGTGATCCCCCAGCCTGGGGAATGTATAGAGTGACACAGGAGGATCACAAGCTGCGAGCAGAGTGTGACCCCCCAGCCTGGAGAATGTATAGACTGACACAGGAGGATCACAAGCTGCGAGCAGAGTGTGATCCCCCAGCCTGGAGAATGTATAGAGGGACACAGGAGGATCACAAGCTGCGAGCAGAGTGTGATCCCCCAGCCTGGAGAATGTATAGAGGGACACAGGAGGATCACAAGCTGCGAGCAGAGTGTGATCCCCCAGCCTGGAGAAGGTATGGAGGGTCACAGTAGGTTCCCAATTAGCGGGCAACAATATAATCCCTGAGTTGGGAAAGTATAAATGGGCACTTGCGTATCCTAGCCTGGGTGACAATATGATGTTGGAGTGGAGAAAATATCGAAGGGCACAGGGGGATCCCAGGCTTTGGCCACAGTTTGATCCTAGACTAGAGAAAGTATTGATCGGATATAGAGGATCCCAGCCTGGGAGCACGCTATAATTTCAAACGGGAGAAAGTTTAAATGGCCTATTTAGGATCCCAGCCTGCAGGCACAGTATAATCTCAGACTGGAGAAAGTATAGAGGGGCAGCATTAGCACGAACAGGTATGATTCCACAACGGACAGTGCCACAGGGCGAGGGTTAGGGTTAGTGGGCCTTCCCCAGATACGGTAGTTTGAGAACAGAGGTAGAAGCACCTCCCCAGGTACTGAAGTGTGAGAATGGGATTATGTAGACCTCCCCAGATAATGTATTGTTATAGCGGGGATAGAGGAACTTCCACAAATACTCTAGTGTGTGAGGGGTCTAGAAGGAAATGCCCAGATAGTGGAGTGTGAGAACGGGTCTAGAATTGCTCCCCAGATAGTGGAGTGGGAGAACGGGATTAGATTTACCTACCCAGATAGTGTAGTGTGAGAGCGGAGTTAGAGCGACCTCCACAGGTGCCGTAGTGCGTGAGAAGTGCTAGAATGATTTCCCCAGATACCGGAGTGTAAGCGCGGGGCTAGAAGTATGTCCCCAGATACTGGAATGTGAGAGCGGGGTTAAAGCGGCTGCTTCACAGAGTGTGAAAAATGTCTTTGCGGAGCTTTCGCTAATTCAGCAATGCAAAACTAGGGATACAGGGGCCTGTTCAGATAATAAAGTCAGAAGAAGTACTTTTGCCGTATCCTAAAGTATGTCTTTGGATAGAAAACTGTGAGCTAGGGACTACAGGAAACGTTGAAGGGTTTGCCGCCATCTCCAAAGATACAAGGTTGTTCAAAAGCCATTGGAGTAAACAGATCAGATAAGTCCTGTGAGGGCTATGGTAAAAGAAGCACTGCCAGTTTGAGGAGTGCAGTGACAGGGTCCAGGGTTAGAGGCACAGGAGAATGAGGGGATAGAGAAACCTCCCCAGAGTGTGACAGACGTTACACGGTCACTTTCCAAGAGGAGCTAATGATAGAAACGTTAAATGGCAATCCCCATATAAACATGCGTGGCAGCCTGCTTAGAGGGCTCCCCAGATATGAGCGTGAGAGAAACGATGTAGAGGGACCTCCCCAGATACAAGATTGTGGAAGATGGATTAGAGCATTTGCTGCAGATACAGGTGGTGAGAGAGATGGTAGGGGCAACTCCCCAGATATAGGTTGGTGATGGATGTGTTAGAGGGGCCTCCCAAGTTACAGGACTATGACAGAGGGGTTAAAATTGACATTCCCTTTAGCAGGAATGTAGCAAAGGCAGAGTAGTTTCAATGGGGATTTTAATTTTATATAGATTGGGATAAGCAGACGCACACGTCAGAAAGGTAGTGAATTTTTTGAGTGTGTTTGGGATATATCTAGTTTCCCCTAGAACCAAAAAGGGGGCATGCCATGTTAGAATTAGCAATGTGTACCGAGCCAGATTTAGTTAAAAGCTTTAAGTATACGTGAACTTTTGTCTAATACCAATAATAACATGATCCAGTTCAACATATTTGAAAGCGAGAAAAGCGACACAACTACTAAGATTCTAGATGTAGGCCCTGCTCCTGTTTGTATCATCTGTTACATTTTCAGGCCTCATTGGTAGGCAATTAGCCCAAATCTGTGCCTGCAATTAGGGTTTCCCCGTCTCTATGGATCATCTGTGAAATGCAACCATTTCAAAGGCTGTATGATGCTGCGCTCTCAGAGGCCGCAAATTCTGGCCTATTGTCAATGATAATAAGGAGATGGTGGACATGTTGAATAATTATTTGCATCAGTATTTAGAGCAGAGAGAGAGGATAGCATGCCGGAAATGAAAAGGAAACTCTACTGAAACAGGGACTGGAACAGCGACTCAACAAATTTAACCTCAGCAAAATAATAGTGATGAAGAAAATAATGGCACTAAAGAGTAAAAATTAGTCAGGACGAGATGGTTTCCATCCAAGACTTTTAAAGAGAGTAGGTGAGCACATTGCAGATGGCTTAACTATAATCTTCCAAAGTTCTATCGATTCAGCAACCATTCCTTTAGATTGGAGAATTGCGAATGCACTCTGTTATTTAAGAATGGCAAGAGAGGGAAACTAGGGAATTATAAACCAGTTAGCCTAAAATCTGTTGTCGGGAAAATACTAGAGTCCATCAGTAAGGTGATTGAACATCTTGACAATTTTCAGTTCATCAGAGACAGCCAGCACGGATTTGTGAAGGGTTGGTCATGCCGGATGAAACTGATTGAATTCTTTGAAGGAGTCACTCAAGTAGAGAACAGGGGACAGTTTATGGATGTTATTTATTTGGACTTCCAAAATGTATTTGATAAAATATCTCATCAGAGATAGTTAACTAAGGTAGAATCCCACAGAATTGTAGGCAAATTATTGCCCAGTTTAGGAAATTGGCTGAACACAGGAGACAGAGATTAGGGATAATGGGCAATTAATCAAATTGGCAGGATATGGCTAGTAGTGTCCCGCAGAGATCAGTGTTGGGGCCTCCGCTATTCATCATAGAGTCATACAGTCACAGTCCTAGAGTCACAACGGCACAGAAATAGGCCTTTGGCCCATCGAGTGTATGCCGTCTCTCTGTAGAGCAATCCAGCCAGTCCTATTTCCCCGCTATATCCCCGTAGCACTGCACGTTTATTTCCCTTAAGTGCCTCTCCAGTCTCCCCTTTAAAAGCTTGAGTGATTCCGATTTCACCACTTCCATCAGAAGCGAATTCCAGGTCATCAACAATCGCTGCATAAAACAGTTTTTCCTCAGTTATCCCCGATATCTCTTTGCCAAAACCATAAATCTGCAGCCGCTTGTCGTTGTACCATCAACCAGTGGGAACAGCCTTTCCCCGACTAACATTTTAAACCCGTCAGTAACGTGTACACTTCTATCAAATCAACCCTCAACCACCTTTGCTCTAATGAAAACAAATCCAGCTTCTATAATCTGTCCTTGTTGCTAAGCACCCCCATCCCCGGAACCATTATGAAAAATCTCCTCTGCACTCTCTCAAGGGCCTTCAAATCCTTCCTAAAGTGCGGTGAACAGAATTGGATGCAATACTCCTGTTGTGGCCTAACCAGCGCTTTATAAATGTTCAGCATAACTTCTCTACTTTTGTACACAATACCTCTATTTATGAAGCCGAAGATCCCATATGCTTTGTTTACCACTCTGTCAATATGTCTTGCCACCATATGCGTTAATGACTTAGATGATGGCATATAAAGCCACATATACGAATTTGCCGATGACACAAAGATAGGCAGCATTGTAGGCTTTAAGTATGAGAGCATAAGTATAGAAATAAATATTTATATCATAAGTGAATAGGCAAAACTGTGGCAAATAGATTTCAATGTAGGCAAATATGAGTTTATCCTCTTTGGACCAATAAATTATAGAAAAGTTTACTTTCTAAATGGTGAAACGCTACAACAGTGGAGGTCCAAAGAGTCCAAACAGAGATGGGAATGCATAGCAGTTTTTTCAGAATGATTCCTGAACTCCAGGGCTTAAATTACGAGGACAGTTTAATCAAACTAGGGCTGTATTCGCTGGAATTTAGAATGTTAAGGGGTGATCCGATTGAAGTTGTCATGGTGTAAAGGGGAACAGATGGGGTAGAGAGAGAAAGGTTATTTCTGCCAGTTGGGGATTCTAGGAATAGGGGGCATAGTCTAAAAATTAGAATGACAACTTTCAGGAGTGAAATTAGGAAACTGCTCTGCATGGAAACTGGGGTAAATGTTTGGAACTCTCTTCGGCAAATGGCAATTGAAGCTAGATCAATTAATTTATAATCTGAGATTATTAGATGTTTGTTAAGCAAAGGTATTAAGGGCTATTGGCCAAAGGTGGGTGTATGGAGTTAGGTCGCAGATCAGCCGTGATCTCATTAAATGGCGGTCAGCCTCGAACGGCTAAATGGCCTCCTCCTGTTCCTAGGTTCCCACGGGAGATTTAAACGCGATATAGGAGTGTGAGAGGCTGGGTGATGGGGTGGGGTGAGGTGCGGGGGATGTTAGAAGGGCTTCTCCAGATACACGGTTGTAAAATCGCGCCTAGATTCCTCCCCTGATTTGAGGGTGTGAGAGGGTTAATTAGAGCGTTCGGAGACACAGGGATCTGAGTGACCAGCAGGAATGCTCTGCCTGTAACTGGAAGGTGACTGAGAGATGTCAGCGAGATAAAGGATTATGAGAAGTGGGGTCGAATGGTTTGCTGATAGCAGGCATTTAAGCAAGTGATTTTAGCGAGACACAGGAGTGTGAAGTCATGGTTGGAGGTGGTCTTAGAAAGGTCGCTGCAGATATAGTAATTTGAGTTAAGGGCGTTGCAATCCTCCAGAGACCCAAGACTGTGCAAAGATACATGGGGCAATTTGACTGAGCTAAGAGAGAGTTTGCATAGAATGCACTAAATAACTCATCTATTATCTATCTCTCTCTCTCTCTGACACACATTCACACAGCGGAGGCATTAAAATGCAACCGCTGCATAATCATTGGCATCACTGGACGCTGCATCCCAGAAGTGGAGACCTGCAACTCTTTGCAGACTCGCTGCCTGAGTATGAGAATCCTGCCTCCAAGCTGTAAGTTTTAGTTCCTGATGTTCGTCAAACTATTTGGGGGAGGGGAAACTCTTAGTAACTGATGACACTTGGTTCCAGGGGCTGAAGAATGAACTGATCACAAGGCTCTGGTAAGATGATTAGAGACCCTAGGATTACTCATCAGCCACCCGCCAATGTTCCACTCTTCATCTGGAACTCGGATATTGTGTGTTCGGAGGATTTTGATTCCCGTATAAACTTTGGGTACTGAAGCCATTGCTGCCCTGTGTGTCATCAAAAAAATTAGCAGAAACGCTGGGATGAAAACTGAGTCCTCTCCGCTAGTTGTGGATCATTACCACATTAGGAGAGATTAGCAAACTGAGCAGAGACCCGGGGATGAACCCTGAGCCTTTTCCACCACTTGTGAATCATTCCCACACAGGGTGTGATCAGCAAACTGAGCAGAAACCCTGGGATGAACCCTGAGTCCTTTCTGCCACTTATGGATCATTACCACACTGTGGCTGATCAGTAAACTGAACGGAGACCCGGTGATGAACCCTGAGCCTATCCACCACTTGTGGATCATTACCGCACAGGGTGTAATCAGCAAGCTGAGCAGAGACCCGGGGATGAAACCTGAGCACTTTCTGCAAGTTGTGGTTCATTACTGCACTTGGTGTGATCAGCAAACTGAGCAGAGAACCCGGGAATAACCCTGACACCTTTCTGCTACTTGTGGATCATGACCGCACAGGGTGTATTCAGCAAAATGAGCAGAAATCCTGGGATGAACCCTGAACCCTTTCCACCAATTGTGGATCATTACCACAATGGGTGTGATCAGCAAAATGAGCAGAGACACGGGGAATAATCCTGATCCCTTACCGCCACTTCTGGATCATGCCACGCAGGGTGTGATCAGCAAACTGAGCGGAGGTCCGGTGATTTGCCATGAGCCCTTTCCGCCAGTTGTGGATCATTACCATACAGGGTGAGATCAGCAAACTGAGCAAAGACCCGGGGATGAACCCTGAGCCCTTTTTACTACAATGTTAATTCTGAAGCCGGATTCTAACCAGTGTCTGGACCTGTAAGTTTTCTCTTTACATCTCGGACAATGTTCTTGGACTCATCCAATCAGTTTTAAATCAGGCTTTGCTTTTTTTTGTAGATGGATCTGCCCAGAGATGTGCTAAAATATCTGAATGCCAGATTATAGGAAGCTCACCTTATTTGAAGTTGCAATGTTGTGAAAGTGATCGCTGTAATCAAGTCATTCTAGCTTAGTCAGGCGTTCCTCATATCTTATCGATAAACTCTCATCGGACACAACCGTCTGGACCTCAGATGATGTTCCAAATGGAGATTAAACAGATTGTGGATCTTTGTAGTTTCTTTAATCAATAAATACTACATTACTGTACAACAACCGGTGTCTGAGATAATTATCAACCCTGTGTGGATTGTGACATATTAGTCAAATCAAACATAGTGAAAATGGAATTGTTAAGAGGTTTAGCATCCTTGAAAGTGGATAAATCCCAAGGTCCTGATGAAATCTGCCCAGATTGTTAAGAGCAGTAAGAGGGGAAATAGCCGATGTTCGGCCCATCTTTTTCCAAACCACTCTGGATACAGGTGTGGTGCCAGAGGACTGGAGGACTGCTAACTTGGTATCGTTTTTTAAAAAGGGAGAAAGGGATAGATCGAGTAACTAAAGGCCAATCAGCCTAAGCTCGGCGGTGAGAAAATTATTGGAAAAAGTTCTGAGGGACTGGGTAAATTTGAATTTAGAAAGACACGGATTAAACAGGGACTCAGCATGGGTTTGCTAAAGGAAGCTCGTGTCTGACTAAATTGATTGAATTTTTTCAGGAGGTAACATGGATTGTCGACGAGGGCATTGTGGTTGATGTAGCCTATAGCAAGCCTTTTGATATGGTTCCAAATGGCAGACTGGTCACGAAGTAAAAAGCCCCATGGGATCCAAGGAAAAGTGCAAGTTTGATCCACAATTGGCTCAGAGGCAGGACGCAGAGTGTAATGGCTGATGTGTGTTTTTGTGACTGTAAGGCTGTTTCCAGTGGGGTTCCGCAGGGCTCAGTACTGGGCACTTTGCTTTTCTGGTATATATCAATGATTTCAATCGAACGTAGGAAGTATGGTTAAAAAGATTGCAGATGATACAAAAATTGGCTGTGTGGTTGATAATGAAAAAGAAAGCTGCAAAATGCCGGAATATATAAATGGACTGGTTAGTTGGACAGAACAATGGCAAATAGTACTCAATTTGGAAAAGTGCGAGGTAATGCATTTGGGAGGGCTAAAAGGCCAGGGAATACACAATAAATTTCTGCAAATTTCAGTCCTAAATGTCCAACCCCTTATTCTGATACTGTGACGTCTGGTTCAGGACTTCCCAGCCAGGGGAATCATCCTTCCTGCATCTACCCTCTCAAGCCCTGTAAGAATTTTGAATGTTATAATGAGTTTACCACTCATTCTTCTAAACTCTAGAGAATATAGGCCTAATCTACTCAATCACTCCTCAAATTAAATCCCCACATCCCAGGAACCAGCCTTTTGAAACTTTGTTGCGCTGCCTCTATGGCACGAATATCCTTCCTTAGGTGAGGAGAGCAAAAATGTACACAGTACTCCAGGTTTGGTCTCACCAGGGCCCTATATAATTGCAGTCAGACGTATTTACTCTTATATTCAAATCCTCTTGAAATAAAGGTGTACATACCATTTGCCGTCCTAATTGCTTGCTGTACCTGCATGATAACTTTCATTGATTCGTGTACAAGGACACCCATATCCATTTGAACATCAACAATTCCCAATCTCGCATCATTTAAAAAATACTCTGCTTTAGTATTTTTCTAACCAAAGTGAATAACTTCACATTTCTCCACCTTATATTCAATTTGCCATATTCTTGCCCACTCAGTTAGCCTGTCTATATTCCTTTGAAATCTCCTTCAATCCTCCTCACAACTTATATTCCCACCCAACTTTTTATCAACAGCAACGTTGGCTATATTACATTTGGTCCCCTCATCCAAATCATTGATGTAGATTGTGAATAGCTGAGGCCCAAGCACTGATCCTTGTGGTACCCCACTAATTACAGTATGCCATTCCAAAAATGACCATTTATTGCTTCTGTCTGTTTTCTGTCCGTTAACCAATCCTCATTCCAGGCTAGTATATTACCACAAATTCCCTGAGCCCTAATTTTGTTAATAACCTCTTGTGTAGCACCTCATCGAATGCCTTCTTAAAATCCAAATACACAACTTCCACTGGTCCCCCCTTATCTATTCTGCTAATTACAAACTCAAACTAATTAACAGATTTGTCACACACGATTTCCCTTTCAGAAATCCGTGTTGACTGCCAAATCCTATTATTATTTTCTAAGTGCCCTGTGCCACGTCCTTAATAATAGATTTTAGCATTTTCCCTACTGCTGATGTCAGGCTAACTGGTCTGTAGTTCTTCGTTTTCTCTCTCCCTCCTTTATTAAATAGTGTGGTGACATTTGCACCCTTCCAGTCAGTGGGAACCATTCCAGTATCTATGGAATTTTGGAAAATGACAACCAATGCATCCATTATCTCTATAGCCACATCTTATCAGCTTTCAGCCCCATTCATTTCTCCAGTAGATTTTATTATGAATAATATCTTCTTTCAGCTCCTCCTTATCTCTAGAGCCTTGGTTCTCCACTATTTCAGGCAAGTTTGTTGTGTCTTCTTCCGTGAAGACGGATACAATTGTAAATCTGTCAATTTAATGTGACATAACAGATTCGGTCATGATTACAACACACCACTCTGGGTACAAGTATATTGTTTATAAGCACAACACATTTTTGAAGTACATTACATCACAAAGCAGTAATATTTAACACGAGGATAGTTGGCAGTCTGTTCCATGGAAACTCGGCGGAAGCCCTCGGAGCGACTGAGGCGCGTTCTCTCTATCTTTTGCTATGTTCTGTTGACTGTGGTTTCCCTTCCTCTCCACTGGGTTTTCTGTGCTGCTTCATGTGTTCAATTGCTGCTTTTTTATATATTTTTTCCCTTTCGAATTGTACGTGGCAACTTGCACCTGCCTGGGCTATCTCACCATTCTTGCTATTAATACAATCATCCCCTGACCTTCAACAATACATTATATGATACATACCCTTTGCTGAATGAGCTATTCTTTCTCTGAGAACTTTTACACTAATAAGCTTCCCACGAGTTGCTGCAGGTGTCTTTTGCCTTTTGCATAGTTCATTACCTTGCCGAGTCTGCAACTTCAGCGATAAGGATGTTTGGTGTTGAATACCCTCTATCTTACTTTGTAACATATTTAATGTCCCCCTTCACTGTCTTTTGTTTATCATAACAGAAAATTCTACATAGCTTCATCAATATTCTCGCAGTTAATATAAAGTTGCAAAATGTTACCATCTTGGTTTACCTCTTGGCCTTGTACCATATTAACTAAGCTTACACACATTGCAGTTACTTTTATCATATAATATTTAAAAACATTATCACAACATGCAGGTAAGTACTATCTTAAAAAATTCCACAACTTGTGGGAGAGGCATTCTTGCCGAACCCTCATGTTAAATTCATGTGTGATTCTGGTTTTAAATAAAAAATTATTTCCAAGAGATTTTGTGCTCTAATCATGGTTAAATGTAACCTTGTCTGACGCTTCAGGTACCTCCAGTAGCAGGTGTAGAGCATTAAGCATGTTAACATTATGAGTTGGGTTATAACCAATACGTGTGAAATTATTCTAATCCAGGGAGTGATTTCCATGTATATTCCCACTTCCCACCAATGTATCGAATAGCCTACACCTGGAATTTCCTTGGCTATAGATTTATTCCCTTGCTCACTATAGTAATAGCGTTGGGACGCATTCATTGGCTCAATAATGTTGCTCAGGTAGCTCAGGAAAGTCACACCCAAATTTAGTGACATAATCCTCCAGGTTTACATTTAACCTACCTTTTACTAGCATGACCACTGCAAAGCGGGTCTTTTCTCCTATGACTGTGGTTTTGGTAGGTGTAACACAGTAGGTTCCAGGGCTAATTGAACAGTTATCCGGTCCGTAATGACAATATTTTTGCTTCCCGTACATAGGCCATTCTGGTTCTCACATCTGATGGGCCTGTCACTTACAAAGTACATTTCGGTCCGTCCTTATTCCAATTAAAACCACTTTGGTCTTTCAAATGATCATATAAATCATATAGGCAAATGACATTTACTGCACCCCTGAAGCTTCGGTTCTACCCAAGTTAGTTCTTCTAATCGGACCAACCATTTGGGAGCTGTCAGCAATCGACATTTCTTTTCACAACCCATATATTTCCTACATTGAACAGGTGATTACGCACGCTTCCATTCATAAGGCTGGGAATTCGTACTAGAAGTCGCAACAGTTTCTGGTTCCCCACCATGTGACATTCGTGTTTGATTGGATGGATCTCAATCAAATTCCTAATCTTATATATTTCTGCACCGTCAGGATAACGAGATAGTCCTGACAAATGTTTGTAGGTTAGGCAAGAGGGGAGACGTCCTTTGTTAATAATTTCTTGATTTCCTGGGATTGTTCTACTAACCAGTTCCCAGAAATAACGCGTACATCATTATGAGCCGCTTGGTCAGCGGTATTTCTGTCCTCTCTGATGAAATCATTAATTATTGTCGCATGATTCTCTAACTCGTTTATCATGTCCAACAGATGCACGGTCATTATTTGATCTTCCCTCAGTTCTTCACATTCTACACTGTTCCCCTTGCTGAGTATATTTTTAAATCTCTCCCACACTGTTTATAACTGTATCTGTGAAGCTCACAAATCCATAGAATTAATGACTGGGGTTGATGTATTAAAACCAGTCAGTCCATCATTTATGAAATCTCTTTCTCGCCTACCCTTTTCTTGACATGTTTCATGAATAGTATTAGTCTCATAACGAAAGGAGCTCCCTGTCTCTATGTAGGAGCGCTCTGTGTTAGTGTAAGACCTCACTGTGTCTATGTAGGAGCTCACTGTGTCTGTGTAGGAGGTCCATGTGTCCGTTTACGAGCTTCCTGTGCCTGTGCATGAGATCCCGCTGACAGTTTAGGTGCTCCCTGTGTCAGGGTAGGAGCTCCCTGTGTCTATGTAGGAGCTCTCGTTGTCTGTGTAAGAGGTCCATGTGTCCGTGTAGGAGCTTCCTGTGTCTGTGTATGAGCTCTCAGTGACAGTTCAGGAGCCGCCTGTGTCAGGGTAGGAGCACATTGTGTCTGTGTAGGAGCTCCCTCTGTCAGTGAAGGAGCTCCCGCTGATGGTGTAGGAGCGTTCGGTGACAGTGTAGGAGCTCCCTGTTTCAGGGTAGGAGCTCTGTTTGTCAGTGTAGGAGCTCCATCTGTCAGTGTGGGAGCTCTCTCTTACTGTGCCGGAACTCGCTGAGTCACAATAAGAGCTCAGTTATGTCAGAGTAGGAGATCGCTCTGTCTGCAGATGATCCGTCTGTCAGTGTAGTAGCTCCCTGTGTCAGGTGAGGAGCTCCCCGTGTCATTGTATGAGCTCGTTTTGTCAGTGTAGGAGCACGCTGTGTCATTGTTAGTGTAAAATCTCCCTATGTAAGTGTGGGAGCTCCCTGTGTCAGTGTAGGAGCTCCTTGTGAGATAGTGTAGGAGCTCACTGTGTCTAGGTAGGAGCATTCTGTGTCTGTGCCGGAGCTTGCTGTGTCTATGTACGATCTAACAGTGTCTGTGTATGGTCTCCCGCTGACAGTGTTGAAGCTCCCTGTGTCAGTGTAGGAGCTACCACTGTCTGTGTAAGTGCTCACTGTGTCAGAGTAGGAGCTCCCTGTGTCTGTGCAGAAGCTCACTGTGTCTGTGTCGGAGCTCCCTGTGTCAGTGTAGGAGCTCCCTCTTTCAGTGTAGGAGCTCAGCGTGTCAGTGTAGGAGCTTAAACTTTCAGTGTAGCAGCCCGCTATGTCAGTGTAGGAGCTCGCTGTGTCAGTGTAGGAGCTCCCTGTGTCAGTGTAGGAGAGCAGTTTGTCAGTGTTGCAGCTCCCTGTGTCTGAGTAGAAGCTCTCTGTGTCAGTGTTCGAGCTCACTGCGTCAGTGTAGGACTTCACTGTGTCAGTGTACGAGTTCCCTCTTTCTCTGTAGTAGCTCCATGTGTCAGTGTAGGAGCTCACGGTGTCTCTGCCGGAGCTCACTGTGTCAGTGTAGGAGCTCATCTGTCAGTGTAGGAGCTCTCTCTGTCAGTGTGGGAGCTGCCTGTGTCAGAGAAGGAGCTGCCTGCGTCAGTGTGTGAGCTCCCTGTGTCAGTCTAGGAGTTCACTGTTGTTGCGTCCGTGTATAATAAGACACAGACTGCGGAGAACGGTATAACAGGTGTTTACTCAACGTGGCTCACACTGCAACTGATCTGTACAGATTACTACTCAGTGCTATATAGAGGTGTGGTCAATGCCGGCACTGCAGTATACATGAGCTGTAAAACATAGTTCCTCCCTTAAAGGTATATACATTACAATTCCTCCCCTTTTAGATTAACAGTACCATAACACTCATTTAACAATTAAATATGAAACTAACTACAATTAACACTTTTAACATTCAACATTAGCTGAAAATAGTCTATTTATATACTCAGTCTTTGGAGAGGCTTCCTGATCCTTTCTGGATAGCGCCTTTCCCGAGTGTCTTGCTCTTGGTGCGGTGGCGATTCTGGCCCCCTGTCGTCGGTTGGTTCATCAGGTTCCGATGCTACTGTTTCTGGGGTAGATGTGACCTGTGCATCGGGTTCATCACCAGGTACGTATGGACGAGGCATGGGGTTGACTTGTTCCTGTGACTCTAGGATCTGGTCAGCATGGTGTCTCACGATGCTCTCCCCAACGTCCACTGTGTACATTAGTGGGCTCTGCCCTGTGCATATCGTTCCTGGCTGCCATTTTTCTGTTTGGTAGTCGCGGGCCAAGACTGGTTGCCCTACATTGAAGCTCATTGTTGGCTTCTGATGGATGTGTTGGAATTGCTTACTCTCAACATCTCTTCATACGTTTGGTCTGAGCAAATCCAGGCGAGATCTTAACCTTCGGTTAAAGAACATCATGGCTGGGGCCTGGTTGGCGACTGCATGTGTTGCATTCCGGTAGGCGAACAGGAAATTGTCCACCTTGTGCTGCAGCGGAATGTTGTCATTGTACATAGCCCTAATTGCCTTCTTAAAGGTTTGTACGAACCTCTCAGCCAATCCATTTGTGGCTGGATGATACGGGGCGGATGTGTAATGCCTTACCCCATTCTTTTTCAAGAACCTCTGGAACTCTTCGGACACAAACTGTGGTCCGTTGTCGGAGCAAATCTGTTCTGGCAAGCCATTCCTGGAAAAATGGTCCATAGGACTGCAATAGTTTTCTCCGTGATGGTGGAGGACATTTTTATGACCTCAGGCCATTTCGAGTGCGCATCCATGGCTATTAAAAACATTGAGTCCATGAATGGACCAGCAAAATTAATACGCATCCGTTGCCCTGGAGATGAGGGCCACCCCCTTGGGTGTAGAGGGGCCTGTGGTGGTGCGTTTTGGACTCTCTGGCATCCTGAGCAGCTCTTGGTCAGGTCCTCGATTTTTTTATCGATTCCCGGCCACCACACATAAGCCCCGTCATTTTTACCCCTCCCAGATGACCCTCATGGAGCTCATTGAGCACTCTATCCCTTAACGTGGGCGGAATTACCACTCGGGATCCACACATCAATGTCTCCCGGCACACTGACAGCTGATCTCTCCTTGTCGAGAATGCTGGCAACAGTGAGTCGCCATGTGCTGGCCATCCCTTCACCGTCAAATCATATACACGAGACAGTGTCGGGTCATTCCGGGTTTGCTTTTTGATACAAGCGTTAGTTACCAGTAGGTATTCATCTATAGTCGAATGGAATATTTCGACAGGATCCACTGCTGGTGCTTCCTCCGCAGTAGGCAGTGGCAGGCGTGATAGCCCATCAGCATTTCCATGCGGTTTCGTGCCTTATATTCAATCCCATAGTGGTGCGCCCCTAGAAAAAGTGACCATCTTTGTAGTCGTTGCGCAGTCATCACCGGAACACCCTTCTTCGGATTAAAAATGGAGGCAAGAGGCTAGTGATCATCAGCAAGGTGAACTTCTGCCCGTGCAGATAGTGGTTGAACTTTTTCACTCCCCACACTAGGCTGTGGGACTCTCATTTGGCAAGAACTTATGGTAGTAGTTTACCAGCCCGAGGAACAACCTCAGTTGTGACACATTTTCCGGTGCTGGAGCCTGGACTACTACCTCAATATTTTCTGGGGACTTATGTAACCCCTCTTTATCGATAACGTGGCCACAATACGAGTTCTGTTTTCTAAAAAACTCGCATTTGGGGCGGTTAGCTCGGAGCCCATATTCCTGCAATCCAGTGAGCACCTGCTCCAGGTTGGCAAGGTGATCACTGCCATTTTCGCCCGTGACCAGAATGTCGTCCAAATAACACTGGGTCCCTGGGATCCCTTGCAGGACTTGTTCCATTGCCCTCTGCCAAACAGCCGGAGCTGATGCTACCCCGAATGCCAGCCGGTTGTATTGGTAGAGACCTTTATGGGTGTTGATTGTGAGATTTTTTTTGCTGCTTCTTCTACCTCCATTTGCAGATACGCCTGGGCCAGATCAATCTTAGTGAAGCGTTTCGCTCCAGATAGCGAGGCGAAAATATCTTCAATCCGCGGAAGTGGATATTGTACGGTGTGAAGGACCGGGTTCACTGTTATCTTAAAGTCCCCACAGATGCGAACCTTCCTTGGTTGCCCAGGCATGCTGCTCAACGACTTTTTCATCACAGGGATGATGGGTGTAGCCTACTCGCTCCAGTCTACCTTGGACAGAACACTTGAACGTTCCAGACCCTCCAGCACTGCTTCGACGCGTGGGCGGATCGCATAAGGTACCGGTCTGGCCTTACAAAATTTTGGGCTTGCGTTTTGTTCAATTTTAATCGTCGCTATCATGACTTTTAGTGTTCTGAGTCCTTGCTGGAACACTTCTTTCACGTCAGTTAGGATCTTTGACATTCGCCCAGGTGTGACGTCGTCATCCTTTTTGTCAGCCACAGTCAGTGCCTGTATGGAATGCCAATCCAGTTGAATTTTCCGGATCCATTCACGTCCCAGTAATGGTGGTCCTCCATCTTGCAATACATAAAGGTCTAGTGTTGGTGTTTCCTTACCGTTATATATAAAGGTCACCCTTATTTTTCCTTTGGGGTAGACTTTTTGCCCCGTGTACGTCTTCAAAATAATTTTTGTGTCTCTCAAGGGAATGTGTGAGAATAGCCGCTCGTAGTCCCGTTGGTTTATGACTGTTAGGGCTGATCCTGTGTCCAATTCCATCTTTACCTGGACTCCTGCTAACTTGAGATTGACCCAAATGGTTTGGTGATCCTCCGTTGTGATCACATTATGTAGTTTCGGACAACTCAGTTCCCTGCTTTCGGAGTTGTTATCACTCTTTTGTTCATCTGAACTATTCTCCATCATCTTATGTACCTTCTTGTACTTTCCTTTGGCAGGTTTCTTATTGCTGGTTTTCTTTCCCGACCTGCAAACTCGTGCTATGTGTCCTACTTTTCCACACTGTCTGCACACTTTTTCTTTGAACCAGCAATCATTCTGGTCGTGTGTTGTTCTGTCGCAGAGATAGCACTTCTCTGTTCCATATGACATTTCGTTTGTGCCATATTCTTGCGCTCTCTGTTGTATCTCTGCAGCGCCCCGTGCTGCTGCTTCATATGATATCACAGTGCTGAAAACCTTTTCCAGCTTAAGGTCCTTTTCAGGTAAAAGCCGTTTCTGGGTTCCTTCACTTTGAAGCCCACACACAAACTTGTCCCTTAAGGTATTTGCCAGTCCCGCTCCAAACTGGCAGTGTTTCGATAGTTTGCGCAGTTCTGTTAAATAATCAGCATTGCTTTCATCCTTATTCTGGTTCCGTTGTGCAAATTGAATCTTTCTGCTATCAGCCGTGGTGTGGGGTTTAAATGTTCCTTTACTATCGTTACTATGTCTTCAAAACTCTTTTCCATTGGCTTCGTTGGGGTTTCTAGATTTTGTAATAAACCATACGTCTTTGCACCCATTAAATTTAACAATACCGACACTTTCTTGTCATCTGAGACCTCATTTGCCTTGCACTACACCTCTATTCGTTCAACACATGTAGTCCAATCTTCGACTTCACTGTCAAATGCGGTGATACTGCCACTCTTCGGCATTTTGGGTGCGGTTTAAAATGTCATCTCCCAATGGCATAAAATGGCGTCTCCCACGCTTTACTTCCTCCCCCGCTGCTGCCAACGCTGCTCCCGGCGGTTCTCGTGGCAATGGCAGCACCCTGTAGTTTTCGTGTGCTTCTCCTGTGCTGCTGCCAACGCCGCTCTCGGCGGTCCTCATGGCAATGGCGATGCCTCGTGGGTTTCTGCACATCTCTCTCTCCCTCTCTCCGACGTTGCTCGGCCCCTGAACACCGGCTGCACCTTGTGCGCTCTGCCCTCTCTCTCTCTCCCCCCGTCACTGCTGCTCAGCCCTTTGCTGTGCCGCTCGGTCGGGCTCTAGCCCGCCGCTGTCTGGGAAGGGTCTGTGCACTACCTCTTGCCAGCCCATTTCGCTGGACCACCTCGACTGGAAAGCCAAGCCTGGCTCTCGACAGCCTCTCCCGCAATTCTCGAATCTCTGCTGGATGACTGGGCGGTTGCCCGTGGACGACGCCCGAGTCTCTGGCCTTGACCTCCAATCCACTGATCTCCAGGAATGAATCCCCGGGAGGTGATGCAGAGTTGCAGGTAGGTTCGAACCTGCCTCGTCGCCAATGTTGCATCCATGTAGAATAAGACACAGACTGCAGAGAACGGTACAACAGGTGTTTGCTCAACGTGGCTCACACTGCAACTGATCTGTACAGATTACTACTCAGTGCTATATACAAGTGTAGACACTGCCGGTACTGCAGTATACATGAGCTGTAAAACATAGTTCCCCCCTGAAAGGTATATACATTACAACTGTGACAGTGTGTGAGCTGCCTACGTCAGTGTAGTAGCTCTCTGTGTCAGTGTTGGAGCTCGCTGTGTCAGTGTACGAGTTCACTGTGTCAGTGTAGGAGCTCCCTCTGTCTGTGTTGGAGATCCCTGTGTCAGTGGCGGGGTTCACTTTGTCTGTGTATGTGATCCTTGGGTCAGGGAAGGAGCTCCCTGTGTCAGTGTAGGAGATTACTTTGTCAGTGTAGGTGTTCCCTGTGTGAGTGCTGGAGCTCGCTGTGTCAGTGTAGGAGCAGCCTTTCTCAGTGTTGAAGCTCCCTTTGTCAGTGTTGGAGCTCTCTGAGTCAGCGAATGAGCTCGCTGTTTCAGTATAGTTGCTCCATTTGTCAGCGTAGGAGCTTCCTATGTCTGTGTCAGGGCACCCTGTGTAAGTGAAGGAGCTTCCTGTGTCAGTGTTGGAGCTCCCTTTGCCAGTCTGGGAGTTCACAGTGTAAATGTAGGATCTCCCTGAGTCAGTGTAGGAGCTCAGTCTCTCAGTGTATGAGCTCCCTGTGTCTGATTAGGAGCACCCACTGTCTGTGTAGGAGCTCCCTTTGTCAGTGCAGGAGCCAGCTGTGTCTGTGTCGGAGCACACTTTCTCTGTGTAGGTGCTCCTTGTGTCAGGGAAGGAGCTCCTTCTGTCAGAGTAGTAGATCCCTTTTTCAGTGTAGGTTCTCCCTTTTGAGTGCTGGAGCTCAATGTGTCAGTGTAGGAGCAGCGTGTATCAGTTTTGAAGCTCACTGTGTCAGTGTAGGACCTCTCTGAATCAGCGAATGAGTTGGCTGTTTCAGTGTAGGTGCTCCATTTGTCAGAGTAGGAGCTTCCTATGTCAGTGTTGGAGCTCCATTTGTCAGTCTGGGAGTTCACAGTGTAAATATAGGATCTCACTGAGTCAGTGTAGGGTCTCAGTCTCTCAGTGTATGAGTTACCTGTGTCTGATTAGGAGCTCCCTCTCTCAGTGTAGGAGCTCCCTTTGTTAGTGTACGAGTTCACAGTGTAAGTGTAGGCTTTGTCAGTGTAGGAGCGCCCTGTGTCTGTTTAGGAAACCTCTGTGTCAATGCAGGTTCTCCCGGTGTCAGTGTTGGATCTCCCACTGCCAGTGTACGAGTTCCCTGTTTCTGTGTAGGAGCTAATTCTGCCAGTCTAGGAGATCACTGTGTCTGTGTAGGAGCTAACCCTGCCAGTGTGGGAACTGGCTGTGTCAGTGTAGGAGTTCACTGTGTCAGTGTGGGATCTCCCTTGGACAGTGTAGCGGCTTACTATGTCAGTGTATGTGCTCCCTGTGTAAGTTTAGTAGCGCCCTCTGTCTGTGTAAGTGTTCCCTGTGTCAGTGTGGGAGCTCCCAGTAACAGTGCAGCAGTTCCCTGTGTCTGTGTAGGATCTCCTTATTTGAATGTAGGAGCTCCCTCTGTTAGTGTAGTAGCTCCATGTATCAATGTTGAACATCCCTGTGTCAATGTAGGCGCTCCATTTGTCAGTGTAGGTGCTCCCTCTGTCAATGTAGGCGCTCCATTTGTCAGTGTAGGTGCTCCCTCTGTCAACGTTGGACCTCCCTGTGTCAATGTACACGCTCAATTTGTCAGTGTATGTGCTCCCTATGTCAGTGCAGGAGAACACTGTGTCAGTGACGTAGCATCCTGTGAGATTGAATCCACTCGCGCTGTCGGTGCAGGAGCTCAAGATGCTTGTGTATGTGCACCTGTGTCTCTGAAGGAGCTCAATGTGTCCGTGAAGGAACTCCCTCTGCCAGTGTAAGAGCTCACTGTGTAAGTGTAAGAGCTCCCTGTTTCGGTGTAGGTCCTCCCTGTGAAGTGTAGGCGCTCCCTCTGTCAGTATAGGAACTGTCTGTGTCAGTGTGGGAGCTCCCTTTGTCAGTGAAGGTGATACATTATTCAGCGTAGGAGTATCTTTGTCAGTGAAGGAGCTACCTGTGTCTGTGTAGGTGCACACCGTCTCCGTGTAGGAACTCCCCTGTAGTCTATGTAGGAGCTCCCTGTTTCAGTGTGGGAGCTGCCTGTGTCAGCGAAGGAGCTGCTTGCGTTGGTGTGGGAGCTCATTGTGTCAGTGTAGGAGTTCACTGTACCAATGTAGGAGCTCATTGTGTACACGTAGGTGCTCAGTGTGTCAGTGTAGGAGCTCGCTGTGTCAGTGTAGGAGTTCACTGTGTCACAGTAGGAGCTCTCTGAGTCAGTGATTGAAGTCGCTGTTTCTGTGTAGTTGCTCCATTTGTCAGAGTAGCAGTTTCCTTTGTCAGTGTCGGAGCACCCTGTGTCAGTGTAGGAGCTTCCTGTGCCTGTGTAGGTGCACCTTGCCTCCGTGTAGGAACTCCCCTGTGTCTATGAAGGAGCACCCTGTTTCAGTGAAAGTGCTGCGTGTGACAGCGTAGGATCTCCCAGTGTCAGTGTCGGTACTCACAGTGTCAGTCTCGGAGCTCACTGTGTCGGTATAGGGGCTCACTGTGTCAGTGTCAGACCTCCCTGTATCTGTTTAGGAGCTCCCTGTGTCAGTGTAGGTGTTCACTGTGTCAATGTAGGAGCTCACTGTGTCAGTGTAGGAGCTCACTGTGTCAGTGTAGGAGCTACCTGTGTCAGTGTTGGAGCTCCCTGTGTCAGTGTGGAAGATGCCTCTGTCGATGTAGGGGCTCCCTGTGTCACTGTCGGAGCTCACTGTGTCGGTGTAAGCACTCACTGTGTCAGTGCAGCTGCTCACTTTTTCAGTGAAGGGGCTCCCTGTATCAGTGTAAGAGCTCCCTCTGTCAGTGTAGGAACTCACTACGTCTGTGTAGGAGCTAGCCGTTTCTGTGTAGAGCACTTGTTTCTGTGTAGGATCTCCCTATGTCTTTGTAGGATCTCCCTGTTTCAGTGTAGGAGCTCACTGTGTCTGTGCAGAAGCTCCCTGTTTCTGTGTATGATCTCCCTGTCTCTGTGAATTAGATCCATGTGGAAGTATTGGAGATCGCTGTGTCTGTGTTGGAGATTCCTGTGACATTGTAAAGCTGCCTGTGTCAGTGTTGGTGCCTCATGTGTCTGTGCAGGTGCTTCCTATTTCAGTTACTGAGCTCCCTTTATCTGTGTCGGAATTCCCTGTCTCTGTGCATGAGCTTCCTGGGCAAGTATGAGGGATGTCTGTGTCTTTGATGGATGTTCCTGTGAGAGTGTAGGAGCTCACTGTGTCAGTGTATATTCTCTTTACCTCAGTGTAGGAGCTCTCTGTTTCTTTGTGGAGCTGCCTTTATCCATATAGAATCTCCGTGTGTCTGTAGGAGTTCCCTGTGTCTGTGTAGGAGATCACTGTGTCTGTGCACGTGCCCCTGTTTCAGTGTAGGAGCTCTCTGTGTCTGTGCAAGAGCTCCCTCTGTCAGTGTAGGAGCTGATTATGTCTGTGTAGGAGCTAGCTGTGTCTGTGTAGGAGCTCCCTGTGTTTTGGCAGGAGCTCCTGTTTCTTTGTAGGATCTCCCTATGTCTGTGTAGGATCCCCCTGTTTCAGTGCAGGAGCTAACTCTGTCAGTATCGGAGCTCGCGGTGTCGGTGTTGGAGATTCCTGTTTCAGTGTAGGAGCTCCCGGTGTCTGTGTGTCTGGTTAGGTGCTTGCTGTGTCATTGTAGGAGTTATCTTGTCTGTGCAGGAACTCCCTGTGTCTGTGCAGGATCACCCTGTCTCTGTGCATGAGCTCCCAGTGAAAGTATTGGAGATCCCTTTATCTGTGTTGGAGTTTACTGTCAGAGTGTAAGAGCTCACTGCATCAGTGTATGTGCTCTCTATGTCAGTGTAGGAGCTCACGGTTTCTTTGTAGGAGCGGACTGTATCCTGTGTGTGAGATACCTGTGTCTGTGTAAGAGCTCACTGTGTCTGTGCAGGAGATCACTGTGTCTGTGTCGAATCTCACTGTGTCAGTGTACGAGCTCCCTGTGTCACTGTAGGAGCTCCCAGTGTCTGTGTAGGAGCTCCCTGCTTCAATGTAGGAGCTCCCTGTGTCAGTGTAGGAGCTCACCGTGGCTATGTAGGTGTTCCTGTGTCAGTGTAGGTGCTCTCTTTGTCTGTGTAGGAGCTCACTCTGTCAGTGTAGGTGATCCCTTTGTCTGTGTTGGAGGTCCCTGTGTCTGTGAAGAAGCCACCTCTGTCAATGTAGGAGCTCCCTGTGTCTGTGTAGGAGCTCCCTGTGTCAGGGCAGGATCTCCCTGTGTCAGTGTAGAAGCTCCCTGTGTCAGTGTATGAGCTCCCTTTGTCAGTGTAGGAGCTCTCTGTCTCTGTGTAGGATCTTCCTGTGTCACTGTAGGTAGTCACTATGTCTGTGCAGTAGCTCGCTGTGTCAGTGTATGTACACCCAGTTTACAGTAGGAGCTTCCTGTTTCTGTGTAGGAGCTATGTTTGTCGGTGTAGGAGCTCCCTGTGTCAATGGAGGATCTCCCTGAGTCTGTTTAGGACCTCACTTTGTCAGTGTAGGAGCTCCCTGTGTCAGTGTGCAAGCTGACTGTTTCACTGTTGGTGCTCACTGTATCTACAGGAGCTCCCTGTTTCAGAGAAGGAGGTCCTTTCTCAGTGTAGGAGCGGGCTGTTTCTTTGGAAGAGGGCCCTGTAGCAGTGCAGGAGCTCCCTGTGTCAATGTCGGAGCAGCCCTCTGTCAATATAGGAGCTCACTTTGTCAGTGTTGGAGCTGCCTTTGTCAGTCTAGGACATACCTGTGTCAGTGTTTATCTGCCATTGTCTGTGTATGGGCTCAATGTGTCTGTGTAGGAGCTCCCTGTGTCTGTGTAGTGGCTCAGTGTGTCACTGCATGAGCTCAATGTTTCTTTGCAGGAGCTCCCTGTGCCTGTGCAAGAGCACCATGTGTCTCTGTAGGGGCTCTCGGTGTCTGTGTAGGAGCTACGGTGTCGGTGTAGGGGGTCACTGTATCTCTCTGTGAGCTAATTGAATCTGTGCAGGAGCTCCCTGCTTCTGTATAGGAGCTGCCTGTATTTGGGTTTGAGCTCAATGTGTCGGCTATGGAATCCCTGTGCCTGTGCAGGAGCTCACTGTGTCAGTGCAGGAACGTCCTGTGTCAGTGTGTGATCTCCCTTTTTCTGTGTTGGGGCTCCCTGTGTCTGTGTAGAAACTCGCTGTGTCACAGTAGGAGCACACTGTTTCACTGTAGGCGCTCCCTGTGTCATGTAGGAGCACACTGTATCCTTGTAGGTGCTCACTGTGTCAGTGGAGGAGCTCCCTGTGTGAGTAGTAGCTCCCTGTGACTGTGCAGGAGCTCCGTGTGTCAGTGTAAGAGCTTCCTGTGTCAGTGTAGGATCACTCTGTGTCCTTGTAGCTGCTCCCTGTGTCAGTGGAGGAGCTCGCTGTGTGCAAGCTCACTGTGGCTATGTAGGAGCTCCCTGTGTCAGTGTTGGAGCGCCCTGGGTATGTGTAGGAGCTCTCATTGTAAGTGTAGGAGCTCCCTGTGTCACGGTAGGAGCTCCCTGTGTAAGTGTAGGAGCTCCTTGTGTCAGAGTGGAAGCTTCCTGTGTCAGTGTAGGAGACCATTTTGTCTGTGCAGGAGATGCCTTTGTCTGCGTTTCAGATCCCACTGTCAAACCAGGAGCTCCCTGTGACAGTGAAGGAGCTTCCTGTGTCAGGGTAGCATCTCCCAGTGTCAGTGTATGAGCTCAATGTGTCTATGTAAGAGCTCATTGTATCAGTGCAGGAGCTCCCTGTGTCTGCGCAGGAGCTTACTGTGTCTGTGTAAGGTCTCATTTTGTCAGTGCATGAGCTCCCCGTGTCACTGTAGGAACTCCCTGAGTCAGGGAATTAGCCCACTGCGTCAGTGTAGGAGCTCCATGTGTGACTGTAGGAGCTCCCACTATCTACGTAGGAGCGCGCTCAGTGTAGGAGCTCCATTTGTCTGTGTAGGAGATCTCTGTGTAAGTTTTGGAGATCCCTTTATCCGTGTAGCAGCTCCCTATGTCTGTGTAGGAGCTCACTGTGGCAGAGTAGCGAATCTCTGTGTAACTGTTGGAGCTGCTTGTCTTTTTGTAGGAGCACCTGTGTCAGTGGTGGACCTCCCAGTGTAAGTGAAGGAGCTCCCTTTGTTTTTGTAGCAGCTCCCTGTGTCAGTGGAGAATTTCCCACTGTCAGTGTAGGAGCTCCTGTGTCTGTGTAGCAGCTCCATATGTTACTGTAGGAGCTCCCGTTTTCAGTGTAGGAGCTCCCTGTCTCTGTGCAGGAGCTCCCTGTATCTGTGTAGGAGCTCACTGTGTTAGAGTAGGAGATCTCTGTGTAAGTGCTGGAGTTCCTGTATCAGAGCAGGAGCTTACTGTGTCAATGTAGGAGCTCACTGTGTCAGCGAAGGAGCTCCCAGTGTCAGTGAAGGAGCTTCCTGTGTCAGTGTAAGAGTTCCTGTGGCAGTGGAGGATCTCCCGCTGTCAGTGTAGGAGCTCCCTGAGTCAGTGTTAGATCTCCCTGTGACAGTGTAGGAGCTGCCTGTGTCCATGTCGGAGATCCCTGTGTCTGTGTTGGAGCTCCCTGTGTCGGGTTGGGAGCTTCCTGTTTGAGTGTAGGAGATCTAATTGTCTGTTTATCTTCTACCAGTGTCAGTGTATGAGCTCAATGTGACTTTGTAGGAGCTCACTGTGTCAGGGTAGGAGCTCACTATGTCAGTGTAGGAACTCCCATTGTCTGTGTAGGAGCTCCCTGTGTCTGTGTAAAAGATCACTGTGTCAGTGTTAGAAAACGCTGTGTCTGTGTAGGAGCTCACAGTGACTGTGTAGGAGATCACTGTGTCAGTGCAGGAGCGTCCTGTGTCAGTGTAGCAGCTCACTGTTTCAGTGTAGGAGCTCGCTGTTTCTAAAAGGAGCTCCCTGTGTCTAAGTAAGAGCTCCCTATGTCAGCGTAGGAGCTCACTGTGTCAGTGTATGAGCACACAGTGTCAGTTTCGGAGCTCACTGTTTCTGCAAGGTGTTGTATCCGTGTGTTAATAGAGACACGGAATGCAGGAGTTGGTTTAACAGGTGTTTACTGAACAAAGCCTGGAGATGAACTAAAAGATACAAGACACTATACAGGCTTATATAGCCCGAGTGGCCACTACCGGTATTACAGTACACAGCGGCTCTTAAAGGCACATACACCACAATTCCTCCCCTTTTAGACAACCAGTACATAACATTTAAAGTAATCATTAATTAACATGTTTAGAAGAACAATAATCTATACATTTGCTGAAGTTAATCAATTATAAGTCACTCTCTCTGGAGGCTTCCTGACTCGGTCCGGATAACGCCTCGGTGGTGTAGTAGTGTTTGGTGGTGTAATAGGTTCTTATGGCAAGGTCGATTTGGCTTGAATGCCAGTGTCGGGTTCATCTGGTTCCAGTATCATCGGATCGGAGGTATATACTATGGGTATCTCTGCTTCATCATTAGGCGTATAGAGTTGTGGTGTAGGTTGTCCCTTTTCGGATGACACTATGATCTGGTCAGCATGCGCCTTATTATGCTTTCTCCAATATCCATGGTATACATCAATGGTCCTAGTCGTGTGCAAATAGTTCCAGGCTGCCATTACTCAGTACGGTATTCCGGGCCAAAACTTGTTGACCTATCTGGAAGATTCCAGTTGGCCTTTCATTCATGCCCTGAAATTGTCGGTTATCTACGTCCCTTCTGATGTTTGGTTTGATCAAATCCAGCCGGCATCTTAGTCTTCTATTGAAAAACATCATGGCGGGAGTTTGGTTTGTAACCACATGTGTTGCATTCCTGTATGCAAACAAGAAGTTATCTACCTTATGCTATAGATTTATGTCTTCATTACCCATGGCCTTTATGGCCTTCTTGAAGGTCTGGACAAACCTTTCAGCAAATCCATTGGTGGCGGGATGGTATGGGGCGGACGTGTAGTGCTTAACCCCATTGTTTTTTAAGAACTTCCTGAATTCTTCGGACACAAATTGCGGTCCATTATCAGAACAGATCTGTTCAG
This sequence comes from Somniosus microcephalus, assembly GCF_052327205.1. Lineage (NCBI taxonomy): Eukaryota > Metazoa > Chordata > Chondrichthyes > Squaliformes > Somniosidae > Somniosus > Somniosus microcephalus. The sequence goes on along the minus strand of NW_028225186.1, from coordinate 22,196,272 downwards.
GCAGCCCATTCCTGGCAAAAATGGTCCTTAATACTGTGATGGTTTTTTCCGTGGTGGTGGAGGACATCTTTATTACCTCCGGCCACTTGGAGTGTGCATCAACCGCGATTAAGAACATTGAGTCCTTAAATGGACCAGCAAAGTCGATGTGTACCCTTTGCCATGGAGATGAGGGCCACTCCCATGGATGTAGAGGGGCTTGTGGTGGGGCGTTTTGGACCTTCTGGCATCCTAGACAGCCCTTGGTCATTTCTTCGATGTCTCCATCGATACCTGGCCACCGCACAAACGCTCTGGCTAGGTTCTTCATTTTCACTCCACCCAGATGCCCCTTGTGAAGCTCCTTTAGCACTTTATGCTGGAGTTTGGGTGGAATCACCACTCTGTATCCACACATCAAGGTTCCTCGGCACACTGACAGCTGATCTCTTCTTTGCGAGAATGCTGGCAAGAGTGGTTCGCCATGTGCTGGCCATCCCTTCACCGCTAAATCGTAGACTCGTGAGAGAGTCGGGTCATTTCTCGTTTCCTTTTCAATGGTAGAACTTGTTACTGGTAGACATTCCACTATGGTTGAGTGGAACATCTCCACTGGGTTCACTGTAGGTGCCTCTTCTACCGTTGGCAACGGTAGACGCGATAAACCATCAGCATTTCCATGCTGTTTTGATCCTTTGTATTCTATGTCATATTGGTGTGCCACTAGGAAAAGGGACCACCTCTGTAGCCTTTGTGCTGTCATAATGGGAACGCCCTTTTTAGGGTTGAATATGGAGACGAGGGGTTGATGGTCAGTCAACAAGGTAAATTTTTGTCCGTGTAGGTGATGGTTGAATTTCTTCACTCCCCGTACCAGGCTGAGTGCTTCCCTGTCGATCTGGGCATAGTTACGCTCAGCTGAGTTCAATGAGCGTGACGCAAAAGCTATCGGCCGCTCCGAGCCATCAGGGAATCTATGCGATAATACCACTCCTGGGCCGTAAGGGGATACATCGCACACCAGTCTGATTGGCAGTGATGGGTTGTAATGAGCCAAAACTTCCTTGGACGTGAGCAAGCCTTTGCATTTATGGAAGGCACGTTTACAGTCTTCGCTCCATTTCCAATTTACTCCCGTTTGTAGCAGTTCGTTAAGGGGGTGCAGAACAGTTGACAAGTTCGGTAAAAATTTATGATCGTAATTTATCAATCCCAGGAACGGCCTAAATTGTGAGACATTATCAGGTGCTGGGGCTTTTATGACTGCTTCAATTTTTTCAGGTGACTTATGAAACACATCTTCGTTAATTATGTGGCCACAATATGATATTTGTTTCTGGAAAAATTCGCACTTGGGGCGATTTGCTCGTAGGCCCCGCTCTCTCAGCCAAGTGAGCACCTGCTCCAAATTGGCAAGCTGCTCGTTGTCGTTTTCTCCTGTTACAAGGATGTAGTCTAGGTAGCATTGAGTCCCCGGAATCCCTTGCAGGACTTGCTCCATAGCTCTTTGCCAGATAGCTGGAGCTGATGCTACTCCGAAAACCAGTCGATTTTACTGGTACAGGCCTTTGTGTGTTTTTATCGTGAGATACTGTTTAGAGGCCTCCTCAACCTCCATCTGTAGATATGCCTGTGCCAAGTCAATTTTGGTGAAACGTTTTCCTCTGGATAGTGAGGCGAAAATATCTTCTATCCTCGGAAGAGGATACTGTACCGTGTGAAGGACCGGGTTGACAGTCACCTTGAAGTCCCCACAGATGCGAATTTTTCTCTGTTCTTCAGCTTTATCATTATTCAACGTTTTCTTCATGACCGGGACGATGGGTGTTGCCCACTCGCCCCAATCTATCTTGGATAACACGCCTGCCTTTTCCAAATTCTCCAGCTCTGCCTCAACTGCTGGACAAATTGCTTACGGCACCGGCCTTGCCTTAAAAAACGTGGGAATTGCCGCATCTTCCACTTTTATTGAGGTGGTGACGCCTTTCAAGGTTCCTAGTCCCTGTTGAAACACTTCTTTGGCGTTGGCCAAGATGTCTTTTAATCATTCAGGTATGACGTCACCGTCATTTTTTTTCTTACTGGTCACCGTCAGTGCCTGAATGGAGTGCCAGTCTAAACGTATCTTCCTGATCCATTCACCTCCGAACAGCAGTGGACCACCATCTTGCAGAACGTATAAATACAACTTCTGTATTTCCTTGCCGTTGTATACAACAGGCACCCTTATTTTCCCTCTGGGGTATACTTTCTGCCCCGTATATGTTTTCAAGATAATGGATGTGTCTTTCAAAGGTATATGCGAAAATAGCCGCTCTTAATCCCGTCGACTTATGATGGTCAGAGCTGATCCTGTATCTAGCTCCATTTTAACTGGGGACCACGCTATCGTGAGGGTAACCCAAATGGCCTGGTAATCTTCTTTGGCAATTACATTATGTAATTTGAGACAGCTTAGTCTCCTGTTTCCGGAGTCGCTATCACTCTTCTGGTCTTCGGAGCTACTGTCCGTCTTCATTTGTACCTTTCTGTACTTTTACTTATTGATTTTTTTTTTGTCAGTGGATTTTTTGTTTCCAGATTGGCATACACGTGCAATGTGTCCCATCTTTCCGCATTGCCTGCATGCTTTGTCCTTGAACCAGCAGTTCCTCTGGTCATGGGTGGATCTGCCGCAGCGATAACATCTCTCGAAACGCTGTGTCATTCCATGGGTGCCGAAGTCCTGTGGCTTTTGCTGTATCTCTGCAGCTCCTCTTGCTGCTGCATCGTATGATACAGCCACACTGAAAGCCTTGTCCAGTGTTAAATCTTTCTCAGAAAGTAGCCTTTTCTGTGTTCTTTCACTTAGGAGACCACAGACGAATTTGTCTCGAAGAGAATCTGCCAGTCCTGCCCCGAATTCGTAGTGCTTTGACAGCTTTCTTAATTCGGTGAGGTAATCAGCGTTACTTTCCTTCTTGTGCTGATTCCTCCTGAAGAATTTGAATCGTTCCGCTATCAGCAGCGGCGATGGGTTTAAGTGCTCCTGTAGGGTATCAACAATCTCTTTAATATTCTTGTCCATCGGTTTGGCTGGAGTGATTAAGTTTCATAACAGCATGTATGTCCTTGTGCCCATTAGATTTAGAAGCACCGATGCCTTTTTATCATCCTCTATTTCATTCGCTGTGCAATATACCTCCACTCTTTCCACATATGTGGTCCAATCCTCTACATCACTATCGAAAGCAGTAATATTGCCAGTCTTAGGCATCCTGAAAAAAAATGGCGCCTCCCGCGCTTTCCTTTCTTCCCTGCCGAGAAAAAATGGCGCCTCCCGCACTTTCCCGCTGCTGCCGCTGCTGACAATGCTGTTCTCCGCGGTTGTTATTTATACAGATGTTTTTAATAGTTGGAGACTCATTCCCGCCAGACTCTCTGGGACTTTTCCCTCCCTCTGCTTTATACGAACGCCGACCTGCTTTGCAGTGCTGGCCGTCTCCCGAGTGCTCCACCCTCTGTCTCTGTTTGCCTTCGCCTTTGCTGCTCGGCCCTGCTGCAGAGCCAGCCGGTCGAGCCCCAGCCCGCCACCCAGGAAGGATTATTGCAGTACCTGCCACCAGCTCGGCTAGCTGGTGAAACCACAGTTTTTTCTTTTTTTTTTTCTTCGACCTTCGTCTGAGGAATCGATCTCCTTGAGGTGCTGCCGAATTGCAGGTAAGTCCGTTTCCAATTCGTCGCCACTGTTGTAGCCATGTGTTAATAGAGACACGGAATTCAGGAATTGGTTTAACAGGTGTTTACTGAACAAAGCCTGGAGGTAAACTAAAAGATACAAGACACTACACAGGCTTTTATAGCCCGAGTGGCCACTACCGGCATTATAGTACACAGGGGCTCTTAAAGGCACATACACCACAAAAGGAGCTCACATTGTCAATGCAGGATCTCACTTTGTCAATGAATGAGCTCCATCTGTCAGTGTTGGAGCTCTCTGTGTTTGTGCTGAAACTCTTTATGTCTATGTAGGCGCTCAGGCTGTCAGTGTAGGAGCTCCCTGTGTCAGTTTAGAAGCTCCCTGTGTCAGTGTAGGAGCTCCCTGTGTCACTGTATAAGCTCACTGTGTCAGTGTAGTATCTCCCTGTTTCGGTGAAGGAGCTCCCTGTGTCAATGTAGGAGCTCCCTGTGTCTGTGTAGGAGCTCACTGTGTCAGTGTAGAAGCTCACTTTGTCAATGTGGGTGCTCACTGCGTCTGTGTAGGACCTCACTGTGTCAGGGTATGAGCTCCCTCTGTCAGTGTATGAGCTCCCTGTGTCAGTGGAGGAGCTCAATGTTTCAGTGTAGGAGCTCCCTGTGTCAATGTAGGAGCTTCCTGTGTCTTGTAGGAGCCCCCTGTGTCAGTGTAGGAGCTCCCTGTGTCAATGTATAAGCTCACTGTGCCAGTGTAGTAGCTCGATGTGTCAGTGAATGAGCTCACTGTGTCAGTGTACTAGTTCCCTGCGTCAGTGTATGAGCTCCCTGTGTCAATGCATCAGCTCACTTTGTCAGGGTAGGAGCGCACTGCTTCATTGTAGGAGATGGCTGTGACAGCCTGAGCTCACCGTGCCTGTGCAGGAGCTCCCTGTGTCAGAGCTGGAGCTCCCTGTGTCTGTGTAGGAGCTCACTGTGTGTGCGTAGGAGCTCCCTGTGTCTGTGTAGGAGCTCACATTATCATTGTTGGTGCTCTCTGTGTCTGTGCAGGATTTCCCTGTGTCAGTGTAGCAGCTCACTGTGTCAGTATAGGTGCTCATTGTGTCAGTGTAGGAGCTTCTTTCTCAGTGTAGGATTACTCTTTGTCTGTGTCTGAGCTACCTGTGTCTGTGTACGGGTTCCCTGTGTCAGTGTAGCAGCTCTCTGGCTCTGTGTAGGATTTCCCTGTGTCAGTGTAGCAGCTCACTGTGTCAGTATAGGAGCTCATTGTGTCAGTGTAGGAGCTCCCTGTTTCTGAGTATGAGGTCCATGTGCCTAAGTAGGAGCTCCCTGTGTCTGTGTAGGAGCTCCCTGTGTCAGTGTAGGAGCACGCTTTGTCAGTGTATGGGCTCGCTGTTTCAGTGTTTGATTTCCCTGTGTCAGTGTAGGATCTCGTGTGTCAATGTATATGCGCACTGGGTCAGTGTAGCTCCCTATGTCAGTTTAGGTACATCCCTGTGTCAGTGTAGCTGTTCCATTTTTCTGTGTAGGATCTCACAGTGTAAGTGTAGGAGCTCACTGTATCAGTGTAGGAGCTCCCTGTGTCAGTGCAGGAGCTACCTGTGTCAGTGTAGGAACTCCCTGTGTCAGGGTAGGATCTCCCTGTTTCAGTGAAGGAGCTCCCTGTCTATATCTACATACAGATTGGGCTAACCAAATTAGTAACAATACTGTGGAGGAGGAATTCCTGGAGTGTTTACGGGATGGTTTCCTGGACCAATATGTCGAGGAACCAACCAGAGATCAGGCCATCTTAGACTGGGGATTATGTAACGAGAAAGGATTAATTAGCAATCTTGTTGTACGAGGCCCCTTGGGTCCGAGCGATCATAATATGATCGAATTCTTCATTAAGATGGAGAATGAAGTAGTTGACTCAGAAACTAGGGTCCTCAATTGGAATAAAGGAAACTACGATGGTCTGAGGAGCAGGTTGGGTAGGATTGATTGGGGAATGGCTCTCAAAGGGCTGACGGTGGATAGGCAATGGCAAACATTCAAAGACCGAATGGATGAACTACAGAAGTTGTTCATCCCAGTTTGGCATAAAAATAAAACAAAAAAGGTGACTCAACCGTGGCTAACAAGGGAAATTAGGGATAGCATAAAATCCAAGGAGAGGACATACAAATTGGCCAGAAAAAGCAATAATCCTGAGGATTGGGAGCAGTTTAGGATTCAACAAAGGAGGACAAAGGGACTAATTAAGAAAGGGAAAATAGTATATGAGAGCAAGCTTGCAGGGAACATAAAAACTGACTGTAAAAGCTTTTATAGATATGTGAAGAGAAAAAGATTGGTGAAGTCAAGCGTAGGTCCCTTGCAGCCAGAATCTGGGGAATTTATAATGAGGAACAAAGAAATGGCACAGCAACTAAATATATATTTTGGTTCTGTCTTCACAAAGGAGGACACAAATAACCTCCCAGAAATACGGCGGAACATAGGGTCTGATGAAAGGGTGGAACTGAAAGAAATCAGTATTTGTAGGGAAATAGTTTTATGAAAATTGATAGACTGAAGGCCGATAAATCCCCAGGGCCCGATAACCTACATCCCAGGGTACTTAAGGAAATGGCCCTCGAAATAGTAGATGCATTGCTGGTCATCTTCCAGAACTCAATAGACCCTGGAACGGTTCTCATGGATTGGAGGGTAGCTAATGTTACCCCACTGTTCAAAAAAGGTGGCAGATAAAAAGCAGGGAATTATAGACCGGCAAGCCTGACATCGATAGTTGGGAAAATGCTAGAGGCCAATATAAAAGATGTAACAGCAGAGCACTTGGAAAACAGTGACAGGATCCGACAAAGTCAACATGGATTTACAAAAGGTAAATCGTGCTTGACTAATCTAATGGAATTTTTTGAGGATGTAATTGGTAAAATAGATAAGGGAGAACCAGTGGATGTGGTGTATTTGGACTTTTAGAAGGCTTTCGATAAGGTCCCGCATAAGAGATTAGCGTGCAAAATTAAGGCACATGGGATTGGGGGCAACGTATTGACTTGGATAGAGAACTGGTTGGCAGACAGAAAGCAATGAGTTGGAATAAACGGGTCATTTTCCGAGTGGCAGGCAGTGACTAGTGCGGTGCAGCAAGGGCCGGTCCTAGGACCCCAACTGTTCACAATATATATTAATGATCTGGACGAGGGAATTGGATGTAATATCTCCAAATTTGCAGACGACACAAAGCTGGGTGGGAGGGTATGCTGTGAGAAGGATGTCATGAAACTCCAGTACGATTTGGGCAGGCTAGGTGATTGGGCAGAAACATGGCAAATGCACTATAATGTGGATAAATGTGAGGTTATCCACTTTGGTGGCAAAAACAGGAAGGCAGATTATTATTTGAATGGCAATAGAGTGGGAGAAGGGGAAGTGCAAAGAGACATTGGTATTCTTGTGCACCAGTCGCTGAAGCTAAGCATGCTGGTGCAGCAGGCGGTTAAGAAGGCAAATGGTATGTTGGCCTTCGTAGCAAGAGTGTTCGAGTACAGGAACAAGGATGTCTTGCTACAGTTGTACAGAGCCTTGGTGAGACCGCAACTTGAGTATTGTGTGCAGTTTTGCTCGCCTTATCTGAGGAAGGACGTTCTTGCCCTGGAAGGAGTGCAGCGAAGATTCACCAAGCTGATACCTGGGATGGCAGGAATTACATATGAGGAGCGATTGTGTCGATTGGCCTTATACTCACTGGAGTTTGGAAGATTGAGAGGGGATCTCATCGAAACCTATAAAATTTTGTCAGGCCTGGACAGACTAGATGCGGGAAGGATGTTCCCGATGGTCGGGGATTCCAGAACCAGGGGTCATAGTCTAAGGATAAGGGGTAGGACATTTAGGACTGAAATGAGGAGGAATTTCTTCACCCAGAGAGTGGTGAACCTATGGAATTCTCTGCCACAGAGGGCGGTGGAGGCCAGTTCATTAAATATATTAAAGAAAGAGTTGGATATATTTCTTAAGACTAAAGGGATCAAGGGATATGGGGACAAGGCAGGGACAGGGTACTGAATTTGGATGATCAGCCATGTTCTCATTGAATGGCGGAGCAGGCTCGAAGGGCCAAATGGCCTAAACCTGCTCCTATCTTCTATGTTTCTATGTATGAATGGAGCTGTCTGGTTCTGTGAAATTATTTTTCTGTGTCTTTGAATTCAGATGTCTGGGTCTGTGAATGGAACTGTCTGAGTGAGTAAAATGTGCCGTGGGTCTGTATATGGTGCTGTCTGGCTCTGTGAATAGAGCTGTCTTTGTCTGTGAATGGAGATGTCTGGGTCTCTGAAAAGAGCTGTCTGGGTCTTTGAATTGAGATATCTGGGTCTGAGAATGGGGATGTCTCAGTCTTGAAATTAGTTGTCTGGGTCTGTGAATGTAGCTGTCTGGGTCTGTGAAATGATGTTTGTGTGTCTTTGAACGGAGCTGTCTGAGTCTGTGAATGGGTTTGTCTGAATTTGTGAAATAAGCTTTCTGAGCCTGTGAATGGAGCTTTCCAATCTGTGTAACGAGCTATCTGGACTGTGAATGGAGCTGTCTGTGTCTGTGAAAGGATTTTCCTGGGTCCGTGAAATGAGCTTTCTGACTCTGTGAATGGAGCTGTCTGGGCCTGTGAATGGAGCTGTCTGATTCCGTGAAAGGAGCAATCTGGGTTTGGGAAATGAGATTTCTGAATCTGTGGATGGAGCTATCTGGGTCTGTGAAATGAGCTTTCTGCGCCTCTGTATTGTGCTTTCTGGGTCTGTGATTGGAGATGACTGGGTCTGTGAATCGAGATGTCTGGCTGTGTGAAATGAGCTTTCTGAGTCTGTGAATGGAGCTGCCTGGGTCTGCGAAATGAGCTTTCTGAGTCTGTGTATGGTGCTGTCTGAGTATGGGGTTGGAGCTGTCTGTGTCTGTGAAATCAGGTGTCTGGGTATGGGAAATTTGTTGTCTAGGTCTGTGAATGGAGCTGTCTGGATCTGTGTTTCGAGCTGTCTGGGTCTCTGAATGGAGTTGCCAGTGTCTGTGAAATGAGTTGTCTGTGTCTGTGAATTCAGCTGTCTGGGACTGGGAATGGAGATGACTTGGCCTGTGAATGGAGCTGACTGAGTCTGTGAATGCAGCTTTCTGACTTTGTGAATGGAGCTGTCTGTGTATGTGAATGGAGCTCTCTGTTTCTATGAAATGAGCTATCTGGGTCTTTGAATTGAGATGTTTGCTTCTGTGAATGGAGCAGTCGCGGTCTGTGAAATGAGTTGTCTGGGTCTGTGAATGGAGCTGTCTAGGCCTGTGAAATTAGATGTCTGTGTCTTTGAATTGTGATATCTGGGTCTGGGAATGGAGCTGTCATTGTCTGTGAAATGAGTTTTCTACGTCTATGAGTGGAGCTGTCTGGATCTGTGTATGGAGCTTTCTGTGTCTGTGAATGGAGCTGTCTTTTTCTGTGAAATGAGTTGTCTAGGTCTATATAAGGTGCTGTCTGTGTCTGTGAATGGACCTGTCTGAGTCTGTGAATGGAGCTGTCTTTTTCTGTGAAATGAGTTGTCTAGGTCTATATATGGTACTGTCTGTGTCTGTGAATTGACCTGTCTGAATCTGTGAATGGCGCTGTCTGGGGCTGTGAAATGGGCTGTCAGGCTCTTTCAATTGAGATTTCTGTGTCTGTGAATGGAGCTGTCTGTATCCGTGAATAGAGCTGACTTGGTCTCTGAATGGAGATGGCTGAAGCTGCGAAATGAGTTGCCTGGGACTGTCAATGGAGCTGTCTGGATCTGTGAATAGAATTTTCTGAGTCTCTGAATGGAGCTGTCTGTGTCTGAGAATGGAGCTGCCTGGGTCAACGAAATGAGTTGTCTGCATCTTTGAATTGAGATGTCATTGTCTGTGAAATGATTTTTCTGTGTCTATGATTGGAGCTGACTGGATTTGTCAATGGAGCTTTCTGAGCCTGTGAATGGAGCTGCCTGTTTCTGTGAAAGGAGCTGTGTGGGTCTGTGAGTGTAGCTGTCTGTGTCTGTGAAAAAGCTATCTGAAACTGTGAATGGAGCTGTCTGGGCCCTTGACTGGAGCTGGAAGACTGTATCTTTTCAAATGAGCTTTCTGAGTCTGTGTTGGTGCTGCCTGGGTCTGCGAATGTAGATATCTGAGTCTGTGCAATTAGTTATCTGGGTCTGTTAATGGTGCTGCCTGGGTCCGTGATTGGAGCTGTCTTGGTCTGTGAATGGAGATGTCTGAGTCTGTGAAATGAGTTGTCTGGGACGACTGTGAATGGAGCTGTCTGGATTTGTAAATGGAAATTTCTGAGTCTTTGAATCGAGCTGTCTGGGTCTGTGAAATGAGCTTTCCGAATCATTCAATGGAGCTGCCTAGCTCTGTAAAATGACCTTTCAGAGTTTCTATATGGTGCTGTCTGGGTCTGTGAATGGAGCTTTCTGGGTCTGTGGAATGAGATTTCTGTGTGTGAATGGTGCTGTCTGGGTATCTGAATTGAGATGTCTGGGTCTGGGAATGGAGTTGTCTGTGTCTGTGAAATGAGTTGTCTGGGCCTGTGAATGGAGCTGTCTGGATTTGTGAATAGAACTTTCTGAGCCTCTGAATGGAGCTGTCTGTGTCTGAGAATGGAGCTCACTGGGTCAACGAAGTGAGTTGGCTGCATCTTTGAATTGAGACGTCTGGGTCTGTGAATGGAACTGTCTGAGTCTGTGAAATGTGTTGTCTGGGTCTGTATATGTTGCTGTCTTTGTCTGTGAATGGAGCTGTCTGTGTCTGTGAATGGGGCTATCTCGGTCTGTGAAAAGAGCTTTCAATGTATTTGATTTGAGATGTCTGAGTCTGTGAATGGGGCTGTCTGAATCTGTGAAATGAGTTGTCTGCGTCTGTACATGGTGCTGTCTGTGTCTGTGAATGGACCTGTCTGTGTCTCTGAATGGCGCTGTCTGGGGCTGTGAAATGACCTGTCAAGCTTTTTCAATTGAGATGTCTGTGTCTATGAATGGAGCTGTCTGGATCGGTGAATGGAGCTGTCTTGGTCTGTGAATGGAGATGTCTGAGCCTGTGAAAGGTGTTGTCTGGGACTGTGAATGGAGCTATCTGGATTCGTGAATGGAGCTATCTGAGCCTCTGAATGGAGCTGTATGTTTCTGCGAAAGAAGCTGTCTGGGTCTGTGAGTGGAGCTGTCTTTGTCTGTGAAAAGAGCTCTTTGAGACTGTGAATGGAGCAGTCTGGGTCCTTGACTGGAGCTGACTGTATCTGTGAAATGAGCTTTCTGAGTCTTTGAGTGGTGCTGTCTCGGTCTCTGAATGGAGATGCCTGAGTCTGTGAATCGAGCTGTCTGGGTCTGTGAGTTGAGCTGTCCGAGATTTTCAATGGAGCTGCCTAGCTCTGTGAAATGAGCTTTCAGTGTTTGTATATGGTGCGCTCTGCGTCTGTGAGTGGAGCTTTCAGGGCCTGTGGAATGAGCTTTCTGAGTGTGAAAGGTGCAGTCTGGCTTTCTGAATTGAGATTTCTGGGCCTGCGAATTAAGCTGTCTGTGTCTGTGAAATGACTTGTTTGGGTCTCTGAATGGAGCTGTCTGGATCTGTGAAAGGAGCTTTCTGAGTCTCTGAATGGAGCTGTCTGTGTCTGAGAATGGAGCTCTCTGGGTCAATGAAATGAGTTGTCTGCATCATTGAATTGAGATATCTGGGTCTGTGAATGGAACTGTATGATTCTGTGTAATGAGTTGTCTGGGTCTGTATATGTATCTGTCTGGGTCTGTGAATGGAGCTGTCTAGCTATGTGAATCGAGCTATCTCGGTCTATGAAAAGAGATATCTGGGTCTTTGATTTGAGATGTATGTGAATGCGGATGTCTGTGTCTGTGAAATTAGATGTCTGTGTCTGTCAATGGAGCTGTCTGGGTCAGTGATTGGAGCTGTCTTGGTCGGTGAAATGAGCTTTCTGAGTGTGTATGGTGCTGTCAGGGTATCTGAATTTTGATGTCAGGGTCTGTGAATGTAGTTGTCTATGTATTTGAATTGAGATGTCTGGGTCTGTTAATGGAACTGCCTGAGACTGTGAATGGAGCTGTCTGGATCTGTGAATGGATATGTCTGTTTCTGTGAATGGAGCTGTCTGAGTCTGTGAATGGATTAATCTGGGTCTGTGATAAGAGCTGTCTGGGTCTTTGAATTAAGATGTCTTGGTCTGTGAATGGGGCAGTCTGACTCTATGAAATTAGTTGTCTGTGTCTGTGAATGGAGCTGTCTGGGTCAGTGAATGGACCGTTCTTGTTCTGTGCAGTTAGCTTTCTGAGTGTGTATGGTGCTGTTGATGTATCTGAATTGAGATGGTAGGTTCTGTGAATGGAGCTGTCTGTGTCTATGAAATGAGTTGACTGGGTCTGTAAATAGAGCTGTCTGGATCTGTGAATGGAGCTTTCGGAGTCTCTGAATGTAGCTGCCTGTGTGTGAAAATGGAACAGTCTGGATCTATGAAATGAGTTGTCTGCGTTTTAGAATTGAGATGTCTGTGTCTGTGAATGGATCTGTCTGAGTATGTGAAATGTCTTGTCGGGGTCTGTATATGTTGCTGTCTGGGTCTGTCAATGAAGCTGTCTGGGTCTGTGAATGGAGCTGTCTGAGTCTGTGAAAGGACCTGTCTGGGACTTTGAACATGAGATATCTGGGTCTTTGAATGAGGCTGTCTGTGTCTCTGAAATTCGTTTACTGTATCTGTGAATGTAGCTGTCTGCGTCAGTGATTGGAGCTGTCTAGGTCTGTGAATGGAGAGGCCTGAAATGTGAAAAGAGCTGTCTGGGTCTGTGAATGGAGATGTCTGAGTCTTTGAATGAGCTTTCTGGGTCTGTGAAATGAAATGTCTGGGTCTGTATTTGGTGCTGTCTGTGCCTGTGAATGGACCTGCCTTGGCCTGCTATTGGCGCTGTCTGGGGCTGAGAAATGAGCTTACAGGGTCTTTCAATTGAGATGTCTGGGTCTGTGAAGGAATATGTCTGATTCGTTGAAATTAGTTGTCTGGGTCTGTGACTGGAGCTGACTCGGTCTGTGAATGGAGCTGTCTCGGTCTGTGAATGGAGCTGTCTGAGCCTGTGAATGGAGCTGTCTGTGCCTGTGAATGGAGCTGTCTGGGTCTGTGAGTGGAGCTGTCTGTGTCTGTGAAAAGGGCTCTCTGAGACTGTGAATGGAGCTGTCTAGGTCTTTGACTAGAGCTGTCTGTGTCTGTGAAATGAGCTTTCTGAGTTTGTGTATGGTGCGGTCTGGGTCTGTGAATGGAGATGTCTGAGTCTGTGAATCGAGCTGTCTGGGTCTGTGAAATGAGCTTTCCGAGACTGTGAATGGAGCTTTCTGGGCCTGTGTAATGAGCTTTCTGAGTGCATATGGTGCTGTCTGGGTATCTGATTTGAGATGGCTGGGTCTGTGAATGGAGCCGTCTGTGTCTGTGAAGTGAGTTGTCTGGGTCTATGAATGGAGCTTTCTGAGTCTCTGAGAGGAGCTGTCTGATTCTAACAATGGAGCTGCCTGGTTCTATTAAATGAGATATCTGTGTCTTTGAATCAGATGTCTGGGTCTGTGAATGGAAATGTCTGAGACTGTGAAATGTGTTTTCGTGTATTGTATATGGTGCTGTTTCGGTCTGTCAATGGAGCTTTCTGGGTCTTTGAATTGAGATGTCTGGGTCTGCGAATGGAGCTTTCTGTGTCTGTGAATGATGCAGCCTGGGTCTTTGAAATGAATTATTTGGGTCTTTGAATTGAGATGTCTGGTTCTTTGAATGGAGCTGTCTGATTTGTGAAATGAGTTGTCTGGGTCTGTCAATGGATTTGCCTGGTTCGGTGAAATGAGCTTCCTGAGTCTGAATGGAGCTGGCTGGGACAGCGAATGGAGCTGTCTGAGTATGTGAATTTAGCTGTCTGGGTCTGGGAAATGAATTTTCTGGGTCTGTGAATGGAGCTTTCTGTATCTGTGAATGGAGCTCTCTGAGTCTGCGAATGAAGCTGTCTGGGTCTGGGAAATGACGTGTCTGGGTCTGTGATTGGAGCTTTCTGGATCTGTGAATGGAGCGTTCTGAGTCTGTGAATGATGCTGTCTGTGTTTGTGAATGGAGCAGCCTGGATCATTGAAATGAGTTATCTGGGTCTTTGAATTGAGATGTCTGTGTCTTTGAATGGAGTTGCCTGAGTCTGTGAAATGAGTTGTCTGGGTCTGCGAATTGAGATGTCTGCGACTGTGAATGGAACTGCCTTGTTCTGTGAATGGAGCTGTTTGAGTCTGTGAATGGGGCATTCTGAGTCTAATAAGGAGCAGTGTGTATGTGAATGGAGCTGTCTCTGTCTAGGAAATGAGTTGTCTGGGACTTTGAATTGAGATGCCCGTTTCTGTGAATGCAGTTGTCTCAGTCTGTGAAATGAGTTGTCTGGGTCTGTGAATGGAGCTATCTGTTTCTGTGAATGAAGCGGTCTTGGTCTGTGAATGGAGGTTTCAGTGTCTGTGAAATGATCTGTCTGTCTCTTTGTTTTGAGATGGCCGTGTCTGTTAATGGAGCTGTCTAGGACTCTGAAATGAGCTCTCTGTCTCTTTGAATTGAGATGTCTGTGTCTGTTAATGAAGCTGTCTGAGTCTGTGAAATGAGTTGTCTGGATCTGTGAGTGGAGCTGTTTGGATTTGGCAATGGAGCTGTCTGTGTCTGTGAATGGAGCTGTCTGGGTCTGTGAAATGAGTTCCCTGTGTGTTTGAATTGAGATGTCCAGGTCTGTGAATGGAGCTTTCTGTTTCTGTGAAATGAGCTTCGAGAGACTGTGAATTGATATATATGCGTCTGTGAATGGAGATGTCTGAGCCTGTGAAATGAGTTGTCTGTGTCTGTGAACTGCGCTGTCTGGGTCTGAGAAATGAGCTGCAAGTGTCTTTGAATTGAGACGTCTCGGTCTGTGAATGGAGATGTCTGTGTTTGTGAAATGAATTGTCTGTGTCTGTGTCTGCGTCTTTGGATGGAGCTGTCTGGGTCCGTCAATTGAGCTTTCTTGATCTGTGAATGGAGATGTCTGAGTCTGTGAAATGAGTTGTCTGGGATTGTGAATTGCGGTGTCTGGATCTGTGAATGTAGCTTTCTGAGTCTGTGAATGCAGCTGTCTGTGTCTCTGATTGGAGCTGCCTGGGTCTATGAATGTAGCTGTCTGTGTCTGTGACAATGGCTTTCTGAGACTGTTAATGGAGCTGTCTGGGTCTTTGACTGGAGCTGTCTGTGACTGTGAAATGAGATTTCTTAGTTTGTTTATGGTGCTGTCTTGGTCTGTGAATGGAGATGTTTGTGTCTGGAAATCGAGCTTTCAGGATCGGTAAAATGAGCTTTCTGAGTCTTTAAATGGAGCTGCCCGGTCTTTGAAAGGAGCTTTCTGAGGCTGTATATAGTGCTGCCTGTGTCTGTGAATGGAGCTGTCTTGGACTGTTAAATGATCTTTCTGTGTGTGTATGGTGCTGTCTCGGTATCTGAATTGAGATGTCTGGGTCTTTGAATGGAGCTGTCTGAGTCTGTGAAATTAGTTGTCTGGGTCTGTGAATGGAGCTGTTTGTGTCTCTGAAATGAGTTATCTGGATCTGTGAGTTGAGCTGTCTGGATCTGTGAATGTAGCTGTCTGTGTCTGTGAATGGAGCTGTCTGGGTCTGCGAAATGAGTTCCCTGTGTCTTTGAATTGAGATGTCTGGGTCTGTGAATGGAGCTTTCTGTTTCTGTGAACTGAGCTTCAAGAAACTGTGAATTGGGGTGTCTGCGTCTGTGAATGAATCTGTCTGAGTCTGTGAAATGAGTTGTCTGTGTCTGTGAATGGCTCTGTCTGGGCCTGTGTAATGAGCTGCCAGTGTCTTTGAATTGAGATGTCTGGGTCTGTGACTGGAGATGTTTGTGTTTGTGAAATGAGTTGTCCGTGCCTGTGTCTGTGAATGGAGCTGTCTGGGTCCGTCAATTGAGCTGTCTTGATTTGTGAATGGAGATGTCTGAGTCTGTGAATTGAGTTGTCCAGGACTGTGAATTGTGCTGCCTGGATCTGTGAATGTAGCTTTCTGAGTCTGTGAATGAAGCTGTCAGTGTCTGCGAATGGAGCTGTCTGGGTCTGTGAGTGTAGCTGTCTGTGTCTATGAAAATGGCTCTCTGAGACTGTTAATGGAGCTGTCTGGCCCTTTGACTTGAGCTGTCTGTGTCTGTGAAATTATCTTTCTTAGTCTGTGTATGGTGCTGTCTTGGTCTGTGAATGGAGATGATTGTGTCTGGAAATGGAGCTTTCAGGATCGTTAAAATGAGCTTCCTGAGACTGTCAATGGAGCTGCCCGGTATGTGAAAGGAGCTTTCTGAGGCTGTATATGGTGTTGTCTAGGTCTGTGAATGGAGCTGTCTGTGTCTGTGAAATGAGTTGTCTGGGTCTGTGAATGGAGCTGTCTGGATCTGTGAATGGAGCTTTCTGAACCTTTGAATGGAGCTTTCTGTGTCTGAGAATGAGCCGTCTGGGTCTGTGGAATGAGTTGTCTGCGTCTTTGAATTGAGTTGTCTGGGTCTGTATATGCTGCTGTCTGGGGCTGTGAATGGAGCTATCTGGTGCAGTGAATGATGCAGTCTTGGTCTGTGTAATGAGCTGTCTGTGTCTTTGAATTGAGCTGTCTGTGTTTGTGAATGGAGCTGTCTTGGTCTGTGAATGGAGATGTCTGAGGCTGTATATGGTGCTGTCTGGGTATCTGAATTGAGATGTCTGTTTCTGTGAATGGAGCTGTCTGAGTCTGTGAAACAGTAGTCTGTGTCTGTGAATGGAGCTTTCTGAGTCTTTGAATGGAGCTGTATGTGTGTGAGAATGGAGTTGTCTGGGTCTGTGAAATTAGTTGTCTGCGTCTTTGAATTGAGTTGTCTGGGTCTGTATATGGTGCTGTCTGGGGCTGTGAATGGAGCTGTCTGGGCCTGTGAATGGAGATGTCTTGGTCTGTGAATGGAGATATCTGTGTCTGTGAAATGCGTTGTCTTTGTCTATGAATGGAGCTGTCTGATTTTTTGAATGGAGCTCTCTTTGTCTGTAAAATTCGTTTTCTGGTTCCTTGAATGGAGCCCTATGAATCTGTGAATGGTGCTGTCTGGGTCTGTGATTGGAGAGATCCGAGTCTCTGAGTCGAGATGTCTGGCTCTGTGAAATGAGCTTTAGAGACTGTGAATGGATCTGCTTGGTTCTGTGAAATGAGCTATCTGAGTCTGTGTATGGTGCTGTCTGGCTCTGTGAATGGAGCTGCCTGAGTCTATGAAATGAGCTTTCTGAGTGTGTATGGTGCTGTCTGGATATCTGATTTGAGATGTCTGGGTCTGCGAATGGAGCTGTCTCAGTCTGTGAAATTGGTTGTCTGGGTCTGTAAGTGGAGCTGTCTGAATCTGTGAATGTAGCTTTCTGAGTCTTTGAATGGAGCTTTCTGTTTCTGAGAATGGAGCAGTCTGGGTATGTGAAATTAGTTGTCTGCGTCGTTGTATTGAGTTGTCTGGGTCTGTATATGCTGCTGTCTGGGGCTGTGAATGGAGCTGTCTGTGTCTGTGAATGGAGCTGTCTGGGTCTGTGTAATGAGCTGTCAGGCTCTTTGAATTGAGCTGTCTTTGTATGTGAATGGAGATATCTGAATCTGCGAAATGAGTTGTCTGGGTCTATGAATGGAGTAATTGAATCAAATGCTATTAATTACAAGCATATAGACGTTAAATATAATAGGAGTGACAATCATAGCCCTGTTGTATTCCAGGAACAGATTCTCGAGTCCAACCATATGCTAGCATTTGTAGGACAGCTGCCAATGATCTATTGGCCTCTCTTCGTAAGGATTTTTCCAATCACGTGATGAGGCTAGCAGGTCAACCTAGGACCTGCCATTTCAAGCTTTGCAGTATCAATGCACAATGGCCCAGAAATTAGGATCGGGGGCTTGCCGCGTGTGTAAGCCCCTGATGTGCACTTACCTAGCGCGCCAGCCATTGTGCTCTCAGCGAGCGTGTAATTCTGTTTTCTTCAGGAGCAGTCCCGAGCTTCGTCTGAAGTCACGCCGCCCAGGAGTGCAGCCTACGCGAAGCGTCCAGCGTGGAGTGTAAGGGAGACATGCCCTGTGAGGTCGTATTAGCATAAGACACGCCCCCAATCTTTCTCACAAGCAACAAAGCCTTGTTCGTATCAAAAGCAGCATGCTGAGTTGGTTCTTTGTATTTTTATGAATCTTTTGTTAACGTTTGTAAAGTTTGAAATTCCTTTCAAGGAATGGGATGAATTTTAAATAGTTTTAAAGAGATTTGAAGCAATTTAAAGAGTTTTAGAAGCCCTGAAACATTTTTTTCATTCATTTTATTTAATTAGTAAAGTGAAATGGCTGGATTGAGCACAATGCACGTCAGTAAAAGAACTCAGAACTTCACTGACGATAACCTCAGCAATCTCCTCAGGGCTCCAGTCACGGGGAGGGAAAAGGCGCAGGAAACATTACAGTATCATCTTTTGCGCAATGCACCTCCTTGGAACCTCAGTCACAGATGCGAGGGGGGCAAATCATTCAATTGTTTAAATTTTCATTTTATTGACATGTTAAATGTTGTCTTTGATTTTTCATTGAAATGTATATTTCTGACTGAAAGGATTTGTAACCTTTTCGTTTAAACAGTACAGCCTGCAGTCACTTTGAAAAAAAATTCAACATTTATTGGAGCAAAAGTATTTTTACAGCAACAAATTAGAAAATAGCTAGTTTTCACATGCCCAGGCTTTGCTCCTTGAATCTCTTTATTGCACTAAGAAACCAAAAAAAGTTACTTTAAACTGTTTACAAAGTTTTTTCCAAACTATTTATGTTTGTGAATGTTTAAAAAGTTGAAAATAGGTAGTTAACATCTTCAATGTCTTAATTGCACTAAGAAACAAGGAAAAGTCACTTTAAACTGTTTACAAATTTTTTTCTGAACTATTCATGTTTACAAATGTTTGAAAAGTAGAAAATAGCTAGTTAACATTTGAAAGTTATAAACTATCTACATCAAAACTTAACCTGAAAATTGTTTGATGATGCAATAAAAGTTCACTGCTTCACTTTAAATTATGTCTGCTCCTTTCTTTGCTTTGCGGGGGGAGGGGTAGGTAAAAGGCAACACTACCTCGTGAAGGTTTTGGCTACTAGCAGTTCCCGAGCAGCCTTACTTTCGGCAGCACTTGGCTCCTCCCATCAGGCCTGACCACAGGCACATTGGCATTGCTTATGTCCTCCATTTCAGCAGGGAGCTCTTCTGCAGTGCTAAGGGTCAGTCCTTCCTGCAGGGCAAAGTTATACAAAGCACAACAGGCCATCACAATCCTTGCCACTTCCTGCTGAGAATACAGCAAGGTCCCCGCTGGCCTATCCAGGCACCGGAAGCATGATTTCAGAACTCCAATTGTCCTCTCCACCAATTAACGTGTGGACACTTGTGCCTGGTTGTATCTCTCCTGAGCCTCATTATTGGTCTTGCAGTACGGATTTATCAGCCATGGTCTTAGCGGGTAGCCCTTGTCACCCAATATCCATGCGGATCCTGGAGGTAATTTGCTGAGAGCATCATAAAAGTTAGAGTTACGGAGGACGAAGGAGTAATGATTACTTCCCCGGTGCACTACATTCACGTTTAGGATCCTGAGGTGCGCATCACATAATATCATTACATTCAATGAATGATGACCCTTCCTGTTGATGTATGTCACAGGTGCATCCAGTGGTGCCTTCAATGCAATATTTTGCATTGCATTACAAATGAATAATATATTGCAAAGTGATATTCAATTGCAATGTACAATTGCATTGTAAATGACTATTATATTGCAAAATGACATGCCATTGAAATGTTCTACTGCATTGCAACTTACAATTATATTACAAATGATATTCCATTGCAATGTTCAATATGGGAGGATAATTGAAAGTGGTCATTGTGGTTGAGGAGGATTATTTCCTGTGGCAGACAGCAGGGAAATTCCACTGTAATTAGCGCAATCGGACTTGTCACCTTTCTTGAAGATGGTCACGATTACAGCGTGGGCTAGCAGGATGTTTTCTGGTAGCAAATACCTTTGAGCTATGTCTATCTGTCTCTGTCTGTCTTTAAATATCTCTGTCTGTTTCTGTCGCTGTCTGTATCTCTGCCCGTATGTATCCCTGTCTCTATCTCTATGTATGTGTCTACCTTTCTCTTTCCCTTTTTCTCTGTCTCTGTTTCGCTGTCTCCATCTGTCTTTCAGACTGAGTCTTGTCTCTCTGTCTTCCTCTGTCTGTCTCCCTCTTTGTCTGTAGCTGTCGTTCTGAATTTCTCTTTCTCTTTGTATGTCGGTGTATCTCTGTTTGGTTGCTTGGGTCTCTGTTTGTCTCTTTCTATATCTGTCTCTCACTCTCTGGTTCTATCTCTCGCTCTCTGTCTCTACCTCTGATTCTCTCGCTCTGTTGTCTCTCGCAGTCTGAGTCTGACTCTGCTTGCCTCTGTATGACTGTCCATGGCTCTCCGTCCTTGTCTGTGTGTATGGTTCTGTAGGTCTGTCACTGTCTGTCTGTTTCTATGTATCTGTGTATCAATGTCCCCATCAGAATGTGTCTCCATCTGCAAGTTTGTTTTTCTGTGTTTGATTCGCTGCCTGTGTCTGTCTGTCTCTGTGTCTCTCTCTGGCTCTGTCTGTCTTTGTCTCTGTCATGTTCCGTCTCACTCCTTCTTTCTGTCAGTTGTTTTTGCTGTCTTTTTTTCTGTCCGTCTGTGCCCCTTTCTGTTTCTGTCTGTCTGTCTCCATCTATTTCAGTCTCTGCATCTACCACTGCCTGGCTCTCTCAACCGGAGTCTATTCCTCTCTCTGTCCGTCTATGCTCTGTCTGTCTGAGTTTCTCTGTCTCTGTCTATCTGTCTGTCTCTATATGTCATATTTCCTTCTCTCTGCCTATGTCTCTCACTCTGTCTGGCTCTGCATATCTATCTGTCTGTCGGTCTATCTCTGTCCATCTGTGTCGCTTTCTCTGTCTGTCTATCTCATTCTGTCTGTTTCTCTGTCATTGTCGGGTATTCGATATTCAGGAATGATACGCAAAAAGGAAAGGGAGGTGGGGTAGCATTACTTGTTCAAGAAGGGATTAATACAATTGTAATGAAGGATATTAGCTCTGATGCTGTGGAATCTGTATGGGTAGAATTGAGAAATACTAAGGGGAAAAAAACATTAGTGGGAGTGGTATATAGACATCCAAACAGTAAGGTGGAGGTTGGGGATGGCATTAAAAGGGAAATTAATGAAGCGTGCAATAAGGGCACAGCAGTCATCATGGGTGACTTTAATCTACATATAGATTGGGCGAACCAAATTAGTAACAATACTGTGGAGGAGGAATTCCTGGAGTGTTTACGGGATGGTTTCCTGGACCAATATGTCGAGGAACCAACCAGAGATCAGGCCATCTTAGACTGGGTATTATGTAACGAGAAAGGATTAATTAGCAATCTTGTTGTACGAGGCCCCTTGGGTCGGAGCGATCATAATATGATCGAATTCTTCATTAAGATGGAGAATGAAGTAGTTGACTCCTCAAAGTGTCCTCAATTTAAATAAAGGAAACTACGATGGTCTGAGGAGTGATTTGGGTAGGATTGAGTGGGGAATGACGCACAAACGGTTGACAGTGGATCGGCAATGGCAATTTTCAAAAACCGAATTGGTGAGCTACAGAATTTGTTCATCCCAGTTTGGCATAAAAATAAGACAAAAAAGGTGACTCAACCGTGGCTAACAAGGGAAATTAGGGATAGCATAAGATCCAAGGAGTGGACATATAAATTGGCTAGAAAAAGAAATAAACCTGAGGATTGGGAGAAGTTTAGGAGTCAACAAAGGAGGACAAAGGGATTAATTAAGAAAGGGAAAATAGATTATGAGAGTAAGCTAGCTGGGAACATAAAAACTGACTGTAAAAGCTTTTATAGATATGTGAAGAGAAAAAGATTAGTGAAGTCAAGCTTAGGTCCCTTACAGTCAGAATCAGGGGAATTTATAATGGAAAACAAAGAAATGGCAGACCAACTAAATACATACTTTGGTTCTGTCTTCACAAAGGAGGACACAAATAACCTCCCAGAGATGCCGGGGAACATACGGTCTGATGAAAGAGAGGAACTGAAAGAAATCAGTATTTGTAGGAAAATGGTGTTAGGAAAATTGATGGGACTGAAGGCCGATAAATCCCCAGGGCCTGATGGTCTACATCCCAGGGTAATTAAGGAAGTGGCCCTAGACATAGTAGATGCATTGCTGGTCATCTTCCAGAACTCGATAGTCTCTGGAACGGTACCCATTGATTGGAGGGTAGCTAATGTTACCACACTATTCAAAAAAGATGGTAGAGAAAAAGCGGGGAATTATAGACCGGTAAGCCTGACATCGGTAGTGGGGGAAATGCGAGAGTCTATTATAAAAGATGCAATAGCAGAGCACTTGGAAAGCAGTGACAGAATCGGACAAATTCAACATGGATTTACAAAAGGTAAATCATGCTTGACTAATCTACTGGAATTATTTGAGAATGTAACTGGTAAAATAGATAAGGGAGAACCAGTGGATGTGGTGTATTTGGACCTTCAGAAGGCTTTCGATAAGGTCCCACACAAGAGATTAGCGTGCAAAATTAAGGCACATGGGATTGGGGGCAAGGTGTTGACATGGATAGAGAAGTGGTTGGTGGACAGAAAGCCAAGAGTTGGAATAAACGGGTCGTTTTCCAAGTGGCAGGCAGTGACTAGTGGGGTACCGCAAGGCTCGGTCCTAGGACCCCAGCTGTTCACAATATATATTAATGATCTGGACGAGGGAATTGGATGTAATCTCTCTAAATTTGCAGACGACACAAAGCTGGGCGGGAGGGTAAGCTGCGAGGAGGATGTCGGGAAACTCCAGTACGATTTGGACAGGTTGGGTTATTGGGCAGAAACATGGCAAATGCAGTATAATGTGGATAAATGTGAGGTTACCCACTTTGGTGGCAAAAACAGGAAGGCACATTATTATTTGGATGGCAATAGATTGGGAGAAGGGGAAGTGCAAAGAGACATGGGTGTCCTTGTGCACCAGTCGCTGAAGGTAAGCATGCAGGTGCAGCAGGCGCTTAAGAAGGCAAATGGTATGTTGGCCTTCGTAGCAAGAGGGTTCGAGTACAGGAACAAGGATGTGTTGCTACAGTTGTACAGGGCCTTGGTGAGACCGCTCCTTGTGTATTTTGTGCAGTTTTGGTCACCTTACCTGAGGAAGGACGTTCTTGCCATGGAGGGAGTGCAGCGAAGATTCAGCAGGCTGATACCTGTGATTGCAGGATTGACGTCTGAGGAGAGATTTTGTCGATTGGGCTTACACTCACTGGAGTTTAGAAGATTGAGAGGGGATCTCATCGAAACATATAAAATTCTGTCAGGTCTGGACAGACTAGATGCAGGAAGGATGTTTCTGATGGCCGGTGAGTCCAGAACCAGGGGTCATAAACTAAGGATAAGGGGTAAGCCATTTGGGACCGAAATGAGGAGGAATTTCTTCACCCAGAGAGTGTTGAACCTGTGGAATTCTCTTCCACAGAGGGCGGTGGAGGCTAGTTCATTAAATATATTCAAGAAACAGTTGGATATATTTCTTGAGGCTAAAGGGATCAAGGGATATGGGGAAAAGGCAGGGACAGGGTACTGAATTTGGATGATCAGCCATGATCACATTGAATGGCGGAGCAGGCTCGAAGGGCCGAATGGCCTACTTCTGCTCCTATCATCTATGTTTCTATGTTTCTATGTCTATTCTCTATCTCTCTGTCAGTTTCTGTCGCAGTCTGTGTCCCGAACGCTGTCATTCTGTCATTAACTGCCTGTTTCTTTCACTGCCTACCTCTGTCTGTTTCTTTGACCCTCTCTGTCTGTCTATATATCTCTGTTTTTCTGTCTGTATCTGTCTGCCTCTCTGTCTGTGTCTCTCTGTCTGTCTGTTCCTCTCTGCCTGTATCTGTTCGCACATGTCTCTGTCTCTGTCTTTCTCTCTATCTCTCTCTCTGGTTCTCTCCCTCTGTATTCGGTTGACGTGTTGTATTAGAGCATGGTGCTGTATTAATTTAAGGTGCTGCATTATTTTAGGTAATGTATTCGTTTGAGGGTGTGTAATAGTTTGACGAGCTGTATTAGTTTGAGGTATTGCATTAGTTTGATGGGCTGTATTAGATGGAGGGTCTGTATTATTTGAGGGGCTTTATTAGTTTGAGGAGCTCTATTAATTAGAGGTAATGTATTAGGTTGAGGGTCTGTATTAGTTTGAGGTACTGTATTAATTTGAGGTGCTATATTAGTTTGAAGTACTGTTTTAGTTTGAGGGGCTGTATTAGATTGAGGTGTTGTATTAGTTTGAGGGGCTGTATTAGATTGAGGTACTGTAATAGTTTAAGAGACTCTTTTACTTTTGAGGAGCTGTATTAGTTTGAGGTGCTGCATTAGTTTGATGGGCTGTATTAGTTTGAGGGGCTGTATTATTTGAGGGGCTTTTTTAGTTTAAGGGGCTGTATTAATTTGAGGGGGTGTATTAATTTGAGGTACTGTATTAGGTTGAGGGGTTGTATTAGTTTGAGGTACTATATTAGTTTGAGGGTCTGTATTAATTTGATGTAATGTATTAATTTGATGTGCTATATTAGTTTGAGGTAGTTTTATTTTGTGGGTGTGTATTAGATTGAGGTGCTGTATTAGTTTGAGGCGTTGTATTAGATTGAGGTACTGTATTAGTTTGAGGTACTGTTATAGATTTGAGTAGCTGCATTAGTTTGAGTGGCTGCATTAGTTTGATGGGCTTTATTAGTTTGAGGGGCTGTATTATTTTTGGGGTTTTATTAGTTTGACGGGCTGTATTATTTTTAGGAGCTGTATTAGTTTGAGGTACTGTATTATTTTGAGGGTCTGCATCAGTTTGAGGTAATGTATTAATTTGATGTGCTATATTAGTGTGAGATACTGTTTTAGTTTAAGGGTGTGTGTTAGGGTGAGGTGCTGTATTAGTTTGAGGGATTGTGTTAATTTGAGATACTTTATTAGTTGAGATATTGTTTTCATTTTGAGGAGCTGTATTAGTTTGACTGTCTGTATTAGTTTGATGGGCTGTATTAGTTTGATGGCTGTATTATTTGAGGGGCTTTATTAGTTTGAGGGGCTGTATTAGTTTGAGGGGCTCTATTATTTTGAGGTACTGTATTAGTTTGAGATATTGTATTAGTTTGAGGTACTGTGTTAGTTTGATGCGCTGTATTATGTTGAGTTACTGTATAAGTTTAAGGGCTGTATTAGTTGAGGTACTCTATTATTTTGAGCGGCTGTATTGGTTTCAGTGCGATGTATATGTTTGAGTGGCTGTATTAGTTTGAGGTACTGTGTTAGGTTAAGGGGCTGAATTAATTTGAGGGGCAATATTAGTTTGAGGGGCTGTATTAATTTGAGGTCCTGTATTAGTTTGAGGGGCTGCATAAGTTTGCGGTACAGTATTAGTTTGAGGGGCTGTATTAGTTGCAGTTACTACAATAGTTTGAGGTGCTATATTAGTTTGAGGTTCTGTTTTAGTTTGAGTAGGTGTATTATATTTAGGTGCTGTTTTAGTTTGAGGGGCTGTATTAGATAGAGGTACTGTATTAGTCTGAGGTACTGTTTCAGTTTGAGGAGCTGTATCAGTTTGATGGGCTGTATTAGTTTGAGGGGCTGTATTAGTTTGAGGGGGTGTATTACTTTAAGGGGCTGTATTACTTTGAGGTGCAATATTAGTTTGATAATGTATTAATTTGATGGGCTATATTAGTTTGAGGTACTGTATTAGCTTGAGGGGCTGTATTAGTTTGAGGGGCTGTATTAGTTTGAGGTGCTGCAATAGTTGATGATGCTATATTAGTTTGAGGTACACTTTTAGTTTGAGGGGCTGTATTAATTTGGGGGGCTGTATTAGTTTGATGGGCAGTAATATTTTGAGGGGCTGTATTATTTGAGGAGTTTATTAGGCTAAGTGGCTGTATTAATTTGAGGTACTGCATTCGTTTGAGGTACTGTATTAGTTTGAGGGGCTGTATCAGTTTGAGGTACTGTATTAATTTGAGGGGGTGCATTACGTTGAGGTGCTGTATTTGTTTGAGATACTGTTTTAGTTTTGAGGATCTGTATTAGTTTGAGGGGCTGTATTAGTTTAAGGGCTATATTAGTTTGAGGTACTGTATTAGTTTGTGGGGCTGCATTACTTTGAGGGGCCGTATTAGTTGAGGCTCTGTATTAGTTAGAGGGGCTGTATTAGTTTGAGGGGCTCTATTAGTTTGAGGGTCTGCTTTAGTTTGATTAGCTGTATTAGTTTGAGGGGCTGTAATATTTGAGGGTTGTATTATTTTGAGGTACTATATTAGTTGAAGGGCAGTAGTAGTTTGATGTAATGTATTTGTTTCCGGTGCTGTATTAGATTCAGTGGCACTATTCTATTGGAGGGCTGCATTAGTTTGAGGTACTGTATTAGGTTAAGGGCTGTTTGTGTTTGCGGTACTGTATTCGTTTGCGGCACGGTATTAGTTTTAGGGGCTCTATTAGTTTGTGGGGCTGCATTAGTTTGAGGTGCTGTATTTGTTTGAGGGGCTCTAATTTTTTGAGGGGCTGTATTAGTTTGATGGACTCTATTACTTTCAGCGACTGTATTAGTTTGAGGGCACTATTAGTTTGAGGGGCTGTAATAGATTGAGGTTTTGTGTTAGTTAAAGGGCTATAGTAGTTTGAGGTACTGTATTAGGTTGAGGGGCTCTATTAGTTTGAGGGGCTGTATTAGTTTGAGGGGCTGTTTTAGTTGAAGGGGCTCTATTTGTTTGAGGGGCTGTATTAGTTTGAGGTACTGTATTTGTTTCAGGTGCAGTATTTGTTTGAGGGGTTCTGTTAGTTTGAGGGGCTGTATTAGTTTAAGGGGCTCCATTAGTTTAAGGGGCTGTATTAGTTTGAGGTATTGTATTTGTTTGAGGGGCTCTATTCGTTTGAGGGGTTGTATTAATTTGAGGTGCAGTATTAGTTTGAGGGGATTTTAGTTTGAGGGGCTGTCTTAGTTTGAGGGGCTCTATTAGTTTGAGGGTCTCTATTATTTTGAGGTACTGTATTAGTTTGAAGGACTGTATTAGTTTGAGGGGCTGTATTAGTTTGAGGGGCTGTATCAATTTGAGGGTGCTGTAGCAGGTTGAGGTACTGTATTAGTTTGAGGGGCTGTATTAGTTTGAGGGGCTTTATCAGTTTGAGGGTGCTGTATTAGTCTGAGGTACTGTATTAGTTTGAGGGGCTGTATTACTTTGAGGTACTGTATTAGTTTTATGGTCTGTATAATTGGGTGGGGCTGCATTAGTTTGAGGGTCTGTATCAGTTAAGAGATACTGTATTAGTTTGAGGGGCTGTATTAGTTTGAGATATTGCATTAGTTTGAGTTACTCTATTAACCTGAGGGTCAGTATTAGATTGAAGGGCTGTATCAGTTTGAGGGTGCTGTATTAGTATGAGGTACTGTATTAGTATGAGGGACAGTTTAAGTTTGAGGGACTGTATTAGTTTGAGGATCGATCGGCACAAATTCCCCACTTTAACTGTTTAACTAAATGGCCACAGATGAGGCAGACAGCCCCATCCCAGAGTGCAGCCGAGCAGCCCTGAGAGGACACCCTACCATTTGGAATTTAATTACTCAATGGCCACAGTAGAGTGAAGGGCATCACCGAAACAATGTGAGGTCTAGAGATGGGCCTGGTTGAGTTTGCAACAGCAACCACATTGCTGGGAGAATACAGCTGGCAATTTTCATTAGTTAATTCATATGATCAGAATTCTCCGGTCTTTGGGGTTTTCAATTTCAATCTCAGCACTAAATATATTCCATCACAACAGGGAATTAAATCGGCTGTCGTCATCTGCTTGTTCATTTTTTATAAGTAGCATTTTCAGCGATTTTGCAACCTCAATTTCCCCGTGGAGAACCCGCAGGGTATAAAGGAATGGCACTGGGAATGTCACGCCTCAGAGTTTAATTCAGAGAGATTGCCTGCAGCACGAAGGGACACATCACTTCACACAGAAAATGCTTGAAACATTTTACAGTGTGGCGAAAATATACTATGTAATCATTGCCGTCATTGGTGTTCCTGGTAAGTGACAAT
Source organism: Somniosus microcephalus (assembly GCF_052327205.1). Lineage (NCBI taxonomy): Eukaryota > Metazoa > Chordata > Chondrichthyes > Squaliformes > Somniosidae > Somniosus > Somniosus microcephalus. The sequence goes on along the minus strand of NW_028225186.1, from coordinate 22,168,390 downwards.
AACCATTGAAGTTGTGTAAATCTGTGTGTGAGCTGGTCTCTGGTTTTGCTCTGTGACTGATAATGTTACATCCTGATCTAGCGGTCACCATTATACAGACACCTGAACAGTGATAACATTTCGTTTAATCAAATCTCCTGAATTACTCACTGGCACGTTATTAAGTTATTTTCTTTATTGCAATATTATGTACTGTAGAAACAGACCTCAGTGTAAGCAACACTCTGAGAGAAGGTATCAGTGGAAGAGACTGTCACTGCAGAAGTACTGAGTGTGGGTCACTAACTGGAGTGGAACATCTGACCCCAGTGGTAATGTATTACTGGGAGTATCTGTCACTGTGGAACTGTTCTGAGTGTGGGTCACTAACAGGTGTGGAGCACCTGACCCCAGTGGCCATGTTTTCTGGGAGTGTCTTTCACTGTAGAATTTTACTGAGTGTGGGTTACTAATTGGAGTGGATCACCTGACCACAGCAGCCATGTATTACTGGGAGTGTCTGTCACTGTAGAACTGTACTGCGTGTGGGTCACTAACTGGAGTGGAACACCTGACCCCATTGGCCATGTATTACTGGGAGTGTCTGTCACTGTAGAATTGTACTGAGTGTGGGTTACTAAACGGAGTGGATCACCTGACCATAGTGGCCATGTATTACTGGGAGTGTCTGTCACTGTAGAACTGTCCTGAGTGTGGGTCACTAACCAGAGTGTAAAACCTGACCCCAGTCGCCATGTATTACTGGGATTGTCTGTCACTGTTGAAATGTACTATGTGTGCGTCATCAACCGGAGTGGAACACCTGACCCCAGTGGCCATGTACTGGAAGTATCTATCACTGTAGAACTGTCCTGAATGTGGGTCACTAACCGGACTGGAACAATTCGGTTACAATTTGAAACTATTATTTTAGTTAACTGATCTCTCCCCTTCATGGAGCTGCATTCGTGTTTTCCGACTGAAATTAATGGCAAAGGGGAAGGTTTTTGCAGTTGGTTGAAAAAGTTTGGTTATAAGCATAGGAGACGATGCAACGAATGTTAACGAGATTGATTCCTGGGATTGCCAGGGTTAGATGCTGAGAGGTTGCTTCCCCTGGCTGGAGTGTCTAGAACTAGGGGCATAGTCTCAGGGTAAGGTGTAGGCCATTTAAGATTAAGATGAGAAGGATATTCTCAGAGGGTTGTGAATCTTTGGAATTATCTGCCCCAGAGGCCGGTAAATGCTGAGTCTTTGAGTATATTCAAGACTGAGATAGATGGATGTTCGGACTCCAGGGGTAGCAAGGGATATGGAGATCGGGCAGGAAAGTGGAGTTGAGGTCGATGATCAGCATTAATAAATTGATAAAAATGCAATGTATAGGGCAATGCTGCAATAAATAAAACACTTCAATATCCGCAATGATTAAATTAACTGATGAAATTGATTAATTTGTACTCAAGTATTGAGAAATCCATAGAATTTACAATACAAAACAGGCCATTTGGTCCGCCTAGGTTATGCCAGAAGTAATGCTCCACAGGAGACTCCTCCCACCCCTCTTCATCTAACCTTATCAGCATAACTTTCTAATGCTTTCTACCTCGTGTGCTTCTCTCGCTTCCCCTTAAATGCATCTCTGCTATTCGCCTCAATTACATCAAGTTGTAGCGAGTTCCACTTTTTAACCAATCTCTGAGTAATGGAATTTCTCCTCAATACCGTATTAGAATTATTAGTGACTATCTTTTGTCGATAATCACCAATTTTCCACACACGTTATTCTTCCTACCCAAATGCAGCACTTCTCACTTAGATATATTGAAATTAATTTTCCATTTAAACATCCATTCTGCAAGTTTATTAATGTCTTCAGGTATTGTGCTGCATTCTTCCTCTGTATTAACTGTATACCCAATTTGGAGTCATCTGCAAATTTAGAATTTGTGCTTCTGCTTCCCGAATCAATATCGTTTATGTAAATGGTGAACAACAGTGATCCCAACGCCGATCCTTTTGGAACATCACTTCTCACCACCCACCTATCTGAGTAAATAACTTTATCCACTACTCCCTATTTGCTGTTCTTGCAGCCATCTTGCTATCCATTCTGCTGCTTGTCGCCTAACGCCACTTGTTCAGTGATTCAGTCTGTTATGTAATACCTTATCGAATGGCTTTAAAAAAATCAATGTATATTACATCTACTGCATTAACCTTATTTACTCTTTCTGATACTTATTCAAAGGATTCATTAAGGTTACTCACGCAAGATATTCCAAAAGGGGTGCAGGAACAGAGGGACCTGCGGGTACATGTACAAATATCGTTCAAGATGACAGGTCAGGTTGAGAAAGCAGGTAAAAAAGCTTAAGGGAATCTGAATTTATAAATAGAGGCTTAGAGTGCAAAAGCGTGGAAAGTATGAGTAATATTTATAAAACGTTGGCCTTGAAATTCACTGTGGCCCCGCCAGCTGGCTAGCGCCCAAAAGTTAGCACTGGGCGCAGAGCCAGTTGCGATCGTCAGATATTCAGTTTCTGTGCCCCAAGTCAGAACCGGGCGCTGAATTTCAGCGCTCTAGGCGCCCCTGCGCCACCCGCTGTGGAGCGGCAGGCTGCGGTACTGCAGGCCTCCTCCTTCTCTTAAGGGGGAGGTGCCTGCCACGGGGAGATCGCCACTGGATAGTGCCGGCAAATGAGCCCGGCACCACGGAGAAGTGCCGGGTTCACGGAAAGCAGCCGGCAATGCCGCGGGGGGGTTGGTGGAGGAGGCCGGGGAAGGAGGTGTGGGCAGGCGGCCGCCGAAAAAGCGGCCGGCCACACCTCCACCTTAAAGCGCCCCAATAAGGCTACAGTACGGCCCCGTTTTCTGGTCGCTCTTCGCGGCCGCTGTGGAAGAGGCGGCCGCAACTAAGTATGGGGATCGTGCCGGTATCGGGGCAGAACCGGGGCACTGCGCACACCGATGACGTCATCGGTGCCGGCGCAGCGCTAACGGCTACCGCCGCCATTACTGCTGAGCTGAATATCAGCGCAAACTCCTGTATTGACGCAGAAGCCCTCTTTAGGCGGTAACTGGCCACAAAGCTGCCAGCGCCTTAATGAATTTCTAGGCCATTGGTTCGGCCACAACTGGAGTATTGTGTCCAATTCTGGGCACCGCACTTTAGGAAGGGCATGAAGGCTTTAGAGGGGGTGCAGAAAAAACTTACAAGAATATTTCCAGGGATGAGAGGCTGCAGTTATGTCGATATACTACAGAAGCTGGGGTTGTTCTCCAGGGCCCCAAACACTCTTTCCCAGTGAAACAGCGAATTACTTGTATTTCTTGCAATTTATTATACTGTATTCACTGCTCACGATGCAGTCTCCTCTACACTTGGGAGATGAAACGCAGACTGGGTGACCGCTTTGCGGAACACCTCCAGTCAGTCTGTAAAGTTGACCCCCGAGCTTCCGGTCGCCTGTTACTTGAATTCTCTGCTCCACTCCCACTCTGATCTCTCTGTCGTCGGGCTCTTACACTGTTCCAATGAATTTCCACGTAAGCTCGAGAAACAACACCTCATCTTTCGATTAAACACTTTAGAGCCTTCTGGACTCAACATCGAGTTCAACAATTTCAGACCATATCCTCTGCCCCAATTTTTTTTATTTCGCTCTCTCACATTGCATCTCTCGATCAATCTGCCATTGACATTTAAACTTCATCTAGAGCAATCTTTTGTTTCTTAATTTGTCCCACTGCCATCTCCTTTTGCCTTGCACGATCATCCCTTTTCTCTTTAGTCTCCCCTGCCTTCCATCCTATCACAGACCTTCCATTTTGTTATTTCCTCCCCTCCCCCCTTACCCTGCCCCAACACTAACTTAAAAACCTTTTCCATCTTCAGCTTTTTCCAGTTCTGACAAAGGGTCAGCGACCTCAAACGTTAACTCTGTTTCTCTCTCTACAGATGCTGCCTGACCCACTGAGGGTAGCCAGCATTTTCTGTTTTTAAATCAGAGGCTGCCCGCCTCATTATAATGGCCTAGAACTCTGCACTCACCCTGCACGCTGACATCTAAAGCCCGGGCCTGCTTGCATTTCCTGTGACAGGCCCGGCTCAGATGTCAGCGCGCAGTGCTCACCTGATCCAGCGGCGTAGGTAGTGTGATCTGCTGGCTGGGATCAGGTGAGCACTGCTCAACGAATCAGGGAAGGGGAAGGTTCATTTATGAGTTTGAGAGTAAGAACTGTCAAACTCATGAAAACTACGGGGGCCCAAAACACTACTTAAACTTTAAATAAAAATTTAATAAACATCCCAATCCTTAAATTAAGTATAAATAAGTTAAAAAAAATAATTTAAACAATAATTTTTTTTTTGAAAATTTTTTTTTTTTAATGAAAAGTGTCTAAAACCAAACTTGCCTTATTGTAGATTCTTTAAAATAATAAACCTGTCGAAAAAAAAATTCTAAATTGCACTAAAACAACACTTACCTGTAAAAATAAATACTTACGTGTGCTTTTTACAAGCGTAAAGACCGGAGGCATTTAGACATGCGCAAATCCCCCAAAACAGAGGAAATCCAAGACGCACGCGCTGCCCCCTACAGCGCACGCACTAACCTCTTCACCTCTTGGGTCAGAGGAGAGGAAATGCTGGTTTTCAGCACATGCGCTGTGCATGCTGAAAACCGGCATTTCCTCCGGCCAGATGCGTGAGTACCCCTTCCGTACTCACGTGTTTGGGGACGAATTACTGCCCCAATATTTAAATTGCCAACCCGCCTCCTGGGAGCAGTACACAGCCCGCCCCCTGTCCCGTCTCCGTTAAATTCGGAAACGGGCGGGTTGGAGGCAGGTTGTGGTCGGGACGATATTGTTCAATTTTCACCTCTGACCCAAACACAACCCGCCAGTATTTGGGGTGTTAAAATCCCACCCCAGTGGGCTCAGATACGGAGAATGTCTGATCAGTCATTTCCAGTCTCTTTTCCCTTCTGTGTTTTACAGTGAACTTGCTGGCGATTGTGATCCTGTCCCGGGGAAAGTGTGGGCTCTCCACCTGCACCACTCGTTATCTGCTGTGCATGGCAGCGGCGGATCTCCTGCTCGTTGTCACTGAGGTCATACTGGACCAGATCAGAGGGTATTATTTCCCAAGTTCTTTCCTGTCCATCACCCCTGTGTGTCGTGTTCTCTTTGTCCTGTCCGCTGTAGCCACAGACTGTTCTGTCTGGTTCACCGTCACTTTCACCTTTGATCGATTTGTGGCCATTTGTTGCCAGAAGCTGAAATTTAAATATTGCACCGAGAAAACTGCGGCTGTGGTTCTCAGAACAACCTGCATTCTGTTTTGTTTAACAAACGTTCCCTTCTACTTTGTATTTCAACCCTCGGTGATAATCGACAATGTGCCGTGGTTCTGTGATACAATCGCAAGCTATTTTACTGATCCCGGGTGGAAGGGATTTGACTTGTTTGATATGGTTTTCACCCCATTGCTCCCATTTGCTTTAATTCTTTTGCTCAACGCTCTGACAGTCAGACACATTTTAGTGGCCAGTCGGGTCCATAAGCGACTGAGGAGTGAAAACAAGGGAGAGAATGGCAGAGACCCAGAGATGGAGAGCAGAAGGAAGTCTGTGATTTTACTCTTCACCATATCCGCCAGCTTCATACTGCTGTGGCTGGTCTTTGTTATAGAATTCTTATCTTATTCAATTGCAGGAGCAGATCCCCATTATTACACTCTTTCTTTATATATCTTTAGACTAGTCAGATTTATGCTGTGGGATTTAAGTTGCTGCACAAACACATTTATTTATGCGGTGACCCAGTCCAAGTTCAGAGAGCAGGTGAAGAGCGTGGTGAAATATCCATTTACCCCAATTAATCAGTTCATTAATAATCAGAACAACTGAGCACAGCCCAGAGGCGGCTCCCAGTATTTCCAGCCCAGGAATGTAATATTCAGCCCCAGACTGCAACCCACTGAATTACTCCAGCAACCCCTGGAGGTCTGAAGATATAGCCAGCGGCGGGGAGAGTACTGTGGTAGGACTTGTCACAGTTTCTGACTGACAATTCCCACATTTTCTTTCGGGACAGGAACACTGGTTTGCTGCATTCTGTCTGAGCTCTTCTGTAAAGAGTCCCTTCAGCTATTGAGGGCAGCAATACATTCGCAGCTTCCAGAGTAAGAGCCTGTTCAATAGGTGGGCAGACAGAGCTGGGCTGCAGTCCAGATGATTATATTACATGGAATATGCAGCTCACAAAAATGCCATTAGGCCCAATCAGTCTCTGCTGGTGTTTATGCTCCGCAACATTCTCCTCCCATTGCACCTACCTCATCTCAGCCGCTCAAGATATCATTCTATTCCCCTTTCTCTCATTTACTCGTCTAGTTTCCTTTTGAAAGAATCTAACCACTCTCTGAGTAAAGAAATTGCTCCTTATTTCCCTATTGGATTTATTAGGAACTATCTTGCGTTCATGACCCCAAGTGTTGCATTCCCACAAGTGTAATATTGAGTTAGAAAGGTGTCAGTGTTATAAATATGTACTGGTTATTGTTGATGTATTTAGTAAGTGGATTGAGGCCTACCCGAGTACGGATAACAAAGCCTCCACTGTTGTAAAAGTTTTAATGAGAGAAATTATTCCAAGGTACGGAATTCCAAACCCATTAAGTTCAGACAACGGCCCTCACTTTGTGCGTCTGGTAAACAAGGTGTTCTGCACTCAAATGGGCATCCAACAGCAGCTACAGCTACAGGCCACAGGCCGCCGGACTGGTCGAGCGGGCTAATCAGACCTTGAAAAATAAACTTGCCAAATTACAGGCCGAGACGGGAACTACATGGCTCAAATTACTCCCCGTGGCCTTGTTCCAAATACGTACTATCACGGCTGGTGCCACCCCAACTGCTGCCAATGTAGAGGGAAAGAGTGCTTGGGTCCACCTCCACCACTGTAAAATTGTCAGTAATGCTATGCCTAAAACTTAAAGAATGCTAACCTCTCTTGCTTCCAAGAAGTCTCTCCCTAAACAGACGTGCCGCGCCGACCAGCCATGCAGGCGTCACTGTGGATCCTCTCTATCAGTGCCCTGATCACCCTTGGAATAACTCAACGGCCCAGAAGGTGGACATGCCGGCGGAACCAACCCAAGCGGGTACTCCACCTATGCCACGGAGACGTGCTTCTGTGCAATGATGATAACCCAGACGGGTTCAGGAAATGGAACGTGATCAACTGGGACACCTACATTGGGCTTATTAGACAGCCCCGCCGCTCGCTAATGCTGAGATACATACACAGAGGAACATTGCCATGCCATTGGACCAAGTATAAATTTGATTACGTCTGTCAACACCAGGTGACCAAGTCTGTTACTGCAGGACCATGCAACCGAACTATCGATACCAAAGGACAAAGCTGTAATCCAAAGTCCAACCAGGAAAAGAAAAGAAATGGACTGCTCATAAGCAGCTTCGACTATTCGAGGGTAGACGGTATCCTCACAAAGAGACATGAACGAGATCTCCAACACACTTTCCCTGAAGAAACCCCGACGGGCAACCTATTCCTCCAGACTCACGCAGCCATATACTCACTAGAGTCAATTGTTTGTTATCCGCCCCTGATATCTGTTGAGGGGGTGTTTGCCCTAACCCCGGTTATTGTTCCCCCGGACTTTCTTTTAGATGCTCACCTTCTCCCTCCCACAAACAATATAACAATACCCTATACCTTAACCCCGCCCACCAATTGCCTGAAACTAAGCAGGAACCCTGGTGGCTATGAGAATTGTTGGAATGGGACGGGCTATGGTTGTAGGTCAGTTTGGGTTAAGCAGAACTACACCTGCTTGGTGACACGCTGCCTCCACCATCAGTGTACGATAGGAACAGACACCGATAGCTGCACATGTGAGCAATCCGTATGTGTGTCAATAACCGAAGGAGTACAAGCTTTATGTGGAGAAGGGGATGGGACAACTCTGAAGGTAGGGGGGGAAACCTTTATGCTAGCAAAAATAGCTAATACCCAGCCTACTGATACTCGTGAGATCCAAGGTTTTGACTATTTCCTTCCCCCGAGCCATTTAAGCACAAGGCAGAAACACGTATACGTGATATATACCAAACCAGGCTACTTTTTCTTGAGCCAAGGAAAAGCCACTAATTTCATGGTAGTAGATACCGCCCCCCAGACGGTAGCCGTCGCTACCTTAACCCCTACCACAGTACCCTGCCCCTCCCAATGGACATCCCACCGAAAAATAGTAGTCAGGGCAGCCTCGAAAGAGTTTTGCTCCAAGTGGAAAGATCCTGAATCCCTAGGAGGACACGGAACCTCTATAGGATATGGATTTGCTGGCCTGTTCTCTATAGGCTATATTGGAGCCTATCTGGCCGCCAATAACCGGAACTACCTTATCTGTGGCCTCACCATCCTGGGTAATGCTACCATGGGGGCCCTCGACGCAGTCACTAAAGAATTGTCGGAACTCAGATTATTCGCTATGCAAAACAGATATGCCCTAGACTACCTGCTGGCCCGAGAAGGTGGTGTCTGTGCAATAGTAAAAGGTAAATGCCTTATGGGAGTCCGAGACCAGACAAAGAACATCACCCGCTTTATCTCTAAGATAAGGGAACAAATGGATAATATGAAGGAAGCAAGTAACTGGGGAGATTGGGGATTTGGAAGATGGTATGACTAGTTGATAAATATGGCTATGTACCTAATAGTTGCAATCGCCTGTATTTTTATTGGACTAGCAATCATGAAATGTGTGCTAGGAAGAATGCAGCTAGCTTTGGAAAAAGTAGGTAGCCCGAAGATGTTAATGGTAAGACTGACCAATGAATGTGAAATGAAGGAAGTAAAGTACGATGACAATGAAGAATTTGATCGACTAAATAAGATAGACGTAACCGAATAACGGTTGGTTATCATAGAACGATAAAAGGAGGGAATGAGAATACCAAGGTCAAGGAAATAGAAACAAGAAACTGTGAAGGCAGTAAGAAGTAAAATAAAAAGGCTAAACTGATCTTTGGCTGCTAATATGGCTGGCGCCCACAATGTTACACCTTGCTGTTAGAAACAATGTAAGGCAGAGTGCAGAAGTTATACAGACAATAGGCGATCAGAAAACACATTACCGTGATTGCAAACGCATTACCATAATGTTTAGGTGATCGGGAGCCCATTACCAGGATATTTATATAACTGTAACCCATTCAGTAAAATGTGACTTCTTTATTTCAAACTGCCAGGCCAGGAAATCAAATTAACTGTATACGTGCACAGCTTGGGATTGGTGCAGACTGTACGATGTGTTAATGTCTTCTTAAATGCAAGTATAATAATGTAACACACTGTAGGACAAACTGCTTGCTCTGTTGGATTCGCAGACTCTTGCAGGAGTCGGTGTCGATATATCAGAGTAAGACTCCACGGATAATACATCGTTTGAATTCTCCAGTTGTTCGCCTCAGTGTTTACTGAACCAGACTGAGGGTAAAAGAATCGGTTCTAACAAATATTTCCAGCAGTTTCTGTTTTTATTATTGGTTAAAATCCTGGGGAATATTTTCCTTTATTAGGCGGCAGGTGGTTAAGAAGGCAAATGGTATCTTGGCCTTCATAGCGAGAGGGTTTGAGCACAGGAACAGGGATGTCTTGCTGCAGTTGTACAGGGCCTTGGTGAGACCACATCTTGAGTATTATGTGCAGTTTTGGTCGCCTTATCTGAGGAATGATGTTCTTGCCATGGAAGGGGTTCTGCAAAGATTCACCAGGCAGATAGCTGGGATGGCAGGAATGATGTATGAGGGGAGATTGTGTCGATTGGGCTTATACTCACTGGGGTTTAGAAGAATGAGAGGGGATCTAATTGAAACGTATAAAATTCTGACAGGACTGGACTGACTAGATGCAGGAACGATGTTCCCGATGGTCGGTGAATCCAGAACCACGGGTCACAGACTAAGGGATAAGCCATTTAGGACAGAGATGAGGAGGAATTTCTTCATCCAGCGAGTGGTGAACCTGTGGAATTCTCTACCACAGAAGGTAGTAGAGGCCAATACATTAAATATATTCAAGAAGGAGTTGGATATATTTCTTAAGGCTAAAGGGATCAACGGTTATGGGGAGAAAGCAGGGACCAGGTACTGTATTTGGATGATCAGCCATGATCTCATTGAATGGTGGAGCAGGCTCGATGGGCCGAACGGCCTACTCCTGCTCCTATCTTCTATGTTTCTATGTTTCTATTAGCCAAGGCATAGAATTCAAGAACAGTCTGATTATGTTTGAACAGTATAAAACACTTGTTAGGCCACAGCTAGAGTACTGCAGACAGCTTTGGTCACCACAGTACAGGAAAGATGTTATTGCACTAGAGAGGGTACAGAGGAGATTTACTAGGATGTTGCCAGGACTGGAAAATTTTAGCTATATGTAAAGATTGGATAGGGTTGGGTTGTTATCTTTGGAGCAGAGGAGGTGGAGTGGAGACATAATTGAGGTGCATAAAATTCTGAGGGGCCAAGATACAGTGGATAGGAAGGAGCTATTTCCCTTAGCAGAAATGTCAATGATCAGGGGCGTAGATTTAAAGTAACTGGTAAAATGATTAAAGAGGAGTTGACAAGAACCATTTTCACACAGAGAGTGGAGCGGATCTGGAAGTCACTACCGATCGCATTAATAGAAAGCACTATGGACACGTACTTGAAGTGCTGTAACCTACAGGGCTACGGACCCAGAGCTGGAAAGTGGGATTAGGCAAAATATCTTTTTTTCGTCCGGCAAAGACACGATGGGCCGAATGGCCTCCTTCTCTGGCGTAAAATTTCTGTATTTCTATGATCACTGCCCTTAATCTTCCAGGGAATACAAGCCTTGATTATGTGATCTCTGCTCATAGCCTAACCCTTGGAGCCCTGGTAACACACTCGTGAATCTGCACCACACTCCCTCCAAGGTCAATATATCCTTTCTAAGGTGCAGTGCGCAGAACTGTACACAGTGGCCTAACCAGGCCTCTGCACAGCTGTCACACAACTTCCTTCCATTTATATTGTACAGGGCAGTTGTCTAATAGTTTGCACAGGTCATTTCACTGTTGAAAGGTTACATTTGCGCAGCTGCGATGGCCGAGTGGTTAAGCCGTTGGACTTGGAAATCCACTGGGGTTTTCCTGCACAGGTTCCAGCCCTGCTTGCAGCGGTTCTTTATTTTATTTCATCGGTTCCCTGTGGAGATCACTGGCCCCGATACTGATCAGAATTCCCTCCACTGCACGTTATGACACTGATTAACCCACAGCTGTTGTTCCATTTGGAAAAACCAATTTGTCATCAATTAGAAATTGTGGATTTGTTTGAAACTATTTGCAAAGATCAGTGAGAAATTTACACATAAGACAAGACGTAAAAATTCCATTTAATAAAGAACCCTGCAATGTTTGGAAGGAAAAGAGTGGAAACGCGGTTTGGTTTTCTAAAGTTGAACACGAATTAAAAAGTGTGTAAAATGACTGCGATAGGACTCGAACCTGCAATCTTCTGATGACATCAAAATTTACACTGAAGTTAGACGCCTTATCCATTAGGCCACGCAGCCACCCAAATGTGTGCTAAACAAATCCTAATAATGAGTGATTAAACTCCGTCACTGTGTTCATTTCAATAACAACAGAGAATGCTGGAAACACTCAGCAGGTCAGGCAGCATCGAGTGAGGGAGAAACAGAGTTAACCTTTCAGGTCGAACCCTTCGTCAGAACTGGAAAAGTTGAGGGAAGAGGGATTTTTAAGCAGGGGTGGGTGGAAGCGAGATAAGAACAAAGGGAATGTCTGTGATAGAATGGAAGGCAGGAGAGATTGACTTACAAAAGGGATGATGGTGCAAGGCAAAAGGAGGGTAATGGGACAAGTTAACGAACAAAGGATGGCTCAAGATGAGGTGGGAATGATTATGGCAGAAACATTAACAACTGTCATGTGAGGAAAAATGAGAACAAATTAAAAAAATAAAAGAAATACAGGGGCCAATTTATAGTCTGAAATTGTTGAACTGGATGTTAAGTCCAGAAGGCTGTAAAGTGCCTAATAGAAAGATGAGGTGCTGTTCCTCGAGCTTACGTAGAGCTTCATTGGAACAGTGTAACAGGCCAAGGAAGGAGAGATCAGAGAGGGAGTGGAGCAGATAATTATAGTGACAGGCGCCCGGGTCACACTTGCCGACTGTTCTGCAAAGCGGTCACCCAATCTGCATTTGGTGTCACAATGTAGATTCAGCGAATACAGTAACTAAATTGTAAGAAGTACAAATAATCGCTGATTCACCTGGAAGGAGTGTTTGGTGCCCTGGGCGATGGGAAGGAAGGAGGTAAAAGGGCAGGTGTTGCATCTCCTGCACTTGCATGGGATGGTGCCGGGTGAAGGAGAAGGGGTGTTGGGGTGATAGAGGAGTGGACCAGGCTGTCATGGAGAGAGCGGTCCCTTCGAAATGCTGAAAGGGGGGAGGGGAAGATGTGTTTGGTGGTGCGATCATGCTGGAGGAGGTGGAAATGGTGCAGGATGATCCATTGAATGTGGAGGCGGGTGGGGTGAAAGGTAAGGCCAAGGGGGAACCCTCTTATGTTTCTGGGAGTGAGCGGAAGGGGTGAGAGTAGTAGTGTGGGAAATGGAACAGACTCGGTCGAGTGTCATGTCAACCATGGTAGAGGGGGATCCTCACTTGGGGAAAATGGAAGACATACTGAAAGCGCTGGTATGGAAGGTGGCATCATCAGAACAGATGCAACAGAGACAGAGAAACTGGGAGAATGGAATAGAATGGAATGGATAAATCCCCAGGGACTGATAATCTACATCCTAGTGTACTTAAGGAAGTGGCCCTAGAAATAGTAGGTGCATTGCTGGTCATCTTCCAAAATTCGATAGACTCTGGAACAGTTCCCATGGATTGGAGGGAAGCTAATGTTACCCAACTATTCAAAAAAGGTGGTAGAGAGAAAACGGGGAATTATAGACCGGTAAGCCTGACATCGGTAGTGGGGGAAATGCTATGTGGATGTGGTGTATTTGGACATTCAGAAGGCTTTTGAGAAGGTCCCGCACAAGAGATTAGCGTGTAAAGTTAAGGCACATGGGATTGGGGGCAAGGTACTGATTTGGATGGCAGACAGGAAGCAAAGAGTTGGAATAAACGGGTCTTTTTCCGAGTGGCAGGCAGTTACTAGTGGGGTACCGCAGGGATCGGTGCTAGGACCCCAGTTATTCACAATATATATTAATGATCTAGACGAGGGAACTAGATGTAATATCTCCAAGTTTGCAGATGACACAAAGCTCGGTGGGCATGTGTGCTGTGAGGAGGATGCCGAGAAACTCCAGTATGAATTGGACAGGTTGGGTGATTGGGAAGAAGCATGTCCGATGCAGTATAATGTGGATAAATGCGAGGTTGTCCACTTTGGTGGCAAAAACAGGAAGGCAGATTATTATCTGAACGTCAATAGATTGGGAGAAGGGGAAGTGCAACTAGACCTGGGTGTCCTTGTGCACCAGTCGCTGAAGGTAAGCATGCAGGTGCAGCAGGTAACCTCTGACCCCGGGAGGGATTGATTGGACAGTGTGAGAGGAGCTTTACACTCTGACCCCGGGAGGGATTGAATGGACAGTGTGAGAGGAGCTTTACACTCAGACCCCGGGAGGGATTGATTGGAATGTTTGAGAGGAGCTTTACATTCTGACCCCGGGAGAGATTGATTGGAATGTGTGAGAGGAGCTTTACACTCTGACCCCGGGAGGGATTGATTGGAATGTGTGAGAGGAGCTTTACACCCTGACCACGGGAGGGATTGATTGGTATGTGTGAGAGGAGCTTTACACCCTGACCCCGGGAGGGATTGATTGGAATGTGTGAGAGGAGCTTTACACTCTGACCCCGGGAGTGATTGATTGGAATGTGTGAGAGGAGCTTTACACTCTGGCCCCAGGAGGGATTGATTGGACAATGTGAGAGGAGCTTTACACTCTGACCCCGGGGAGGATTGATTGGAATGTGTGAGAGGAGCTTTAAACTCATACCCCGGGAGGGATTGATTGGACAGTGTGAGAGGAGCTTTAGACTCTGACCCCGGGAGGGATTGATTGGAATGTGTGAGAGGAGCTTTACACTCTGACCCCGGGAGTGATTGATTGGAATGTGTGAGAGGAGCTTTACACTCTGACCCCGGGAGTGATTGATTGGACAGTGTGAGTGGAGCTTTACACTCTGACCCCGGGAGGGATTGATTGGAATGTGTGAGAGGAGCTTTAAACTCATACCCCGGGAGGGATTGATTGGAAAGTGTGAGAGGAGCTTTACACTCTGGCCCCGGGAGGGATTGATGGGAAAGTGTGAGAGGAGCTTTACACTCTGACCCCGGGAGGGATTGATTGGAATGTGTGAGAGGAGCTTTACACTCTGACACCGGGAGGGATTGATTGGAGTGTGTGAGAGGAGTTTTACACTCTGACCCCGGGAGCGATTGCTTGGAATGTGTGAGAGGAGATTTACATTCTGACCCCGGGAGAGATTGATTGGAATGTGTGAGAGGAGCTTTACACTCTAACCCCGGGAGGGATTGATTGGAATGTGTGAGAGGAGCTTTACACTCTAAACCCGGGAGGGATTGATTGGAATGTGTGAGAGGAGCTTTACACTCTGACCACGGGAGGGATTGATTGGACAGTGTGGGAGGAGCTTTACACTCTGACCCCGGGAGGGATTGATTGAACAGTGTGAGAGGAGCATTACACTCTGACCCCGAGAGTGATTGATTGGAATGTGTGAGAGGAGCTTCACACTCTAAACCCGGGAGGGATTGATTGGAATGTGTGAGAGGAGCTTTACACTCTGACCCTGGGAGGGATTGATTGGAATGTATGAGAGGAGCTTTACACTCTGACCCCGGGAGGGATTGATTGGAAAGTGTGAGAGGAGCTTTACACTACAACACCGTGAGGGCTTGATTGGAATGTGTGAGAGGAGATTTACACTCTGACCCCGGGAGGGGTTGATTGGAATGTGTGAGAGGAGATTTACACCCTGACCCGGGAGAGATTGATTGGAATGTGTGAGAGGAGCTTTACATTCTGACCCCAGGAGGGATTGATTGGAAAGTTTGAGAGGAGCATTAAACTCTGACCGGGGGGAGCGATTGATTGGACAGTGTGAGAGGAGCGTTACCCTCTGACCCCGGGAGGGATTGATTGGACAGTGTGAGAGGAGCTTTACCCTCTGACCCCGGGAGGGATTGATTGGACAGTGTGAGAGGAGCTTTACACTCTGACCCCGGGAGGGATTGATTGGAATGTGTGAGAGAAGCTTTACACTCTGACCCTGGGAGGGATTGATTGGAATGTGCGAGTGGAGACTTACACTCTGACCCCGGGAGGGATTGATTTGAATGTGTGAGTGAAGCTTTACACTCTGACCCCGGGAGGGATTGATTGGAATGTTTGAGAGGAGCTTTACATTCTGACCCCGGGTGAGATTGATTGGAATGTGTGAGAGGAGCTTTACACTCTGACCCCGGGAGGGATTGATTGGAATGTGTGAGAGGAGCTTTACACTCTGACCACGGGAGGGATTGATTGGACAGTGTGGGAGGAGCTTTACACTCTGACCCCGGGAGGGATTGATTGAACAGTGTGAGAGAAGCATTACACTCTGACCTCGGGAGGGATTGATTGGAATGTGTGAGAGGAGCTTTAAACTCATACCCAGGTAGGGATTGATTGGACAGTGTGAGAGGAGCTTTACACTCTGACTGCGGGAGGGATTGATGGGAATGTGTGAGAGGAGCTTTACACTCTGACCCCGGGAAGGATTGATTGGAATGTGTGAGAGGAGCTTTACACTCTGACACCGGGAGGGATTGATTGGAGTGTGTGAGAGGACTTTACACTCTGACACCGGGAGGGATTGATTGGATAGTGTGAGAGGAGCTTTACACTCTGACCCCGGGAGGGATTGATTGGATAGTGTGAGAGGAGATTTACACTCTGACCCCGGGAGAGATTGATTGGAATGTGTGAGAGAAGCTTTACACTCTGACGCCGGGAGAGATTGATTGGAATGTTTGAAAAGATGTTTACACTCTGACCCCGGGAGGGATTGATTGGTATGTGTGAGAGGAGCTTTACACTCTGACCCCGGGAGGGATTGATTGGAATGTGTGAGAGGAGCTTTAAACTCTGACCCCGGGAGTGATTGATTGGAATGTGTGAGAGGAGCTTTACACTCTGACCCCGGGAGGGATTGATTGGATAGTGTGAGAGGATTTTACACTCTGACCCCGGGAAGGATTGATTGGAATGTGTGAGAGGAGCTTTAAAATCATACCCCGGGAGGGATTGATTGGACAGTGTGAGAGGAGCTTTACACTCTGACCCCGGGAGGGATTGATGGGAATGTGTGAGAGGAGCTTTACACTCTGACACCGGGAGGGATTGATTGGGGTGTGTGAGAGGAGCTTTACACTCTGACCCCGGGAGAGATTGATTGGAATGTGTGAGAGGAGCTTTACACTCTGACCACGGGAGGGATTGATTGGACAGTGTGAGAGGAGCTTTACACTCTGACCCCGGGAGGGATTGATTGGATAGTGTGAGAGGAGGTTTACACTCTGACCCCGGGAGAGATTGATTGGAATGTGTGAGAGGAACTTAACACTCTGACCCCGGGAGGGATTGATTGGAATGTGTGAGAGGAGCTTTACACTCTGACCCCGGGAGGGATTGATTGGAATGTGTGAGAGGAGCTTTACACTCTGACCCCGGGAGTGATTGATTGGAATGTGTGAGAGGAGCTTTACACTCTGACCCCGGGAGGGATTGATTGGAATGTGTGAGAGGAGCTTTGAACTCATACCCCGGGAGGGATTGATTGGACAGTGTGAGAGGAGCATTACACTCTGACCCCGGGAGGGATTGATGGGAATGTGTGAGAGGAGCTTTACTCTCTGACAACGGGAGGGATTGATTGGAATGTGTGAGAGGCGCTTTACACTCTGACACCGGGAGGGATTGATTGGAGTGTGTGAGAGGAGCTTTACACTCTGACCCCGGGAGAGATTGATTGGAATGAGTGAGAGGGGCTTTACACTCTGACCCCGGGAGGGATTGATTGGAATGTGTGAGAGGAGATTTACATTCTGAACCGGAAGGGATTGATTGGAATGTGTGAGAGCAGCTTTACACTCTGACCCCGGGAGTGATTGATTGGAATGTGTGAGAGGAGGTTTACACACTGACCCCGGGAGGGATTGATTGGACAGTGTGAGGGAGCTTTACACTCTGACCCCGGGAGGGATTGATTGGAATGTGTGAGAGGAGCTTTACACTCTGAACTCGGGAGGGATTGATTGGAATGTGTGAGAGGAGCTTTACACTCTGACCCCAGGAGGGATTGATTGGAATGTGTGAGAGGAGCTTTACACTCTGACGCCGGGAGGGATTGATTGGAATGTGTGGGAGGAGCTTTACACTCTGACCCAGGGAGCGACTGGTTGGAATGTGTGGGGGGAGCTTTACACTCTGACCCCGGGCGGGATTGATTGGAATGTGTGAGAGGAGCTTTACACTCTGACGCCGGGAGGGATTGATTGGAATGTGTGGGAGGAGCTTTACACTCTGACCCAGGGAGCGACTGGTTGGAATGTGTGAGAGGAGCTTTACACTTTGACCAAGGGAGGGATTGATTGGAATGTCTGTGAAGAGCTTTACACTCTGACGCCGGGAGGGATTGATTGGAATGTGTGAGAGGAGCTTTGCACTCTGACCACGGGAGGGATTGATTGGACAGTGTGGGAGGAGCTTTACACTCTGAACCCGGGAGGGATTGATTGGAATGTGTGAGAGGAGCTTTACACTCTGACCCCGGGAGGGATTGATGGGAATGTGTGAGAGGAGATTTACATTCTGACCCGGGAGGGATTGATTGGAATGTGTGAGAGGAGCTTTACACTCTGACCCCGGGAGAGATTGATTGGAATGTGTGAGAGTAGCTTTACACTCTGACCCCGGGAGAGATTGATTGGAATGTGTGAGAGGAGCTTTACACTCTGACCCCGGGAGGGATTGATTGGAATGTGTGAGAGTAGCTTTACACTCTGACCCCGGGAGGGATTGATTGGAATGTGTGAGAGGAGCTTTACACTCTGACCCCGGGAGGGATTGATTGGAATGTGTGAGAGGAGCTTTACACTCTGACCCCGGGAGGGATTGATGGGAATGTGTGAGAGGAGATTTACATTCTGACCCGGGAGGGATTGATTGGAATGTGTGAGAGGAGCTTTACACTCTGACCCCGGGAGTGATTGATTGGAATGTGTGAGAGGAGGTTTACACTCTGACCCCGGGAGGGATTGATTGGACAGTGTGAGAGGAGCTTTACACTCTGACCCCGGGAGGGATTGATTGGAATGTGTGAGAGGAGCTTTACACTCTGAACCCGGGAGGGATTGATTGGGATGTGTGAGAGGAGCTTTACACTCTGACGCCGGGAGTGATTAATTTGGAATATGTGGGAGGAGCTTTACACTCTGACCCAGGGAGCGACTGGTTGGAATGTGTGAGAGGAGCTTTACACTCTGACCCCTGGTGGGATTGAATGAACAGTGTGAGAGGAGCTTTAACCTCTGACCCCGGGAGGGATTGATTGGACAGTGTGAGAGGAGCTTTACCCTCTCACCCCGGGAGGGATTCAATGGACAGTGTGAGAGGAGCTTTACACTCAGACCCCGGGAGGGATTGATTGGAATGTTTGAGAGGAGCTTTACATTCTGACCCCGGGAGAGATAGATTGGAATGTGTGAGAGGAGCTTTGCACTCTGACCCCGGGAGGGATTGATTGGAATGTGTGAGAGGAGCTTTACACCCTGACCACGGGAGGGATTGATTGGACAGTGTGGGAGGAGCTTTACACTCTGACCCCGGGAGGGATTGATTGGATAGTGTGAGAGGAGCTTCACACTCTGACCCCGGGAGAGATTGATTGGAATGTGTGAGAGGAGCATCACACTCTGACCCCAGGAGGGATTGATTGGAATGTGTGAGAGGAGCTTTACACACTGACGCCGGGAGGGATTGATTGGAATGTGTGGGAGGAGCTTTACACTCTGACCCAGGGAGCGACTGGTTGGAATGTGTGAGAGGAGCTTTACAGACTGACCCCGGGCGGGATTGATTGGAATGTGTGAGAGGAGTTTACACTCTGACCCCGGGAGGGATTGATTGGGATGTGTTAGAGGGGCTTTACACTCTGACGCCGGGAGGGATTGATTGGAATGTGTGGGAGCAGCTTTACATCTGACCCAGGGAGCGACTGGTTGGAATGTGTGAGAGGAGCTTTACACTCTGACCCCGGGTGGGATTGAATGGACAGTGTGAGAGGAGCTTTAGCCTCTGACCCCGGGAGGGATTGTTTGGACAGTGTGAGAGGAGCTTCACACTCAGACCCCGGAAGGGATTGATTGGAATGTTTGAGAGGAGCTATACATTGTGACCCAGGGAGAGATTGATTGGAATGTGTGAGAGGAGCTTTGCACTCTGACCCCGGGAGGGATTGATTGGAATGTGTGAGAGGAGCTTTACACCCTGACCACGGGAGGGATTGATTGGACAGTGTGGGAGGAGCTTTACACTTTAACCCCGGGAGGGATTGATTGGATAGTGTGAGAGGAGCTTCACACCCTGACCCCGGGAGAGATTGATTGGAATGTGTGAGAGGAGCATCACACTCTGACCCCGGGAGGGATTGATTGGAATGTGTGAGAGGAGCTTTACACTCTGACCCCGGGAGGGATTGATTGGAATGTGTGAGAGGAGCGTTACACTCTGACCCCGGGAAGGACTGATTGGACAGTGTGAGAGTAGCTTTACACTCTGACCCCGGGAGGGATTGATTGGAATGTGTGAGAGGAGCTTTAAACTCATACCCCAGGAGGGACTGATTGGACAGTGTGAGAGGAGCTTTGCACTCTGACCCCGGGAGGGATTGATGGGAATGTGTGAGAGGAGCATTACACTCTGACCCCGGGAAGGATTCATTGGAATGTGTGAGAGGAGCTTTACACTCTGACACCGGAAGGGATTGATTGGAGCGTGTGAGAGGAGCTTTACACTCTGACCCCGGAGGGATTGATTGGACAGTGTGAGAGCAGCTTTGCACTCTGAACCCGGGTGGGATTGATTGGATAGTGTGAGAGGAGCTTTACACTCTGACCCCGGGAGAGATTGATTGGAATGTGTGAGAGGAGCTTTACACTCTGACCCCGGAGGAATTGATTGGAATGTGTGAGAGGAGCTTTACACTCTAACGCCGGGAGGGATTGATTGGAATGTGTGAGAGGAGCTTTACACTCTGAGCCCGGGAGTGATTGATTGGAATGCGAGAGAGTAGATTTACACTCTGCCCCCTGGAGGGTTTGATTGGACAGTGTGAGAGGAGCTTTACACTCTGACCACGGGAGGGATTGATTGGAATGTGTGAGAGGAGCTTTAAACTCAAACCCCGGGAGGGATTGATTGGATAGTGTGAGAGGAGCTTTACACTCTGACCCCGGGAGGGATGGATGGGAATGTGTGAGAGGAGCTTTACACTCTGACCCCGGGAGGGATTGATTGGACAGTGTGAGAGGAGATATACACTACAACACCGTGAGGGCTTGATTGGAATGTGTGAGAGGAGATTTACACCCTGACCCGGGAGAGATTGAATGGAATGTGTGAGAGGAGCTTTACATTCTGACCCCAGGAGGGATTGATGGGAATGTGTGAGAGGAGCTTTACACTCTGACCCCGGGAGGGATTGATTGGAATGTGTGAGAGGAGCTTTACACTCTGACACCGGGAGGGACTGATTGGAGTGTGTGAGAGGAGCTTTACACTCTGGCCCCGGGAGAGATTGATTGGAATGAGTGAGAGGAGCTTTACACTCTGACCTCGGGAGGGATTGATTGGAATGTGTGAGAGGAGCTTTACACTCTGACCCCGGGAGGGATTGATTGGAATGTGTGAGAGGAGCTTTACACTCTGACCCCGGGAGGGATTGGTTGGAGTGTGTGAGAGAAGCTTTACACTCTGACCACGGGAGGGATTGATTGGAATGTGTGAGAGGAGATTTACACTCTGACCCAGGAGGGATTGATTGGAATGTGTGAGAGGAGCTTTACCCTCTGACCCCGGGAGTGATTGATTGGAATGTTTGAGAGGAGCTTTACACACTGACCCCGGGAGGGATTGATTGGAATGTGTGAGAGGAGCTTTACACTCTGACCCCGGGAGGGATTGATTGGAATGTGTGAGAGGAGCTTTTCACTCTGACGCCGGGAGGGATTGATTGGAATGTGTGGGAGGAGCTTTACACACTGACCCAGGGAGTGACTGGTTGGAATGTGTGAGAGGAGCTTTGCAATCTGACCCCGGGAGGGATTGATTGGAATGTCTGAGAGGAGCTTTACACTCTGTTGCCGGGAGGGTTGGATTGGAATGTGTGAGAGGAGCTTTACACTCTGACCACGGGAGGGATTGATTGGACAGGGTGGGAGGAGCTTTACACTCTGAACCCGGGAGGGATTGATTGGATTGTGTGAGAGGAGCTTTACACTCTGACCCCGGGAGAGATTGATTCGAATGTGTGAGAGGAGCTTTACACTCTGATGCCGGAAGGGATTGATTGGAATGTGTGAGAGGAGCTTTACACTCTGACCCAGGGAGGGAATGATTGGAATGTGTGAGAGCAGCTTAACACTCTGACCCCGGGAGTGATTAATTGGAATGTGTGAGAAGAGCTTTAAACTCAGACCCCGGGAGGGATTGATTGGACAGTGTGAGAGGAGCTTTACACTCTGACCCCAGGAGGGATTGTTTGGAATGTGTGAGAGGAGCTTTAAACTCATACCCCGGGAGGGATTGATTGGAAAGTGTGAGTGGAGCTTTGCACTCTGACCCCGGGAGGGATTGATGGGAATGTTTGAGAGGAGCTTTACACTCTGACCCCTGGAGTGATTGAATGGACAGTGTGAGAGGAGCTTTAATCTCTGACCCCGGGAGGGATTGATTGGACAGTGTGAGAGGTGCTTTACCCTCTGACCCCGGGAGGGATTGATTGGAATGTTTGAGAGGAGCTTTACATTCTGACCCCGGGAGAGATTGATTGGAATGTGTGAGAGGAGCTTTACACTCTGACCCCGGGCGGGATTGATTGGAATGTGTGAGAGGAGCTTTGCATTCTATCCAGGGGAGGGATTGTTTGGACAGTGTGGGAGGAGCTTTACACTCTGACCCCGTGAGAGATTGATTGGAATGTGTGAGAGGAGCTTTACATGCTGACCCCGGGAGGGATTGATTGGAAAGTGTGAGAGGAGCCTTGCACTCTGACCCCGGGAGGGATTGATTGGAATGTGTGAGAGGAGCTTTACACTCTGACCCCGGGAGGGATTGATTGGACAGTGTGAGAGGAGCTTTACACTCTGACCCCGGGAGGGATTGATTGGAATGTGTGAGAGGAGCTTTAAACTCATACCCCGGGAGGGATTGATTGGACAGTGTGAGAGGAGCTTCACACTCTGACCCCGGGAGAGATTGATTGGAATGTGTGAGAGGAGCATTACACTCTGACCCCGGGAGTGATTGATTGGATACTGTGAGAGGAGCTTTACACTCTGACCCCGGGAGGGATAGATTCGAATGTGTGAGAGGAGCTTTACCCTCTGACCACGGGAGGATTTGATTGGTCATTGTGAGAGGAGCTTTACACTCTGACCTCGGGAGGGATTGATTCGAATGTGTGAGAGGAGCTTTAAACTCTGACCCCGGGAGGGATTGATTGGATAGTCTGCGAGGAGCTTTACACTCTGACCCCGAGAGGGATTGATTGGACAGTGTGAGAGGAGCTTTACACTCTGACCCCTGGAGGGATTGTTTGGAAAGTGTGTGAGGAGATTTACTCTCTGATCCCGGGAGCGATAGATTGGAATGTGTGAGAGGAGCTTTACAGTCTGTCCGCGGGAGGGATTGACTGGACAGTGTGAGAGGAGCTTTACATTCTGACCCCGGGAAGGATTGATTGGAATGTGTGAGAGGAGCTTTACACTCTGACCCCGGGAGGGATTGATTGGACAGTGTGAGAGGAGCTTTACACTCTGAACCCGGGAGGGATTGATTGAACAGTGTGAGAGGAGATTTACTCTCTCACCCCGGGAGCGATTGATTGGAATGTGTGAGAGGAGCTTTACAGTCTGTCCCGGGAGGGATTGACTGTACAGTGTGAGAGGAGCTTTACAGTCTGACCCCGGGAAGGATTGATTGGAATGTGTGAGAGGAGCTTTACACTCTGACCCCGGGAGGGATTGATTGGAATGTGTGAGAGGAGCTTTACACTCTGAGCCCGGGAAGGATTGATTGGTCAGTGTGAAAGTTGCTTTTAACTCTGACCCCAGGAGGGATTGATTGGAATGTGTCAGAGGAGCTTTACATTCTGACCCCGGGAGACATTAATTGGAATGTGAGAGAGGAGCTTTACACTCTGACCCCGGAAGGGTTTGATTGGAATGTGTGAGAGGAGCTTTACCCTCTGACCCCGGGAGGATTTGATTGGTCATTGTGAGAGGAGCTTTACACTCTGACCTCGGGAGGGATTGATTCGAATGTGTGAGAGGAGCTTTAAACTCTGACCACGGGTGGGATTGATTGGATAGTCTGCGAGGAGCTTTAAACTCTGACCCCGAGAGGGAATGACTGGAAAGTGTGTGAGGAGATTTACTCTCTGACCCCGGGTGCGATTGATTGGAATGTGTGAGAGGAGCTTTACACCCTGACCCCGGGAGGGATTGATTGGAATGTGTGAGAGGAGATTTACACTCTGAACCCGGGAGGGATTGATTCGAATGTGTGAGAGGAGCTTTGCACTCTGACCCCGGAGGGATTCATTGGACAGTGTGCGAGCAGCTTTGCACTCTGAACCCGGGTGGGATTGATTGGATAGTGTGAGAGGAGCTTTACACTCTGACCCCGGGAGTGATTGATTGGAATGTGTGAGAGGAGCTTTACACTCTGACCCCGGAGGGATTGATTGGAATGTGTGAGAGGAGCTTTACACTCTAACGCCGGGAGGGATTGATTGGAATGTGTGAGAGGAGCTTTACACTCTGAGCCCGGGAGTGATTGATTGGAATGCGAGAGAGGAGATTTACACTCTGCCCCCTGGAGGGTTTGAATGGACAGTGTGAGAGGAGCTTTACACTCTGACCCCGGGAGGGATTGATTGGAATGTGTGAGAGAAGCTTTAAACTCAAACCCCGGGAGGGATTGATTGGATAGTGTGAGAGGAGATTTACACTCTGACCCCGGGAGGGATGGATGGGAATGTGTGAGAGGAGCTTTACACTCTGACCCCGGGAGGGATTGATTGGACAGTGTGAGAGGAGATTTACACTACAACACCGTGAGGGCTTGATTGGAATGTGTGAGAGGAGATTTGCACCCTGACCCGGGAGAGATTGAATGGAATGTGTGAGAGGAGCTTTACATTCTGACCCCAGGAGGGATTGATGGGAATGTGTGAGAGGAGCTTTACACTCTGACCCCGGGAGGGATTGATTGGAATGTGTGAGAGGAGCTTTACACTCTGACACCGGGAGGGACTGATTGGAGTGTGTGAGAGGAGCTTTACACTCTGGCCCCGGGAGAGATTGATTGGAATGTGTGAGAGGAGCTTTACACTCTGACCCCGGGAGGGATTGATTGGAATATGTGAGAGGAGCTTTACACTCTGACCCCGGGAGGGATTGTTTGGAGTGTGTGAGAGAAGCTTTACACTCTGATCACGGGAGGGATTGATTGGAATGTGTGAGAGGAGATTTACACTCTGACCCAGGAGGGATTGATTGGAATGTGTGAGAGGAGCTTTACACTCTGACCCCGGGAGTTATTGATTGGAATGTTTGAGAGGAGCTTTACACTCTGACCCCGGGAGTGATTGATTGGACAGTGTGAGACGAGCTTTACACTCTGACCCCGGGTGGGATTGATTGGAATGTGTGAGAGGAGCTTTACACTCTGAACCCGGGAGGGATTGATTGGAATGTGTGAGAGGAGCTTTACACTCTGACCTCAGGAATGATTGATTGGAATGTGTGAGAGGAGCTTTACACTCTGACGCCGGGAGGGATTGATTGGAATGTGTGGGAGGAGCTTTACACTCTGACCCAGGGAGCGACTGGTTGGAATGTGTGAGAGGAAGTTTACACTCTGACCCCGGGAGGGATTGATTGGAATGTGTGAGAGGAGCTTTACACTCTGACCCCGGGAGGGATTGATTGGAATGTGTGAGAGGAGCTTTACACTCTGATGCCGGGAGGGATTGATTGGAATGTGTGGGAGGAGCTTTACACTCTGACCCAGGGAGTGACTGGTTGGAATGTGTGAGAGGAGCTTTACACTCTGTTGCCGGGAGGGATTGATTGGAATGTGTGAGAGGAGCTTTACACTCTGACCACGGGAGGGATTGATTGGACAGTGTGGGAGGAGATTTACACTCTGAACCCGGGAGGGATTGATTGGATAGTGTGAGAGGAGCTTTACACTCTGACCCCGGGAGAGATTGATTGGAATGTGTGAGAGGAGCTTTACACTCTGATCCCGGAAGGGATTGATTGGAATGTGTGAGAGGAGCTTTACACTCTGACCCAGGGAGGGATTGATTGGAATGTGTGAGAGCCGCTTAACACTCTGACCCCGGGAGTGATTGATTGGAATGTGTGAGAAGAGCATTAAACTCTGACCCTGGGAGGGATTGATTGGACAGTGTGAGAGGAGCTTTACACTCTGACCCCAGGAGGGATTGTTTGGAATGTGTGAGAGGAGCTTTAAACTCATACCCCGGGAGGGATTGATTGGAAAGTGTGAGTGGAGCTTTGCACTCTGACCCCGGGAGGGATTGATGGGAATGTTTGAGAGGAGCTTTACACTCTGACCCCGGGGGTGATTGAATGGACAGTGTGAGAGGAGCTTTAATCTCTGACCCCGGGAGGGATTGATTGGACAGTGTGAGAGGTGCTTTACCCTCTGACCCCGGGAGGGATTGATTGGAATGTTTGAGAGGAGCTTTACATTCTGACCCCGGGAGAGATTGATTGGAATGTGTGAGAGGAGCTTTACACTCTGACCCCTGGCGGGATTGATTGGAATGTGTGAGAGGAGCTTTACATTCTGTCCAGGGGAGGGATTGTTTGGACAGTGTGGGAGGAGCTATACACACTGACCCCGGGAGGGATTGATTGGATAGTGTGAGAGGAGCTTTACACTCTGACCCCGGGAGAGATTGATTGGAATGTGTGAGAGGAGATTTACACGCTGACCCCGGGAGGGATTGATTGGAACGTGTGAGAGGAGCCTTACACTCTGACCCCGGGAGGGATTGATTGGAATGTGTGAGAGGAGCTTTACACTCTGACCCCGGGAGGGATTGATTGGACAGTGTGAGAGGAGCTTTACACTCTGACCCCGGGAGGGATTGATTGGAATGTGTGAGAGGAGCTTTAAACTCATACCCCGGGAGGGATTGATTGGACAGTGTGAGAGGAGCTTCACACTCTGACCCCGGGAGAGATTGATTGGAATGTGTGAGAGGAGCATTACACTCTGACCCCGGGAGGGATTGATTGGATACTGTGAGAGGAGCTTTACACTCTGACCCCGGGAGGGATAGATTCGAATGTGTGAGAGGAGCTTTACCCTCTGACCACGGGAGGATTTGATTGGTCATTGTGAGAGGAGCTTTACACTCTGACCTCGGGAGGGATTGATTCGAATGTGTGAGAGGAGCTTTACACTCTGACCCCTGGAGGGATTGTTTGGAACGTGTGTGAGGAGATTTATTTTCTGATCCCGGGAGCGATAGATTGGAATGTGTGAGAGGAGCTTTACAGTCTGTCCGCGGGAGGGATTGACTGGACAGTGTGAGAGGAGCTTTACATTCTGACCCCGGGAAGGATTGATTGGACAGTGTGAGAGGAGCTTTACACTCTGAACCCGGGAGGGATTGATTGAACAGTGTGAGAGGAGATTTACTCTCTCACCCCGGGAGCGATTGATTGGAATGTGTGAGAGGAGCTTTACAGTCTGTCCCGGGAGGGATTGACTGTACAGTGTGAGAGGAGCTTTACAGTCTGACCCCGGGAAGGATTGATTGGAATGTGTGAGAGGAGCTTTACACTCTGACCCCGGGAGGGATTGATTGCATAGTATGAGAGGAGCTTTACACTCTGACCCCGGGAGGGATTGATTGGACAGTGTGAGAGGAGCTTTACACGCTGAACCCGGGAGGGATTGATTGGACAGTGTGAGAGGAGATTTACTCTCTGACCCCGGGAGCGATTGATTGGAATGTGTGAGAGGAACTTTACACTCTGAGCCTGGGAAGGGTTGATTGGTCAGTGTGAAAGTTGCTTTTCACTCTGACCCCAGGAGGGATAGATTGGAATGTGTCAGAGGAGCTTTACATTCTGACCCCGGGAGACATTAATTGGAATGTGGGAGAGGAGCTTTACACTATGACACCGGGAGAGATTGATTGTAATGTGTGAGAGGAGCTTTACACTCTGACCCCGGAAGGGTTTGATTGGAATGTGTGAGAGGAGCTTTACACTCTGAACCCAGGAGGGATAGATTCGAATGTGTGAGAGGAGCTTTACACTCTGACCCCGGGAGGATTTGATTGGTCATTGTGAGAGGAGCTTTACACTCTGACCTCGGGAGGGATTGATTCGAATGTGTGAGAGGAGCTTTAAACTCTGACCACGGGTGGGATTGATTGGATAGTCAGCGAGGAGCTTTAAACTCTGACCCCGAGAGGGAATGACTGGAAAGTGTGTGAGGAGATTTACTCTCTGACCCCGGGTGCGATTGATTGGAATGTGTGAGAGGAGCTTTACACCCTGACCCCGGGAGGGATTGATTGGAATGTGTGAGAGGAGCTTTACACTCTGAACCCGGGAGGGATTGATTCGAATGTATGAGAGGAGCTTTGCGCTCTGACCCCGGGAGGATTTGATTGGACAGTGTGAGAGGAGATTTACACTCTGACCTCGGGAGGGATTGATTCGAATGTGTGAGAGGAGCTTTATACTCTGACCCCGGGAGGGATTGATTGGATGGTCTGCGAGGAGCTTTACACTCTGACCCCGAGAGGGATTGATTGGACAGTGTGAGAGGAGCTTTGCACTCTGACCCCGGGAGGGATTGTTTGGAAAGTGTGGGAGGAGCTTTACAGTCTGACCGCAGGAGGGATTGACTGGACAGTGTGAGAGGAGCTTTACATCCTGACCCCGGGAAGGATTGATTGGAATGTGTGAGAGGAGCTTTACACTCTGACCCCGGGAGGGATTGATTGGATAGTGTGAGAGGAGCTTTACATTCTGACCCCGGGAGGGATTGATTGGACAGTGTGAGAGGAGCTTTACACTCTGAACCCGGGAGGGATTGATTGGACAGTGTGAGAGGAGATTTACTCTCTCACCCCGGGAGCAATTGATTGGAATGTGTGAGAGTAGCTTTACACTCTGACCGCGGTAGGGATTGATTGGACAGTGTGAGAGGAGCTTTACACTCTGACCCAGGGAGGGATTTATTGGACAGTGTGAGAGGAACTTTACACTCTGAGCCCGGGACGGATTGATTGGAATGTGTGAGAGGAGCTTTACACTCTGACCCCGGAAGGGATTGATTGGAATGTGCGAGAGGAGCTTTACCCTCTCATCCAGGGAGGGATTGATTGGAATGTGTGAGAGGAGCTTTACACTTTGACCCCGGGAGGGATTTACTGGGATGTGTGAGAGTAGCTTTGAACTCTGACCCCGGGAGGGATTGATTGGACAGTGTTAGAGAAGCTTTACACTCTGATCACGGGAGGGATTGTTTCGAATGTGTTAGGGGAGCTTTGAACTCTGGCCCCGGGAAGGATTGATTGGACAGTGTGAGAGGAGCTTTACCCTCTGACCACGGGAGGGATTGATTGGATTGTGTGAGAGAAGTTTTACATTCGGACTACGGGAGGAATTGATTGGAATGTGTGAGAGGAGCTTTACACTCTGACCCCGGGAGACATTAATTGGAATGTGGGAGAGGAGCTTTACAAAATGACACCGGGAGGAATTGATTCGAATGTGTGAGAGGAGGTTTACTCTCTGACCCCGAGAGGATTTGATTGGTCATTGTGAGAGAAGCTTTACTCTCTGACCTCGGGAGGGATTGATTCGAATGTTTGAGAGGAGCTTTAATCTCTGACCACGGGAGGGATTGATTGGATAGTCTGCGAGGTGCTTTAAACTCTGACCCCGCGGGGGATTGATTGGAAAGTGTGTGAGGAGATTTACTCTCTGACCCCGGGAGCTATTGATTGGAATGTGTGAGAGTAGCTTTACAGTCTGACCCCGGGAGGGAATGACAGGACAGTGTGAGAGGAGTTTTACAGTCTGACCCCGGGAAGGATTGATTGGAATGTGTGAGAGGAGCATTATACTTTGACCCCGGGAGGGATAGATTCGAATGTGTGAGAGGAGCTTTACCCTCTGATCCCGGGAGGATTTGATTGGTCATTGTGAGAGGAGCATTGCACTCTGACCTCGGGAGGGATTGATTCGATTGTGTGAGAGAACTTTAAACTCTGACCCCGGGAGCGATTGATTGGATAGTCTGCGAGGAGCTTTACAGTCTGACCCCGAGAGGTATTGATTGGACAGTGTGAGAGGAGATTTACTCTCTGATCCCGGGAACGATAGATTGGAATGTGTGAGAGGAGCTTTACAGTCTGACCGCGGGAGGGATTGACTGGACAGTGTGAGAGGAGCTTTACAGTCTGACCCCGGGAGGGATTGAATAGACATTGTGAGAGGAGCTTTACACTCTGACCCCGGAAGGGATTGATTGGACAGTGTGAGAGGAGCTTTACACTCTGACCCCGGGAGGGTTTGATTGGACAGTGTGAGAGGAGCGTTAAACTCTGACCCCAGGAGGGATTTATTGGACAGTGTGAGCGGCACTTTACACTCTGAGCCCGGGACGGATTGATTGGAAATTGTGAGAGGAGCTTTACACTCTGACCCCGGTAGGGATTGCTTGGAATGTGCGAGAGGATCTTTACCCTCTGATCCCGGAAGGCATTGATTGGAATGTGTGAGAGGAGCTTTACACTATGACCCCGGGAGGGATTTATTGGAATGTGTGAGAGGAGCTTTGAAATCTGACCCCGGGAGGGATTGATTGGATAGTCTGCGAGGAGCTTTACACTCTGACCCCGAGAGGGATTGATTGGACAGTGTGAGAGGAGCTTTACACTCTGACCCCGGGAGGGATTGTTTGGAAAGTGTGTGAGGAGATTTACTCTCTGATCTCGGGAGCGATATATTGGAATGTGTGTGAGGAGCTTTACAGTCTGACCACGGGAGGGATTCACTGGACAGTGTGAGAGGAGATTTACATTCTGACCCCGAGAAGGATTGATTGGAATGTGTGAGAGGAGCTTTACACTCTGACCCCGGGAGGGATTGATTGGATAGTGTGAGAGGAGCTTTACACTCTGACACCGGGAGGGATTGATTGGACAGTGTGAGAGGAGCTTTACACTCTGAACCCAGGAGGGATTCATTGGACAGTGTGAGAGGAGATTTACTCTCTCACCCCGGGAGCGATTGATTGGAATGTGTGAGAGGAGCTTTACAGTCTGTCCCGGGAGGGATTGACTTTACAGTGTGAGAGGAGCTTTACAGTCTGACCCCGGGAAGGATTGATTGGAATGTGTGAGAGGAGCATTACACTCTGACCCCGGGAGGGATTGATTGCATAGTGTGAGAGGAGCTTTACACTCTGACCCCGGGAGGGATTGATTGGACAGTGTGAGATGAGCTTTACACTCTGAACCCGTGAGGTATTGATTGGACAGTGTGAGAGGAGATTTACTCTCTGACCCCGGGAGCGATTGATTGGAATGTGTGAGAGGAACTTTACACTCTGAGCCCGGGAAGGATTGATTGGAATGTGTGAGAGGAGCTTTACACTCTGACCCCTGTAGGGATTGATTGGAATGTGCGAGAGGAGCTTTACCCTCTGATCCCGGAAGGATTTGATTGGTCATTGTGAGAGGAGCTTTACACTCTGATCTCGGGAGGGACTGGTTCGAATGTGTGAGAGGAGCTTTAAACTCTGACCCCGAGAGGGAATGTCTGGAAAGTGTGTGAGGAGATTTACTCTCTGACCCCAGGAGCGATTGATTGGACTGTGTGAGAGGAGCTTTACACTCTGACCCCGGGAGTGACTGATTGGAAAGTGTGTGAGGAGATTTACTCTCTGACCCTGGGAGCGATTGATTGGAATGTGTGAGAGGAGCTTTGCAGTCTGACACCGGGAAGGATTGATTGAAATGTGCGGGAGGAGCTTTACACTCTGAACACGGGAGGGATTGATACGAATGTGTGAGAGGAGCCTTACACTCTGACCCCGGGAGGATTTGATTGGACAGTGTGAGAGGAGATTTACACTCTGACCTCGGGAGGGATTCATTCGAATGTGTGAGAGGAGCTGTACCCTCTGACCCCGGGAGGGATTGACTGGACAGTGTGAGAGGAGCTTTACAGTCTGACCCCGGGAAGGATTGATTGGAATGTGTGAGAGGAGCATTACACTCTGACCCCGGGAGCGATTGATTGGATAGTGTGAGAGGAGCTTTACACTCCGAGCCCGGGAGGGATAGATTCGAATGTGTGAGAGGAGCTTTACCCTCTGACCCCGGGAGGATTTGATTGGTCATTGTGAGAGGAGCTTTACACTCTGACCTCGGGAGGGATTGATTCGAATGTGTGAGAGGAGCTTTAAACTCTGACCCCGGGAGGGATTGATTGGACAGTGTGAGAGGAGCTTTACACTCTGACCCCGGGAGGGATTTTTTGGAAAGTGTGTGAGGAGATTTAGTCTCTGATCCCGGGAGCGATAGATTGGAATGTGTGAGAGGAGCTTTACAGTCTGTCCCGGGAGGGATTGACTGTACAGTGTGAGAGGAGCTTTACAGTCTGACCCCGGGAAGGATTGATTGGAATGTGTGAGAGGAGCTTTACACTCTGACCCCGGGAGGGATTGATTGCATACTGTGAGAGGAGCTTTACACTCTGACCCCGGGAGGGATTGATTGGACAGTGTGAGAGGAGCTATACACACTGAACCCGGGAGGGATTGATTGGACAGTGTGAGAGGAGATTTACTCTCTGACCCCGGGAGCGATTGATTGGAATGTGTGAGAGGAACTTTACACTCTGAGCCCGGGAAGGATTGATTGGAATGTGTGAGAGGAGCTTTACACTCTGACCCCGGTAGGGATTGATTGGAATGTGCGAGAGGAGCTTTACCCTCTGATCCCGGGAGGGATTGATTGGACAGTGTGAGAGGAGCTTTACCCTCTGACCACGGGAGGGATTGATTGGACAGTGTGAAAGTTGATTTTCACTCTGTCCCCAGGAGGGATGGATTGGAATGTGTCAGAGGAGCTTTACACACTGATACAGGGAGGGACTGTTTGGAATGTGTGAGAGGAGCGTTACACACTGACCTCGGGAGCGATTCTTTCTAATGTGTGAGAGGAGCTTTATACTCTAAACCTGGGAGGGATTGATTGGAATGTGTGAGAGGAGCTTTACACTTTGACCCCAGGAGACATTAATTGGAATGTGGGAGAGGAGCTTTACACTGTGACACCGGGAGAGATTGATTGTAATGTTTGAGAGGAGCTTTACACTCTGACCCCGGGAGGGATTGTTTGGAATGTGTGAGAGGAGCTTTACTCTCTGAACCAGGGAGGGATTGATTCGAATGTGTTAGAGGAGCTTTACGCTCTGACCCCGGGAGGATTTCATTGGACAGTGTGAGAGGAGCTTTACACTCTGACCTCGGGATTGATTGATTCGAATGAGTGAGAGGAGATTTTAACTCTGACCCCGGGAGGTATTGATCGGAAAGTGTGTGAGGAGATTTACTCTCTGACCCCGGGAGCGATTGATTGGAATGTTTTAGAGGAGCTTTACAGTCTGACCGCGGGAGGGATTGACTTGGCAGTGTGAGAGGAGCTTTACAGTCTGACCCCGGGAAGGATTGATTGGAATGTGTGAGTGGAGCTTTACACTCTGACCTCGGGAGGGATTGATTAGATAGTGTGAGAGGAGCTTTACACTCTGAACCCGGGAGGGATTGATTGGACACTGTGAGAGGAGATTTACTCTCTGACCCCAGGAGCGATTGATTGGAATGTGTGAGAGGAGCTTTACACTCTGAACCCGGTAGGGATTGATTGGACAGTGTGAGAGGAGCTTTAAACTCTGACACCGGGAGGGATTTATTGGACAGTGTGAGAGGAATTTACACTCTGAGCCCGGGACGGATTGACTGGAATGTGTGAGAGGAGCTTTACACTCTGACCCCGGTAGGGAATGATTGGAATGTGCGAGAGGAGCTTTACCTTCTGGTCCCGGGAGGGATTGATTGGAATGTTTGAGAGGAGCTTTACACTATGACCCCGGGAGGGATTTATTGGAATGTGTGAGAGGAGCTTCGAACTCTGACCCCGGGAGGAATTGATTAGACAGTGTTAGAGAAGCTTTACCCTCTGACCACGGGAGGGATTGATTCGAATGTGTTAGAGGAGCTTTAAACTCTGGCCCCGGGAAGGATTGATTGGACAGTGTGAGAGGAGATTTACCCTCTGACCACGGGAGGAATTATTTGGACAGTGTGAGAGAAGTTTTACACTTGGACCACGGGAGGAATTGATTGGAATGTGTGAGAGGAGCTTTACACTCTGACCCCTGGAGACATTAATTGGAATGTGGAGAGGAGCTTTACAACGTGACACCGGGAGGAATTGATTCGAATGTGTGAGAGGAGCTTTGCTCTCCGACCCCGGGAGGATTTGATTGGTCATTGTGAGAGAAGCTTTACTCTCTGACCTCGGGAGGGATTGATTCGAATGTGTGAGAGGAGCTTTAGTCTCTGACCACGGGAGTGATTGATTGGATAGTCTGCGAGGTGCTTTAAACTCTGACCCCGAGAGGGATTGATTGGAAAGTGTGTGAGGAGATTTACTCTCTGACCCCGGGAGCGATTGATTGGAATGTGTGAGAGGAGCTTTACCCTCTGACCCCGGGAGGGATTGATTGGAATGTGTGTGAGGAGATTTACTCTCTGACCCCAGGATCGATTGACTGGAATGTGTGAGAGGAGCTTTACAGTCTGACCCCGGGAGGGATTGGTCGGACAGTGTGAGAGGAGCTTTACAGTCTGACCCCGGGAAGGATTGATTGGAATGTGTGAGAGGAGCTTTACACTCTCACCCCGGGAGGGATTGATTGGACAGTCTGAGAGGAGCTTTACACTCTGAACCCGGGAGATATTGATTGGACAGTGTGAGAGGAGATTTATTCTCTGACCCCGGGAGCGATTGACTGTAATGTGTGAGAGGAGCTTTACACTATGAGCCCGGGAATGATTGATTGGAATGTGTGAGAGGAGCTTTACACTCTGACCCTGGGAGGGATTTATTGGACAGTTTGAGAGGAACTTTACACTCTGAGCACGGGAAGGATTGATTGGAATGTGTGAGAGGAGCTTTACCCTCTGATCCCGGGAGGGATTGATTGGAATGTGTGAGAGGAGCTTTACACTATGGCCCCAGGAGGGATTTATTGGAATGTGTGAGAGGAGCTTTGAACTCTGACCCCGGGAGGGATTGATTGGGCAGTGTGCGAGGAGCTTTAATCTCTGACCACGGGAGGGATTGATTGGATAGTCTGCGAGGTGCTTTAATCTCTGACCCCGAGAGGGATTGATTGGAATGTGTGTGAGGAGATTTACTCTCTGACCCCGGGAGCGATTGATTGGAATGTGTGAGAGGAGTTTTACACTCTGACCCCGGGAGGGATTGATTGGAATGTGTGTGAGGAGATTTACTCTCTGACTCCAGGAGCGATTGATTGGAATGTGTGAGAGGAGCTTTACACTCTCACCCCGGGAGGGATTGATTGGAATGTGTGAGAGGAGCTTTACACTCTCACCCCGGGAGGGATTGATTGGAATGTGTGAGAGGAGCTTTACACTCTCACCCCGGGAGGGATTGATTAGACAGTGTGAGAGGAGCTTTACACTCTGAACTCGGGAGGGATTGAATGGACAGTGTGAGAGTAGCTTTAATCTCTGACCCCGGGAAGGATTGATTGGAATGTGCGAGAGGAGCTTTACACTCTGACCCCAGGAAGGATTGATTGGACAGTGTGAGAGGCACTTTACACTCTGAGCCCGGGAAGGATTGATTGGAATGTGTGAGAGGAGCTTTACACTATGACCCCGGTAGGGATTGATTGGATTGTGTGAGAGGAGCTTTTTCTATGACCCCGGGAGGGATTTATTGGAATGTGTGAGAGGAGCTTTGAACTCTGACCCCGGGAGGGATTGATTGGACAGTGTTAGAGAAGCTTTGCACTCTGACAACGGGAGGGATTGATTCGAATGTGTTAGAGGAGCTTTAATCTCTGGCCCCGGGAAGGATTGATTGGACAGTGTTACAGAAGCTTTACATTCTGACCAAGGGAGGGATTGATTGGAATGTGTGAGAGGAGCTTTACACTCTGACCCCAGGAGGGATTGATTGGAAAGTGTGTGAGGAGCTTTACACTCTGATCCCGGGAGGGATTAATTGGACAGTGTTAGAGAAGCTTTACACTCTGACCACGGGAGGGATTGATTGGACAGTGTGAGAGGAGCTTTACACTCTGACACCGGGAGGGATTGATTGGACAGTGTGAGAGGAGCTTTACACTCTGACGCGGGAGGGATTGATTGGAATGTGTGAGAGGAGCTTTAAACTCTGACCCCGGGAGGGATTGATTGGAATGTGTGAGAGGAGCTTTACACTCTGACCCCGGGAGGGATTGTTTGGAATGTGTGAGAGGAGCTTTAAACTATGACCCCGGGAGGGATTGTTTGGAATGTGTGAGAGGAGCTTTACTCCCTGAACCAGGGAGGGATTGATTCGAATGTGTTAGACGAGCCTAACTCTCTGACCCCGGGAGGATTTCATTGGACAGTGTGAGAGGAGCTTTACACTCTGACCTCGGGAGTGATTGATTCGAATGTGTGAGAGGAGATTTAAACTCTTACCCCGCGAGTGATTGATTGGATAGTCTGCGAGGAGCTTTACACGCTGACCCCGAGAGGGATTGATTTGACAGTGTGAGAGGAGATTTACACTCTGACTCCGGAAGGTATTGATCGGAAAGTGTGTGAGGAGATTTATTCTCTGACCCCTGGAGCGATTGATTGGAACGTGTGATAGGAGCTTTACAGTCTGACCGTGGGAGGGATTGACTGGACAGTGTGAGAGGAGCTTTGCTGTCTGACCCCGGGAAGGACTGATTGGAATGTGTGAGGGGAGCTTTACACTCTGACCCCGGGAGGGATTGATTGGATAGTGTGAGAGGAGCTTTACACTCTGACCCCGTGAGCGATTGATTGGACAGTGTGAGAGGAGATTTACACTCTGAACCCGGGAGGTATTGATTGGACAGTGTGAGAGGAGATTTACTCTCTGACCCCGGGAGCGATTGATTGGAAAGTGTGAGAGGAGCTTTACACTCTGAACCCGGTAGGGATTGATTGGACAGTGTGAGAGGAGCTTTACCCTCTGATCCCGGGAGGGATTGATTGGAATGTGTGAGAGGAGCTTTACACTATGACCCCGGAGGGATTTATTGGAATGTGTGAGAGGAGCTTTGAACTCTGACCCCGGGAGGGATTGATTGGACAGCGTTAGAGAAGCTTTACACTCTGACCACGGGAGGGATTGATTCGAATGTGTTAGAGGAGCTTTAAACTCTAGCCCCGGGAAGGATTGATTGGACAGTGTGAGAGGAGATTTACCCTCTGACCACGGGAGGAATTATTTGGACTGTGTGAGAGAAGTTTTACACTTGGACCACGGGAGGAATTGATTGGAATGTGTGAGAGGAGCTTTACACTCTGACCCCTGGAGACATTAATTGGAATGTGGGAGAGGAGCTTTCCAACGTGACACCGGGAGGAATTGATTCGAATGTGTGAGAGGAGCTTTGCTCTCTGACCCCGGGAGGATTTGATTGGTCATTGTGAGAGAAGCTTTACTCTCTGACCTCGGGAGGGATTGATTCGAATGTGTGAGAGGAGCTTTAGTCTCTGACCACGGGAGGGATTGATTGGATAGTCTGCGAGGTGCTTTAAACTCTGACCCCGAGAGGGATTGATTGGAAAGTGTGTGAGGAGATTTACTCTCTGACCCCGGGAGCGATTGATTGGAATGTGTGAGAGGAGCTTTACCCTCTGACCCCGGGAGGGATTGATTGGAATGTGTGTGAGGAGATTTACTCTCTGACCCCAGAATCGATTGACTGGAATGTGTGAGAGGAGCTTTACAGTCTGACCCCAGGAGGGATTGGCCGGACAGTGTGAGAGGAGCTTTACAGTCTGACCCCGGGAAGGATTGATTGGAATGTGTGAGAGGAGCTTTACACTCTCACCCCGGGAGGGATTGATTAGACAGTGTGAGAGGAACTTTACACTCTGACCCGGGAGCGATTGATTGGAATGTGTGAGAGGAGCTTTACACTATGACCCCGGGAGGGATTGATTGGCCAGTGTGAGAGTAGCTTTAAACTCAGACCCCGGGAAGGATTGATTGGAATGTGTGAGAGGAGCTTTACACTCTGACCCCAGGAGGGATTGATTGGACAGTTTGAGAGGAACTTTACACTCTGAGCACGGGAAGGATTGATTGGAATGTGTGAGAGGAGCTTTACCCTCTGATCCCGGGAGGGATTGATTGGAATGTGTGAGAGGAGCTTTACACTATGGCCCCGGGAGGGATTTATTGGAATGTGTGAGAGGAGCTTTGAACTCTGCCCCGGGAGGGATTGATTGGACAGTGTGTGAGGAGCTTTAATATCTGACCTTGGGAGGGATTGATTGGATAGTCTGCGAGGTGCTTTAATCTCTGACCCCGAGAGGGATTGATTGGAATGTGTGTGAGGAGATTTACTCTCTGACCCCGGGAGCGATTGATTGGAATGTGTGAGAGGAGTTTTACACTCTGACCCCGGGAGGGATTGATTGGAATGTGTGAGAGGAGATTTACTCTCTGACCCCAGGAGCGATTGATTGGAATGTGTGAGAGGAGCTTTACAGTCTGACCCTGGGAGGGATTGACCGGACAGTGTGAGAGGAGCTTTACAGTCTGACCCCGGGAAGGATTGATTGGAATGTGTGAGAGGAGCTTTACACTCTGAACTCGGGAGGGATTGAATGGACAGTGTGAGAGGAGATTTATTCTCTGACCCCGGGAGCGATTGTTTGGAATGTGTGAGAGGAACTTTACACTCTGAGCCCGGGAAGGATTGATTGGAATGTGTGAGAGGAGCTTTACACTATGACCCCGGGAGGGATTGTTTGGAATGTGTGAGAGGAGCTTTACTCCCTGAACCAGGGAGGGATTGATTCGAATGTGTTAGAGGAGCCTAACTCTCTGACCCCGGGAGGATTTCATTGGATAGTGTGAGAGGAGCTTTACACTCTGACCTCGGGAGTGATTGATTCGAATGTGTGAGAGGAGATTTAAACTCTTACCCCGCGAGTGATTGATTGGATAGTCTGCGAGGAGCTTTACACTCTGACCCCGAGAGGGATTGATTTGACAGTGTGAGAGGAGATTTACACTCTGACTCCGGAAGGTATTGATCGGAAAGTGTGTGAGGAGATTTATTCTCTGACCCCTGGAGCGATTGATTGGAACGTGTGATAGGAGCTTTACAGTCTGACCGTGGGAGGGATTGACTGGACAGTGTGAGAGGAGCTTTGCTGTCTGACCCCGGGAAGGATTGATTGGAATGTGTGAGGGGAGCTTTACACTCTGACCCCGGGAGGGATTGATTGGATAGTGTGAGAGGAGCTTTACACTCTGACCCCGTGAGCGATTGATTGGACAGTGTGAGAGGAGATTTACACTGTGAACCCGGGAGGTATTGATTGGACAGTGTGAGAGGAGATTTACTCTCTGACCCCGGGAGCGATTGATTGGAAAGTGTGAGAGGAGCTTTACACTCTGAACCCGGTAGGGATTGATTGGACAGTGTGAGAGGAGCTTTAAACTTTGACACCGGGAGGGATTTATTGGACAGTGTGAGAGGAATTTACACTCTGAGCCCGGGACGGATTGACTGGAATGTGTGAGAGGAGCTTTACACTCTGACCCCGGTAGGGAATGATTGGAATGTGCGAGAGGAGCTTTACCCTCTGATCCCGGGAGGGATTGATTGGAATGTGTGAGAGGAGCTTTACACTATGACCCCGGAGGGATTTATTGGAATGTGTGAGAGGAGCTTTGAACTCTGACCCCGGGAGGGATTGATTGGACAGTGTTAGAGAAGCTTTACACTCTGACCACGGGAGGGATTGATTCGAATGTGTTAGAGGAGCTTTAAACTCTAGCCCCGGGAAGGATTGATTGGACAGTGTGAGAGGAGATTTACCCTCTGACCACGGGAGGAATTATTTGGACTGTGTGAGAGAAGTTTTACACTTGGACCACGGGAGGAATTGATTGGAATGTGTGAGAGGAGCTTTACACTCTGACCCCTGGAGACATTAATTGGAATGTGGGAGAGGAGCTTTCCAACGTGACACCGGGAGGAATTGATTCGAATGTGTGAGAGGAGCTTTGCTCTCTGACCCCGGGAGGATTTGATTGGTCATTGTGAGAGAAGCTTTAATCTCTGACCTCGGGAGGGATTGATTCGAATGTGTGAGAGGAGCTTTAGTCTCTGACCACGGGAGGGATTGATTGGATAGTCTGCGAGGTGCTTTAAACTCTGACCCCGAGAGGGATTGATTGGAAAGTGTGTGAGGAGATTTACTCTCTGACCCCGGGAGCGATTGATTGGAATGTGTGAGAGGAGCTTTACCCTCTGACCCCGGGAGGGATTGATTGGAATGTGTGTGAGGAGATTTACTCTCTGACCCCAGAATCGATTGACTGGAATGTGTGAGAGGAGCTTTACAGTCGGACCCCAGGAGGGATTGGCCGGACAGTGTGAGAGGAGCTTTACAGTCTGACCCCGGGAAGGATTGATTGGAATGTGTGAGAGGAGCTTTACACTCTCACCCCGGGAGGGATTGATTAGACAGTGTGAGAGGAACTTTACACTCTGACCCTGGGAGCGATTGATTGGAATGTGTGAGAGGAGCTTTACACTATGACCCCGGGAGGGATTGATTGGCCAGTGTGAGAGTAGCTTTAAACTCAGACCCCGGGAAGGATTGATTGGAATGTGTGAGAGGAGCTTTACACTCTGACCCCAGGAGGGATTGATTGGACAGTGTGCGAGGAACTTTACACTCTGAGCCCGGGAATGATTGATTGGAATGTGTGAGAGGAGCTTTACACTCTGACCCCGGGAGGGATTTATTGGACAGTTTGAGAGGAACTTTACACTCTGAGCACGGGAAGGATTGATTGGAATGTGTGAGAGGAGCTTTACCCTCTGATCCCGGGAGGGATTGATTGGAATGTGTGAGAGGAGCTTTACACTATGGCCCCGGGAGGGATTTATTGGAATGTGTGAGAGGAGCTTTGAACTCTGCCCCGGGAGGGATTGATTGGACAGTGTGTGAGGAGCTTTAATATCTGACCACGGGAGGGATTGATTGGATAGTCTGCGAGGTGCTTTAATCTCTGACCCCGAGAGGGATTGATTGGAATGTGTGTGAGGAGATTTACTCTCTGACCCCGGGAGCGATTGATTGGAATGTGTGAGAGGAGTTTTACACTCTGACCCCGGGAGGGATTGATTGGAATGTGTGAGAGGAGCTTTACAGTCTGACCCCGGGAAGGATTGATTGGAATGTGTGTGAGGAGATTTACTCTCTGACCCCAGGAGCGATTGATTGGAATGTGTGAGAGGAGCTTTACAGTCTGACCCCGGGAGGGATTGACCGGACAGTGTGAGAGGAGCTTTACAGTCTGACCCCGGGAAGGATTGATTGGAATGTGTGAGAGGAGCTTTACACTCTCACCCCGGGAGGGATTGAATGGACAGTGTGAGAGGAGCTTTACACTATGACCCCGGGAACGATTGATTGGACAGTGTGAGAGGAACTTTACACTCTGAGCCCGGGAAGGATTGATTGGAATGTGTGAGAGGAGCTTTACACTATGACCCCGGGAGGGATTGATTGGATTGTGTGAGAGGAGCTTTACACTATGACCCCGGGAGGGATTTATTGGAATGTGTGAGAGGAGCTTTGAACTCTGACCCCGGGAGGGATTGATTGGACAGTGTTAGAGATGCTTTACACTCTGACTACGGGAGGGATTGATTCGAATGTGTTAGAGGAGCTTTAAACTCTGGCCCCGGGAAGGATTGATTGGACAGTGTTACAGAAGCTTTACATTCTGACCACGGGAGGGATTGATTGGAATGTGTGAGAGGAGCTTTACACTCTGACCACAGGAGGGATTGATTGGAAAGTGTGTGAGGAGCTTTACACTCTGATCCCGGGAGGGATTAATTGGACAGTGTTAGAGAAGCTTTACACTCTGACCACGGGAGGGATTGATTGGACAGTGTGAGAGGAGCTTTACACTCTGACACCGGGAGGGATTGATTGGACAGTGCGAGAGGAGCTTTACACACTGACCCCGGGAGGGATTGATTGGAATGTGTGAGAGGAGCTTTACACTCTGGCACCGGGAAGGATTGATTGGACAGTGTGAGAGGAGATTCACCCTCTGACCACGGGAGGAATTATTTGGACTGTGTGAGAGAAGTTTTACATTCGGATCACGGGAGGAATTGATTGGAATGTGTGAGAGGAGCTTTACACTCTGACCCCTGGAGACATTAATTGGAATGTGGGAGAGGAGCTTTACAATATGACACCGGGAGGAATTGATTCGAATGTGTGAGAGGAGCTTTGCTCTCTGATCCCGGGAAGATTTGATTGGTCATTGTGAGAGAAGCTTTACTCTCTGATCTCGGGAGGGATTGATTCGAATGTGTGAGAGGAGCTTCAATCTCTGACCACGGGAGGGATTGATTGGATAGTCTGCGAGGTGCTTTAATCTCTGACCCCGAGAGGGATTGATTGGAATGTGTGTGAGGAGATTTACTCTCTGACCCCGGGAGCGATTGATTGGAATGTGTGAGAGGAGCTTTACACTCTGACCCCGGGAGGGATTGATTGGAATGTGTGAGAGGAGATTTACTCTCTGACCCCAGGAGCGATTGATTGGAATGTGTGAGAGGAGCTTTACAGTCTGACCCCGGGAGGGATTGACCGGACAGTGTGAGAGGAGCTTTACAGTCTGACCCCGGGAAGGATTGATTGGAATGTGTGAGAGGAGCTT
Organism: Somniosus microcephalus; assembly: GCF_052327205.1. Classification (NCBI taxonomy): domain Eukaryota; kingdom Metazoa; phylum Chordata; class Chondrichthyes; order Squaliformes; family Somniosidae; genus Somniosus; species Somniosus microcephalus. Next base: position 22,125,872 of record NW_028225186.1, on the reverse strand, counting down.
TACACTCTGAACTCGGGAGGGATTGAATGGACAGTGTGAGAGGAACTTTACAGTCTGACCCCGGGAAGGATTGATTGGAATGTGTGAGAGGAGCTTTACACTCTGAACTCGGGAGGGATTGAATGGACAGTGTGAGAGGAGATTTATTCTCTGACCCCGGGAGCGATTGTTTGGAATGTGTGAGAGGAACTTTACACTCTGAGCCCGGGAAGGATTGATTGGAATGTGTGAGAGGAGCTTTACACTATGACCCCGGGAGGGATTGTTTGGAATGTGTGAGAGGAGCTTTACTCCCTGAACCAGGGAGGGATTGATTCGAATGTGTTAGAGGAGCCTAACTCTCTGACCCCGGGAGGATTTCATTGGACAGTGTGAGAGGAGCTTTACACTCTGACCTCGGGAGTGATTGATTCGAATGTGTGAGAGGAGATTTAAACTCTTACCCCGCGAGTGATTGATTGGATAGTCTGCGAGGAGCTTTACACTCTGACCCCGAGAGGGATTGATTTGACAGTGTGAGAGGAGATTTACACTCTGACTCCGGAAGGTATTGATCGGAAAGTGTGTGAGGAGATTTATTCTCTGACCCCTGGAGCGATTGATTGGAACGTGTGATAGGAGCTTTACAGTCTGACCGTGGGAGGGATTGACTGGACAGTGTGAGAGGAGCTTTGCTGTCTGACCCCGGGAAGGATTGATTGGAATGTGTGAGGGGAGCTTTACACTCTGACCCCGGGAGGGATTGATTGGATAGTGTGAGAGGAGCTTTACACTCTGACCCCGTGAGCGATTGATTGGACAGTGTGAGAGGAGATTTACACTCTGAACCCGGGAGGTATTGATTGGACAGTGTGAGAGGAGATTTACTCTCTGACCCCGGGAGCGATTGATTGGAAAGTGTGAGAGGAGCTTTACACTCTGAACCCGGTAGGGATTGATTGGACAGTGTGAGAGGAGCTTTAAACTCTGACACCGGGAGGGATTTATTGGACAGTGTGAGAGGAATTTACACTCTGAGCCCGGGACGGATTGACTGGAATGTGTGAGAGGAGCTTTACACTCTGACCCCGGTAGGGAATGATTGGAATGTGCGAGAGGAGCTTTACCCTCTGATCCCAGGAGGGATTGATTGGAATGTGTGAGAGGAGCTTTACACTATGACCCCGGAGGGATTTATTGGAATGTGTGAGAGGAGCTTTGAACTCTGACCCCGGGAGGGATTGATTGGACAGTGTTAGAGAAGCTTTACACTCTGACCACGGGAGGGATTGATTCGAATGTGTTAGAGGAGCTTTAAACTCTAGCCCCGGGAAGGATTGATTGGACAGTGTGAGAGGAGATTTACCCTCTGACCACGGGAGGAATTATTTGGACTGTGTGAGAGAAGTTTTACACTTGGACCACGGGAGGAATTGATTGGAATGTGTGAGAGGAGCTTTACACTCTGACCCCTGGAGACATTAATTGGAATGTGGGAGAGGAGCTTTCCAACGTGACACCGGGAGGAATTGATTCGAATGTGTGAGAGGAGCTTTGCTCTCTGACCCCGGGAGGATTTGATTGGTCATTGTGAGAGAAGCTTTAATCTCTGACCTCGGGAGGGATTGATTCGAATGTGTGAGAGGAGCTTTAGTCTCTGACCACGGGAGGGATTGATTGGATAGTCTGCGAGGTGCTTTAAACTCTGACCCCGAGAGGGATTGATTGGAAAGTGTGTGAGGAGATTTACTCTCTGACCCCGGGAGCGATTGATTGGAATGTGTGAGAGGAGCTTTACCCTCTGACCCCGGGAGGGATTGATTGGAATGTGTGTGAGGAGATTTACTCTCTGACCCCAGAATCGATTGACTGGAATGTGTGAGAGGAGCTTTACAGTCGGACCCCAGGAGGGATTGGCCGGACAGTGTGAGAGGAGCTTTACAGTCTGACCCCGGGAAGGATTGATTGGAATGTGTGAGAGGAGCTTTACACTCTCACCCCGGGAGGGATTGATTAGACAGTGTGAGAGGAACTTTACACTCTGACCCTGGGAGCGATTGATTGGAATGTGTGAGAGGAGCTTTACACTATGACCCCGGGAGGGATTGATTGGCCAGTGTGAGAGTAGCTTTAAACTCAGACCCCGGGAAGGATTGATTGGAATGTGTGAGAGGAGCTTTACACTCTGACCCCAGGAGGGATTGATTGGACAGTGTGCGAGGAACTTTACACTCTGAGCCCGGGAATGATTGATTGGAATGTGTGAGAGGAGCTTTACAATCTGACCCCGGGAGGGATTTATTGGACAGTTTGAGAGGAACTTTACACTCTGAGCACGGGAAGGATTGATTGGAATGTGTGAGAGGAGCTTTACCCTCTGATCCCGGGAGGGATTGATTGGAATGTGTGAGAGGAGCTTTACACTATGGCCCCGGGAGGGATTTATTGGAATGTGTGAGAGGAGCTTTGAACTCTGCCCCGGGAGGGATTGATTGGACAGTGTGTGAGGAGCTTTAATCTCTGACCCCGAGAGGGATTGATTGGAATGTGTGTGAGGAGATTTACTCTCTGACCCCGGGAGCGATTGATTGGAATGTGTGAGAGGAGTTTTACACTCTGACCCCGGGAGGGATTGATTGGAATGTGTGAGAGGAGCTTTACAGTCTGACCCCGGGAAGGATTGATTGGAATGTGTGTGAGGAGATTTACTCTCTGACCCCAGGAGCGATTGATTGGAATGTGTGAGAGGAGCTTTACAGTCTGACCCCGGGAGGGATTGACCGGACAGTGTGAGAGGAGCTTTACAGTCTGACCCCGGGAAGGATTGATTGGAATGTGTGAGAGGAGCTTTACACTCTCACCCCGGGAGGGATTGAATGGACAGTGTGAGAGGAGCTTTACACTATGACCCCGGGAACGATTGATTGGACAGTGTGAGAGGAACTTTACACTCTGAGCCCGGGAAGGATTGATTGGAATGTGTGAGAGGAGCTTTACACTATGACCCCGGGAGGGATTGATTGGATTGTGTGAGAGGAGCTTTACACTATGACCCCGGGAGGGATTTATTGGAATGTGTGAGAGGAGCTTTGAACTCTGACCCCGGGAGGGATTGATTGGACAGTGTTAGAGATGCTTTACACTCTGACTACGGGAGGGATTGATTCGAATGTGTTAGAGGAGCTTTAAGCTCTGGCCCCGGGAAGGATTGATTGGACAGTGTTACAGAAGCTTTACATTCTGACCACGGGAGGGATTGATTGGAATGTGTGAGAGGAGCTTTACACTCTGACCACAGGAGGGATTGATTGGAAAGTGTGTGAGGAGCTTTACACTCTGATCCCGGGAGGGATTAATTGGACAGTGTTAGAGAAGCTTTACACTCTGACCACGGGAGGGATTGATTGGACAGTGTGAGAGGAGCTTTACACTCTGACACCGGGAGGGATTGATTGGACAGTGCGAGAGGAGCTTTACACACTGACCCCGGGAGGGATTGATTGGAATGTGTGAGAGGAGCTTTACACTCTGGCACCGGGAAGGATTGATTGGACAGTGTGAGAGGAGATTCACCCTCTGACCACGGGAGGAATTATTTGGACTGTGTGAGAGAAGTTTTACATTCGGATCACGGGAGGAATTGATTGGAATGTGTGAGAGGAGCTTTACACTCTGACCCCTGGAGACATTAATTGGAATGTGGGAGAGGAGCTTTACAATATGACACCGGGAGGAATTGATTCGAATGTGTGAGAGGAGCTTTGCTCTCTGATCCCGGGAAGATTTGATTGGTCATTGTGAGAGAAGCTTTACTCTCTGATCTCGGGAGGGATTGATTCGAATGTGTGAGAGGAGCTTCAATCTCTGACCACGGGAGGGATTGATTGGATAGTCTGCGAGGTGCTTTAATCTCTGACCCCGAGAGGGATTGATTGGAATGTGTGTGAGGAGATTTACTCTCTGACCCCGGGAGCGATTGATTGGAATGTGTGAGAGGAGCTTTACACTCTGACCCCGGGAGGGATTGATTGGAATGTGTGAGAGGAGCTTTACACTCTGACCCCGGGAGGGATTGATTGGAATGTGTGTGAGGAGATTTACTCTCTGACCCCAGGAGCGATTGATTGGAATGTGTGAGAGGAGCTTTACAGTCTGACCCCGGGAAGGATTGGTTGGAATGTGTGAGAGGAGCTTTACACTCTGAACCCGGGAGGGATTGAATGGACAGTGTGAGAGGAGATTTAATCTCTGACCCCGGGAAGGATTGATTGGAATGTGTGAGAGGAGCTTTACACTATGACCCCGGGAGGGATTGATTGGACAGTGTGAGAGTAGCTTTAATCTCTGACCCCGGGAAGGATTGATTGGAATGTGTGAGAGGAGCTTTACACTCTGAGCCCGGGAAGGATTGATAGGACAGTGTGAGAGGAACTTTACATTCTGAGCCCGGGAAGGATTGATAGGAATGTGTGAGAGGAGCTTTACACTCTGACCCCGGGAGGGATTGATTGGACAGTGTGAGAGTAGCTTTAATCTCTGACCCCGGGAAGAATTGATTGGACAGTGTGAGAGGAACTTTACACTCTGAGCCCGGGAAGGATTGATAGGAATGTGTGAGAGGAGCTTTATACTCTGACCCCGGGAGGGATTTATTGGACAGTGTGAGAGGAACTTTACACTCTGAGCACGGGAAGGATTGATTGGAATGTGTGTGAGGAGCTTTACACTCTGACCCCGGTAGGGATTGATTGGAATGTGCGAGAGGAGCATTACACTCTGACCCCATGAGGGTTTGATTGGAATGTGTGAGAGGAGCTTTACACTATTAGTCCGGGAGGGATTTATGGAAGGTGTGAGAGGAGCTTTGAACTCTGACCCCGGGAGGGATTGATTGGACAGTGTTAGAGAAGCTTTACACTCTGACCACGGGAGGGATTGAATCGAATGTGGGAGAGGAGCTTTACAATATGACACCGGGAGGAATTGATTCGAATGTGTGAGAGGAGCTTTGCTCTCTGATCCCGGGAAGATTTGATTGGTCATTGTGAGAGAAGCTTTACTCTCTGATCTCGGGAGGGATTGATTCGAATGTGTGAGAGGAGCTTCAATCTCTGACCACGGGAGGGATTGATTGGATAGTCTGCGAGGTGTTTTAATCTCTGACCCCGAGAGGGATTGATTGGAATGTGTGTGAGGAGATTTACTCTCTGACCCCGGGAGCGATTGATTGGAATGTGTGAGAGGAGCTTTACACTCTGACCCCGGGAGGGATTGATTGGAATGTGTGAGAGGAGCTTTACACTCTGACCCCGGGAGGGATTGATTGGAATGTGTGTGAGGAGATTTACTCTCTGACCCCAGGAGCGATTGATTGGAATGTGTGAGAGGAGCTTTACAGTCTGACCCCGGGAAGGATTGGTTGGAATGTGTGAGAGGAGCTTTACACTCTGAACCCGGGAGGGATTGAATGGACAGTGTGAGAGGAGATTTAATCTCTGACCCCGGGAAGGATTGATTGGAATGTGTGAGAGGAGCTTTACACTATGACCCCGGGAGGGATTGATTGGACAGTGTGAGAGTAGCTTTAATCTCTGACCCCGGGAAGGATTGATTGGAATGTGTGAGAGGAGCTTTACACTCTGAGCCCGGGAAGGATTGATAGGACAGTGTGAGAGGAACTTTACATTCTGAGCCCGGGAAGGATTGATAGGAATGTGTGAGAGGAGCTTTACACTCTGACCCCGGGAGGGATTGATTGGACAGTGTGAGAGTAGCTTTAATCTCTGACCCCGGGAAGAATTGATTGGACAGTGTGAGAGGAACTTTACACTCTGAGCCCGGGAAGGATTGATAGGAATGTGTGAGAGGAGCTTTATACTCTGACCCCGGGAGGGATTTATTGGACAGTGTGAGAGGAACTTTACACTCTGAGCACGGGAAGGATTGATTGGAATGTGTGTGAGGAGCTTTACACTCTGACCCCGGTAGGGATTGATTGGAATGTGCGAGAGGAGCATTACACTCTGACCCCATGAGGGTTTGATTGGAATGTGTGAGAGGAGCTTTACACTATTAGTCCGGGAGGGATTTATGGAAGGTGTGAGAGGAGCTTTGAACTCTGACCCCGGGAGGGATTGATTGGACAGTGTTAGAGAAGCTTTACACTCTGACCACGGGAGGGATTGAATCGAATGTGTGAGAGGAGCTTTAAACTCTGGCCCCGGAAAGGATTGATTGGACAGTTTGAGAGGAGCTTTACCATCTGACCACGGGAGGGATTGATTGGACAGTGCGAATGTTGCTTTTCACTCTGACCCCGGGAGGGATTGATTGGAATGTGTGAGAGGAGCTTTACACTCTGACCCCGGGAGGGACTGATTGGAATGTGTGAGAGGAGATTTACATTCTGACCTCGGGAGGGATTTATTGGAACGTGTGAGAGGAGCTTTACATTCTGACCCCGGGAGGGATTGATTGGACAGTGTGAGAGGAGCTTTACACTCTGTCCCCGGGAGTGATTGATTGGAATGTGCGAGAGGAGCTTTACACTCTGACCCCGGGAGGGATTGATTCGAATGTATGAGAGGGGCTTTACAATCTGACCCCGGGATTGATTGATTCAAATGTGCGAGAGCAGCTTTACACTCTGACCCCGGGAGGGATTGATTGGAATGTGTGAGAGGAGCTTTACACTCTGACCCCGGGAGGGATTGATTGGAATGTTTGAGAGGAGCTTGACTCACTGACCCCACGAGAGTTTGATTGGAATGTGTAAGAGGAGCTGTACACTCTGACCCCGGGATGGATTGATTGGAATCTGTGAGAGAAGCTTTACACTCCGACCCGGGAGGGATTGATTGGAATGTGTGAGAGGAGCTTTAAACTCTGACCCCGGGAGGGATTGATTGGAATGTGTGAGAGGAGCTTTACACTCTGACCCCGGGAGGGATTGTTTGGAATGTGTGAGAGGAGCATTACTCTCTTAACCAGGGAGGGATTTATTAGAATGTGTTAGAGGAGCTTTACTCTCTGACCCCGGGAGGGTTTCATTCGACAGTGTGAGAGGAGCTTTACACTCTGACCTCGGGAGTGATTGATTCGAATGTGTGAGAGGAGATTTAAACACTTACCCCACGAGTGATTGAGTGCATAGTCTGCGAGGAGCTTTACACTCTGACCCCGAGAGGGATTGATTTGACAGTGTGAGAGGAGATTTACACTCTGACCCCGGGAGGTATTGATCGGAAAGTGTGTGAGGAGATTTACTGTCTGACCCCGGGAGCGATTGATTGGAATGTGTGAGAGGAGCTTTACAGTCTGACCGCGGGAGGGATTGACTGGACAGTGTGAGAGGAGCTTTACAGTCTGACCCCGGGAAGGATTGATTGGAATGTGTGAGGGGAGCTTTACACTCTGACCCCGGGAGGGATTGATTGGATAGTGTGAGAGGAGCTTTACACTCTGACCCCGTGAGCGATTGATTGGACAGTGTGAGAGGAGATTTACACTCTGAAACCGGGATGGATTGATTGGACAGTGTGAGAGGAGATTTACTCTCTGACCCCGGGAGCGATTGATTGGAATGTGTGAGAGGAGCTTTACACTCTGAACCCGGTAGGGATTGATTGGACAGTGTGAGAGGAGCTTTAAACTCTGACACCGGGAGGGATTTATTGGACAGTGTGAGATCAATTTACACTCTGAGCCCGGGACGGATTGACTGGAATGTGTGAGAGGAGCTTTGCACTCTGAACCCGGTAGGGAATGATTGGAATGTGCGAGAGGAGCTTTACCCTCTGATCCCGGGAGGGATTGATTGGAATGTGTGAGAGGAGCTTTGCTCTCTGACCCCGGGAAGATTTGATTGGTCATTGTGAGAGAAGCTTTACTCTTTGAACTCGGGAGGGATTGATTCGAATGTGTGAGAGGAGCTTTAATCTCTGACCACGGGAGGGATTGATTGGATAGTCTGCGAGGTGCTTTAATCTCTGACCCCGAGAGGGATTTATTGGAATGTGTGTGAGGAGATTTACTCTCTGACCCCGGGAGCGATTGATTGGAATGTGTGAGAGGAGCTTTACACTCTGACCCCGGGAGGGATTGATTGGAATGTGTGTGAGGAGATTTACTCTCTGACCCCAGGAGCGATTGATTGGAATGTGTGAGAGGAGCTTTACAGTCTGACCCCGGGAGGGATTGAACGGACAGTGTGAGAGGAGCTTTACAGTCTGACCCCGGGAAGGATTGATTGGAATGTGTGAGAGAAGCTTTACACTCTCACCCCGTGGGGGATTGATTTGACAGTGTGAGAGGAGCTTTACACTCTGACCCCGGGAGGGATTGATTGGACAGTCTGAGAGGAGCTTTACACTCTGAACGCGGGAGGGATTGATTGGACAGTGTGAGAGGAGATTTATTCTCTGACCCCGGGACCGATTGTTTGGAATGTGTGAGAGGAGCTTTACACTATGACCCCGGGAGGGATTGATTGGACAGTGTGAGAGTAGCTTTAAACTCTGACCCCGGGAAGGATTGATTGGAATGTGTGAGAGGAGCTTTACACTCTGACCCCAGGAGGGATTGATTGGACAGTGTGAGAGGAACTTTACACTCTGAGCCCGGGAAGGATTGATTGGAATGTGTGAGAGGAGCTTTACACTCTGACCCCAGGAGTGATTTATTGGACAGTGTGAGAGGAACTTTACACTCTGAGCACGGGAAGGATTGATTGGAATGTGTGAGAAGAGCTTTACACTCTGACCCCGGTAGGGATTGATTGGAATGTGCGAGAGAAGCATTACACTCTGAGCCCGTGAGGGTTTGATTGGAATGTGTGAGAGGAGCTTTACACTATTACCCCGGGAGGGATTTATTGGAATGTGTGAGAGGAGCTTTGAACTCTGACCTCGGGAGGGATTGTTTGGATAGTGTAAGAGAAGCTTTACACTCTGACCACGGGAGGGATTGAATCGAATGTGTGAGAGGAGCTTTAAACTCTGGCCCCGGAAAGGATTGATTGGACAGTGTGTGAGGAGCTTGACTCTCTGACCCCACGAGGGTTTGATTGGAATGCGTAAGCTGTACACTCTGATCCCGGGATGGATTGATTGGAATCTGTGAGAGGAGCTTTACACTCTGAACCCGGGAGGGATTGATTCGAATGTGTGAGAGGAGCTTTACTCTCTGGCCCCGGGACGATTTCATTGGACAGTGTGAGAGGAGCTTTACACTCTGACCTCGGGAGTGATTGATTCGAATGTGTGAGAGGAGCTTTTTACTCTGACCCCGCGAGGGATTGATTGGATAGTCTGCGAGGAGCTTTACAGTCTGACCCAGGGAGGGATTGATTGGAATGTGCGAGAGGAGCTTTACACATTGATCCCGGGAGGGATTGATTTGACAGTGTGAGAGGAGATTTACTCTCTGGCTCCGGGATGGGTTGATTGGAATGTGTGAGAGGCGCTTTACACTCTGACCCCGGGAGGGGTTTTTTGGAATGTGTGAGAGGAGCTTTACTCCCTAACCACGGGAGGGATTGATTGGAATGTGTGGGAGGAGCTTTGCACTCTGACCCCGGGAGGGATTGATTGTAACGTGTGAGAGGAGCTTTACACTTTGACCCCGGAGGGATTGATTGCAACATGTGAGAGGAGCTTTACATTCTGACCCCGTGAGTGGTTGATTGCACAGGGTGAGAGGAGCTTTACACTCTGACCCCTGGAGGGATTGATTGGTCAGTGTGGGAGGAGCTTTTCACTCTGACCCCGGGATGATTCATTGGAATGTGTGAGAGGAGCTTTCCACTCTGACCCCGGGAATGATTGATTCGAATGTATGAGAGGAGCTTTACACTCTGACCCCGGGACTAATTGATTCAACTGTGCGAGAGCAGCTTTACACTCTGACCCCGGGAGGGATTGATTGGAATGTGTAAGAGGAGCTGCACACTCTGACCCCGAGAGAGATTGATTGGATTGTGTGAGAGGAGCTTTACACTCTGAACCCGGGAGGGATTGATTCGAATGTGTGAGAGGAGCTTTACACTCTGACCCCGTGAGGGTTTGATTGGACAGTGTGAGAAGAGCTTTACAGTCTGACCTCGGGAGGCATTGATTCGAATGTGTGAGAGGAGCTTTAATCTCTGACCTCGGGAGGGATTGATTGGATAGTCTGCGAGGAGCATTACACTCTGACCCCGAGAGGGATTGATTGGACAGTGTGAGAAGAGCTTTGCACTCTGACCACGGGAGGGATTGATTGCAAAGTGTGTGAGGAAATTTACTCTCTGACCCCGGGAGCGATTGATTGGAATGTGTGAGAGGAGCTTAACACTCTGACCCCGGGACGGATTGATTGGACAGTGTGAGAGGAGCTTTACACTCTGACCCCGGGAAGGATTGATTGGAATGTGTGAGAGGAGCTTTACACTCTGATCCCGGGAGGGATTGATTGGATAGTATGAGAGGAGCTTTACACTCTGACCCCGGGAGGGATTGATAGGAATGTGTGAGAGGAGCTTTACACACTGAACCCGGGAGGGATTGAATGGACAGTGTGAGAGGAGATTTAAACTCTGGCCCCGGAAAGGATTGATTGGACAGTGTGTGAGGAGCTTGACTCTCTGACCCCACGAGGGTTTGATTGGAATGCGTAAGAGGAGCTGGACACTCTGATCCCGGGATGGATTGATTGGAATCTGTGAGAGGAGCTTTACACTCTGAACCCGGGAGGGATTGATTCGAATGTGTGAGAGGAGCTTTACTCTCTGGCCCCGGGACGATTTCATTGGACAGTGTGAGAGGAGCTTTACACTCTGACCCCGGGAGGAATTTATTGGACAGTGTGAGAGGAACTTTACACTCTGAGCACGGGACGGATTGATTGGAATGTGTGTGAGGAGCTTTACACTCTGACCCCGGTAGGGATTGATTGGAATGTGCGAGAGGAGCATTACACTCTGACCCCATGAGGGTTTGATTGGAATGTGTGAGAGGAGCTTTACACTATTAGCCCGGGAGGAATTTATGGAATGTGTGAGAGGAGCTTTGAACTCTGACCCCGGGAGGGATTGATTGGACAGTGTTAGAGAAGCTTTGCACTCTGACCACGGGAGGGATTGAATCGAATGTGTGAGAGGAGCTTTAAACTCTGGCCCCGGAAAGGATTGATTGGACAGTTTGAGAGGAGCTTTACCATCTGACCACGGGAGGGATTGATTGGACAGTGTGAATGTTGCTTTTCACTCTGACCCCGGGAGGGATTGATTGGAATGTGTGAGAGGAGCTTTACACTCTGACCCCGGGAGGGACTGATTGGAATGTGTGAGAGGAGATTTACACTCTGACCTCGGGAGGGATTTATTGGAACGTGTGAGAGGAGCTTTACATTCTGACCCCGGGAGGGATTGATTGGAGAGTGTGAGAGGAGCTTTACACACTGAACCCGGGCGGGATTGATTGGACAGTGTGAGAGGAGCTTTACACTCTGTCCCCGGGTGTGATTGATTGGAATGTGTGAGAGGAGCTTTACACTCTGACCCCGGGAGGGATTGATTCGAATGTATGAGAGGGGCTTTACAATCTGACCCCGGGATTGATTGATTCAAATGTGCGAGAGCAGCTTTACACTCTGACCCCGGGAGGGATTGATTGGAATGTGTGAGAGGAGCTTTACACTCTGACCCCGGGAGGGTTTGATTGGAATGTTTGAGAGGAGCTTGATTCACTGACACCACGAGAGTTTGATTGGAATGTGTAAGAGGAGCTGTATACTCTGACCCCGGGATGGATTGATTGGAATCTGTGAGAGAAGCTTTACACTCCGACCCGGGAGGGATTGATTGGAATGTGTGAGAGGAGCTTTAAACTCTGACCCCGGGAGGGATTGATTGGAATGTGTGAGAGGAGCTTTACACTCTGACCCCGGGAGGGATTGTTTGGAATGTGTGAGAGGAGCATTACTCTCTTAACCAGGGAGGGATTTATTAGAATGTGTTAGAGGAGCTTTACTCTCTGACCCCGGGAGGGTTTCATTCGACAGTGTGAGAGGAGCTTTACACTCTGACCTCGGGAGTGATTGATTCGAATGTGTGAGAGGAGATTTACACTCTGACCCCGGGAGGTATTGATCGGAAAGTGTGTGAGGAGATTTACTATCTGACCCCGGGAGCGATTGATTGGAATGTGTGAGAGGAGCTTTACAGTCTGACCGCGGGAGGGATTGACTGGACAGTGTGAGAGGAGCTTTACAGTCTGACCCCGGGAAGGATTGATTGGAATGTGTGAGGGGAGCTTTACACTCTGACCCCGGGAGGGATTGATTGGATAGTGTGAGAGGAGCTTTACAGTCTGACCCCGTGAGCGATTGATTGGACAGTGTGAGAGGAGATTTACACTCTGAACCCGGGAGGGATTGATTGGACAGTGTGAGAGGAGATTTACTCTCTGACCCCGGGAGCGATTGATTGGAATGTGTGAGAGGAGCTTTGCACTCTGAACCCGGTAGGGATTGATTGGAATGTGTGAGAGGAGCTTTACATTCTGACACCGCAGGGATTGATTGGACAGTGTGAGAGGAGCTTTAAACTCTGACCCCGGGAAGGATTGATTGGAATGTGTGAGAGGAGCTTTACACTCTGACCCCAGGAGGGATTGATTGGACAGTGTGAGAGGAACTTTACACTCTGAGCCCGGGAAGGATTGATTGGAATGTGTGAGAGGAGCTTTACACTCTGACCCCAGGAGGGATTTATTGGACAGTGTGAGAGGAACTTTACACTCTGAGCACGGGAAGGATTGATTGGAATGTGTGAGAAGAGCTTTACACTCTGACCCCGGTAGGGATTGATTGGAATGTGCGAGAGGAGCATTACACTCTGACCCCGTGAGGGTTTGATTGGAATGTGTGAGAGGAGCTTTACACTATTACCCCGGGAGGGATTAATTGGAATGTGTGAGAGGAGCATTACACTCTGACCCCGTGAGGGATTTATTGGAATGTGTGAGAGGAGCTTTGAAGTCTGACCTCGGGAGGGATTGATTGGATAGTGTAAGAGAAGCTTTACACTCTGACCACGGGAGGGATTGAATCGAATGTGTGAGAGGAGCTTTAAAGTCTGGCCCCGGAAAGGATTGATTGGACAGTGTGTGAGGAGCTTGACTCACTGACCCCACGAGGGTTTGATTGGAATGCGTAAGAGCAGCTGTACACTCTGATCCCGGGATGGATTGATTGGAATCTGTGAGAGGAGCTTTACACTCTGAACCCGGGAGGGATTGATTCGAATGTGTGAGAGGAGCTTTACTCTCTGGCCCCGGGACGATTTCATTGGACAGTGTGAGAGGAGCTTCACACTCTGACCTCGGGAGTGATTGATTCGAATGTGTGAGAGGAGCTTTTTACTCTGACCCCGCGAGGGATTGATTGGATAGTCTGCGAGGAGCTTTACAGTCTGACCCAGGGAGGGATTGATTGGAATGTGCGAGAGGAGCTTTACACATTGATCCCGGGAGGGATTGATTTGACAGTGTGAGAGGAGATTTACTCTCTGGCTCCGGGATGGGTTGATTGGAATGTGTGAGTGGCGCTTTACACTCTGACCCCGGGAGGGTTTTTTTGGAATGTGTGAGAGGAGCTTTACTCCCTAACCACGGGAGGGATTGATTGGAATGTGTGGGAGGAGCTTTGCACTCTGACCCCGGGAGGGATTGATTGTAACGTGTGAGAGGAGCTTTACACTTTGACCCCGGAGGGATTGATTGCAACATGTGAGAGGAGCTTTACATTCTGACCCCGTGAGTGGTTGATTGCACAGGGTGAGAGGAGCTTTACACTCTGACCCCGGGAGGGATTGATTGGTCAGTGTGGGAGGAGCTTTTCACTCTGACCCCGGGATGATTCATTGGAATGTGTGAGAGGAGCTTTCCACTCTGACCCCGGGAGTGATTGATTCGAATGTATGAGAGGAGCTTTACACTCTGACCCCGGGACTAATTGATTCAACTGTGCGAGAGCAGCTTTACACTCTGACCCCGGGAGGGATTGATTGGAATGTGTAAGAGGAGCTGTACACTCTGACCCCGAGAGAGATTGATTGGATTGTGTGAGAGAAGCTTTTCACTCTGAACCCGGGAGGGATTGATTCGAATTTGTGAGAGGAGCTTTACACTCTGACCCCGTGAGGATTTGATTGAACAGTGTGAGAGGAGCTTTACAGTCTGAGCACGTGAGGGATTGATTCGAATGTGTTAGAGGAGCTTTAAACTCTGGCCCCGGGAAGGATTGATTGGACAGTGTGAGAGGAGATTTACCCTCTGATCACGGGAGGAATTATTTCGACTGTGTGAGAGAAGTTTGACATTCGGACCACGGGAGGAATTGATTGGAATGTGTGAGAGGAGCTTTACACTCTGACTCCTGGAGACATTAATTGGAATGTGGGAGGGAAGCTTTACAATATGACACCGGGAGGAATTGATTCGAATGTGTGAGAGGAGCTTTGCTCTCTGACCCCGGGAGGATTTGATTGGTCATTGTGAGAGAAGCTTTGCTCTCTGACCTCGGGAGGGATTGATTCGAATGTGTGAGAGGAGCTTTAATCTCTGACCACGGGAGGGATTGATTGGATAGTCTGCGAGGTGCTTTAAACTCAGACCTCGAGAGGGATTGATTGGAAAGTGTTTGAGGAGATTTACTCTCTGACCCCGGGAGCGATTGATTGGAATGTGTGAGAGGAGCTTTACACCCTGACCCCGGGAGGGATTGATTGGAATGTGTCTGAGGAGATTTACACTCTGACCCCAGGCGCGATTGATTGGAATGTGTGAGAGGAGCTTTACCGTCTGACCACGGGAGGGATTGACCGGACAGTGTGAGAGGAGCTTTACAGTCTGACCCCGGGAGGGATTGATTGGACAGTCTGAGAGGAGCTTTACACTCTGAACCCGGGAGGGATTGATTGCACAGTGTGAGAGGAGATTTATTCTCTGACCCCGGGAGCGATTGATTGGAATGTGTGAGAGGAGCTTTACACTATGACCCCGGGAGGGATTGATTGGACAGTGTGAGAGGAGCTTTACACTCTGACCCCGTGAGGGTTTGATTGGAATGTGTGAGAGGAGCTTTACACTATTACCTCGGGAGGGATTTATTGGAATGTGTGAGAGGAGCTTTGAAGTCTGACCTCGGGAGGGATTGATTGGAATGTGTGAGAGGAGCTTTACACTCTCACCCCGTGGGGGATTGATTTGACAGTGTGAGAGGAGCTTTACACTCTGACCCCGGGAGGGATTGATTGGACAGTCTGAGAGGAGCTTTACACTCTGAACGCGGGAGGGATTGATTGGACAGTGTGAGAGGAGATTTATTCTCTGACCCCGGGACCGATTGTTTGGAATGTGTGAGAGGAGCTTTACACTATGACCCCGGGAGGGATTGATTGGACAGTGTGAGAGTAGCTTTAAACTCTGACCCCGGGAAGGATTGATTGGATAATGTGAGAGGAGCTTTACACTCTGACCCCAGGAGGGATTGATTGGACAGTGTGAGAGGAACTTTACACTCTGAGCCCGGGAAGGATTGATTGGAATGTGTGAGAGGAGCTTTACACTCTGACCCCAGGAGGGATTTATTGGACAGTGTGAGAGGAACTTTACACTCTGAGCACGGGAAGGATTGATTGGAATGTGTGAGAAGAGCTTTACACTCTGACCCCGGTAGGGATTGATTGGAATGTGCGAGAGGAGCATTACACTCTGACCCCGTGAGGGTTTGATTGGAATGTGTGAGAGGAGCTTTACACTATTACCTCGGGAGGGATTTATTGGAATGTGTGAGAGGAGCTTTGAAGTCTGACCTCGGGAGGGATTGATTGGATAGTGTAAGAGAAGCTTTACACTCTGACCACGGGAGGGATTGAATCGAATGTGTGAGAGGAGCTTTAAAGTCTGGCCCCGGAAAGGATTGATTGGACAGTGTGTGAGGAGCTTGACTCACTGACCCCACGAGGGTTTGATTGGAATGCGTAAGAGCAGCTGTACACTCTGATCCCGGGATGGATTGATTGGAATCTGTGAGAGGAGCTTTACACTCTGAACCCGGGAGGGATTGATTCGAATGTGTGAGAGGAGCTTTACTCTCTGGCCCCGGGACGATTTCATTGGACAGTGTGAGAGGAGCTTCACACTCTGACCTCGGGAGTGATTGATTCGAATGTGTGAGAGGAGCTTTTTACTCTGACCCCGCGAGGGATTGATTGGATAGTCTGCGAGGAGCTTTACAGTCTGACCCAGGGAGGGATTGATTGGAATGTGCGAGAGGAGCTTTACACATTGATCCCGGGAGGGATTGATTTGACAGTGTGAGAGGAGATTTACTCTCTGGCTCCGGGATGGGTTGATTGGAATGTGTGAGAGGCGCTTTACACTCTGACCCCGGGAGGGTTTTTTTGGAATGTGTGAGAGGAGCTTTACTCCCTAACCACGGGAGGGATTGATTGGAATGTGTGGGAGGAGCTTTGCACTCTGACCCCGGGAGGGATTGTTTGTAACGTGTGAGAGGAGCTTTACACTTTGACCCCGGAGGGATTGATTGCAACATGTGAGAGGAGCTTTACATTCTGACCCCGTGAGTGGTTGATTGCACAGGGTGAGAGGAGCTTTACACTCTGACCCCGGGAGGGATTGATTGGTCAGTGTGGGAGGAGCTTTTCACTCTGACCCCGGGATGATTCATTGGAATGTGTGAGAGGAGCTTTCCACTCTGACCCCGGGAGTGATTGATTCGAATGTATGAGAGGAGCTTTACACTCTGACCCCGGGACTAATTGTTTCAACTGTGCGAGAGCAGCTTTACACTCTGACCCCGGGAGGGATTGATTGGAATGTGTAAGAGGAGCTGTACACTCTGACCCCGAGAGAGATTGATTGGATTGTGTGAGAGAAGCTTTTCACTCTGAACCCGGGAGGGATTGATTCGAATTTGTGAGAGGAGCTTTACACTCTGACCCCGTGTGGATTTGATTGGACAGTGTGAGAGGAGCTTTACAGTCTGAGCACGTGAGGGATTGATTCGAATGTGTTAGAGGAGCTTTAAACTCTGGCCCCGGGAAGGATTGATTGGACAGTGTGAGAGGAGATTTACCCTCTGATCACGGGAGGAATTATTTCGACTGTGTGAGAGAAGTTTGACATTCGGACCACGGGAGGAATTGATTGGAATGTGTGAGAGGAGCTTTACACTCTGACTCCTGGAGACATTAATTGGAATGTGGGAGGGAAGCTTTACAATATGACACCGGGAGGAATTGATTCGAATGTGTGAGAGGAGCTTTGCTCTCTGACCCCGGGAGGATTTGATTGGTCATTGTGAGAGAAGCTTTGCTCTCTGACCTCGGGAGGGATTGATTCGAATGTGTGAGAGGAGCTTTAATCTCTGACCACGGGAGGGATTGATTGGATAGTCTGCGAGGTGCTTTAAACTCAGACCTCGAGAGGGATTGATTGGAAAGTGTTTGAGGAGATTTACTCTCTGACCCCGGGAGCGATTGATTGGAATGTGTGAGAGGAGCTTTACACCCTGACCCCGGGAGGGATTGATTGGAATGTGTCTGAGGAGATTTACACTCTGACCCCAGGCGCGATTGATTGGAATGTGTGAGAGGAGCTTTACCGTCTGACCCCGGGAGGGATTGACCGGACAGTGTGAGAGGAGCTTTACAGTCTGACCCCGGGAAGGATTGATTGTAATGTATGAGAGGAGCTTTACACTCTCACCCCGGGAGGGATTGATTAGACAGTGTGAGAGGAGCTTTACACTCTGACCCCGGGAGGGATTGATTGGACAGTCTGAGAGGAGCTTTACACTCTGAACCCGGGAGGGATTGATTGGAATGTGTGAGAGGAGCTTTACACTATGACCCCGGGAGGGATTGATTGGACAGTGTGAGAGGAGCTTTACACTCTGACCTCGGGAGGGTATGATAGGACAGTATGAGAGGAACTTTACAATCTGAGCCCGGGAAGGATTGATTGGAATGTGTGAGAGGTGCTTTAAACTCTGACCCCGGGAGGGATTTATTGGAAAGTGTGAGAGGAACTTTACACTCTGAGCACGGGAATAATTGATTGGAATGTGTGAGAGGAGCTTTACACTCTGACCCCGTGATGGATTGATTGGAATGTGTGAGAGGAGCTTTACACTATTACCCTGGGAGGGATTTATTGGAATGTGTGAGAGGAGCTTTACACTATTACCCTGGGAGGGATTTATTGGAATGTGTGAGAGGAGCTTTGAACTCTGACCCCGGGAGGGATTGATTGGACAGTGTTAGAGAAGCTTTACCCTCTGACCACGGGAGGGATTGATTGGACAGTGTGCAAGTTGCTTTTCACTCTGACCCCGGGAAGGATTGATTGGAATGTGTGAGAGGAGCTTTACACTCTGACCCCGGGAGGGACTGATTGGAAAGTGTGAGAGGAGCTTTACACTCTGAC
The DNA here is from genome assembly GCF_052327205.1 of Somniosus microcephalus. Taxonomy (NCBI): domain Eukaryota; kingdom Metazoa; phylum Chordata; class Chondrichthyes; order Squaliformes; family Somniosidae; genus Somniosus; species Somniosus microcephalus. The sequence continues at coordinate 22,107,402 of NW_028225186.1, read as the reverse complement.
CTCGGGAGGGATTTTTTCGAATGTGTGAGAGGAGCTTTAAACTCTGACCCTGGGAGGGATTGATTGGACTGTGTGAGAGGAGTTTTACATTCCATCCCCGGGAGGGATTGATTGGACAGTGTGAGAGGAGCTTTACACTCTGACCCCGGGAAGGATTGATTGGAATGTGTGAGAGGAGCTTTACACTCTGACCCCGGGAGGGATTTATTGGACAGTGGGAGAGGAATTTTACACTCTGAGCCCGGGAAGGGTTGATTGGAATGTGTGAGAGGAGCTTTACACGCTGACCCCGGTAGGGACTAATTGGAATGTGCGAGAGGAGCGTTACCCTCTGATCCCGGGAGGGATTGATTGGAATCTGTGAGAGGAGCTTTACACTATGACCCGGGAGGGATTTATTGGAATGTGTGAGAGGAGCTTTGAACTCTGACCCCGGGAGGGATTGATTGGACAGTGTTTGAGAAGCTTTACACTCTGACCACGGGAGGGATTGATTGGACAGTTTGAGAGGAGCTTTACCCTTTGACCCCGGGAGGTACTGATTGGACAGTGTGAAAGTTGCTTTTCACTCTGACCCCGGGAGGGATTGATTGGAATTTGTGAGAGGAGCTTTACACTCTGACCCCGGGAGTGATTGATTGGAATGTGTGAGAGGTGCTTTACACACTGACCCCGGGAGGGACTGTTTGGAATGTGTGAGAGGAGCTTTACACTCTGACCTCGGGAGGGATTTTTTCGAATGTGTGAGAGGAGCTTTAAACTCTGACACTGGGAGGGATTGATTGTAATGTGTGAGAGGAGCTTTACACTCTGACCCCGGGAGCGTTTGATTGGAATGTGTGAGAGTAGCTTTACATTCTGACCCCGGGAGGGATTGATTCGAATGTGTGAGAAGAGCTTTACACTCTGACCCCGGGAGGGATTGATACGAATGTGTAAGTGGAGCTTTAAAATCTGACCACGGGAGTGATTGATTGGAAAGTGTCTGAGGAGATTTACTCTCTGACCCCGGGAGCGATTGATTGGAATGTGTGAGAGGAGCATTACAGTCTGGCCCCGCGAGGGATTGATTGGAATGTGTGAGAGGAGCTTTGCACTCTGACCTCGGGAGGGATTGATTCGAATGTGTGAGTGGAGCTTTAAAATCTGACCACGGGAGTGATTGATTGGAAAGTGTCTGAGGAGATTTACTCTCTGACCCCGGGAGCGATTGATTGGAATGTGTGAGAGGAGCATTACAGTCTGGCCCCGCGAGGGATAGATTGGAATGTGTGAGAGGAGCTTTGCACTCTGGCCCAGGGAGGGATTGATTGGACAGTGTGAGAGGAGCTTTAAACTCTGACCCCGGGAGGGATTGATTGGACAGTGTGAGAGGAGATTTACTCTCTGACTCCGGTAGAGATTGATTGGAATGTGTGAGAGGAGCTTTACACTCTGACCCCGGTAGGGATTGATTGGAATGTGTGAGAGGAACTTTACCCTCTGATCCCGGGAGGGATTTATTGGAATGTGTGAGAGGAGCTTTACACTATGACCCCGGGAGGGTTTTATTGGAATGTGTGAGAGGAGCTTTGAACTCTGACCCCGGGAGAGATTGATTGGACAGTGTTAGAGAAGCTTTGCACTCTGACCACGGGAGTGATTTATTGGAATGTGTGAGAGGAGCTTTGCACTCTGACCCCGGGAGGGATTGATTGGACATTGTGTGAGGAGCTTTACACTCTGATCCCGGGAGGCATTAATTGGACAGTGTTAGAGAAGCTTTACACTCTGACCACGGGATTGATTGATTGGACAGTGTGAGAGGAGCTTTACACTCTGACAGCGGGAAGGATTGATTGGACAGTGCGAGAGGAGCTTTGCACACTGACCCCGGGAGGGATTGATTGGAATGTGTGAGAGGAGCTTTACACTCTGACCACGGGAGGGATTGATTGGAATCTGTGAGAGGAGCATTACTCTCTGAACCAGGGAGGGATTGAGTCGAATGTGTTAGAGGAGCTTTACTCTCTGACCCCGGGAGGATTTCATTGGGCAGTGTGAGAGGAGCTTTACAATCTGATCTCGGGAGTGATTGATTCGAATGTGTGAGAGGAGATTTAAACTCTTACCCCGCGAGGGATTGATTGGATAGTCTGCGAGGAGCTTTAAACTCTGACCCCGAGAGGGATTGATTTGACAGTGTGAGAGGAGATTTACACTCTGACCCCGGGAGGTATTGATCAGAAAGTGTGTGAGGAGATTTACTCTCTGACCCTGGGAGCGATTGATTGGAATGTGTGAGATGAGCTTTACAGTCTGACCTCGGGAGGGATTGACTGGACAGTGTGAGAGGAGCTTTACAGTCTGACCCCGGGAAGGATTGATTGGAATGTGTGAGGGGAGCTTTACACTCTGACCCCGGGAGGGATTGATTGGATAGTGTGAGAGGAGCTTTACATTCTGACACCGCAGGGATTGATTGGACAGTGTGAGAGGAGCTTTAAACTCTGACACCGGGAGGGATTTATTGGACAGTGTGAGAGGAATTTACACTCTGAGACCGGGACGGATTGACTGGAATGTGGAAGAGGAGCTTTACACTCTGACCCCGGTAACGTATGATTGGAATGTGCGAGAGGAGCTTTACCCTTTGATCCCGGGAGGTAATGATTGGAATGTGTGAGAGGAGCTTTACACTATGACCACGGGAGGGATTTATTGGAATGTGTGAGAGGAGCTTTACACTCTGAGCACGGGAGGCATTGAATCGAATGTGTTAGAGGAGCTTTAAACTCTGGCCCCGGGAAGGATTGATTGGACAGTGTGAGAGGAGATTTACCCTCTGACCACGGGAGGAATTATTTGGACTGTGAGAGAAGTGTTACATTCGAACCACGGGAGGAATTGATTGGAATGTGTGAGAGGAGCTTTACACTCTGACCCCTGGAGACATTAATTGGAATGTGGGAGAGGTGCTTTACAATATGACACCGGGAGGAATTGATTCGAATGTGTGCGAGGAGCTTTGCTCTCTGACCCCGGGAGGATTTGATTGGTCATTGTGAGAGAAACTTTACTCTCTGACCTCGAGAGGGATTGATTCGAATGTGTGAGAGGAGCTTTAATCTCTGACCACGGGAGGGATTGATTGGATAGTCTGCGAGCTGCTTTAAACTCTGACCCCGAGAGGGATTGATTGGAAAGTGTGTGAGGAGATTTACTCTCTGACCCCGGGAGCGATTGATTGGAATGTTTGAGAGGAGCTTTACACTCTGACCCCGGGAGCGATTGATTGGAATGTGTCTGAGGAGATTTACTCTCTGACCCCAGGAGCGATTGATTGGAATGTGTGAGAGGAGCTTTACAGTCTGACCCCGGGAGGGATTGATTGGAATGTGTGAGAGGAGCTTTACACTCTCACCGCGGGAGGGATTGATTAGGCAGTGTGAGAGGAGCTTTACACTCTGACCCCGGGAGGGTTTGATTGGACAGTCTGAGAGGAGCTTTACACTCTGAACCCGGGAGGGATTGATTGGACAGTGTGAGAGGAGATTTATTCTCTGACCCCGGCAGCGATTGATTGGAATGTGTGAGAGGATCTTTACACTATGTCCCCGGGAGGGGTTGATTGGACAGTGTGAGAGGAGCTTTACACTCTGACCCCGGGAAGGATTGATTGGAATGTGTGACAGGAGCTTTACACTCTGACCCCGGGAGGGATTGATTGGACAGTGTGAGAGGAACTTTACAATCTGAGCCCGGGAAGGATTGATTGGAATGTGTGAGAGGAGCTTTACACTCTGACCCCGGGAGGGATTTATTGGACAGTGTGAGAGGAACTTTACACTCTGAGCACGGGAAGGATTGATTGGAATGTGTGAGAGGAGCTTTACACTCTGGCCCCGGAAAGGATTGATTGGACAGTGTGAGAGGAGCTTTACCCTCTGACCACGGGAGGGATTGATTGGACAGTGTGAAAGTTGCGTTTCACTCTGACCCCGGGAGGGATTGATTGGAATGTGTGAGAGGAGCTTTACACTCTGACCCCGGGAAGGACTGATTGGAATGTGTGAGAGGAGCTTTACACTCTGACCTCGGGAGGGATTTTTTCGAATGTTTGAGAGGAGCTTTAAACTCTGACCCTGGGAGGGATTGATTGGACTGTGTGAGAGGAGTTTTACATTCTTACCCCGGGAGGAATTGATATGAATGTGTGAGAGGAGCTTTACACTCTGACCCCGGGAGACGTTAATTGGAATGTGGGAGTGGAGCTTTACACTATGACACCGGGAGGGATTGATTGGAATGTGTGAGAGGAGCTTTACACTCTGACCCCGGGACGGTTTGATTGGAATGTGTGAGAGGAGCTTTACACTCTGACCCCGGGAGGGATAGATTCGAATGTGTGAGAGGAGATTTACACTGACCCCGGGAGGATTTGATTGGTCATTGTGAGAGGAGCTTTGCACTCTGACCTCGGGAGGGATTGATTCGAATGTGTGAGAGGAGCTTTAAACTCTGACCACGGGTGGGATTGATTGGATAGTCTGCGAGGAGCTTTAAACTCTGACCCTGAGAGGGATTGATTGGAATGTGTGTGAGGAGATTTACTCTCTGACCCCGGGAGCGATTGATTGGAATGTGTGAGAGGAGCTTTACAGTCTGTCCCCGGGAGGGATTGACTGGACAGTGAGAGAGGAGCTTTGCAGTCTGACCCCGGGATGGATTGATTGGAATGTGTGAGAGGAGCTTTACACTCTGAACCCGGGAGGGATTGATTGGAATGTGTGAGAGGAGCTTTACACTCTGACCCCGGGAGGATTTGATTGGACAGTGTGAGAAGAGCTTTACACTCTGACGTCGGGAGGGATTGATTCGAATGTGTGAGAGAAGCTTTAAACTCTGACCCCCGGAGGGATTGATTGGATCGTCTGCGAGGAGCATTACACTCTGACCCCGAGAGGTATTGAATGGAAAGTGTGAGAAGAACTTTACACTCTGGCCCCGGGAGGGATTGATTGGAAAGTGTGTGAGGAGTTTCACTCTCTGACCCCGGGAGCGATTGATTGGAATGTGTGAGAGGAGCTTTAAACTCTGACCCCGGAAGGGATTTTTTCGACAGTGTGAGAGGAGCTTTACACTCTGACCCCGGGAAGGATTGATTGGAATGTGTGTGAGGAGCTTCACACTCTGACCCCAGGAGGGATTGATTGGCCATCGTGAGAGGAGCTTTACACTCTGAACCCGGGAGGGATTGATTGGACAGTGTGAGAGGAGATTTACTCTCTGAACCCGGGAGCGATTGATTGGAATGTGTGAGAGGAGCTTTAAACTCTGACCCCGGAAGGGATTTTTTGGACAGTGTGAGAGGAGCTTTACACTCTGAGCCCAGGGCGGATTGATTGGAATGTGTGAGAGGAGCTTTACACTCTGACCCCGGTCGGGATTGATTGGAATGTGCGAGAGGATCTTTACCCTCTGATCCCGGGAGGGATTGATTGGAATGTGTGAGAGGAGCTTTACACTATGACCCCGGGAGGGATTTATTGGAATGTGTGAGAGGAGCTTTGAACTCTGACCCCGGGAAGGATTGATTGGAATGTGTGAGAGGAGCTTTACTCTCTGACCCCGGGACGGATTGATTGGACAGTGTGAGAGGAACTTTACACTCTGAGCCCGGTAAGGATTGATTCGATTGTGTGAGAGGAGCTTTACACTCTGACCCTGGTAGGGATTGATTGGAATGTGTGAGAGGAGCTTTACCCTCTGATCCCGGGAGGGATTGATTGTACTGTGTGAGAGGAGATTTACAATCTGACCCCGGAAGGATTGATTGGAATGTGTGAGAGGAGCATTACACTCTGACCCCGGGAGGGATTGATTGTAATGTGTGAGAGGAGCTTTACACTCTGACCCAGGAAGGATTGATTGGAATGTGTGAGAGGAGCTTTACACTCTGACCCCGGTAGGGAATGATTGGAATGTGCGAGAGGAGCTTTACCCTCTGATCCCGGGAGGGATTGATTGGAATGTGTGAGAGGAGCTTTACACTATGATCCTTGGAGGGATTTATTGGATGGTGTGAGAGGAGCTTTGAACTCTGACCCCGGGAGGAATTGATTGGACAGTGTTAGAGAAGCTTTACACTCTGACACCGGGAGGGATTGATTGTAATGTGTGAGTGGAGCTTTGCACTCTGTCCTCGGGATGGTTTGATTTGAATGTGTGAGAGGAGCTTTACACTCTGACCCCGGGATGGATGGATTCGAATGTATGAGAGGAGCTTTACACTCTGACCACGGGAGGGATTGATTGGATAGTCTGCGAGGTGCTTTAAACTCTGACACCGAGAGGCATTGATTGGAAGTGTGTGAGGAGATTTACTCTCTGACCCCGGGTGCGATTGATTGAAATGTGTGAGAGGAGCATACACTCTGACCCCGGGTGGGCTTGATTGGAAAGTGTGTGAGGTGATTAATCTCTGACCCCGGGAGCGATTGATTGGAATTTGTGAGACGAGCTTTACACTCTGACCGCGGGAGGGATTGACTGGACAGTGTGAGAGGAGCTTTACAGTCTGAACCCGGGAGGATTAATTGGAATGTGTGACAGGAGCTTTACACTTTCACCCCGGGAGGGATTGATTGGACAGTGTGAGAGGAGCTTTACACTGTGACCCCGGGAGTGATTGATTGGACAGTCTGAGAGGAGATTTACACTCTGAACCCGGGAGGGATTGATTGGACAGTGTGAGAGGAGATTTACTCTCTGACCCCGGGAGCGATTTATTGGAATGTGTGAGAGCACCTTTACACTCTGACCCCGGGAGAATTTGATTGGTCATTGTGAGAGTAGCTTTACTCTCTGTCCTCGGGAGGGATTGATTCGAATGTGTGAGAGGAGCTTTAAACTCTGACCACGGGAGGGATTGATTGGATAGTCTGCAAGGTGCTTTAAATTCTGACCCCGAGAGGGATTCATTGGAAGTATGTGAGGGGATTTACACACTGACCCCGGGAGCGATAGATTGGAATGTGTGAGAGGTGATTTACACTCTGACCCCGGGTGGGATTGATTGGAAAGTGTGTGAGGAGATTTACTCTCTGACCCCGGGAGCGATTGATTTGAATGCGTGAGAGGAGCTTTACACTCTGACCCCGGGAGGGATTGACTGGACAGCCTGAGAGGAGATTAACACTCTGAGCCCGGGAGGGATTGATTGGACAGTGTGAGAGGAGATTTACTCTCTGACCCCAGGAGCGATTGATTGGAATGTGTGAGAGGAGCTTTACACTCTGACACTGGGAGGGATTGATTGGAAAGTTTGTGAGGAGCTTTACACTCTCACCCTGGCAGGGATTGATTGGACAGTGTGAGAGGAGATTTACTCTCTGTCCCATGGAGCGATTGATTGGAATGTGTGAGAGGAGCTTTACGCTCTGTCCCCGGGAGGGATTGATTGGACAGTGTGAGAGGAGCTTTACACTCTGACCCAGGAAAGGATTGATTGGAATGTGTGAGAGGAGCTTTACACTCTCACCCCGTGAGGGATTGATTGGACAGTGTGAGAGGAGGTTTACATTCTGACCCCGGGATTGATGGATTCAAATGTCCGAGAGCAGCTTTACACTCTTAACCCGGGAGGGTTTGATTGGAATGTGTGAGAGGAGCTTTACACTCTGACCCCGGGAGGGATTGATTGGAATGTGTGAGAGGAGTTTGACTCTCGAACCCGCGAGGGATTGATTGGAATGTGTATGTGGAGCTGTACACTCTGATCCCGGGAGGGATTGATTCGAATGTGTGAGAGGAGCTTTACACTCTGAGCCACTGAGGGATTGATTCGAATGTGTGAGACGTGCTTTACAATCTGACCCCGGGAGGATTTGATTGGACAGTGTGAGAGGAGCTTTACACTCTGACCTCGGGAGGGATTGATTCGAATGTGTGAGAGGAGCTTTAAACTTTGACCCCGCGAGGGATTGATTGGATAGTCTGCGAGGAGCTTTACACTCAGACCCAGGGAGGGATTGATTGGACAGTGTGAGAGGAGCTTTACACTCTGACCCCTGGAGGGATTGATTTGACAGTGTGGGAGGAGATTTACTCTCTGACCCCGGGAGTGATTGATTGGTATGTGTGAGAGGAGCTTTACACTCTGACCCCAGGAGGGACTGACTGGATAGTGTGAGAGGAGCTTTACACTTTGACCCCGGGAAAGATTGATTGGAATGTGTGAGAGGAGCTTTACACTCGGACCCCACAGGGATTGGTTGGAATTTGTGAGAGGAGCTTTACACTCTGACCCCGGGAGGGATTGATTTGACAGTGTGGGAGGAGATTTACTCTCTGACCCCGGGAGTGATTGATTGGTATGTGTGAGAGGAGCTTTACACTCTGACCCCAGGAGGGACTGACTGGATAGTGTGAGAGGAGCTTTACACTTTGACCCCGGGAAAGATTGATTGGAATGTGTGAGAGGAGCTTTACACTCGGACCCCACAGGGATTGGTTGGAATTTGTGAGAGGAGCTTTACACTCTGACCCCGGGAGGGATTGATTCTAATGTGTGAGAGGAGCTTTACACACCGACCCCGGAGGGATTGATTGGAACGTGTGAGAGGAGCTTTACACTATGACCCCGTGAGTGGTTGATTGCAAAATGTGAGAGGAGCTTTACACCCTGACCCCGGGAGGGATTGATTGGACAGTGTGAGAGTAGATTTACACTCTGACCCCGGGAGTGATTGATTGGAATGTTTGAGAGGAGCTTTACACTCTGACCCGGGATTGATTGATTCAAATGTGCGAGAGCAGCTTTACACTCTAACCCCGGGAGGGATTGATTGGAATGTGTGAGAGGAGCTTTACACTCTGACCCCGGGAGGGATTGATTAGAATGTGTGAGAGTCGCTTGACTTTCTGACCCCACGAGAAACCCCGGGAGGGATTGATTGGAATGTGTGAGAGGAGCTTTACACTCTGAACCGGGGAGGGATTGATTGGAATGTGTGAGAGGAGCATTACAGTCTGAACCCGGGAGGGATTGATTCAAATTTGTGAGAGGCTCTTTACAATTCGACCCCGGCAGGATTTGATTGGACAGTGTGTGAGGAGCTTTACACTCTGACCTCGGGAGGGATTGATTCAAATGTGTGAGAGGTGCTTTAAACTCTGACCCCACGAGGGATTGATTGGATTGTCTGCGAGGAGCTATACATTCTGACCCAGGAATGTATTGATTGGACAGTGTGAGAGGAGCTTTACACTCTGACCTCGGGAGGGATTGATTTGACAGTGTGAGAGGAGATTTACTCTCTGACCCGGGGAGCGATTGATTGGAATGTGTGAGAGGAGCTTTACACTCTGCCCCCGGGTGGGATGGATTGGAGAGTGTGAGAGGAGATTTACTCTCTGACCCCGTGAATGATTTATTGGAATGTGTGAGAGGAGCTTTACACTCTGACCCCGGGAGGGATTGATTTGACAGTGTGAGAGGAGCTTTACACTCTGACCCCGTGAATGATTTATTGGAATGTGTGAGAGGAGCTTTACACTCTGACCCCGGGAGGGATTGAATGGACAGAGTGAGAGGAGATTTAGACTCTGAGCACTGGAAGGATTGATTGGAATGTGTGAGAGGAGCTTTACACACTGACCCCGGGAGGGATTGATTGGAATGTGTGAGAGGAGCTTTACCCTCTGATCCCGGGTGGGATTGATTGGAATGTGTGAGAGGAGCTTTACACTATGACCCCGGGAGGGATTTATTGGAATGTGTGAGAGGAACTTTACACTCTGAGCCCGAGAAGGATTGATTGGAAAGTGTGAGAGGAGCTTTACAGTGTGGCCTTGGGAGGGATTGATTCGAATGTGTGAGTGGAGCATTAAACTCTGAGCCCGGGAGGGATTGATTGGACAGAGTGAGAGGAACTTTACACTCTGACACCGGGAGGGGCTGATTGGACAATGTGAGAGAAGATTTACTCTCTGTCCCCGGGAGCGATTGATTGGAATGTGTGAGAGGAGCTTTACAATCTGACCCCGGGAGGGAATGATTAGACAGTGTGAGTGGACCTTTACACTCTGAGCCCGAGAAGGATTGATTGGAATGTGTGAGAGGAGCTTTACACTCTGACCCCGGAAGGATTGATTGGAACGTGTGAGAGGAGCTTTACTCTCTGATCCCGTGAGTGGTTGATTACACAGGGTGAGAGGAGATTTACACTCTGACCCCGGGAGGGATTGATTGGAAAGTGTGAGAGGAGCTTTACACTCTGACACCGGGAGTGATTGATTGGAATGAGTGGGAGGAGCTTTAAACTCTGACCCCGGGAGGGATTGTTTCGAATGTATGAGAGGAGCTTTACACTCTGACCCAGGGATTGATTGATTCAAATGTGCGAGAGCAGCTTTACACTCTGACCCCGGGAGGGATTGATTGGAATGTGTGAGAGGAGCTTTACACTCTGCCCACGGGAGTGATTGATTGTAATGTGTGAGAGGAGCATTACACTCTGACCCCGGGAGGGATTGATTGTAATGTGTGAGAGGAGCTTTGCACTCTCACCCCGGAGGGATTGATTGGAACGTGTGAGAGGAGCTTTGCACTCTGACCCCGTGTGTGGTTGATTGCATAATTTGAGAGTAGCTTTACACTCTGACCCCGGGAGATATTGATTGGACAGTGTGAGAGGAGCTTTACACTCTGACCCCTGGAGGGATTGATTCGAATGTATGAGAGGAGCTTTACACTCTGACCCCGGATTGATTGATTCAAATGTGCGAGAGCAGCTTTACACTCTAACCCCGGGAGGGATTGATTGGAATGTGTGAGAGGAGCTTTACATTCTGACCCCGGGAGGGATTGATTAGAATGTGTGAGAGTAGCTTGACACTCTGACCCCACGAGGGATTGATTGGAATGTGTAAGAGGAGCTGTACACTCTGACCCAGGGAGGGATTGATTGGAATGTGTGAGAGGAGCATTACACTCTGAACCCTGGAGGGATTGATTCGAATTTCTGAGAGAAGCTTTACAATCCGACCCCAGCAGGATTTGATTGGACAGTGTGAGAGGAGCTTTACACTCTGACCTCGGGAGGGATTGATTCGAATGTGTGAGAGGAGCTTTAAACTCTGACCCCACGAGGGATTGATTGGATAGTCTGCGAGGAGCTTTACATTCTGACCCAGGGAGGGATTGATTGGACAGTGTGAGAGGAGATTTACTCTCTGACCCGGGGAGCGATTGATTGGAATGTGTGAGAGGAGCTTTACACTCTGTCCCCGGGAGGGTGGGATGATTTGACAGTGTGAGAGGAGCATTGCACTCTGACTTCAGGAGGGATTGATTGCAAAGTCTGAGAGGAGCTTTACACTCAGACACCGGGAGAGTTTGATTGGAATGTGTGAGAGGAGCTTTACACTCTGACTTAAGGAGGGATTGATTGCAAAGTGTGAGATGAGATCTACACTCAGACCCCTGGAGGGATTGATTGGAATGTGTGAGAGGAGCTTTACACTCTGACCCCGGGAGGGATTGATTTGATTGTTTCGAGGAGCTTTACACTCTGACACCGGGAGGGGTTGATTGGACAGTGTGAGAGGAGCTTTACACTCTGACCCCGGGAGGGATTGATTGGACAGTATGAGAGGAGATTTACTCTCTGGCCCCGGGAGCGATTGATTGGAATGTGTGAGAGGAGCTTTACACTCTGACACTGGGAGGGATTGATTGGACAGTTTGTGAGGAGCTTTACCCTCTCACCCTGGCAGGGATTGATTGGACAGTGTGAGAGGAGATTTACTCTCTGTCCCATGGAGCGATTGATTGGAATGTGTGAGAGGAGCTTTACGCTCTGTCCCCGGGAGGGATTGATTGGACAGTGTGAGAGGAGCTTTACACTCTGACCCCGGGAAGGATTGATTGGAATGTGTGAGAGGAGCTTTACACTCTCACCCCGTGAGGGATTGATTGGACAGTGTGAGAGGAGGTTTACTCTCTGACCCCGGGATTGATTGATTCAAATGTCCGAGAGCAGCTTTACACTCTGAACCCGGGAGGGTTTGATTGGAATGTGTGAGGGGAGCTTTACACTCTGACCCCGGGAGGGATTGATTGGAATGTGTGAGAGGAGCTTGACTCTCGAACCCGCGAGGGATTGATTGGAATGTGTATGTGGAGCTGTACACTCTGATCCCGGGAGGGATTGATTGGAATGTGTGAGAGGAGCTTTACACTCTGAGCCACTGAGGGATTGATTCGAATGTGTGAGACGTGCTTTACACTCTGACCCCGGGAGGATTTGATTGGACAGTTTGAGAGGAGCTTTACACTCTGACCTCGGGAGGGATTGATTCGAATGTGTGAGAGGAGCTTTAAACTCTGACCCCGCGAGGGATTGATTGGATAGTCTGCGAGGAGCTTTACACTCAGACCCAGGGAGGGATTGATTGGACAGTGTGAGAGGAGCTTTACACTCTGACCCCTGGAGGGATTGATTTGACAGTGTGGGAGGAGATTTACTCTCTGACCCCGGGAGTGATTGATTGGTATGTGTGAGAGGAGCTTTACACTCTGACCCCAGGAGGGACTGACTGGATAGTGTGAGAGGAGCTTTACACTTTGACCCCGGGAAGGATTGATTGGAATGTGTGAGAGGAGCTTTACACTCGGACCCCACAGGGATTGATTGGAATTTGTGAGACGAGCTTTACACTCTGATCCCGGGAGGGATTGATCAGAATGTGTGAGAGGAACTTTACACTCTGACCCCGGGAGGGATTGATTCTAATGTGTGAGAGGAGCTTTACACACCGACCCCGGAGGGATTGATTGGAACGTGTGAGAGGAGCTTTACACTCTGACCCCGTGAGTGCTTGATTGCAAAATGTGAGAGGAGCTTTACACCCTGACCCCGGGAGGGATTGATTGGACAGTGTGAGAGTAGATTTACACTCTGACCGCGGGAGTGATTGATTGGAATGTTTGAGAGGAGCTTTACACTCTGACCCGGGATTGATTGATTCAAATGTGCGAGAGCAGCTTTACACTCTAACCCCGGGAGGGATTGATTGGAATGTGTGAGAGGAGCTTTACACTCTGACCCCGGGAGGGATTGATTAGAATGTGTGAGAGTCGCTTGACTTTCTGACCCCACGAGAAATTGATTGGAATGTGTAAGAGGAGCTGTACACTCTGAACCGGGGAGGGATTGATTGGAATGTGTGAGAGGAGCATTACAGTCAGAACCCGGGAGGGATTGATTGAAATTTGTGAGAGGCTCTTTACAATCCGACCCCGGCAGGATTTGATTGGACAGTGTGTGAGGAGCTTTACACTCTGACCTCGGGAGGGATTGATTCGAATGTGTGAGAGGTGCTTTAAACTCTGACCTCGGGAGGGATTGATTTGACAGTGTGAGAGGAGATTTACTCTCTGACCCGGGGAGCGATTGATTGGAATGTGTGAGAGGAGCTTTACACTCTGCCCCCGGGAGGGATGGATTGGAGAGTGTGAGAGGAGATTTACTCTCTGACCCCGTGAATGATTTATTGGAATGTGTGAGAGGAGCTTTACACTCTGACCCCGGGAGGGATTGATTGGACAGTGTGAGAGGAGCTTTACACTCTGACCCCGTGAATGATTTATTGGAATGTGTGAGAGGAGCTTTACACTCTGACGCCGGGAGGGATTGAATGGACAGTGTGAGAGGAGATTTACACTCTGAGCACGGGAAGGATTGATTGCAATGTGTGAGAGGAGCTTTACACACTGACCCCGGGAGGGATTGATTGGAATGTGTGAGAGGAGCTTTACCCTCTGATCCCGGGAGGGATTGATTGGAATGTGTGAGAGGAGCTTTACACTATGACCCCGGGAGGGATTTATTGGAATGTGTGAGAGGAACTTTACACTCTGAGCCCGAGAAGGATTGATTGGAAAGTGTGAGAGGAGCTTTACAGTGTGGCCTCGGGAGGGATTGATTCGAATGTGTGAGAGGAGCATTAAACTCTGAGCCCTGGAGGGTTTGATTGGACAGAGTGAGAGGAACTTTACACTCTGACACCGGGAGGGGCTGATTGGACAATGTGAGAGAAGATTTACTCTCTGTCCCCGGGAGCGATTGATTGGAATGTGTGAGAGGAGCTTTACAATCTTACCCCGGGAGGGAATGATTAGACAGTGTGAGTGGACCTTTACACTCTGAGCCCGAGAAGGATTGATTGGAATGTGTGAGAGGAGCTTTAAACTGGCCTCGGGAGGGATTGATTCGAATATGTGAGAGGAGCTTTAAACTCTGAGCCCTGGAGGGATTGAATGGATTGTCTGCGAGGAGCTTTACACTCTGACCCCGGGATGCATTGATTGGACAGTGTGAGAGGCGCTTTACACTCTGACAACGGGAGGGATTGATTCGACAGTGTGAGAGGAGGTTTACTCTCTAACTGCGGGAGCGATTGATTGGAATGTGTGAGAGGAGCTTTACACGCTGTCCCCGGAAGGGATTGACTGGACAGTGTGAGAGGAGCTTTACACTCTGACCCCGGGAGGGATTGATTCGAATGTGTGAGAGGAGCTTTGCACTCTGACCCCGGGAGGGATTGATTGGACAGTGTGAGAGGAGCTTTACCCTTTGACCCCGGGAGGGAATGATTGGACAGTGTGCGAGGAGCTTTACCCTCTGACCACGGGAGGGATTGATTGGACAGTGTGAGAGGAGATTTACCCTCTGACCCCGGAAGGGAATGATTGGACAGTGTGAGAGGAGCTTTTCACTCTGACCCAGGGAGGAATTGATTGGAATGTGTGAGAGGAGCTTTTCACTCTGACCCCGGGAGGGATTGATTGGAATGTGTGAGAGGAGCTTTGGACTCTGGCCCCGGGAGGGATTGATTGGAATGTGTGAGAGGAGCTTTACACTCTGACACCAGGAGCGATTGATTGGAATGTGTGAGAGGAGCTTCACACACTGACCCCGGGAGGGATTGATTGGAATGTGTGAGAGGAGCTTTACCCTCTAACACCGGGAATCATTGATTGGAATGTGTGAGAGGAGAAATACTCTATGACACCGGGAGGGATTGATTGTAATGTGTGAGAGGAGCTTTACACTCTGACCCTGGGATGGTTTGATCCGAATTTGTGAGAGGAGCTTTACACTTTGACCCCGGGGGGATTTGTTTGGTCATTGTGAGAGGAGCTTTACACTCTGACCTCGGGAGGGATTGATTGGACAGTCTGAGAGGAGCTTTGCACTCTGACCCCGGTAGGGATTGATTGGTATGTGTGAGAGGGGCTTTACACTCTGACCCCGGGAGGGATTGATTGGAATGTGTGAGAGGAGCTTTACACTCTGACACCAGGAGGGATTGATTGGAATGTGTGAGAGGGGATTTACCCTCTGATCCCGGGAGGGATTGATTGGAATGTGTGAGAGGAGTTTTACACTATGACATCGGGAGGGATTATTGGAATGTGTGAGAGGAGCTTTGAACTCTGTACCCGGGAGGGATTGATTGGACAGTGTTAGAGGAGCTTTAAACTCTGACCACGGGAGGGATTGATTGGAATGTGTGAGAGGAGCTTTACACTCTGACCCCGGGAGGGATTGATTGGAATGTGTGAGAGGAGCTTTACACACTGAACCCGGGAGGGATTGATTGGAATGTGTGAGAGGAGCTTTACACTCTGACCACGGGAGGGATTGATTGTAATGTGTGAGAGGAGCTTTACACACTGACCCCGGGAGGGATTGATTGGAATGTGTGAGAGGAGCTTTACAATCTGACCGTGGGAGGGAATGATTGGAATGTGTGAGAGGAGCTTTACACTCTGACCCCGGGAAGGATTGATTGGAATGTGTGAGAGGAGCTTTAATCTCTGACCCCGGGAGGGATTGTTTGGAATGTGTGAGAGGAGCTTTACACTCTGACTCCGGGAGGGATTGATTGGAATGTGTGAGAGGAGATTTACACTCTGACCCGGGAGGGATTGATTGGACAGTGTGTGAGGAGCTTTACACACTGATGCCGGGAGGGATTGATTGGAATGTTTGAGAGGAGCTTTACACTTTGACCCCGGGAGGGATTTATTGTAATGTGTGAGAGGAGCTTTACACTCTGACCCTGGAGGGATAGATTGGAACGTGTGAGAGGAGCTTTATACTCTGACCCCGGGAGAGATTGTTTGGAATGTGCGAGAGGATTTTTACACTCTGACCTCGGGAAGGATTTATTCGAATGTGTGAGAGGATCATTAAACTCTGACCCCGGGAGGGATTGATTGGACAGTTTTAGAGGGCAGTGCGAGAGGAGCTTTACACTCTGACCCCGGGATGGATTGATTGGGTAGTGCGAGGGGAGCTTTACACTCTGACCCCGGGATGGATTTATTGGGCAGTGTGAGAGCAGCTTTACACTCTGACCCCGGGAGCGATTGTTTGGAATGTTTGAGAGGAGCTTTACACTCATACCCCGGGAGGGATTGATTGGATAGTGTGAGAGGAGCTTTACACTCTGACCCCGAGAGGGATTGATTTGAATGTGTGAGAGTAGCTTTACAATCTGACCCCGGGAGGGATTGATTGGAAAGTGTGAGAGGAGCTTTACACTCTGACCCCGGGAGGGATTGATTGGAATGTGTGAGAGGAGCTTTAACACTAACCCCGGGAGGGCTTGATTGGAATGTGTGAGAGGAGCTTTACACTCTGACCCCGGGATGGACTGATAGGAATGTAAGAGAGGAGCTTTACACTCTGACCCTGGGAGGGATTGATTGGACAGTGTGAGAGGAGCTTTACACCCGGACACCGGGAGGGATTTATTGGAATGTGTGCGAGGAGCTTTACACTCTGACCCCGGGAAGGACTGATTGGAATGTGTGAGAGGAGCTTTACACTCTGACCCTGGGAGAGATTGATTGGACAGTGTGAAAGGAGCTTTACACTCTGACACCGGGAGGGATTTATTGGAATGTGTGAGAGGAGCTTTACACTCTGAGCCCGGGAGGGATTGATTGGAACGTGTGAGAGTAGCTTTACACTCTGACACCAGGAGGGATTGATTGGAATGTGTGAGAGGAGCTTTACACTCTGACCCTTGGAGGATTTGATTGGACAGTGTGAGAGGAGCTTTACACTCTGACCTCGGGAGGGATAGATTCGAATTTGTGAGAGGAGCTTTAAACTATGACCCCGGGAGGGATTGATTGGATCGTCTTCGAGGAGCTTTACACTCTGACCCCGGGAGGGATTGATTGGACAGTGTGAGAGGAGCTTTACACTCTAACCCCGGGAGGGATTGATTGGACAGTGTGAGAGGAGATTTACTCTTGACCCCGGGAGCGATTGATTGGAATGTGTGAGAGGAGCTTTACAATCTGACCCCGGGAGGGATTGACTGGATAGTGTGAGAGGAGCTTTACACTCGAACCCCGGGAAGGAGTGAATGGAATGTGTGAGAGGAGCTTTACACTCTGACCCCAGGAGGGATTGATTGGACAGTGTGAGAGGAGCTTTACACTCTGACCCCGGGAAGGATTGATTGGAATGTATGAGAGGAGCTTTACACTCTGACCCCGAGAAGGATTGATTGGAAAGTGTGAGGGGAGCTTTACACTCTGAGCCCCGGAAAGATTGATTGGAAAGTGTGAGAGGAGCTTTAAATTCTGGCCTTGGGCGGGATTGATTCGAATGTGTGAGTGGAGCTTTAAACAATGAGCCCGGGAGGGATTGATTCGATAGTCTGCGATGAGCTTTATACTCTGACCCAGGAAGGGATTGATTGGAATGTGTGTGAGGCGCTTTACACTCTGACCCCGGGAGGGATTTATTTGACAGTGTGAGAGGAGCATGAAACTCTGTCTTCGGGAGGGATTGATGGGAAAGTGTGAGATGAGCCTTACACACTGTCCCCGGTAGTGTTTGATTGGAATTTGTGAGAGAAGCTTTACACTCTGACCCCGGGAGGGAATGATTGGACAGTGTGAGAGGAGCTTTACACTCTGACCCCGGAAAGGATTGATTGGACAGTGTGAGAGGAGCTTTGCACTCTGACCCCGGTAGGGATTGATTGGTGTGTGTGAGAAGGGCTTTGCACTCTGACCCCGGGAGGGATTGATTGGAATGTGTGAGAGGAGCTTTACACTCTGACCCCAGGAGGTATTGATTGGAATGTGTGAGAGGGGATTTACCCTCTGATCCCGGGAGGGATTGATTGGAATGTGTGAGAGGAGTTTTACACTATGACACCGGGAGGGATTGATTCGACAGTGTGAGAGGAGGTTTACTCTCTAACTGCGGGAGCGATTGATTGGAATGTGTGAGAGGAGCTTTACACGCTGTCCCCGGAAGGGATTGACTGGACAGTGTGAGAGGAGCTTTACACTCTGACCCCGGGAGGGATTGATTCGAATGTGTGAGAGGAGCTTTGCACTCTGACCCCGGAATGATTGATTGGACAGTGTGAGAGGAGCTTTACCCTTTGACCCCGGGAGGGAATGATTGGACAGTGTGCGAGGAGCTTTACCCTCTGACCACGGGAGGGATTGATTGGACAGTGTGAGAGGAGATTTACCCTCTGACCCCGGAAGGGAATGATTGGACAGTGTGAGAGGAGCTTTTCACTCTGACCCAGGGAGGAATTGATTGGAATGTGTGGGAGGAGCTTTTCACTCTGACCCCGGGAGGGATTGATTGGAATGTGTGAGAGGAGCTTTAGACTCTGGCCCCGGGAGGGATTGATTGGAATGTGTGAGAGGAGCTTTACACTCTGACACCAGGAGCGATTGATTGGAATGTTTGAGAGGAGCTTCACACACTGACCCCGGGAGGGATTGATTGGAATGTGTGAGAGGAGCTTTACCCTCTAACACCGGGAATCATTGATTGGAATGTGTGAGAGGAGAAATACTCTATGACACCGGGAGGGATTGATTGTAATTTGTGAGAGGAGCTTTTACACTCTGACCCTGGGATGGTTTGATCCGAATTTGTGAGAGGAGCTTTACACTTTGACCCCGGGGGGATTTGTTTGGTCATTGTGAGAGGAGCTTTACACTCTGACCTCGGGAGGGATTGATTGGACAGTGTGAGAGGAGCTTTGCACTCTGACCCCGCTAGGGATTGATTGGTATGTGTGAGAGGGGCTTTACACTCTGACCCCGGGAGGGATTGATTGGAATGTGTGAGAGGAGCTTTACACTCTGACCCCAGGAGGGATTGATTGGAATGTGTGAGAGGGGATTTACCCTCTGATCCCGGGAGGGATTGATTGGAATGTGTGAGAGGAGTTTTACACTATGACACCGGGAGGGATTATTGGAATGTGTGAGAGGAGCTTTGAACTCTGTACCCGGGAGGGATTGACTGGACAGTGTTAGAGGAGCTTTAAACTCTGACCACGGGAGGGATTGATTGGAATGTGTGAGAGGAGCTTTACACTCTGACACCGGGAGGGATTGATTGGAATGTGTGAGAGGAGCTTTACACACTGAACCCGGGAGGGATTGATTGGAATATGTGGGAGGAGCTTTACACTCTGACCACGGTAGGGATTGATTGTAATGTGTGAGAGGAGCTTTACACACTGACCCCGGGAGGGATTGATTGGAATGTGTGAGAGGAGCTTTACAATCTGACCGTGGGAGGGAATGATTGGAATGTGTGAGAGGAGCTTTACACTCTGACCCCGGGAAGGATTGATTGGAATGTGTGAGAGGAGCTTTAATCTCTGACCCCGGGAGGGATTGTTTGGAATGTGTGAGAGGAGCTTTACACTCTGGCTCCGGGAGGGATTGATTGGAATGTGTGAGAGGAGATTTATACTCTGACCTGGGAGGGATTGATTGGACAGTGTGTGAGGAGCTTTACACACTGATGCCGGGAGGGATTGATTGGAATGTTTGAGAGGAGCTTTACACTTTGACCCCGGGAGGGATTGATTGTAATGTGTGAGAGGAGCTTTACACTCTGACCCCGGAGGGATAGATTGGAACGTGTGAGAGGAGCTTTATACTCTGACCCCTGGAGAGATTGTTTGGAATGTGCGAGAGGATTTTTACACTCTGACCTCGGGAAGGATTTATTCGAATGTGTGAGAGGATCATTAAACTCTGACCCCGGGAGGGATTGATTGGACTGTTTGAGAGGGCAGTGCGAGAGGAGCTTTACACTCTGACCCCGGGATGGATTGATTGGGCAGTGCGAGGGGAGCTTTACACTCTGACCCCGGGATGGATTTATTGGGCAGTGTGAGAGGAGCTTTACACTCTGACCCCGGGAGCGATTGTTTGGAATGTTTGAGAGGAGCTTTACACTCATACCCCGGGAGGGATTGATTGGATAGTGTGAGAGGAGCTTTACACTCTGACCCCGGGAGGGATTGATTTGAATGTGTGAGAGTAGCTTTACAATCTGACCCCGGGAGGGATTGATTGGAAAGTGTGAGAGGAGCTTTACACTCTGACCCCGGGAGGGATTGATTGGAATGTGTGAGAGGAGCTTTAACACTAACCCCGGGAGGGCTTGATTGGAATGTGTGAGAGGAGCTTTACACTCTGACCCCGGGATGGACTGATAGGAATGTAAGAGAGGAGCTTTACACTCTGACCCTGGGAGGCATTGATTGGACAGTGTGAGAAGAGCTTTACACCCGGACACCGGGAGGGATTTATTGGAATGTGTGCGAGGAGCTTTACACTCTGACCCCGGGAGGGACTGATCGGAATGTGTGAGAGGAGCTTTACACTCTGACCCTGGGAGGGATTGATTGGACAGTGTGAGAGGAGCTTTACACTCTGACACCGGGAGGGATTTATTGGAATGTGTGAGAGGAGCTTTACACTCTGAGCCCGGGAGGGATTGATTGGAACGTGTGAGAGGAGCTTCACACTCTGACACCGGGAGGGATTGATTGGAATGTGTGAGAGGAGCTTTGCACTCTGACCCTTGGAGGATTTGATTGGACATTGTGAGAGGATCTTTACACTCTGACCTCGGGAGGGATAGATTCGAATTTGTGAGAGGAGCTATAAACTATGACCTCGGGAGGGATTGATTGGATCGTCTTCGAGGAGCTTTACACTCTGACCCCGGGAGGGATTGATTGGACAGTGTGAGAGGAGCTTTACACTCGAACCCCGGGAGGGATTGACTGGACAGTGTGAGACGAGATTTACTCTTGACCCCGGGAGCGATTGATTGGAATGTGTGAGAGGAGCTTTACAATCTGACCCCGGGAGGGATTGACTGGATAGTGTGAGAGGAGCTTTACACTCTAACCCCGGGAAGGAGTGAATGGAATGTGTGAGAGGAGCTTTACACTCTGACCCCGAGAAGGATTGATTGGAAAGTGTGAGGGGAGCTTTACACTCTGAGCCCCGGAAAGATTGATTGGAAAGTGTGAGAGGAGCTTTAAATTCTGGCCTTGGGCGGGATTGATTCGAATGTGTGAGTGGAGCTTTAAACAATGAGCCCGGGAGGGATTGATTCGATAGTCTGCGATGAGCTTTATACTCTGACCCAGGAAGGGATTGATTGGAATGTGTGTGAGGTGCTTTACACTCTGACCCCGGGAGGGATTTATTTGACAGTGTGAGAGGAGCATTACACTCTGTCTTCGGGAGGGATTGATGGGAAAGTGTGAGATGAGCCTTACACACTGTCCCCGGTAGTGTTTGATTGGAATTTGTGAGAGAAGCTTTACACTCTGACCCCGGGAGGGAATGATTGGACAGTGTGAGAGGAGCTTTACACTCTGACCCCGGAAAGGATTGATTGGACAGGGTGAGAGGAGCTTTGCACTCTGACCCCGGTAGGGATTGATTGGTACGTGTGAGAAGGGCTTTACACTCTGACCCCGGGAGGGATTGATTGGAATGTGTGAGAGGAGCTTTACACTCTGACCCCAGGAGGTATTGATTGGAATGTGTGAGAGGGGATTTACCCTCTGATCCCGGGAGGGATTGATTGGAATGTGTGAGAGGGATTTTACACTATGACACCGGGAGGGATTATTGGAATGTGTGAGAGGAGCTTTGAACTCTGTACCCGGTAGGGATTGACTGGACAGTGTTAGTGGAGCTTTAAACTCTGACCACGGGAGGGATTGTTTGGAATGTGTGAGAGGAGCTTTACACTCTGACTCCGGGAGGGATTGATTGGAATGTGTGAGAGGAGATTTACACTCTGACCCGGGAGGGATTGATTGGACAGTGTGTGAGGAGCTTTACACACTGATGCCGGGAGGGATTGATTGGAATGTTTGAGAGGAGCTTTACACTTTGACCCCGGGAGGGATTGATTGTAATGTGTGAGAGGAACTTTACACTCTGACCCCGGAGGGATAGATTGGAACGTGTGAGAATAGCTTTATACTCTGACCCCGGGAGAGATTGTTTGGAATGTGCGAGAGGATTTTTACACTCTGACCTCGGGAAGGATTTATTCGAATGTGTGAGAGGATCATTAAACTCTGACCCCGGGAGGGATTGATTGGACAGTTTGAGAGGGCAGTGCGAGAGGAGCTTTACACTCTGACCCCGGGATGGATTGATTGGGCAGTGCGAGAGGAGCTTTACACTCTGACCCCGGGATGGATTTATTGGGCAGTGTGAGAGGAGCTTTACACTCTGACCCCAGGAGCGATTTTTTGGAATGTTTGAGAGGAGCTTTACACTCATACCCCGGGAGGGATTGATTGGATAGTGTGAGAGGAGCTTTACACTCTGACCCCGGGAGGGATTGATTTGAATGTGTGAGAGTAGCTTTACAATCTGACCCCGGGAGGGATTGATTGGAAAGTGTGAGAGGAGCTTTACACTCTGACACCGGGAGGGATTGATTGGAATGTGTGAGAGGAGCTTTAACACTAACCCCGGGAGGACTTGATTGGAATGTGTGAGAGGAGCTTTACACTCTGACCCCGGGATGGACTGATAGGAATGTAAGAGAGGAGCTTTACACTCTGACCCTGCGAGGGATTGATTGGACAGTGTGAGAGGAGCTTTACACCCGGACACCGGGAGGGATTTATTGGAATGTGTGCGAGGAGCTTCACACTCTGACCCCGGGAGGGACTGATTGGAATGTGTGAGAGGAGCTTTACACTCTGACCCTGGGAGGGATTGATTGGACAGTGTGAGAGGAGCTTTATACTCTGACATCGGGAGGGATTTATTGGAATGTGTGAGAGGAGCTTTACACTCTGAGCCCGGGAGGGATTGATTGGAACGTGTGAGAGGAGCTTTACACTCTGACACCGGGAGGGATTGATTGGAATGTGTGAGAGGAGCTTTACACTCTGACCCTTGGAGGATTTGATTGGACAGTGTGAGAGGAGCTTTACACTCTGACCTCGGGAGGGATAGATTCGAATTTGTGAGAGGAGCTTTAAACTATGACCCCGGGAGGGATTGATTGGATCGTCTTCGAGGAGCTTTACACTCTGACCCCGGGAGGGATTGATTGGACAGTGTGAGAGGAGCTTTACACTCTAACCCCGGGAGGGATTGATTGGACAGTGTGAGAGGAGATTAACTCTTGACCCCGGGAGCGATTGATTGGAATGTGTGAGAGGAGCTTTACAATCTGACCCCGGGAGGGATTGATTGAACACTGTGAGAGGAGCTTTACACTCTGACCCCGGGAAGGATTGATTGGAATGTGTGAGAGGAGCTTTACACTCTGACCCCGAGAAGGATTGATTGGAAAGTGTGAGAGGAGCTTTACACTCTGAGCCCCGGAAAGATTGATTGGAAAGTGTGAGAGGAGCTTTAAATTCTGGCCTTGAGCGGGATTGATTCGAATGTGTGAGTGGAGCTTTAAACAATGAGCCCGGAAGGGATTGATTCGATAGTCTGCGATGAGCTTTATACTCTGACCCAGGAAGGGATTGATTGGAATGTGTGTGAGGCGCTTTGCACTCTGACCCCGGGAGGGATTTATTTGACAGTGTGAGAGGAGCATTACACTCTGTCTTCGGGAGGGATTGATGGGAAAGTGTGAGATGAGCCTTACACACTGTCCCCGGTAGTATTTGATTGGAATTTGTGAGAGAAGCTTTACACTCTGACTCCGGGAGGGAATGATTGGACAGTGTGAGAGGAGCTTTACACTCTGACCCCGGAAAGGATTGATTGGACAGTGTGAGAGGAGCTTTGCACTCTGACCCCGGTAGGGATTGATTGGTATGTGTGAGAAGGGCTTTACACTCTGACCCCGGGAGGGATTGATTGGAATGTGTGAGAGGAGCTTTACACTCTGACCCCAGGATGGATTGATTGGAATGTGTGAGAGGGGATTTACCCTCTGATCCCGGGAGGGATTGATTGGAATGTGTGAGAGGAGTTTTGAACTCTGTACCCGGTAGGGATTGACTGGACAGTGTTAGAGGAGCTTTAAACTCTGACCACGGGAGGGATTGATTGGAATGTGTGAGAGGAGCTTTACACTCTGACCCCGGGAGGGATTGTTTGGAATGTGTGAGAGGAGCTTTACACACTGAACCCGGGAGGGATTGATTGGGATGTGTGAGAGGAGCTTTACACTCTGACCACGGGAGGGATTGATTGTAATGTGTGAGAGGAGCTTTAATCTCTGACCCCGGGAGGGATTGTTTGGAATGTGTGAGAGGAGCTTTACACTCTGACTCCGGGCGGGATTGATTGGAATGTGTGAGAGGAGATCTACACTCTGACCCGGGAGGGATTGATTGGACAGTGTATGAGGAGCTTTACACACTGATGCCGGGAGGGATTGATTGGAATGTTTGAGAGGAGCTTTACACTTTGACCCCGGGAGGGATTGATTGTAATGTGTGAGAGGAGCTTTACACTCTGACCCCGGAGGGATAGACTGGAACGTGTGAGAAGAGCTTTATACTCTGACCCCGGGAGAGATTGTTTGGAATGTGCGAGAGGATTTTTACACTCTGACCTCGGGAAAGATTTATTCGAATGTGTGAGAGGATCATTAAACTCTGACCCCGGGAGGGATTGATTGGACAGTTTGAGAGGGCAGTGCGAGAGGAGCTTTACACTCTGACCCCGGGATGGATTGATTGGGCAGTGCGAGAGGAGCTTTACACTCTGACCCCGGGATGGATTTATTGGGCAGTGTGGGAGGAGCTTTACACTCTGACCCCGGGAGCGATTGTTTGGAATGTTTGAGAGGAGCTTTACACTCATACCCCGGGAGGGATTGATTGGATAGTGTGAGAGGAGCTTTACACTCTGACCCCGGGAGGGATTGATTTGAATGTGTGAGAGTAGCTTTACAATCTGACCCCGGGATGGATTGATTGGAAAGTGTGAGAGGAGCATTACACTCTGACCCCGGGAGGGATTGATTGGAATGTGTGAGAGGAGCTTTAACACGAACCCCGGGAGGGCTTGATTGGAATGTGTGAGAGGAGCTTTACACTCTAACCCCGGGAAGGACTGATAGGAATGTAAGAGAGGAGCTTTACACTCTGACACCGGGAGGGATTGATTGGAATGTGTGAGAGGAGCTTTGCAGTCTGACCCCGGGAGGGATTAATTCGATTGTGTGAGAGGCGCTTTGCACTCTGACCCCGGGAGGGATTGATTGGAATGTGTGAGAGGAGCTTTACACTCTGACCCTGGGAGGGATTGATTGGACAGTGAGGGAGGAGCTTTACACCCTGACACCGGGAGGGATTTATTGGAATGTGTGCGAGGAGCTTTACACTCTGACCCCGGGAGGGACTGATTGGAATGTGTGAGAGGAGCTTTACACTCTGACCCTGGGAGGGATTGATTGGACAGTGTGAGAGGAGCTTTACACTCTGACACCGGGAGGGATTTATTGGAATGTGTGAGAGGAGCTTTACACTCTGAGCCCGGGAGTGATTGATTGGAATGTGTGAGAGGAGCTTTACACTCTGACACTGGGAGGGATTGATTGGAATGTGTGAGAGGAGCTTTACACTCTGACCCTTGGAGGATTTGATTGGACAGTGTGAGAGGAGCTTTACACTCTGACCTCGGGAGGGATAGATTCGAATGTGTGAGAGGAGCTTTAAACTATGACCCCGGGAGGGATTGATTGGATCGTCTTCGAGGAGCTTTACACTCTGACCCCGGGAGGGATTGATGGGACAGTGTGGTGAGGAGATTTACTCTTGACCCCGGGAGCGATTGATTGGAATGTGTGAGAGGAGCTTTACAATCTGACCCCGGGAGGGATTGACTGGATAGTGTGAGAGGTGCTTTACACTCTAACCCCGGGAAGGAGTGATTGGAATGTGTGAGAGGAGCTTTACACTCTGACCCCGTTAGGGATTGATTGGACAGTGTGAGAGGAGCTTTACACTCTGACCCCGGGAAGGATTGATTGGAATGTGTGAGAGGAGCTTTACACTCTGACCCCGAGAAGGATTGATTGGAAAGTGTGAGAGGAGCTTTACACTCTGAGCCCCGGAAAGATTGATTGGAAAGTGTGAGAGGAGCTTTAAATTCTGGCCTTGGGCGGGATTGATTCGAATGTGTGAGTGGAGCTTTAAACAATGAGCCCGGGAGGGATTGATTCGAACGTCTGCGATGAGCTTTATACTCTGACCCAGGAAGGGATTGATTGGAATGTGTGGGAGGCGCTTTACACTCTGACCCCGGGAGGGATTTATTTGACAGTGTGAGAGGAGCATTACACTCTGACTTCGGGAGGGATTGATGGGAAAGTGTGAGATGAGCCTTACACACTGTCCCCGGTAGTGTTTGATTGGAATTTGTGAGAGAAGCTTTACACTCTGACCCTGGGAGGGAATGATTGGACAGTGTAAGAGGAGCTTTACACTCTGACCCCGGAAAGGATTGATTGGAATGTGTGACAGGAACTTTACACTCTGAGCCCGAGAAGGATTGATTGGAAAGTGTGAGAGGAGTTTCACACTCTGGCCTCTGGAGGGATTCATTCGAATGTTTGAGAGGAGCTTTAAACTCTGAGCCCGGGAGGGATTGATTGGACAGTTTGAGAGGAACTTTACACTCTGACACCGGCAGGGGCTGCTTGGACAATGTGAGAGAAGATTTACTCCCTGTCCCCGGGAGCGATTGATTGGAATGTGTGAGAGGAGCTTTACAATCTGACCCCGGGAGGGAATGATTAGACAGTGTGAGTGGACCTTTACACTCTGAGCCCGAGAAGGATTGATTGGAATGTGTGAGAGGAGCTTTAAACTCTGGCCTCGGGAGGGATTGATCCGAATATGTGAGAGGAGCTTTACACTCTGACCCCTGGATGCATTGATTGGACAGTGTGAGAGGCGCTTTACACTCTGACAACGGGAGGGATTGATTCGACAGTGTGAGAGGAGATTTACTCTCGAACCGCGGGAGCGATTGATTGGAATGTGTGAGAGGAGCTTTACACGCTGTCCCCGGAAGGGATTGACTGGACAGTGTGAGAGGAGCTTTACACTCTGACCCCGGGAGGGATTGATTCGAATGTGTGAGAGGAGCTTTGCACTCTGACCCCGGGAGGGATTGATTGGACAGTGTGAGAGGAGCTTTACCCTCTGACCCCGGGAGGGAATGATTGGACAGTGTGCGAGGAGCTTTACCCTCTGACCACGGGAGGGATTGATTGGAAAGTGTGAGAGGAGCTTTACACTCTGACTCCGAGAAGGTTTGATTGGAAAGTGTGAGAGGAGCTTTACACTCTGAGCGCCGGAATGATTGATTGGAAAGTGTGAGAGGAGCTTTAAATTCTGGCCTTGGGCGGGATTGATTCGAATGTGTGAGTGGAGCTTTAAACAATGAGCCCGGGAGGGATTGATTCGATAGTCTGCGATGAGCTTTATACTCTGACCCAGGAAGGGATTGATTGGAATGTGTGTGAGGCGCTTTACACTCTGACCCCGGGAGGGATTTATTTGACAGTGTGAGAGGAGCATTACACTCTGACTTCGGGAGGGATTGATGGGAAAGTTTGAGAGGAGCCTTACACACTGTCCCCGGTAGTGTTTGATTGGAATTTGTGAGAGAAGCTTTACACTCTGACCCGGGGAGGGAATGATTGGACAGTGTGAGAGGAGCTTGACACTCTGACCCCGGAAAGGATTGATTGGAATGTGTGAGAGGAACTTTACACTCTGAGCCCGAGAAGGATTGATTGGAAAGTGTGAGAGGAGTTTTACACTCTGGCCTCTTGACGGATTCATTCGAATGTTTGAGAGGAGCTTTAAACTCTGAGCCCGGGAGGGATTGATTGGACAGTGTGAGAGGAACTTTACACTCTGACACCGGAAGGGGCTGATTGGACACTGTGAGAGAAGATTTACTCCCTGTCCCCGGGAGCGATTGATTGGAATGTGTGAGAGGAGCTTTACAATCTGACCCCGGGAGGGATTGATTGGAGTGTGTGAGAGGAGCTTTACACTCTGACCCCGGGATGGACTGATAGGAATGTATGAGAGGAGCTTTACACTCTGACACCGGGAGGGAATGATTGGACAGTGTGAGAGAAGCTTTACACTCTGACCCCGGAAAGGATTGATTGGAATGTGTGAGTGGACCTTTACACTCTGAGCCCGAGAAGGTTTGATTGGAATGTGTGAGAGGAGCTTTAATCTCTGGCCTCGGGAGGGATTGATTCGAATATGTGAGAGGAGCTTTAAACTCTGAGCCCGGGAGGGATTGAATAGATTGTCTGCGAGGAGCTTTACTCTCTGACCCAGGGATGCATTGATTGGACAGTGTGAGAGGAGCTTTACACTCTGACAACGGGAGGGATTGTTTTGACGGTGCGAGAGCAGATTTACTCACTGACCCCGGGAGCGATTGATTGGAATGTGTGTGAGGAGCTTTACACTCTGTCCCCGGAAGGGATTGATTGGACAGTGTGAGAGGAGCTTTACCCTCTGACCACGGGAGGGATTGATTGGACAGTGTGAGAGGAGCTTTACCCTCTGACCCCGGGAGGGAATGATTGAACAGTGTGAGAGGAGCTTTACCCTCTGACCACGGGAGGGATTGATTGGACAGTGTGAGAGGAGCTTTACCCTCTGACCACGGGAGGGATTGATTGGACAGTGTGAGAGGAGATTTACCCTCTGACCCCGGGAGGGAATGATTGGACAGTGTGAGAGGAGCTTTTCACTCCGACCCCGGGAGGGATTGATTGGAATGTGTGAGAGGAGCTTTACATTCTGATCCTGGGAGGATGTGATTGGACAGTGTGAGAGGAGCTTTACACTCTGACCTCGGGAGGGGTAGATTCAAATGTGTGAGAGGAGCTTTACACTCTGACCCCGGGAGGGATTGATTGGACAGTGTGAGAGGAGATTTACTCTTGACCCCGGGAGCGATTGATTGGAATGTGCGAGAGGAGTTTTACAATCTGACCCCGGGATGGATTGACTGGATAGTGTGAGAGGAGCTTTACACTCTAACCCCGGGCAGGAGTGATTGGAATGTGTGAGAGGAGCTTTACACTCTGACACCGGGAGGCATTGATTGGACAGTGTGTGAGGTGCTTTGCACTCTTCCTCCGGGACGGATTGATTGGACAGTGTGAGACAATATTTACTCTCTGACCCCGGGAAGGATTGATTGGAATGTGTGAGAGGAGCTTTACACTCTGACCCCGAGAAGGATTGATTGGAAAGTGTGAGAGGAGCTTTACATTCTGAGCCCGGGAAGGATTGATTGGAATGTGTGAGAGGAGCATTAAATTCTGGCCTTAGGAGGGATTGATTCGAATGTGTGAGTGGAGCTTTAAACTATGAGCCCGTGAGGGATTCATTCGATAGTCTGAGAGGAGCTTTATACTCTAACCCAGGAAGGGATTGATTGGAATATGTGTGAGGTGCTTTACACTCTGACCCCGGGAGGGATTTATTTGACAGTGTGAGAGGAGCTTTACACTCTGACCCCGGAAAGGCTTGATTGGAATGTGTGAGAGGAACTTTACACTCTGAGCCCGAGAAGGATTGATTGGAAAGTGTGAGAGGAGCTTTACACTCTGGCCTCGGGAGGGATTGATTCGAATGTGTGAGAGGAGCTTTAAACTCTGAGCCCGGGAGGGATTGATTGGACAGTGTGAGAGGAACTTTACACTCTGACACGGGGAGGGGCTGATTGGACAATGAGAGAGAAGATTTACTCTCTGTCCCCGGGAACGATTGATTGGAATGTGTGAGAGGAGCTTTACAATCTGACCCCGGGAGGGAATGAATGGACAGTGTGAGAGAAGCTTTACACTCTGACCACGGAAAGGATTGATTGGAATGTTTGAGTGGACCTTTACACTCTGAGCACGAGAAGGATTGATTGGAATGTGTGAGAGGAGCTTTAAACACTGGCCTCGGGAGGGATTGAATCGAATATGTGAGAGGAGCTTTAAACTGTGAGCCCGGGAGGGATTGAATGGATTGTCTGCGAGGAGCTTTACACTCTGACCCAGGGAGGCATTGATTGGACAGTGTGAGAGGAGCTTTACACTCTGACAATGAGTGGGGTTGATTTGATAGTGTGAGAGGAGATTTACTCACTGACCCCGGGAGCGATTGATTGGAATGTGTGAGAGGAGCTTTACACTCTGTCCCCGGAAGGGATTGACTGGACAGTGTGAGAGGAGCTTTACACTCTGACCCCGGGAAGGATTGACTGGAATGTGTGAGAGGCGCTTTACACTCTGACCCCGGGAGGGATTGATTTGAATGTGTGAGAGTAGCTTTACACTCTGACCCCTGGAGGGATTGATTGGAAAGTGTGAGAGGAGCTTTACACTCTGACCCCGGGAGGGATTGATTGGAATGTGTGAGAGGAGCTTTAACACTAACCCCGGGAGGGCTTGATTGGAATATGTGAGAGGAGCTTTACACTCTGACCCCGAGAGGGATTCATTGGAATGTGTGAGAGTAGCTTTACACTCTGACCCCTGGAGGGATTGATTGGAAAGTGTGAGAGGAGCTTTACACTCTGACCCCGGGAGGGATTGATTGGAATGTGTGAGAGGAGCTTTAACACTAACCCCGGGAAGGATTGACTGGAATGTGTGAGAGGCGCTTTACACTCTGACCCCGGGAGGGATTGATTTGAATGTGTGAGAGTAGCTTTACACTCTGACCCCTGGAGGGATTGATTGGAAAGTGTGAGAGGAGCTTTACACTCTGACCCCGGGAGGGATTGATTGGAATGTGTGAGAGGAGCTTTAACACTAACCCCGGGAGGGCTTGATTGGAATATGTGAGAGGAGCTTTACACTCTGACCCCGGGAGGGATTGACTGGATAGTGTGAGAGGTGCTTTACACTCTAACCCCGGGAAGGAGTGATTGGAATGTGTGAGAGGAGCTTTACACTCTGACCCCGTTAGGGATTGATTGGACAGTGTGAGAGGAGCTTTACACTCTGACCCCGGGAAGGATTGATTGGAATGTGTGAGAGGAGCTTTACACTCTGACCCCGAGAAGGATTGATTGGAAAGTGTGAGAGGAGCTTTACACTCTGAGCCCCGGAAAGATTGATTGGAAAGTGTGAGAGGAGCTTTAAATTCTGGCCTTGGGCGGGATTGATTCGAATGTGTGAGTGGAGCTTTAAACAATGAGCCCGGGAGGGATTGATTCGAACGTCTGCGATGAGCTTTATACTCTGACCCAGGAAGGGATTGATTGGAATGTGTGGGAGGCGCTTTACACTCTGACCCCGGGAGGGATTTATTTGACAGTGTGAGAGGAGCATTACACTCTGACTTCGGGAGGGATTGATGGGAAAGTGTGAGATGAGCCTTACACACTGTCCCCGGTAGTGTTTGATTGGAATTTGTGAGAGAAGCTTTACACTCTGACCCTGGGAGGGAATGATTGGACAGTGTAAGAGGAGCTTTACACTCTGACCCCGGAAAGGATTGATTGGAATGTGTGAGAGGAACTTCACACTCTGAGCCCGAGAAGGATTGATTGGAAAGTGTGAGAGGAGTTTCACACTCTGGCCTCTGGAGGGATTCATTCGAATGTTTGAGAGGAGCTTTAAACTCTGAGCCCGGGAGGGATTGATTGGACAGTTTGAGAGGAACTTTACACTCTGACACCGGCAGGGGCTGCTTGGACAATGTGAGAGAAGATTTACTCCCTGTCCCCGGGAGCGATTGATTGGAATGTGTGAGAGGAGCTTTACAATCTGACCCCGGGAGGGAATGATTAGACAGTGTGAGTGGACCTTTACACTCTGAGCCCGAGAAGGATTGATTGGAATGTGTGAGAGGAGCTTTAAACTCTGGCCTCGGGAGGGATTGATCCGAATATGTGAGAGGAGCTTTACACTCTGACCCCTGGATGCATTGATTGGACAGTGTGAGAGGCGCTTTACACTCTGACAACGGGAGGGATTGATTCGACAGTGTGAGAGGAGATTTACTCTCGAACCGCGGGAGCGATTGATTGGAATGTGTGAGAGGAGCTTTACACGCTGTCCCCGGAAGGGATTAACTGGACAGTGTGAGAGGAGCTTTACACTCTGACCCCGGGAGGGATTGATTCGAATGTGTGAGAGGAGCTTTGCACTCTGACCCCGGGAGGGATTGATTGGACAGTGTGAGAGGAGCTTTACCCTCTGACCCCGGGAGGGAATGATTGGACAGTGTGCGAGGAGCTTTACCCTCTGACCACGGGAGGGATTGATTGGAAAGTGTGAGAGGAGCTTTACACTCTGACTCCGAGAAGGATTGATTGGAAAGTGTGAGAGGAGCTTTACACTCTGAGCGCCGGAAAGATTGATTGGAAAGTGTGAGAGGAGCTTTAAATTCTGGCCTTGGGCGGGATTGATTCGAATGTGTGAGTGGAGCTTTAAACAATGAGCCCGGGAGGGATTGATTCGATAGTCTGCGATGAGCTTTATACTCTGACCCAGGAAGGGATTGATTGGAATGTGTGTGAGGCGCTTTACACTCTGACCCCGGGAGGGATTTATTTGACAGTGTGAGAGGAGCATTACACTCTGACTTCGGGAGGGATTGATGGGAAAGTTTGAGAGGAGCCTTACACACTGTCCCCGGTAGTGTTTGATTGGAATTTGTGAGAGAAGCTTTACACTCTGACCCGGGGAGGGAATGATTGGACAGTGTGAGAGGAGCTTGACACTCTGACCCCGGAAAGGATTGATTGGAATGTGTGAGAGGAACTTTACACTCTGAGCCCGAGAAGGATTGATTGGAAAGTGTGAGAGGAGTTTTACACTCTGGCCTCTTGACGGATTCATTCGAATGTTTGAGAGGAGCTTTAAACTCTGAGCCCGGGAGGGATTGATTGGACAGTGTGAGAGGAACTTTACACTCTGACACCGGAAGGGGCTGATTGGACACTGTGAGAGAAGATTTACTCCCTGTCCCCGGGAGCGATTGATTGGAATGTGTGAGAGGAGCTTTACAATCTGACCCCGGGAGGGATTGATTGGAGTGTGTGAGAGGAGCTTTACACTCTGACCCCGGGATGGACTGATAGGAATGTATGAGAGGAGCTTTACACTCTGACACCGGGAGGGAATGATTGGACAGTGTGAGAGAAGCTTTACACTCTGACCCCGGAAAGGATTGATTGGAATGTGTGAGTGGACCTTTACACTCTGAGCCCGAGAAGGTTTGATTGGAATGTGTGAGAGGAGCTTTAATCTCTGGCCTCGGGAGGGATTGATTCGAATATGTGAGAGGAGCTTTAAACTCTGAGCCCGGGAGGGATTGAATAGATTGTCTGAAGGAGCTTTACTCTCTGACCCAGGGATGCATTGATTGGACAGTGTGAGAGGAGCTTTACACTCTGACAACGGGAGGGATTGTTTTGACGGTGCGAGAGCAGATTTACTCACTGACCCCGGGAGCGATTGATTGGAATGTGTGTGAGGAGCTTTACACTCTGTCCCCGGAAGGGATTGATTGGACAGTGTGAGAGGAGCTTTACCCTCTGACCACGGGAGGGATTGATTGGATAGTGTGAGAGGAGCTTTACCCTCTGACCCCGGGAGGGAATGATTGAACAGTGTGAGAGGAGCTTTACCCTCTGACCACGGGAGGGATTGATTGGACAGTGTGAGAGGAGCTTTACCCTCTGACCACGGGAGGGATTGATTGGACAGTGTGAGAGGAGATTTACCCTCTGACCCCGGGAGGGAATGATTGGACAGTGTGAGAGGAGCTTTTCACTCCGACCCCGGGAGGGATTGATTGGAATGTGTGAGAGGAGCTTTACATTCTGATCCTGGGAGGATGTGATTGGACAGTGTGAGAGGAGCTTTACACTCTGACCTCGGGAGGGGTAGATTCAAATGTGTGAGAGGAGCTTTACACTCTGACCCCGGGAGGGATTGATTGGACAGTGTGAGAGGAGATTTACTCTTGACCCCGGGAGCGATTGATTGGAATGTGCGAGAGGAGTTTTACAATCTGACCCCGGGATGGATTGACTGGATAGTGTGAGAGGAGCTTTACACTCTAACCCCGGGCAGGAGTGATTGGAATGTGTGAGAGGAGCTTTACACTCTGACACCGGGAGGCATTGATTGGACAGTGTGTGAGGTGCTTTGCACTCTTCCTCCGGGACGGATTGATTGGACAGTGTGAGACAATATTTACTCTCTGACCCCGGGAAGGATTGATTGGAATGTGTGAGAGGAGCTTTACACTCTGACCCCGAGAAGGATTGATTGGAAAGTGTGAGAGGAGCTTTACATTCTGAGCCCGGGAAGGATTGATTGGAATGTGTGAGAGGAGCATTAAATTCTGGCCTTAGGAGGGATTGATTCGAATGTGTGAGTGGAGCTTTAAACTATGAGCCCGTGAGGGATTCATTCGATAGTCTGAGAGGAGCTTTATACTCTAACCCAGGAAGGGATTGATTGGAATATGTGTGAGGTGCTTTACACTCTGACCCCGGGAGGGATTTATTTGACAGTGTGAGAGGAGCTTTACACTCTGACCCCGGAAAGGCTTGATTGGAATGTGTGAGAGGAACTTTACACTCTGAGCCCGAGAAGGATTGATTGGAAAGTGTGAGAGGAGCTTTACACTCTGGCCTCGGGAGGGATTGATTCGAATGTGTGAGAGGAGCTTTAAACTCTGAGCCCGGGAGGGATTGATTGGACAGTGTGAGAGGAACTTTACACTCTGACACGGGGAGGGGCTGATTGGACAATGAGAGAGAAGATTTACTCTCTGTCCCCGGGAACGATTGATTGGAATGTGTGAGAGGAGCTTTACAATCTGACCCCGGGAGGGAATGAATGGACAGTGTGAGAGAAGCTTTACACTCTGACCACGGAAAGGATTGATTGGAATGTTTGAGTGGACCTTTACACTCTGAGCACGAGAAGGATTGATTGGAATGTGTGAGAGGAGCTTTAAACACTGGCCTCGGGAGGGATTGATTCGAATATGTGAGAGGAGCTTTAAACTGTGAGCCCGGGAGGGATTGAATGGATTGTCTGCGAGGAGCTTTACACTCTGACCCAGGGAGGCATTGATTGGACAGTGTGAGAGGAGCTTTACACTCTGACAATGGGTGGGGTTGATTTGATAGTGTGAGAGGAGATTTACTCACTGACCCCGGGAGCGATTGATTGGAATGTGTGAGAGGAGCTTTACACTCTGTCCCCGGAAGGGATTGACTGGACAGTGTGAGAGGAGCTTTACACTCTGACCCCGGGAAGGATTGACTGGAATGTGTGAGAGGCGCTTTACACTCTGACCCCAGGAGGGATTGATTTGAATGTGTGAGAGTAGCTTTACACTCTGACCCCTGGAGGGATTGATTGGAAAGTGTGAGAGGAGCTTTACACTCTGACCCCGGGAGGGATTGATTGGAATGTGTGAGAGGAGCTTTAACACTAACACCGGGAGGGCTTGATTGGAATATGTGAGAGGAGCTTTACACTCTGACCCCGAGAGGGATTCATTGGAATGTGTGAGAGGAGCTTTACACTCTGACCCCGGGAGGGATTCATTCGAATGTGTCAGAGGAGCTTTACACTCTGACCCCGGGATGGATTGATCGGAATGCATGAGAGGAGCTTTACACTCTGACACCGGGAGGGATTGATTGGAATGTGTGAGAGGAGCTTTGCAGTCTGACCCCGGGAGGGATTAATTCGATTGTGTGAGAGGCGCTTTACACTCTAACCCCTGGAGGGATTGATTGGAATGTGTGAGAGGAGCTTTACACTCTGACCCTGGGAGGATTTGATTGGACAGTGTGAGAGGAGCTTTACACTCTGACCTCGGGAGGGATAGATTCGAATGTGTGAGAGGAGCTTTAAACTATGACCCCGGGAGGGAGTGATTGGATAGTCTTCGAGGAGCTTTACACTCTGACCCCGGGAGGGATTGATTGGACAGTGTGAGAGGAGATTTACTCTTGACCCCGGGACCGATTCATTGGAATGTGTGAGAGGAGCTTTACAATCTGACCCCGGGAGGGATTGACTGGATAGTGTGAGAGGAGCTTTACACTCTAACCCCGGGAAGGAGTGATTGGAGTGTGTGAGAGGAGCTTTACACTCCGACCCCGGGAAGGATTGACTGGAATGTGTGAGAGGAACTTTACACTCTGAGCCCGAGAAGGATTGATTGGAAAGTGTGAGAGGAGTTTTACACTCTGGCCTCTGGAGGGATTCATTCGAATGTTTGAGAGGAGGTTTAAACTCTGAGACCGGGAGGGATTGATTGGATAGTGTGAGAGGAACTTTACACTCTGACACCAGGAGGGGCTGATTGGACAATGTGAGAGAAAATTTACTCCCTGTCCCCGGGAGCAATTGATTGGAATGTGTGAGAGGAGCTTTACAATCTGACCCCGGGAGGGAATGATTGGACAGTGTGAGAGAAGCTTTACACTCTGACCCCGGAAAGGATTGATTGGAATGTGTGAGTGGACCTTTACACTCTGAGCCCGAGAAGGTTTGATTGGAATGTGTGAGAGGAGCTTTAATCTCTTGCCTCGGGAGGGATTGATTCGAATATGTGAGAGGAGCTTTAAACTCTGAGCCCGGGAGGGATTGAATAGATTGTCTGCGAGGAGCTTTACACTCTGACCCAGGGATGCATTGATTGGACAGTGTGAGAGGAGCTTTACACTCTGACAACGGGAGGGATTGTTTTGACGGTGCGAGAGCAGATTTACTCACTGACCCCGGGAGCGATTGATTGGAATGTGTGTGAGGAGCTTTACACTCTGTCCCCAGAAGGGATTGATTGGACAGTGTGAGAGGAGCTTTACCCTCTGACCACGGGAGGGATTGATTGGACAGTGTGAGAGGAGCTTTACCCTCTGACCCCGGGAGGGAATGATTGGACAGTGTGAGAGGAGCTTTACCCTCTGACAACGGGAGGGATTGATTGGACAGTGTGAGAGGAGCTTTACCCTCTGACCACGGGAGGGATTGATTGGACAGTGTGAGAGGAGATTTACCCTCTGATCCCGGGAGGGAATGATTGGACAATGTGAGAGGAGCTTTTCACTCTGACCCCGGGAGGGATTGATTGGAATGTGTGAGAGGAGCTTTACATTCTGACCCTGGGAGGATTTGATTGGACAGTGTGAGAGGAGCTTTACATTCTGACCTCGGGAGGGGTAGATTCAAATGTGTGAGAGGAGCTTTAAACTCTGACCCCGGGAGGGATTGATTGAATAGTCTTCGAGGAGCTTTACACTCTGACCCCGGGAGCGATTGATTGGACAGTGTGAGAGGAGCTTTACACTCTGACCCCGGGAGGGATTGATTGGACAGTGTGAGAGGAGATTTAATCTTGACCCCGGGATCGGTTGGTTGGAATATGTGAGAGGAGTTTTACAATCTGACCCCGGGAGGGATTGACTGGATAGTGTGAGAGGAGCTTTACACTCTATCCCCGGGAAGGAGTGATTGGAATGTGTGAGAGGAGCTTTACACTCTGACACCGGGAGGCATTGATTGGACAGTGTGTGAGGTGCTTTGCACTCTTACCCCGGGACGGATTGATTGGACAGTGTGAGAGGAGATTTACTCTCTGACCCCGGGAAGGATTGATTGGAATGTGTGAGAGGAGCTTTACACTCTGACCCCGAGAAGGATTGATTGGAAAGTGTGAGAGGAGCTTTACATTCTGAGCCCGGGAAGGATTGATTGGAAAGTGTGAGAGGAGCTTTAAATTCTGGCCTTAGGAGGGATTGATTCGAATGTGTGAGTGGTGCTTTAAACTATGAGCCCGTGAGGGATTCATTCGATAGTCTGAGAGGAGCTTTATACTCTAACCCAGGAAGGGATTGATTGGAATATGTGTGAGGTGCTTTACACTCTGACCCCGGGAGGGATTTATTTGACAGTGCGAGAGGAGCATTACAATCTGATTTCGGGAGGGATTGATGGGAAAGTGTGAGATGAGCCTTACACACTGTCCCCGGGAGTGTTTGATTGGAATTTGTGAGAGGAGCTTTACACTCTGACCCCGGGAGGGAATGATTGGACAGTGTGAGAGGAGCTTTACACTCTGACCCCGGAAAGGATTGATTGGAATGTGTGAGAGGAACTTTACACTCTGAGCCCGAGAAGGATTGATTGGAAAGTGTGAGAGGAGCTTTACACTCTGGCCTCGGGAGGGATTGATTCGAATGTGTGAGAGGAGCTTTAAACTCTGAGCCCGGGAGTGATTGATTGGACCGTGTGAGAGGAACTTTACACTCTGACACGGGGAGGGGCTGATTGGACAATGAGAGAGAAGATTTACTCTCTGTCCCCGGGAGCGATTGATTGGAATGTGTGAGAGGAGCTTTACAATCTGACCCCGGGAGGGAATGATTGGACAGTGTGAGAGAAGCTTTACACTCTGACCACGGGAAGGATTGATT
Organism: Somniosus microcephalus; assembly: GCF_052327205.1. Classification (NCBI taxonomy): domain Eukaryota; kingdom Metazoa; phylum Chordata; class Chondrichthyes; order Squaliformes; family Somniosidae; genus Somniosus; species Somniosus microcephalus. The sequence goes on along the minus strand of NW_028225186.1, from coordinate 22,068,590 downwards.
GGAATGTTTGAGTGGACCTTTACACTCTGAGCCCGAGAAGGATTGATTGGAATGCGTGAGAGGAGCTTTAAACACTGGCCTCGGGAGGGATTGATTCGAATATGTGAGAGGAGCTTTAAACTGTGAGCCCGGGAGGGATTGAATGGATTGTCTGCGAGGAGCTTTACACTCTGACCCAGGGAGGCATTGATTGGACAGTGTGAGAGGAGCTTTACACTCTGACAATGGGTGGGGTTGATTTGATAGTGCGAGAGGAGATTTACTCACTGACCCCGGGAGCGATTGATTGGAATGTGTGAGAGGAGCTTTATACTCTGTCCCCGGAAGTGATTGACTGGACAGTGTGAGAGGAGCTTTACACTCTGACCCCGGGAAGGATTGACTGGAATGTGTGAGAGGCGCTTTACACGCTGACCCCGGGAGGGATTGATTTGAATGTGTGAGAGTAGCTTTACACTCTGACCCCTGGAGGGATTGATTGGAAAGTGTGAGAGGAGATTTACACTCTGACCCCGGGAGGGATTGATTGGAATGTTTGAGAGGAGCTTTAACACTAACCCCGGGAGGGCTTGATTGGAATGTGTGAGAGGAGCTTTACACTCTGACCCCGAGAGGGATTCATTGGAATGTGTGAGAGGAGCTTTACACTCTGACCCCGGGAGGGATTGATTCGAATGTGTCAGAGGAGCTTTACACTCTGACCCCGGGATGGATTGATCGGAATGTATGAGAGGAGCTTTACACTCTGACACCGGGAGGGATTGATTGGAATGTGTGAGAGGAGCTTTGCAGTCTGACCCCGGGAGGGATTAATTCGATTGTGTGAGAGGCGCTTTACACTCTGACCCCGGGAGGGATTGATTGGAATGTGTGAGAGGAGCTTTACACTCTGACCCTGGGAGGATTTGATTGGACAGTGTGAAAGGAGCTTTACACTCTGACCTCGGGAGGGATAGATTCGAATGTGTGAGAGGAGCTTTAAACTATGACCCCGGGAGGGAGTGATTGGATAGTCTTCGAGGAGCTTTACACTCTGACCCCGGGAGGGATTGATTGGACAGTGTGAGAGGAGATTTACTCTTGACCCCGGGACCGATTGATTTGAATGTGTGAGAGGAGCTTTACAATCTGACCCCGGGAGGGATTGACTGGATAGTGTGAGAGGAGCTTTACACTCTAACCCCGGGAAGGAGTGATTGGAGTGTGTGTGAGGAGCCTTACACTCTGACCCCGGGAGGGATTGATTGGACAGTGTGAGAGGAGCTTTACACTCCGACCCCGGGAAGGATTGACTGGAATGTGTGAAAGGAACTTTACACTCTGAGCCCGAGAAGGATTGATTGGAAAGTGTGAGAGGAGTTTTATACTCTGGCCTCTGGAGGGATTCATTCGAATGTTTGAGAGGAGCTTTAAACTCTGAGCCCGGGAGGGATTGATTGGACAGTGTGAGAGGAACTTTACACTCTGACACCGGGAGGGGCTGATTGGACAATGTGAGAGAAGATTTACTCCCTGTCCCCTGGAGCAATTGATTGGAATGTGTGAGAGGAGCTTTACAATCTGACCCCGGGAGGGAATGATTGGACAGTGTGAGAGAAGCTTTACACTCTGACCCCGGAAAGGATTGATTGGAATGTGTGAGTGGACCTTTACACTCTGAGCCCGAGAAGGTTTGATTGGAATGTGTGAGAGGAGCTTTAATCTCTGGCCTCGGGAGGGATTGATTCGAATATGTGAGAGGAGCTTTAAACTCTGAGCCCGGGAGGGATTGAATAGATTGTCTGCGAGGAGCTTTACACTCTGACCCAGGGATGCATTGATTGGACAGTGTGAGAGGAGCTTTACACTCTGACAACGGGAGGGATTGTTTTGACGGTGCGAGAGCAGATTTACTCTCTGACCCCGGGAGCGATGGATTGGAATGTGTGTGAGGAGCTTTACACTCTGTCCCTGGAAGGGATTGATTGGACAGTGTGAGAGGAGCTTTACCCTCTGACCACGGGAGGGATTGATTGGACAGTGTGAGAGGAGCTTTACCCTCTGACCCCGGGAGGGAATGATTGGACAGTGTGAGAGGAGCTTTACCCTCTGACCACGGGTGGGATTGATTGGACAGTGTGAGAGGAGCTTTACCCTCTGACCACGGGAGGGATTGATTGGACAGTGTGAGAGGAGATTTACCCTCTGACCCCGGGAGGGAATGATTGGACAATGTGAGAGGAGCTTTTCACTCTGACCCCGGGAGGGATTGATTGGAATGTGTGAGAGGAGCTTTACATTCTGACCCTGGGAGGATTTGATTGGACAGTGTGAGAGTAGCTTTACACTCTGACCTCGGGAGGGGTAGATTCAAATGTGTGAGAGGAGCTTTAAACTCTGACCCCGGGAGGGATTGATTGAATAGTCTTCGAGGAGCTTTACACTCTGACCCCGGGAGCGATTGATTGGACAGTGTGAGAGGAGCTTTACACTCTGACCCCGGGAGGGATTGATTGGACAGTGTGAGAGGAGATTTACTCTTGACCCCGGGAGCGATTGATTGGAATGTGTGAGAGGAGTTTTACAATCTGACCCCGGGAGGTATTGACTGGATAGTGTGAGAGGAGCTTTACACTCTAACCCCGGGAAGGAGTGATTGGAATGTGTGAGAGGAGCTTTACACTCTGACACCGGGAGGCATTGATTGGACAGTGTGTGAGGTGCTTTGCACTCTTACCCCGGGACGGATTGATTGGACAGTGTGAGAGGAGATTTACTCTCTGACCCCGGGAAGGATTGATTGGAATGTGTGAGAGGAGCTTTACACTCTGACCCCGAGAAGGATTGATTGGAAAGTGTGAGAGGAGCTTTACATTCTGAGCCCGAGAAGGATTGATTGGAATGTGTGAGAGGAGCTTTAAATTCTGGCCTTAGGAGGGATTGATTCGAATGTGTGAGTGGAGCTTTAAACTATGAGCCCGTGAGGGATTCATTCGATAGTCTGAGAGGAGCTTTATACTCTAACCCAGGAAGGGATTGATTGGAATATGTGTGAGGTGCTTTACACTCTGACCCCGGGAGGGATTTATTTGACAGTGCAAGAGGAGCATTACACTCTGACTTCGGGAGGGATTGATGGGAAAGTGTGAGATGAGCCTTACACACTGTCCCCGGGAGTGTTTGATTGGAATTTGTGAGAGGAGCTTTACACTCTGACCCCGGGAGGGAATGATTGGACAGTGTGAGAGGAGCTTTACACTCTGACCCCGGAAAGGATTGATTGGAATGTGTGAGAGGAACTTTACACTCTGAGCCCGAGAAGGATTGATTGGAAAGTGTGAGAGCAGCTTTACACTCTGGCCTCGGGAGGGATTGATTCGAATGTGTGAGAGGAGCTTTAAACTCTGAGCCCGGGAGGGATTGATTGGACAGTGTGAGAGGAACTTTACACTCTGACACGGGGAGGGGCTGATTGGACAATGAGAGAGAAGATTGACTCTCTGTCCCCGGGAGCGATTGATTGGAATGTGTGAGAGGAGCTTTACAATCTGACCCCGGGAGGGAATGATTGGACAGTGTGAGAGAAGCTTTACACTCTGACCACGGAAAGGATTGATTGGAATGTTTGAGTGGACCTTTACACTCTGAGCCCGAGAAGGATTGATTGGAATGTGTGAGAGGAGCTTTAAACACTGGCCTCGGGAGGGATTGATTCGAATATGTGAGAGGAGCTTTAAACTGTGAGCCCGGGAGGGATTGAATGGATTGTCTGCGAGGAGCTTTACACTCTGACCCAGGGAGGCATTGATTGGACAGTGTGAGAGGAGCTTTACACTCTGACAATGGGTGGGGTTGATTTGATAGTGCGAGAGGAGATTTACTCACTGACCCCGGGAGCGATTGATTGGAATGTGTGAGAGGAGCTTTATACTCTGTCCCCGGAAGGGATTGACTGGACAGTGTGAGAGGAGCTTTACACTCTGACCCCGGGAAGGATTGACTGGAATGTGTTAGAGGCGCTTTACACTCTGACGCTGGGAGGGATTGATTTGAATGTGTGAGAGTAGCTTTACACTCTGACCCCTGGAGGGATTGATTGGAAAGTGTGAGAGGAGATTTACACTCTGACCCCGGGAGGGATTGATTGGAATGTGTGAGAGGAGCTTTAACACTAACCCCGGGAGGGCTTGATTGGAATGTGTGAGAGGAGCTTTACACTCTGACCCCGAGAGGGATTCATTGGAATGTGTGAGAGGAGCTTTACACTCTGACCCCGGGAGGGATTGATTCGAATGTGTCAGAGGAGCTTTACACTCTGACCCCGGGATGGATTGATCGGAATGTATGAGAGGAGGTTTACACTCTGACACCGGGAGGGATTGATTGGAATGTGTGAGAGGAGCTTTGCAGTCTGACCCCGGGAGGGATTAATTCGATTGTGTGAGAGGCGCTTTACACTCTGACCCCGGGAGGGATTGATTGGAATGTGTGAGAGGAGCTTTACCCTCTGACCACGGGAGGGATTGATTGGACAGTGTGAGAGGAGCTTTACCCTCTGACCCCGGGAGGGAATGATTGGACAGTGTGAGAGGAGCTTTACCCTCTGACCACGGGTGGGATTGATTGGACAGTGTGAGAGGAGCTTTACCCTCTGACCACGGGAGGGATTGATTGGACAGTGTGAGAGGAGATTTACCCTCTGACCCCGGGAGGGAATGATTGGACAATGTGAGAGGAGCTTTTCACTCTGACCCCGGGAGGGATTGATTGGAATGTGTGAGAGGAGCTTTACATTCTGACCCTGGGAGGATTTGATTGGACAGTGTGAGAGTAGCTTTACACTCTGACCTCGGGAGGGGTAGATTCAAATGTGTGAGAGGAGCTTTAAACTCTGACCCCGGGAGGGATTGATTGAATAGTCTTCGAGGAGCTTTACACTCTGACCCCGGGAGCGATTGATTGGACAGTGTGAGAGGAGCTTTACACTCTGACCCCGGGAGGGATTGATTGGACAGTGTGAGAGGAGATTTACTCTTGACCCCGGGAGCGATTGATTGGAATGTGTGAGAGGAGTTTTACAATCTGACCCCGGGAGGGATTGACTGTATAGTGTGAGAGGAGCTTTACACTCTAACCCCGGGAAGGAGTGATTGGAATGTGTGAGAGGAGCTTTACACTCTGACACCGGGAGGCATTGATTGGACAGTGTGTGAGGTGCTTTGCACTCTTACCCCGGGACGGATTGATTGGACAGTGTGAGAGGAGATTTACTCTCTGACCCCGGGAAGGATTGATTGGAATGTGTGAGAGGAGCTTTACACTCTGACCCCGAGAAGGATTGATTGGAAAGTGTGAGAGGAGCTTTACATTCTGAGCCCGGGAAGGATTGATTGGAATGTGTGAGAGGAGCTTTAAATTCTGGCCTTAGGAGGGATTGATTCGAATGTGTGAGTGGAGCTTTAAACTATGAGCCCGTGAGGGATTCATTCGATAGTCTGAGAGGAGCTTTATACTCTAACCCAGGAAGGGATTGATTGGAATATGTGTGAGGTGCTTTACACTCTGACCCCGGGAGGGATTTATTTGACAGTGCAAGAGGAGCATTACACTCTGACTTCGGGAGGGATTGATGGGAAAGTGTGAGATGAGCCTTACACACTGTCCCCGGGAGTGTTTGATTGGAATTTGTGAGAGGAGCTTTACACTCTGACCCCGGGAGGGAATGATTGGACAGTGTGAGAGGAGCTTTACACTCTGACCCCGGAAAGGATTGATTGGAATGTATGAGAGGAACTTTACACTCTGAGCCCGAGAAGGATTGATTGGAAAGTGTGAGAGGAGCTTTACACTCTGGCCTCGGGAGGGATTGATTCGAATGTGTGAGAGGAGCTTTAAACTCTGAGCCCGGGAGGGATTGATTGGACAGTGTGAGAGGAACTTTACACTCTGACACGGGGAGGGGCTGATTGGACAATGAGAGAGAAGATTGACTCTCTGTCCCCGGGAGCGATTGATTGGAATGTGTGAGAGGAGCTTTACAATCTGACCCCGGGAGGGAATGATTGGACAGTGTGAGAGAAGCTTTACACTCTGACCACGGAAAGGATTGATTGGAATGTTTGAGTGGACCTTTACACTCTGAGCCCGAGAAGGATTGATTGGAATGTGTGAGAGGAGCTTTAAACACTGGCCTCGGGAGGGATTGATTCGAATATGTGAGAGGAGCTTTAAACTGTGAGCCCGGGAGGGATTGAATGGATTGTCTGCGAGGAGCTTTACACTCTGACCCAGGGAGGCATTGATTGGACAGTGTGAGAGGAGCTTTACACTCTGACAATGGGTGGGGTTGATTTGATAGTGCGAGAGGAGATTTACTCACTGACCCCGGGAGCGATTGATTGGAATGTGTGAGAGGAGCTTTATACTCTGTCCCCGGAAGGGATTGACTGGACAGTGTGAGAGGAGCTTTACACTCTGACCCCGGGAAGGATTGACTGGAATGTGTTAGAGGCGCTTTACACTCTGACGCTGGGAGGGATTGGTTTGAATGTGTGAGAGTAGCTTTACACTCTGACCCCTGGAGGGATTGATTGGAAAGTGTGAGAGGAGATTTACACTCTGACCCCGGGAGGGATTGATTGGAATGTGTGAGAGGAGCTTTAACACTAACCCCGGGAGGGCTTGATTGGAATGTGTGAGAGGAGCTTTACACTCTGACCCCGAGAGGGATTCATTGGAATGTGTGAGAGGAGCTTTACACTCTGACCCCGGGAGGGATTGATTCGAATGTGTCAGAGGAGCTTTACACTCTGACCCCGGGATGGATTGATCGGAATGTATGAGAGGAGCTTTACACTCTGACACCGGGAGGGATTGATTGGAATGTGTGAGAGGAGCTTTGCAGTCTGACCCCGGGAGGGATTAATTCGATTGTGTGAGAGGCGCTTTACACTCTGACCCCGGGAGGGATTGATTGGAATGTGTGAGAGGAGCTTTACACTCTGACCCTGGGAGGATTTGATTGGACAGTGTGAGAGGAGCTTTACACTCTGACTTCGGGAGGGATAGATTCGAATGTGTGAGAGGAGCTTTAAACTATGACCCCGGGAGGGAGTGATTGGATAGTCTTCGAGGAGCTTTACACTCTGACCCCAGGAGGGATTGATTGGACAGTGTGAGAGGAGATTTACTCTTGACCCCGGGACCGATTGATTGGAATGTGTGAGAGGAGCTTTACAATCTGACCCCGGGAGGGATTGACTGGATAGTGTGAGAGGAGCTTTACACGCTAACCCCGGGAAGGAGTGATTGGAGTGTGTGAGAGGAGCCTTACACTCTGACCCCGGGAGGGATTGATTGGACAGTGTGAGAGGAGCTTTACACTCCGACCCCGGGAAGGATTGACTGGAATGTGTGAGAGGAACTTTGCACTCTGAGCCCGAGAAGGATTGATTGGAAAGTGTGAGAGGAGTTTTACACTCTGGCCTCTGGAGGGATTCATTCGAATGTTTGAGAGGAGCTTTAAACTCTGAGCCCGGAAGGGATTGATTGGACAGTGTGAGAGGAGCTTTACCCTCTGACCACGGGAGGGATTGATTGGACAGTGTGAGAGGAGCTTTACCCTCTGACCCCGGGAGGGAATGATTGGACAGTGTGAGAGGAGCTTTACCCTCTGACCACGGGAGGGATTGATTGGACAGTGTGAGAGGAGCTTTACCCTCTGACCCCGGGAGGGAATGATTGGACAGTGTGAGAGGAGATTTACCCACTGACCCCGGGAGGGAATGATTGGACAGTGTGAGAGGAGCTTTTCACTCTGACCCCGGGAGGGATTGATTGGAATGTGTGAGAGGAGCTTTTCACTCTGACCCTGGGAGGATTTGATTGGACAGTGTGAGAGGAGCTTTACACTCTGACCTCTGGAGGGATAGATTCAAATGTGTGAGAGGAGCTTTAAACTCTGACCCCGGGAGGGATTGATTGAATAGTCTTCGAGGAGCTTTACACTCTGACTCCGGGAGCGATTGATTGGACAGTGTGAGAGGAGCTTTACACTCTGACCCCGGGAGGGATTGATTGGACAGTGTGAGAGGAGATTTACTCTTGACACCGGGAGCGATTGATTGGAATGTGTGAGAGGAGTTTTACAATCTGACCCCGGGAGGGATTGACTGGATAGTGTGAGAGGATCATTACACTCTAACCCCGGGAAGGAGTGATTGGAATGTGTGAGAGGAGCTTTACACTCTGAAACCGGGAGGCATTGATTGGACAGTGTGTGAGGTGCTTTACACTCTTACCCCGGGACGGATTGATTGGACAGTGTGAGAGGAGATTTACTCACTGACCCCGGGAAGGATTGATTGGAATGTGTGAGAGGAGCTTTACACTCTGACCCCGAGAAGGATTGATTGGAAAGTGTGAGAGGAGCTTTACCCTCTGAGCCCGGGAAGGATTGATTGGAAAGTGTGAGAGGAGCTATAAATTCTGGCCTTGGGAGGGATTGATTCGAATGTGTGAGTGGAGCTTTAAACTATGAGCCCGGGAGGGATTCATTCGATAGTCTGAGAGGAGCTTTATACTCTAACCCAGGAAGGGATTGATTGGAATACGTGTGAGGCGCTTTACACTCTGACCCCGGGAGGGATTTATTTGACAGTGCGAGAGGAGCATTACACTCTGACTTCGGGAGGGATTGATGGGAAAGTGTGAGAGGACCCTTACTCTCTGTCCCCGGGAGTGTTTGATTGGAATTTGTGAGAGGAGCTTTACACTCTGACCCCGGGAGGGAATGATTGGACAGTGTGAGAGGAGCTTTACACTCTGACCCTGGAAAGGATTGATTGGAATGTGTGAGAGGAACTTTACACTCTGAGCCCGAGAAGGATTGATTGGAAAGTGTGAGAGGAGCTTTACACTCTGGCCTCGGGAGGGATTGATTCGAATGTGTGAGAGGAGCTTTAAACTCTGAGCCCGGGAGGGATTGATTGGACAGTGTGAGAGGAACTTTACACTCTGACACGGGGAGGGGCTGATTGGACAATGAGAGAGAAGATTGACTCTCTGTCCCCGGGAGCGATTGATTGGAATGTGTGAGAGGAGCTTTACAATCTGACCCCCGGAGGGAATGATTGGACAGTGTGAGGGAAGCTTTACACTCTGACCCCGGAAAGGTTTGATTGGAATGTGTGAGTGGACCTTTACACTCTGAGCCCGAGAAGGATTGATTGGATTGTGTGAGAGGAGCTTTAAACACTGGCCTCGGGAGGGATTGATTCGAATATGTGAGAGGAGCTTTAAACTCTGAGCCCGGGAGGGATTGAAGTGATTGTCTGCGAGGAGCTTTACACTCTGACCCAGGGATGCATTGATTGGACAGTGTGAGAGGAGCTTTACACTCTGACAATGGGTGGGATTGATTTGACAGTGCGAGAGGAGATTTACACTCTGACCCTGGGAAGGATTGACTGGAATGTGTGAGAGGCGCTTTACACTCTGACCCCGGGAGGGATTGATTCGAATGTGTGAGAGGAGCTTTACACTCTGACCCCGGGAGGGATTGATTGGACAGTGTGAGAGGAGCTTTACCCTCTGACCACGGGAGGGATTGATTGGACAGTGTGAGAGGCGCTTTACCCTCTGACCCCGGAATGGAATGATTGGACAGTGTGAGAGGAGCTTTACCCTCTGACCACGGGAGGGATTGATTGGACATTGTTAGAGGAGCTTTACCCTCTGACCACGGGAGGGATTGATTGGACAGTGTGAGAGGAGATTTACCCTCTGACCCCGGGAGGGAATGATTGGGCAGTGTGAGAGGAGCTTTTCACTCTGACACCAGGAGGGATTGATTGGAATGTGTGAGAGGAGCTTTTCACTCTAATCCCAGGAGGGATTGATTGGAATGTGTGAGAGGAACTTTAGAAGCTGACCCCGGGAGGGATTGATTGGAATGTGTGAGAGGAGCTTTACACTCTGACACCGGGAGGGATAGATTGGAATGTGTGAGAGGAGCTACACACACTGACCCCGGGAGGGATTGATTGGAATGTGTGAGTGGAGCTTTACACTCTGACCCCGGGAGACATTGACTGGAATGTGTGAGAGGAGCTTTACACTCTGACCCTGGGATGGTTTGATCCGAATATGTGAGAGGAGCTATACACTCTGACCCCGGGGGGATTTGTTTCGTCATTGTGAGAGGAGCTTTACACTATGACCTCGGGAGGGATTGTTTGGACAGTGTGAGAGGAGCTTTGCACTGTGACCCCGGTCGGGATTGATTGCTTTCTGTGAGAGGAGCTTCACACTCTGACCCCGGGAGGGATTGATTGGAATGTGTGAGAGGAGCTTTACACTCTGACCCCAGGAGGGATTGATTGGAATGTGTGAGAGGAGCTTTACTCGCTGACCCCGGGAGGGATTGATTGGAATGTGTGAGAGGAGCTTTACACTCTGACCCCGGGAGGGATTGATTGGAATGTGTGAGAGGAGATTTACACTCTGACCCCGGGAGGGATTGATTGGAATATGTGAGAGAAGATTTACACTGTGATCCTGGGAGGGATTGCTTGGACAGTGTGGGAGGAGCTTTACACTCTGACCTCGGGAGAGTTTGATTCGAATGTGTGAGAGGAGCTTTAAACTCTGGCCCCGGGAGGGATTGATCGGACAGTGTGAGAGGAACTTTACACTCTGACCCCGGGAGGGATTGATTGGACAGTGTGTGAGGAGCTTTACACTCTGATGCCGGGAGGGATTGATTGGAATGTTTGCGACGAGCTTTACACTGTGACCCCGGGAGGGATTGATTGTAATGTGTGAGAGGAGCTTTACACTCTGACGCCGGAGGGATAGATTGGAACGTGTGAGAGGAGCTTTACACTCTGATCCCGGGAGAGATTGTTTGGAATGTGCGAGAGGATTGTTACACTCTGACCTCGGGAGGGATTTATTCGAATGTGTGAGAGGATCATTAAACTCTGACCCCGGGAGGGATTGATTGGACAGTATGAGAGGAGCTTTACACACTGACCCCGTGATGGATTGATTGGGCAGTGCGAGAGGAGCTTTACACTCTGACCCCGGGATGGATTGATTGGGCAGTGTGAGAAGAGCTTTACACTCTGACGCCGGGAGCGATATTTTGGAATGTTTGAGAGGAGCTTTACACTCTTACCCCGGGAGGGATTGATTGGATAGTGTGAGAGGAGCTTTACACTCTGACCCCGGGAGGGATTGATTTGAATGTGTGAGAGTAGCTTTACACTCTGACCCCGGGAGGGATTGATTGGAAAGTGTGAGAGGAGCTTTACGCTCTGAGCCCGGGAGGGATTGATTGGAATGTGTGAGAGGAGCTTTAACTCTGACCCAGGGAGGGCTTGATTGGAATGTGTGAGAGGAGCTTTACACTCTGACCCCGAGAGGGATTCATTGGAATGTGTGAGAGAAGCTTTACACTCTGACCCCAGGAGGGATTGATTGGAATGTGTGAGAGGAGCTGTACCCTCTGATCCCGGGAGGGATTGATTGGAATGTGTGAGAGGAGTTTTACACTATGACCCCGGGAGGGATTTATTGGAAAGTGTGAAGAGGAGCTTTGAACTCTGAACCCGGGAGTGATTGATTGGACAGTGTTCGAGGAGCTTTACACTCTGACCACGGGAGGGATTGATTGGACAGTGTGAGAGGAGATTTACCCTCTGACCCCGGGAGGGAATGATTGGACAGTGTGAGAGGAGCTTTTCACTCTGACCCCGGGAGGGATTGATTGGAATGTGTGAGAGGAGCTTTACACTCTGACCCTGGGAGGATTTGATTGGACAGTGTGAGAGGAGCTTTACACTCTGACCTCTGGAGGGATAGATTCAAATGTGTGAGAGGAGCTTTAAACTCTGACCCCGGGAGGGATTGTTTGAATAGTCTTCGAGGAGCTTTACACTCTGACCCCGGGAGCGATTGATTCGACAGTGTGAGAGGAGCTTTACACTCTGACCCCGGGAGGGATTGATTGGACAGTGTGAGAGGAGATTTACTCTTGACCCCGGGAGCGATTGATTCGACAGTGTGAGAGGAGTTTTACAATCTGACCCCGGGAGGGATTGACTGGATAGTGTGAGAGGAGCATTACACTCTAACCCCGGGAAGGAGTGATTGGAATGTGTGAGAGGAGCTTTACACTCTGAAACCGGGAGGCATTGATTGGACAGTGTGTGAGGTGCTTTACACTCTTACCCCGGGATGGATTGATTGGACAGTGTGAGAGGAGATTTACTCACTGACCCCGGGAAGGATTGATTGGAATGTGTGAGAGGAGCTTTACACTCTGACCCCGAGAAGGATTGATTGGAAAGTGTGAGAGGAGCTTTACACTCTGACCCCGAGAAGGATTGATTGGAAAGTGTGACAGGAGCTTTACCCTCTGAGCCCGGGAAGGATTGATTGGAAAGTGTGAGAGGAGCTTTAAATTCTGGCCTTGGGAGGGATTGATTCGAATGTGTGAGTGGAGCTTTAAACTATGAGCCCGGGAGGGATTCATTCGATAGTCTGAGAGGAGCTTTATACTCTAACCCAGGAAGGGATTGATTGGAATACGTGTGAGGCGCTTTACACTCTGACCCCGGGAGGGATTTATTTGACAGTGCGAGAGGAGCATTACATTCTGACCCCGGGAGGGATTTATTTGACAGTGCGAGAGGAGCATTACACTCTGACTTCGGGAGGGATTGATGGGAAAGTGTGAGAGGAGCTTTAAACTCTGAGCCCGGGAGGGATTGATTGGACAGTGTGAGAGGAACTTTACACTCTGACCCTGGAAAGGATTGATTGTAATGTGTGAGAGGAACTTTACACTCTGACCCCGGGAGGGAATGATTGGACAGTGTGAGAGGAGCTTTACACTCTGACCCTGGAAAGGATTGATTGGAATGTGTGAGAGGAACTTTACTCTCTGAGCCCGAGAAGGATTGATTGGAAAGTGTGAGAGGAGCTTTACACTCTGGCCTCGGGAGGGATTGATTCGAATGTGTGAGAGGAGCTTTAAACTCTGAGCCCGGGAGGGATTGATTGGACAGTGTGAGAGGAACTTTACTCTCTGACACGGGGAGGGGCTGATTGGACAATGAGAGAGAAGATTTACTCTCTGTCCCCGGGAGCGATTGATTGGAATGTGTGAGAGGAGCTTTACAATCTGACCCCCGGAGGGAATGATTGGACAGTGTGAGGGAAGCTTTACACTCTGACCCCGGAAAGGTTTGATTGGAATGTGTGAGTGGACCTTTACACTCTGAGCCCGAGAAGGATTGATTGGATTGTGTGAGAGGAGCTTTAAACACTGGCCTCAGGAGGGATTGATTCGAATATGTGAGAGGAGCTTTAAACTCTGAGCCCGGGAGGGATTGAAGTGATTGTCTGCGAGGAGCTTTACACTCTGACCCAGGGATGCATTGATTGGACAGTGTGAGAGGAGCTTTACACTCTGACAATGGGTGGGATTGATTTGACAGTGCGAGAGGAGATTTACTCACTGACCCCGGGAGCGATTGATTGGAATGTGTGAGAGGAGCTTTACACTCTGTCCCCGTAAGGGATTGACTGGACAGTGTGAGAGGAGCTTTACACTCTGACCCTGGGAAGGATTGACTGGAATGTGTGAGAGGCGCTTTGCACTCTGACCCCGGGAGGGATTGATTCGAATGTGTGAGAGGAGCTTTACACTCTGACCCCGGGAGGGATTGATTGGACAGTGTGAGAGGAGCTTTACCCTCTGACCACGGGAGGGATTGATTGGACAGTGTGAGAGGAGCTTTACCCTCTGACCCCGGGATGGAATGATTGGACAGTGTGAGAGGAGCTTTCCCCTCTGACCACGGGAGGGATTGATTGGACATTGTTAGAGGAGCTTTACCCTCTGACCACGGGAGGGATTGATTGGACAGTGTGAGAGGAGATTTACCCTCTGACCCCGGGATGGAATGATTGGGCAGTGTGAGAGGAGCTTTTCACTCTGACCCCGGGAGGGATTGATTGGAATGTGTGAGAGGAGCTTTTCACTCTAATCCCAGGAGGGATTGATTGGAATGTGTGAGAGGAACTTTAGACGCTGACCCCGGGAGGGATTGATTGGAATGTGTGAGAGGAGCTTTACACTCTGACACCGGGAGGGATAGATTGGAATGTGTGAGAGGAGCTTCACACACTGACCCCGGGAGGGATTGATTGGAATGTGTGAGTGGAGCTTTACACTCTGACCCCGGGAGACATTGACTGGAATGTGTGAGAGGAGCTTTACACTCTGACCCTGGGATGGTTTGATCCGAATATGTGAGAGGAGCTATACACTCTGACCCCGGGGGGATTTGTTTCGTCATTGTGAGAGGAGCTTTACACTTTGACCTCGGGAGGGATTGTTTGGACAGTGTGAGAGGAGCTTTGCACTGTGACCCCGGTCGGGATTGATTGCTTTGTGTGAGAGGAGCTTCACACTCTGACCCCGGGAGGGATTGATTGGAATGTGTGAGAGGAGCTTTACACTCTGACCCCAGGAGGGATTGATTGGAATGTGTGAGAGGAGCTTTACCCGCTGACCCCGGGAGGGATTGATTGGAATGTGTGAGAGGAGCTTTACACTCTGACCCCGGGAGGGATTGATTGGAATGTGTGAGAGGAGATTTACACTCTGACCCCGGGAGGGATTGATTGGAATATGTGAGAGAAGATTTACACTGTGATCCTGGGAGGGATTGCTTGGAAAGTGTGGGAGGAGCTTTACACTCTGACCTCGGGAGAGTTTGATTCGAATGTGTGAGAGGAGCTTTAAACTCTGGCCCCGGGAGGGATTGATCGGACAGTGTGAGAGGAACTTTACACTCTGACCCCGGGAGGGATTGATTGGACAGTGTGTGAGGAGCTTTACACTCTGATGCCGGGAGGGATTGATTGGAATGTTTGCGACGAGCTTTACACTGTGACCCCGGGAGGGATTGATTGTAATGTGTGAGAGGAGCTTTACACTCTGACGCCGGAGGGATAGATTGGAACGTGTGAGAGGAGCTTTACACTCTGATCCCGGGAGAGATTGTTTGGAATGTGCGAGAGGATTTTTACACTCTGACCTCGGGAGGGATTTATTCGAATGTGTGAGAGGATCATTAAACTCTGACCCCGGGAGGGATTGATTGGACAGTATGAGAGGAGCTTTACACACTGACCCCGTGATTGATTGATTGGGCAGTTCGAGAGGAGCTTTACACTCTGACCCCGGGATGGATTGATTGGGCAGTGTGAGAAGAGCTTTACACTCTGACGCCGGGAGCGATTGTTTGGAATGTTTGAGAGGAGCTTTACACTCTTACCCCGGGAGGGATTGATTGGATAGTGTGAGAGGAGCTTTACACTCTGACCCCGGGAGGGATTGATTTGAATGTGTGAGAGTAGCTTTACACTCTGACCCCGGGAGGGATTGATTGGAAAGTGTGAGAGGAGCTTTACGCTCTGAGCCCGGGAGGGATTGATTGGAATGTGTGAGAGGAGCTTAAACTCTGACCCCGAGAGGGATTCATTGGAATGTGTGAGAGAAGCTTTACACTCTGACCCCAGGAGGGATTGATTGGAAAGTATGAGAGGAGCTTTACGCTCTGAGCCCGGGAGGGATTGATTGGAATGTGTGAGAGGAGTTTTACACTATGACCACGGGAGGGATTGATTGGAATGTGTGAGAGGATCTTTTCACTCTGACCCCGGGAGGGATTGATTGGAATGTGTGAGAGGAGCTTTACACACTGACCCGGGAGGGATTGATTGGAATGTGTGAGAGGAGCTTTACACTCTGACCGCGGGAGGGAATGATTGGAATGTGTGAGAGGAGCTTTACACTCTGACCCCGGGATGGATTGATTGGAATGTGTGAGAGGAGCTTTACACAGTGACCCCAGGAGGGATTGATTGGAATGTGTGATAGGTGTTTACACTCTGACCGCGGGAGGGAATGATTGGAATGTGTGAGAGGAGCTTTACAATCTGACCCTCGGAAGGATTGATTGGAATGTGTGAGAGGGGCTTTAATCTCTGACCCCGAGAGGGATTGATTGGAATGTGTGTGAGGAGCTTTACACTCTGACCCCGGGAGGGATTGATTGGAATGTGTGAGAGGAGATTTACACTCTGACACCGGCAGGGATTTATTGGAATATGTGAGAGAAGATTTACACTGTGATCCTGGGAGGGATTAATTGGACAGTGTGGGAGGAGCTTTGCACTCTGACCTCGGGAGGGTTTGATTCGAATGTGTGAGTGGAGCTTTAAACTCTGAGCCCGGGAGGGTTTGATCGGACAGTGTGAGAGGAACTTTACACTCTGACCCGGGAGGGATTGATTGGACAGTGTGTTAGGAGCTTTACACTCTGATGCCGGGAGGGATTGATTGGAATGTTTCAGAGGAGCTTTACACTTTGACCCCGGGAGGGATTGATTGTAAGGTGTGAGAGGAGCTTTACAGTCTGACCCCGGAGGGATAGATTGGAACGTGTGAGAGGAGCTTAACACGCTGACCCCGGCAAGGAGTGATTGGAATGTGTGAGAGGAGCTTTACACTCTGACACCGGGAGGCATTGATTGGACAGTGTGTTAGGAGCTTTACACTCTGATGCCGGGTGGGATTGATTGGAATGTTTCAGAGGAGCTTTACACTTTGACCCCGGGAGGGATTGATTGGAATGTGTGAGAGGAGCTTTACAATCTGACCCCGGGAGGGATTGACTGGATAGTGTGAGAGGAGCTTTACACTCTAACCCCGGGAAGGAGTGATTGGAATGTGTGAGCGGAGCTTTACACTCTGACACCGGGAGGCATTGATTGGACAGTGTGTGAGGTGCTTTACACTCTTACCCCGGGACGGATTGATTGGACAGTGTGAGAGGAGATTTATTCTCTGTCCCCGGGAGCGATTGATTGGAATGTGTGAGAGCAGCTTTACACTCTGACCCCGGGAGGGATTGATTGGACAGTGTGAGAGGAGCTTTACCCTCTGAGCCCGGGAAGGATTGATTGGAAAGTGTGAGAGGAGCTTTAAATTCTGGCCTTGGGAGGGATTGATTCGAATGTGTGAGTGGAGCTTTAAACAATGAACCCGGGAGGGATTGATTCGATAGTCTGCGAGGAGCTTTATACTCTGACCCAGGAAGGGATTGATTGGAATGTGTGTGAGGCGCTTTACACTCTGACCCCAGGAGGGATTTATTTGACCGTGCGAGAGGAGCATTACACTCTGACTTCGGGAGGGATTGATGGGAAAGTGTGAGTGGAGCCTTACACACTCTCCCGGGGGGGGTTTGATTGGAATTTGTGAGAGGAGCTTTACACTCTGGCCCCGGGAGGGATTGATAGGACAGTGTGAGAGGAGCTTTAAACTCTGACCCCGGGAGGGATTGATTGGATAGTGTCAGAGAAGCTTTACACTCTGACCCCGGGAGGGATGGATTGGACAGTGTGAGAGGAGATTATTCTCTGACCCCGGGAGTGATTGACTGGAATGTGTGACAGGAGCTTCACACTCTGACCCCGGGAGGGATTGATTGGACAGTGTGCGAGGAGCTTTACACTCTGACCCTGGGAAGGATTGATTGGATGCGTGAGAGGAGCTTTACACTCTGAGCACGGGAAGGATTGATTGGAATGTGTGAGAGGAGCTTTACACTCTGACCCTGGGAGGGATTGATTGGAATGTGTGAGCGGAGCGTTACACTCAGATCCCGGGAGGGATTGATTGCAATGAGTGAAAGGAGCTTTGCACTATGACCACGGGAGGGTTTGATTGGACAGTGTCAGAGAAGCTTTACAGCCTGACCACGGGAGGGATTGATTGGAGATTGTGAGAGGATGTTTACACTCTGACTCCGGGAGGGATTAATTGGACACTGTGAGAGGAGAATTTCACTCTGACCCTGGGAGGGATTGACTGAACAGTGTGAGAGGAGTTTTGCACTCTGACCTCGGGAAGGATTGATTGGAATGTGTGAGAGGCGCTTTACACTCTGACCCCTGGAGGGATTGATTGGAATGAGTGAGAGGAGCTTTATACTCTGACCCCGGGAGGGTTTGATTTGACAGTGTGAGACGAGCATTACACTGTGACTTCGGGAGGGATTGATTGGAAAGTGTGAGAGGAGGTTTACACTCTGACCCCGGGAGGGATTGATTGGACAGTATGAGAGGAGCTTTACACTCTGACCCCGGGAAGGATTGATTGGACAGTGTGAGAGGAGCTTTTCATTCTGACTCCGGGAGGGATTGATTGGAATGTGTGAGAGGTGCTTTGTGAGAGGAGCTATACACTCTGACCCCGGGAGGGATTGATTCGAATGTGTGAGAGGAGCTTTACAGTCTGACCACGGGAGGATTTGAATGGTAATTTTGCGAGTAGCTTCTCACTCTGACCTCGGGAGGGATTGATTCGAATGTGTGAGAGGAGCTTTACAGTCTGACCCCGGGAGGATTTGAATGGTCATTGTGAGAGTAGCTTAACACTCTGACCTCGGGAGGGATTGATTGGACAGTTTGAGAGGAGCTTTACACTCTGAACACGGGAGGGATTGATTGGACAGTGTGAGAGGAGATTTACTCTCTGACCCCGGGAGCGATTGATTGGAATGTGTGAGAGGAGCTTTACACTCTGACCCGGGGAGGGATTGACTGGACAGTGTGAGAGGAGCTTTACACTCTGACCCCGGGAAGGATTGATTGGAATGTGTGAGAGGAGCTTTACACTCTGGCCCCGGGAGGGATTGATTGGAATGTGTGAGAGGAGCTTTACACTCTGACTCCAGTTGGGATTGATTGGAATGTGTGAGAGGAGCTTTACACTCTGACCACGGGAGGGATTGATTGGAATGTGTGAGAGGAGCTTTACACTCTGACCCCAGGAGGGATTCATTCGAACGTGTGAGAGGAGCTTTAAACTCTGACCCCGGAGAGATTGATTGGAATGTGTGAGAGGAGCTTTACACTCTGAACCAAATATCTGTGAGCCGGCGGCCCATCTGTGTAAGGGGTTACCCGGGGAGATGCCTGGCCATGCACATTAGAAATTTGAGTGAGCGGGAGGCCAATCTATGTAACAGGTTCCCCAGGGAGATGTCTGTCCTGCACATTATAAATTTATGTGAGCGGGAGACCAATCTATGTTACGGGTTCCCCAGAGAGATGCTTGTCCTGCACATTATAAATTTCAGTGAGCGGGAGGGCAATCTCTCTAACGCGTACCCCAGGGAGATGCCTGCCCTGCAGATTAGAAATTTCAATGACCGGGAGGCCATTCTATGTAACGGGTTCCCCAGGCAGATGCCTGTCCTGCACGTTAGAAATTTCATGATTGAGTGTCCAGTCTATGTAACGGGTTCCCCAGGGAGGTGACTGTCCTGCACATTCGAAATTTCAGTGAGCGGGAGGTCAATTTTTGTAACGGGTTCCCCATGGAAATGCGTGTCCTGCACATTAGAAATTTAAGTGACCGGGAGGCCAATCTCTGTAACGGGTTCCCCATGGAGATGCCTACACTGCACATTAAAAATTTAGTGAGCGGGAGGCCAATCTGTGTAACGCGATCCCCAGGGAGATGCCTGTCCTGCACATTATAACTTCAGTGAGCTGGTGGCCAATCTATGTAACGGGTTCCCCAAGGACGTGCCTCTCCTGCACATTAGAAATTTGAGTGAGTGGGAGTCCAGTCTATGTAACGGGTTCCCCAGGGAGATGTCTGCCCTGCACTTAAGAAATTTCAGTCAGGGGGATGGCAATCTATGTAAGGGATTCCCCAGGCAAATGTCAGACCTGCACATTGGAAATTTCAGTGAGTGGGAGACAAATCTGTGTAATGTGTTCCCCAGGGAGATGCCTGTCCCACACATTAGAAATTTCCATGAGCGGGAGGGCAATATATAACGACTTCCCCAGGGTGATGCCTGTCCTGCACGTTAGAAATATCAGTGAGCGAGAGGCCAATCTATGTAAAGTGTTCCCCGGGGTGATGCCTGCCCTGCACATTAGAAATGTGAGTGAGCGGGGATCAATCTATGTAACGAGTTGCCAGGGAGGTGCCAGTCCTGCACATTAGAAATTTCAGTGAGACCGAGGCCAGTCTATGTAACGGGTTCCCCAGGGTGATGCCTGTCCTGCACATTACAAATTTCAGTGAGCGGGAGACCAATCTATGAAAGGGGTTGCCCAGGGAGGTACCTGCCATGCACATTATTAAATTCAGTGAGCGGGAGGCCAATCCCTGTAAGGGGTTCCCCAGGGAAATGCCTGTCCTTCACATTAGAAATTTCAGTGAGTGGGAGGCCAATCTGTGTAACGGGATCCCCAGCGAGATGCCTGTCCAGCACAAAAGAAATTTCATTGAGTGGGAGTCCAGTCTATGTAACGGGTTCACCAGGGAGATGTCTGCCCTTCACATTGGAAACTTCAGTGAGCGACAGTGCAATCTATGTAAGGGGCTCCCCAGGGAGATGCCTGTCCTGCACTTTAGAAATACCAGTGAGGGAGTGGACAATCTATCCAACGGTTCCCCAGGGAGATGACTGTCCTGCACATTAGAAATTTCAGTGAGCAGGAGGCCAATCTATGTAAGAAATTCACCATTGAGATGCCTGCTCCGCACTTTATAAATTTAAGTGAGCAGGAGGCCAAACTATGAAACGGGTTCCCCAGGGAGATGCATGATCTGCACACTAGATATTTCAGTGAGTGGGAGTCCAGTCGATGTAACGGGATCCCCAGGGAGATGTCTGCCCTGCACATTAGAAATGTCAGTGAGCGGGAGACCAATCTGTGTAAAGTGTTCCCCAGGGAGATGCCTGTCCTGCACATTAGAAATTTCAGTGAGCGGGAGGTCAATCTATGTAACGGGTTCCCCAGTGATATGCCTGCCCTGCAGATTAGAAATTTCAGTGATCAGGAGAACAACCTATGTAAGGGGTTCCCCAGGGAGGTACCTGCCCTGCACATTATAAAATTCATTGGGCGGGAGGCCAATCTCTGTAACAGGTTCTCCAGGGAAATGCCTGCCCTGCACAATCGAAACTTCAGTGAGCAGGAGGCCAATCTATGTAAGAACTTCCCCTGGCAGATGCCTGCCCTGCACATTAGGAATTCAAGTGAGCGGGAGACCAATCTATGTAATGTGTTCCCCAGGGAGATGCCTGCCCTGCACGTTAGAAATACCAGTGAGCGAGAGTCCAATATATGTAACGGGATCCCCAGGAGATGCCTGTACTGCACATTAGAAATTTCAGTGAGCCAGAAGCCAATCTGTGTAAGGGTTTACCCAGTGATATGCCTGTCCTGCACATTAGAAATTTCAGTGAGTGGGAGACCAATCAAAGATACGGGTTCCCCAGGGAGTTGGCTGTCCTGCACGTTAGAAATTTCAGTGAGCGGTAGGCCAATCTAGCTAATGGATCCCCAGTGAGATGCCTGCCCTGCACTTTAGAAATTTCAGTGAGCAGGAGGACAATCTAGGTAACGGGTTCCCCAGGGAGATGTCTGTCCTGCACATTATAAATTTCAGTGAGCGGGAGAACAATCTATGTAAGTGGTTCCACAGGGAGATGCCTGTCCTGCACATTAGAAATTTCAGTGAGCGGGAGGTCAATCTATGTTACGGGTTCCCCAGGGAGATGCCTGTCCTGCACATTATAAATTTCTGTGAGCGGTGGGCCAATCTAGCTAATTGGTTCCCCAGGGAGATGCCTGCCCTGCACATTAGAAATGTTACTGAGAAGGAGGCCAATCTATCTAATGGGTTCACCAGGGTGAATCCTGTCCTGCATATTAGAAATTTCAGTGAGCAGGAGGGCATTCTACGTAAGGTGTTCCCCAGAGTGATGCCTGCCCTGCACATTAGAAACTTCAGTGAGCGCGAGCCCAGTCTATGTAATGGGGTTCCCCAGGGAAATGCCTGTCCTGCACATTAGAAATTTCAGTGACCGCGAGGTCAATCTATGAAACGTGTTCACAGGGAGATGCCTGCTCTGCACGTTAGAAATACCAGTGAGCGAGATGCCAGTTTATTTAATGTGTTCCCCAGGGAGATGCCTGCCCTGTACATTAGAAATTTCAGTGAGCGGGAGGCCAATCTATGTAGCGGGCTCCCCAGGGAGATGCCTGATATGCACATTAGAGATATCAGTGAGCTGGAGGCCAATTTGTGTAAGAGGTTACCCACAGAGATGCCTGGCCATGCACATTAGAAATTTCAGTGCGCGGAAGGCCAATCTAGCTAATGGGTTCCCCAGGGAGATGCCTCCTCTGCACGTTAGAAATTTCAGTGATTGGGAAGCCTATCTAAGCAATGGGTTCACCAGGGTGATGCCTGTCCTGCATATTAGAAATTTCAGTGAGCGGGAGGCCAATCTATGTAACGGTTCATCAGGGAGATGCCTGCACTGCACATTAGAAATTTGAGTGACTGGGAGGCCTATCTATGTAAAGGGTTCCCCAGGGAGAGGCCTGTCCTGCACATTAGAAATTTCAGTGAGGCTGAGTTCAATTTGTGTAAGGGGTTCCACAGGGTGATGCCTGATCTGCACATTAGAAATTTCAGTGAGCGGGAGGCCAGTCTATGTAATGGGTTCCCCAGGGTGAATCCTGTCCTGCATATTAGAAATTTCAGTGAGCAGGAGGCCAATCTATGTAAGATGTTTCCCAGAGTGATGCCTGCCAAGCACATTAGAAATTTCAGTGAGCGCGAGGCCAGTCTATGTAACGGGGTTCCCCAGGGAAATGCCTGTCCTGCACATTAGAAATTTCAGTGACCGGGAGGCCAATCTATGAAACGTGTTCACAGGGAGATGCCTGCCCTGTACGTTAGAAATACCAGTGACCGAGAGGCCAGTTTATGTAACGGGTTCCCCAGGGAGATGCCTGGCCTGCACATTAGAAATTTCACTGAGTGGGAGGCCAATCTATGAAACGTGTTCACAGGGAAATGCCTCCCCTGCACATTAGAAATTAAATTGAGTGGGAGGCCAATCTATGTTACGGGTCCCACAGGAAAATGCCTCATCTGCACATTACAAATTTCAGTGAGACACAGGCCAATCTATGTAACAGGTTCCCCAGGGAGATGTCTGTCCTGCGCATTATACATTTCAGGCAGCGGAAGGCCAATCTGTAAGTGGTTACCCAGGGAGATGCCTGCCCTGCACATTAGAAATTTCAGTGAGCGGGAGGCCATTCTATGTAGCGGGTTCCCCAGGGTGATAACTGACCTGCACATTAGAGATATCAGTGAGCCAGAGGCCAATTTGTGTAAGGGGTTACCCAGGGAGATGCCTGGCCATGCACATTAGAAATTTCAGTGAGCGGGAGCCCAATCTATGTTGCGGGTTCCCCAGGTAAATGCCTGTCCTGCACATTAGAAATTTCAGTGAGCGGAAGGCCAATCTATGTAGCGGGATCCCCAGGGAGTTGTCTGTCCTGGACATTATAAATTTCAGTGATCGGGAGGCCAATCAATGCAACGGGTTCCCCAGCGAAATGCCTGATCTTCACATCAGAAATTTCAGTGAGCCGGAGGCCAATCTGTGTAAGGGTTTACCCAGTGAGATGCCTGTCCTGCACATTAGAAATTTCAGTGAGTGGGAGGCCAATCTAAGTTACGGGTTCCCCAGGGAGATGCGTGCACTGCACTTTCGAAATTTCAGTGAACAGGAGGACAATCTATGTAAGGTGTTCCCCAGAGTGATGCCTGCCCTGCACATTATAAATATCAGTGAGCGGGAGAACAATCTTTGTAAGTGGTTACCCAGGGAGACGCCTGTTCTGCACATTAGAAATTTCTGTGAGCGGTGGGCCAATCTAGCTAATGGGTCCACAAGGGTGAATCCTGTCCTGCATATTAGGAATTTCAGTGAGCAGGAGGCCAACCTATGTAAGGTGTTCCCCAGAGTGATGCCTGCCCTGCACATTAGAAATTTCAGTGAGCGCGTGGCCAGTCTATGTAACGTGGTTCCCCAGGGAAATGCCTGTCCTGCACATGAGAAATTTCAGTGACCGGGAGGTCAATCTAGGAAACGTGTTCACAGGGAGATGCCTGCCCTGCACGTTAGAAATACCAGTGAGCGAGATGCCAGTTCATTTAACGTGTTCCCCAGCGAGATGCCTGCCCTGTACATTAGAAATTTCAGTGAGCGGGAGGCCAATCTATGTAGCGGGTTCCCCAGGGAAAAGCCTGTCCTGCACATTACAAATTTCAGTGAGCGGGAGGCCTATCAAGCTAATGGGTTCCCCAGAGAGATGCCTCCTCTGCACATTAGAAGTTTCAGTGATTGGGAAGCCTGTCTAAGTAATGGGTTCATCAGGGTGATGCCTGTCCTGCATATTAGAAATTTCAGTGAGCGGGAGGCCAATCTATGTAACGGGTTCACCAGGGTGATGCCTGCACTGCACATTAGGAATGTCAGTGACCGGGAGGCCTATCTTTTTAAAGGGTTCCCCAGGGAGATGCCTGTCCTGCACATTAGAAATATCAGTGAGCGGGAGACCAATCTATGTAACGGGTGCCCCAGGGAGATGACTGCCCTGCACATTAGAAATTTCAGTGAGTGGTAGGCCAATCTATGTAACGGGTTCCCCAGGGAAATGCCTGATCTGCACATTAGAAATTTCAGTGAGGCTGAGTCCAATCTCTGTAAGGGGTTCCACAGGGAGATGCCTGATCTGCACATTAGAAATTTCAGTGAGCGGGAGGCCAGTCTATGTAATGGATTCCCCAGAGTGATGCCTGATCTGCACATTAGAAATTTCAGTGAGCGCGAGGCCAGTCTATGTAACGGTGTTACCCAGGGAAATGCCTGTCCTGCACATTAGAAATTTCAGTGACCGGGAGGTCAATCTATGAAACGGGTTCCCCAGAGTGATGCCTGCCCAGCACATTAGAAATTTCAGTGAGCACGAGGCCAGTCTATGTAATGGGTTCCCCAGGGTGAATCCTGTCCTGCATATTAGAAATTTCAGTGAGTGGGAGACCAATCTATGTAACGGGTTCCCCAGGGAGATGACTGCCCTGCACATTAGAATTTTCAGTGTGCGGTAGGCCAATCTATGGAACGGGTTCCACAGGGAAATGCCTGATCTGCACATTAGAAATTTCAGTGAGCACGAGGCCAGTCTATGTAATGGGTTCCCCAGGGTGAATCCTGTCCTGCATATTAGAAATTTCAGTGAGTGGGAGACCAATCTATGTAACGGGTTCCCCAGGGAGATGACTGCCCTGCACATTAGAATTTTCAGTGTGCGGTAGGCCAATCTATGGAACGGGTTCCACAGGGAAATGTGTGTCCTGCACATTAGAATTTTCAGTGAGCGGGAGGACAATCTATGTAACGGGATCCCCAGGGAGATGCCTGCCCTGCAAATTAGAAATTTCAGTAACCGGGAGACCAATATTTGTAAGTTGTTCCCCAGGCATATGCCTGCCCTGTTCATTAGAAATTTTAGTGAGCGGGAGGCCAATCTATGGAACGTGTTCCCCAGTGTGATGCCTGACCTGCACGTTAGAAATATCGGTGAGCGAGAGGCCAATATATGTAAGGTGTTCCCCAGGGTGGTGCCTGCCCTGCACCTTAGAAATTTCAGTGAGCAGGCGGCCAATGTGTGTAACGTGTTCCCCAGGGAGATGCCTGCCCTGCACGTTAGAAATATCAGTGACCGGGAGGCTAATCTATGTAAGGTGTTCCCCAGAGTGATGCCTGTCCTTCACGTTAGAAATTACAGTGAGCGGGAGGCCTATCAAGCTAATGGGTTCCATAGAGAGATGCCTCCTCTGCACATTAGAAGTTTCAGTGATTGGGAAGCCTATCTAAGTAATGTGTTCATCAGGGTGATGCCTGTCCTGCATATTAGAAATTTCAGTGAGCGGGAGGCCAGTCCATGCAACGGGTTCACCAGGGTGATGCCTGCACTGCACATTAGGAATGTCAGTGACCGGGAGGCCTATCTTTTTAAAGGGTTCCCCAGGGAGATGCCTGTCCTGCACATTAGAAATATCAGTGAGCGGGAGACCAATCTATGTAAAGGGTTCCCCAGGGAGATGACTGCCCTGGACATTAGAAATTTCAGTGTGTGGTAGGCCAATCTATGTAACGGGTTCCCCAGGGAAATGCCTGACCTGCACATTAGAAATTTCAGTGAGACTGAGTCCAATCTCTGTAAGGGGTTCCACAGGGAGATGCCTGATCTGCACATTAGAAATTTCAGTGAGCGCGAGGCCAGTCTATGTAACGGGGTTCCCCAGGGAGATGCCTGATTTGCACATTAGAAATTTATGTGAGCGGGAGGCCAGTCTATGTAATGGGTTCCCCATAGAGAATCCTGTCCTGCATATTAGAAATTTCAGTGAGCACGAGGCCAATCTATGTAAGATGTTCCCCAGAGTGATGCCTGCCCAGCACATTAGAAATTTCGGTGAGCACGAGGCCAGTCTATGTATCGGTGTTACCCAGGGAAATGCCTGTCCTGCACATTAGAAATTTCAGTGACCGGGAGGTCAATCTATGAAACGTGTTCCCCAGAGTGATGCCTGCCCAGCACATTAGAAATTTCAGTGAACGGGAGGCCAGTCTATGTAATGGGTTCACCAGGGTGAATCCTGTCCTGCATATTAGGAATTTCAGTGAGCAGGAGGCCAATCTATGTAAGGTGTTCCCCAGAGTGATGCCTGCCCCGCACATTAGAAATTTCAGTGAGCGCGTGGCCAGTCTATGTAACGTGGTTCCCCAGGGAAATGCCTGTCCTGCACATTAGAAATTTCAGTGACCGGGAGGTCAATCTAGGAAACGTGTTCACAGGGAGATGCCTGCCCTGCACGTTAGAAATACCAGTGAGCGAGATGCCAGTTCATTTAACGTGTTCCCCAGGGAGATGCCTGCCCTGTACATTAGAAATTTCAGTGAGCGGGAGGCCAATCTATGTAACGGGTTCCCCAGGGAAAAGCCTGTCCTGCACATTACAAATTTCAGTGAGCGGGAGGCCTATCAAGCTAATGGGTTCCCCAGAGAGATGCCTCCTCTGCACATTAGAAGTTTCAGTGATTGAGAAGCCTATCTAAGTAATGGGTTCATCAGGGTGATGCCTGTCCTGCATATTAGAAATTTCAATGAGCAGGAGGCCAATCTATGTAACGGGTTCACCAGGGTGATGCCTGCACTGCACATTAGGAATGTCAGTGACCGGGAGGCCTATCTTTTTAAAGGGTTCTCCAGGGAGATGCCTGTCCTGCACATTAGAAATATCAGTGAGCGGGAGACCAATCTATGTAACGGGTACCCCAGGGAGATGAATGCCCTGCACATTAGAAATTTCAGTGAGTGGTAGGCCAATCTGTGGAACGGGTTCCCCAGGGAAATGCCTGATCTGCACATTAGAAATTTCAGTGAGGCTGAGTTCAATCTGTGTAAGGGGCTCCACAGGGAGATGCCTGACCTGCACATTAGAAATTTCAGTGACTGGGAGGCCAGTCTATGTAATGGGTTCCCCAAGGTGAATCCTGTCCTGCATATTAGAAATTTCAGTGAGCAGGAGGCCAGTCTATGTAATGGATTCCCCAGGGAGATGCCAGATATGCACATTAGAAATTTCAGTGAGCGGGAGGCCAGTCTATGTAATGGGTTCCCCAGGGAGATGCCAGATCTGCACATTAGACATTTCAGTGACTGGGAGGCCAGTTTATGTAATGGGTTCCCCAGGGAGAATCCTGTCCTGCATATTAGAAATTTCAGTGAGCAGGAGGCCAATCTATGTAAGATGTTCCCCAGAGTGATGCCTGCCCAGCACATTAGAAATTTCAGTGAGCACGAGGCCAGTCTATGTAATGGGTGCCCCAGGGTGAATCCTGTCCTGCATATTAGAAATTTCAGTGAGTGGGAGACCAATCTATGTAACGGGTTCCCCAGGGAGATGACTGCCCTGCACATTAGAATTTTCAGTGTGCGGTCGGCCAATCTATGGAACGGGTTCCACAGGGAAATGTGTGTCCCGCACATTAGAATTTTTAGTGAGCGGGAGGACAATCTATGTAACGGGATCCCCAGGGAGATGCCTGCCCTGCACATTAGAAATTTCAGTGACCGGGAGACCAATATATGTAAGTGGTTCCCCAGGCATATGCCTGCCCTGCACATTAGAAATTTCAGTGAGCAGGAGGCCAATCTATGGAACGTGTTCCCCAGTGTGATGCCTGACCTGCACATTAGAAATATCGGTGAGTGAGAGGCCAATATATGTAAGGTGTTCCCCAGGGTGGTGCCTGCCCTGCACCTTAGAAATTTCAGTGAGCGGGAGGCCTATCAAGCTGATGGGTTCCCCAGAGAGATGCCTCCTTTGCACATTAGAAGTTTCAGTGATTGGGAAGCCTATCTAAGTAATGGGTTCATCAGGGTGATGCCTGTCCTGCATATTAGAAATTTCAGTGAGCGGGAGGCCAATCTATGTAACGGGTTCACCAGGGTGATGCCTGCTCTGCACATTAGGAATGTCAGTGACCGGGAGGCCTATCTTTTTAAATGGTTCCCCAGGGAGATGCCTGTCCTGCACATTAGAAATATCAGTGAGCGGGAGACCAATCTATGTAACGGGT
The DNA here is from genome assembly GCF_052327205.1 of Somniosus microcephalus. Lineage (NCBI taxonomy): Eukaryota > Metazoa > Chordata > Chondrichthyes > Squaliformes > Somniosidae > Somniosus > Somniosus microcephalus. The sequence continues at coordinate 22,039,981 of NW_028225186.1, read as the reverse complement.
ACACCAGGGAGATGCCTGCCCTGCACATTAGAAATTTCAGTGAGCGCGAGGCCAGTCTATGTAACGGGTTCCCCAGGGAAATGCCTGATCTGCACATTAGAAATTTCAGTGAGGCTGAGTCCAATCTCTGTAAGGGGTTCCACAGGGAGATGCTTGATCTGCACATTAGAAATTTCAGTGAGCGGGAGGCCAGTCTATGTAATGGATTCCCCAGAGTGATGCCTGATCTGCACATTAGAAACTTCAGTGAGCGGGAGGCCAGTCTATGTAATGGATTCCCCAGAGTGATGCCTGATCTGCACATTAGAAATTTCAGTGAGCGGGAGGCCAGTCTATGTAATGGGTTCCCCAGGGAGAATCCTGTCCTGCATATTAGAAATTTCAGTGAGCAGGAGGCCAACCTATGTAAGATGTTCCCCAGAGTGATGCCTGCCCAGCATATTAGAAATTTCGGTGAGCACGAGGCCAGTCTATGTAACGGTGTTACCCAGGGAAATGCCTGTCCTCCACATTAGAAATTTCAGTGACCGGGAGGTCAATCTATGAAACGTGTTCCCCAGAGTGATAGCAAAATACTCCCCAGAGTGATGCCTGCCCAGCACATTAGAAATTTCAGTGAACGGGAGGCCAGTCTATGTAATGGGTTCCCCAGGGTGAGTCCTGTCCTGCATATTAGAATTTTCAGTGAGTGGGAGACCAATCTATGTAACGGGTTCCCCAGGGAGATGACTGCCCTGCACATTAGAATTTTCAGTGTGCGGTAGGCTAATCTATGGAACGGGTTCCACAGGGAAATGTGTGTCCTGCACATTAGAATTTTCAGTGAGCGGGAGGACAATCTATGTAACGGGATCCCCAGGGAGATGCCTGCCCTGCAAATTAGAAATTTCAGTGACCGGGAGACCAATCTATGTAAGGTGTTCCCCAGAGTGATGCCTGCCCTTCACGTTAGAAATTTCAGTGGGCGGGAGGCCAATCTATGCAACGGGTTCCCCAGAGAGGTGCCTGCCCTGCACATTAGAAATTTCAGTGAACGCGAGGCCAGTCTATGTAATGGGGTTCCCCAGGGAAATGCTTGTCCTGCACATTAGAAAATTCAATGAGAGGGATGACAATCTGTGTGACGGGTTCCCCAGGGAGATGCCTGCCCTGCACATTAGAAATTTCAGTGACCGGGTGGCCAATATATGTAAGGGGATCCCCAGGGTGATGTTTACCCTGCAGATTTGGAATTTATGTGAGCGGGAGTCCAATCTGTGTAAGGGGTACCCCAGGGAGATGCCTGTCCTGCACATTATAAATTTCAGTGAGCGTGAGGCCAATTTGTGTAACGTGTTCCCCAAGGAAATGCCTGCCCTGCAGTTTGGAAATGCCTGTCCTGCACATTAGAAACCCCAGGGAGTTGCATGTACTGCACATTAAAAAATTCAGTGACCGGGAGACCAATCCCAGTAAGGGGGTTCCCAGGGAGATGCCTGCCCTGCACATTAGAAACTTCAGTGAGCGAGAGGGCAATCTATGAAAGGGACTCCCCAGGGACTGCCTGTCCTGCACATTATAAATTTCAGTGAGCGGGAGGACAATCTATGTAACGGGATCCCCAGGGAGATGCCTGCCCTGCACATTAGAAATTTCAGTGACCGGGAGACCAATATATGTAAGTGGTTCCCCAGGCATATGCCTGCCCTGCACATTAGAAATTTCAGTGAGCAGGAGGCCAATCTATGGAACGTGTTCCCCAGTGTGATGTCTGACCTGCACATTAGAAATATCGGTGAGCGAGAGGCCAATATATGTAAGGTGTTCCCCAGGGTGGTGCCTGCCCTGCACCTTAGAAATTTCAGTGAGCAGGCGGCCAATGTGTGTAACGTGTTCCCCAGGGAGATGCCTGCCCTGCACGTTAGAAATATCAGTGACCGGGAGGCTAATCTATGTGAGGTGTTCCCCAGAGTGATGCCTGTCCTCCACGTTAGAAATTTCAGTGAGCGGGAGGCCTATCAAGCTAATGGGTTCCCCAGAGAGATGCCTCCTCTGCACATTAGAAGTTTCAGTGATTGGGAAGCCTATCTAAGTAATGGGTTCATCAGGGTGATGCCTGTCCTGCATATTAGAAATTTCAGTGAGCGGGAGGCCAATCTATGTAACGGGTTCACCAGGGTGATGCCTGCACTGCACATTAGGAATGTCAGTGACCGGGAGGCCTATCTTTTTAAAGGGTTCCCCAGGGAGATGCCTGTCCTGCACATTAGAAATATCTGTGAGCGGGAGACCAATCTATGTAACGGGTACCCCAGGGAGATGACTGCCCTGCGCATTAGAAATTTCAGTGAGTGGTAGGCCAGTCTATGTAACGGGTTCCCCAGGGAAATGGCTGATCTGCACATTAGAAATTTCAGTGAGGCTGAGTCCAATCTCTGTAAGGGGTTCCACAGGGAGATGCCTGATCTGCACATTAGAAATTTCAGTGAGCGGGAGGCCAGTCTATGTAATGGGTTCCCCAGGGAGAATCCTGTCCTGCATATTAGAAATTTCAGTGAGCAGGAGGCCAACCTATGTAAGATGTTCCCCAGAGTGATGCCTGCCCAGCATATTAGAAATTTCGGTGAGCACGAGGCCAGTCTATGTAACGGTGTTACCCAGGGAAATGCCTGTCCTGCACATTAGAAATTTCAGTGACCGGGAGGTCAATCTATGAAACGTGTTCCCCAGAGTGATAGCAAAATACTCCCGAGAGTGATGCCTGCCCAGCACATTAGAAATTTCAGTGAACGGGAGGCCAGTCTATGTAATGGGTTCCCCAGAGTGAGTCCTGTCCTGCATATTAGAAATTTCAGTGAGTGGGAGACCAATCTATGTAACGGGTTCCCCAGGGAGATGACTGCCCTGCACATTAGAATTTTCAGTGTGCGGTAGGCTAATCTATGGAACGGGTTCCACAGGGAAATGTGTGTCCTGCACATTAGAATTTTCAGTGAGCGGGAGGACAATCTATGTAACGGGATCCCCAGGGAGATGCCTGCCCTGCAAATTAGAAATTTCAGTGACCGGGAGACCAATATATGTAAGTGGTTCCCCAGGCATATGCCTGCCCTGCACATTAGAAATTTCAGTGAGCGCGAGGCCAATCTATGGAACGTGTTCCCCAGTGTGATGCCTGGCCTGCACGTTAGAAATATCGGTGAGCGAGAGGCCAATATATGTAAGGTGTTCCCCAGGGTGGAGCCTGCCCTGCACCTTAGAAATTTCAGTGAGCAGGCGGCCAATGTGTGTAACGTGTTCCCCAGGGAGATGCCTGCCCTGCACGTTAGAAATATAAGTGACCGGGAGGCTAATCTATGTAAGGTGTTCCCCAGAGTGATGCCTGTCCTACACGTTAGAAATTTCAGTGGGCGGGAGGCCAATCTATGCAACGGGTTCCCCAGAGAGGTGCCTGCCCTGCACATTAGAAATTTCAGTGAACGCGAGGCCAGTCTATGTAACGGGGTTCCCCAGGGAAATGCCTGTCCTGCACATTAGAAAATTCAATGAGAGGGATGACAATCTGTGTGACGGGTTCTCCAGGGAGATGCCTGCCCTGCACATTAGAAATTTCAGTGACCGGGTGGCCAATATATGTAAGGGGATCCCCAGGGTGATGTTTACCCTGCACATTAGGAATTTATGTGAGCGGGATTCCAATCTGTGTAAGGGGTACCCCAGGGAGTTGCATGTACTGCACATTAAAAAATTCAGTGACCGGGAGACCAATCCCAGTAAGGGGGTTCCCAGGGAGATGCCTGTCCTGCACCTTAGAAACTTCAGTGAGCGGGAGTCCAATCTATATAATGGGTTCCCCAGGGAGATGCCTGTCCAGCACATAAGAAATTTCATTGAGTGGGAGTGCAGTCTATGTAACGGGTTCACCAGGGAAATGTCTGCCCTGCACATTAGAAATTTCAGTGAGCGAGAGGGCAATCTATGTAAGGGACTCCCCAGGGCAGCACGGTGGCATAGTGGTTAGCACTGTTGTCTCACAGCGCCAGAGACCCGGGTTCGAATCCGGCCTCGGGCGACTGTCTGTGTGGAGTTTGCACATTCTCCCCGTGTTTGCGTGGGTTTTCCCCGGGTGCTCCGGTTTCCTCCCACAGTCCAAAGATGTGCGGGTTAGGTTGATTGGCTATGATAAATTGACCCTTAGTGTTAGGGGGATTAAATACGTGGGGTTACAGGGATAGGGTGGGATATGTGTTGGTGTAGGGGTTACGGGGATCGGGTGGGATATGTGTCGATGCAGGCTCGATGGGCCGAAATGGCCTCTATCTGCACTGTGGGGTTTCTGTGATTTCTGTGACTGCCTGTCCTGCACATTATAAATTTCAGTGAGCGGGAGGACAATCTATGTAACGGGATCCCCAGGGAGATGCCTGCCCTGCACATTAGAAATTTCAGTGACCGGGAGACCAATATATGTAAGTGGTTCCCCAGGCATATGCCTGCCCTGCATTTTAGAAATTTCAGTGAGCAGGAGGCCAATCTATGGAACGTGTTCCCCAGTGTGATGCCTGAACTGCACGTTATAAATATCGGTGAGCGAGAGGCCAATATATGTAAGGTGTTCCCCAGGGTGGTGCCTACCCTGCACCTTAGAAATTTCAGTGAGCAGGCGGCCAATGTGTGTAACGTGTTCCCCAGGGAGATGCCTGCCCTGCACGTTAGAAATATCAGTGACCGGGAGGCTAATCTATGTAAGGTACTCCCCAGAGTGATGCCTGTCCTCCACGTTAGAAATTTCAGTGAGCGGGAGGCCTATCAAGCTAATGGGTTCCCCAGAGAGATGCCTCCTCTGCACATTAGAAGTTTCAGTGATTGGGAAGCCTATCTAAGTAATGGGTTCATCAGGGTGATGCCTGTCCTGCATATTAGAAATTTCAGTGAGCGGGAGGCCAATCTATGTAACGGGTTCACCAGGGTGATGCCTGCACTGCACATTAGGAATGGCCTCCCGGTCACTGATGCCCCAGTGAGTGAGGGCCAATCTATGTAACGGGTTTCTAATGTCCTGCACATTAGAAATTTAAGTGAGCGGGAGGCCAAACTACGCAGCGGGATACCCAGGGAGATGCATGATCTGCACATTAGAAATATCAGTGAGCCGGTGGCCAATCTATGTTACGGGATCCCCAGGGAGATGCCTGTCCTGCACATCAGAAATTTCAGTGTGCGGGAGGCCAATCTATGTAATGGGTTCCCCAGGGAGATGTTTGTCCTGCACATTATAAATTTCAGTGAGCGGGAGTCCAACCTATGAAATGGTTCCCCAGGGATATGCATGCCCTGCACTTTAGAATTTGCCGAGAGCGGGAGGCCAATCTATCTAATGGGTTCCCCAGGGAGATGTCTGTCCTGCACATTATAAATTTCAGTGAGCGGGAGTCCAATCTATGTAAGTGGTTCCCCAGGGATGTGCTTGCACTGCACAATAGAAATATCAGAGAGCGGGAGGCCAATCTATGTAACGGGTTCCCCAGGGAAATGCCTGATCTGCACATTAGAAATTTCAGTGAGGCTGAGTCCAATCTGTGTTAAGGGTTCCCCAGGGATATGCCTGCACTGCACAATAGAAATATCAGTGACCGGGAGGCCAATCTATGTAACGGGTTCCCCAGGGAGATGACTGTCCTGCACATTAGAAATTTCAGTTAGCGGGAGGCCAATCTATGCAACGGGTTCCCCAGAGAGATGCATGCACTGCACACTAGAAATTACAGAGAGCGGGAGCCAATCTCTGTAACGGGTTCCCCAGGGAGATGTCTGCCCTTCACCTTAGAAATTTCAGTGATCGTGAGGCCAAACTATGTACCGGGTTCCCCAGAATGATGCCTGCCCTGCGCATTAGAAATTTCAGTGAGCGGGAGGCCAATCTTTGTAACGGCTTCCCCAGGGTGATGCCTGTCCTGCACATTATAAATTTCAGTGAGCGGGGCGCCAATATATTTAATGTTTCCCAGGGATATGCCAGCCCTGCACATTAGAAATTTCAGAGAGCGGGACGCCAATCAATGTAGCGGGTTCCCCAGGGAGATGCCTGATCTGAACATTGGAACTAACAGTGAGCCGGAGGCCAATCTGTGTAAGGGTTTACATAGAGAGATGCCTGGCCCGCACATTATAAATTTCAGTGAGTGGGAGATCAATCTAGGTACGTGGTTCCCCAGGGAGATTTCTGACCTGCACATTAGAAATTTCAGTGAGCGGGAGGTCAATCTATCTAACGGGTTCCCCAGGAAGATGCATGATCTGCACATTAGAAATATCAGTGAGCCGGAGGATAATCTGTGTAAGGGGTTACCCAGGGAGATGCCTTTCCTGCTCATTAGAAATTTCAGTGAGCGGGAGGCCAAACTATAGTAATGGTTCCCCAGGGACATGCCTGCCCTGCACATTAGAAATTTCAGAGTGTGGGAGGCCAATCTATGTAACGGGTTTCCCAGGGAAATGCCTGATCTGCACATTAGAATTTTCAGTGAGGCTGAGGCCAATCTGTGTAAGGGGTTCCCCAGGGAGATGCCTGATCTGCACATTAGAAATTTCAGTGAGTGGGAGGCCAATCTATGTCAGGGGTTCCCCAGGGTGAACCCTGTCCTGCATATTAGAAATTTCAGTGAGCGGGAGGCCAATCTATGTAACGGGTTCACCAGGGCCTGCCCTGCACAATAGAAATTTCAGTGACCGGGAAGACAATCTATGTAATGCGTTGCCCAGGGAGGTGCCTGTCCTGCACATTAGAAATTTCAGTGAGCGGGAGACCAATCTATGTAAGCGGTTCCCGAGGGAGATGCTTGCCCTGCTCATTACAAGTATCAGTGAGCGGGAGGATAATATCTGTAACGGGTTCCCCAGGGAGATGTCTGCCCTTCACTTTAGAAATTTCAGTGATCGTGTGGCCAATCTATGTATCGGGTTCCCCAGGGTGATGCCTGCCCTGCACATTAGAAATTTCAGTGAGTGGGAGGCCAATCTTTGTAACGGGTTCCCCAGGGAGATATCTGCCCTGCACATTATAAATTTCAGTGAGCGGGGCGCCAATATATTTAAGGGGTTCCCCAGTGATATATGCCTGCCCTGCACATTAGAAATTTCAGTGAGCGGGATGGCAATCTATGTAGCGGGTTACCGGGGGAAATGCCAGATCTGCACAATAGAAATATCAGTGAGTCGGAGGCCAATCTGTGTAAGGGGTTACCCAGGGAGATGTCTGGCCATGCACATTATACATTTCAGTGAGCGGGAGACCTATCTATGTAATTGGATCCCCAGGGATATGCCTGCTCTGCACACTAGAAATTTCAGAGAGCGGGAGGCCTATCTATGTAACGGATTCCCCAGGGAGATGCCTGATCTGCACATTAGAAATTTCAGTGAGCCGTTAACCAATCTGTGTAAAGTGTTCCCCAGGGAGATGCCTGTCCTGCACATTATAAATTTCAGTGAGCGGGAGACCAATCTATGTTACGGGTTCCCCAGAGAAATGCTTGTCCTGCACATTGGAAATTTCAATGAGCGGGTGACCAATCTATGTAATGGGTTCCCCAGGGAGATGACTGCCCTGCACATTAGAAATTTGGGTGAGCGGGAGGTCAATCTATGTACCGTGTTCCCCAGGGAAATGCGTGTCCTGCACATTAGAAATGTTAGTGCCCGGGAGGCCAATCCATGTCCGGGTTCCCCAAGGACGTGCCGCTCCTGCAAATTAGATATTTGGGTGAGTGGGAGTCCAATCTATGTAACGGGATCCCCAGGGAGATGTCTGCCCTGCACTTAAGAAATTTCAGTCCGGGGGATGGCAATCTATGTAAGGGGTTCCCCAGGCAAATGCCAGACCTGCACATTAGAAATTTCAGTGAGTGGGAGAAAAATCTGTGTAACATGTTCCCCAGGGAGATGCCTGTCCTGCACAAGAGAAATTTCCGTGAGCGGCAGGGCAATATATATAACGGGTTCCCCAGGGAAATGCCTGTCCTGCACATTATAAAATTCAGTGAGCGGGAGGCCAATCTATATAATGGGTTCCCCAAGGTGATGCCTGTCCTGCACATTAGAAATTTCAGTGAGCGGGAGTCCAGTCTATGTAACGGGTTCACCAGGGAGATGCCTGCCCTGCACATTAGAAACTTCAGTGAGCGAGAGGGCAATCTATGTAAGGGGGTCCCCAGGGAGATGCCTGTCCTGCACATTATAAATTTGAGTGAGCTGGAGGACAATCTATGTACGTGTTCCTCAGGGAAATGCCGGCCCTGCACTTTAGAAATACCAGTGAGGGAGAGGCCAATCTATGTAACGGGTTCCCCAGGGAGATGACTGTGCTGCACATTAGAAATTTCAGTGAGCAGGAGGCCAATCTATGTAAGAACTTCCCCATTGAGATGCCTGCCCTGCACATTAGAAATTTAAGTGAGCGGGAGGCCAAACTATGTAACGGGTTCCCCAGGGAGATGCATGATCTGCACATTAGAAATTTCAGTGAGCCGGAGGCCAATCAATGTAACGGGTTCCCCAGGGAGGTGCCTGTCCTGCTCATTAGAAATTTCAGTGAGCGGGAGTCCAGTCTATGTAACGGGATCCCCAGGGAGATGTCTGCCCTGCACATTAGAAATTTAATGAGCGGGAGGGCAATCTATGTAATGGGTTCCCCAGGCAGATGCTTATCCTGCACATTACAAATTTCAGTGAGCTGCAAACCAATCTGTGTAACGTGTTCCCCAGGGAGGTGCCTATCATGCACATTAGAAATGTCAGTTAGCACGAGGCCAGTCTACATAATGGGTTCCCCAGGGAGATGCCTTTACTGCACATTTCAAATTTCAGAGATCAGGAGTACAATCTATGTAAGTGGTTCCCCAGGGAGGTACCTGCCCTGCACATTATTAAATTTCAGTGAGCGGGAGGCCAATCTACGTAAGAACTTCCCCAGGGAGGTGCCTGCCCTGCACATTAGAAATTTAAGTGAGCGGGAGGTCAATCTATGTAATGTTTTCCCCAGGAGATGCCTGTCCTGCACATTAGAAATGTCAGTGAGCCGGAGGCAAATCTGTTTATGGGGTTACCCAGTGAGATGCCTGTCCTGCACATTAGAAATTTCAGTGAGTGAGAGGCCAATCTAAGTTACGGGTTCCCCAGTGAGATGCCTGCCCTGCCCTTTAGAAATTTCAGTGAGCAGGAGGACAATCTAGGTAATGGTTCCCCAGGGAGATGCCTGTCCTGCACATTATAAATTTCAGTTAGCGGGAGAAAAATCTATGTAAGTGGTTCCCCAGGGATATGCCTACCCTGCACATTAGAAATTTCAGAGAGCGGGACGCCAATCTATGTAACGGGTTCCCCAGGGAGATGCCTGGTCTGCACATAAGAAATTTCAGTGAGCGGGAGGCCGATCTATGTTACGGGTTCCCCAGGGAGATACCTTTCCTGCACATTAGAAATTTCAGTGTGCGGTGGGCCAATCTCGCTACTGGGTTACCCAGGGTGATGCCTGCCCTGCACATTAGAAATTGTACTGAGCGGGAGGCCAATCTATGTAATGGGTTCCCCAGGGAGATGCCTGTGCTGCACATTAGAATTTTAAGTGCGCAAGAGGCCAATCTATGTAATGGGTTCACCGGGGAGATGCCTGCCCTGCACATTAGAAATTTCAGTGACCAGGAGGCAATCTATGTAACGGCTTCCCCAGGGAGATACCTGTTCTGCACAATAGAAACTTCAGTGACCGGGAGGCCAATCTGTGTAACGGGTTCCCCAGGGAGAAGCCTGCCCTGCACATTAGAAATTTCTGTGAACGGGAGGCCAATCTATGTAACGGGTTTCCCCAGCGAGATGCCTACTCCGCACAATTGACATTTCAGTCAGCAGGAGGCCAACCTATGTAACGGGTTCCCCAGGGAGATGCCTGCCCTGCAATTAGAGATTTCAGTGAGTGGGAAGCCAATCTATGTAACGGGTTCCCCAGGAAGGTACCTGTACTGCACATTAGAAATTTCAGTGAGGGGGAAGCCAGTCTAATATCGGGGTTTCCCAGGGAGATTCTTTTCCTGCACATTAGAAATTTCAGTGAGCGGGAGGCCAATCTATGTAATTGTTCCCCAGGGAGATTCTTTTCCTGCACATTAGAAATTTCAGTGAGCGGGAGGCCAATCTATGTAATTGTTCCCCAGGGAGATGCCTGCCCTGCACATTTGAAATTTCAGTGAGCGGGAGGCCAATCTATGTAATTGTTCCCCAGGGAGATGCCTGCCCTGCACATTTGAAATTTCAGTGAGTGGGAGGCCAATCTTTGCAACGGGTTCCCCAGGGAGGTGCCTGTCCTAAACATTATAAATTTATCTCTGGCAGAGCCTCCATGGGTTCTCCCAGATTGCAGCGGAATGGTCAGTCCATGAGGGCTTTTGCCGGCAGAGATGCATTGTGGGAGTGCGTGGCCGCCATTGGCCAATTCCCTGGACAGGCCTGGAGAAGGTGCCAAGGTACAGTCGGCGTCAAGGTGTCACAGGCAATCGGTCGGAGGGAGATTCAGGGTTTGAAGCCCAGACAGGAGACATTCAGTTCTCCCGCTTCTCCTGGGGGATGGGGGGTTTCCGAACTCTTCCTACCTGGGACGCTCGGTGCCAGGACTTGAATTATTCCTGGAATCTGGCACACAGGAAACCGCAGGAACAGGAAAGATCCGACGGTGAAGTGTGGTCACTGCCGGTTCTCAGTTGGACGTTTGGCCTGTGGCGGGGGTGGTGGGGGTCGGTGCCGTTGGTGTAAAGATACTTCTCTCATCCAGTTAGATAATGATGTAGTGCAGCAAGCTCACTAGATATTAAATTGTTTGCTTTACTCTGTATCTAACCCCGTGCTCTATCTGCCCTGGGAGTTTTTGATGGGAAAGTGAAGCGGGAGCTTTAATCTGTATCTGTCCCATGCTGTACCTGCCCTGGGAGTGTTTGATGGGACAGTGTAGAGGGAGCTTTACTCTGGATCTAATCCGTGCTGCACCTGCCCTGGGAATGTTAGTTGGGACAGTATAGAGGGAGTTTTACTCTGCATCTAACCCGTGCTGCACCTGCCCTGGGAGTGCTTGATGGCACATTGTAGATGAGCTTTAATCTGTATCTAACCCATGCTGTCCCTGCCCTGGAGGTGTTTGATGGGACGGTGTGGAGTGAGCTTTACTCTGTATCTAACCCGTGCTGCACCTGCCCTGGGAGTGTTTGATGGGACAGTTTAGAGGTAGGTTTACTCTTTATCTAACCTGTGCTGCGCCTGCCCTGGGAGTGTTTGATGGGCCAGTATAGAGGGAGTTTTGCTCTGCACCTAACCCGAGCTGTACCTGCCCTGGGAGTGTTTGATGGCACAGTATAGAGGGAGTTTTACTCTGCATCTAAGGCGTTCTGCCCCTGCCCTGGGAGTGTTTGATGGGACAGAGTGGAGGGAGATTTACTCCATATCTAAAACATCTTGTTAATGCCCTGGGAGTGTTTGATTGGACATTGTAGAGGGAGCTTTACTCTATATGTAACCCATGGTATACCTGCCCTGGCAGTTTGATACAAGATTGTAGAGGGAACTTTGCTCTTTATTTAACTCATGCTGTACCTGACATGCGATTGTTTAGTGGGACAGTGTCGAACGCAGTGTCGACTGTATCTACTCTCTATATTTCGTGGGATATGTGGAACATTCTTTGTTCCAGTCCTACACTGGTCGCCTCCCTCACCGATTTTTCCGGTACATTGATGACTATATCAGTGCCGTTTACTGCTCTCGCCATGGACTAGAACATTTCTTTCACTTTTCTTCCAATTTCCACCCTTCCCTCACATTCATATGGTCCATCTGCGAATCTTCGCTTTCCACCTTCGACTTCTCTTTCTCCATCCGTGGTGATAGTCTTTTAAATAACATTCATGATTTGCCCACTGACTCCCACAGCTACCTGGATTACTTTTCCTCCCAACCCACTTCCTACAAGGACTCTATTCCTTTGTCCCAGTTTCTCCATCTCCGCTGCATCTGCTCTGATGATGCCACCTTCCATAATAGAGCTTCTGACATGTCTCCCTTTTTTCTCAACTGATGATTCCTTTCCAGCGTGGTTGGCAAGTCCCTCGACCGACTCCCTTCAAATTCCCGCACTTCTGCTCCCACACCTTCCCCTCCCTTCCGATACCATGATCGGATTCTGTATGTCATAGCCTTTCACCCCACAAGCCTGCACATTCATTGGATCATACTCCACCATATCTACCGCCTCCAGCGTGATCCCACAATGGGTCACTTCTTCCCTTCACCTCGCCTTTCAGCATTTTAAAGAAGCGCTCCCCCCTGGTCAGCCCCTCAATCACCCCCAACATCCCTTCCCTCCCAAGGCAGCATCCCATGCAAGCACAGGAGACGCCACACCTTCCCTTTTACCTCCTTCTTTTCCACTGTCCAGGGCCACAAAACTCCTTCTCAGTGAAACAGCGATGTATTGCCCTTCTTGCAATTTAGTTCACTGTATTCGCTGCTCACGATGCGGTCTCCTCTATGTTGGGGAGAGCAAACGCAGATTGTTTGATCACTTTGCAGAACACCTCTGCCCAGTCCGTAAGGGTGATGCTGAGCTTCCAGTCACCTATCTCTATAATTCTCCTCTCCACTTCCACTCTGAACTCTCTGTCCTCGGCCTCTTACACTGTTCCAACGAAGCACAAGGTAAGCTCGACTAACAGCACCTCATCTTTTGATTAGGCACTAAACAGCCGCCTGGACTCAAAATCCATTTCAACAATTTCCGATCATAACTTCGGCCCCAATTTTTTTCTGTCTCCTATGCCAGCTGTTTTTGATTCTGCCATTGCCATTTACAATTAGCGTCGTAGAGTCACAACGGCACAGAAGGAGGCCATTTGACCCATCGAGTCCGTGCCGGCTCTCTGCAGAGTAATCCAGACAGTCCCATTCTCCCGTTCTATTCCCGTTGCCCTGCATGTTGATTTTCCTCAAATGCCGATCCAGTTCCCCCTTGAAAACTTTGAGTATCTCCGCTTCCATCACTTCCCTTGGCAGTGAGTTCCCGTTCATCACCACTCGCTGCATAAAACCTTTTCCCTCACATCCCCTGTATCTCTTGGCCAAACCCTTAAATCTGTGTCCCCTTGTCCTTCCACAATCAACTAGTGGAAACAGCCTTCACTCCTCTAGCCTATGCAAACCCGTCCTAATCTTGTACATATCTAAAACATCTTGTTAATGCCCTCAACCTCCTTTGCTCAAATGAAAATAATCCAGCTTCTCCAACCTGCCATTGTAGCTAAGATCGCCAACCCCGGAACCATTCTGATAAATCTCCACTGCACCCTCTCAAGGGCTTTCACATTCTTCCTAATGTGTGGTGAGCAGAGCTCGATGCAATACTCTAGTTGTGGCTAACCAGCGTTTTATAAAGGTTCAGCATAATTTTCCAACTTTTGTACTCAATACCTCTATTTATGAAGCCCAAGATCACATATGATTTTTAAACCACTCTCTCATTATTTCCTGTCACTTTCAGTGACCTATGCAAATTAACTCCCATTTCCCTCTATCCCTGTGCAGTCATTAGATATGTGCCTTTAACTATTTATTGCCCCTACATTTTCCTTCTGCCAAAATGCATCACCTCACATTTCTCTGTATTAATTTCCATCTGCCATTGACTGCCAACTCTGCTAACCTTCCTATGTACTGTTGCAGTCGATTGGTATCCTGCTCACTGTTTGCAACACGCCCAACTTTCGTATCTTTACCTTTATCAATTCATTATCCACGCTGCCACTGACCCACCTATTCCAAGAGTCTCAATTTTGTTAACCAGCCTTCTATGTGATACTTTGTGAAACGCCTTCCGAAAATCCATGTGGACAACATCAATTGCATTCCCTTCATCAATCCACTCTGTTATTTCATCAGACAATTCCATTACATTAGTCAAACACGATCTGCCTTTTACAAACCCGTGTTGGCTCTCTTGAATTAGCTTGAACCTTTCCACGTTCCTGTAACTTATACCTTCATTATTGATTCCATAATTCTAACCTCCACTGATTTTAAACTGACCGGCCTGCAATTACTGGGAATGTCCTTACACCCTTTCTTGAGCAATGATATCGCATTTGCCAAATTCCAATTCTCAGGCTCCTCCCCCGCATCTAGGGAAGATTGGAAAATTATGGCAAGCCCATCCATTATCCACCCCCCGCAATTCCATTTGCAATCTGGGATGCAAGCCATCTGGGCCAGGCTACTTATCCACTCTATGCATACACAGCCTTTCTAGTACATCCTGTCTAACAATTTTTACCCCGTCCTTTCCACTTCTACCGATATTTTTCAGCATCCGCCTCCTTAGTAAAGGCCGACACAAAGTACGCATTTAGTATTCTAGCCTTGCCCTGCGCCGCTAAGCATATATCACCTTCTTTGGCTCTAAAAGTCCACACCCCGCCTCTTCCTACCTGCTTACTGTTTACATGCTGGTAGAAGATTTTGGACCTGACTTTTATGTTAACTGCCATTCTATTCTCATATCCTAGTTTGCCAAACTTATTTTCATCTTCACATCCCCTCTCAACTTATTGCATTTGGTTGGTTCTCCCTTGAATGATTCACCTGACATGCATCATAAACGCTCTATGTTTGTTACATCATCTTCCCTATCACCCTCGGCATCCAAGGAGCCCTTGCTGTGGTCCCCTTACCCTTCTCTCTTGTTGGAATATACCTAGTCTCTACTTGGAACATCTCCTTAAAGACCACTCATTGTTCCTTTACAGTTTCTCCTGTTAGTCTTTAGTTCAATTTTACCCTGGCTACATCCTTTCGCATCACATTGAAGTTAGCCCTATTCCAGTTTAGAAGTTGCTCCCAAGATTGTTCCTTTGCTCCTCTCCATTGATAATCCAAATCTTATGATATGATGATCACTCGTAAGCAAGTGTTCTCCCACAGACACTTGGTCGACCTGGCCCAACTCATTGCCCAACACCAGATCCAGCAATGCCTATTTGGGCCAAGAACATACTGGTCAAGGAAATTCTCCTGAACACATTTCAGAAATTCCTCTCCGTCATTATTCTTTACCCTGTCATTATCGCAATCGATAACTGGGTAATTAAAGTTCCCCAATATCACCACTCTATAGCTCTTGCATATCCCTGCGATTTCCCTGCAGATTTGTTCCTCTACCACCATCTCACTCTTTGGAGGTCTATAGAATACCCCCAATAGTGTGATCATGCCCTCTTTGCTCCTCAACTCTAACCAAATAGCTTCTGCCCTTGTCCCCTCAAGAACATTCTCATTTTCCAAAACTACAATGTCTTCCTTCATCAGCGCTGCCACCCCACTTCTCTTTTTTCTTTCTCTAGCTGTTCTGCACATCTTGTATCCTTGAATATTAAGTGCCCAGTCCTCACCGTTTTAAAGCCACGTTTCCGTTTTTGCCACAAAATCATGTTGCCACATGGCTGATTGTGCTTGTAGCTCATGAAACTTATTCGCAACACTTTGTGAGTTTACGTACATGCATTCTAAACCTATCTTTGAGTTTTTCTTAGTCTTTCTTAGTCTGCTCCTACCTAATATGATACTATTGGTTCTGCGACAGGTGGTGAGGGAACCAACAAGAGGGAAAAACCTACTTGATCTCGTCCTCACCAATCTACCTGTTGCAGATGCATCTGTCCATGACAGCATTTGTGGAAGTTACCACCGCACATTCGTTGTGGGGACGAAGTCCCGTCTTCATGTTGAGGATACCCTCCATCGTGTTGTGTGGCACTACCGCCGTGCAAATGGGACAGATTTCGAACAGATCTGGCAACTCAAAACTGGGCATCCATGAGGCGCTGTGGGCCATCAGCAGCAGCAGAATTGTATTCAACCACAATCTGTAACCTCATGGCCCGGCATATCCCTCAACCTACCATTACCATCAAGCCAGGAGATCAACCCTGGTTTAACGAAGAGTGCAGGAGGGCATGCCGGGAATAGCACCAGGCATACCGAAATATAAGGAGTCAACCTGGTGAGGCTACAACACAGGACTACTTGCATGCCAAACAACAGAAGCAACATGCGATAGACAGAGCTAAGTGATCTCACATCCATCGGATCAAATCAAAGCTCTGCAGTACTGCCACATCCAGTCGTGAGTGGTGGTAGACAATTAAACAGTTAACAGGAGGAGGAGGCTCCAAAAATATACCCATCCTCAATGATGGTGGAGCCTGAGTGCAAAAGACAAGGCTGAAGCATTTGCAACTAACTTCAGCCAGAAGTGCCGAGTGGATGATCCATCTCGGCCTCCTCCTGAGGTCCCCAGCATCAGAGATGCCAGTCTTCAGCCCATTCAATTCAATCCACGTGATGTCAAGAAACACATGAAGTCACTGGATACTGCAAAGGCTATGGGCCCTGAAACATTCCGACAATAGTACTGAAGACTTGTGCTCCAGAACTAGCTGCGCCCTAGCCAAGCTGTTCCAGTAAAGGTACAACACTGGCATCTACCCGGCAATGTGGAAACTTGCCCAAGTATGTCCTGTCTACAAAAAGCAGGACAAATCCAAACCGGCTAATTACCGTCCCATCAGTCTACTCTCAATCATCAGCAAAGTGATAGAAGGTGTCATCAACAGTGCTATCAAGCGGCACTTATTCAGCAATAACCTGCTAACTGACGCCCAGTTTGAGTTCCGCCAAGGCCAGTCAGCTCCTGACCTCATTACAGCCTTGGTCCAAACATGGACAAAAGAGCTGACCTCAAGAGGTGAGGTGAGAGTGACTGCCCTTGACATCAAGGCAGCATTTGATCGAGTGTGGCATCAAGGAGCCCTAGCAAAACTGAAGTCAATGGGAATCAAGGGGAAAACTCTCCATTAGTTGGAATCATACCTAGCACAAAGGAAGTTGGCTGTGGTTGTTGGAGGACATTCATCTTAATCACATGACATCACTGCAGGAGTTCTTCAGGGCAGTGTCCTAGGCCCAACCATCTTCAGCTGTTTATTCAATGAACTTCCCTCCATCATAAGGTCAGAAGTGGGGATGTTCGCTGATAATTGCACACTGTTCAGCACCATTCGAGACTCGTCAGATACTGACGCAGTCCATGTCGATATGCAGCACGACCTGGACAACATTCAGACTTGGGCTGACAAGTGGCTAGTAACATTCGCACCATACAAGTGCCAGGCAATGACCATCTCCAACAAGCGAGACTCTAACCGTCTCGCCTTGACATTCAATGGCATTACCATCGCTGAATACCACACTATCAACATCCTGGTGGTTACCATTGATCAGAAACTGAACTGGACCAGCCATATAAATAATGTGGCTACACGAGCAGGCCAGAGGCTGGGAATTCTGCGGTGAGTGTCTCACCTCCTGACTCCCCAAAGCCTTCCCACCATCCACAAGGCACAAGTCAGGAGTGTGATGGAATACCCTCCACTTGTCTGGATGAGTGCAGCTCCAACAACACTCAAGAAGCTCGACACCATTCAGGATAAAGCAGCCCACTTTATTGGCACTCCATCCACCACCTTCAACATTCACTCCCTACACCACCGGCGCACTGTGGCTGCAGTGTGTACCATCTACAAGATGCACTGCAGCAACTCGCCAAACTCCTTCAACAGTAATTTCCAAACGCGCGACCTCTACCACTTAGAAGGACAAGGTCAGCAGACGCATGGGAACATCACCACCTACAAGTTCCCCTCCAAGCCACACACAATCCTGACTTGGACCTGTGTTGCCATTCCTTCACTGTCGCTGGGCCAAAATCCTGGAACTCCCTTCCTAACAGCATTGTGGGTTTACCTACACTATATGGACTGCAGCGGTTCAAGAAGGCGGCTCACCACCATCTTCTCAAGGGCATATGGGATGGGCACTAAATGCAGGCCTAGCCAGCCAGCGACGCCCACATCCCATCAATGAATAAAAAACAAACTTCAGCCTCTTGCACGACCTTCCCCTCCAGTACCATCCAACACACTCTTCCATGCACCCCATTGCTCCCCTCCACTCCTTCATGCTGGTTCTGATCCCCTGCCAAGCTAGTTTAAACCCTACCCAACAGCACTAGGTAATCTCCCCGCGAGAATATTATTCCCAGCTCTGTTGAGGTGTAATCCTTTTGGCTTGTACATGTCCCACCTTCCCCAGAAATGGCCCCAATGTCTCATGAATTTAAAGCCCACCATCAGGAGATGGTCACACCTGTGAAGTTAATTACTGCAGATGTAGTCCGTGGTCAGGGACAGGATGGTGTGACTACGAGTGAGGAAGGTACAGGGATCCAGGATGTAGTGTTGAAGGAGACGCAGCCCTTGTTCTTGTCCAGCAGGATCGAGGTTCTTACTCCCTGTGAGGGCGGGAGCGGGGACTGCAGGGAGGATGAGCAACCTGGCCACAGCACCGTGGTACAGGGGGCCATTCAAGTGGAGGGAGTAAAAAGAAATGTTGTAGTGGTAGGGGATAGTATCATTAGGGGGATAGATAGGGTTCTCTGCAGTCAAGAGCGTGAGTCCTGAAGGCTGTGTTGCCTGCCTGGTGCCAGGGTTAAGGACATCTCTTCTGGGCTGGAAAGAAACTTGCAGTGGGAGGGGAAGGATCCAGTTGTCGTGGTCCATGTTGGTACAAACGACGTAGATAGGACAAGGAAGACGGTTCTGTTAAAGGAGTATGAGCAGCTAGGGGTCAAATTAAAAAACAGAACCTCAAGGGTAATAATCTCTGGGTTATTACCTGAGCCACGAGCGAATTTGGCTAGGATAAATAAAATTAAAGAGTTAAATGCGTGGCTCAAAGACTGGTGTGGGAGAAATGGGTTTTGCTTCTTGGGACACTGGCACCAGTACTGGGACAGGAGGGAGCTGTTCTGTTGGGACGGACTCCACTTGGCCAGTGCTGGGACTAGAGTCCTGGCGAATCATATAACTAGGGCTGTAGAGAGGGCTTTAAACTAATTAGTGGGGGGGAGGTTTCTAGAGAGCAAATCATAGAAATGACAACAGAGAAGGTCATAGACTTAGGTAGCAGTGGGGGAATTAAAAAACAGAATGTGTCAGGAAGGGACAGAAGGTATGGAGTAAAAAGTAAAGTAATAAAAAGGGAAAAAACAGGAACTAAGTGTTACAAAACATATTTGAAAGTTCTTTATCTGAATGCACGTAGCATTCGTAACAAAATGAATGAGTTAACGGCACAAATAATGACGTATGGGTATGATCTTGTGGCCATTACAGAAACATGGCTGCAGGGTGACCATGACTGGGAATTAAACATACCAGGTAATTTAACAATCAGGAAGGACAGGCAGGAAGGGAGAGGAGGTGGGGTGGCTATGTTAATAAAGGAAGGAATCACTATAATACAGAGAAATGATATTGGGTCAAAGGAGCACGATAGTGAAACAGTTTGGGTGGAGATAAGGAATAATAAGGGGAAAAAAACACTAGTGGGTGTAGTCTATAGGCCTCTGAACAGTTGCAACTCTGTTGGACAGAGTATTAATCAGGAAATAGTTGAGGCTTGTAATAAGGGAACAGCTATAATTATGGGGGATTTTAATTATCATATTAACTGGACAAATCAAATTGGGCAGAGCAGCCTTGAGGAAGAGTTCATTGAGTGTATTAGGGATGGGTTTCTTGAGCAGTATGTAACTGAACCGACCAGGGGGCAAGCAACCTTAGATTTGGTCCTGTGTAATGAGACAGGATTAATTAAAAATGTCCTAGTAAAGGATCCCCTTGGAATGAGTGACCATAACATGGTTGAGTTCCATATTCAATTAGAGGGTGAGAAGGTTGGATCTCAAACAAGCGTGCTGAGCTTGAATAAAGGAGACTATGAAGGTATGAGAGCGGAATTAATGAGAGTGGACTGGGAAAATAGATTAAAGGGTAAGACGGTACATGACCAGTGGTGTACATTTAAGGAGTTATTTTACAACTTCCAAAAAAAATATATTCCACTGAGGAAAAAAGGGTGTAAAAGAAAAGATAGCCATCCGTGGCTAAGTAAAGTAATTAAGGATAGTATCCGACTAAAAACAAGGGCATATAAGGTAGCCAAATCTAGTGGGAGGATGGAAGATTGGGAAGTCTTTAAAAGACAGCAAAAAATAACAAAAAGATTGATTAAGAAAGGGAAGATAGATTATGAAAGTAAATTAGCAAAAAATATAAAAACAGACAGTAAAAGTTTCTATAGTTATATAAAAAGAAAAAGGGTGGCTAAAGTAAATGTTGGTCCCTTAGAGGATGAGACCGGGAAATTAATGGTGGGAAACATGGAGATGGCAAAAACACTGAACAATTATTTTGTATCAGTCTTTACAGTAGAGGACACTAAGAATATCCCAACACTGGACAAACAGGGGGCTCTAGGGGGGGAGGAACTAAATACAATTAAAATCACTAAGGAAGTGGTCCTTGGTAAAATAATGGGACTCAAGGCGGATAAATCCCCTGGACCTGATGGCTTGCATCCCAGGGTCTTGAGGGAAGTAGCGGTAGGGATTGTGGATGCATTGGTAATAATTTTCCAAAACTCACTGGACTCAGCAAAGGTCCCGGCAGATTGGAAAACTGCTAATGTAACACCATTATTTAAAAAGGGTAGTAGGCAGAAGGCTGGAAACTATAGACCTGTTAGCCTAACATCTGTGGTTGGTAAAATGTTAGAGTCCATCATTAAGGAGACAATAACGGGACATTTGGATAAACACAATTTAATAGGGCAAACTCAGCATGGTTTCATGAAGGGGAAGTCATGTTTAACAAATTTGCTTGAGTTTTTTGAGGAAGTAACATACAGGGTGGATAAAGGGGAACCAGTGGACGTAGTGTATTTAGACTTCCAAAAGGCATTTGACAAGGTGCCACACAAAAGATTATTGCTCAAGATAAAAAATCACGGGATTGGGGGTAATATTCTGGCGTGGGTGGAGGATTGGCTCTCTAACAGAAAGCAGAGAGTTGGGATAAATGGTTCGTTCTCAGATTGGCAACCAGTAACTAGTGGTGTTCCGCAGGGGTCAGTGCTGGGTCCCCAACTCTTTACAATCTATATTAACGATTTGGAGGAGGGGACCGAGTGTAACATATCAAAGTTTGCAGATGATACAAAGATGGGACGGAAAGTAGTGAGTGAGGAGGACATAAAAAACCTGCAAAGGGACATAGACAGGCTAAGTAAGTGGGCAGAGATTTGGCAGATGGAATACAATATTGGAAAGTGTGAAGTTATGCACTTTGGCAGGAAAAATCATAGAGCAAGTTATTATCTTAATGGCAAGAAACTGGAAAGTACTGTAGTACAAAGGGACCTGGGGGTCCTGGTGCACGAAACTCAAAAAGTTAGTATGCAGGTGCAGCAAGTGATCAAGAAGTCCAATGGAATGTTGGCTTTTATTGCTAGGGGGTTGGAATATAAAAACAGGGAGGTATTGCTGCAGTTGTACAAGGTATTGGTGAGGCCGCACCTGGAATACTGCATACAGTTTTGGTGTCCATACTTAAGAAAAGACATACTTGCTCTCGAGTCAGTACAAAGAAGGTTCACTCGGTTAATCCCGGGGATGAGGGGGTGGTCATATGAGGAGAGGTTGAGTAGATTGGGACTCTACTCATTGGAGTTCAGAAGAATGAGAGGCGATCTTATTGAAACATATAAGATTGTGAAGGGGCTTGATCGGGTGGATGCGGTGAGGATGTTCCCAATGATGGGTGAAACTAGAACTAGGGGGCATAATCTTAAAATAAGGGGCTGCTCATTCAAAACTGAGATGAGGAGAAACTTCTTCACTCAGAGGGTGGTAGGTTTGTGGAATTTGCTGCCCCAGAAAGCTGTGGAAGCTACATCATTAAATAAATTTAAAACAGAAATAGATAGTTTCCTAGAAGTAAATGGAATAAAGGGTTACGGGGAGCGGGCAGGAAATTGGACATGAGTCTGGGTTCGGAATGGTCATGGCCCTGTGGGTAGTGGAGCGGGCCCAGGGGCCGTGTAGCCTTGTTCTGCTCCTACTGTGTTCTAATTCTGTTAGATTTCAGGAGATGGTTTTATTCCTGTTCCTGGCTGGGGTGGAGATCGCCTTTACAGAAGGTAAGTACTGTAGAAAATATAGGGACAGAGTGATCTCCTGGAAGAATTTCGATCGCCTAGATGGGTCGGAGAGGAATTTCCCAGATTTTTTACTCCCAAATTGGCCATTGGGTCTTTATCTGGTTTTTCGCCTCTCCCGGGAGATCACATGGGTTCGGGTGGATGCAGAGTGATAGAAGATTTGAGGTTAGGATCAGATCAGCCATGATCTTATTGAATGGTGGAGCAGGCTCGAGGGGCCGATTGGCCTACTCCTGCTCCTATTTCTTATGTTCTTATGTTCTTATGTTCATCCTGCAATATCTCTTCAGCCATGTATTCATCTATACTATCCTACTATATCTGTACTTGCTAGCACATGGCAGCGGTAGGTCCTGCTTTTTAATCTCTTTCCTAGCTCCAGTCTGCTTGCAGGATCTCATCCCTCTTTCTGCCTATGGCGTTTGTCCCATCTGGCTGACCACCCTCCGCGCTCAGAGTGTCCTGCAGCCATCCAGCACAGTGTGAACAAGTGGGAGTTTGGTATGTGTGTGAGTTTTATTGGTAATCTCTTTTAAAATCAATGTAAAATGATAATAACTTTTAAGTATGATGAAGTGTTTAAGTTAAAATTTAAACTTTACATTTTTATATCTCTTCAGACTTGAGCAGAGAAAAACAAGCAAGCTCTCCTGTTGGAAGCTGCTGTAGGTACTTAATCAGCTAACTAGATTAAGCTGTTTCCTGAAACAGTAGCAGAGCAGTGCTGACACATCTGAGTCACAAAAGTATAAAAACTGGTTGACTGTGATTGCAGTCAGAAATGAGTGCAGTGAGCACAGAGGGAACAACTGGGATTTGATAAATGTGGGAGTTTGGTGAAGTGGGGGAAGGACGTGCTTGCTTTTCCTAACTTTTCCCGCAATGCGGCGGCAGACTTGAGCAGCAGTAGACCGAGGCCCGAGTGCAGGGAGAAAAGCAGCAGCAGACCTGCATCAACAGGACAAAACACGCAGCGTGACGTCACAGGTAAGGTAGGTAAGTCATTGGTAGCGACTGTGGGCTAAGTTTTAAATTAAGATATCACAGATTTTAATAACTAAACATAATTTAATTAATATAATAAACTAAACGATGTAAATAAATTGAGTAACACTAAAATAATTCATTAAATAAATGCAATAATGGGAGAACAGGAGATTTGTTGCTGCTTCAATATGTGGGAACGTGTGGACAGCTTTGTCCAGGGCGACTACATCTGCAGTCAGTGTCTGCGGCTCGTGGAACTCCGGCTCCGAGTTGAGGAGCTGGAGTCCGAGCTGCAGACATTGTGAGACATCAGAGAGGGAGAAAATTACCTGGACCTTTTGCCCCAGGAGGCAGCCGCACCCCTTACATTAATAACATTAGAATTGATGCGTGGTCAGGGACAGGAAGGTGTGACTGCGAGAGAGGGAGGTACGGGGGTTCAGTAGGATGTATTGCAGAGATCTCAGTCCATGCAATTGTCCAATAGATTCGGGGTGCCTGCAGCCCTTACAGACAAGTGTGGGGACTGCGGGGATGACAATAAAAGTGACCAAGGCACCGTGGTTCATGAAGCCATTCAATTGGGGAAGTAAAAAGGAAATTGGTTGTAGTAGACGACAGTGTTGTTAGGGGGATACACACTGTTCTCTGCAGCCTGGAGCGTCAGTCCTCAAAGCTATGTTGCCTACCCGTTGCCAGGGTAAGGGACATCTTATCCGGGCTGGGGATGAACTTGGCATGGGAGGGGGAGGGTCCAGTTGTTGTGGTCCACGTAGGGACCAATGACATAGGTAGGACTAAGAAAGAGGTTCTGCTGAGAGTGGTTAGGCAGCTAGGGACTAAATTTAAAAGCAGAACCAAAAAGATCGTAATTATCTGGATTATCACTGGAGCCAGGAGCAAATTTGCATCGTGTCAATTGGATCAGGGAGATGAATGCGTGGCTCAAAGGTGGTTCTGGGAGAAGTGGGTTTCGATTCGTGGGGCACTGGCACCAGTACTGTGGAAAGAGAGAGCTGTTCCATTGGGACGGACAATACATGAACCATGCTGAGACTTGAGTACTTGTTAATCAATTACTAGGGAGGTAGATAGGGTTTTAAACTAAATAACTAAATAAGCGGGGGAGGGGGAGTGTCCCAATGGAGAGAAATCTAGAATGCTACAGAGAAAAGACAAGGAAGCAGTGGAGGAAAGTGATTGGGATAAGGATAAGCAGATAGTGTCAGGAAGGGACAGAGCATAAAAAAAAGGAGCGCACTAACAAATTGAATCTACTTACGAAAAAATAAGACAAATAGGGCCATAGTGCAAAAAATGTTAAGATGTCTATAAATGTTAATAAGACAAAGCTAAAGGCACTCTATCTGAATGCACAAAGCAATCGTAATATGGTAGTGCAAATAGATTAAAACGGATACAATATATTTGTGATGAAAGTTGACCAAAGCTGGGTGCAGAATATCCAAGGATATTCCATATTTAGGAAGGACAGGCAACAAATAAAAGGAGGTGAGGTGGCCTTCGTAGTAAATGATGAATACAGAGCAATAGTGAGAAAGGATATTTTCTCCGAAAATCAAGATGTAGACTCAGTCTGGGTGGAGCTAAGAAGCAGCAAGTGGCAGAAAACATTGGTAATAGTTGTCTATAGGGCTCCAAGCAGTAGTGGTAATGCAGGGAATGATATCAAACAGAAAATTTGAGATGCATGTAACAAGGGTACTTAGTAATCATGGGTGGATTTAAAGGCCCAGTAATTCGGGTCCCAACGCGTGAGTACGGACGGGGTACTCACACGTGGGCCCGATGCAAGTGCCGGATTTCAGCATGCACAGTGCATGCACGGTAAACCGGCATATCCTCTCCTTCTGATCCAAGGGGTTGAGAGGCGGAACGCATGCGATGTTTCAGGCAGCGCGTGCGCAATGAATTTCGGCTTCTTTCTGAATAGCTGCAGTTCGGGTAAGTCCCCAGCAATTACACATCAAAAAACGATGAGTAAAGCCCCCGAGAAGCTCCGGAGGAAGAACTATTTCATCAGTGGAGCTTCTGAACGGCACATTTTTGGTTGGGAAAGGGAGAAAAGTTATTTTAAGAAAGTCTGAGGTAAGTTTGGAACTTTAATTTTTTATTTAAAACGCATTTTGAGTAATGTAGGTATAAGGAGCAATTGTAGCTGTGTGCAAGGACTAATTGAATATGATGTGTTTATTAAATGTGAAAATGACTGTTTTAAAATGAATAATGTAACATTTCCAACTTTTTAAGAAAGAAACTTTTCATCGGTAATATATTCTTTTAAGTAATTATGTATGTATGTCTGTATATATTCCTTTACGTATATGTATGTTTGTATATATTCCTTTACTTATGTGTATGAATGTATGCATTTACTTATGACTTTCAGAGCAAGTAACTTATTGGATAATCATCTCGGGAAGTGAAATTGATCAGACGGGTATGGTGTGTTACCAAGCCGATAACGCGTTTCTCCTGCCATAGGCCGGGGTGATTTTCTAGCCAGTCACTTCATTAAAATTATTTTAACAACTCTTTCCATTTCTTCCTTGCAAGGACGTCTGTGTAAGGAGGAGGCCTGTGAGTGAGAAAAATGCCCTCTAGAAATGCTGCCCTGATGCTGTGTGTGATTTTGCTTCAAACAATTCGAAACACCAGGGAACAACATAGAAGACGGAGGAACCATAAACGTCTGCTGATCAGAAGGAACTATTACCCACCCCAGAGACTGTACAGGGATGGCGATAATTTCAGATGCAGTCGGAGGAGTTGTGTGTGAGGAGGCAGCGCTTCAGTAAAGAGGCAATCGGCCGACTATGTGACATGTTGAAGGAGGACCTTTAACCACACTGGAAGACCCGCACTGCCTTGTCAGTGAGGCTCAGGAGAGATACAACCAGGCACACGTGTCCACATGTCAGGTGTTGGAGAGGACAATCGGAGTTCTGAAATCACGCTTCCGGTGCCTGGATAGGTCAGGGAGGACCTTGCAGTATTCTCACCAGAAAGTGACAAGGATTGTGATGGACTGTCGTGCTTTGCATAACTTTGCCCTGCAGGAAGGATTCACCCTTAATACTGCAGAAGAGCTCCCTGCTGAAATGGAGGATATAAGCGATGCCAATGTGCCTGTGGCCAGGCCTCATGGGGAGGAGCCAGGTGCTGCCGAAAGTAAGGCTGCTCGGGAACTGCTAGTAGCCAGCACCGTCACGAGCTACTGGCGCCTTCTACCTACCCCTCCCCCCGCAAGGCAAAGAAAGAAGCAGACACAATTTAAAGTGAAGCAGTGAACTTTTATTGCATCATCAAACATTTTTCAGGGTCAGTTTTGATGTAGATAGTTTATAACTTTTAAATGTTAACTAGCTATTTCCTACTTTTCAAACATTTGTAAACATGAATAGTTCAGAAAAAAATGTGTTAACATTTTAAAGTGACTTTTTCTGGTTTCTTAGTGCAATAAAGACATTCAAGGTGGAAACTAGCTATGTTCTAATTTTCAAACAGTTGTTGTAAAAATACTTTGGCTCCAATAAAAGTTGAATTTTTTTTCAAAGTGCCAACAGGCTGCACTGTTTAAACGAAAATGTTACATATCCTTTCAGTCACAAATAAACATTTCAATGAAAACAGCAAACACAAAATTTTACATGTAAATAAAATGAAAAATTTAACAATTGAACGATTTGCCCCCTCGCATCTGCGACTGAGGTTCCAAGGAGGTGCATTGCGCAAGAGGTCGTGGTCGTACGTGTCTTCACACTGTTCCCTTTGGGGAACTGCATAAAGTGGTGGAAGGATTTCTGGCCACGTTAACGCTCTTTCTGTGACCGTATCCATCTTCATACCAGACATTAGGGTGGTTAGTCCTATGGTGGGAGGGTTTTACGGGCTCCCACAACCCATACGAGGGGGGGTTCCACCCACACCCACGGACGCAAGTATCCCGCTGGATGTCCACCCAGAATTTACAGTCGGAGCTCCGACTCCACTTGCCGGGTCTGTCTGGAGTGGGGTTCAAAACCCTACTCCTTCTGGCCCAGCGGCGGGGATGCTTACCACTATGCCAAAGGACCACTCCATGCAAAAGGTGACACCCACACATTTCCTGCATCTTTTCCCTCCCCGTGACTGGAGCCCTATGCTGCCACTTGAAAGACCAAGCTATCATCTGTCCTTTTCGCGGCGCCTTGGACTTCTCATTCCCAATGATGCGCAGGCACTGCGCCTTCACCTCATTGAGGAGATTGCAGAGGTCATCGTCAGTTAATTTGTGAGTTCTTTTAATGTCGTGAATTGTGCTCAATCCAACCATTTCACGTTGCTAATTAAATAAATTGAGGAGCAAAATGCTTTCAGTGCTTTTAAACCTCTTTAAATTGCTTTAGTTCTGTTTAAAACTACTTCAGATTCTTCAAAATAATGTAAAAGTATTTAAAAGTTTATAAAAGTTACCAAAAGATTCAGAAAAATACAAAGAAGCTATTTAAAATGCAGCTCTGCATGTAAAAATGCTTTGCAGCTTGTGAGAAAGATCGGGGGCGTGTCCTATGCTAATGCGACCGCACAGGGCGTCTCAGTTACACTCCGTGCTGGAGGCTTCGCGCTGGCTGCACTGCTGGGTGGCGTGACGTCGGACGCTGCCCAGGAGTGATCCTGAGAAAAACGGAACTCCACGCAGGCCCAGGCCTAAAATGTCGGCGCGATAGGTAAGTGTAGGTGGGGGACTTGCACCTGCGGGAAGCGCCCAACCAGATTTTCTGGGCCATTTTATATACAACAGCAAAATACTGCAGTTGCTGGAAATCTGAAATAAGAACAGATAATGCTGGAAATACTCAGCAGGTCAGGCAACATCTGTGGAGAGAGAAAGAGAGTTAACGTTTCAGGTCGATGACACTTCGACAGAACTGGGAAAAGCTGAAGAGGGAACATGTTTTTAAGCAAGTGCAGCGGCAGGAAAAGAAGGTGGGGAGGAAAGAACAAAGGGGAAGGTCTTTGATAGGATGGAAGGAAGGAGAGATTATGAGACATTGAGTGAGATGAAGAGATGGTACAAGGCAAAAGGAGATGGCAATGGGACAAGGTAAGAATCAAAAGAAGGCTCTAGATGAAATGTAAATGGCACTAGCTGAAGGAAAGACAGCTGCCACGTGGGAGAGAGAAAAAATGGGGAAAAAATGATAGGCGTAGAGGTTACGGTCTGAACCAGTTGAGCTCTAGGTTGAGTCCAGATGGCTGTAAAGTGCTAAATCGAAAGATGAGGTGCTGTTCCACGAGCTTACGTTGAGTTTCATTGGAACAGTGTAATAAGCCGAGGACGGTGAGGTCTGAGTGGGAGTGGAGCGGACAATTAAAGTGACAGGCAACCAGAAGATCGGGGTCGCACTTAGGGACTGAATGGAGGTGTTCTTCAAAGCGGTCAACCAATCTGCGTTTCGTCTCCCCAATGTAGAGGAGACCACCTAATGAGCAGCGAGTGCAGTATACAAATTTGCAAGAAGTAAAAGTAAATCGCGGTTTCACCTGTAAGGGGTGTTTGGGGCCTTGGACAGTGGGAAGGGGGAGTTATAAGTGCATGTGTTGCAACTCCTGCGCTTGCACGTTAATGTGTCGGCCAAAGTGGAAGGGGTGTTTGGTGTGATAGAGGAGTGGACCAGGGTGTTGCAGGGGGAGCGATCCCTTAGGAATGCTGAAAGGGGAGGTGAGGGGAAGAAGTGTTTGGTGGTGGGATCAAGCTGGAGCTGGCGGAAATGGCAGAGGATGATCAATTTAATGTGCAGGCTGATGGGGTGAAAGTTGAGGACAAGGGGAACCCTATCATGGTTCAGTGAGGGAGGGGAAGGGGTGAGAGCAGAAGTGCCGGAAATAGAACGGTATTAGTCAAGGGCTGTGTCAACCACATTAGAGGGGAATCCTCGGTTGAGGACAAAAGAAGACATGTTGGAAGCACTGGAATGGAAGGTGGCATCGTCAGTGCAGATGCAGCATAGATGGAGAAACTTGAATAATGGAATAGAGTTGTTGCAGGAAGCGGGGAGCGAGGAAGAGTAGTGCAGGTAGCTGTGCGAGGCAGTGGTGTGGTAGTGAATGTTTGTCAATAGCCTATCCACAGAGATGGAGACAGAGAAGTCAAGGAAGGGAAGGGAAGATTGAGAGATGGGCCATGTGAAGATGAGGGAAGGGTGGACTTTAATTTACATATAGACTGGCCAAACCAAATTAGCAATAATACTGTGGAGGAAGAATTCCTGGAGTTTGTATGAGATGGATATTTAGACAAGTAATTGGAGGAGCCAACTAGGGAACAGGCTATCCTAAATTGAGTATAGTGCAATGAGATGGGGTTATTTAATTAAATTGTTGTGCGGGGCCTTTTAGGGAAGAGTGAGCATAACATGATAGAATTATTCATTATGATGGATAGTGAAGTAGTCCAATCGAGACAAGGTCCTCAATCTAAAAAAGGAAATTACGAAGTTATGAGCAGTGAGTTGGCTATGATAGATGGGGAAGCTTCATTAAGAGGCTTGACGGTGGATAGGCAATAATTAAATGTAAGGAACGAATGCATGAATTTTAAGTTATACATTCCTTTCTGGCACAAAAAGACAAGCGGAAAAGCGGCTAACCATGGGTAACAACAGAAATTAAGGATAGTATAAGATCCAAAGTGGAGTCATTTAACGTTCCCAGAAAAAGTAGCAAGCCTGATGATTGGGAGCAGTTTAGCATTCCGCAATAAAGGACCAAGAGATTGATTAAGAGGGGAGAAATACAGCATGAGTGTAAGCTTGCAAGGAACTTAAAAGTGGATTGTAAAAGCTTCTACAAGTATATAAAAATAAAAGGATTAGTGAGAACTAATGTAGGTCCCTTACATGCAGAAACAGGAGAATTAATAATGGAGAATAAGGAAATGGCAGTGCAATTAAACAAATACTTTGGTTCTGTCTTCACGGAAGAGGACACAAATAACCTCTCAGATATGCTAGGGAACCAAGGGTCCAGTGAGAAGGAGGAATTAAAGGAAATTATTATCAGTAAAAAAATAATGCTTGAGAAATTAATGGGACTGATAGCCAATAAATCCACAGGGCCTGATAATCTGCATCGCAGAGTATTATAGATGTAGCCATGGAAATACTGGATGCATTGGTTGTCATCTTCCAAAATTCTATATATTATGGAAAAGTTCCTGCAGAAATTGGAGGGTGGCAAATCTACCCCCATAATTTCAAAACGAAGGAAGAGAGAAAACAGGGAACTACTGACCGGTTAGCCTAACATCAGTGGTTTGGAAAATGCTGGAGTCTATTATAAAGAATGTGATAACAGGCCACTTATAAAGTATCAACGGGATTAGACAAAGTCAACATGGATTTATGAAAGGCAAATCGTGTTTGGCAGACATACTGGAGATTTTTGAGGATGCAACTGATAGAATTGATAAGGGAGAAGCAGTGGATGTGGTGTGTTTGGATTTTCAGAAGGGCTCTGATAAAGTCCCACATAAGAGGTTAGTGTGGACAATTAAAGCGCATGGGATTCGGGGTAATATACTGGCAGGAATTTAAAAATGGTTAACAGACAGGAAACAGGGAGTAGGAATAATTCGCTCTTTTTTAGTATGCCAGGCGATCACTAGTGTGGTACTGCAGGGATCAGTGCTTGGGCCCCAGCTGTTCACAATGTACACCAATGATTAGGATGAGGGAAACAAATGTAATATTTCCAAGTTTGCTGACGACACGAAACTAGGTGGGATTGTCAGTTGTGAGGAGGATGTAAAGAGGCTTCAAGGCGATTTAGACAATTTGATTGAATGGGCAAATACATGGCAGATGCAGTATAACGTGGATAAATGTGAAGTTATCCACTTCGGTAGGAAAAACTGTAAGGTAGATTAATATTTCAATGGATTGGCAAATGTTGATGTACAGAAATACCAGGGGCTCCTTGTACACCAGTCCCTAAAACATACCTGCATGTGCAGCAAGCAGTTAGAAAGGCAAATGGTTTGTTGGCCTTCTTTGCAAGAGGATTTGTATACAGGAACAATGATGTCTTACTACAGTTAAACAGGGCCTTGGTGAGACCACATCTGGAGTGCTGTGTGCAGTTTTTTCTCCTTAGCTAAGAAAGGATATACTTGCCATAGAGGGAGTGCAGCGAAGGTTCACCAGACTGATTCCTGGGATGGCAGGTCGGCCGTAAGAGGAGAGATTGGGTCTATTCGGCCTGTATTCACTGGAGTTTAGAATGAAAGTGGATCTCATTGAAACGTCTAAAGTACTGACAGGGGTAGACAGACTGGATGTAGGGAGGATGGTTTCCCTGAATGGTGGGTCTAGAACGAGGGGTCACAGTCTCAGGATACGAGT
Organism: Somniosus microcephalus; assembly: GCF_052327205.1. Lineage (NCBI taxonomy): Eukaryota > Metazoa > Chordata > Chondrichthyes > Squaliformes > Somniosidae > Somniosus > Somniosus microcephalus. Next base: position 22,008,404 of record NW_028225186.1, on the reverse strand, counting down.
AGGACTTTTAGGACGGAGCAGAAGAGAAACCACTTCACTCAGAGGGTGGTGAACCTGTGGAATTCTCTACCACAGACGGCTGTGGAGGTCAAGTGCGAATATATTTCAGTAGGAGATCGATAGATTTTTAGACACAAAAGTCATCAAGGGGTATGGGGAGAGAGCGGGATTATGGTATTGAGATAGACAATCAGCCATTTATGGCGGAACAGGTTCGAATGACCAAATGGCCTACTCCTACTCCTACTTATTTCGTGTTTTTATGTTCCTATACTTGGCCCTGGCACCAGGGAGGCAACATACCATGCTGGAGTTACGTCTGCTTCCACAGAAATGCCTATCTGTACACCTAACCAATGAATCCCCTATCATTATTCCACTCTTTTTCAAACCTGTGCACCTGTGCCTCCCGTGGTGCAGTGGCCTTGGCTCTGGCTGCACTCCCAAGAGCAGCCATCACCACCACCAGTTTCCTGATCCTTGAACCGATTAGCGAGCGAGATGCACTCTGGGGATTCCTGCCATTCTGATTGATCCTCCTTCTCTGTCTGGCGGTCACGCTTTCCCTCTCTGGCTGCACCTTCTGAGGCTGTAGGGTTACCACTTCTAGAAACGTGCTTTGCAAGTATTGCTCAGTCTCGGGGATGCACTGTACTGACTCTAGCTGCCACTCTAGCTCCGAAACCTGGAGCTGCTGCAGTTGGCGACACTTCCCGCACATGGTCACCCAGGCGGCTGAAAGTAGACAAAAGGGAACTGGTAGATGTGGTGTATCTGGATTTTTAGTAGGCCTTCGATAATAACCCACACTAGAGGTTGATGAACACAATTAGGGCACATGGAATTGGAGTTAATTTACTAGCATGGTTTGAGAATTGGTTAACACAGAAAACAAAGATTAGGGATAAACGGGTCTTTTTCAGGATGGCAGGCTGTGACTAGTGGGGTACCGCAAGCAGCAGTGCTTCACCCCAGTAATTCACAATCTATATCAATGATTTGGATAAGGGGACTAAAAGTAACATTTCCAAATTTGCTGATGATACAAAGCTAGGTGGCAGTGTCAGTTGCAAAGAGGATGTGAAGAGGCTTCAAGGGGATCTCGACAGGCACAGTGAGTGGGCGAGAACAAGGCAGATGGAATATAATGAGGATAAATGTGAAGTAATCCACTTTGGTAGAAAAAGCAGTAAGCAGAGTATTTCCAAAAAGGTGAAAGATTAAGTAATGCAGGTGCTCAAAGGGACCTGGGTGCTCTTGTACATGAGTCACTGAAAATGAATGTGCAGGTGCAGCAAGCCATTAGGAAGGCAAATGGTAGGCTGGCCTTCATTACAAGAGGATTTCATTACAGGAGTAAAGAAGTCTTACTCCAATTATATAGGGCCTTGGTGAGACCACACCTGGAGTACTGTGTACAGTTTTGGTCTCCTTACCTAAGGAAGGATATACTTGCCACAGAAGGAGTTCAACGAAAGTTCACCAGATTGATTCCTGGGATGGCGGGGCTCTCGTATGATAAGAGATTGAGTAACCTTCGCCTGTATTCTCTTGAATTCAGAAGAACGAGAGTGCATCTCATTTAAGCATACAAAATTATTACATGACTTGATAGGATGGATGCTGAGATAATTTTTTTCCTTTTCTGAGAGTCAAGAACCAGGGGCCACAGCCTCAAGTTAAAGGGTAGGCCATTCAGGACTGAGATGAAAAGAAATTTCTTCACACATAGGGTGGTGAGTCTTTGGAAATCTCTTCCCCAGAGAGCTGTAGAGGCTCTGTCATTGGGTATATTCAAAACAGATGTCGATAGATTTCTGACTAGTAATGGCATCAAGGGACATGGCAATAGGGCCGGTGAATGATGTTGCAGCAGAAGATCAGCTATGATCTCACTGAATGGTGGAGCAGGCACATAGGGCCGAATGGCCTAATCCTGCTCGTATTTCTTAAGTTCTTATGAAGTGTCCAGGATATCCCACATGGCACAAGATGTATCAAACACGGGACTGAGCTGCCCCGGCATCCCTCTGTTTATCAGATTTTGAAGGTAATTTAGCAGAAATTAGCTTAACAAGAAACACTCAACAGTTACTCAACAATCAGCACTTCCCTCTATTATATAGGCTATGAAATATTTAGCAGAAATTTACTGAAAACAGAAGAAAAAAATTACCACAAATAATCATTCAGTACTCACCTCTCTGCTCCCTTGGGCTAGCGACAGCTTTGCATATGAAGCCACTCCTTCGTTGTTGGACTTGCCGACTGTTCCCCTCGCAGATAGGCCACTTGCAAAGTCACCCAGGTCACTGCTCCGAGCTGTCTTTATCCCCGTTCTTTTTTTTGTCTTAAAATACTTCTTTGCAGCACCTTGGGAAGTTTTGCTATGTTAATCGCATATAAATACAAATTGTTGTTGTTGTCTCTGACTCGGTTCCACCCGTTCAGACTCACAAGTATGTTTTTCCCTCGTGTTGGTTCACTCTGAACTGTCGCAGGCCCAGTCTGGCTGCTATATCCTTCAGGACTCGGCCAGCTCGGTCAGTAGCGGTGCTACAGAGCCACTCTTGGCGATGGACATTGAAGTCCCTTCACCCAGAGTACATTCTGTGTCCTTGCTACTCTCAGTGCTTCTTCCAAATGGTGTTAAGCAAGGAGGAGTACTGATTCATCAGCTGATGGAGGGTGGCATGAATTAATCAGCAGAAGATTCCCTTGGCCATGCTTGATCTGAAGACATGAGACTTCATGGAGTCCAGAATCAATGTTGAGGACTCCCAGGGCCACTCCATTCCGAATCTATGCCGCTGTGCCGCCACCCCCAGTGGGTTTGCCCTGCCCTGGGATGGTAATGGAGGATTTTGGGACATTAGCTGAAAGGTATGATTCTGCCAGGCTGTTTCTTGGCTAGTCTGCGGGAAAGCTCTCCCAATTTTGGCACAGGTCCCCAGATGTTGGTGAGGAGGACTATTGCTGGCTCGACTGGGCTGGGTGTGCTGTCTCCGGGCCCGTAGCTTGCCGAGGTCGATGCCAAGTAATCCATCCGTTTTCATTCTTTTCATCGCTTTCCGTAGCGGTTTGGTGCAACTCAGTGCCTGTCTAAGCCATTTCAGAAGAAAATTAAGAGTCTGGAGTCATATATAGCACAGACCAGAAAAGGACGGCAGATTTCATTCCCTGAAGAACATTAGTGATTCAGATGGGTTTATTATGGCAATCCAATAATTCTTTGGTTATCATTACCGATATTAGCATTATAATTCTAGAATCTATTTTTATTGAATTATCAATTCCCGTGCTGGGATTTGAATGTATGATTTTTGGATCATCAGTCTAGGTCTGCTGGATTACTAGCCAAGTGACATTACCACTACGCTACCGTTCAGTGAGGTGGTGTGGGGAGCAGCTGAGGATATTGGTGGGGTGTGGAGGAGCTGAGGACATTAGATGGGGTGTGGAGGAGCTGAGGATATTAGGAGGGGTGGGGTGGAGCTGAGGGTATTAGCTGGGGAGGGGAGGAGCTGAGGATATTAGTTGAGGTGGGGTAGAGCTGAGGATTTTAGGTGGGCTTGGGGGGAGCTGAGGATATTAGTTGAGGTGGGGAGGAGCTGAGGATATTAAGAGTGGTGGGTAGGAGTTGAGGATTTTAGTTGGGGTGGGGAGGAGCTGAGTGTATTAGGTGGGGTGGGGAGGAGCTGAGGATATTAGGTGGGGTGGGGAGGAGTTGATGAAATTTGGTGGGGGGGAGGAGCTGAGGATATTAGGAAGGGTGGGGAGGAGTTGAAGATATTAGGTGGGGTTGGGAGGAGCTGATCGTATTAAGTGGGGTGGGGAGGAGCTGAGGATATTAGTCGGGGTGGGGAGGAGCTAAGGGTATTAGCAGGGGTGGGGAGGAGCTGAGGATATTAGGTAAGATGGGGTGGAGCTGAATATATTAGGTGGGCTTGGGTGGAGCTGAGGATATTAGGTGTGGTGGGGAGGAGCTGAGGATATAAGGAGGGGTGGAGATGATTGAGGATATTAGATGGGGTGGGGGGGAGTTGAGGAAATTCGGTGTGGTGGGGAGGAGCAGAGGATATTATTAGTTGTGGGGAGAAATTCCAAAAACCTCTCTCAGTTATAGATGATTCCTTTATTAATTCTTATTGTTTATATTCAATAACACTGAGGCTTTGTTTCAAATATTGAGGAGACATTTCTTAACTTGACCTCTCACAATAGACATTACAAAACATAAAGACTATGCGGTTAAGTGGTAAGTGACATCTACCATCGATGATTGCGAGGTGATGCACTTTGGTAGGAAATGTGGAACACACAATAGAACTCTTCTTAAAATTGTAGCCCATGGGATTAATGGAACATTAGCAGTGCTAAGTCCGTGAATGATTGAGACACAGACTAGCAGGAGAGAAACAAAGAGATCTTTACTGGTGAAAGGCATAAACGAAACTTCATGGACTCGATGTTTTTAATTGCGGTGGATGCACATTCAAAGTGGGCTGTTTAGTTCCATGCTGTTTAGTTCCCCTGTACTCGATGTCATATTGGTGTGCGCCTAGGAAAAGGGACCATCTCTGCAGCCATTGTGCTGTCATTATCGGTACGCCCTTCTGAGGGTTGAAAATGGAGACAACAGGTTGATGATCGGTTAATAGAGTAAATTTTTGACCGTGCAGATAGTGATTGAACTTCTTCACCCCCCACACTAGGCTGAGGGCCTCTCTGTCAATCTGGGCGTAGTTACGCTCGGCAGAAGTTAATGAGCGTGACGCAAAACGCTTCCCTCCAGACAGTGAGGTGAAGATGTCTTCTATCCTTGGAAGAGGATATTGTACTGTGTGAAGGACAGGGTTCACCGTCACCTTGAAATCCCCACAGATGCGAATCTTCCTTGGCTCTCTGGACTTATTGCTTAACGTTTTCTTCATGACAGGAACGATGGGTGTCGCCCACTTGCTCCAGTCGACCTTAGACAACACGCCTGCCTTCTCCAGATTCACCAGCTCTGCCTCGACGGCTGGACGAATTGCATATGGTACCGGTCTCGATTTGAAAAACTTGGGAACTGTTTTTAACGAGGTGGTTACGCCTTTAATCGTGCCCAGTTCTTGTTGAAATACCTCTTTGGCGTTAGCTAAGATTGTTGACAATCATCCAGGAGTGACGTATTCATCTTTTTTACCATGCACCATCATTGCATGAATGGAATGCCAATCTAAGTTTATCTTCCTGATCCATTCCCGTCCCAATAACGGTGGTCCACCATTTGGCAGTATGTAGAGATACAATTTCCGTATTTTCTTGCCATTGTATTCGACAGGCACCCTAATTTTTCCTCTGGGATATACTTTTTGCCCCGTATACGTCAACAAGACGATGGCTGTCTCTCTCAAGGGTATGTGTGAGAATAGCCGCTCATAGTCTCGTCGAATCATGACGGTTTGTGCTGATCCTGTATCCAATTCCATTTTAACTTGGGACCCTGCTATCGTGAGGGTGACCCAAATGGTTCGGTGATCCTCTTTTGTGATTACATTGTGAAGTTTGAGACAGCTTAATCTCCTGTTCTCGGATTCACTATCGCTCATCTGGTCTTCGGAACTACTGTCCGTCATCTTTTGTACTTTCTTGTACGGTTCCTTAGTAGCCTTTTTGTTGTTGCTGGTCTTCTTCCCAGACCTACAAACTCGTGCAATGTGTCCAATCTTCCCGCATTGTCTGTATATTTTGTCTTTGGACCAGCAGTCCTTCTGGTCATGGTTAGTTCTGCCGCAGCGATAACATTTTGCAAATCCCCGTGTCATTTCCTGGGAGTTGTATGCCTGTGGTTTTTGTTCAATTTCTGCAGCTCCCCTGGCTGCTGCTTCATACGATACTGCCACGCTGAAAGCCTTATCTAGCGTCAGCTCTTTTTCTGCGAGTAACTTCTTCTGTGTTCCTTCACTCAGGAGTCCACAAACAAATTTGTCCCGTAGGGTATCTGCAAGTCCTGCTCCGAACTGGCAGTGCTTTGATAGCTTGCATAGTTCCGTAAGATACTCAGCATTGCTCTCATCTTTGTGCTGAGTTCTCCTGTGGAATTTAAATCTTTCTGCTATCAACAGCGGTGCAGGGTTTAAGTGCTCCTGTAGAACAGCAACAATTTCGTTAAAACTCTTCGCCTTTGGTTTGGCTGGAGTAAGCAGATCCCGCAATAGGCTGTATGTTCTAGCGCACATTACGTTTAGCAATATTGATGCCTTTTTCACCTCCGCTATTTCATTTGCCTCGAAATATACCTCGACTCTTTCCACATACGTGGTCCAGTCCTCTAATGTATTATCAAAAGCAGTGATACAGCCAGTCTTCGGCATCTTGCAAATCTAAAATGGCGCCTCCCGTGCTTTGCCTTCTTCTCTGATTTAACAAAATGGCGCCTCCCGCGCTTTTCCTTCTTCCCCGCAGTTGTTAGCTCTGCTTTCCATGGTTTCCTGTGCGTTAAATATTAATTCGTTTTCTTTTATTATCTTCCCATCGTGAGGCGGATCCTCTGGGACACTTCCCTCCCTCTTCTGAGTTCCGAACGCTGCCCAGCTTCGAAACACCGGCCGCGCCCTGTATGCTCCACCCTCTCTCTCTCTCCTTGCTTCCCGACTCACTGCCCAGCCCCGTTGCAGCCCAGGAAGGATCAGTGCACTACCTGCCACCAGCCCGATTAGCTGGGAAACCACGGACCGAGGAACCCAGCCTGGATCTGGAGAGTCTCTCCTGCAACTTTTGAAATCGATGATTGACGGTCGACGCCCGTTTCTCGAGTTTCAATGGCGTATTTTTTTTTCTTTCTTGTGGCTCCGACCTTCAACACGTCGTCGGTACTGCTGCTGAGTTGCAGGTAAGTTCATTTCTAACTCGTCGCCAGTGTTAAGTCCGTGAATGACTGAGACATGGACTAGCAGGAGAGAAACAAAGAGATCTTTACTGGTGAAAGGCATAAACGAAACGAACCAACAGAGGCTCTCTAGCGCCTTTTATGCAGGGGTGGTCACTGCCGGTACTGCAGTCTGAGACCAGTTACTCTCTTAAAGGTACATACACAACAAGCAGCACGGATGCCAAATTGTCTAAGTGTCAGAAAACAGAGAGTAGTGGTGAAGGGCTGTTTTTCAGACTGGAGGGAAGCATACAGGGGTGTCCCCCAGGGGTCGCTATTAGGACCACTGCTCTCATTGATTAATTTCAATGAACTAGAGTTGGGTATACAGGGCATCGAAACTCGGAATTACAGTGCACAATGAGGAGGATAGTAACAGATTCAGGAGGACATAGACTGACTGGTCAACATGGGCACATAAGAAATTGGAGCAGCAGCAGGAGTAGGACATTTTCCCTTCGAGCCTGCTCCGCCCTTCAATAATTTCATAGCAGATCTTCAGTATAAAACACATCCATATAACACCTTTTAACTGACCCTCATTCCTGCTTATACAGTTATATCATTAACAGTCTACTGGTCTATTTTGCATTAACTGAAATATCAGTGGAACCTAAGAGGACACTAAGTACCCAGCAAATTTAACTGGGTCTAGTACCTCATAAAATGTTCCTCAGACTGGAGGGACTGAGAGCTTCAGAGTAGTCCCTGACCTGATCCAATACTTCCCCAATGGCGTTTCTTTCCAACTCCAATCCCTTCACATTTAATATAACCTGAACTCTGATTGAAATGGGCAGACACAAGGCAGATTCAATTTAACCCAGAGAATTGTGAAGTGGTGCATTCGGTTAGGAAGAATGTGAGGTAATCTGAACGAACTGGTACAATTTTACAGTTGTTTCTCTCTCCACTGATGCTGCCTGGTCTGCAGAATATTTCCAGCATTTTCTGTTTTTATTCCAGATTTCCAGCATCTGCAGTATTTCACTTTGGTTTTTCTACAATTTTAAAGTGGGTGCACGAACAGAGAGACCCAGGGGCACATGTACACAAATCTTTGAAGGCGGCACAACAGGTTGCGAAAGCTGTTATTTAGCATATCGGAACATTGGCTTTATTAATAGAGCAGTTGAGAACAAAAGCACGGAATTTATGCTCAAACTTCATAAAACACCCGCTTCAGCTGGAGTACTGTGTTCAATTCTGGGCACCACATGTTAGGATAGACGGCAATGCCTTGGAACGTGTGCAGAAGAGATTTACTAGAATGGTACCAGGGATGAGGCATTTCGGTTGTGTGGAGAGATTGGAGAAGCTGGGATTGCTGTGATTAGAGCAGAGAAGGTTAAGAGGAGACTTGATAGAGTTGTGCATATTCCTGAATGGATGTGAGAGAGTAATTAAGGAGCAACTGTTTCCAGTGGCAGTGGGGTCGGTAGCCAGAGGACACAGAATTAATGTGATTGGCAAAAGAACTTGAGAAAACATGAGGAGGATTTTGTTTTACACAGCGAGTTGTTGTGATCTGTAATGCGCTGCCTCAAAGGGTGGCGGAAGATGATTCAATATTAACTTTGAATAGGGGTATGGGAGAAAATCCTGAGGTAAAAAAATTCCTGGGAAATAGCAGAGTAGTGGGATTAATTGGAAAGCTGTACCAAAGAGCCGGCACAGGTACGGTGGGCCGAATGGCCTCCTTCTGTGCTGTATCATTCGATGATTCTACAACCACCGATACCTTAGAAAATAAGAAACTCAACGTGGCAGAAGAGCAAAGGAACTAGAGATTCAGGTGAATAACAAAGAAAATCAGTATCACGTGTCAGCAAAGCGATTCAAATGCTATCAATGAACTGGGATTTATTTCTAAGGCTATAGAATTCAAAAGTAGTGAAGCTGGCAAATGGTGGGAAGTTGTGTTCCACAACGATCTGTAACAGCTTCAGCGGCACTTCCCCTTTGCTCGCCACCTGAGGGTGGTTTTTGAGCCTTCGGTGCGCTGCTGCCGTACCTTTGGGCCCCTCTTCTCACCTGTTTCTCGAGTAATTGATCTCATTAGAGTAATCAGGCTAGTTAATAAAGTTGTTCGGTTTTGTCCCTGTTTTGTCTCTATGCCTCTGGCCTCACCTGTTTCTTGTTAATGTATTTGTCTCCTGTCTCATTTGATTAATTATGTCACGTGACCACTCTGGCCTGTATTTAAGCTTCCTGTTTCCTGTCCTCTTTGCTCAGTCCTGGGTTCGCCTGCCTGCAGGTAGCAGCTTTCTGGAGTCAATGTGTTTTGGAGTTTCAAGGAATCTCCTTTCGAGTGTTACTATGTCACTATGTTTTCGAGTCTCAAGTGAATCTCCTTTCGAGTGTTAACCTGTCTCTATGTTCTTGAGTCTCAAGGAACCATCTTTCGAGTGTTACCATGTCTCTGTGTTTTCGAGTATCTAGTTAAGCATCTTTCGAGTTCTGCCCGGTCTCTAGTCCTTGGATAGTTTTCCTGCACTTGGGTCCACTACCGAATACCCTAGCAAAACGGCCCCGTGATTGCACGGCCCCGTGACAGTAGGACTGAGCCATACATGGACCCAACAGAAACCAACCAGCCAAGGTTTGAAACTCTAAAGTTAATTTTCGAGATCTCTTGGGCAATATTTGGTCTCCGAGGAAGAAGACCCCCACTGTGTTAAATTTTCAAGTGAACTTTCAAGTCTCCCGTGTTAAATTTTCGAGTGAACTTTCAAGCCTTCTACATTAAATTTGGGTGAACTTTCAAGTCTCCTATGTTAAGTCAAACTTTCAAGTTTCCTGGGCCTCCATAGTGTTAAAATTTCAAGTGAACTTTCAAGTTTCCTGGACTTTCATTGTGTTAACTTTCTAGTTAACTTTCAAGCTTCCTGGGCCTCTACTGTGTTAGACCCCCAAGTGAACTCTCAGGCCTCCTGTTGGCCTTCATAGTGTTAGATTTTCAAGTCAACTTTCACGTTTCCTGGCCTCCCGTTGTGTTAACCTTTCAAGTCAACTTTCAAGTCAACTTTCAAGTTTCCTAGGCCTTCATAGTGTTAAATTTTCGAGTGAACTTTCAAGTCTATTGGACCTTCATTGTGTTTAACTCTCAAGCTTCCTTGGCCTTCGTTGTGTTAAGTGCTCGAGCACTCTTGGGCAAATGTTTGGTCTCCTAGGAAGAGGACTCCACCCTGTGTTTTTGTGTATATTTTTCGAGTCTCCTAGGAAGCGGACCCCCGCTGTGTTTGCTACCCTCCTGGTTTGGACAAGTTTAATTTTCGAGCCCTCCTGGACAAGATAAAGAGTAAAGAAAAGAAAGAAGGAGTTTTCCAGTTCTCCTGGGCAAATTGGGTAAACTTTCGAGCTCTCTGAGACAAAATAAACTCTCGAACTCTTCGGCTTTGGTATCAAGAAATTTTTGAGCTCCCCTGGATAAGAAACTTTCGAGCTCTCCTGGACAAGATAACCTCTCAACTTCTCCTGGACAAGTTAAACTTTTGTGTTCTCCTGGAGAAGATAAACTTTTGAGCTCTCCTGGATAAGATACTCTCAAGTTCTCCTGGACAAGTTAACCTTTCGTGTTCTCCTAGACAAATTAAACTGTCGAGCTCTCCTGGACAAGATATACTCTCAAGTTGTCCTGGACAAGTTAAAACTTTCGAGCTCTCCTGCACAAGATAAACTCTCAAATTATCTTAGGCAAATATTTGGGCTTTTGCTGTGTTTTGTGCTGTTAAACTCTTGAGCGCTCCCAAGCTCCCACTGTTTTTTGTGTTTAATTCTCGAGTCTCGCTAAAAATAAAGTAAAAAAAAATAAAAAATTGTGATCATCTTATGGGACGTCAGGTGCCGTCCCCAAAAGCGGGGGTTACTGCAGCGGCTTCAGAGGCACTTCCCTCTGCTCGCCACCTGAGGGCGGTTTTTGAGTCTTCGGTGCGCTGCTGCCGTACCTTTCGGCCACTCTCCTCACCTGTTTCTCGAGTAATCGATCTCATTAGAATAATCAGGCTAGTTAATAAAGTTGTCCAGTTTTGTCCCTGTTTTGTCTCTATGCCTCTGGCCTCACCTGTGTCTTGTTAATGTATTTGTCTCCTGTCTCATTTGATTAATTATGTCACGTGACCACTCTGGCCTGTATTTAAGCTTCCTGTTTCCTGTCCTCTTTGCTCAGTCCTGAGTTCGCCTGCCTGCAGGTAGCAGCTTTCTGGAGTCTCTGTGTTTTGGAGTTTCAAGGAATCTCCTTTCGAGTGTTACTATGTCTCTATGTTTTCGAGTCTCAAGTGAATCTCCTTTCGAGTTTTACCCTGTCTATATGTTCTTGAGTCTCAAGGAACCATCTTTCTAGTGTTACCATGTCTCTGTGTTTTCGAGCATCAAGTTAAGCATCTTTCGACTTCTACCCGGTCTCGAGTCCTTGGATAGGTTTCCTGCGCTTGGGTCCACTACCGAAAACCCTAGGAAAACGGCCCCGTGAATGCACAGCCCCGTGACACGATCGGTGCTCGGACAACACTTTTGCACCATTTACTTAAACAATTTAGTCTCGAGAATCGGAAGTGCAATTTCAAACTTTGTGGATGACACCACATTGGGGTTTATTAGTTAATACAGAGGAGGACTGTGACAAAATACAGGAAATATGAATAATCTTGCAAAATGTGCTTAAAATTGGCAAATGAACGGCAATATAGCGAAGTGTTAGGTAATGCATTTTAACAGGAAGAATAAGGAGTTTAATTATTCCTTGGAAAATAAGTGTCCATTTACAGTTGAGGAACAGAGCGATGTGAGGGTAAAGATACACAAATCACTAAAAGTAGCAATAGAGATTGATAAAGCTTTAAAAGCAAAGAAAACACTCGGGATATTTTCTAGAGGGATAGAATTGTAAAGCATAGAAGTAGGAGCAGAGGCAGCGGCCCTGGACAGAACCGGAGCAGCAGCGGGAGCAGGATAAAGAGTACAGTGAGAGAGGTGGACTGAGAGCAGAGCCAGCGGCCCTGGGTGGAACAGGAGTGGCAGCGGGAGAAGAATAAAAAGTGCGGCGAGAGGAGGCCTGAGGGCAGAGCCAGCGGCCCTGGGCAGAACCGGAGCGGCAGCGGGAGCAGGATAAATAGTACAGTGAGAGAGGTGGCCTGAGAGCAGAGCCAGCGGCCCTGGTCGGAACAGGAGTGGCAGCGGGAGCAGAATAAAGAGTGCAGCGAGAGGAGGCCTGAGAGCAGAGCCAGCGGCCCTGGGCGGAACGGGAGCGGCAGCGGGAGCAGAATAAAGAGAGAGGTGAGAGGAAGCCCGAGAGCTGAGCCAGCGGCCCTGGGCGGAACCGGAGCGGCAGCGGGAGCAGAATAAAGAGAGAGGCGAGAGGAGGCCTGAAAGCAGAGTCATCGGACCTGGGCGGAACTGGAGCGGCAGCGTGAGCAGAGTAAAGAGCAGGGAGAGAGGAGGCCTGAGAGCAGAGCCAGCGGCCCTGGGCAGAATTGGAGCAGCATCGGGAGCAGAATAAAGAGCGGGGAGAGGAGGCCTGAGAGCAGAGCCAGCGGCCCTGGGTGGAACTGGAGTTGTAGCGGGAGTAGAATAAAGAGCGGGGAGAGGAGGCCTGAGAGCGGACCCAACGGCGCTGGGTGGAACCGTAGTGGCAGTGGGAGCATTATAAAGAGCGGGGAGAGAGTAGGCCTGAGAGCAGAGCCAGCAGCCCTGGGCGGAACCGGAGCGGCAGTGGGAGCAGAATAAAGAGAGCGGTAAGAGGAGGCCTGAGAGCAGAGCCAGCGGCCCTGGGCAGAATTGGAGCAGCATCGGGAGCAGAATAAAGAGCGGGGAGAGGAGGCCTGAGAGCAGAGCCAGCGGCCCTGGGTGGAACTGGAGTTGTAGCGGGAGTAGAATAAAGAGTGCAGCGAGAGGAGGCCTGAGAGCATAGCCAGCGGCCCTGGGCTGAACCAGAACCGCAGCTGGAGCAGAATAAAGAGCGTGGAGAGAGGAGGCCTGAGTGCAGAGCCAGAGGCCCTGGGCGGAACGGGCGCGGCAGCGGGAGCAGAATAAAGAGCAGGGAGAGGAGGCTTGAGCGCAGAGCCAGTGGCCCTGGGCGGAACCGGAGCAGCAGTCGGAGCAGAATAAAGAGTGCAGTGAGAGGAGGCCTGAGAGCAGAGCCAGCGGCCCTGGGCGGAACGGGAGCGGCAGCGGGAGCAGAATAAAGAGTGCGGCGAGAGGAGGCCTGAGAGCAGAGCCAGCGGCCCTGGGCGGAACGGGAGCGGCAGCGGGAGCAGAATAAAGAGAGAGGTGAGAGGAAGCCCGAGAGCTGAGCCAGCGGCCCTGGGCGGAACCGGAGCGGCAGCGGGAGCAGAATAAAGAGAGAGGCGAGAGGAGGCCTGAAAGCAGAGTCATCGGACCTGGGCGGAACTGGAGCGGCAGCGTGAGCAGAGTAAAGAGCAGGGAGAGAGGAGGCCTGAGAGCAGAGCCAGCAGCCCTGGGCAGCACCGGAGCGGCAGCGGGAGCAGAAGAAAGTGCGGGGAGAGGAGGACTGAGAGCAGAGCCAGCGGCCCTGCGCGGAACCAGAGCGGTAGCGGGAGCAGAATAAACAGCGGGGAGAGGAGGCCTGAGAGCGGACCCAACAGCGCTGGGTGGAACCGGAGCGGCAGTGGGAGCATTATAAAGAGCGGGGAGAGAGTAGGCCTGAGAGCAGAGCCAGCAGCCCTGGGCGGAACCGGAGCGGCAGCGGGAGCAGAATAAAGGGAGCGGTAAGAGGAGGCCTAAGAACAGAGCCAGCGGCCCTGGGCAGAATTGGAGCAGCATCGGGAGCAGAATAAAGAGCGGGGAGAGGAGGCCTGAGAACAGAGCCAGCGGCCCTGGGTGGAACTGGAGTCGTAGCGGGAGTAGAATAAAGAGTGCAGCGAGAGGAGGCCTGAGAGCAGAGCCAGCGGCCCTGGGCTGAACCAGAACTGCAGCTGGAGCAGAATAAAGTGCGTGGAGAGAGGAGGCCTGAGTGCAGAGCCAGAGGCCCTGGGCGGAACCGGCGCGGCAGCGGGAGCAGAATAAAGAGCAGGGAGAGGAGGCCTGAGAGCAGAGCCAGCAGCCCTGGGCGGCAACAGAGCGGCAGCGGGAGCAGAAAAAAGTGCGGGGAGAGGAGGACTGAGAGCAGGGCCAGCGGCCCTGGGCGGAACCAGAGCGGTAGCGGGAGCAGAATAAACAGCGGGGAGAGGAGGCCTGAGAGCGGACCCAACGGCGCTGGGTGGAACCGTAGCGGCAGTGGGAGCATTATAAAGAGCGGGGAGAGAGTGGGCCTGAGAGCAGAGCCAGCAGCCCTGGGCGGAACCGGAGCGGCAGTGGGAGCAGAATAAAGAGAGCGGTAAGAGGAGGCCTGAGAGCAGAGCCAGCGGCCCTGGGCAGAATTGGAGCAGCATCGGGAGCAGAATAAAGAGCGGGGAGAGGAGGCCTGAGAGCAGAGCCAGCGGCCCTGGGTGGAACTGGAGTCGTAGCGGGAGTAGAATAAAGAGTGCAGCGAGAGGAGGCCTGAGAGCATAGCCAGCGGCCCTGGGCTGAACCAGAACCGCAGCTGGAGCAGAATAAAGTGCGTGGAGAGAGGAGGCCTGAGGGCAGAGCCAGAGGCCCTGGGCGGAACGGGCGCGGTAGCGGGAGCAGAATAAAGAGCAGGGAGAGGAGGCTTGAGCGCAGAGCCAGTGGCCCTGGGCAGAACCGGAGCAGCAGTCGGAGCAGAATAAAGAGTGCAGTGAGAGGAGGCCTGAGAGCAGAGCCAGTGGCTCTGGGCGGAACCGGAGCGGCAGCGGGAGCATGATAAACAGTGCAGAGAGAGGAGGCTTCAGAGCAGAGCCAGCGGCCCTGGGCGTAACAGGAGAGGCAGCGGGAGCAGGATTAAGATTGCAGTGAGAGAGGAGGCCTGAGGGCAGAGTCAGCGGCCCTGGGTAGAGTCGGAGCAGCAGCAGGAGCAGAATAAACAGAGGGGAGTGGAGGCCTGAGAGCAGAACCAACGGCCCTGGGTGGAACCGGACCAGCAGTGGGAGCAGAATAAAGAGCGGGGAGAGAGGGGACCTGAGAGCAGAGCCAGCGGCCCTGGGCGGAACCGGACCAGCAGCAGGAGCAGAATAAAGAGCGGGGAGAGGGGGGGCCTGAGAACAAAGCCAGCGGGGGAAGTGCAGCGAGGCTCCAAATAAACAGCCACAAAAGAATCAAAGTGAGACGTCCCAGGTACGCTGGTCTGTGATTCGTGGTGATTATTTCTTTTCTCTTAGGACTGAGGAGTAATTTACGTTAAAGACCTATGGCATATAACGAAATTTATAACTAACCAAACGTATTAATACATTTAATTAATTGGAGAACATTATAACCAAGTTTAACCAGATTAAAAACTATTACTAGACAATTGAATGATATTGACGTAATTAATAAAATAAAATACAATAGAGATGGCAGGGCAGGTGATGTGTTGCAGCTGCAGCATCAGGGATCTTGTGGACACCAGTCTGATACAGGGCGACCATATCTGCAGTAAGCGTGTGCAGCTCGAAATAATTTGGCTCAGAGTTGATGAGCTGGAGTCCGAGCTTCAGACACTGTGATACATCAGCGAGGGGGAGAGTTACCTGGAGACTTTGTTCCAGGAGGCAGTCATACCCCATAGGTTAAATACTTCAGATTGGCCTGCAGTCAGGGACAGAAGTTTGTGACTGCGAGTGAGGCAGGAATGGGGATCCAGGAGGTAGCATTGGAAGAGCCGCAGCCCTTGAACTTGTCCAACAGGTACGTGGCACTTCCTCCATTTGTGAAGAAGAGCAGGGACTGCAGGATGGATGACCATACTGATGATGGCACCGTAGTTCAGGGGGCCATTCAAGTTGGGGGAGTAAAAAGAAATGATGTAGTGGTAGGGGAAAGTATATTTAGGGGGGTAGATACTGTTCTCTGCAGCAGAGAGCGTGAGTCCTGGAGGCTGAGTTGCTTCCCCGGTGCCAGGTTTCAGGACATGTCTTCTGGGCTGGAGAGAACGTGGAGTGGGAGGGCAACGATCCAGTTGTCGTGGTCCACGTAGGTACCAATGGCATTGGTAGGACAAAGAAAAAGTTTCTGCTAAGGGTGTATCAGCAGTTAGGGACTAAATTAAAAAGCAAAACATCAAAGGTAATAATGTTTGGATTACTACAGATCCACGTGCAAATTGGTTTAGGGTAAATGCGATCAGGGATGAATGCGTGGCTCAAAGACTGATGTGGGAGAAATGGAGTTCGAGTCATGCTGAACTAGCAGCAGTACCGGGGAAAGAGGGAACTGTTCCGTTGGGACGGGCTTTACTTAAGTCATGCTGGGACCAGAGTTCTGGCGGATCGAATAACTATGGCTGCAGATAGGGCTTTAAACTAAATAGTGGCGGGGGCGGGTGGGGGGGTGGGTGGGTTCAGGTGAGCAGAAATGTAAAATGTCAAAGAGAAAGGAGAAGGCAATAGTGCAGAATAGCGATAGGGGTAATGATAACTGGAGTGTGACAGGAAGGGACAGAGCCTATACACAGGCACTTGGAGAGGTTTAAGCTCATTTTAAGAGCCAACACAGATTTGTAAAAGGCAGATCGTGTTTGGCTAGTCTAATAGATTTTCTGATGAAGTAACAGGGAGGATTGATGAAGGGGATGCAATGGATGTTGTCTACATGGCTTTTCGGAAGGCGTTTGACAAAGTACCACATAGAAGGCTGGTTAACAAAATTGAGTCTCATGAAATAGGTGGGTTAGTGGGAGCTTCGATAAGGAATTGGTTAAAGGGCAGATAACGGCGAGTTGTGGTCAATGGCTGTTTTTCAGACTAGAGGAGTTAAGACAGTGGTGTTCCCCAAGGGTCAGTGCTGGGGCCACTTTTTTTTATATCTATAAATGACCTGGATATTGGAATGCAGAGTAGAATTTCTAAATTTGCCGATGACACAAAACTTGGGTGTGTGGCAAAGAGTGCGCATGATACCAATCGACTGCAACAGGACATAGAAAGCCTAGCAGTATGGGCAGACAACTGGCAGAAGGAATTTAATAAAGAGAAGTGTGAGGTGATGCATTTTGGCAGAAGGAACAGGCAGAGGCAATATACACTTAATAGCACAGTTTTACAGAGTTTGCAGTGATTTAATGTGCACAGGTCCCCGAAGGTGGCGGGACATATTGAGAGAGTGGTTAGCTAAAAATATGGAATCTCCAGCTTCATAAATAGATGTACTGAGTACAAAAGTGTAAAGTGCTGGTTCGGCCACAGCTGGAGTATTGCGTTCAGTTCTGGTCACTGTACTTTGGAAGGATGTGAAGGCTGCAGAGGAGATTTACCCGAATCGTTGTGGGGAAAGGGTATCTTAGCTACAAGGGCAGGTTGGAGAAGCTGAATTTGATTTCAGCAGAGCAAAAGAGGTTGAAAAGTGATTTGATAGAGATATACAAGATTATGACGGGTTTGGATAGGTTAGATGGGGAAAGGCTGTTCCCACTATTTGGTCGTACAAGGACTAGGGGACAGAGATTTAATGTTTTGGGCAAGTGATAATGGGGGGACGTGAGGAAAAGCTTTTTTACACAGCGAGTGGTGAGGACCTGGACCTCTCTGCTGACGGAAGTGGTGGTAGCGGAGACACTCAATGTTTTTAAGGGGAGACTGGATAAAATCTTGAGGGAAATAAACTTGCAGGGCTACGGGGATGGAGCGGGACAATGGGATTGCCTAGATTGGTCTACAGAGAGCCTGCACGGACTGGACGGGCCGACAAGCCTCCTTCTGTACCGTTATGACTCTATGACTATGACTAGAATGTACCTGAACTGAGAGGTTATATGTATCAGGAAAGATTGAAGAGGCTAGTTCTCTTTTGTTTAGAAGAGTTAAGACGGAGGGGTGGCCCGATAGAAGTATTTAGGATTACAATAAGGTTTGATAGTGTATAGTAGGAGAAGATATTTTCACTGCGGAAGAGAACAGAACTCGGGGCCATTCATTTTAAATAGTCATTAATAAATCCAATAGCCGCTTCAGGAGAAACCTGTTCACCGATTGAATGGTTAGATTGTGGAAATCGCTACTGCAAGGAGTAATTGATACGAATAATTTAAATAAATTTAAGGGGCAGGGAGATAAGCATGAGTCATAGAGGGAGAATGGAATAGAAATATATTTTGATGGGGTTTGATGAAGGAGGGTGGGTGGGGGCTCGTGTGGAGCATGGACACCAACATGGATAATTTGGGCCGAATGGGCTGTCTCATTGCTGTATTTAATTTGTATATTGTGTTCAATTTGTATAGGACCCTGTTCAGGTCACACTTGGAGAACTGTGACTAGTAATGCTCTCCATACTATAAAAAGAACATAGAAAAAGTGCAACAAATAATTACAGCAACAACAACTTGCATTAATATATCGCCTTTAATGTACGAAAACGCCCCAAGGCAATTCAGAAGTGTTTAATCAAGCATAATTTGACACCGACACACATAAGCAGATATTAGGAATGATGAAAATAAGCTTGGTTAAATAATTAAGTTTTAAGCCGCATCTTAAAGGAGGAGGGTGATTTAGAGAAGCAGAGAGGTTCAGGGAGGGGATTCCTGAGCTTAGGGCCCAGGCAGCTGAAGCTCAGCCGCCAATAGTGGAGCAGTTAACATCGGGGATGTGCAAGAGGCCAGAATTAGAGCAGCACAGAGATCTCGGGAGATTTGAAGGGCTGGTGGAGCTTGCAGAGTTAGCGAGGGCAAGGCCGTGGAGGGACTTCAAAGCAAAGATGATCATTTTAAAATTGAGGCATTGCCAGAAGGCAGTTGAGGCCAATATATTCAAGAAGGAGTTAGATATATTTCTTAAGGCTAAAGTAATCAAGGGATAGGATACTGAATTTGGTGATCAGCAATGATCTCATTAAGTGGTGGAGCAGGCTCGAGGGACTGAATGGCCTACTCCTGCTCCTATCTTCGATGTGTCTATGGAAAGGGAGTCAATGTAGGTCAGCGAGCATAGTGGTGATGGTTTACCTGGATTTGATGTGAGTTAGGTTACGGGCAGCAGCGTTTTGGATGAGCTCAATTGATGCAGGGTGGGAGATGGCAAGATGGCCAGGAGAGAGCTGGCATTATCAATTCTAGAGCTACCAAAGGCATGCATGATGATTTGAGCAGCAGATGAGCTGAGGCAGTGGCGAAATCGGTGATGATACAGAGGTGGAAGTAAGCCGTTCTGGTGATGGAGTGAATATCTGGTCAGAAGATCATCACATAGTCAAATGCGACACGGAGGTTGCAAACTGCAAACTGGTGCTAAGGAGAGGGCTGGAGTCGGTGGCTCAGCAATGGAGTTTGTGAAGGGGGCCAATAGTTTCGGTCTTACTAATATTTAGTTGGATGGCACCAGAACTGAAAGATTGCAGCTATCGGGAAAGATTGAACAGGTTGCACCTTTCTGCCATAGAAGAGTGAGGACTTCATGAGGCCTGATAGAGATCTTGAAAATTATGAATTGGATTGACAGGGTTGATGTGGAGAGAATGTTTACACTTGTGGGAGAGGCAACACTTGGGGTCATAAATACAAGATAGTTACTAATAAATTTAATAGGGAAATAAGGAGCAATTTATTTACTCACAGAGTGGTTAGAGTGTGGAGCATACGAGCACAGGAAGTGCTTGAGGCAAATTGTTCAGATTCTTTCAGAAGGAAACCAGGCGAGTAAATGAGACAACAGGGAATAGAAAGATATTCTAAGCGGCTGAGATGCGGTAGATACAGTGAGAGGAGTCTGGTGTGGAGCATAAACACCAGCACAGCCTGATTGGGCCGAATGGCCTGTTTGTGTGACTACCTATTGACGAGGCTCTTAGTCTAGAAGCTGCGAATGAATTGCTGCCCTCAATAGCTGAAGGGACTCTTTACAAAAGAGCTCAGAGTGAAAGCAGAAAACTGGTGCTCCTGTCCCGAAAGACAATGTGGGAAATGTCAGTCAGAAACAGTGCCGAGCCTTAAACACAGTGCTCGCCCCGCAGTTGGCTGTATCTTCAGATCTCCAGCGATTGCTGGTGTAAATCAGTGAATGGCAGGTTGGGGCTGAATATTAAATTCCTGGACTGGACACACTGGGAGCCTCCTCTGGGCTGCATTCAGTTGTTTCTGATTATTAATTAATTGAATAATTGAGGTAAGCGGATATTTCACCGCGCTCTTCACCTGCTCTCTGAACTTGGACTGGGTCACCCCATAAATAAATGTGTTTGTGCAGCAACTTAAATGCATCAGCATATATGCGACTTGTTGAAAGATAAATAAGGAACCAGTGTAATAAAAGGGTTCTGTTCCTGTAATGGTATAATATAAGAAATTTATGACATAGGCCAGCCACAGCAGTATGAAGTTTGCAGATAAGGTGAAGAGTAAAATCATAGACTTCTTTCTGCTCTCCATCTCTGGGTCTCTGCCATTCTCTCCCTTGCTCTCACCCCTCAGTCCCTTACGGACCCGACTGGCCACTAAAATGTGTCTGACTGTCAGAGCATTCAGCAACAGTATTAAAGTGAATGGGAGAAATGGGGTCAAAACTATAACAAACCAGGTAAATCCCACCCACCCGGGCTCTGTATAAAAGGTCGGGATTGGGACACAGAACCACAGCACATTGTCGATTATCTCCCCGGGTTGAATTACGAAGTAGATGGGAACGTTTCTTAAACATTGCAGAATTCCAGTTGTTGCCAGAACCACAGCCGCAGTTTTCCCGGTGCAATATTTAGTTTTAAGCTTCTGGCAACATATGGCCACAAATCGATCAAAGGTGAAAGTGACAGTGAACCAGACAGAACAGTCCATGGCTGCACGAGACAGGACATAGAGAACATTACACACAGGGTAGATGGACAGGAAATTCACTGGGAAATAATACTGATTGATCTTTTTCAATATGACCTCAGTGACAATGGCCAGGAAATCCGCTGTAGCCATGGCCACCAGGTAGCGAGTGGTGCAGCTGGAGAGCCCGCACTTTCCCCGGGACATGATCACAATCGCCAGCAAATTCACTGTAAAACAAAGAAGATAAAAGTTACTGGAAATTACTGATCACACATTCTCCGTGTCTGAGCCCAGACAGTGAGGGCTGGATTTTAACATCCCAGAAACCGACGGGTTGGGGTCGGGTTAAAGGTGAATATTGAACAATATCATCCCGACCCCACCCGCCTCCAACCCACCCACTTCCGAGTTTAATGGAGACGGTTACAGGGGGTGGGCAGTGAACCGCTCCCAGGAGGTGGGTTAGCAATTTCATTATTTTAATGAGGTGGGCAGACTCTGATTCAACCTATTTTACAGGTTTAAGTATAGCTGGCAGGCTGGGCATCCTGTGCCTCGGGAATTATATCACTCCCACCCCCAAGCTCTACCCATCACCCGAGCCCCCCATGGGTAGAAATTCGGGGTCGGGTTCGGATGTTCCCAAGATTGGGGATAGGCCACCCACCTGGGACCGGCCATAGCCCCGGGTCCAGTCACACACCTGGGACCGGCCAAACCCCCGGGACCGGTGTAACCCCCCGGGACTCGTCAAATCCCCGAGTCTGTAATCAGACACACAGCGGGATTATACACCCCATCCAACCCAGTTTCTTACATTGGACCAACCTGGTCCTGCTCTGGAGTCCCTCTGACGCCATTCTACTGGAAGACCGACTGTCAATCAGGCTGATTTCCGGGGTGGGGAAGCAGTCAAGGACAAAAGACGTATGCTGTGGAGTTAAGACAAGCCAACATCCGGGACTGACAGGACTTCCAGGTTTTACTGTCTGATATTCTGCATCCACCCCGTACCCTCCGGCTATCGTACATACCCCGCCTCTCTTAATATCCAGGGGGAAGTATATACACAAATGCAAAATACTGAGGCTGCTGTAAATCTGCTAAGAACATAAAAACATAAGAAATAGGAAGCCTTCGAGCCTTCCCGCCAGCTCCGCCATTAAATGAAATCATGGCTTATCTTCTGCCTCAATTCCATTCACCGGCCTTATCACCATATTCCTTGATGCCCTAACGGATCAGAAATCTATCGACTTCATTTTTGAATATACCCTGTGACTGAGCCTCCACAGCACACTGGGGTAGAGAATTCCAAAGATTCACCACATTCTGTGTGAAGAAATGTCATCTCATCTCAGCCCTGAATGGCCTACCCTTTATCCTGAGGCTGTAGCCTCTGGTTTTAGAGTCCCCAGCCAAGGGAAACATTCTCCCAGCATCCACCTTATCAAGCCCTGTAATAATGTTGTATGCTTCAATGAGATCCCCACCCTTTCTTCAGAATTCAAGATAATACAGACCTTGTTTACTCTATCTCTTCTCATACGACAGTCCTGCCATCCCAGGAATCAATCTGGTGAACCTTCGTTGCACTCCCTCTATGACAGTGTATCCTTCTTTAGGTAAGGAGAGGAAAATAGTACACTGTACTCCAGGTGAGGTCTCAGCAAGGTTCTATATAATTGGAGTAAGACTTCTGTACTCCTGTACTCAAATCCTCTTGTAATAAAGGCAAGCATATCATTTGCCTTCCTAATGGCTTGCTGCAACTGCACATTCATTTTCAGTGACTCATGTACAAAGTCACCCAGGTCCCTTTGTGCATCTGGATTCCCCAAACTTTCACCATTTGTGAAATACTCTGCCTTTCTGTTAATTCTACCAAAGTGGATAACTTCACATTTATCAACATCATAATCCATCTGCCATGATCTCGCCCACTCACTGAAACTGTCGAGATACCCTTCAAGCCTGTACATCCATTTCACAACTGACACTGCCACCTAGCTTTCTGTCATCTGCAAATTTTGAAATGTTACATTTAATCCCCTCATCCAAATCATTGGTATAGATTGTGAATAGCTGGGGCCCAAGCGCCGATCCTTGCGTTACCCCACTAACCACAGCCTGCCATCCTAAAAGAGACCCGTTTATCCCTACTCTTTGTTTTCTGTCTGTTAACCAATTCTCAATACATGCTAGTATATTACCCCAAATTCCATGGGCCTTAATTTTGTTCATCAATCCCTTGTGTGGGACCTAATCGAACGCCTTCTTAGAGTAAAATACACCACATCTACCGGTTCCCCTTTGTCTACTCCACTAGTTGCATCCTCAAAGAACAGCAATTGCTTTGTCAAGCAGGTTGTCCCTTTCATAAATACAATTTCACACTGCCCTATCTTCCTATTATTTTCTAAGTGCCCAGTTATTGCATCCTTCATAATAATTTTCAGCATGTTCCCAACTACTGATTTGTGACATGCAGGTCTGTAGTTCTCCTTTGCTCTCTCCCTCCTTTCTTCAATAGCGGGTGACATTTGCGATCCTCCAATCTGCAGGAACAGTTCCAGAATCTATTGAATTTTGCAAGATGACAAACAATGCGTCCACTATCCCAGTGGCCACCTCTTTCAAAACCATAGGATGTACGTCATCTGGCCCTTGAGATTTATCGACTTTTAATCCCATTAATTTTGCTAGCACTGTTTTTATACTAATAATAATTCCTTTAATTTCCTCATTCTCGTCACACCCATGGTTTTCTCGTATTTCTGAGAGGGTTTTTGTGTCTTCAGAAGACAGAAACAAAGTATTTAATTAATTTCTCTGCAATTTCCTCATTCCACATTATAAATTCCCACGTCTCTGACTGTAAAGAACTACATTCACCAGTCTTTAAATTTCCAGATAGCTATAGAAGCTATTACAATCCGTTTTTATATTTTTCGCTAGGTTGTGCTCTTATTCCATTTTTTTTCTTCAAAAATTTCTTGGCACCCTTTGCTAATTTCTAAAAAGTTCCCAATCTGCAGGCTGACCGCTTTTTCTGTCAACTTTATAAGCTTCCTCCTTTGTCTTAATACAAGCTTTAATTTATCAAAAAAGACAATGCTGCAAACACTCAGCGGGTCAGGCAGCATCTGTGCAGAAAGAAACAGAGGTAACATTTCAGGTCGATGACCTTTCATCAGAACTGGAAGATATCAGAGATTAACACTATTAAAGCATTTTTAGAGTCAGAGAAGATTGCGGGTCCATAAGGAAATAACAAAGTCTGTGCTTGGATTGGATGGAGGGCAGTAGTGTTTAAATGACAAAAGGGATGATGGTGAAAGGCGAATGGGATAATTACAGAAACAGAAGATGGGACTAGAGGAGGTGTAATTGGTTACAACAGAATAACAATGCGGAGGGGTAGTAGGGCACATGTGGCAGAGAAAGTTGGATAGAGCCCAGTTGTTTGGACCAACCCACTGGCCGTGTACAGGGATCGCCACCCCAAACCTCAGCCCTAACCTCCCCCACCCCAAGCCCCTGCCCACACCTCCTCTACCCCAAGTCCCAGCCCACACCTCCTCCACCCCAAGCCCCTGCCCACACCTCCCCCACACCAAGCCCCAGATCACACCTCCTCCACCACAAGTCCCAGCCCACGCCTCCCCCACCCCAAGCCCCAGCCCGTACATCTGCTCCACCCCAAGCCCCAGCCCACACCTCCTCCACCCCAAGCCCCAGCCCAAACCTTGTCCACCCCAAGCCCCAGCCCACACCTCCTCCACCCCGAGCCCCAGCTTACACCTCCTCCACCCCAGTGGCTCTGGAGGAGCCATCCTCCATGACCAGCACATGTCGTCTGAGAAAACGGGAGCGGAGGTTATGATCTGAAGTTTTGTAACTTAATGTTGATCCGGAAAGCAATAAAATGCCTAATTGAAATTACGGTGCTGTTCCTCATTCAGTTTAAAAGGGGAACAGTGCAGGAGGCCGAGAACAGAGTGAGAGTGGGTTGTAGGAATAAAGTGACAGGTGACCTGAAGCTCAGGGTATCAATTGCGGACGGAAAAGAGGCATTCAGCAAAGAAATCACTCAATCTGCGTATAGCCCACCCAATATACAGGGACTGGATCGTGGGCAGCGAATATGGTATATTGGAAGAAGTACAAGTAAATTAGTCTTTCACGTGAATGGAATGTTTGGGGCCTTGGCTAGTGGGATGGAAAGAGGGGAAAGGGCAGCTGTTGCATCTCCTGTGCTTGCATAGGAAGGTGCCGGGGAAGGGGAGCAGATGTTAGTGGTAATGGAAGAGTGGACTGGGGTGTTGCAAGGGCCGCGGGATAGGGTGTCATGGGATGATATGTTTGTTGGTGGCCTTAGCTGGACATGACAGAAATGGCAGAGGATGATCCGTTGAATGTGAAGGCTGGGGCAGTGGAAGCTGAGGACAAGGGGAACCCTATCTGGGTTCGAGCAGGGAGGGCAAGGGGTGATGGGAAAAATGCAGAATTGACATGGTCGAGGGCCCTGTCAATCAAAATGGAGGTAAATACACGGCTAAGGAGATATGAAGACATTTTGGAAGCAATGGTATGGAAGGTGACATCGTCAGCACATATGCAACGGTTGCAGAGAAACTTTGAGAATAGAATAGAGCCCTTCCAGGAAGCCGGGTGAGAAGAATTCTACTCAAGATTCCTGTGGGAGTTGGTGGGGTTATGTTAGATATTTGTGGACAGCGTCGCCCCTGAAATGAAGATCGAGAAGTCGAGGAAGAGAAGCGAAGACAACTGTGGTTCAGCATTTACATGTTATTCCAGTGTTTAAAATGGAAGATAGAATAATTCCAAGGATCTAAAGAGCAGTTAGCATAACGTTGGTAGTAGGAAAGATAATGGAATCCTTACTCCAAGATGTAACAGGAAAACATCAAGAAACACAAAATATAATATGAGTAATCAGCAGGTACTCCAAAAGGACATCATAGAATGGTTACAGCACAGAATCAGGCCATTCGGCCCATCAAACCCGTGCTCACTCTCTGCACATGCACTTCAGCTTGTCCCAATCCCCCGCACTTTCGCTTTCGCCCTGCAATTCTCATCTTCCAGGTACTTATCCCATTCCGTTTTGAAAGCCACGATTGAATCTGACTCCACCACACTTTCAGGCAGTGCATTCCAGATTATAGCCACTCACTGCCTTAAAAAGATTTTCATCATGTCACCTTTGGATCTTCAGCACATCTCCTAATACCTTTGTCCTCTGGTTCATGACCGTTCCACCAATGGGAATATCTTCTCTCTATCTACTCTGTCTAGAACCCTCATGATTTTGATCACTTGTATCAAATCTCCTCTATATCTTCTCTGCTCTAACGAGAACAACCCCAGCTCCTCTAGTATATCTAATTACAGAAGTCCTTAATCCCTGGAATAACTCTTGTAATTTTTTTCTGCACCCTCTCTAAAGCCTCCATGCCCTTTCTAAAGTGCGGTGCCCAGAATTGGACACAATACTCCAGTTGTGACCGAACCAATGTGTTATAAATGTTTATCATTACTTCCTTGCTTTTGTACATATGCCTCTATTTATAAAGCTCAGATTCCCATAAGCTATTTAACCACAGTCTCAACATGCACTGCCACCTTCAATGATTTGTGTACATGTACCCCCAGGTCCCTCTGTTTCTGGAATGTCTTGCTTGAGTAACCTTAGTGAATGCTCTGAATACGTACCAGAAAGAGTAGATAAGGGTAATACAGTAGATGTAATAAACTTTGATTTTTTAAAGCCATTCGATAAGTTACCACATAGCAGACTGGACCACAGAGGAAGTGGTGTTAGGAGAAAAGCAGCAGAATGGATAGCAATATGGCTGCAAGAACAGAAAGTAGGTTGTAGTGGATAAAGCTATTTACTCAGATCGTTGCATGGTGAGAAGTGATCACAGAAACCACACAGTGCAGATAGAGGCCATTTCGGCCCATCGAGCCTGCACCGACACATATCCCACCCTATCCCCGTAACCCCACGTATTTAATCCCCCTAACACTAAGGGTCAATTTATCATAGCCAATCAACCTAACCCGCACATCTTTGGAATGTGGGAGGAAACCGGAGCACCCGGAGTAAACCCACGCAAACACGGGGAGAATGTGCAAACTCCACACAGACAGTCGCCCGAGGCCGGATTCGACCCCGGGTCCCTGGCGCTGTGAGGCAACAGTGCTAACCACTATGCCACCGTGCTGCCCACTGTTGCGATCACTGTTGTTCAACATTTAGTTAAACGATACTGATTCGGGAAGCAGAAGCACAAATTCAAAATTTGCAGCTGAATCCAAATTGGGAATGCAGTTAATACAGAGGAAGAATGCAACACAAACCTGAGGACCTTAATCAACTTGCAAAAGAGCATTTAAATGGATAATTAATTTCAGTATAGCTAAGTGAGAGGTACTGCATTTTCGTTGGAAGAATAAGGTTCACAAATACTCCTTGGAAAATCAGAGTGGGAATGGGGTAGAGGGGTACTGATTAGCCAATCATTTAAAGTAGCAATGCATGTTAACAAGGCCATACACATGCAGTAAAGCACTGGTGTTCATTTCTAGGAGAAGGGAATCGTAAAGCAAAGAGGTTAGCTTAAACTTCTAAAAAACCTTAGTTATACCGCACTGAGCGTACTGTGTGCCGTTCTGATCGCCATATTAAATAAAGAATATTAAGGCTCAGGAGAAAGTGTAATTTTTTTTACAAGGATTATATCAGAACTGAGACATTATGACCATCAGGGATGATTGAACATGCTGGGGCTCCTTTCTTTACAAAGGAGAAGGCTGAGGGGTGGCCTAATAGAGGCCTTTAAATATTGAAGGGTTAACATAGGGTAGATGTTTATAATTGTGACGTGAGGGCAAAATTGGAGATTATCGATAAAAGATAGTCACTAATAAATCCAGTACGGAATTGAGGAGAAATGTCTTTACTCAGAGAGCGCTTAGAATGTGGAACTCGCTGCAACTTGGAGAATTTGAGGCGAACAGCAGAGATGCATTTAAGGGGAAACCAGAGAATTACACAATGTAGAAAGCAGTAGAAGGTTATGCTGATAGTGTGAGATGGATAGGGGTGGGAGGAGGCTCCTGTGGAGCATAAACAATGGCATAACGTAGTAGGGCCGAATGGCCTGTTTTGTGCTTTAAATTCTAAGGAGTTCTCCGTAACTTGAGTACAAATTAATCACATTCATCAGTTCAATTAATCATTGTGGATATTGAAGTGTTTTATTTATTGAAGCATTGCTATATATATAACATTATTATGAATTTATTAATGCTATTACTTACTGACTTCTGGACTGATCTGTGTATTATGAAAACGTGATATGCATTGTTTTCAGTTATACGTGTCCCTCCTCGCAGGGACTCACCGCACTGTGCTAATGCCAGAGATCGTTGCAGGTTTCAGTGCAGTTTAAACAGAGTGCGGCGAGTTGAGAATTAGTTCTTAATTTAATCCAAGGAAACAGTCCAAGAGCAGGAACAGTCAAACAATAACAATTGCGAAACTGCTTAAGTTACGTCAGAACCAGGAAAGGAGCTGATCGGTAAGTAGGACCTGGTGAGGATTTCTACAGTCCAGACGTTTAAGTAAAAATAAGGCATCCAGTTTAAAGAAAGTAGTGTTTAAAGGGAAGTAAAGTGCCTAGTGTATTTAATATACTTTAATTTAAAGGAAGAATAGGTAGTAAATTAAGGGTAAGACATGGCAGGGCAGCTTAGCTGCGTGGAGTGCTCCTTCTGTGCTATGTGGGAAGTCAGAGACACTTTCCATGTCCAGGGAGCACACTTGCACAGAAAGTGTCTCCAGCTTCAACTACTCGAAATCTGCGTTTCGGAACTGGAGCTGCGGCTGGAGTCATTGTGGAGCATCCGTGAAGCTGAGATTTTCGTGGATAGCACGTTTAACAAGGTGGTCACACCACAGGTAAAGAGTGCATAGGGAGACAGGCAATGGGTGACCGCCAGACAGAGTAAAAGAGCTAGGAAGTTAGTGCAGGCATCTCCTGGGTCCATCTCCTTCTCCAACAGATTTTCCGTTTTGGATACTGCTGGGGGAGATGGTTTCTCAGGGGAATGCAGCAAGAGCCAAGTCAGTGGCACTACGAGTGGCTCAGCTGCACAGGAGTGGAGGAAAAAGTGTGGAAGTGCAAAAGTGATAGGGGATTCTATCGGATGGGAAACAGATAGAAGTTTCTGTGGCCGCAGGCGAGACTCCAGGATGGTATGTTGCCTCCCTTGTGCCAGGGTCAAGGATGTCACTGGACAGCTGAAGGGCATTCTGAAGGGGGAGTGCGAACAGGTAGATGTCGTGGTTCACATTGGTACCTACGACATGGGTAGGAAGAGGGATGAGGTCCTGCGGCAAGAGTTCAGGGAGCTAGATAGCAGATTAAAAAGCAGAACCTCAAAGATTGTAATCTCTGGATCACTCCCTGTTGCCACGTGCTAGGCTAGTGAGAATAGGAATAGAAGGACAGAGCAGATGAATCCGTGGCTAAAGAGTTTGAGCAGGATGGAGGGCTTTAATCTCCCAGATCACTGGATCTGCTTCTGGGGAACGTGGTAACTGTACAAGTCGGACGGTTTGTACCTGAACTGGAACGGGACCAGCATCATTGTGGTAGGTCTGCTACTACTGTTGGTGGGCATTTAAACTAACTTGGTAGGGGTATGGGATACGGAGTGGAGCTATAGTAGGGAGTGATGCACAGCCAAATATAGAGGAAAGAACAAGTCAGCCTGGAAGGCAAAGCAGATATGTAACGACACAAGGGTGTATGGCAAGGCTGGATGGCATTAATTTTAATGCAAGAAATCTTGCGAGTAAGGCAGATGAATTGATGGTGTTGATGAACACATGGGAGTATGATATTGTTGCTGTTACAGAGACATGGTTGATGGAGGGGCAGGACTGGCAGCTCAAAATTCCGGGGTATAGAATATTCAGGCGAGACAGAGGGGGTGTAAAGGAGAAGGGGCTGACGCCATATTAATCAAAGAGACAATTACTGCTGTAAGGAGGGATGATATCTTAGCAGGTTCCTCTAATGAGGCCATATGGTTAGAATATAAAAACAAAAAGGGGGCAAGCACTTTGCTGGGAGTGTACTATTGACCCCAAAACAGTCAGTGGGAGATAGAGGAACAGATGTGTAGGCAAACCTCAGGGAAGTGTGGAAATAATACCGTAATAATAGTAGGGGATTTCAACTCCCCAATATTAACTGTGATAGTCAGAGTTTGAAAGGCTTAGAGGGTGCAGAATTCATAAAGTGCATACAGGAGAGCTTTTTGAGCCAGCATGTAGAAAGTCATATAAGAGAGAGGACGATACTGTACCTAATTCTAGGGAATGTCGCCGGGCAAGTGGTAGAAGTGTCAGTAGGAAAGCATTTTGGTGACAGTGACCATAATTCAGTGAGGTTTAAGTTGTAATGGAAAAGGAAAATGATGGACCAGAAATAACTGTTCTAAATTAGGGGAAGGCTGATTTTAATCTGATAAGGCAGGATCTGGCCAAAGTGGACTTGGATAAGCTCCTTGTAAGAAAATCCAAATCAGAGGAGTGGGAGTCTTAGAGAAAGGGAATTGAGAGAGTACAACACCAACATGTTCCCGTAAAGATCAAGGTGGGACCAATAACCCAGGGAGCCCTGGATGTCAAGGTATATACACGAATGGATTAGGAAAAAAAGGGAGGCTGTTGGCAGAGACAAAGGAGTAAAAACAGTGGAAGGCCTAGAGGAGAATCTAAAGTGCAGGGGGTTATTATAAAGAAATTAGGAGAGCGAAGAGTGGGCATGAAATAACACTGGCAGGTAATATAAAGGAAATCCCATGGTGTTTTATAAGTATATTAAGTGCAAGAGGATAACCAGGGAAAGAGTATGGCCATTAGGGAGCAAAGTGGCAATCTGTGTGTAGAGCAGGAAAATGCAGATGAGGTTTTAAATGAATATTTTGCATCTGCGTTCTCTATGGAGGACGATATAGGCATAGAAATCAGGTAGGGGATGATGATTGTGATTGCATTGGAGAGGGTGCAGAGGAGATTCTCCAGGTTGCTCCCTGGGCTGGAGCGCTTCAGCTATCATGAGAGACTGGACAGGCTGGGGTTGTTTTCCTTGGAGGAGAGAAGGCTGAGGGGCAACCTGATTGAGGTGTACAAAATTATGAGCGGCATAGATAGGGTAGATAGAAAGGAATTTTTCCCCGTAGTAGAGGGGTCAATAACCAGGGTGCATAGGTTCAAGGTAATGGGCAGGAGGTTTAGGGGGGATTTCAGGAAAAACTTTTTCACCCAAAGGGTGGTTGGATTCTGGAACTCACTGCCTGAAAGATAGTAGAGGAAGGAACCGTCACAACATTCAATGATCATTTTGATGACCACTTGAAACGCCATAGCGTAAAAGGCTACGGACCATGTGCTGGAAAATGGGATTAGAATAGACAGGGCTTGATGGCCGGCGCGGACACGATGGGCCGAATGGCCTCTTTCTGTGCTGTATAACTCTATGCCTCCATGATTCAAATTTATCTTTGTAGAGACACTGAATCAGGAATAAAAACTGGTTCGTCAAACCTCAATCAGTTACAGAACTGGAACAATCAAAAACCACAACCCAATATTCATCCCATCTAAGGGTAACATAATGAAATTCAGCACACATGACCCACAGATTATCAGGACGGTGTTGGAGGAAGGTGATTAATCAGCAGCAAAACATTAAAATGTTTACAATAAATATACATAGTGTAAGAATACGTCATTATAGAGAGGATTTAAATGCTGTAACATCTCAGTAATTAGTAAACATCTGTTTCTGTTCGTGCTGTTCAATAGGAAACAAAGCATTAACAATACATTTCAACTTATATATGGACATAAGAACATATACATAGGAGCAGGAGTAAGCCATACGGCCCCTCGAACCAGCTCCAACATTCAATAAGATCATGGCTGATCAATGACCTCAACAGCACTTTCCTGCCCGATTTCCATATCACTTTATACCCCAAGAATCCAAAAATCGATCTATCTCAGTCTTGAATATACTCAAAGGCTCAGCATTCACAGACCTCTGGGGCAGAGAATTCCAAAGTTTCACAACCCTCTGAGTGAAGAATATCCTACTCATCTCAGTCTCAAGTGGCCGTCCCCTTATCCAGAGACTATGCCCACCAGTTCTAAACACTTATAGCGCCTCATCTGCTTATAACCAAAGTTCTTCAACAAACAGCAAAAATCTTCCCCTTTGCCATTGATTACATTGAGTAAACACGAATGCAGCTCCATGAAGGGCAGAGATCAGTTATCGAAATCAATAATTTCCACTCCGGTTAGTGACCCACACTCTGTACAGTACTACAGTGACAGATACTCCCAGTAATACATGGCCACTGAGGTCAGGTGTTCCACTCCAGATAGTGACACACACTCAGTACAGTTCTACAGTGACAGATACTCCCAGTAATACATGGCCACTGAGGTCAGGTGTTCCACTCCAGTTAGAGACACACACTCAGTACATTTCTAAAGTGACAGTCCCTTCCACTAATACCTTATCTCAGACAGTTGCTTACACTGAGGTCTGATTCAACATTACACAGTATTACACGGAAGGCAATAACTTCATAACACAGCGGGCCCGTGAGTTACAAACAGAATTTTACTTTCAGTTGAGGCATTGGAATAAAACCTCAGAGATAATTCAGGACATTTGACTAAACGAAATGTTATCACTGATCGTGTGTCTGTATAACGGTGCCCATTAGATGAGGATGTAACATTATCAGTCAAAGAGCAACACCAGAGACAACTCACACACAGATTTACACAGCATCAATGGTTATAATCACTTACCAGGAACACCAATGACGGCAATGATCATGTAATATATTTTCTCCACACTGCCATATGAGTTATACATTTTCTGTGTGAAGCGATGTGACCCTTCGTGCTGCAGACAATCTCACTGAATTAAAATCTGAGGCGGGATATTCCCAATACCTTTCATTTAAACCCGGTGGCATCTCCACGAGGATGTTAAGGTTACAACATCGCTGAAAATACAATTAAAAAAAAACATTTGAACAAACAGATGACGACAGTGGTGCTAATTCCCTGTTGTGATGGAATATATTTAGTGCTGAGATTGAAATTGAAACCCCAAAGACCGGACAATTCTTATCACATGAATTAACTAATGAAAATTGTCAGCTGTATTCTGCCAGCAATGCGGTTGTTGTTGGAAACACTGCAAGGCCCATCGCTAAACCTTATATTGTTTCGGCGATGTCCTTCACTCAGTAATAAAATTCCAAATTTTAGAGTGTCCTCTCAGGGCTCTTCTGCTGCAATCTGGGATCGGGCTGCTCGCCTTAACTGTGGCCATGTAGTTAATCAATTAAAGTGCTGAATTTGTGTCGATGTATCTTCAAACTTCTACAGCCCGTCAAACTAATACAGCACCTCAAACGAATACAGAACCTAAGTCAGCACCTCAAACTAATACAGACCCTCAAACTAATACAGATCCACAAACGAATACAGTACCTCAAACGAATATAGCCCCTCAAACTAATACAGCCCATCAAACTAATACAGCCCCTCAAACTAATACAGCCCCTCAAACTAATAGAGCACCTCAAACTAATACAGCCCCACAAACTAATACATCCCCTCAAACTAATTCAGCCCCTCCAACTAATACATTACCTCTAACTAATACAGCCCCTCAAACAAATGAAGCCCCTCAGACTGATACAACCCCTCAAACTAATAGAGCTCCTCAAACTAATACAGCCCCTCAAACTAATAGAGCACCTCAAACTGATACAGCCACTCAAACTAATACAGCATTTCAGATTTATACAGTACCTCAAACTAATACAGCCCCTCAAACTAATAAAAGCCCTAAAACTAACACAGCCACTCAAACTAATACAATCCCTCAAACTAATACAGACCCTCAATCAAATACAGACCATTAAACTAATATAGGCCCTCATACTAATATAATCCCTCAAACAAATGCAGCCCCTCAAACTAATACAGCCCCTCAATCTAATACAGCCCCTAAATCTAATACAGCCACTCAAACTGGTCCAGCCACTCAAAGCAATACAGACCCACAAGCCAATACAGTCCCTCAAACTAATACAGCCCCTCACACTAATACACCCCCTGAAACTAATGCAGCCCCTCAAACTAATGCAGCCCATCAAACTAATACCTGATCCTCAAACTAATACAGAACATCAAACTATTAGAGTACCTCAAACAGATACAGCACCTGAAACTAATATAGCCCCTGAAACTAATACAGCCCCTCAAACTAATACAGTCCCTCAAACTAATACACCCCTCAAACTAATACAGCCTCTCAAACTAATACAGACCCTCAAACTAATAGAGTCCCTCAAATTATTGCAGCCCCTCAAACTAATACAGCACCTGAAACTAATACAGCCGCTCAAACTAACACAGCCCCTCAAGCTAATACAGTACCTCAAACTAATACACACCTCAAACTAATACAGCCTCTCAAACTAATACAGACCCTCAAACTAATACAGCCCCTCAAACTAATACAGTACCTCAAACTAATACACCCCTCAAACTAATACAGCACATCAAACTATTACACCCCTCCAACTAATAAAGCCTCTCAAACTAATACAGTACCTCAACTAATGCAGACCCGCAAAATAATACAGCCAAAATGTAATATAGTCCCTCAAAATAATACAGCACCTCAAACTAATACAGTACCTCAAACTAATACAGCCCCTCAAACTAATACTGCGCCTCAAACTAATAAAGCTCCTCAAAATAATACATGCCCTCAAACTAATGCAGCCCCTCAAACTACTGGAGTACCTCAAAATGATACAGTACCTCAAACTAATACAGCCCCTGAAACTAATACAGCACCCTCAAACTAATACAGCCCCTCAAACTAGTAGCTCAACCCGCACACCACCCCTCTGGTCCAAAGTCCTGTAATCTCGTGTTCCCACCAACTCACGGTGCACGGGATCTCACTTTGCAAACACTATGAGGTCATTGCCAGGCTAAGAAGAACTGATTGTACAGATTATTTGAACAGTTTAACAATACGAATTCTAAATCATTTTTAAAAGTTTTGAGTTTATTTATTTTAATTTAGTGATGGTCTATTAAATAGAGGCATGAAAGGGCACCTCATTAATGTAGAATGCACATCTTGTGCCTCGTGGAAACTCCAGTACACTTCCCGTGTCCGGGACAACCCCTTGTGCAGGAGGTGTCGTCAGTTGCAGGAGCTTGAACACCGGGTTTTGGAGCTTCAGCAGCAGCTGGCGTCACTGCGCTGCATCCGAGAGGTTGAGAGCTATGTGGATAGTACGTTTCAGGAGGTGGTCACCCTACAGCTTAAGGGTGTGCAGGCAGAGAGGGAATGGGTGAACGCCAGACAGACAAGGAGGATCAAGCAGGTAGTGCAGGAGTCCCCTGAGTGCATGTCATAACATAGAAACATAGAAGATAGGAGCAGGTGTAGGCCATTCGACCCCTCGTGCCTACATCGCCATTCAATGTGATCATGGCTGATCATCCAAATTCAGTACCCGGTCCCTGCTTTCTCCCCATACCCATTGATCCCTTTAGCCTTAAGTAATATATCCAACTCCTTCTTGAATGTATTTAATGAATTGGCCTCTACTGCCTTCTGTGGGAGAGAATTCCACAGGTTCACCACTCTCTGGGTGAAGAAATTCCTCCTCAATTCTGTCCTAAATGTCCTACACCATATCCGTAGACTGTGAGCCCTGGCTCTGGACTCCCTGACCATCGGGAACATCCTTCCTGCATCTAGTCTGTCCAGTTCTGTCAGAATGTTATAAGTTTCAATGAGATCCCCTCTCGTTCTTCGAAACTCCAGCGAGTACAAGCCCAATCGACCCAATCGCTCCTCATACGTCATCCCTGCCATTCCAGGTATCAGCCTGGTGAATCTTCGCTGAACTCCTTCCATGGCAAGCACATCCTTCCTCAGATAAGGCGCCAAAACAGCACACAATACTCAAGATGTGGTCTCTCCAAGGCCCTATACAACTGGCAAGACATCCTTGTTCCTGTACTCAAACTGTCTCCCTATGAAGGCCAACATACAATTTGCCTTCTTAACCGCCTGCTTCACCTGAATGCTTACCTTCAGTGACTAGTGCACAAGGATACCCAGGTCTCGCTCTCTAACCGTCATATAACTAGGGCTGTGGAGATGGCTTTAAACTAACTAGTCGGTGGGTGGGGGAGGTTCCTAGAGCGCAAATAATAAAAATGACAACAGAGAAGGTCATACACTTAGGTAGCACTGGGGAAATTAAAACCAGAGCGTGTCAGGGAGGGGCAGAAGGTATGGAGTAAAAGGTAAAGTAATAAAAAAGGACAAAAGCAGGAACTAAGTGTCACAAAACATATTTGAAAGTTCTCTATCTGAATGCACGTAGCATTCGTAACAAAATAGATGAGTTGATGGCACAAATAACTACATATGGGTATGATCTTGTGGCCATTACAGAAACATGGCTGCAGTGTGACAATGCCTGGGAATTAAACATACCAAGTTATTTAACGATCAGGAAGGACAGGCAGGAAGGAAGGGGAGGTGGGGTGGCTATGTTAATAACGGAAGGAATCACTGTAATACAGAGAAATGACATTGGGTCAAAGGAGCAGGATAGTGAAACAGTTTGGGTAGAGATAAGGAATAATAAGGGTTAAAAAACACTAGTGGGCGTAGTCTATAGGCCTCCGAACAGTTGCAACTCTGTTGGACGGTGTATCAATTAGGAGATAGTTGAGGCTTGTAATAAAGGAACATCTATCATATTAATTGGACAAATCAAATTGGGCAGGGCTGCCTTGAGGATGAGCTCATTGAGTGTATTAGGGATGGGTTTCTTGAGCAGTATGTAACTGAACCGACCAGGGGGCAAGCAACTTTAGATCTGGTCCTGTGTAACGAGACGGGATTAATAAAAAATGTCCAATAAAGGATCCCCTTGGAATGAGTGACCATAACATGGTTGAATTCCATATTCAATCAGAGGGTGAGAAGGTTGGATCTCAAACAAGCGTGCTAAGCTTGAATAAAGGAGTGTATGAAGGTATGAGAGTGGAATGGAGTAGAGTGGATTGGGAAAATAGATTAAAGTGTAAGATGATACATGATCAGTGGCGTACCTTTAAGGAGTTATTTTACAACTTCCAAAGAAAATATATTCCACTGAGAAGAAAAGGGTGTAAAAGAAAAGACAGCCATCCGTGGCTAAGTAAAGAAATTAAGGATAGTATTCGACTAAAAACAAGGACATATAAGGTAGCCAAATCTAGTGGGAGGATAGAGGATTGGGAAAACTTTAAAAGACAGCAAAAATTAACAAAAAGATTGATTAAGAAAGGGAAGATAGATTATGAAAGTAAATGAGCAAAAAATATAAAAACAGATAGTAAGATTTTTTATACTTATATAAAAAGAAAAAGGGAGGCTAAAGTATACGTTGGTCCCTTAGATGATGAGACCGGGAAATTAATGGTGGGAAATATGGAG
The DNA here is from genome assembly GCF_052327205.1 of Somniosus microcephalus. Classification (NCBI taxonomy): domain Eukaryota; kingdom Metazoa; phylum Chordata; class Chondrichthyes; order Squaliformes; family Somniosidae; genus Somniosus; species Somniosus microcephalus. The sequence continues at coordinate 21,971,023 of NW_028225186.1, read as the reverse complement.
ATGGCAAAAACACTGAATGAATATTTTGTATCAGTCTTTACAGTAGAGGACACTAAGAACATCCCAACACTGGACAAACAGGGGGCTATAGGGGGGGAGGAGCTAAACACGATCAAAATCACTAAGGAAGTGGTACTCGGTAAAATAATGGGACTCAAGGCAGATAAATGACCTGGACCTGATGGCTTACATCCTAGGGTCTTGAGGGAAGTGGCGGTAGGGATTGTGGATACATTGGTAATAATTTTCCAAAACTCCCTGGACTCAGCAAAGGTCCCGGCAGACTGGAAAACTGCTAATGTAACACCCTTATTTAAAAAGGGTAGCAGACAGAAGGCTGGAAACTATAGACCGGTTAGCCTAACATCTGTGGTAGGTAAAATTTTGGAGTCCATTATTAAGGAGACAGTAACAGGACATTTGGATAAATATAATTTAATAGGACAAAGTCAGCATGGTTTTATGAAGGGGAAGTCATGTTTGACAAATTTGCTGGAGTTCTTTGAGGAAGTAACATATAGCGTGGATAAAGGGGAACCAGTGGACGTCGTGTATTTAGACTTCCTAAAGGCATTTGACAAGGTGCCACACAAAAGATTATTGCTTAAGATAAAAAATCACGGGATTGGGGGTAATATTCTGGCATGGATAGAGGATTGGCTATCTAACAGAAGGCAGAGAGTTGGGATAAATGGTTCATTCTCAGACTGGCAATCAGTAACTAGTGGTGTTCCGCAGGGGTCAGTGCTGGGTCCCCAACTCTTTACAATCTATATTAACTATTTGGAGGAGGGGAACGAGTGTAACATATCAAAGTTTGCAGATGGTACTAAGATGGGAGGGAAATTAGTGAGTGAGGACGGCAAAAAAACCTGCAAGGGGACATAGACAGGCTAAGTAAGTGGGCAGAGATTTGGCAGATGGAATACTGGCAGTTAAAATCGTAGAGCAAGTTATTATCTTAATGGCAAGAAACTGGAAAGTACTGAAGTACAAAGGGATCTGGGGGTCCTGGTGCACGAATCTCAAAAGGTTAGTATGCAGGTGCAGCAAGTGGTTAAGAAGGCCAATGGAATGTTGGCTTTCATTGCTAGGGGGATAGAATATAAAAATAGGGAGTTATTGCTTCAGTTGTACAAGGTATTGGTGAGACAGCAACTGGAATACTGCGGACAATTTTGGTGTCCATACTTAAGAAAAGACATACTTGCTCTCGAGTCATCACAAATAAGGTTCACTCGGTTAATCCCGGGGATGACGGGATGGACATATGAGGAGAGGTTGTGTAGATTGGGACTCTACTCATTGGAGTTCAGAAGAATGAGAGGCGATCTTATTGAAACATATAAGATTTGAAGGGGTTGGATTGGATGGATGCGGGGAGGATGTTCCCGATGATGGGTGAAACTAGAACTAGGGGGCATAGACTTAGAATAAGGGGCTGCTCTTTCAAAACTCAGATGAGGAGAAACTACTTCACTCAGAGGGTGGTAGGTCCATGGAATATGCTGCCCCAAAAAGCCGTAGAAGCTACATCATTACATAAATTTAAAACAGAAATAGACAGTTTCCTAGAAGTAAAGGGAATTAAGGGTTACGGGGAGTGGGCAGGAATTTGGACATGGGTCTAGGTTCGGATCGGTCATGGCCCTGTGGGTAGTGGAGCGGGCCCAGGGGCCGTGTAGCCTGATCTTGCTCCTATTTCATGTGTCGAATTCTGTTAGATTCAGGAGATGGTTCTGTGATAATATATTGGCGGTTAGGATCAGATCAGCCACGATCTTATTGAATGGCGGAGCGGGTTCGAGGGGCCGATTTGCCTACTCCTGCTCCTATTTCTTATGTTCTTATGAATAGCGGAGCAGGTTCGAGGGCCGCATGGCCAAATCCTGCTCCTATTTCTTATGTTCTCATGTACCGATCTTGGATGGCGGGGTTGAGAACTGTGGCCAGTCTGGCTTAGTTCATTAAATAAGCATCGCAGTAGGAAGTAGCATAAACTGGAAGATGGCTGCGTGGACGACGTGTATTTTCTTCCATGGGATGCAAAATATATATTTTCGATGGTTAAAATTGCTTTCACGGTTTCAAGAGTATTAAACGATATAGTATTTCTCCTGAGGCCTAGGCGTATCGTGATGCCATGATGTAATAATGGGGTGAAGTGCTTGTTTTACTTTCTGCTTGAATCGTTGTTTGATTGTAGCTTTGAATGTGTCTCAGCAGAGGAACCGAAAGGCAACAGTTAAAATGAAGTGAAAACAGGTCATTTGGTATGACTTCCTTATTTCCGTAGTCGAAACGATTCGAACCTCCACCGTGGAATCGCAAATGGATTTCTAAGTCCTTAACCACTCGGCCTCGACTACCGCGATGGGCAATTGGATCCCCGCAGCTTCTGATTTGCTGCAAAATTGTGTCTCTGCTGTGAACGATCTGGCATATAATCACGTGGGTTCCTGTGGAATAATTCCGATTGCAAAGCTTGTCTGTCTCTGTGGTGTCAATGGGCCAACGGGTTCGGCTGTTAACTGAAACATTGCTGTTTCGAGCCCACCCAAAGACATTAGCAGATCTTAATTTCTGCAAACATATCTATTGTATAAAACTGGAGTCTTTGGTTCCGTGAAAGGAACAGTGATGAGTATACTGCTTCTGCCCTCCTGCCTCCAATGGGAACACTCGCTTCATCGATCAGTTTTGTGCCAGGCAGTCTGGATATTTTACTTGCCTTATACAAATATTCCTAGTGCAGCTTTCTCGCCATGAAAATCCACCAGGACAATCGGCCACAGTAGATAATTCATTCTGAAAACCCTTTTCTAAACTTTTCTCCGTTTTACACTTCATTGGATAAGAACGGAAAGCTTGAAGCAATAACAAGATAGGGGGATGCAGCCTGCAAGAAAATACATGGAAGATTGATAATAACCGTGACTGTTCTGGCACTGTGAGCTGCAGTTAAATGTGGGCATGTACACATTTAAATTGTCTCGTTCCAAATGTAATTTCCTGCTGACTTTGAAAGAGCAGGCATTTTACAAAAGGCAAGGAAGTACATTGTGTACCTGTTGAGGCAGCAGCAGTGTTGAAATTTCAAAGGTTGATCAGGCGCTGGCATTGTTTTGTGCGGGTGCATTGATTGGAGGCATTTCAAACAGCCCCAAAATGCACTATTGTATGACTGGGAATTCGAACCCGTGCCACGGTGGTGAAAGCACCATATCCTAACCACTAGACCACCTGCAAAGCTGCGCAAAACTGCCTGCCAGCAAGCAGAGGAAGGCAGAATTTCCTCCTTGCTGCTTTGAAATTCAGATCACTTTCACGCCCGGCAAACTTTCGGTACAAGATGACATCTTTTAGACGAGAACACAAAGGACATCTTCACTAAGCCACAGCACCAAGTGCGGGAAGGCGTCCATTTGGCATATATTTCCTTCAATGCTTTTCTCAGAGACAGAGGCACACAGTCAGAGTGAAGCCGTCGGGGAATTGAATACTGAACATTATAATATCCAGGACATTGTAGAGGAAATGGTGATGCAGTGCTTGAGACAAAGCATCAAACACACACAAAATACCCGTATGTGTTCTCTTTGTGTGGGTATGTCTCAGATATCCATCTCAGTGTCATGGATTCATGGAGGCTGGCAGCACAGTGGGAGGCCATTCGGCCAATCGTGACTGTGCTGTCTCTTTGAAAGTGCAGTCGTGCTTTCTCCCGCTGTTATCTCATTTTCTCCTCCCCTCCTCAGTGCCTCACACAAAAGGCAAACAGAAGGAGAACACTCTACAAACGAGGAACTGGTGCAGGGAGTTGTTATACATTTCTTCATATGCCAGTACATATTTTAAAATTATTTTAGTTCATTTTGATCTATACAACATTTCCCAGTGTCATTTTAAGGAGCTGCCCAAAGGTTTAAAATGGGGGAAGTTAAAGTTCCTCCCCGTCTGGGATCTGAACCCCAGTCTCATCCGTGACAGGCAGGGATACTCAGCACTAAACTAACGAGGAACAGAACGATGCTGAATCTGTCAGAGCTACAATCCTTCTGTGAACAGAGGGCCAAAGAGGCAGAAAGGACTGAAATAAGAAAAAGAACAGAAGAAATAGGAGCAGGATTGGGCAATTCGTCCCCTCGAGCTTGCACTGCCATTCAAAAAGTTCATGGCTGATCAGATCTTCAACTCAACGCCACTTTCCTGCCTGCTCCCCATAACCCTTGACACCACTGTAGTTCAAATATATGTCTATCTCCACGTTGAATATATTCAATAACTCCGCCTCCACAGCCCTCTGGGATAGAGGATTCCAAAGATTCACCACATTCTGAGAGAAGAAATTCCTGCTCATCTCTGTTTTAAATGGGCGACCGGATATCCTGAAGTTTTGCCCCCTAGTTTTAGATTCCCCCAGGAGGAGAAACTACCTCCCTGCATCTATTCTGTCAAGCACCCTCCGAATCCTATACAGAGAGAGACAGGGACAAAGAGGGAGACAAAGATAGACATACAGAGCGAGACACATGTTTGGCGCCTTGCAGAATGGTCCGAGGGATAAGGAACTTCAGTTATGTTGAGAGTTTGGGATTGTTTTCCTCAGACGGTTAAGAGGAAATTTAATAAGAGGCTTTCAAAATTACAAGGGGATTTGATTGAGGTAATAAGGAGAAACGCTTGGCAGTGGCAGGTATGACGGTAACAAGAGGAGACCAATTGAAGATAACAGAATCAGTATGGGGAGAATTGTATTACGCAGCAAGGGCTCAGGCCTAATGAATATCTTACTGCTTAGAAAGGTTATCACGACCCAACTCTCTCACACTAAATTCTTGCACACGTTGCTAACTTTCAAATGTTGCATTCTTCACACTGGCGTTGAGTTGATTGATAGCCCTGCTGTGATAAGCTAAGTTTGTTAGGGGGGTGCAGCCTGCAAGAAAATGCATGGAAGATTGATAATAAGGCAAACCACTGTTAACCTGTACATGCCTGTGTGGGAAACCACTGTTAACCCTGTACAAGTCCAGGCATGTCTCAGCCCCTGGCTCCACCCCTAAGCCCGTGTATAAAGGTGACTCACCACCCTTCCCCCGGGAGCTCTTAGGATGGATTCACTAGCAGAGGCATGCTCTAGTTCTTAGTCAATAAAAGCCTACTTCATATAAGTCCAACTCGTAGTCTTTGGTATTGTTGATAGCGCATCAATTTTATTGACTAATTTTCAACATGGAGCAAATTTTGAAGCCGGAACGTTTAGACCTGTATCCTCAAGCAAAAGATGCAGCCAATATCTTTGAACACTGGCTGAGCTGTTTCGAAGCCTTCCTGGAGGCCTCCAGCACTACTGTCACTACAGATGACGCGAAACGGCTTGTCTTGAACACACGGGTGAGCCACCGAGTCTACTCGATCATCCTAGACGCCACTACTTACGCGGCCGCCATCGCGACGCTAAAGGAACAATACATGAGGCCTGTTAACGAGGTCTGCGCCAGACACCTCCTGGCTACTCGAAAACAGCGCCCCGGGGAATTGGGCGCTGAATATTTACTGGCACTTAGAGTCCTCGGCCGGGACTGTAATTGCAAAGTGGTGACGGCCAAGGAATGCACAGAAGACCTGATCCGAGACGCCTATGTAGCCGGCATCAGGTCCAACTATACTCAGCAGAGGCTGCTGGAACAGAGGGGGCTCGAACTGCAGAAGACGGTGGCCCTCGCTAACTCGTTAAACGTGGCCCTCCAGAACATGGACGCCTACCCCCCTGACAGGATGGCCACGTGGATGCCATGGGAGCAGCCATCTTGGGACCTGGTAAGACCACAAGCCGCCAGCAGCCCAATTACCGCTGCAATGTCCAGAGGCCAGAAATGCTACTTCTGCGGCCAGGCCAAGCACCCCAGACAGCAATGCCCAGCAAAGGACGTGACCTGCTCCAAATGCAGCAAGAAAGGCCACTAAGCGAGACCCACAATACCAGCAGCGCCGCGTGTGAACCATACAGGCCACATTTTGGACCCCACCAACCACGAGTGAGCTGTGCGGGCCACCATTTTGGACACTACCAGCCGAGGGGGAGCCGCCATCTTGGACACCATCTCAGGACCAGGCCCTCGGCACGGGCGAATACTACAGCGACCGACCGACCTCGACGATGGCCTCCATCACCCTGGACCAAACTAGGCCCCATCAACTAGCCAGGTCCATGATGAACGTAAAGGTAAATGGCCATGTCACAAATTGCCTTTTCGACTGCGGATGCACGGAGAGCTTCATCCACCCCGACACGGTGCGACGCTACTCCCTATCGGTTATGCGCACACGCCACCAGGTCTTTATGGCCTCAAAGTCCCTCATGGCGGATGTCGGCGGCTACTGTATTGCGACTCTGACAGTGAACGGTGTGGAGTACAGAGAGTTTAAATTCCTCGTCCTGCACAGCTCTGCGCTCCCATACTGCTAGGATTAGACTTCCAGTGCCATCTGGAGAGTGACACGATGGCATATGGCAGGCCCCTGCCCCCACTTACAGTCTGCAGCCAGCAGAATTTAAACACGGCGCCATGCAAAGTATGCAGCCTGTCCACCCTGAAGGTCAAACCCTCCCTGTTGTTCGCTAACCTCGCCAAAGACTGCAAGCCAATTGCTACTAAAAGCAGGCGGTACAGTGCCGGGGATAGGAGCTTTATTAAATCAGAAGTTCAAAGACTCCTGAGGGAAGGGATTATCGAGGGCAGCACCAGCCCTTGGCGAGCCCAAGTGGTGGGAGCAAAGACCGGCGAAAAACAGCACCTGGTTATTGATTACAGCCAGATGATCAATCGATACATGCAACTGGACGCATACCCACTTCCCCGCATATCTGAAATGGTCAACCAGATAGCACAATACCGGGCATTCTCGACGATTGCTCTGAAGTCGGCATACCACCAGCTCCCCATCAGGCCTGAGGAGAGCCAGTACACGGCCTTCGAGGCTGACGGTCGCCTCTACCGCTCCCTCTGAGTCCCCTTCAGCGTCACCAACGGGGTCTCGGTCTTCCAAAGGGAGATGGACCGGATGGTTGACCAGAACGCGCTGCAAGCCACCTTCCTCTATCTAGACAACGTCACCCTCTGTGGCCATGACCGGCAGGACCACGACACCAACCTAGAAAAATTCCTCCATATGGCCCAATGGCTGAATCTGACATACAACAGAGAAAAATGTATGTTCCGCACCGCGCGCCTCGCTATTCTTGGCTGTGTGGTGGAAAACGGAGTCATCGGCCCCGACCCCGAACGACTGCGCCCCCTCCTGGAACTATCCCCCCCCCAACTGCCTAAAAGCCCTGAAGAGATGCCTCGGGTTCTTCTCTTACTACGCCCAGTGGGTGCCCAACTATGCGGACAAAGCCCAGCCCCTCATCAAGTCAACCTCCTTCCCCCTGATGGCAGAGGCCCGTGCGGCCTTCACCCTCATAAAAAAGGACATTGCGAAGGCCACAATGCACGCAGTGGATGAGTCCATCCCTTTCCAAGTGGAGAGCGATACATCCGACTTCGCCCTAGCCGCAACCCTTAACCAGGCGGGGAGACCAATGGCCTTCTTTTCACGGAACCTCCTGGGCCCCAAAATTCGACACTCCTCAGTCGCGAAGGAGGCCCAGGCAATAGTGGAGGCAGTATGGCACTGGAGGCATTACCTGGCCGGCAAACGTTTCACCCTGCTCACTGACAAACGGTCAGTAGCATTTATGTTTAACAACAGACAAAGGGGGAAAATCAAAAATAATAAGATATTGCGGTGGAGGATCGAGTTATCCACCTATAACTATGATATCTTATACCGGCCCGGGAAACTTAATGAGCCCCCAGACGCCCTATCCCGTGGGACATGTGCCAACGCACAAGTCGATAGGCTACGGACCCTCCACAATGATCTCTGCCACCCGGGGGTCACCAGGTTCTTCCACTTTATTAAAGCTCGCAACCTGCCTTACTCCATCGAGGAGGTCAGGACCATGACCAGGAACTGCCAGGTCTGCGCCAAATGCAAACCGCATTTATATAGGCCAGACAGGGCACACCTGATTAAAGCCACCCGCCCCTTCGAACGTCTCAGTGTCGATTTCAAGGGGCCCCTTCCCTCCTCTGACCGCAACACGTACTTCCTCAATATTGTGGAGTTTGCACATTCTCCCCGTGTTTGCGTGGGTTTTCTCCGGGTGCTCCGGTTTCCTCCCACAGTCCAAAGATGTGCGGGTTAGGTTGATTGGCTATGATAAATTGACCCTTAGTGTTAGGGGGATTAAATACGTGGGGTTACAGGGATAGGGTGGGATATGTGTTGGTGTAGGGGTTACGGGGATCGGGTGGGATATGTGTCGGTGCAGGCTCGATGGGCCGACATGGCCTCTATCTGCACTGTGGGGTTTCTGTGATTCTGTGATCTGTGATTATTGACGAGTACTCCCGTTTCCTCTTCGCCATCCCCTGCCCGGACATGACCAGCGCCACAGTCATCAGGTGCCTCCACGACCTGTTCGCCATATTTGGCTTCCCCAATTACATCCACAGTGACAGGGGCTCGTCGTTCATGAGCGACGAGCTGCGCCAGTACCTGCTCGAGAAGGGCATAGCCACGAGCAGGACTACCAGCTACAACCCCCGGGGTAACAGACAGGTAGAGAGGGAGACCGCAACGGTGTGGAAGACCGCCATGCTCGCCCTAAAATCCAAGGGCCTCCCAATCTCCCGCTGGCAAGATGTCCTCCCCGATGCGCTCCACTCCATATGATCACTGCTCTGTACTGCCACAAACGCCACCCCTCACGAGAAGATGTTCGTCTTCCGCAGGAAATCCACCTCGGGGACATCACTACCGCCATGGCTGACGTCTCCTGGACCCGTCCTGCTCAGGAAACACGTGAGGAGCCATAAGACGGAACCCCTGGTCGAAAAGGTTCACCTCCTCCACGCCAACCCACAGTACGCCTACGTGGCGTATCCTGATGGGCTGGAGGACACAGTCTCAATTCGAGATCTCGCACCCTCAGGTACCACCCGAAACACCATCGATCACCATCCTCTACCTCCACCCACCACCACTACACACAATGCACCACCGGGGTGTCTACCACGAACTGACGACATGCCGGTGCCATCCCTACCCCAAGAGGACGACACGCCAGTGCTCCGTCCCACGCGAGAAGTGGCCGCGGGCAAATAACCGCCACAACCGGCACCACGAAAATCATTACGGCAGACAAGACCCCCAGAGAGACTTTCGTATACGAACTTTTGAAACACTTCACCCCGCCGGACTCTTTTTTAAACGAGGGGTGAATGTGGTAAACCACTGTTAACCTGTACATGCCTGTGTGGTAAACCACTGTTAACCCTGTACAAGTCCAGGCATGCCTCAGCCCCGGGCTTCACCCCTAAGCCCGGGTATAAAGGTGACTCACCACCCTTCCCCCGGGAGCTCTTAGGATGGATTCACTAGCAGAGGCATGCTCTAGCTCTTAGTCAATAAAAGCCTACTTCATATAAGTCCTTCTCGTAGTCTTTGGTATTGTTGATAGTGCATCACAAGGGGATTTGATTGAGGTAATAAGGAGTAACGCTTGCCAGCGGCAGGTATGACGGTAAGCAGAGGTGACCAATTGAAGATAACAGAATCAGTATGGGGAGAATTGTATTACGCAGCAAGGGCTCAGGCCTAATGAATATCTTACTGCTTAGAAATTTTATCATGGCCCAACTCTCACTCACTAAAGTCTTGCACACGTTGCTAACTTTCAAATGTTACATTCTTCACACTGGCGTTTAGTTGATTGAAAGCCGTGCTGTGATAAGCTAAGTTTGTTAGCGGGGTGCAGCCTACAAGAAAATGCATGGAAGATTGAAAATAACCGTGACTGTTCTGACACTGTGAGCTGCAGTTAAATGTGGGAATGTACACGTTTAAATTGTCTCGTTCCAAATGTAATTTCCTGCTGACTTTGAAACAGCAGGCATTTTACAGAAGGCAAGGAAGTGCATTGTGTACCTGTTGAGGCGGCAGCAGTGTTGAAATTTCAACGGTTGATCAGGAGCAGGCATTGCTTCGCGCGGGTGCATTGAGTGGAGGCATTTCAAACAGCTACAAAACACAGTGTTCTCTGACCGGGAATCGACGCCTGGTCGCGGGGGTGAAAGCGCTGAATCTTAAGCAATAGACCACCAGCTAAGCTGCAGGAAGCTGCTCGACAGCAAACAGAGCAACGCAGACTTTCTTCCTTGCTGCTTTGAAATCGTGCCTTTGCTGTCTCTTTGAAAGAGCAGTCGTGTTTACTCCCGCTGTTATTTTATTTTCTCTGTGCTCTCTCCCTCCTCACACAAAAGGCAAACAGAAGGAGAACACAATACTAACGAGGAAATGGTGCAGGGTGTTGCTATACAGTATATATTTTTAAATTATTTTAGTTCATTTTGTTCTGTTCAACTTTTCCCAGGGACATTTTAAGGAGCTGCCGAAAGGTTTAACGTTGTGGATGTTAAAAATCCTCCCCATCGGGCAATTCAACCCCGGTCTCCCGCGTAACAGGCGGGGCTACTCACCACTATACTAACGGGGAACTGAAAGATGCAGAATCTGTCAGAGCAATAATCGAACTGTGAACAGAGGGACAAAGAGGCAGAAGGGACAGAAATAACAATAAGAACAGAAGAAATAGGAGCAGGAGTGGGCCATTCGGCCCCTCGAGCCTGCCCCGCCATTCAATAAGATCATGGCTGATCAGATCATCCGCTCAACGACCGCTCCCCATAACCATTGTCTCACTCAACATTGGCTAACAAGGGAAATTAATGATAGCATAAGTTCCAAGGAGAGGACATATAAACTGGCCAGAAAATGCAGCAAACCTGACGATTGGGGCAGTTTACCAGACTGATACCTGGGATGGCAGGATTGACGTATGACGAGAGATTGGTTCGATTGGCCTTTTACTCGCTGAAGTTTAGAAGAATGAGAGGGAATCTCATTGAAACTTATAAAATTCTAACAGGACTAGACAGACTAGATGCAGGAAGTATGTTCCAGATGGCCAGGGAGTCCAGAACCAGGGGACACAGTCTAAGGATAAGGGGTAAGAATTCGCTACAATGGAAAGCAGTGGAGGCTAATTTTTTTAATATATTCAAGAAGGAGTTAGATATATTTCTTTAGGCTAAAGGGATCAAGTCCTATGGGGAGAAGGCAGGGGCAGGGTACTGAATTCGGATGATCAGCCATGATCTCATTGAATGGCAGAGCATGCTCGAGGGGCTGAATGGCCTGTTCCTGCTCCTATCTTCTATGTTTCTATGTTTCTATTTTTAGGATTCAGCAAAGGAAGACAAAGGTATTAATTAAGAGGGGGAATATAGTGTATGAGAGTAAGCTACTAGGGAACATAAAATCTGACTATAAAGCTTCTATAGATATGTGAAGAGAAAACGATTGGTAAAGTCAAGCGCAGCTACCTTGCAGTCAGAATCAGGGGAATTTATAATGGGGAGCAAAGACATGGTAGAACAATTAAATACATACTTTGGTTCTGTCTTCACAAAGGAGGACACAAATAAACTTCCAGAGATGTCATGGAACATAGGGTTTAATGGAAGGGTGGAACTGAATGAAATCAGTATATGTAGGGAAATGGTGTTAGGGAAATTGACGGGATTGAGGGCTGATAAAACACCAGGGCCTGATAATCTACATCCTAGGGAACTTAAGGAATTGGCCCTCGAAATAGTCGATGCAATCAATGCTAGTCAGCTTTCAAAATTCAATACATTCTGGAACATGGATTGGAGGGTAGCTAGTTTAACCCCACTATGTAATAAAGGTGGTAGAGAAAAAACAGGGAATTATAGACTGGTAAGCATGACATCGGTAGTGGGGAAAATGCTAGAGCCCATTATAAAAGGTGTAAAAGCACAGCACTTGGAAAACAGTGACAGGATCGGACAAAGTCAAAAGCAAAATATTGCAGATGCTGGAAATCCGAAATAACAACAGGAAATGCTGGAAAAACTCAGCAGGCCAGGCAACATCCGTGGAGAGAAAATAGAGTCAACGTTTCCGGTCTATTTTCAATGTGTAATGTGGATAAATGTGAGGTTATCCACTTTGGTGGCAAAAAAAGGAAGGCAGATTATTAATTGTACGGCAATAGATTGGGATAAGGGGAAATGGAACGAGACGTGGGTGTCCTTGTGCACCAGTCGCTGAAGGTAAGCATGCAGGTGCAGCGGGTGGTTAAGAAGGCAAATGGTATGCTGGCCTTCATAGCGAGAGGATTCGAGTACAGGAGCAAGGATGTGTTGATACAGTTCTACAGGGCCTTGGTGAAACCACACCTTGAGTATTGTGTGCAGTTTTGGTCGCCTTATCTGACGAAGGATGATCTTGCCATGGAGGGAGTGCAGCGAAGATTCACCAGACTAATACCTGGAATGGCAGGAATGACGTATGAAGAGAGATTGGGTCGATTAGGCTTACATTCGCTGGAGTTTAGAAGAATGAGAGGGGATCTCATTGAAACTTATAACATTCTAACAGGACTAGACAGTCTAGATGCAGGAAGGCTGTTCCCGATGGTGGGGGAGTCCTGAATCAGGGGACACCGTCTAAGGATAAGGGGTAAGCTATTTAGGACTGAGATGAGGAGGAATTGCTTCACCCAGAGCGGTGAACCTGTGAAATTCTCTACCACAGAAGACAGTTGAGGCCAATTCATTAAATACATTCAAGAAGGCGTTAGAAATATTTCTTAAGGATAAGGGGATCAAGGGATATGGGGAGAAAGCAGGGATAGGGTACTGAATGTGGATGATCAACCATGACCGCATTGAATGGTGGAGCAGGCTCGAGGGGCCGAATGGACTAATCCTGCTCCTATCTTCTATGTTTCTATGCAGCTCAAATATGTGTCAATCTCCGCCTTGAATATATTCAATGACTCCGCCTCCACAGCTCTCTGGGGTAGAGAATTCCAAATATTCACGTCCCTCTGAGAGAAGAAATTCCTCAGTTTTAAATGGGCGACCCCTTATCCTGAATCTTTGCCCCCTAGTTCTAGATTCACCCAAGAGGGGAAACATGCTCCCTGCATCTAACCTGTCAATCCCCCTCATAAACGTTTTCAGAGACAAAGAGGAGTACAGAGAAAAAGATAGAGAGAGAAACACAGAGCAAGAGCCTGGGTTTCACGTCTCACAGGGTGGTCCGAGGGATGAAGGACTTCAGTTATGTTGAGAGACTGGAGAAGCTGAGATTGCTTTCCTCAGAAGTTAAAGAGGAAACTTAATAGAGTTTTTCATAATTGCGAGGGGCATTAAAAGAGTCAATAAGGAGAAACCGTTTGCAGTGGCAGGAGGGTCGGTAACCAAAGGACATAACCGGCAAAAGGCCCAGAGGGGAGATGAGAAGAAATTTCTTACGCAGCAAGGGCTCAGGCCTAATGAATATCTTAATGCTCAGGATAAGTTGTCACTATCCACGGCCCAGGCACTCTCTCATTCCAGTATTGCACACGTTGCTAAGCTTCAAGCGTTGACATTTTCACACTGGCAATGAATTGATTGATAGCCGTGCTGCGATCAGCTAAGTTTGTTAGGGAGATGGAGTTTACGAAGATGCCTGGAAGACTAATGATATGCTGACTGTTCTGACACTGTGAGCTGCAGTTAAATGTGGGCATGTAAACATTTAAAGTGTTTAGTTCCAAATGTAATTTCCTGCTGACTGCAGGCATTTTACAGAAGTGTATATTGTACCTTAGTACCGAATGATGCGCTGCTGATTGTTGAGGCAGCCGCAGCGATGTGGAAAGTTGAAAGTTTGATCAGGAGCGAGCATTGCTTCGTGCGGGTGCGCAGAAGGCGACCATTCAGCACAGCTAACATGTGAACGTGTCACGTTCGAGAACGAGCGTAAACATTTGGAATCATTAAATCATGATCAATTAACCAGTAAAAAAATGGAAAAATTCTCATTCGTGGTTCAATGTTTAAAGCCTTGTTACATTTGTTGATTCTCTGTGCAGTTTTCTACACACTCAAACTCTGCAGTGTCTCTCACTCCCTGCCCATTCCAGCCCTGACTGTGCAGAAAGTCCCACTCATAGCTGCACATTCCAGCTGCTTGCAGTTGATTTGTGAAAGATTATTAAAAGACCCTGCAGCGTTCACAACAGTAGATCTAGGCAGCGTTTCTGCAAACTACGAGCCATGTTCTCCAGAATTTCAAGGTGTATAATGAAATGAAGCATTAAAATCCCTTTCATTAACCGCAGGTATTCAGCCAATTTTCTGATCGCAAAGCGCTTTAGTCCTTGTCAATATTTATTGTCGATTTCCTGGTGTTTCCCAATTCTGTCTGTCTCTCTGGTTCTGTTTATTCTGGGAGTGGCTAACTGCGGGATGAATTTGTACGAATATCTGTGTTTTTGTCTGCTTGTTATTTAAACAAATGAGGGCATCAGGCACTTCCTACATGAGCACAGTATTTTCCTTCAATTCATTCCTCCCCACGCACCCCCCTCACCGTCCCTGCACCTGCTTAATATCTGTTACATCTCCAGCTTTTTCCAGTCCTGATCAAGGGTCTGAGACTTGAAACATTGGACCAGTAATTCGGGTCCCAATGCTATGGACGGGGTAGACACGCGTGGGCCCGATGGAATTGCCGGTTTTCAGCATGCGCAGCGCATGCGCGGAAAACCGGCATTTCCTTTCCTCTGAACCAAGGGGTTCAGAGGTCGAACGCGTGCGTGCAGGAGTCTGCGCGTGCACGCTGAAATTCATTTTTTTTTATGGTTTGCCCATGCATGAACGCCTCAACTTTTTACGAATGAAAAAAGCAGACGTAAGAACTTAGTTTTCAAAGGTAAGTGGTCTAATAATTAAAGTTAGAATTTTTTTTCCACAGGTTTATTATTTTTAAAGACTTTACAGTAAGGTTACTAAGGTTCCACCCGCGGGAAGCCCCCGACACCAATTTCTGGGCCATTAACTCTGTCTCGCTCTCCACGGATTCTGCCTGGCCTGCTGAGTGTTTCCAGCGTTTTTTGTTTTTATGTATGATGTCCAAAATCCGCAGTATTTTGCTATTATATTCACTATAAGCCCACAGCCTCCCACAGCTATCTGGATTACACTTCCTCCTACCCCGGTTCCTGTATGGACTTTATTCCATTCTCCCAGTTTCTCCATCTGCGCCGCAACTGCTCAGACGATGCCACATTCCATGTCATTGATTCAGACATGTCTTCCTCTTTCCTTAACCTAGGATTCCCCTCTACTGTGGTTGACACGGCTCTTGACCGAGTCCATTCTATTTCCCACACTTCTGCTCTCACCTTTTCCCCTCCCTCGCGGAACCACGATAGGGTTCCCCTGTCCTCATCTTTCAACGCACCAGTCTCCACATTCAAAGGATCATCTTCTACCATTTATGCCACCTCCAGCGTGATCCCAACACCAAGCACACCTTGCCCTCACATCCCCTTTCAGTATTCTGAAGGGACCGCTCCCTCCACAACACCCTGGTCCACTCCTCTATCACCCCAACACTCCTTCCCGTTTGCCCTGCACCTTCCCGTGCAAGTGCAGGATAAGTAACACCAACCCTTTTACTTCCTCCCTTCCCACTGTCCAGGGCCTCAAGCATCCCTTCCAGGTGAAACAGCGAATTACTTGTAATTCTTGCAAATTAGTATACTGTATTCGCTGCTCAAGATGCGGTCTCTGCTACTTTGGGGAGACCAAACGCAGATCGGGATACCACTTTGCGGAACTCCTCCATTACGTCCGTAATGGGGACCTCGAGCTTCCGGTCGCCTGTCACTTTAATTCTCCGCTCCACTCCAACTGAAAGCCCTCTGTCCTCGGCCTCTTACACTGTTCCAATGAAGCTCTATGCAAGCTCGAGGAACAGCACCTCCTCTTTAGATTAGGCACTTTACAGCCTTCTGGACTCAGCACTGAGTTCAACAATTTCAGACTATACCCCCTGACCTTATGTTTGCAGATGGCAGCTGTTGATCATTCTGCCATCCCCATTTCCAACATTTCATCTCTCCTGCCTTCACTCCTAGCACAGACTGTCCTTTTATTTCCTTCCTCCCGTCCCCCACTTTCACTGCCTTTACACCTTCTTAAAACCTATTGCATCCTGAAGTTTTTCCAGCTCTGACGATGGTTCACGATGGTACTGGGGAGAGATAACCTCACCGCATTCTTAGGAAGTTTAGCCACTTTATTCACTTTCTTATTGGAGCTCCGTTTGGAACTAGAGTTTATTTTATTGTTGCATGTTTAATGACAGCATTCAAAAGGGAAAGAGAAACTTGAAGGAACTTCTTCTGTCATAGCTGCAATGAGACGAGAAAGAATTTAAAGATTTTTAAAGAACTTTTCTCGAAAAATAAATGTTAAAAACACTTTTTCCCCCTACGTTTCGAATATGATTTTGGAAGAAACAAGCAAACATCAATGTTCCCCTCATCTAAAGAAGTTTCCAGCGGGTCTTGAAGTCGCAATTATTTTAAGCAGGCTTTGAATTGCTTAAAACTTTATAAATGGAAAATTCTCATTATTTGATTTTCAACAATCGACTGAAGTGAGTAGCTTCATACAAACATGCAACCATGCAGTTGAAGTCGGGGAGAGCAGTTAAGGATTTGGCGGAATTACTTACTACTTTTTATTGATTTTATAAAAATATCATTAAGACGTTTAGGAAGAGAACCAAAAATGGGGAAAAACACAAATAATTTTATTTTACATAATATAAAAATGAAAATGCTGGAAATACTCACCAGGCCAGGCAGCATCTGTGGAGAGAGAGAAAACAGGTTTAACGTTTCAGGTCTGTACCCTTTCTTCAGAACGAGAAAATGATAGAGTTGTAAAAGATTTTACCAGGTGCAGAGGCAACGAAAGGCGGGAGGGGTGGAAGGAATAAAGGGGATGGTCTGTGATATGGTGGTAGGCTGGAGTGATTAAATCCAGTTATCTGCATCTGGTTAAAATCTGTCACATCTCTAACATTTTCCAGTTCCGGCGAAAGTTCACAGAACAGAAACAGTAACTTTGTTTCTCTCTCTCTCCACAGATGCTCCCAGGCCTGCTGCGTATTCCCTGCATTTTCTGTTTATATTTCAGATTCCAGTATCCGCTGTATTTTGCTATCTAACGATTTTATTTTGTCTCTCATTCTATAATCTGAACAAGTCCCAGGAATAAGGTAATTATAGATTTCTGCTTAATTGTTTATTGGAGTGTTAATAGAAACAAGAACTCTGTATTGATGTATGAAAAACACAGGAAGCTACTTTCGAAGAAACCATTATTTGTTTATTGAGAAAGACACACAAAATACTTTGATTAAACTAATATTCTATCACGTGCATTAGGTATAAATGTTCGAATTAGGAGATTGAAAATTGAGAGCACAATGACGTTTGTTTCCTGATGTTTCATTGGGAAGTACCTAAAATAATTCAACACTTTTCGTGATAAGAGCAGGGATTAATATTGTGGAGAATGTTTGAGAGAAAAAACTTTGGAAGCAAAATATGTAAATTAACATCTTTACATCAACCTATTCGTAAATAATTCTAAGTCAGTCTGATTGGTTCTCTTGTCCAGGAAGAATTATGATTATTTATTTGTGATACATAGATACATAGATACATAGAAGATAGGAGCAGGAGTAGGCCATTCGGCCCTTCGTGCCTGCTCCGCCATTTAATGAGATCATGGCTGATCCTTTAATTCAGTATCCCGTCCCCGCCTTCTCTCCGTAACCCTTAACCCCTTTTGCCCGTAGAAATATATCTAATTCCCTCTTAAATATATTTAATGAGCTGGCGTACACTGCCCTCTGTGGCAATGAGTTCCACAGGTTCACCACTCTCTGAGTGAAGAAATTCCCCCTCATCTCTGTCCTAAATGGTTTAGCCCTTATCCTTAAATTATGTCCTCTAGTTCTGTTTTCACCCGCCAAGGGAAACATTCCTTCTGCATCCAGTCTGTCTAGACCTGTCAGAATTTTATACACTTCTATGAGGTCCCCTCTCAATCTTCTAAACTCCAGTGTGTACATCCCTAAACTACATAGTCTCTCCTCATAGGTCATTCCCGCCATTCCTGGTATCAGCCTGGTGAATCGCCGCTGCACCCCCTCCATGGCAAGAACATCCTTCCTCAGATGAGGCGACCAAAACTGTACACAGTACTCGAGGTGTGGTCTCACCAGTGCCCTGTACAGCTGCAGCAAGGTATCCCTGTTCCTGTATTCTAACCCTTTTGCTATGAAGGCCAGCATACCGTTTGCCTTCTTGACCGCCTGTTGCACCTGCATGCTCGCCTTCAGTGACTGGTGTACAAGAACACCCAGGTCTCTCTGTACTTCCCCCTCTCCCAATCTATTGCCATTTAAATAATAATTTGCCCTCCCGTTCCTGCACCCAAGGTGGATAACTTCGCACTTGTCCACATTATAGTGCATCTGCCATTTATCCGCCCAATCGCCCAGTCTGTCCAAATCGCTCTGGAGCTTCCTGGTCTCTTCCTCTGAGCCCACCCCACCTCCTAGTTTAGTGTCGTCTGCAAATTTGGAAATGCTGCATCCGACTCCCTGATCCAGGTCATTAATGTAAATTGTGAACAGCTGGGGGCCCAGGACAGATCCCTGTGGTACCCCACTTGTTACTGCCTGCCATTCAGAAAATGAGCCGTTTATTCCAACTCTCTGTTTTCTATCTGACGGCAAATGGTATGTTGGCCTTCGTAGCAAGAGGGATCGAGTACAGGAACAAGGTTGTCTTGCTACAGTTGTACAGGGCCTTGGTGAGACCGCACCTTGAGTATTGTGTGCAGTTTTGGTCACCTTACCTGAGGAAGGACGTTCTTGCCATGGAGGGAGTGCAGCGAAATTCACCAGACTGACACCTGGGATGGTAGGAATGACGTATGAGGAGAGATTGTGTCGATTGGGCTTATACTCACTGGAGTTTAGAAGATTGAGAGGGGATCTCATCGAAACCTATAAAATTCTGTCAGGTCTGGACAGGCTAGATGCAGGAAGGATGTTTCTGATGGCCGGGGAGTCCAGAACCAGGGGTCATAGTCTAAGGATAAGGGGTAAGCCATTTAGGACTGAAATGAGGAGCAATTTCTTCACCCAGAGAGTGGTGAACCTGTGGAATTCTCTGCCACAGAGGGCGGTGGAGGCCAGTTCATTAAATATATTCAAGAAAGAGTTGGATATGTTTCTTGAGGCTGAAGCGATCAAGGGATATGGGGAAAAGGAAGGGACATTGTACTGAATTTGGATGATCAGCCATGATCACATTGAATGGTGGAGCAGGCTCGAAGGGCCGAATGGCCTACTCCTGCTCCTATCTTCTATGTTTCTATGTTGAGTCCATAAATGGACCAGCAAAGTCGATGTGTTCCCTTTGCCAGGGAGATGAGGGCCACTCCCATGGATGTAGAGGCGCTTGTGGTGGAGCGTTTTGGACCTTCTGGCATCCTAGGCAGCTCTTGGTCATTTCTTCGATGTCTCCATCGATACCTGGCCACCATACAAACGCCCTGGCTAGGTTGTTCATTTTCTCTCCACCCAGATGCCCCTCGTGAAGCTCTGTTAGCACTTTATCCTGGAGTTTGGGTGGAATCACCACTCTAGATCCACACATCAAGGTTTCTCGGCACACTGACAGCTGTTCTCTTCTTTGCGAGAATGCTGGCAACAGTGTTTCGCCATGTGCTGGCCATCCCTTCACTGATAAATCGTAGACCCGTGAAAGAGTCGGGTCATTTCTCGTTTCCCTTTCAATGGCAGAATTTGTTACTGGTAGACATTCCACTATGGTAGAGTGGAACATCTCCATTGGGTCTACTGTAAGTGCCTCTTCTATCGTTGGCAACGGTAGGCGTGATAAACCGTCAGCATTCCCATGCAGTCTTGACCCTTTGTAATCTACGTTGTATTGGTTTGCCCCTAGAAAAAGGGACCACCTCTGTAGCCTTTGCGCTGTCATAATTTTTTAGGTTTGAATATGGAGATGAGGGGTTGATGGTCAGTCAACAAGATAAATTTTTGTCCATGTAGGTAACGGTTATATTTCTTTACTCCCCATACCAGGCTGAGTGCTTCCCTGTCGATTTGGGCATAGTTACGCTCAGCTGAGTTCAATGAGCGTGACGCAAAAGCTATCGGCCGTTCCGAGCCATCAGGGAATTTATGCGATAATACTGCTCCTATGCTCGTACGCCAGTCTGATTGACAGTGATGGGTTGTAATGAGCCAAAACTTCTTTGGATGTGATTAAGTCTTTGCATTTATGGCAGGCACGTTTGCGGTCTTCGTTCCATTTCCAAATTACTCCTGTTTGTAGCAGTTCATTAAGAGGGTGTAGAAGAGTTGATAAGTTCGGTAAAAATTTATGATAGTAATTTATTAATCCCAGGAACGACCTTAATTGTGAAACATTTTCAGGTGCTGGAGCTTTTATGACCGCTTCAATTTTTTTAAGGTGACTTATGCATCCCTTCCTTATTTATTATGTGGCCACAATATGATATTTGATTTCGGAAAAATTCGCACTTGGGGCGATTTGCTCGTAGGCCCCATTAGAGTCATAGAGTTTTACAGCACAGAAAGAGGCCCTTCGGCCCATCGTGTCTGCACCGCCCATCCATCCCTGTCCAGTCTAATCCCATTTTCCAGCATTTGGTCCATAGCCTTGTATGCAATGGCATTTCAAGTGCTCATCCAAATGCTTCTTGAATGTTGTGAGGGTTCCTGCCTCTACCACCCTTTCAGGCATTGAGTTCCACATTCCAACCACCCTCTGGGTGAAAAAGTTCCTCCTCAAATCCCCTCTAAATCTCCTGCCCCTTACCCTGAATCTATGGCCCCTTGTTATTGAGCCCCCTACTAAGGGGAAAAGTTCCTCTTTATCTACCCTATCTATGCCCCTCATCATTTTGTACACCTCAATCAGGTCCCCCCTCAGCCTTCTTTGCTCCAAGGAAAACAACCCCAGCCTGTCCAGCCTCTCTTCATAGCTGAGGCGCTCCATCCCAGGTAACATCCTGGTGAATCTTCTCTGCACCCCCTCCAAAGCAATCACATCCTTCCTATAGTGAGGCGAGCAGAACTGCACACAGTACTCCAGCTGTGGCCTCACCAGCGTTTTGTACAGCTCCATCATAACCCCCCTGCTCTTATATTCTATGCCTCGGCTAATGAAGGCAAGTATCCCATATGCCTTTTTAACCACCTTATCTACCTGTTCCGCTGTCTTCAGGGATCTATGTACATGTACACCAAGGTCCCTCTGACCCTCTGTACTTCCTAGGGTCCTACCACTCATTGTGTATTCCCTTGCCTTATTTGTCCGTCCAAAATGCATCACCTCGCACTTTTCAGGGTTAAATTCCATTTGCCACTTTTCTGCCCATCTGACCAACCCGTTTATATCGTCCTGTAGCCTGAGGCTTTCCTCCTCACAATTTACCACCCCACCAATTTTCGTGTCATCTGCGAACTTACTGATCATACCTTTTACATTCTCATCCAAATCATTTATGTAGATCACAAACAACAAGGGACCCAGCACCGATCCCTGAGGTACCCCACTGGACACAGGCTTCCAGTCACAAAAGCAACCTTCGACCATCACCCTCTGCCTCCTGCCACTCAGCCAGTTTAGGATCCAACGTGCCAAGGCACCCTGGATCCCATGGGCTCTTACCTCCTTGACCAGTCTCCTATGCGGGACTTTGTCAAAAGCTTTACTGAAGTCCATGTAAACCACATCCACAGCATTTCCCTGATCCACCCCCCTAGTCACCCCCTCGAAAAATTCAATCAGATTTGTCAGACATGATTTACCCTGACTATCCCCGATTAATCCTTGCCTCTCCAAGTGGAGACTAATTTTGTCCCTCAGAATTTTTTCCAATAATTTCCCTACCACAGATGTTAGGCTCACTGGCCTGTAATTCCCTGGTTTATCCCTGCTACCCTTCTTGAATAATGGTACTACATTAGCTGTTCTCCAGTCCTCTGGTACATCCCCTGTGGCCAGAGAGGTTCTGAAAATTTGTGTCAGAGCCCCTGCAATCTCCTCCTTTGCCTCCCACAGCAGCCTGGGATACATCTCGTCCGGGCCTGGGGATTTATCCACTTTTTGGCCTGCTAAAACCGCTAGCAACTCCTCCCTCTCGATGCTAATATGTTCAAGTATGTCACAGCCCCCTTGCCCGATTTCTATGTCTGCATCGTCTTTTTCCATAGTGAACACAGATGCAAAAAATTCATTTAAAATCCCGCCTACATCATCTGGCTCTACACACAGATTGCCACTTTAGTCCCTAATGGGCCCTACCATTTCCCTGGTTATCCTCTTGCCCTTAATATACTTATAAAACATCTTAGGATTTTCCTTTATTTTGCTCGCCAGTGTTATTTCATGGCCCCTCCTCGCCCTCCTAATTTCTTTTTTAAGTATGCCCCTGCATTTTTTATACTCCTCTAGGGCTTCTTCCGTCTTTAGTCTTTTGTAACTGCCAAAAGCCCCCCTTTTATTTCTAATGCATTCTCTCAGCCTAGTGAGCACCTGCTCTAAATTGGCAAGGTGCTCGTTGTCGTTTTCTCCTGTTACAAGGATGTCGTCTAGGTAGCATTGAGTCCCCGGAATCCCTTGGAGGACTTGCTCCATAGCTCTTTGCCAGATAGCTGGAGCGGATGCTACTCCGAAAATCAGTCGATTGTACTGGTACAGACCTTTGTGTGTATTTATCGTGAGATATTTTTTAGAGGCCTCTTCAACCTCCATCTGTAGATATGCCTGTGCCAAGTCAATTTTGGTGAAACGTTTCCCTCCGGATAGTGAGGCAAAAATACCTTCTATCCTCGGATGAGGATACTGTACCGTGTGAAGGACCGGGTTTACCGTCACCTTGAAGTCTCCACAGATGCGAATATTTCTCTGTTCTTCAGATTTATCATTCTTCAATGCTTTCTTCATGACTGGGACGATGGGTGTTGCCCACTCGCTCCAATCTATTTTAGATAATACGCCTGCCTTTTCCAAATTCTCCAGCTCTGCCTCAACTGCTGGATGAATTGCGTATGGCACCGGTCTTGCCTTAAAAAACTTGGGAATTGCTGCATCTTCCACTTTTATTGAGGCGGTGATGCATTTCAAGGTTCCTAGATTCTCTTGAAACACTTCCTTGGCGTTGGCCAAGATGTCTTTTAATCGTTCAGGTATGACGTCATCATCATTTTTTTATTACTGGTCACCGTCAGTGCTTGAATGGAGTGCCAGTCTAAACGTATTTTCCTGATCCATTCACGCCCCAACAGCGGTGGACCACCATCTTGTAGAACGTATAAATACAACTTCTGTATTTCCTTGCCGTTGTATACAACAGGCACCCTTATTTTTCCGTTGGGGTATACTTTCTGCCCCGTATATGTTTTCAAGATAATGGATGTGTCTTTTAAAAGTATATGCGGAAATAGCCGCTCGTAATCCCGTTGATTTATGACGGTCAGAGCTGATCCTGTATCTAGCTCCATTTTAACTGGGGACCCTGCTATTGTGAGGGTAACCCAAATGGTCTGGTAATCTTCTTTGGCAATTACATTATGTAATTTGAGAGAGCTTAGTCTCTTGTTCCCTGAGTCGCTATCGCTCTTCTGCTCTTCGGAGCTACTGTCCGTCATCATTTGTACCTTTCTGTGCTTTTCCTTATTGATTCTTTTCCTGTTAGTGGATTTTTTGTTTCCAGATCGGCACACACGTGGAATGTGTCCCATCTTTCCGCATTGCCTGCATGCTTTGTTCTTGAACCAGCAGTCCCTCTGGTCATGGGTGGATCTGCCGCAGCGATAACATCTCTCGAAACCCCGTGTCATTTCATGGGTGCCGAAGTCCTGTGGCCTTTGCTTTATCTCTGCAGCTCCTATTGCACTGAAAGCCTTGTCAAGTGTTAAATCTTTCTCAGAAAATAGCCTTTTTTTGTGTTTCTACACTTAGGGGATCGCAGACGAATTTGTCTCGCAGAGAATCTGCCAGCCCTGCCTCGAATTGGCAGTGTAGGGTATCAACAATCTCCTTAAAATTCTTGTCCATCGGTTCGGCTGGAGTGATTAAGTTTCGTAACAGCTTGCATGTTTTTGGGCCCATTAGATCCAGAAGTACTGAAGCTTTTGTCTCATCTTCTGTTCCATTTGCGGTACAATATACCTCCACTCTTTCCACACATGTGATCCAATCCTCTATCTCGTTATCAAAAGCATCAACATTGCCAGAATTAGGCATCTTAGAAAAGATATGGCGCTTCCCGCGCTTTTCTTTCTTTTCTGTAGAAAAGATATGGTGCTTCCCGCGCTTTCCCGCCGCTGCTGCCAATGAGAACGCTGTTTCCCATGGTTTCCGTTCTTTTTTTATTTACTTACAGTTGGAGACTCGTTCCCGCCGGACTCTCTCTGTCGGTCTGAAAGCCGACCTGCTTGCAGCCGCGGCCGTCTCCCGAGTGCTCCCTCCCCGTCTGTTACTGCTTGCCTCCGCTTTTGCTGCATGGCCCAGCTGAAGAGCCAGCCGCTGGAGCCCCAGCCTGACGCCCAGGAAGAATTACCATAGTACCTGCCAACAGCTTGGCCAGCTGGTGAAACAACAGCTTCTTTCACTTCTTGATTCTTCAGCACGCCAGAGGAATCGATGTCCTTGAAGTGCTGCCGAATTGTAGGTATGTCCGTTTCCACTTCGTCGCCAATGTAGTGTCCGTGTTTTGATAGAGACACTGAAGACAGGAGTTGGTTCATAGGTGTTTACTAAGCAAAGTCTCGGGGGGTACTAACGGATATAACACAATATACAGGCTTATATAGCCCGAGTGGCCATTACCGGCATTACAGCACATATGGGGCTCTTAAAGGCACATACACTACATCTTGGCCGACTTCTTCGAAAAGCAGTGGTACAAAGTGACAAGCCAAGAGTTTACTGTGCAATAAATCCTCAGATTATCTGATAAAATTCCAAAACCACACATTTTTGTAGATGGTTGCATTTATTAATTATTATTGCTTTTTATTCAATACACTGATGCTTTGCTTCAAATATTGAACAGACAATTCTCACAATGAAATTTCACAATAGACATTAGAATACATAAAGACTGCGCAGTTAAGTGACAAGTGAAATTTAACATCGATGAATGCGAGGTGATTCACTTTGGTAGCAAAATGGAAGCTTCATGAGGTTAGTGAGGTTGATGTTTTATATATGGACTTTCAAAAGGCATTTGACAAAAACCACATGACATACATGGTAATAAAATTGTAGCCCATGGGATTAATGGGACAAGGCAGCATGGATACCAAATTGTCTACAGGTCAGAAAGCAGAGAGTAGTGGTGACGGGTTGTTTTTCAGACTGGAGGGAAGTATACGGTGGTGTTCCTCAGGGGTCGCTATTAGGACCAGTGCTCTCTTTGATATATTTTTATGACCTAGAGTTGGGTAGACAGGGCATCGAAACTCGGAAATGTAGCACACAATGAGGAGGATAGTAACATACTTCAGGAGGACGTAGATTGACTGGTCAACAAGAGAACATAAGAAATAGGACCAGGAGTAGGCCCTTCGAGCCTGCTCCACCATTCAGTGCGATCATGATTGATCTTCGGTTAAAACGTCATTCATGCAGCACCTTCTAATTGACCCTCATTCCTGCATTTAAAGCTATCTACTTACTCAGTTTACTGGCATTTTTGCATTAACGGATGCTGAGGACGTCGTGAATATCACATATAGCGAGTAGGTCACACCGCATGTAAAGGGTGTACAGGCAGGAAGGGAATGGGTGACCAGCAGGCAGAGGAAGAGGCGCAGGCAGGGAGTGCAGGAATCCCCTGCGGCCATCCCCCTCTCCAACAGATATATCACTTTAAATACTGTTGGGGGGGATGACTCTCAGTGGAAGGCAGCAGCAGCCAACTTCCTGGCACCATGGGTGGCTCTGCTGCACAGGCTTGGAGGAAAAAGAGTGGAAGAGCTATAGTGATAGGGGACTCAATTGTAAGGGGAATAGATAATCGTTTCTGCGGCCGCAATCGAGACTCCAGGATGGTGTGTTTCCTCACTGGTGCAAGGGTCAAGGATGTCTCGGAGCGGCTGCAGAACATTTTGGTGGGGGAGGGCGAACAGCTAGTTGTCGTGATGCACATAGGCACCAACGATATAGGTAAAAAACGGGATGAGATCCTAAAAGCAGAATATAGGGAGTTAGGAGGTAAATTAAAAATAGGGCCTCAAAGGTAGTAATCACAGGATTGCTACCAGTGCCACGTGCTAGTCAGAGTAGAAATAGGAGGATATTTCAAATAAATACGTGGCTAGAGGAAAGGTGCAAGGGAGAGGGATTCAAATTCCTTGGATATTGGAACCGGTTCTGGGTGAGGTGGGACCAGTACAAACGGGACAGTTTGCACCTGGGCAGCGCCAGGACCGATGTCCTAGGGGGAGTGTTTGCTAGTGCTGTTGGGGAGGGTTTAAACTAAAGTGGCAGGGGGTTGGGAACCTGAGCAGGGAGACAGAGGAAAGGGAAACAAGGAAAAAAGCAAAAGACAGGAAGGAGAAAAACAAAATTAGAAGGCAAATAACTCAACAGTTTAAATCAAACATGGTCACAGTAAATAACAATTCATGTAGGTTTGAGAGCATTAAAAAAACAAGCCTGAAGGCTTTGTGTCTTAATGCAAGGAGCATTCGGAACAAGGTGGATGAATTAGCTGCGCAAATAGAGGTAAACAAATAAGACTTGATTGGGATTACAGAAATATGGCTCCAGGATAGTCAAGGCTGGGAACTCAACACCCAGGGGTATTCAATATTTAGGAAGGATAGGCAAAAAAGAAAGGGAGGTGGGGTAGCATTGCTGGTTAATGAGGGGATTAACACAATTGAAAGGAATAATATTAACTCTGATGATGCGGAATCTGTATGGGTAGAACTGAGAAATATCAAGGGGCAGAAAACGTTAGTGGGAGTGGTATATAGACCTCCAAACAGTAATACGAAGGTTGGTGATGGCATTAAACAAGAAATCAGAGATGCGTGCAATAAGGGCACGGCTGTCATCATGAGTGACTTTAATTTACATATAGATTGGGCTAACCAAATTAGTAAAAATACTGTGGAGGAGGAATTCCTAGAATGTTTACGGGATGGTCTTTTGGAACAATATGTCGAGGAACCAACCAGAGATCAGGCCATCTTAGATTGGGTATTATATAATGAGAGAGGCTTAATTAGCAATCTTGTTGTGCGATGCCCCTTGGGTCAGAGCAATCATAATATGATCGAATTCTTCATTAGGATGGAGAATAAAGTAGTTGACTCGGAGACTAGGGTCGTGAATTTAAATAAAG
Source organism: Somniosus microcephalus (assembly GCF_052327205.1). NCBI lineage: Eukaryota > Metazoa > Chordata > Chondrichthyes > Squaliformes > Somniosidae > Somniosus > Somniosus microcephalus. The sequence continues at coordinate 21,943,541 of NW_028225186.1, read as the reverse complement.
GAAACTACGACGGTATGAGGTGCGAATTGGGTTGGATTGATTGGGGAATGTCACTCAAAGGGTTGACGGTGGATAGGCAATGGCAAACATTCAAAGACCGCATGGATGAACTACAGAAGTTATTCATCCCAGTTTGGGATAAGAATAAAATAAAAAGGGTTACTCAACCGTGGCTAACAAGGGGAATTAGGGATAGCATAAGATCCAAGGAGAGGGCATATCAATTGGCCAGAAAAAGCAGTAACCCTGAGGATTGGGAGTAGTTTAGGATTCCACAAAGGAGGACAAAGGGATTAATTAAGAAGGGGAAACTAGAATATGAAAGTAAGCTTGCTGGGAACATAAAAACTAACAGTAAGAGCTTTTATAAATATTTGAAGAGAAAAAGATTAGTGAAATCAAGTGTAGGTCCCTTGCAGTCAGAAGCAGGGAAAGTTATAATGGGGAACAAAGAAATGGCAGACCAATTAAATGCATATTTTGGTTCTGTCTTCACAAAGGAGGACACAAATAACCTCCCAGATATGTTGGAGAGCATAGGGTCTGATGAGAGGGAGGAACTGAAAGAAATCAGTATTTGTAGGGAATTGGTGTTGGGGAAACTGATGGGATTGAAGGCCGATAAATGCCCAGGGCCAGATAATTTACATCCTAGGGTACTTAGGGAAGTGGCCCTAGAAATAGTAGATGCATTGCTGATCATCTTCCAAAATTCGCTGGAATCTGGAACTGTACCCATGGATTGCAGGGTAGCTAATGTCACCCCACTATTCAAAAAGGGTGTTAGAGAGAAAGCGGGGAATTACAGACCGGTAAGCCTGACATCAGTAGTGGGGAAAATGCAAGAGTCCATTATAGAGGATGTAATAGCTGAACACTTGGAAAACAGTGACAGGATCAGACAAAGTCAGCATGGATTTACAAAAGGTAAATCGTGCTTGACTAATCTACTGGAAATTTTTGAGGATGTTACTGGGAAAATAGATAAGGGAGAACCAGTAGATGTGGTGTATTTGGACTTTCAAAAGGCTTTTGATAAGGTCCCGCATAAGAGATTAGCGTGTAAATTTAAGGCACATGGGATTGGGGACAAGGTATTGACTTGGATAGAGAACTGGTTGGTGGACAGAAAACAGAGACTAGGAATTAACGGGACTTTTTCTGAGTGGCAGTCAGTGATTAGTGAGGTACTGCAGGGATCGGTCCTTGGATCCCAGCTATTCACAAGATACATTACTGATCTAGATAAGGGAACTAGATGTAATATCTACAAGTTTGCAGACGACACAAACCTGGGTGGGCGTGTGTGCTGCGAGGAGGATACCGAGAAACTCCAGGATGATTTGGACAGGTTGGGTGATTGGGCAGAAGCGTGGCATATGCAACATAACGTGGATGAATGCGTGGTTATCCACTTTGTTGTCAAAAACAGAAAGGCAGACTATTATCTGAATGGCAATAGATTGGGAGAAGGGGAAGTGCAACGAGACCTGGGTGTCCTTGTGCACCACTCGCTGAAGGTAAGCATGCAGGTGCAGCAGGCAGTGAAGAAGGCAAATGGTATGTTGGCCTTCATAGCAAAAGGGTTTGAGTACAGGAGCAATGATGTCCTGCTGCAGTTGTACAGGGCCTTGGTGAGACCACACCTCGAGTACTGTGTGCAGTTTTGGTCACCTTATCTGAGGAAGGATGTTCTTGCCATGGAAGGAGTTCAGCGAAGATTCACAAGGCTGATACCTGGGATGGCAAGAATGACGTTTGAGGAGAGATTGGGTCGATTGGGAATATACTCGCTGGAGTTTAGAAGAATGAGAGGGGATCTCATCGAAACTTATAAAATTCTGACAGGTCTGGACAAACTAGATGCAGGTAGAATGTTCCCGATGGTCGGAGAGTCCAGAACCAGGGGTCATAGTCTACGGATAAGGGGTAAGCCATTTAGGACAGAGTTGAGGAAGAATTTCTTCACCCAGAGAGTGGTGAACCTGTGGAATTCTCTACCACAGAAGGCGGTTGAGACCAAATCTTTAAATATATTCAAGAAGGAGTTAGATATATTTCTCAGAGCTAATGTTATCAAGGGATATGGAGGGAAGGCAGATACGGGGAATGGAGTTTGGATGATCAGCCATGATCTCATCGAATGGCGGAGCCGAAAGCAAGACCCTAAATGCCAAAAAAATTTGCCAGGGTCTTTACCCTTATAAACTGTTCCTTAGGCTGGACGGTTGGAGAGATTCAGATACGTCCCTGACATGATCCTACACTTCTCTGATGGTGTTTCTTTCGGAATCCAATCCATTTGCTTACAGCATAACCCGAACTCTGATTCAATTAGGCAGACACTTGACAGATTCTATTTAACAGAGAGAATTGTGAAGTGAAAAATGAGAGGCAATGTGATACCAATGGTACAATTTTAAAGGGAGTGGGGGAGCAGAGGGACTTGATATTTATGCACACTAATCTTTGAAGGCGGCTGAAAATTTGAGAAGTATGTTAATAAAGCGTACGGTATCCTTCACTTTATTAATAAGCAGCAGAGCACAAAAGCAGGGACGTTATGCAAAACTTTATAAAGCACTCATTTTGCTTCAGCTGGACTATTGTGTCCAATTCTGGGCAACAAACTTGAGGAAAATGTCAAGGCCTTGGAGCATGTGCAGAAGAGATTTGCTGGAATGGTACCAGGGATAAGGGACTTCAGTTATGTGGAGAGACTGGAGAAGCTGGGGTTGTTCAGATTAGAGCCGAGAAGGTTAAGAGGAGATTTGATGGAGGTGTTTAAAAGCCTAAATACATTTAATAGATTAATAAAGGAGCAAATGTTTCCAGTGCCAGTGGGGTCGGTAACCAGAGGACACAGATTTAATATGACTGGCAAAAGAACCGCAGACAACATGAGGAAGCTTTTCTTTAACACAGTGAGTTGTTGTGATCTGGAATGTATTGCCTGAAGGGGCGGTGGAAGCAGATTCAATAGTAACTTTCAAATGGGATTTGGAAAAATACACTTGAGATAAAATAAAATACTGGGGAAAGAGCAGAGGATTGGGATTAATTAGGTAGCTCTACCAGAAAGCGGCACAGGCACGGTGGGCCTAATGGCCTCCTTCCGTGTTGTATCAATCCATGATTCTATAATCACTATTAACTCAGAAAATAAGAAACTGAACGTGGCAGAAGAGCAAAGGGCAGCAGGGCTACAGGGGAAGAAATAATCAAAAGCACTATCACTGGACAGCAAAGCAAATAAAATGCTAACAATGAATTGGGGTTTATTTTTAAGGCGATAGAATTCAAAAGAACTGAAGTTGGCCAATGGTGGGAAGTAGTGTTTCACAAGGATCGGTGCTGGGAACACTTTTGTTCACCATTTATTAAACAATTACGACTCAGGTATCGGAATTGCAATTTCAAACATTGTGGATGCTACTTAAATGGGGGTTTATACTTAATACAGAGGCGGACTGCAACAAAATCCAGGAAGACGTTATTAAACTGGTAAAATGTGCGTGTAACTGGCAAATGAACCTCAATATAGAGAAATGTGAGGTAGTGCATTTTAATAGGAAGAATACGGAAGTCACATACTCCTTGGAAAATAAGTTCTAAACGGGGTTGAGGGACAGTGGGATGTGAGGGTACCGTTTCATAAATCAGTAAAAGTTGCAATGCAGGTTGATCAGGCCATAAATACAAAGAAAGCACTGGGGTTCATTTCTAGAGGGATAGAATTGTAAAAAAGGAAGTTATGTTAAATTTGTATGGAACCTTGGTTAGACCACACTTGGTCTCCATTTTATAAAAAGGACACAGTGGGACTGGTGAAGGTACAAACAGTACTTACTAGAATGATACCAGTACTGAGAGGTAATACCTGTCAGAAAAGACTGAACAGGCTGGGGCACTTTTCTTTAGGAAAGTGAAGACTGAGAGATAATCAGATAGTGTTCCTTGAGATTATGAAATGGTTTCATAGGGTAGACTAGAGAAGGTGTTTCCACCTGCAGGAGAGACTAGACCTCGGTGCCATAGATATAAGATAATCATTAATATAACTAATAGGGAATTCAGGAGAAACCTTTTTACCAAATGAGTGGTCAGAAAGTGGAACTCGCTCCCACGAGGAGCAGTTGGTGCGAATAACATAGACACATTTAAAGGGGGAGCGAGACAAGCACATGAGGGGGAAGGAAAAGAAGGATATTGTTACTGGGTTAGATGAAGGAGGTTGGGTGAAGGCTCGTGTGGAGCATGGACACCAACATGGACATTTTGAGACGAATGGCCTGTCTCTGTGCTCTAAATGCTTTGTAAATTGTATTAAAAATGTATAGGACCCGAGTTAGGTCACAGTTAGAGAACTGTGCATAGTGATGGTCTGCATAATATAAAAAGTGTATAAAAAAACTGGAGAAAGTGCAAAAAATTATTACAACTTCAACAACTTGTATTTACATAGCGCCTTTAACAGGGTAAAATGACCAATATAATTCATGGCAGCATTATTAAACAAAATTGACCCTGAGCCACATAAGGAGTTATTAGGAAAGATGACCAACAAATTAGTCAAAGAGGTAAGTCTTAAGCAGCATTTTAAAGGAGGAGGGAGATTGAGAGAAGCAGAGAGTTTCAGGGAGGGGATTCCTGAGACTCGGGCCCGGGCAGCTGAAGACACAGCCGTCAATGGTGGAACGGTTATAATCGGGGATGTACAAGAGGCCAAAATTAGAGGAGCACAGAGATCTCGCGAGTGTTGAGGGGCTGCTGGAGCTTGCAGAGTTAGGGAGGGCGAGGCCATGTTGGGATTTGAAAGCAAGGATGATAAGTTTAAATTGGAGGCATTGCCGGAACGGTAGTCACTGTCGGTCAGCGAGCATACGGGTGGTGCTTTATCGGGATTTGTTGTGGGTTCGGTTACGGGCAGCGCAGCTTTGATTGAACTCAAATTATGGAGGCTGGGAGATGGGTAGCCGGCCAGGGTGGAGATGGTGTTATCAAGTCTAGAGCTACCAAAGTAACGGATGATGGTTTGAGCAGCAGATGAGCTGACTCACGGGCAACGTTTGGCGATGTTGCGGAGGTGGAAGTAAGCCGTCCTGGTGATGGAGTAAATATCCGGTCTGAAGATAATTCCCGTGGTCCAATGCCACACCATGTTGCAACCAGCAAACTGGTGCTAAGGAGAGTGATGGAGTCGGTGGCTAGGCAACGGAGTTTGGGAAGGGGACCAATAGCTTCGGTCTTATAAATATTTAGTTGAATGGCACCAGAAATGAAAGATTGCAGCTGTCGGGAAAGATTGAACAGGTTGGGCCTTTCTGCTATAGAAGAGAGAGGACTATGAAGAGGCTGATAGAGATCTTGAAAATTATGAATGGGTTGGACAGGGTAGATGTGGAGAGAATGTGTACATTTGTGGGAGAATGGTGTCATAAATACAAGATAGTTACTAACAAATTCAAAAGGGAAATAAAGAACAATTACTTTACTCAGAGAGTAGTTAGAATGTGGAACATACTGGCACAGGAAGTGGTTCAGGAAAGTATTTTAGAGTATTTCAAAAGGAAACTAGAAAAGTAAATGAAACAAAAAGCAGCAGAAAGATAAGCTAAGCCCCTAAAACCAATACAGGACTTCAAACTAATACAGCCCCTCCAATTAATACGGCCCTCAAACTAATACAGCCCTTCAATCTAATAGAGCACAACAAACTAATAGAGATCCTCAAACTAATACAGCCCCTCAAACTAATACAGCACCTCAAACTAATACACACACTCAAACTGAAACAGACCCTCAAACTAATACAGCCACTCAATCTAATACAGCACCTCATATAACACAGCACCTCAAACTAATACAGCCCCTCAAACTAAGACAACCCCTCAAACTAATACAGCACTTTAAACTCATTCAGCCCCTCAAACATATACAGTCCCGTAATTAATGCAATAGCTCAAACTATTACACTCTCTCAAACTACTAATACAGCACTTCAAAATAATAAAGCCCCTCAATCTAATAGAGCCCCCCAAACGAATACAGCCTCTCAAACTAATACAGCCCCTCAAACTAATACAGCACCTCAAACTAATACACACACTTAAACTGAAACAGACCCTCAAACTAATACAGCCACTCAATCTAATACAGCACCTCATATAACACAGCACCTCAAACTAATACAGCCCCTCAAACTAATAAAGCCCCTCAAACTAATACAGCACTTTAAACTCATTCAGCCCCGCAAACATATACAGTCCCGTAATTAATGCAATAGCTCAAACTAATATACTCTCTCAAACTAATACAGCACTTCAAAATAATACAGCCCCTCAATCTAATAGAGCCCCCCAAACGAATACAGCCCCTCAAACTAATACAGCCCCTCAAACTAATACAGCACCTCAAACTAATACACACACTCAAACTGAAACAGACCCTCAAACTAATACAGCCGCTCAATTTAATACAGCACCTCATATAACACAGCACCTCAAACTAATACAGCCCCTCAAACTAATACAGCCCCTCAAACTAATACAGCACTTTAAACTCATTCAGCCCCTCAAACATAAACAGTCCCGTAATTAATGCAATAGATCAAACTAATACACTCTCTCAAACTAATACAGCACTTCAAAATAATACAGCCCCTCAATCTAATAAAGCCCCCCAAACGAATACAGCCCCTCAAACTAATAAAGCCATTCAATCTTATACAGCCCTTCAAACTAATACACTCCTCAAACTAATACAGCACCTCAAACGAATACACCCCCTCAAATTAATGCAGCCACTGAAACTAATACAGCCCTTCAAACTAATAGAGCCCCCAAACTAATACAGCACCTCAAACTAATCCAGCCCCTTAAACTAATCGAACACTTGAAACAATTTCAACCCCTCAAGCTAATACAGCCCCTCAAACTAATTTCGCCACTCAAACTAATGCAGCCCCTCAAACTAATATAGTACCTCAAACTAATGCAGACCCTCAAACTAATACAGTACCTCAAACTAACACAGCCCCTCAAACTAATACAGGCCCTCAAACTAATAAAGCCCCTCAAACTAATACAGCCCCTCAAACTAATTCAGACCCTCAACCTAATACAGCCCCTCAAACTAATAGAGTACCGCAAACTAACACAGCCCCTCAAACTAATACAGGCTCTCAAACTAATACAGTACCTCAAACTAATACCGAACCTCAAACAACTACAGCAGCCTCAAACTAATACAGCTTCTCAAACAAGTAGCCAGACCCGCCAACCACCTCTCTGGTCCAATATCCTGTAATACGCTGTTCCCACAAACTCACAGTGCACGGGATCTCACTTGGCAGACACCATGAGGTCTTTACCAGGCTAACAACAACTGATTGTACAGATTAGTTGAAGAGTTTAACAATGCATTTCTAAATATATTTTTTAAAGTAATTTGTTTATTTTGGTTATGTTAGTAATGGTCTATTAAATAAAGGCAAGGCATGGCACCTAATTCCCGTGGAATGTACATCTTCTGCCATGTGGGAACTCAAGGACGCATCTCCTGTCCTGGACAACCACATGTGCAGCACGTGTCGTCAGCTGGAGGAGCTGGAAGTCCTGGTTTAGGAGCTTGAGCAGCAACTGGCGTCACTGCGGTGCATCCATGAGGCTGAGAGCGACATGAACAGCACGTTTCAGGAGGTGGTCACCACGCAGCTTAAGAGTGTGCAGGTAGAAAGGGAATGGGTCACTGCCAGACAGGCAAGGGGGATGAGGCAGGTAGTGCAGGAGTCCCCTGAGTGCATCTCACTCTATAACCAGTATTCAGTTCTAAATAATGGAGGGTTATTTTGTCCGCTGAACTTCAAAAGGACAGAATATATGGCGTAGAGTACAAGAGGCAGTCAATGTGATACAATCCGATTGGTCCAAGATATTTTTTCTCCACAGAGCACTGCATAGGTATATCATAGAATCATAGACAGTTACAGCATGGGAGGAGGCAATTTCGGCCCTTCATTTCTGTGCCGGCCAACAAAGAGCTATCCAGCCTAATCCCACTTCCCAGCTCTTGGTCCGCAGCCCTGCAGGTTACAGCATCCCAAGTGCACATCCAAGCAGATTTTAATGTGGTTAGGGTTCCTGCCTCTACCACCCGTTCAGGCAGGGAGTTCCAGACCTCAACCACCCGCTGGGTGAAGACAGTTCCCCTTAAATCTCCTCTAAACCTTCCACCAATTACTTTAAATCTGTAACACCTGGCTGTTGACCCCTCTGCTAAGAAAAATAGGTTCTTCCTATCCACTCTATCCAGGACGCTCATAATTTTATACACTTCAATAGTGTATCCCCTCAGCCTCCTCTGTTCCAAAGCAAACAAACCCAGCCTATCCAGTCTTGCCTCATAGCTAAGATTCTCTACTCCCAGCAACATCCTCGTAATTCTCCTCTGTATCCTCTCTAGTGCAATCACATATTTTCTATAATGTGGTGACCAGAACTGCACGCAGTATTCTAGCTGTGGCCTAACTAGTGTTTTATAAAGTTGAAGCACAACCTCCCCCCTGCTCTTGTATTCTATGCCACGGCTAATAAAGACAAGCATTCCGTATGCCTTCTTAACCACCTTATCCACTTGGCCTGCTGCCCTCAGGGCTATATGGACATGCACTCCAAGGTCCCTTTATTCCCCTACACTACTCAGCGTCTTACCATTTAATATGTATTGCCTTTCGTTGTTAGCCCTCCCCAAATGCATTACCTCACACTTCTCCGGATTGAATTCCAATTGCCACTGTTCTGCCCACCTGAGCAATTTATTGATATCTTCTTGCAGTCTACAGCTTCATTCTTCAGTATCAACCACACACCGGAACCCTGTGGAACTCCACTGCAATCAGCCTTCCATTCACAAAACACCAAAAAACCATTCCATTTTGCTTCCTGCCTCTCAGCCAATTTTGGATTCAACTTGACACTTTGCCCTGGCTTTTAATGTTGTGACCAGTCTGCCATGTGGGACCTTATCAAAAGCTTTGATAAAATCCATATACACTACATCAAACGCACTACCCTCATCGACTCTCCTTGTTACCTTCTCAGAAAATTCAATCACGTTTGGCAGACACGACCTTCCCTTACCAAATCCGTGTTGACTGTCCTTGATTAATGTGTGTGTTTCTAAATGAAGATTTATCCTGTCCTTCAGAACTTTTTCCAATAATTTTCCCGCCACTGAGGTTAGGCTGAATGGTCTGTAATTACTCGGTCTATCCGTTTCTCCCTTTTTAAACAAAGGTACAACGTTAGCAGTCCTCCAGTTCAGCAGCACCACATCTGTAGCCAGAAAGGATTAGAAAATGATGGTCAGAGCCTCTGCTTTTTCCTCTTTTGTTTCTCTTAATAACCTGGGATACGTTTTATCCGAACCTGGGGATTTATACACTTTCAAAGCTGCTAAGCCCTTCAATACCTCCTCTCTCAGTCTGCCACTGTCAGGCACAGTCTGTCAGTTTCTCGTTGTCACTCTCTTTCTGCGTGTCTGCCTCTGTCTCTCTGTCTGCGCAGTCTCTCTGTTTCTATTTATTTCTCCATCTGCCTGCCTCTGTCTCCAACACACACACGCGCACGCACACATGCAGAAACACAGAAGCAAACTGAGAGACAGACAGACAGAGCAGGACAGACAGAGGCAGGCAGATAGAGAAAGATATTTAAACAGACAGACTGTGCCAGACAGAAAGAGAGATAGAGACACACACGCAGAAAAAGACTGACAAAGAGAAAAAGAGAGACTGTGCCAGGCAGCGGCAGACTGAGACAGGTAGAAGAGACAGTGAGTGGAAGACTGTTGTAGTGACTGACTGAGACTGATGGAGACTGAGGCAGAATGAGACAGACAATCAGACAGAGGCCGATAAACAGGCAGAGACAGAGAGACATAAAACGCCGGAGGCACATGCAGTGATGCAGACAGAGAGAGGGAGAGAGATGCAAAGATATAGTGGGACAGGGAGAGAGCTCAAGACAGAGACACAGACAGACACACAGGCAGACAGAAAAACAGAGAAAGAAAGACAGAGGCAGACAGACGGCGACAGACAGAGATATACAGAGACTGATGTAGAGGCACAGACAGACAGACACAGAGAGCGCGACAGTGTGAGACAGACAAGCAGACAGACAGAGAAAAGCAAAGTGACAGAGACAAAAAGTAACAGAAACAGGCAGGCAGTGACAGACAGACTGAGAACGTCAGACGGACATGGACAGGAAGACAGATACATAGAAAGACAGAGACAGACAGAGATAGAGATGCAGCAAAATAAATAGACAGAGCCAGACAGAGGTAGACTCTTCTCTGCTTAGGCAATCCCTTGGAATCGAGGATGACTTGCTTCAACACTACAGATGAGTTCTCAGGTGACTGATGAGTCCAATGCGGGACCTACAGTCTCTGTCACAGGTGGGGTAGGCGGTGGTTGAAGGGGCAGCTGGGTGGGATGCTTGGGTTGAAGTGCGCTCCTTCTGCTGTTTGTGCTTGGCTTCCGCTTACTCCTGGCAAAGAGACTGGAGGTGTTCGGCTTCTCCTGCACTTTGAGTAGTTTGAACAAAGGATTCCGAGGTTTCGAATGGGATGTTGCCCTTTTTCAAGGTGTTATTGAGTGTGTCCTTGAAGGGTTTCCTCTGCCCAACTAGGGCTCTCCTGCTGTATCGGAGCTCCGAGCAGAGCACATGTTTTGGGAGTCTCGTATCATGCATGAAGATGATGTGACCCTTCCATCAGAGCTGATCGAGCATGTTCAAAGATTTGATGCTGGGGATGTTGGCCTGAGCGAGAACACTGACGTTGGTGCGCCTATCCTGCCTATGGGTTTGCAGGATCTTGCAGAGGCAGCGTTGATGGTACGTCTCCAGTTCTTTGAGGTGCCTGCTGTACATGCTCCATGTCTTTGAGGCACACAGCAGGGCGGGTATCACTGCTGCTCTGTAGACCATGCGCTTGGTGCCAGTTTTGATAAACCGGTCTTCAAACACTCTCTTCCTCAGGCGACCGAAGGCTGCACTGGCACACTGAAGGCAGTGTTGGACTTCGTCATCGACGTCTGCCCTTGTTGCCAGTAGGCTCCCGAGGTATGGAAGGTGGTCCACGTTGTCCAAGGCCTTGTCGTGGATTTTGATAATCGGGGCTCAGTACTGTGTGGCAGGGACAGTTTGGTAGAGAACCTTTGTCTTATGGATGTTTAGCGTAAGGCCCAGTCTCTCGTACTTTTCAGTGAAGATGTTGACGATGGATTGGAGTTCGACCTCAAAGTGTGTGCAGACACAAGTGTCGTCTGCTTACTGTAATTCGATGACAGTAGATGGGACGACCGTGGATCTGGACTGGAGGCGATGGAGGTTAATCGGTTTCCTGTTTGTTCTGTAGATTAGCTGCACTCGAGTGGGGAGCTTACAGAGGGTAAGCTGGAGCATTGCAGCAAGGAAGAACGAGAAGAGCGTTTGTCCAATGAAACAGCCGTTTTTGACACCGGTCCCTAGTTGAATTGGGTCTAGGGTGGAACCGTTGCTTAGAAACATATAAACGTAGAGGATAGGAGCAGGAGTAGGCTATTCGGCACTTCGAGCCTGCTCCGCCATTCAATGAGATCATGGCTGAGCATTCAAATTCAGTACCCTGTCCCTGCCTTCTCCCCATATCCCTTGATCCCTTTATCCTCAAGAAATGTATCCAACTCTTTCTTGAATATATATAATGAACTGGCCTCCACCGCCCTCTGTGGCAGAGAATTCCACAGGTTCACCACTCTCTGGGTTAAGAAATTCCACCTCATTTCAGTTCTAAATGGCTTACCCCTTATCCTTAGACTATGACCCCTGGTTCTGGACTCCCGGGCCATCAGAAACATCCTTCCTACATCTAGTCTGTCCAGACCTGACAGAATTTTATAGGTTTCGATGAGATCCCCTCTCAATCTTCTAAACTCCAGTGAGTATAAGCCCAATCGACTCAATCTCTCCTCATATGTCATTCCTGCCATCCCAGGTATCAGCCTGGTGAATCTTCGCTGCACTCCCTCCATGGAAAGAACGTCCTTCCTCAGGTAATGTGAACAAAACTGCACACAATACTCAAGGTGTTTTCTCACCAAGGCCCTGTGCAACTGTAGCAAGACATCCTTGTTCCTGTACTCAAACCTTATTGCTACGAAGGCCAACATACCATTTGCCTTCTTAAACGCCTGCTGCACCTGCATGCTTACCTTCACCGATGGGTGCACATGGACACTCAGGTCTCTTTGCACTTCCCCTTCTCCCAATCTGTTGCCATTCAAATGATAATCTGCCTTCCTGTTTTTGCCACCAAAGTGGATGACCTCACATTTATCCACATTATATAGCATTTGCCATGTTTCTGCCCAATCACCCAACCTGTTCAAATCGTACTGGAGTTTCACGACATCCTCCTCACAGCTTACCCTCCCACCCAGCTTTGTGTCATCTGCAAATTTGGAGATATTACATCCAATTCCCTCGTCCAGATCATTAATATATATTGTGAACAGCTGGGGTCCTAGGACCGATCCTTGTGGTACCCCAATACTCATTGCCTGCCACTTGGAATACGACCCATTTATTCCAACTCTTTGCTTTCTGTCCGCCAACCAGTTCTCTATGCAAGTCATACCTCGCCCCCAATCACATGTGCCTTAATTTTGCACACTAATCTTTTATGTGGGATCTTATCGAAAGACTTCTGAAAGTCCAAATACACCACATCCACTGGTTCTTGCATGTCGTCGTGAAACAGGTGGAGGATGGTGAAAATCTTTTGAGGGATGCAGAATTTGAGGACATGCAATAATCCCTCACAATTGACAGTGTAGAAGGCGTTTGTGAGATCAAAGAAGGTCATGTAAAGAGATTGGTGCTGTTCCCTGCATTTCTCTTGTAGTTGACACGCAGTAAAAATCATGTCCAGTGGGCTGAATCCGCATTATGACTCTAGGTGGAGCTCTCCAGCCACTGGAATAAGGTGAGTGAGGAGGATTCTTGCAATTACTTTCCCTGTGGCAGACAGCAGGGAGACTCCACTTTAATTACCGCAATCGGACTTGTCACCTTTCTTGAAGATGGTCACGATTACGGTATCTTTGATATCCGCTGGCATGCTCTCCTCCTTCCAGACAAGAGAAATTAGTTCATGAATTCGTGCCAGTACTGCTTCTCTGCCATGCCTTTGTGCCTCGGTGGGGATTCCATCTGTTCCTGAGGCCTTGTTGTTCTTCAGTTGTCGGATGGCCTTTTCAAACTCATGCTGGCCTGGGGTTTTGCTGAGGTGCTGGTGGGTAGCATGCTGTGGGATGGAGTTGAGGAAACTGGCATCGAAGACAGAGTCTTGGTTAAGGTGATCTTCAAATTGCTCCTTCCAGCGGGCACTGACTGCCTCTCTGTCCTTGATGAGTACCTCTCCGTTCTTGGCCCACAGTGGGGTAGGACCTTGTGTGCTTGGGCTGTAGGTAGTCTTGACTGTGCAAAAGAATCCACATATGTCGTAGTTGTCGGCTACCTGCTGGATCTCCTCCGCTTTCTCCACCCACCATCTGTTTTTTAGGTTGCGTTCAGGCGTCTGTAGAGCTGCTTTCTTGCTCTCGAGTTGTGTTGCTGTTTCCAGATCATGAATGCCTTGCACTTGCAGCTTATTAGTGCCTGGATCTCCTGGTCATTCTGGTCGAACCAGTCTCGATGTTTCCTAGTCGAGTGACTGAGCATCTCTTCACAGTTCCTGATTATGGAGGCCTTGAGTGCAGACCAGGCACCGTGGACACTCTTTGTCTCTGAATCACTGGGAGTCAGACAGAAAGCGAAAGGGATGCAGACGGACCAAAACATAGGCAGCAACAACAACTGACAGAAATAGGAGTGAGACAAAGAGTGACAGGGCAGAACAGAAAGACACATAGACAAACAGACAGACTGACACTGGCAGACAGCAGATAAAGATAGCAGCTGAAACTGACATAGTTAATCACAAAGACAGACAGAGCCAGGGAGAGGGAAAGAGACAGACAGACACAGACAGATAATCAAACAGAGAGACACAAACAGGCAGGCAGAGGAACATTCAGACAAGGACATAGACAGACAGTGAAAGAGACACAGACGGACAGCGACAGTCCAAGAGAAACAGACACACAGACATGGACATACAGCCAGGGACAGATATGCAGAGAAAAATAGACAGGCAGTGCCAGACACGGACTGAGAGAGACAACAGAGTGAGTGAACCAGAGATAGAGAGACAGAAAGATAGATAAGCCAGACAGTGAGAGAGATATACATAGAAACAGAGAGACAGAGACCCACGCAATCAGAGAGAGATTGACCAACATTCACAGATAAAGAGAGTCAAAGCGACAGATACAGTCAAAGAGGCAGACAGACAGAGAGATAGAGAGAGTCAGACAGGCAAGTCTCAGTCTGACAGAGAGATGCAGACAGCAAAACACAGACAGACAGAGACAGAGAGACAGAGAAAGAGACAGGTAGATATATATAGACAGACAGCAACATTGTTCTATATGGACAGAGACACAGACAGTGACAGAAACAGACAAAGAGCGGTAAAGACAGAGACAGACAGGCATAGTTCAAATTTATTTGCTACCAGATACCATCCTGCTATCCCACGCCGTAATCATAACCATCTTCAAGAAAGGTGACAAGTGCGATAGCTGTAACAACAGGGGAGATTCCCTGCTGTTTGCCACAGGGAAAATCATCACAAGAATCCTACTCAATCAGGATGGCCTCTTAAAATTTTCTTTCAATATAATGGTGATTTGCAATGCAATAGCATATTGAAATGGAATATCAGTTTGCAATTTAAACGTCCTTTGCAATACAATAACACATTGCAATGGAATATCACATTGCAAAAAACAGTGCTTTGTAGTGAAATCTTCCATTGCAATGGAATCAGACTTTGCAATATAATAGTAATTTCAAATGCAATTGCTCATTGCAATGGAATATCACTTTGTAATATAATAGTCATTTGAGGTGCAATAGCTCATTGCAATCTAATATCATTTTGTAATGTAATAGTCGCTTGCAATGCAATGGAACATTGCAATGGAGTATCACTCTTCAATATAATAGTCATTTTAATGCAATGGAACATTGCAATGCAATATCGCTGAGCAATATACCCATCATTTGCAATGCAATGGAACATTGCAATGGAATATCACTTTGCAATATATTCTTCATTTGCAATTCAATAACACGTTGCAATGGAATTTTACTTTGAAATATAATCGTCATTTGCAATGCAATAGCACAATGCATTCGAATATTGCTTTGCAATATAGCCGTCATTTGCAATGCAATAGAATATTGCAATGGAATATCACTTTGCAATAAAATAGTAATTCTCAATTCAATAGCACCTTGCAATGGAATACCGCTTTGCAAAATTATCGTCATTTGCAATGCAATAGCACTTTGTAATGGAATATCACTTTGAAATATAATCGTCATTTGCAATGTAATAGAACATTACAATGGAAACTCACTTTAAAATATAATAGTAATTTGCAATGCAATAGCACATTGCCATGGAAAATCACTTTGCAATACAATAGTCATTTGCAGTGCAATAGAATACTGCAATGGAATATCATTTTGCAATATAACAGTAATTAGAAATGCAATGGAATAATCCAAAGGAATATGACTTAGCAATATCATAGTCATTTGCAATGCAATAGAACATTGCACTGCAATATTGGTATGAAATATAATCGTCATTTGCAATGCAATAGAACAATTGGACATTACAAGGGAACATCACTTTTTAATATAACTGTCATTTCCAAAGTAATAGAAAATAGCAATGCATTATCACTTTGCAAGATAGTAGTCATGCAATGTAATAGGTCATTGCAATGGAATATCTCTTTGCAATATAATAGTCATTTGCAATTCAATAGAACATTGCAATTGAATATCCATTTGCAATATAATAGTGCTCTGGAGTGGAATCTGACTTTGCAATATAATAGTCATTTGCAATGCAATAGCCTTTCCAATGGAATATCACTAAACAATAGCTTAGCCATTTGTAATACAATCGAACATTGCATTGGAATATCACTTTGCAATATAGCCATCATTTGCAATGCAATGCAATATTGCAATGGAATATCACTTTGCAATACACAATTAATTGACAATTCAATAGCACATTGCAATGGAATATCACTTTGCAATATAATCGTCATTTGCAATGAAATAACACATTGCAATGAAATATCGCTTTGCAATATAATCGTCATTTGAAATTCAACAGCACATTGCAATGGGATATCACTTTGCAATGTAATAGTCATTTGCAATACAATAGCACATAGCAATAGAGTATTGCTTTGAAATATAATCGTCATTTGTAATGCAATAGAAAATTGCATGTGAATATCACTTAACAATATCGTAGTCATTTGCAATGAAATAGAGCATTGCAATTTAATATCACCTTGCAATATAATAGTCATTTGCAAGGCAATTTCACATTGCAATGGAATATCACCTTTGCAATATAATAGTACTTTAGAATGAAATCTCCCTTTGCAATATAATAGTGATTTGCCATTCATTGGCACAATGCAATCTGATATCACATTGCAACATAATATTCAACATGCAATGCAATAGAAGATTGCAACTTTGCCTCTATCTGGTGCAGGACATCTAAACCTAAAATCAGGCCCTTGCTGTTGGGACCTACCCAAAGAGTGACCCACCAGTTACGACTACTGGGGATAATTGCAGTGGAATCAGAAGAATCTGATGGAGGACCGCGCTTTCTCCAGTAGCCCCACTTACTTGGATGGTTCGATCTATCGTGGGAAATTCTGAGTAGGTTATTTGATCAGCTACCAGACTCATTTCTTTCCACCCATTCCTGATCACTTCACTTTGGTATTTTAAATTGGCCTCTTGGACCCGTTTAACAACAGTGACACTGGTGGCCATAGCCGGAACGTCCGGTGAAAAGGTTTTCCCCTCATCACCCATGTCAATCATTACGTATATCCTTATGCTCTATCTTATACTTTAACATGCTTTCTTCTCACGCAATCGCAATGCAATCGCATTGAGTTTAAGCAGACTTTGCTAAGTGGCAGAAAACGTCTTTTAATTGCATTTACTGAATTCTAGTGAGTAAAAAAGTGAATTATTTGAAGAAAGTTAAATTTTTTACAGTAAATTAAGCTGTTGGGGAGTTGAAGCCGTAAGTCGAATCCGGGTATAAAAAGGGGCGGGCTTAGTGCGGTCGCGCTGAGTGTGGTCGCATTGAGTGTAAGAAGAGTTTGGTAAGTGGCAGAGTTTGGGCAAGTGGGAGATGACGGGGTGCTTGTTGCTCAGTTTTGCTTCCCTCTCTCAGGCTTATCCAACACTGCGGACGTGGAGCAGTGAGACAATTCAACCGGATAGGTCCCCCAGACAGCTTCCATGAGGGAGGTTTGTGATCAAGTGGTTGGCAGGGGCAGCACGGTGGCATAGTGGTTAGCACTGTTGCCTCACAGCGTGAGGGACCCGGGTTTAAATCCGGCCTCGGGTGACTGTCTGTGTGGAGTTTGCACATTCTCCCCGTGTTTGCATGGGTTTTCTCCGGGTGCTCCGGTTTCCTCCCACAGTCCAAAGATGTGCGGGTTAGGTTGATTGGCCATGATAAAAATTGACCCTTAGTGTTAGGGGGGATTACATATGTGGGGTTACGGGGATAGGGCTTGGGTGAGATGGCTGTCTGTGTAGGGACTGGGTGCTAGGGTTTGGATGATCAGCCATGATCTCGTTGAATGGCAGAGCAGGGCCGAATGGCCTACTCCTGCTCCTATCTTCTATGTTTCTTCCTTCTCTTCTATAACTTTAAGTTGGTAAGTCCTATTAAATAGTGGTGTAATATTATCATCTATATCGGGGCAGAGGGTCTTCATAACTAATAATAAGAAATTTAATTAATTACACAGATATGGGTGAACAGTTGATGTGTCACTGTTGCGAAATGTGGGAGCTGGTGGACACCATTGAGGCTCACGGTCATTATATTTGCGATAAGTGTTTGCTGCCAGAGGAACTCAAGCTCCATGTTAAAGAGCTTAAGACCGAGCTTCAGACACTGCGACACATCAGGGAGAGGGAGAAGTTCCTGGACTCTATGTTTCAGGAGGTGGTCACAACTATGAAATTAATTACTGCAGATATACTCCGTGGTCAGGGACAGGACGGTGTGACTACGAGTGAGGAAGGTACAGGGATCCAGGATGTAGTGTTGAAGGAGCCGCAGCTCTTGCTCTTGTCAAGCAGGATTGAGGTTCTTACTCCTTGTGAGGGCAGGAGCGGGGACTGCAGGGAGGATGAGCAACCTGGCCACAGCACCGTGGTGCAGGGGGCCATTCAAGTGGAGGGAGTAAAAAGAAATGTTGTAGAGGTAGGGGATAGTATCATTAGGGATATAGATAGGGTTCTCTGCAGTCAAGAGCGGGTGTCCCGAAGGCTGTGTTGCCTGCCCGGTGTCAGGGTTAAGGACATCTCTTCTGGGCTGGAAATAAATTTGGAGTGAGAGGGGGAGGATCCAGTTGTCGTGGTCCATGTTGGTACAAACGACATAGATAGGACAAGGAAGAAGGTTCTGGTAAAGGAGTATGAGCAGCTAAGGTCAAATTAAAAAACAGAACCTCAAGGGTAATAGTCTCTGGGTTATTACCTGAGCTCCGAGCGAATTTGGCTAGGATAAATAAAATTAAAGAGTTAAATGCGTGGCTCAAAGACTGGTGTGGGAGAAATGGGTTTTGCTTCTTGGGACACTGGCAACAGTACTGGGACAGGAGGGAGCTGTTCCATTGGGACAGACTCCACTTGGCCAGCGCTGGGACTAGAGTCCTGGCGAATCATATAACTAGGGCTGTAGAGAGGGCTTTAAACTAATTAGTGGGGGGGGGGAGCTTTCTAGATAGCAAAGAACAGAAATGACAACGGAGAAGGTAGCAGTGGGGAAATTAAAAAACAGAACGTGTCAGGAAGGGACAGAAGGTATGGAGTAAAAGGTAAAGTAGTAAAAGGGGAAAAAGCAGGAACTAAGTGTTACAAAACATATTTGAAAGTCCTTTATCTGAATGCACGTAGCATTCGTAATAAAATGAATGAGTTAACGGCACAAATAACTACATATGGGTGTGATCTTGTGGCCATTACAGAAACATGGCTGCAGGGTGAACATGACTGGGAATTAAACATACCAGGTTATTTAACAATCAGGAAGGACAGGCAGGAAGGGAGGGGAGGAGGGGTGGCTATGTTAATAAAGGAAGGTATCACTATAATACAGAGAAATGATATTGGGTCAAAGGAGCAGGATAGTGAAACAGTTTGGGTCGAGATAAGGAATAAAAAGGGGAAAAAAACACTAGTGAGCGTAGTCTCAAGGCCTCCGAACAGTTGGACGGAGCATCAATCAGGAAATAGTTGAGGCTTGTAATAAGGGAACAGCTATAATTATGGGGGATTTTAACTATCATATTAACTGGACAAATCAAATTGGGCAAAGCAGCCTTGAGGATGAGTTCATTGAGTGTATTAGGGATGGGTTTCTTGAGCAGTATGTAACTGAACCGACCAGGGGGCAAGCAACCTTAGATTTGTTCCAGTGTAATGAGACAGGATTCATTAAAAATGTCCTAGTAAAGGATCCCCTTGGAATGATTGACAATAACATGGTTGAATTCTATTTTCAAGTAGAGGGGGAGAAGGTTGGATCTCAAACAAGCGTGTTGAGCTTGAATAAAGGAGACTATGAATGTATGAGAGCGGAATTTATTAGAGTGGACTGGTAAAACAGATTAAAGGGTAAGACGGTACATGATCAGTGGTGTACATTTAATGAGTCATTTTACAACTTCCAAAAAATATATATTCCAGTGAGGAAAAAAGGGTGTAAAATAAAAGATCGTCATCCGTGGCTAAGTTAAGTAATTAAGGATAGTATCCGACTTAAAACAAGGGCATATAAGGTAGCCAAATCTAGTGGGAGGATACAAGATTGGGAAGTCTTTAAAAGACAGCAAAAAATAACTAAAAGATTGATTAAGAAATGGAAGATAGATTATGAAAGTAAATTAGCAAAAAATATAAAAACGGATAGCAAAAGTTTCTATAGTTATATAAAAAGAAAAAGGGTGGCTAAAGTAAATGTTGGTCCATTAGAGGATGAGATTGGGAAATTAATGGTGGGAAACATGGAGATGGCAAAATCGCTGAAGAAATATTTTGCATCAGTCTTTACTGTAGAGGACACTAAGAATATCCCAACACTGGACAAACAGGGGGCTCTAGGGGTAGAGGAGCTAAATACGATTAACATCACTACGGAAGTGGTACTTGGTAAAATAGTGGGACTTAAGCCGGATAAATCCCCTGGACCTGATGGATTACATCCTAGGGTCTTGAGGGAAGTGGCTGTAGGGATTGTGGATGCATTGGTAATGATTTTCCAAAACACCCTGGACTCAGGAAAGGTCCTGGCAGATTGGAAAACTGCTAATGTAACACCCTTACTTAAAAAGGGTAGTAGGCAGAATGCTGGAAACTATAGACCTGTTAGCCTAACATCTGTGGTTGGTAAAATGTTAGGGTCCATTATTAAGGAGACAGTAACGGGATATTTGGATAAACATAATTTAATAGGACATACTCAGCATGGTTTCATGAAGGGGAAGTCATATTTGACAAATTTGCTTGAGTTCTTTGAGGAAGTAACATACAGTGTGGATAAAGGAGAACCAGTGGATGTAGTGTATTTAGACATCCAAAAGGCATTTGACAAGGTGCCACACAAAAGATTATTGCTCAAGATAAAAAATCATGGGATTGGGGGTAATATTCTTGCATGGGTGGAGAATTGGCTCTCAACAGAAAGCAGAGAGTTGGGGTAAATGGTTCTTTCTCAGACTGGCAATCAGTAACTAGTGGTCTTCCACAGGCGTCATTGTTGGGTCCCCAACTCTTTACAATCTATAATAACGATTTGGAGGAGGGGACCGAGTGTTACATATCAAAGTTTGCAGATGATACAAAGATGGAAGGGAAATTAGTGAGTGAGGAGGACATAAAAAACCTGCAAAGTGACATAGACAGGCTAAGTAAGTGGGCAGAGATTTTTCAGATGGAATACAATACTGGAAAGTGTGAGGTTATGCACTTTGGCAGGAAAAATCATAGAGCAAGTTATTATCTTAATGGCAAGAAACAGGAAAGTACTGTAGTGCAAAGGGATCTGGGGGTCCTAGTGCATGAAATTCAAAATGTTAGAATGCAGGTGCAGCAAGTGATCAAGAAGGCCAATAAAATCTTGGCTTTTATTGCTAGGGGGATAGAATATAAAAACAGGGAGGTATTGCTGCAGTCATATAAGGTATTGGTGAGACCGCACCTGGAATACTGCATACAGTTTTGGTGTCCATACTTAAGAAAATACATACTTGCTCTCGAGTCAGTACAAAGAAGGTTCACTCGGTTGATCCCGGGGATGAGGGGGTGTTCATATGAGGAGAGGTTGAGTAGATTGGGACTCTACTCATTGTAGTTCAGAAGAATGAGAGGCGATCTTATTGAAACATATAAGATTGTGAAGGGGCTTGATCGGGTGGATGCGGTGAGGATGTTCCCAATGATGGGTGAAACTAGAACTAGGGGGCTCAATCTTAAAATAAGGGGCTGCTCCTTCAAAACTGAGATGAGGAGAAACTTCTTCACTCAGTGGGTGGTAGGTTTGTGGAATTTGCTGCCCCAGAAAGCTGTGGAAGCTACATCATTAAATACATTTAAAACATATATAGATAGTTTCCTAGAAGGAAAGGGAATTAAGGTTTACGGGGAGCGGGCAGGAAATTGCACATGAGTCTAGGTTCGGAATGGTCATGGCCCTGTGAGTAGTGGAGCGGGACAAGGGGCCGTGTAGCCTGGTTCTGCTCCTACTTCTTGTGTTTTAATTCTGTATTAGATTTCAGGAGATGGTTTTATTCCTGCTCCTGGCTGGGGTGTAGATCGCCTTTACAGAAGGTAAGTACTGTAGAAAATATAGGGAAAGAGTGATCTCCTGGAAGAGTTTCGATCGCCTAGATGGGTCGGAGAGGAATTTCCCAGATTTTTTCTCCCAAATTGGCCATTGGGTTTTTTATCTGATTTTTCGCCTCTCCCGGGTGGGATTGAGAGTGATCGAAGATTTGAGGTTAGGATCAGATCAGCCATGATCTTATTGAATGGTGGAGCAGGCTCGAGGGGCCGATTGGCCTACTCCTGCTCCTATTTCTTATGTTGTTATGTGTTCCCGCTAATCTTATACTTTAATCGGCACAAGCGTATCACCTTAGAATCTAAATCTGAAATACATATTCAGGTCTAGCAAATTCCGTCAATCCGTGGTCTTCGTGAGGAATAATTTAACTACGTGGATAATTTTAATACTGTGGCAGGAGCTTCCGATAAACCCTGTCTCCAACGGCGAGCCTAGCCCCTTAACGTTTTGATCCTCAAACGAGGTGCAATGTCTGATTCAAATTGCTGCTTCATATGGCGTACAGCTAAATTGAGGCAATTCGACACTACGAACGGGATTCAAATCGCCTTTTCTCCCGAGTGCTGTTTATGTCCCTTTATGCGGCCGCGTACATGTCAGAGAATGTGGTTGCAGAATAAATCTGCGGCTGCATTGTATTTCTTGCTGCTTGTCCATCCAGTTAAACATTGTTTTCTGTGGTGAAATGAAATCAGCAGTCTGTATGAAGGAAGATCATATAAATTATTTCTGGGCTTTGCTGGGCGGGTTCTGGGAGTCTGTTTGCCCTGGCTGTGAAGTCCAGAACTAGGGGTCAAAGTTTCAGAATAAGGGGCCGGCCATTTATGATGGAGATGGTGAGAAATTGCTTCATTCTATGGGTTGTGTGTCTTTGGATTTTCTACCGCAGAGGGCTGTGGCTGTTCAGTGGTTGAGTGCATTCCTAACCGAGATGGATTTGTACATTTCGGAAATCAAGGTATATGGGATTAGGTCGGTAATTTTCAGTTGAGGTAGGGGATCAGCCACGACCTAAAGGTAGTGCAATGTGCCAGCGCGTTCGGCTGTTAGCTGAAAGGTTGGTGGTTCGAGCCCACCCAGGAACATAAGCACCTTTTAATTTTTGCCAACATATCTACAGCAAAAAATATGCAGTCTTTGATTCCGTGAAATGAACAGTGGTGAGCATACTGCTGCTGCCTTCCTGCTCCCAATGGAAACAATCGCTTCATCGATCAGTCTTCTGCCAGGCAGCCTGGATATTCAAAGTGCAGCGTTCTTGCCATGAAAATCCTGCAGGAAAATCGGCCACGGTAGAAAATCCATTCTAAAATCCCTTTTCTTAACTTTCCTCAGTTTTACACTTACATGGATAAGAACATAAAAACATAGAAGCATAGAAGATAGGAGCAGCAGTCGGCCCATTGGCCCCTCGAGCCTGCTCCGCCATTCAATGTGATGACGGCTGGTCTTCCAGTCTCAGTACTCTGTCCCTGCCTTTTCCCCATATTCTTTGATCCCTTTAGCCTTAAGAAATCTATCTAACTCCTTCTTGAATATATTTAATGAATTGGCCTCAACTGCCTTTTGTGGTGAAGAATTCCACAGGTTCACCACTCTCTGGGTGAAGAAATTCCTCCTCATCTGTGTCCTAAATGGCTTATCCCTTATCCTTAGACTGTGACCCCTGGTTCCGGAAGCCCCAGCCATCGGGAACATCCTTCCTGCATCTGGTCTGTCTAGTCCTGCTAGAATTTTATAAGTTTCAATGAGATCCCCTCTCATTCTTCTAAACTCCAGCGAGTATAAGCCCAATCGAACCAATCTCTCCTCATACGTCATTCCTAGCATCCCAGATATCAGTCTGGTGAATCTTCGCTGCACTCCCTCCATGGCAAGAACATGCTTCCTCAGATAAGGCGATCAAAACTGCACACAATGGTCTCACCAAGGCCCTGTACAACTGCAGCAAGACATCCTTGTTCCTGTACTCAAACCCTTTCGCTACGAAGGCCAATATACGACTTGCCTTCTTAACCGCCTGCTGCACCTGCATGCTTACCTTCAGCGACTGGGGCAACAGGACTCCCAGGTCTCGTTGCACTTCTCCTTCTCCCATTCCACTGCCATTCAGATAATAATCTGCCTTCCTGTTTTTGCCAACAAAGTGGATAATCTCGCATTTATCCACATTATACTGCATCTGCCATGCATCTTCCTAATCACCAAACCTGTCTTAATCATACTGGAGTTTCTCGGCATTCTTCTCACAGCACACACGCCCACCCAGCTTTGTGTTGTCTGAAAACTTGGAGATATTACATCTAGTTTCCTCATCTAGAATATTATTATATATTGCGAATAGCAGGGGTCCTAGGACCGATCCCTGTGGTACCCCACTAGTCACTGCCTGCCACTCGGAATAAGATCCGTTTATTCCAACGCTTTGCTTCCTGTCTGCCAACCAGTTCCCTATCCAATTCAGTACCTTGCCCCCAATCCCATGTGCCTTAACTTTACACGCTAATCACTTTTGTGGGACCTTATTGAAAGCCTTCTGAAGTCCAAATAAACCACATCCACTGGTTGCCCCTTATCTATTCTACCAGTTACATCTTCAAAAATTTCCAGTAGTTTATGCAAGCATGATTTACCTTTTGTAAATCCATGTTGACTTTGTCCGATCCTGTCACTGTTTTCCATGTGCTCTGCTATTACATATTTTATAATGGACTCTAGCATTTACCCCACTACCGATGTCAGGCTTACCAGTCTATAATTCTACATTTTCTCTCTACCACATGTTTTGAATAGTGGGGTTACATTAGCTACCCTCCAATCAATGGGAACTGTTCCAGAGTCTATAGAATTTTGGAAGATGACCAGCAATGCATCTAGTATTTCTAGGGCCAATTTCTTAAGTACCCTAGGATGTCGTTTATCAGGCCCTGGGGATTTATCAGCCTTCAATTCCGTCAATTTCCCTAACTCCATTTCCCTACAAATACTGATTTCCTTCAATTCCTCCCTCTCATTAGATCCTATGCTCCCCGACATCTCTGGGAGTTTATTTGTCTCCTCCTTTTTGAAGATAGAACCAAAGTATGTATTTAATTGGTCTGCCATTTCTTTGTTCTCCATTATATGTTCCCCTGCTACTGACTGCAAGGAACCTACCCTTGACTTCACCAATCTTTTTCCCTTCACATATCTAAAGAAGCTTTTACAGTCAGTTTTTATGTTCCCTGAAAGCTTACTCTCATACACTTTATTCCCCCTCTTATTTAATCCCTTTGTCCTCCTTTGCTGAGTCCTAACTGCTTCCAATCCTCAGAATTGCTGCTTTTTCTGGCCAATTTATATATCCTCTCCTTGGATCTTATTCTATCCCTAATTTCCCTTGCTAGTCACGGTTGTGTCACCTTTTTTGTTTTATTGTAATGCCAAACAGGGATGAACAATTTCTGCATTTCAGCCATGTGATCTTTAAATGTTTGCCATTGCCTATCCACCACCAACCCTTTAAGTAACATTCCACAATCTAACGTATCCAACTCGCACCTCATACCATCGTAGTTTCCTTTATTTAAATTCAGGTCCCTAGTCTCTGAGTCAAATACTTCACTTTCCATCTTAATGAAGATTTCTATCATATTATGGCCGCTCCGCCCTGTGGGGCCTCGCACAATAAGATTGCTAATTATTCCTTTCTCATTACATAATACCCAGTCTAAGATGGCACGATGTCTAGTTGGCTCCTCGACACTTTGGCCCAGGAAACCATCCCATATACATTCCAGGAATTCCTAATCCACAGTATTGTTACTAATTTGGTTGGCCCAATTTAAATGTAGATTAAAGTGATAACTGCTGTGCCCTTTTAGCCGCTTCCCTAATTTCCCGTTTAATGCCATTACCAACCTGTGCATTACTGTTTGGGGGTCTGTATACAAATCCCACTAATGTTTTCTGCCCCTTGGTATTTATCAGCTCTACCCATACAGATTCCACATCATCAGAGCTAATATCCTTCCCTGCAATTGTGTTCGTCTCCTCTTTAACCAGCAATGCTACCCCACATCCTTTACCTTTTTGCCTGTCTTTTCTGAATATTGCATACCACTGGATGTTGAGTTCCCAGCCTTGGTCACCCTGGAGCCATGTTTCCATAATCCAAATCAGATCATATCCGATTATATCTATTTGCACAACTAATCCAGCCATCTTATTACGAATGCTCCTCACATTAAGACACAAAGCCTTCAGGTTTTTTTTAACGCACTTAGACCTTTTAGAATTATTATTTAATGTTGCCATGTTTGATTTAAGTCCTTGATTTCTTTGACTGCCACTTTTGCTTTTCTCCTTCCTGTCTTTGGCTTCTGTAGTGCATGTGCTTTTAAGAGCCGCAGGTGTGCTGTAATGCCGGTAATTACCACTCGGGTTATAAAAGCCTGGAAATTGTGTATGTCCGTTAGAAACCCCCCCCCAGACTTTGCTTAGTAAACATCTATTATCCAACTCCTGTCTTCAGTGTCTTTATCAGCACTCGAACACTACAGTGGCGACGAAGTGGAAACGGACTTAACTGCAACTCGGCAGCACCTCAAGGACATTGATTCCTCAGGCGTCCAGAAGACTCAAGAAAGTAAGAGAAGCTGTGGTTTCACCAGCTGGCCAAGCTGGTGGCAGGTATCGCGCTAATCCTTCCTGGGCGTCAGGCTGGGGCTCCAGCGGCTGGCTCTACAGCTGAGAGAGGGAGCGAAATCGGAGGCAAGCAATAACGGACTGGGAGGGAGCACTCGGGAGACGGCCGGCGTGGCAAGCAGGTCAGCGTTCAGACCTGGAGAGAAAGCCCGGCGGGAACGAGTCTCCAACAGTAAATAAAAAATAGAAAAACCGCGGTAAACAGCATTGTCATCGGCCGCAGCGGCGGAAAAGAGCGGGAAGCGCCATATCTTTGCTGCAGAAAAGAAAGAAAAGCGTGGGAAACGCCATATCTTTTCTGAAATGCCTAAGTCTGGCAATATTGATGCTTTTGTTAGCGAAATAGAGGATTGGACTACATACGTGGAAAGAGTAGAGGTATATTGCACTGCAAATGGAATAGAAGATGAAAAAAAATGCTTCAGTACTGCTTTTGTGACTTCGCAGCGCTTTCCTATGCAGAGCTAGACAGATAGCTAACAACTTGATATCTTCCCATAAAAATCACAAGGCTTGACTTTTCTTGTAACGCTTTACTGAAAGATTCTTATTGTAAAACTGAATTACAACACAGAAATGGAAGCACACATTAGGATACAAGCGCATAACTGATATGAATACACAAATTTAGGTGCGCCTGAGCAACACAGTACATTTGGCATGTAAATTACCAAACACGTGGAAACACAGCTTACTGTGAATATACATTTAGCAAACTGGAAGGCATTCTCTTTAAATTAGCCCTGGAGACAGTGCATCAAAATACAGCTACTAGTTAACCAGCTAGACAGAGAGCGAGCACTTCATGGCTAGCTGTGTAAGTTTGCTTACAGAGAAAAGTTACAAACTAAACATTTTCTGCAACATACAGAGTACACTCATCATCCATAACATTCTCAAGTACTTACAGACAAATAATACCCAGGACTCAGACATGGAAACAATACAACTTCCCGGAGCATGTGCTGCTGTAGAAGCACCGTGGTATAGGTCTTGTTCCAGCGGGGACTCCACGAGGACTGGGTTCGCAGTCCTGTGGGGAGCGTGATGACGTCATCACGCTCTGCTGTGTGTTCCCGTGCATTGGGCGTCACGTGACCGCTTTGTTGCGTCAGTGCGTCTCCCAGTACGGAGGCTGGCCGTTGAGGCCGAGGTTGTGAGGCCGGGCTGTGCCGATACTTGCCGCGGGGGCGGAAGATCGCGTCACTCCCGTCGGCTGGCCGATGCGGCCGAAGTCGCGGTAGGACGGGCTGTGCCGGCGGCCGTCTTGGAAGACTGATTCGGGCCGGCGGCCGGCGCGCGTGCGTCACGTGATGCATGACCTCAGTGCTTTAGGTCGCCTTTTAAAGGGGCAACGGCCGAACATAGATTTAAAGGGGCAACGGCCCCAACAGGTTAGTTATACATATATAAGTAAGTTAACTACATACAGTAAGGTTAAGTTAGAGGGAATTGTGTGTCTCAATGTTAGGGACAACCAGTGGTACCGCCATAGTGCTACGACGTGAAAACAACCGAGGGTGAAGAGTTGCTGCGTTGATCTGTAGTTTACTTTGCTGCACTTGCTGTGCTTTACAAGGCTTTACTGCACTTTTACTGCAGTTCCTAGGTACCAAATAGCCACTAGGTGGCAGCACACCATGGGAATCGACCCAACTTACTCAAACCCCTGAATTTACTGGAAAACTAACATAAATTGCTACAGAGAGACAGCACACTCCCCGCTTGGTACAATTCCATTGTGCCACTACAGATACAAAATAAGCCTAAATAAAACGTCCTTTGGCTGCAACGTACTCAGAATCCGTTCTCTAGGTTTCTTCAGAAAGGAGGACTACGATCTCTTAGACTGGCCTCAGAAACACTTTGACAGTCCCCTCCTTGAAAATCTTCACCTCCACCTTGCGGACCCTCTTGTCCCTGCTCAGCAGAGTTTTGACAACCAGTCCCACTGGCCATTCATTTCTGTGTGCTTGGCTGTCTTGCAGCAAGACAACATCTCTCACTTTGACATTTGGCTTGTCTTCTGTCCATTTCCTACTGCTCTGTAGGGTGGACAAATACTCTTCTCTCCATCTCTTCCAGAAAGTGTCTGCAAGACACTGGACTTGCTTCCACTGATTCCTGTGCAGCTCAGCCATGTCAAAGTTTCCAGAGGGGGCTGAAATAGCACTCATCTTTTGAGTCAGGAGCATCGCTGGGGTGAGGACTGCAGGCATGTCTGGGTCGGTGGACACTGGCACCAGCGTTCTCCTGAGTGAGCAGAGGCGCTTCATAGCTTGTTCCCTGTTACTCGGAAGACGGCGTCTAGGAGAGTGAAATGATAAGGGTGCCACCCAGCTGTGTCCATCGTCCTTAGACCATTAAAACACTGAGCATCCTAGGCTGTCTGTGCTCACAGTGGGGCCTGCCTCTTCCTCACAGGCAGAGGAGGTTGCCCTATGATGCTGCGTCATGTCATCGCAGCCTTCCTTTACCAGGATCCTGTTTGGGCATGGGCTGAGACAGGATGTGCGACCGTTGTGCAACACGTTTGCTTTATCGGCGCTGACATCCGCTGGTTTGTTGACTGTTCCCAGGCAAACTACACCCACGAGGACCCATCCCAGGTCAAGCCGCTGCGCATAAGGAGCATTGTGGGGCCTGTTGATTTGCTCACGTACCTTGTGCACTATTAAGATGTCTCCTCCCAAGAGCAGGAGGATTGGAGCGTCCGGGTCCACAGCTGGAATCTTGTTGGCAATTGCATGTAGGTGGGGCTGATGCCGTGTGACCTCTGGGGAGGGAATTTCTGTCCTTTCATCTGGCATCGTGTCACACCCAATTATGGTGGGGAGGGGAAGCTGTAGTTTCCCATCCATGGAATCGATCATGAAGTTCCCAACTCTCCTACCCGTAGTCTCTGTTGTCCCTGCACAGGTTTTTAGCATGTACGGAGCTGCGCTGGCTTTGACTTCAAAGAGATTGAAGAATTCTGTCTTCGCTAGGGACTTGTTAATTTGTTCATCAAGCACTGCATACATTTTGATTGCCTTCTCCTTTCTCCATGCAGGATATGGTTTAACCAAGCAGATTTTGGAGCATGAGCGTGGGCTGCTTGCATTTCCACAAACCTGTGTACACTTGGAGGTGACTGAAGAAGATGTGCTTTCGCTTTGCTCCCCGCTATCCTCTTTGTCAACCGCAGCACTCTCGATGGTTGAAGGAGGAGGACCTGGATGCAGGGCTGCAATGTGTTTTTCACTGTTGCACTCAAAGCACTTGATTGTCGCCTTGCAGTCTTTTGCCATGTGCATAGTCGACCCACAACACCTGGAGCAGATGCGATTCTCTTTCAGGTATGATTTGCGCTCATCAATAGGCTTGTCTCTAAAGCTTCGACACTTTTTGAGTGGGTGGGGCTTCTTGTGTATTGGACACTGACGATCTGGGTCATCCACTTTATTCCCAGCAGAACTGGATTGGTTGACTGAGGGTTTGGCTGGAACATCTGTTTTGTGCACACTCACAGAGGCTTTATTGCTGTACTTTGTGGGTTTCTCTGTTCTCGAAGGAGCGTAACTGCTGGAGGTGGAGAAAGTGAAACTTGGATCATTCCTCACCTTTGCCTGTTGTTGGACGAACCTGGAGAAGAGAGGGAAGGGGGAAATGCCACTCCATTGTCCTCCTTGTACTTGGATCCCTTAGCTATCCATTTCTCTTGAAGGTTGTAGGGGAGCTTTTCCACTGTTGGGTTTACCCCACGAGCTGTATCCAAATACGAGAGGCCGGTCAGGTAACCTTCTCCCTTGGCACACTTCAGTTCGAGGAGAATTTCGCCCAGTTCTCGGAGCTCGACATTATCTTTGTTGGTTAGCTTCGGAAAGTCCTCAATCTTCTTGAGCAGTGCGTGTTCAATGACTTCTGGTGTCCCATAACAGTCTTCGAGACGTTGCCAAACCAGGTTGAGGGCTGCTGTGGGATTGCGGACGTGCGATGAGCGAATTCTCTTCGCCTGTTCTGACGACTCAGCTCCGAGCCACTTTGTCATCAAGTCTAGTTCTTCTCTGGCTGACAGATTCAAGTTCTTGGTGGTACTCAGGAAGGACGCTTTCCATGACCAATAATTTTCAGGGCGGTCATCAAATTCTAGAAGGCCTGAACTTAACAATTATCGGCGGATAAGGTACCTAGCGAGGTCTTGTGCACCTTGTGGCTCGGGTGAGGACTGCTTGGCTGGATTGGCCGAGTGCTGTGGAGGTCTCTGCAGGTAAGTCTCACTTGTTTCTTCTCCTTTAAGCTCAGTGTCTCCAATAACAGGCTGTTTGCTACTGTGGTGAGTAGCTGGTTCTGCGTCGAGATACCTGGATTTTTCGTTGAAGAACAATTTGGAGTGTTGTTGGACATACTCAATTGTACGTTGCACTGGACTGAGGGGCTGTTCTGGAACATATGGTTCATGGCTGTGCTCCCCGCCTTCATTCTCCTCAACTTCTTCATAAGCTGCAGCTTCAGCTTCAGCGGCAGCGGCAGCTCTCTGGCTTTGGAGAATGTGGAGTCTGGCGTCGAGATCAGCTCTCTGCTTCATCACACTAGCTTCGTTCTCAGCTAAAGGACAATTGAGCCTGGGCAGCTTTTGCCTTGGCATGTGCTTTGGCGGCTGCAGAAGCTGGCGATGATGGCGGTCTGCTGGACCGCCGAGATGATCTAGAGGATGCTTTAGAGGACTGTGACTTGACATCATTTGCTCGGAGAGGCTCATGCTTCTCGATTGGCTGGTCGACGTCCTCTATGGTATATTGTCTTCCTGAGCGTAGACTCATGGTAGCTGAGTGGTATCTTCTTGTGCTTGAGCCCGCTGTGCTGTTGTCTTTTTACATTTTTTGAGCCCGCTGTGCTTGAGCCCGCTGTGCTGTTGTCTTTTTACTTTTCTGCCCTCGCAGCGCTTTCCTATGCAGAGCTAGACAGATAGCTAACAACTTGATATCTTCCCATAAAAATCACAAGGCTTGATTTTTCTTGTAACGCTTTACTGAAAGATTCTTATTGTAAAACTGAAATACAATACAGAAATGGAAGCACACATTAGTATACAAGCGCATAACTGATATGCATACACAAATTTAGGTACGCCTGAGCAACACAGTACATTTGGCATGTAAATTACCAAACACGTGGAAACACAGCTTACTGTGAATATACATTTAGCAAACTGGAAGGCATTCTCTTTAAATTAGCCCTGGAGACAGTGCATCAAAATACAGCTACTAGTTAACCAGCTAGACAGAGAGCGAGCACTTCATGGCTAGCTGTGTAAGTTTGCTTACAGAGAAAAGTTACAAACTAAACATATTCTGCAACATACAGTGTACACTAATCATCTCTATCATTCTCAAGTACTTACAGACAAATAATATCCAGGACTCAGGCATGGGAACAATACAACTTCCCGGAGCATGTGCTGCTGTAGGAGCACCGTGGTATAGGTCTTGTTCCCGCGGGGACTCCACGAGGACTGGATTCGCAGGCCTGTGGGGAGCGTGATGACGTCATCACGCTATGCTGTGTGTTCCCGTGCTTTGGGCGTCACGTGACCGCGTCGTTGCGTCAGTGCGTCTCCCGGTACGGAGGCTGGCTGTTGAGGCCGAGGTTGCAACGCCGGGCTGTGCCGGTTCTTGCCGCGGGGGCAGAAGATCGCGTCGCTCCCGTCGGCTGGCCAATGCGGCCGAAGTCGCGGTAGGCTGGGCTGTGCCGGCAGCCGTCTTGGAAGACCGATTCGGGCCGGCAGCCGGCGCGTGTGCATCACGTGATGCGTGACGTCAGCGCGTTAGTTCACCTCTTAAAGGGGCAACGGCCGAACAGGTAAGTTAAAGGGGCAACGGCCCCAACAGGTAAGTTAAGTTATACATATATAAGTAAGTTAAGTACATACAGTAAGGTTAAGTTAGAGGGAATTGTGTGTCTCAATGTTAGGGACAACCAGTGGTACTGCCATAGTGCTACGACGTGAAAACAACCGAGGGTGAAGAGTTGCTGCGTTGATCTGTAGTTTACTTTACTGCACTTACTGTGCTTTACAGCACTTTACTGCACTTTTACTGCAGTTGCTAGGTACCAAATAGCCACTAGGTGGCAGCACACCATGGGAATCGACCCAACTTACTCAAACCCCTGAATTAACTGGAAAACTAACATAAATTGCTACAGAGAGACAGCACAACTGCTGAACTTAATGGGCGCAAAGGCATACAGGCTGTTACGAAATTTATTCACTCCAGCCAAACCAAAGGACAAGAATTTTAAAGAAATTGTTGATACCCTGCAGGAACACTTAAACCCTACACCGCTGCTGATAGCGGAACGATTCAAGTTCTTCAAGAGAAATCAACATAAGAATGAAAGTAACACTGATTACCTAACCAAATTAAGAAATCTATCAAAGTACTGCCAATTCGGGGCAGGACTATCAGATTATCTTCGAGACAAATTCGTTTGCGGCCTCTTAAGTGAAGGAACACAAAAAAGGCTGCTTTCTGAAAAAGATATAACATTGGGCAAAGCTTTCAGTATGGCTGTATCATACGAAGCAGCAGCAAGAGGAGCTGCAGAGATACAAAAAAAGACACAGGGCTTCGGCACCCGTGAAATGACACAGGGTTTCAAATGATGTTATTGCTGCGGCAGAGCCACCCATAACCAGAGGGACTGCCGGTTCAAGGACAAAGCATGCAGGCACTGCGGAAAAATTGGACACATTGCCCGGGTATGCCGATCTGGGCAAAATAAATCCACAGACAGAAAAAAAAATCAATAAAGAAAAGTACAGGAAGATACAAATTATGATGGACAGTAGCTCCGAAGACCAGAAGAGTGATAGCAACTTCGAAAACAAGAGACTAAGCTGTCTCAAATTACATAACGTACTTGCCAAAGAGGATTACTAAACCATTTGGGTTACTCTCACGATAGCAGGGTCCCCAGTTAAAATGGAGCTAGTTACAGGATCAGCTCTAACCATAATAAATCGACGGGATTACGAGAGGCTATTTTCGCATATACCTCTAAAAGACACATCCATTATCTTAAAAACATATACGGGGCAGAAAGTATACCCAAAGGAAAAATAAGGGTGCCTGTTGTATACAACGGCAAAGAAATACAAAAGTTCTATTTATACATTCTACAAGATGGTGGTCCACCGTTGTTGGGACGTGATTGGATCAGAAAGATACATTTGGACTGGCACTCCATTCCGGCACTGACGGTGACCAGTAAGATAAAAAACAATGATGACATCATACCTGAACGATTAAAAGACATTTTGGCCAACGCCAAAGAAGTGTTTCAAGAGAAACTAGGAAACTTGAAAGGCATCACCGCCTCAATAAAACTGGAAGATGCAGCAATTCCCAAATTTTTTAAGGCAAGACCGGTGCCATACGCAATACGTCCAGCAGTCGAGGCCGAGCTGGAGAATTTGGAAAAAGCAGCTGTATTATCCAAAATAGATAGGAGGGAGTGGGCAACACCCATCGTTCCAGTCATGAAAAAAGCATTAAATAATGATAAATCTGAAGAACAGAGAAAAATTCGCATCTGTGGAGACTTCAAGGCGACTGTAAACCCGGTCCTTCACACAGTACAGTATCCTCTTCCGAGGATAGAAGATATTTTCGCCTCACGATCCGGAGGGAAACGTTTCACCGAAATTGACTTGGCACAGGCATATCTACAGATGGAGGTTGAGGAAGCATCTAAAAAGTGTCTCACGATAAACACACACAAAGGCCTGTACCAGTAAAATCGACTGGTTGTTGGAGTAGCATCAGCTCCAGCTATCTGGCAAAGAGCTGTGGAGCAAGTCCTGCAAGGGATTCCGGGGACTCAATGCAACCTAGACGACATCCTTGTAACAGGAGAAAACGACAACGAGCACCTTGCCAATTTGGAGAAAGTGCTCACTAGGCTGAAAGAACGGGGCCTACGAGCAAATCGCCCCAACTGCGAATTTTTCCAAAATCAGATATCATATTGTGGCCACATAATTAATAATGAAGGTTTGCATAAGTCACCTGAAAAAATTGAAGCGGTCATAAAAGCCCCAGCACTTGAAAATGTTTCACAATTAAGGTCATTCCTGGGATTAATAAATTACTATCATAAATTTTTGCCGAACTTATCAACTCTTCTACACCCTCTTAATGATCTTCTACAAACAGGAGTGATTTGGAAATGGAACGAAGACTGTAAACGTGCCTTCCATAAATGCAAAGACTTAATCGCATCCGAAGAAGTTTTTGCTCATTACAACCCATCACTGCCAATCAGACTGGCGTGCGATGCATCCCCTTATGGCGTAGGAGCAGTATTATCCCATAAATTCCCTGATGGCTCAGAACGGCCGATAGCTTTTGCGCCATGCTCATTAAACTCAGCTGAGCGTAACTATGTCCAAATCGACAGGGAAGCACTCGCCCTGGTATGGGGCTTGAAGAAATTCAACCATTACCTACACGGACAAAAATTTGCCTTGTTGACTGACAATCAACCCCTCATCTCCATATTCAACCCTAAAAAAGGTGTTCCCATTATGACAGCGCAAAGGCTACAGAGGTGGTCCCTTTTTCTAGGGGCACACCAATACAACATAGAATACAAAGGATCTAAACAGCATGGGAATGCTGATGGTTTATCGCGCCTACCGTTGCCTACAGTAGAAGAGGCACCTACAGTAGGCCCAGTAGAGATGTTCCACTCTACCATAGTGGAATGTCTACCAGTAACAAATTCTGCCATTGAAAGGGAGACGAGAAATGACCCGACTCCCATCACGGGTCTACGATTTAACAGTGAAGGGATGGCCAGCACATGGCAAACCACTGTTGCCAGCATTCTCGCAAAGAATAGTACAGCTGTCAGTGTGCCGAGGAAACTTAATGTGTGGATCCAGAGTGGTAATTCCACCCAAACTTCAGGATAATGTGCTAAAGGAGCTTCACGAGGGGAATGTGAGTGGAGTGATAATGAAGAACCTAGCTAGGGCGTTTGTATGGTGGCCAGGTATCGATGGAGGCATCGAAGAAATGACCAAGAGCTGCCTAGGATGTCAGAAGGTCCAAAACGCTCCACCACAAGCCCCTCTACATCCATGGGAGTGGCCCTCATCTCCCTGGCAAAGGGTGCACATCGACTTTGCTGGTCCATTTCTGGACTCAATGTTCTTAATCGCGGTTGATGCACACTCCAAGTGGCCAGAGGTAATAAAGATGTCCTCCACCTCCACGGAAAAAACCATCACAGTATTAAGGACCATATTTGCCAGGAATGGGCTGCCGGAACAGATATGTTCTGATAATGGACCGCAATTTGTGTCCGAAGAATTCAGAAAGTTCTTAAAAAACAATGGGGTTAAGCACTACACGTCCGCCCCATACCATCCTGCGACCAATGGATTGGCTGAAAGGTTTGTCCAGACCTTCAAGAAGGCCATAAAGGCCAAGGGTAATGAAGACATAAAACTTCAGCACCAAGTGGATAACTTCTTATTCGCATACAGGAATGCAACACCTATGGTTACCAACCAAACTCCCGCCATGATGTTCTTTAATAGAAACCTAAGGTGCCGGCTGGATTTGGTCAAGCCGAACATCAGAAGGGGCGTGGAGAACCGGCAGTTTCAAGGCATGAATGAAAGGCCAACTAGAATCATCCAGATAGGTCAACACTTTTGGCCCGGGACTACCGTACCGAGAAATGGCAGCCTGGAACTCTCTGCACACGACTAGGACCACTGATGTATACCGTGGACATCGGAGATAGCATAATAAGGCGCCATGCTCACCAAATCATAAAGTCATCCGAAAAGGGACAACCTACACCACAACTCTATACATCTATCAATGAAGTAGAGATAGCCATATCTACCTCCGATCCAGTGATACTGGAACCCGATGAACCCGACACTGGCATTCAAGCCGAATCAGCCTTGCCAGAAGAACCTACGACACCACCAGAAACTACTACACCCCCGAGGCGTTATCCGGACCGAGTCAGGAAGCCACCTGAGAGACTGACTTATAATAAGTTAACTACAGCAATGTGTACATTATTTTGCTTATAACATGTAATTAATAATTACTTAAAATATGATGTACTGGTTAGCTAAAAGGGGAGGAATTGTAGTGTATGTGCCTTTAAGTGCCCCAGGTGTGCTGTAATGCCGGTAATTACCATTCGGGCTATATAAACCTGTATATTGTGTATATCCATTAGAAACCCCCGCAGACTTTGCTTAGTTAACATCTATGAACCAAATCCTGTCTTCAGTGTCTTTATCAACACACGGACACTACAGCTTCTATCATTGTTTCCCTTTCCTCTGTCTGCCTGAACAGGTTCCCAACCACCTGCCATTTTATTTTAAACCCTCCCCCACAGCACTAGCAAACACTCCCCCTAGGACATCGGTTCCGGTCCTGCCCAGGTGCAAAACGTCCGATTTGTTCTGGTCCAACCTCCCCCAGAACCGGTTCAAATGTCCCATGAATTTGAATCCCTCCCTCTTGCACCATTCCTCTAGCCACGTATTCACCTGAAATATCCTTGTATTTCTACTCTGACTAGCACGTGGCACTGATAGCAAACTTGAGATTACTACCATTGACATCCTATTTTTTAATTTACCTCCTATTAACCTATATTCAGCTTTTAGTACCTCATCCCGTTTTTTACCTGTATCGTTGGTGCCTATATGCACAACGATATCTAGCTGTTCACCCTCCCCCTCCAGAATACCCTGCAGCTACTCCGCGACATCCTTGACCCTTGCACCAGGGAGGCAACATACCATCCTGGATTCTCGTTTGCAGCCGCAGAAACGCCTATCTATTCCTCTTACAATAGAATCCCCTATTACAATAGCTTTCGCACATTTTTCCTCCCGTCCTTTGCAGCAGAACCACACACGGTGCCAGGAAGTTGGCTGCTGCTGTCTTCCCCTATAAGCCATCCCCCTCAACAATATCCAAAGCAGTATATCCGTTTGAGAGGGGCTGGCCACAGGGGACGCCTGCACTACCAGCCTGCGCCTACTACCCTGCCTGGCAGTCACCCGTTCCCTTCCTGCCTGTGCAGGCTTTACCTGCGGTATGACCAACTACCTAAGCGTACTATCCACGACGTCCATAGCATCGCGAATGCTCCAGTATGTCTCCATTCGCAGCTCATGCACCACAATGCAGTCTGCCAGTAGCTGCAGCTGGAAACACTTCCCGCACACATGGTCGTCAGAGACACAGGAAGCGTCCCTGATTTCCCACAAAGCGCAGGAGGAGCATACCACGGCGCCGAGCTGTCCTGTCATGATTTACCCTTCAATTAATTTAAAATAACTTAAATCAAATCAATACCACCAATTACACTACAATAAAATTATACACTCAAGTGCCCTTGGTTACTTGGACTAGAAACTATAAGCACATAAAAATTAAGACTTTATAAACTATGAACCTTAACTGTCAAACTATAGAGTACTATAAATATTCCCTGGCCGTAATCACCCAATCAGCTGCTCCCTCCTGCCCGCATCACGTTTTGAACCATGATGTGGCTCTCGAACGCCACCACTGGTTAGCGAGATTGGTAAATTTGCCCGCGAAAGTGAGTTTCAATACTCACTGGTTCTGTGGTCTCACTGCTCCCAACACCAGCCTGTGAAAGAAAGCCCACTAAAGTGAGTTTAAATACTCATTGAGTCTCTGGTCTCACTGCTCCCGACACCAGCCTCT
Source organism: Somniosus microcephalus (assembly GCF_052327205.1). Taxonomy (NCBI): domain Eukaryota; kingdom Metazoa; phylum Chordata; class Chondrichthyes; order Squaliformes; family Somniosidae; genus Somniosus; species Somniosus microcephalus. Next base: position 21,904,953 of record NW_028225186.1, on the reverse strand, counting down.
GTGAAAGAAAGCCCGCGAAAGTGAGTTTAACTACTCACTGGATCTCCAGTCTCACTGCTCCCGACAACAGCCTGTGAAAGATAGCCCGCAAAAGTGAGTTTAAATACTCACTGGGTCTCCGCTCTCACCGCTACTGACACCAGTCTGTGAAAGCAAGCCTGCGAAAGTGAGTTTAAGTGCTCACTGGGTCTCCGGTCTCCCGGCTCCCCACACCAGCCTGTGAAAGAAAGCCGCAAAAGTGAGTTTAAATACTCACTGGGTCTCTGGTCTCACTGCTCCCGACAGCAGTCTGTGAAAGAAAGCCCGAGGAAGTGAGCTTTAGTACATCACTGGGTCTTTGGTCTCACTGCTCGCTCCCGACACCAGCCTGTGAAAGAAAGCCCGCGAACGTGAATTTATATACTCGCTGCGTCTCTGGTCTCACCGCTGACTCGTGACACCAGCATGTGAAAAAAGCCCGCGAAGGAGAGTTTAAATACACACTGGTTCTCTGGCCTCACTGCTTAGAACGGAAATCTTGAAACAATAACAATTGCCAGACAACTTCAGCTTCCTTGCATCAACCAGAACCCTGATCACGGTACAACAACCAACCAATCAGACACAGTGGCGCGAGAACGCCCCCATTTTATGTGTCCAATCAGGGCCTGAGGATTGAGCTGATCCGTCACAATCAGCTCCAGTACATTGGAGGACTCGATTGTGAGCGGATGACTTGTTCCTATTGCTGACGACGCGGGAGAAGCGAGAAGCCCCTGCAATCTCTTGGTTTCAGCCAAATACTAGAGTTATAGAGTCATAGAGTCATAGAGTTATAGAGCGCAGAAAGTGGCCCTTCGACCCATCGTGTCTGCGCCGTCCATCAAGCCCTGTCCAATCTAATTCCATTTTCCAGCATTTGGTCCATAGCCTTGTATGCAATGGCATTTCAAGTGCTCATCCAAATGCTTCTTGAATGTTGTGAGGGTTCCTGCCTCTACCACCCTTTCAGGCAGTGAGTTCCAGACTCCAACCATCCTCTGGGTGAAAAAGTTCCTCCTCAAATCCCCTCTAAACCTCCAGCCCCTTACCTTGAATCTATGCCCCCTTGTTATTGATCACCCTAATAAGGGGAAAAGTTCCTCTATGTCTACCCTATCTATGCCCCTCATCATTTTGTACATCTCAATCAGGTCCCCCCTCAGCCTTCTTTGCTCCAAGGAAAACAACCCCAGCCTGTTTAGTCTTTCTTCATAGCTGAGGTGCTCCATCCCAGGTAACATCCTGGTGAATCTTCTCTGCACCCTCTCCAAAGCAATCACATCCTTCCTATAGTGAGGCGACCAGAACTGCACACAGCACTCCAGCTGTGGCATTACCAGCGTTTTGTACAGCTCCATCATAACCTCCGTGCTCTTATATTCTATGCCTCGGCTAATGAAGGCAAGTATCCCATATGCCTTTTTAACCACCTTATCTACCTGTTCCGCTGCCTTCAGGGATCTATGTACATGTACACCAAGGTCCCTCTGACACTCTGAGGACTTTTGTTGACAATCGCAAAAACGTGGTCCCTTGCTTTCTGTTGCCCCCCGCAACAATGAGGTCCCTGTCTTTTTGTTGCCCCTCGCAAAACCAACGGCCCTTGATTTTAGTAGCCCCACGCAAAAACGAGGGCCCTGTATCTTTGTTGCCCCTCGCAAAAACCACGGTCGTTGCTTTTTGTTGCCCCTCGCAATAACGGGGGACCTGCCTATTTGCTGCCTCTCGCAAAAAGGACAGCCCTTGCTTTTTGTTGCCACTTGCAAAAACGAGGGCCCTGACTTTCTGTTGCCCCTTGCATCAACGACGGCCCTTGCTTTTTGTTGCCCCTCGCTAAAATGAGGGCCCTGACTTTTTGTTGCCCCTTGCAAAAATGAGGGTCCTTGATTTTTGTTGCCCCTCGAAAAAAGGAGTGCCCTTGCTTTATGTTGCCCCTCACAAAATCGAGAGCACTTGATTTTTGTTGCCCATCGCAAAAACGAAGGCCCTTACTTTTTGTTGCACTTCGCAAAACCGACGGCCTTGCTTTTTGTTGCCCCTTGCCAAAACGAGTGCCCTGGCTTTTTATTGCCCCTCGCAAAAACGAGAGACCTTGCTTTTTGTTGTCCCTCGCAAAAAGAGGGCCCTGGCTGTTTGTTGCCACTTGCATAAACGACGACCCTTGCTTTATGTTGTCCCCCGCAAAAACGAGGGCAGTGTCTTTTTGTTTCCCCTCGCAAAGACGAGGGATCTTGCTTTTTGTTGCCTCTCACAAAAGCGAGGGCCCTGGCTTATTGTTGTCCTTCGCAAAAGGAGGGCCCTGGCTTTTTGTTGCTAGTCGCAAAAATGACGGCCATTGCTTTTTGTTGCCCCTCGCAAAAACGACGTCCCTTGCTTTTTGTTGCCCCTCGGAAAAACGAGGGCTCTGGCTTTTTGTTGCCCCTCGCAACAACGACGGCCCTTGCTTTTTGTTGCCCCTCGCATAAACGAGGACCCTGGCTTTTTGTTGCCCCTCGTAAAAATGAGGTCCCTGCCTTTTTATTGCCCCTCTCAAAACCAACGGCCCTTGCTTTTTGTTGCCCCGCGCAAAAACGAGCTCCCTGAATTTTTGTTGCCCCTCGCAAAAACCACGGTCCTTGCTTTTTGTTGCCCCTCGCAAAAACGAGGGCCCTGGGTTTTTGTCGCCCCTTGCAAAAAGGAGGGACCTACCTATTCGATGCCCCTCGCATAAATGACGGCCATTGCTGTTTGTTGCCCCTAGCAACAACGTGGTCTCTTGCAGTTAGTTGCACCTCGCAATACCGACGGCCCTTGCCTTTTGTTGCCCCTCGCATAAAGATGGCCGATGCTTTTTGTTGCCCCTCGCAAAAACAGGGGACCATGCTTTTTGTTGCCCCTCGCAAAAACGATGGCCCTGGCTTATTGTTGCCCCCCGCAAAAACGATGGCCCTTGCTTTTTGTTGCCCCAGGCAAAAACGATGGCCCTTGCTTTTTGTTGCTCCTCGCATAAACGAGGGCCCTGGCTTTTAGTTGCCCCTCGTAAAAACGATGGCACTTGCTTTTTGTTGCCCCTCGCAAAAACGAGGTCCCTGTCTTTTTGTTGCCCCTCGCAAAAACCACGGCCCTTGCATTTTGTTGCCCCCTCCAAAAACGAGGGCCCTGGCTTTTTATTGCCCCTCGCAAAAACGAGGGAACTTGCTTTTTGTTTCCCCTCGCAAAAACGAGGACGCTGGCTTTTTGATGCCCCTCCCAAAAAAGGGGGCCCTTGCTTTTTGTTGCCCCTCGCAAATACGAGGGCCCTGGCTTTATTATGCCCCATGCAAAAACTAGGACCCCGGCTTTTTGTTGGCCCTCACAAAAAAATGACCCTTGCTTTTTGTTGCCACTCGCAAAAACGAGTACCCTGGCTTTTTGTTGCCCCTCTCAAAACCAATGGCCCTTGTTCATTGTTTCCACACACAAAACCAACAGCCATTGCTTTTTGTTGCCCCTCGCAAATATGATGGACTTGCTTTGTGTTGCACATCGCAAAAACGATGGCCCTGGCTGTTTATTGCCCCTCGCAAAAACGAGGGCTCTTGCTTTTTGTGGACTTCGCAAAAACGATGTCTCTGACATTTTGTTACCCCTTGCAAAAACGGGACCATGCATTTTGTTGCCCATTTCAAAAACGCCAGCCCTGGTTTTTTAATGCCCCTCGCAAGAACGAGGGCCCTTGCTTTTTGTTGCCACTCGCAAAAACGAGTACCCTGGCTTTTTGTTGCCCCTCGCAAAACCAATGGCCCTTGTTCATTGTTTCCGCACACAAAACCAACAGCCATTGCTTTTTGTTGCCCCTCGCAAATATGATGGACTTGCTTTGTGTTGCACCTCGCGAAAATGATGGCCCTGGCTGTTTATTGCCCCTCGCAAAAACGAGGGCTCTTGCTTTTTGTGGACTTCGCAAAAACGATGGCTCTGACATTTTGTTACCCCTTGCAAAAACGGGACCATGCATTTTGTTGGCCATTTCAAAAACGCCAGCCCTGTTTTTTTAATGCCCCTCGCAAGAACGAGGGCCCTTGGTTTAAGTTGCCCCTCGCAAAAACGACGACCCTGGCTTTTTGTTGCCCCTCGTAAAAGCGATGGCACTTGCTTTTTGTTGCCCCACGCAAAATCGAGGGCCCTGACTTTTTGTGGACCCTCTCAAAAACCACGGCCCTTGCTTTTTCTTGCCCCTTTCAAAAACGAGGCCCCTGGCTTTTTGTTGCCCCTCGCAAAAACGACGACCCTGGCTTTTTGTTGCCCCGTGCAAAAGCGAGTGCCCATGCTTTTTTATGCTCATTTTAAAAACGACGGCCCTGGTTTTTTGATGCCCCCTCGCAAAAACGAGGGCCGTTGGTTTTTGTTGCCCCTCGCAAAAAAGACGGCTCTGGCTTTTTGTTGCCCCTCGAATAAACGATGGCCCTTCCCTTTTGTTGCCCCTCGCAAAATCGATGGCCATTGCTTTTATTTGCCCTTCGCAAAAACGCCAGCCCTGGTTTTTTAATGCCCCTCGCAAGAACGAGGTCCCTTGGTTTTTGTTGCCCCTCCGAAAAACGACGACCCTGGATTTTTGTTGCCCCGCGCAAAAGCGAGTGCCCATGCTTTTTTATGCTCATTTCAAAAACGACGGCCCTGGTTTTTTGATGCTCCCTCGCAAAAACGACAGCCGTTGGTTTTTGTTGCCCCTCGCAAAAGAGACGGCCCTGGTTTTTTGTTGCCCCTCGAATAAACGATGGACCTTCCTTTTTGTTGCCCCTCGCAAAAACGATGGCGTTTGCTTTTTTTTGCCTTTCGCAAAAAATACGGCCCTGGCTTTTTGTTGCCCCTCAAAAGAAGGATGGCCCTGTCTTTTTGTTGCCCCTCGCAAAAACGACAGCCCTTGCTTTTTGTTGCCCCTCGCAAAAACAAGGACACTGGCTTTTTGTTGCGCCTCATAAAAACGAGGGCCCTGGCTTTCTGTTGACCCTCGCAAAAACGATGAGGCTTGCTTTTTGTTGCCACTCGCAAAAACGAGGTCCCTTGCTTTCTGTTGCACCCTGCAACAATGAGGTCCCTGACTTTTTGTTGCCCCTCGCAAAACCAACGGCCCTTGATTTTAGTAGCTGCACGCAAAAACGAGGGCCCTGAATTCTTGTTGCCCCTCGCAAAAACCACGGTCCTTGCTTTTTGTTGCCCCTTGCAATAACAGGGCACCTGCCTATTTGTTGCCCCTTGCAAAAAGGACGGCCCTTGCTTTTTGTTGCCACTTGCAAAAACGAGGGCCCTGGCTTTTTATTGCCCCTTGCATCAACGACAGCCCTTGCTTTTTGTTGCCCCTCGCAAAAACGAGGGCCCTGCCTTTTTGTTGCCCCTTGCAAAAATGAGGGCCCTTGCTTTTTGTTGCCCCTCGAAAAAACGAGTGCCCTTGTTTTTTTTGTTGCCCCTATCAAAATCGAGGGCACTTGATTTTTGTCGCCCATCGCAAAAACGAAGGCCCTTACTTTTTGTTGCACTTTGCAAAACCGACGGCCTTGCTTTTTGTTGCCCCTTGCAAAAATGAGTGCCCTGGCTTTTTATTGCCCCTCGCAAAAACGAGACACCTTCCTTTTTGTTGTCCCTCGCAATAAGAGGGCCCTGGCTGTTTGTTGCCCCTTGCATAAACGACGACCCTTGCTTTATGTTGCCCCTCGCAAAAACGAGGGTCCTGGCTTTTTGTTGCCCCTCGCAACAATGATGGCCCTAGCTTTTTGTTGCCCCTCGCAAAAAAGAGGGCCCTGGATTTCTGTTGCCCCTGACAAACCGAGGGCCTTTGCTATTTGTTGCCCCTCGCAAAAACGATGGGCCTTGCTTTTTGTTGCCCCTCGCAAAAACGAGGTCCCTTGCTTTTTGTTGCCCACTGCAATAATTAGGTCCATGTCTTTTTGTTGCCCCTCACAAAACCAACGGTGCTTGATTTCAGTAGCCACACGCAAAAACCAGGGAGCTGAATTTTTGTTGCCACTCGCAAAAACCACGTTCCATGCTTTTTTGTTGCCACTCGTAAAAAGGACGGCCCTTGCTTTTTGTTGCCCCTCGCAAAAACGAGGGCCCTGACTTTTTGTTGCCCCTCGCAAAAATGAGGGCCCTTGCTTTTTGTTGTCCCTCGCAAAAGCGAGAGCACTTGCATTTTGTTGCCCCTCTCAAAAACGAGAGCACTTGCTTTTTTTTGCCCATCGCAAAAACGAGGGACCTTACTGTTGTTGCACCTCGCAAAACCAATGGCCCTTGCTTATTGTTGCCCCTTGCAAAAACTAGAGCCCTGGCTTTTTATTGACACTCGCAAAAACGGCGGCCCTGGATTTCTGATGCCCCTCGCAAAAACGAGGGCCCTTATTTTTTGTTGCACCTCGCAAAAAGAGGACCCTGGCTTTTGTTGCCCCTCACAAAAAAGACGGCCCTTGCTTTTTGTTGCTGCTTGGAAAAACGACGAGTCTTGCTTTTTGTTGCCCCTCGAAAAAACGAGGGCCCTGGCTTTTTGTTGCCCCTCACAAAACCAATGGCCCTTGCTTTTTGTTGCCCCCCGCAAAAACGAGGGCAGTGTCTTTTTGTTGCCCCTCGCAAAGACCACGGCCCTTGCTTTTTGTTGCCCCCTGCAAAAACGAGGGCAGTGCCTTTTTGTTTCCCCTCGCAAAAATGAGGGATCTTGCTTTTTGTTGCCTCTCGCAAAAGCGAGGGCCCTGGCTTTTTGTTGCCGTTCGCAAAAACGAGGGCCCTTGCTTTTTGTTGCCACTCACAAAAGGAGGGCCCTGGCTTTTTGTTGCCACTCGTGAAAACGGCGGCCATTGCTTTTTGTTGCCCCTCGCAAGAACAGGGGACCATGCTTTTTGTTGCCCCTCGCAAAAACGAGGGCCCTTGCTTTTTGTTGGCCCTCACAAAAAAATGGCCCTGGCTTTTTGTTGCCCATCGATAAAACGATGGCCCTGGCTTTTTGTTGCCCCTCGCAAAAACGATGGTCCTTGCCTTTTGTTGCCCCAGGCAAAAACGATGGCCCTTGCTTTTTCTTGCCCCAGGCAAAAACGATGGCCCTTGCTTTTTCTTGCGGCAGGCAAATACGATGGCCCTTGCTTTTTGATGCTGCTTGCAAAAATGACGGCCCTTGCTCTTTCTTGCCCCTCGCAAAAACGTCAGCCCTGTCTTTTTGTTGCCCATCGCAAAAACGATGGCCCATGCTTTTTGTTGCGCATCGCAAAACGACTGTGCTGGCTTTATGTTGCCCCTCGCAAAAAAGACGGCCCTTGCTTTTAGTTGCCCCACGCAAAAAAGACGGCCCTTGCTTTTTGTTGCTCCTCGCAAAAACGAGGGCCCTGGCTTTTTGTTGCCGCTCGTAAAAACGATGGCAATTGTTTTTTGTTGCCCCTCGCAAAAACGAGGTCCCTGTCTTTTTGTTGCCCCTCGCAAAAACCATGGCCCTTGCATTTTGTTGCCCCCTTCAAAAACGAGGGCCCTGGCTTTTTATTGACCCTCACAAAAACGAGGGATCTTGCTTTTTGTTTCCCCTCGCAAAAACGAGGACCCTGGCTTTTTGATGCCCCTCCCAAAAAGTAGGGCCGTTGCTTTTTGTTGCCCCTCGCAAATACGAGGGCCCTGGCTTTACTATGCCCCGCGCAAAAACGGGGGCCCCAGCTTTTTGTTGGCCCTCACAAAAAAATGGAACTTGCTTTTTGTTGTCCCTCGCAAAAACGAGTGCCCTGGCTTTTTGTTGCCACTTGCTAAACCAATGGCCCTTGCTCATTGTTTCCCCACACAAAACCAACAGCCATTGCTTTTTGTTGCCCCTCACAAAAACGATTGTCCTTGCTTTGTGTTGCACCTCGCGAAAAAGAGTGCCCTGGCTGTTTATTGCCCCTCGCAAAAACGAAGTCCTTGCTTTTTGTTGCCACTTGCAAAAACGAGGTCCCTTGCTTTTTGTTGCACCTCGCGAAAATGAGGGCCCTGTCTTTTTGTTACCCCTTGCAATAACAGGGGACCATGCATTTTGTTGTCCATTTAAAAAATGACAGCCCTGGTTTTTTGATGCCCCTCGCGAAAACGACGACCCTGGATTTTTGTTGCCCCTCGTAAAAACGATGGCACTTGTTTTTTGTTGCCCCACGCAAAATCGAGGGCCCTGAATTTATGTTGGCCCTCTAAAAAACCACGGCCCACGCAAAAACGAGGGCCCCGGCTTTTTGTTGGCCCTCACAAAAAAATGGCCTTTGCTTTTTCTTGCCCCTTTCAAAAACGAGGGCCCTGTCTTTTTTTGCCCCTCACAAAGACGACGTCCCTGGCTTTTTGTTGCCCATTTCAAAAACGATGGCCTTTGCTTTTTTTTGCCCTTCGCAAAAACGACGGCCCTTGCTTTTTGTTGCCCCTCAAAAGAAGGAGGGCCCTGTCTTTTTGTTGCCCCTCGCAAAAACGACGGCCCTTGCTTTTTGTTGCCCTCGCAAAAACGACGGCCCTTGCTTTTTGTTGCCCCTCGATAAATGATGGCCCTTGCTTTTTGTTGCCCCTCGCAAAAACAACGGCACTAGCTTTTTGTTGCCCATCGCAAAAACGACTGCCCTGTCATTTTGTTGCCCCTCACAAAAATAACGGCCCTTGCTCATTGTTGCCCAACACAAGAACAACTGCCCTGGCTTTTTGTTGTCACTCGCAAAAGCGAGGGCCCTTGCTTTTTGCTGCCCCTCGCAAAAACGAGTGCCCTGCCTTTTTGTTGCCCTTCGCAAAACTAACGGCCCTTGCTTATTTTTTCCCCATGCAAAAGCAACAGCCCTTGCTTTTTGTTGCCCCTCGCATAAACGATGGACCTTGCTTTTTGTTGCCCCTCGCAAAAACGACAACCCTGGCTTTTTGTTGCCCCACGCAAAAACGAGGGCCATGCTTTTTGTTGCCCATTTCGAAAACGATGGCCGTGGTTTTTTATGCCGCTCACAAAAACGAGGGCCATTGGTTTTTGTTGCCCCTCGCAAAAACGACAACCCTGGCCTTTTGCTGCCCCTCGAAACAACGAGGGTCCTTCCTTTTTGTTGCCCCTTGCAAAACGCTGGCCCTGGCTTTCTGATGCCCCTCGGAAAAGAGGACGACATTTGCTTTTTGTTGCCCCTCGCAAAAATGAGGTCCCTAGCTTTTTGTTGCCCCTCGCAAAACCAACGGCCCATTTTTTGTTGCCCAACGCAAAAACGAGGGCCCTGACTTTTTGTTGCCCCTCGCAAAAACCACGGCCCTTGCTTTTTGTTGCCGCTCCAAAAAATGAGGGCATTGTCTTTTTGATGCCCCTCGCAGAAACAAGGGCCCTGGCTTTCTGTTGCCGTTCGCAAAAACATGGGCCCTTGCTTTTTGTTGCTCCTCGCAAAAACGAAGGCACTTGCTTTTTGTTGCCCCACGCAAATTCGAGGGCCCTGACTTTTTGTTGCCCCTCGGAAAAACGAAGGCACTTGCTTTTTGTTGCTCCTCGCAAATTCGAGGGCCCTGACTTTTTGTTGCCCCTCGGAAAAACGAAGGCACTTGCTTTTTGTTGCTCCTCGCAAATTCGAGGGCCCTGACTTTTTGTTGCCCGTCGCAAAAACCAGAGTCCTTGCTTTTTGTTGCCCTTTCAAAAATGAGGGCCCTGGCTTTTTATTGCCCCACGCAAAAATGAGGGACCCTGCTTTTAGTTGCCCCTCGCAAAAACGAGTACCCTGTCTTTTTGATGCCCCTTGCAAAAACGAGGGCCCTTGCTTTTTGTTGCTCCTCACAAAAGAGGGCCCTGGCTTTTTGTTGCACCTCCCAAAAACGACGGCACTTGCTTTTTGTTGCCCCTCGCAAATACAAAGGCCCTGGCTTTTTTATGCCCCATGCAAAAGCGAGGGCCCTGGCTTTTTGTTGCCCCTCGCAAAAAATGGCCCTTGCTTTTTGTTGCCCCACTCAAAAATGATGACCCTTGCTTTTTGTTGCCCCTCGCAAAAACGAGGGCCCTGGCTTTTTGTTGCCCTTGCAAAAACGAGGGACCTACCAATTCGATGCCCCTCGCAAATAGGACGGCCCTTGCTTTTTGTTGCCCCTTGCAAAAACGAGGGCACTGGCTTTTTGTTGCCCCTCGCAAAAAGGAGTGCCCTTGCTTTTTGTTGCTCCTCGCAAAATCGACGGCCCTGGCTTTTTGTTGCCCCACGCAAAAATGAGGGTCCATGCTTTTTGTTGCCACTCGCAAAAATGACGGCCATTGCTGTTTGTTGCCCCTAGCAACAACGTGGTCCCTTGTGTTTTGTTGCACATCGCAATACCAATGGCCCTTGCCTTTTGTTGCCCCTCGCAAAAAGATGGCCGCTGCTTTTTGTTGCCGCTTGCAAAAACGAGGGACCTTGCTTTATGTTGCCCCTCGCAAGAACAGGGGACCATGCTTTTTGTTGCCCCTCGCAAAAACGACGACCCTTGCTTTATGTTGCCCCTCGCAAAAACGAGGGTCCTGGCTTTTTGTTGCCCCTCGCAACAATGATGGCCCTAGCTTTTTCTTGCCCCTCGCAAAAAAGAGGGCCCTGGATTTCTGTTGTCCCTGACAAACCGAGGGCCTTTGCTATTTGTTGCCCCTCGCAAAAACGATGGGCCTTGCTTTTTGTTGCCCCTCGCAAAAACGAGGTCCCTTGCTTTTTGTTGCCCACTGCAATAATTAGGTCCATGTCTTTTTGTTGCCCCTCACAAAACCAACGGTGCTTGATTTTAGTAGCCACACGCAAAAACCAGGGAGCTGAATTTTTGTTGCCACTCGCAAAAACCACGTTCCATGCTTTTTTGTTGCCCCTCGGAAAAAGGACGGCCCTTGCTTTTTGTTGCCCCTCGCAAAAACGAGGGCCCTGACTTTTTGTTGCCCCTCGCAAAAATGAGGGCCCTTGCTTTTTGTTGCCCCTCGCAAAAGCGAGAGCACTTGCATTTTGTTGCCCCTCTCAAAAACGAGAGCACTTGCTTTTTTTTGCCCATCGCAAAAACGAGGGACCTTACTGTTGTTGCACCTCGCAAAACCAATGGCCCTTGCTTATTGTTGCCCCTTGCAAAAACTAGAGCCCTGGCTTTTTATTGACACTCGCAAAAACGGTGGCCCTGGATTTCTGATGCCCCTCGCAAAAACGAGGGCCCTTATTTTTTGTTGCACCTCGCAAAAAGAGGACCCTGGCTTTTGTTGCCCCTCACAAAAAAGACGGCCCTTGCTTTTTGTTGCTGCTTGGAAAAACGACGAGTCTTGCTTTTTGTTGCCCCTCGAAAAAACGAGGGCCCTGGCTTTTTGTTGCCCCTCACAAAACCAATGGCCCTTGCTTTTTGTTGCCCCAGGCAAAAACGATGGCCCTTGCTTTTTCTTGCCCCAGGCAAATACGATGGCCCTTGCTTTTTGTTGCTGCTTGCAAAAATGACGGCCCTTGCTCTTTCTTGCCCCTCGCAAAAACGTCAGCCCTGTCTTTTTGTTGCCCATCGCAAAAACGATGGCCCATGCTTTTTGTTGCGCATCGCAAAAACGACTGTGCTGGCTTTATGTTGCCCCTCGCAAAAAAGACGGCCCTTGCTTTTAGTTGCCCCACGCAAAAAAGACGGCCCTTGCTTTTTGTTGCTCCTCGCAAAAACGAGGGCCCTGGCTTTTTGTTGCCGCTCGTAAAAACGATGGCAATTGTTTTTTGTTGCCCCTCGCAAAAACGAGGTCCCTGTCTTTTTGTTGCCCCTCGCAAAAACCATGGCCCTTGCATTTTGTTGCCCCCTTCAAAAACGAGGGCCCTGGCTTTTTATTGACCCTCACAAAAACGAGGGATCTTGCTTTTTGTTTCCCCTCGCAAAAACGAGGACCCTGGCTTTTTGATGCCCCTCCCAAAAAGTAGGGCCGTTGCTTTTTGTTGCCCCTCGCAAATACGAGGGCCCTGGCTTTACTATGCCCCGCGCAAAAACGGGGGCCCCAGCTTTTTGTTGGCCCTCACAAAAAAATGGAACTTGCTTTTTGTTGTCCCTCGCAAAAACGAGTGCCCTGGCTTTTTGTTGCCACTCGCTAAACCAATGGCCCTTGCTCATTGTTTCCCCACACAAAACCAACAGCCATTGCTTTTTGTTGCCCCTCACAAAAACGATTGTCCTTGCTTTGTGTTGCACCTCGCGAAAACGAGTGCCCTGGCTGTTTATTGCCCCTCGCAAAAACGAAGTCCTTGCTTTTTGTTGCCACTTGCAAAAACGAGGTCCCTTGCTTTTTGTTGCACCTCGCGAAAATGAGGGCCCTGTCTTTTTGTTACCCCTTGCAAAAACAGGGGAACATGCATTTTGTTGTCCATTTAAAAAATGACAGCCCTGGTTTTTTGATGCCCCTCGCAAAAACGACGACCCTGGATTTTTGTAGCCCCTCGTAAAAACGATGGCGCTTGTTTTTTGTTGCCTCACGCAAAAATGAGGTCCCTAGCTTTTTGTTGCCCCTCGCAAAACCAACGGCCCATTTTTTGTTGCCCAACGCAAAAACGAGGGCCCTGACTTTTTGTTGCCCCTCGCAAAAACCACGGCACTTGCTTTTTGTTGTCGCTCCAAAAAATGAGGGCATTGTCTTTTTGATGCCCCTCGCAGAAACAAGGGCCCTGGCTTTCTGTTGCCGTTCGCAAAAACATGGGCCCTTGCTTTTTGTTGCTCCTCGCAAAAACGAGGGCCCTGGCTTTTTGTTGCCCCTCGGAAAAACGAAGGCACTTGCTTTTTGTTGCCCCACGCAAATTCGAGGGCCCTGACTTTTTGTTGCCCGTCGCAAAAACCAGAGTCCTTGCTTTTTGTTGCCCTTTCAAAAATGAGGGCCCTGGCTTTTTATTGCCCCACGCAAAAATGAGGGACCCTGCTTTTAGTTGCCCCTCGCAAAAACGAGTACCCTGTCTTTTTGATGCCCCTTGCAAAAACGAGGGCCCTTGCTTTTTGTTGCTCCTCACAAAAGAGGGCCCTGGCTTTTTGTTGCACCTCCCAAAAACGACGGCACTTGCTTTTTGTTGCAACTCGCAAATACAAGGGCCCTGGCTTATTTATGCCCCATGCAAAAGCGAGGGCCCTGGCTTTTTGTTGCCCCTCGCAAAAAATGGCCCTTGCTTTTTGTTGCCCCACTCAAAAATGATGACCCTTGCTTTTTGTTGCCCCTCGCAAAAACGAGGGCCCTGGCTTTTTGTTGCCCTTGCAAAAACGAGGGACCTACCAATTCGATGCCCCTCGCAAATAGGACGGCCCTTGCTTTTTGTTGCCCCTTGCAAAAACGAGGGCACTGGCTTTTTGTTGCCCCTCGCAAAAAGGAGTGCCCTTGCTTTTTGTTGCTCCTCGCAAAATCGACGGCCCTGGCTTTTTGTTGCCCCACGCAAAAATGAGGGTCCATGCTTTTTGTTGCCACTCGCAAAAATGACGGCCATTGCTGTTTGTTGCCCCTAGCAACAACGTGGTCCCTTGTGTTTTGTTGCACATCGCAATACCAATGGCCCTTGCCTTTTGTTGCCCCTCGCAAAAAGATGGCCGCTGCTTTTTGTTGCCGCTTGCAAAAACGAGGGACCTTGCTTTATGTTGCCCCTCGCAAGAACAGGGGACCATGCTTTTTGTTGCCCCTCGCAAAAACGAGGGCCCTGCCTTTTTGTTGCCCCTTGCAAAAATGAGGGCCCTTGCTTTTTGTTGCCCCTCGAAAAAACGAGTGCCCTTGTTTTTTTTGTTGCCCCTATCAAAATCGAGGGCACTTGATTTTTGTTGCCCATCGCAAAAACGAAGGCCCTTACTTTTTGTTGCACTTTGCAAAACCGACGGCCTTGCTTTTTGTTGCCCCTTGCAAAAATGAGTGCCCTGGCTTTTTATTGCCCCTCGCAAAAACGAGACACCTTCCTTTTTGTTGTCCCTCGCAATAAGAGGGCCCTGGCTGTTTGTTGCCCCTTGCATAAACGACGAACCTTGCTTTATGTTGCCCCTCGCAAAAACGAGGGTCCTGGCTTTTTGTTGCCCCTCGCAACAATGATGGCCCTAGCTTTTTGTTGCCCCTCGCAAAAAAGAGGGCCCTGGATTTCTGTTGCCCCTGACAAACCGAGGGCCTTTGCTATTTGTTGCCCCTCGCAAAAACGATGGGCCTTGCTTTTTGTTGCCCCTCGCATAAACGAGGTCCCTTGCTTTTTGTTGCCCACTGCAATAATTAGGTCCATGTCTTTTTGTTGCCCCTCGCAAAAACGGGGCCCCTTGCTTTTTAATGCCCCTCGCAAAAATGAGGGCACATTCATTTTGTTGCCGCTCGCAAAAACGACGGCCCATGATTTTTTTTGCCCCTAGCAAACACGAGGGCCCTGGATTTTTGTTGCTCCACGCAATAATGATGTCCCTTGCTTTCTGCTGCCCCTCGCAAAAACAAGGGCCCTTGCTTTTTGTTGTCCCTCGCAAAAACGAGGGCCCTGTCTTTTTGTTGACCCTCGCAAAAACAAAGGCCCTTGCTTTTTGTTGCCCCACACAAAAACGAGGCCGTGACTTTGTGTTGCCCTTCGCAAAAACCAAGGCCCTTGCTTTTTGTTGCCCGTTGCAAAAATGAGTGACGTTGCTTTGTGTTGCCCCTCGCAAAAACGATGGCCCAGACTTTTTGATGCCCCTCGCAAAAACAAGGTCCGTTGCTTTTTCTTGACCCTCGCAAAAAGAGGGCCCTGGATTTTTGTTGCCCCCTCGCAATAACGAGGACACTTGCTTTCTGCTGCCCCTCGCATAAACGAGGGCCCTTCTTTTTGATGCCCCTCGCAAGAATGAGGGCCCTTGCTTTTTGTTGCCCCTCGCAAAAAGAGGGCCCTGGCTTTTTGTTGACCCCTGCAAAAAGGACGTCACTTGCTTTTGTTGCCCATCGCAAAAATGAGGGCACTGGCTTTATGTTGCCCCTCGCAATAACGGGGGCCTTGCTTTTTTGTTGCTCCTTGCAAAACCTACGGCCCTTGCTTTTAGTTGCTACTCGCAAAAACGAGGTCCCTGGCTTTTTGTTCCCCCTCGCAAAAACGAGGGCCCTGGCTTTTTGTTGCCTCTAGCAAAAACGAGGGACATGACTTTTTGTCGCTCCTCGCAAAAAGGACGGCCCTTGCTTTTCGTTGCCACTCGCAAAGACGAGCGCCCTGGCTATTTATTGCCTCTCACAACAACGACGGCCTTTCCTTTTTGTTGCCCCTCGCAAAAACGAGGGCCCTGGCTTTTTGTTGCCCCTCATAAAGTCGGCGACCCATGATTTTTGCTGCCAGTAGCAAAAACGAGGGCCCTGGCTTTTTGTTGCCCCTCGCAAAAACGAGGGCCCTTGCTGAATGTTGCCCCTCTCACAAACGAGGGCCCTTGCTTTTTTTTGCCCCTCGCAAAAACGAGGGCCCTTGCTTTATGTTGCCCCTCGCAAGAACGAGCGACTTGCTTTTTGTTGCCCCTCCGAAAAACGAGGTGCCTGGCTTTTTGTTGACCCTCGCAAAAACGAGGGACCTTGCTTTGTGTTGCCCATCGCAAAAACGGGGGCCCTGGCTTTTTGTTGCACTTCGCAAAAACGACGGCAATTGCTTTTTGTTGCTCCTCGCAAAAACGAGGTCCCTGGTTTTTGTTGCCCCTCGCAAAAACGACGGCCCTTGCTTTTTGTTGCCCCTCGCAAAAACGAGGTCCCTGTCTTTATGTTGCCCCTCGCAATACCAATGGCCCTTGCTTTACTTTGCCCGTAGCAAAAACGCGGGCCCTGGCTTTTTTTTGCCCCTAACAAAAAAGAGGGACCTGTCTTTTTGTTGCCCCTCGCAAGAATGAGTGCCCTTGCTTTCTGTTGCCCCTCGCAAAGATGAGGGCCATGGCTTTTTGTTGCCTCTCGCACAAACGAGGGCCCTGGCTTTTTGTTGCCCCTCGGAAAAACGACGGTCCTTGCGTTTTGTTGCCCGTCTCAAAAACGAGGGCCCTGGCTTTTTGCTGCCCTCGCAAGAATGAGTGCCCTTGCTTTCTGTTGCCTCTCGCAAAAACGAGGGCCCTGGCTTTTTGTTGCCTCTCGCAACATCGAGGGCCCTGGCTTTTGTTGCCCCTCGCAAAAACGACGGTCCTTGCTTTTTGTTGCCCCTCTCAAAAACGAGGGCCCTGGCTTTTTGTTGCCTCTCACAAAAACGAGGGACCTGTCTTTTTGTTGCCCCTCGCAACAACGACGGCCCTGGCTTTTTGTTGCCCCTCGCAAGAATGAGAGCCCTTGCTTTCTGTTGCCCCTCGCAAAAATGAGGTCCCTCGTTTTTGTTGCCCCTCGCAAAAACGAGGGCACTTGCATTTTTTTGCCCCTTGCAAAGACGATGGCCCATGATTTTTGTTGCCCCTAGCAAAAACGAGGCGCTGGCTTTTTGTTGCCCTCATAAAAACTGTGACCCTTCATTTTTGCTGCCCCTCGCAAATACGAGGGCCCTGGCTTTTTGTTGGCCCTCACAAAGACGAGGGCCTTGTCTTTTTGTTGCACCTCGCAAAAACGCTGTCCCTTGCTTTTTGTTGCCCAACACAAAAACAAGGGCCATTACTTCTTGTTGCACCTCGCAAAAACGACGGTGCTTGCTTTTTGTTGCCCCTCGCAAAAACGACGGCCGTTGCTTTTTGTTGCCCCTCGCAAAAACGAGGGCCCTGGCTTTTTGTTGCGCCTAGCAAAAACGATGGCCCTTGCTTTTTGATGGCCCTAGCAAAAACGAGGGCCATGGCTTTCTGTTGCCCTTCGCTTAAACGACGGCACTTGATTTTTGTTGCCGCTAGCAAAAACGAGGGCCCTGGCTTTTTGTTGCCTGTCGCAAAGACGAGGGCCCTTGCTAATATTAGCCCCTCGCAAAAACGAGGGCCTTGGCTTTATGTTGCCCATCGCAAAAACGAGGGACCTTGCTTTTTGTTGCCCCTCACAATAACGAGGGCCCTGGCTTTTTGTTGCTCATCGCAAAAATGACGGCCCTTGCATTTTGTTGCCTCTCGTTAAAATGAGGGCCCTGGCTTTTTGTTGCACATTGCAAAGACGACGGCACTTGCTTTTTGTTGCCTCTCGCAATAACGAGGGCCCTGGCATTTTGTTGACCCTCGCAAAAAAGATGCCCCTTGCTTTTTGATGCCCAGCACAAAAACGAGTGGTATTACTTCTTGTTGCACCTCGCAAAAACGACGGCGCTTGCTTTTTGTTGCCCCTCGCAAAAAGGAGGGCACTTGCTTTTTGTTGCCTCTCACAAAAACGACGGCCATTGCTTATTGTTGCCCCTAGCAAAAACGGAGGCCCTGTCTTTTTGTTGCCTCTCATAAGAACGGTGACCCTTGATTTTTGCTGCCCCTCACAAAAACGATGGCCTTGGCTTTTTGTTGCCCCTCGCAAAAATGAAGGACCTTGCTTTTTGTTGCCGCTCGCAATAACGAGGGCCTTGACTTTTTGTTGCACATCGCAAAAACGATGGCACCTGCTTTTTGTTGCCCCTCTCAAAAAGGAGGGCCCTGGCTTTTTGTTGCACCTCGCAAAAACGACGGCAATTGCTTTCTGTTGGCCCTCACAAAAGCGAGGGCCTTGGTTTTTTGTTGCACTTTGCAAAAACGACGGCACTTGCTTTTTGTTGCCCGTCGCAATAACGAGGGCCCTGGCATTTTGTTGCCCCTCGCAAGAACGACGGCCCTGGCTTTTTGCTGCCCATCGCAAGAATGAGGTCGCATTCTGTTGCCCCTCGCAAAAACGAGGGCCCCTGTTTTTGTTGCTCCTCGCAAAAATGAGGGCACTTGCATTTTGTTGCCCCTTGCAAAAACGACGGCCCATGATTTGTGTTGCCCCTAGCAAAAACGAGGTCGTTGGCTTTTTGTTGCCCCTCATAAAAACGGTGACCTTTGATTTTTGCTACCGCTCGCAAAAACGAGTGCCCTGGCTTTTTTTTGCCCCTCACAAAAACGAGGGCCTTGGCTTTTTGTTGCCCTCGCAAAAACCATGGCCCAGGCTTTTTGTTGCCCAACACACAAACGAGGGCCATTACTTCATGTTACACCTCGCAAAAACGATGGCCATGGCTTTTTTTTGCCCCTCGCTAAAAGGAGGGCACTTGCTTTTTGTTGCCCCTCACAAAAACGACGGCCATTGCTTATTGTTGCCCCTAGCAAAAACGAAGCTCCTGTCTTTTTGTTGCCTCTCATAAAAACGGTGACCCTTGATTTTTGCTGCCTCTCACAAAAACGAGGACACTGGCTTTTTGTTGCACCTCGCAAAAAGGATGGCCCTGGCTTTTTGTTGCTCATCGCAAAAACGGGGGCCCTGGATTTTTGTTGCTCATCGCCAAAACGACGGCCCCTGCTTTTTGTTGCCCCTCGTTAAAATGAGGGCCCTGGCGTTTTGTTGCCCCTCGCAAAAACGAGGGCCTTGGCTTTTTGTTGCCCCTCGCAAAAACGATCGACCTTGCTATTTGTTGTCCCTCGCAAAAACGAGGGCCCTGGCTTTTTGTTGCACATCGCAAGAACTATGGCAATTGCTTCTTGTTGCCACTCGTTAAAATGAGGGCCCTGGCTTTTTGTTGCCCCTCGCAAAAATGACGGCCCTTGCTTTTTGTTGCACATCGCAAAAACGAGGGCAGATGCTTTTTGTTGCCCGTGCAAAAACGACGGCCCTTGCTTTCTGTTGCTCCTCGCAAAAACGAGGGATCTTGCTTTTTGTTCCACTCACATGAACGATGGCCCTTGCTTTTTGTTGCCCAGCTCAAAAACGAGGACCCTGGCTTATTGTTGCACCTCGCAAAAAGGATGGCCCTGGCTTTTTGTTGCTCATCGCAAAAACGGGGGCCCTGGATTTTTGTTGCTCATTGCCAAAACGACGGCCCTTGCTTTTCGTTGCCCCTCGTTAAAATGAGGGCCCTGGCGCTTTGTTGCCCCTCGCAAAAACGAGGGCCTTGGCTTTTTGTTGCCCCTCGCAAAAACGATCGACCTTGCTATTTGTTGCCCCTCGCAAAAACGAGGGCCCTGGCTTTTTGTTGCACATCGCAAGAACTACGGCAATTGCTTCTTGTTGCCACTCGTTAAAATGAGGGCCCAGGCTTTTTGTTGCCACTCTCAAAAACAAGGGCCCTGGCTTTTTGCTGCCCTCGCAAGAATGAGGGCCCTTGCTTTCTTTTGCCTCTCGCAAGAATGAGAGCCCTTGCTTTCTGTTGCCCCTCGCAAATACGAGGTCCCTCGTTTTTGTTGCCCCTCGCCAAAACGAGGGCACATGCATTTTTTTGCCCCTTGCAAAGACGATGGCCCATGATTTTTGTTGCCCCTAGCAAAAACGAGGCGCTGGCTTTTTGTTTCCCTCATAAAAACTGTGACCCTTCATTTTTGCTGCCCCTCGCAAATACGAGAGCCCTGGCTTTTTGTTGGCCCTCGCAAAAACGAGGGCCCTGGCTTTTTGTTGCCTCTCGCAAAGACGAGGGCCCTTGCTAATATTAGCCCCTCGCAAAAACGAGGGCCTTGGCTTTATGTTGCCCCTCGCAAAAACGATCGACCTTGCTATTTGTTGCCCCTCACAAAAACGAGGTCCTTGGCTTTTTGTTGCCCCTCGCAAAAATGAAGGATCTTGATTTTTTGTTGCCCCTCGCAACAACGAGGGCCTTGGCTTTTTGTTGCCTCTCGCAAAAACGATCGACCTTGCTTTTTGTTGCCCCTCGCAAAAACGAGGGCCTTGGCTTTTTGTTGCACATCGCAAAAACTACGGCCATTGCTTTTTGTTGCCCCTTGTTAAAATGAGGGCCCTGGCTTTTTGTTGCACCTCGCAAAAATGTGGCCCTTGCTTTTTGTTGCCCCTCACAAAACCGACGGCCCTGGCTTTTTGTTGCCCCTCTCAATAACGAGGACCCTGGCTTTTTGTTGCTCATCGCAAAAACGACGGCCCTTGCTTTTTGTTGCATATCGCAAAAATGAGGGCAATTGCTTTATGTTGCCCCTCGCAAAAACGACGGCCCTTGCTTTCTGTTGCCCCTCGCAAAAACGAGGGACATTGCTTTTTGTTCCGCTCGCAAAAACGACGGCCCTTGCTTTTTGTTGCCCAGCGCAAAAACGAGGGTCCTGTCTTTTTGTTGCACCTCGCAAAACCAACGGCCCTTGCTTTTTGTTGCCCCTTGCAAAAACGAGGGCTCTGTCTTTTTATTGCCCCTCGCAAAAACGAGCGACCTTGCTTTTTGTTGCCCCTCGCAAAAACGAGGGCCCTGTCTTTTTGTTGCCCCTCGCAAAATCAATGGTCCTTGCTTTTTGTTGCCCGACACAAGAACGAGGCCCTGAATTGTGTTGCCCCTCGCAAAAACCAAGGCCCTTGCTCTTTGTTGCCCATTGCAAAAACGAGGGACTTGCTTTGTGTTGCCCCTCGCAAAAACGACGCCCAGCCTTTTTGATGCCCCTCGCAAAAACGAGGTCCCTTGCATTTTCGTGACCCACGCAAAAAGAGGGCCCTGGGTTTTTGTAGCCCCTCGTAAAAACGAGGACACTTGCTTTCTGCTGCCCCTCGCAATAACGAGGGACCTTGCTATTTGTTGCCCCTCGCAAAAACGAGGGCCCTGTCTTTTTGTTGCCCCTCGCAAATCAAACGGCCCTTGCTTTTTTTGCCCCACACAAAAACGAGTCCCTGACATTGTGTTGCCCCTTGCATAAACGAGGGCCCTGGCTTTTTGCTGCCCCTTGCAAGAACGAGGGCCCTTGCTTTTGTTGCCCCTCGCAAAAAGAGGGCCCTGGCTTTTTGTTGCCCCTCGCAAAAAGGCCGTCCCTTGCTTTTTGTTGCCCATCGCAAAAACGAGGGCACTGGCTTTATGTTTCCCCTCGCAATAACGGGGGCCTTGGATTTTTGTTGCTCCTCGCAAAACCAGCGGCCCTTGCTTTTAGTTGCTCCTCGCAAAAACGAGGTCCCTGGCTTTTTGTTGCCCCTTGCAAAAACGAGGGCCCTGGCTTTATGTTGCCCCTCGCAATACCAATGGCCCTTGCTTTACTTTGCCCGATGCAAAAACGCGGGCCCTGGCTTTTTGTTGCCGCTCGCAAAAAAGAGGGACCTGTCTCTTTGTTGCCCCTTGCAATAAGGATGGCCCTTGCTTTTTGTTGCCACTCGCAAAAACGAGCACCCAGGCTTTATATTGCCACTAGCAACACCGATGGCCTTTCCTTTTTGCTGCTTCTTGCAAAATCGAGGGCCCTGGCTTTTTGTTGCCCCTCGCAAGAATGAGCGCCCTTGCTTTATGTTGCCCCTCGCAAAAACGAGGGCCCTTGCTTTTTGGTGCCCTCGCAAAAACGATGGCCCTGGCTTTTTGTTGCCGCTCGCAAAAACTGTGACCCTTGATTTTTGCTGCCCCTTGCAAAAACGAGGGCCCTGGCTTTATGTTGCCCCTCGCAAAAACGATGGCCCTTGCTTTTTTTTGCCCTGCACAAAAACGAGGGCCATTACCTCTTGTTGCTCATCGCAAAAACGATGGCCCTTGCTTTTTGTTGCCCCTCATTAAAAGGAGGGCCCTTGCTTTTTGCTGCCACTCGCAATAACGAGGGCCCTGGCTTTTTGTTGCTCATCGCAAAAACGATGGCCCTTGCTTTTTGTTGCACCTCGCAAAAACGAGGGCACTTGCTTTTTGTTGCCCCTCGCAAAAACGAGGGCACTTGCTTTTTGTTGCTCCTCGCAAATACGAGGGCACTTGCTTTTTGTTGCCCCTCGCAAAAACGAGGGCCCTTGCTTCATGTTCGCCTCGCAAAAACGATGGCCCTTGCTTTTTGTTGCCCAGCGCAAAAACGAGGGTCCTGTCTTTTTGTTGCCCCTCGCAAAAAGGAGGGCAGTTGCTTTTTTTGCCCCTCACAAAAACGACGGCCGTTGCTTATTGTTGCCCCTCGCAAAAACGAGGGCAATGGCTTTTTGTTGCCCCTCGCAAAAAGGAGGGCACTTTCTTTTTGTTGCCCCACGCAAAAACGAGGGACCTTGCTCTTTGTTCGCCTCGCAAAAACGACGGCCCTTGCTTTTTCTTGCCTCTCATAAAAACGGTGACCCTTCATTTTTGCTGCCTCTCACAAAAACGAGGGCCTTGGCTTTTTGTTGCCCCTCGCAAAAACGAAGGATCTTGATATTTTGTTGCCCCTCGCAAAAACGAGGAACCTGGCTTTTGTTGCACCTCGTAAAAAGAAAGGCCCTGGCTTTTTGTTGCTCATCCCAATAAACGGGGGCCCTGGCTTTTTTTGCTCATCGCCGAAACGACGGCCGTTGCTTTTTGTTGCCCCTCGTTAAAATGAGGGCCTGGCGTTTTGCTGCCCCTCGCAAAAACGAGGGCCTTTGCTTTTTGTTGCCTTTCGCAATAACGATCGACCTTGCTTTTTGTTGCCCCTCGCAAAAACGAGGGTCTTGGCTTTTTGTTGCACATCGCAAAAACTACGGCTTTTGCTTTTTGTTGCCCCTCGTTAAAATGAGGGCCCTGGCTTTCTTTTGCCCCTCGCAAAAATGTGGCCCTGGCCTTTTGTTGCCCTTCTCAATAACGAGGGCCCTGGCTTTTTGTTGCTCATCGCAAAAACGATGGCCCTTGCTTTTTGTTGCATATCGCAAAAACGAGGGCACTTGCTTTATGTTGCCCCTCGCAAAAACAAGGGCCCTTGCTTTTTGTTGCCCCTCACAAAAACGAGTGCCCGGTCTTTTTGTTGCCCCTCGCAAAACCAACGGCCCTTGCTTTTTGTTGCTCCACACAAAAACGAGGCCCTGACTTTGTGTTGCACCTCGCAAAAACCAAGGCCCTTGCTTTTTGTTGCCCCTCGCATAAATGAGGGCCCTGGCTTTATGATGCCCCTCGCAAAAACGAGGGCCCTTGCTCTTTGGTGCCCCTCGCAAAAAGAGGGCCCTGGCTTTTTGTTGCCTCTCGCAAAAAGGACGTCCCTTGCTTTTTGTTGCCCCTCGCATAAGCGAGGGCTTGGATTTTTGATGCCCCTCGCAAAAGTGAGGGAGCGTGCATTTTCTTGCCCCTGGCAATAAGGAGGGCCTTGGCTTTTTGTTGCACATCGCAAAAGTGGTGGCACTTGCTTTTTGTTGCCCTCGCAATAACGAGGGCCGTGGCTTTTTGTTGCTCATCGCAAAAACGACGGCCCTTGCATTTGTTGCCCCTCGTTAAAATGAGGGCCCTGGCTTTTTGTTGCACCTCAAAAAACTACGGCACTTGCTTTTTGTTGGCCCTCACAAAAACGAGGGCCTTGGCTTTTTGTTGCCCCTCGCAATAACGAGGGCCCTGGCAATTTGTTGCTCATTGCAAAAACGACGGCCCTTGCTTTTTGTTGCCCCTCGTTAAAATGAGGGCCCTGGCTTTTTGTTGACCCTCGCAATAATGAGGGCCCTGGCTTTTTGTTGCTCAACGCAAATACAACGGCCGTTGCTTTTTGTTGCACTTCGCTAAAACGAGGGCACATTCTTTTAGTTGCCCCTCGCATAAACGAGGGCCCTTGCTTTTTGTTGCCACTTGCAAAAACGAGGGCACTTGCTTTTTGTTGCCCCTCGCTAAAACGAGGGCCCTAGTTTTTTTCCCCTCGCAAAAACGACGGCCCTTTCTTTTTGTTGCCCAGTGCAAAAACGAGGGTCCTGCCTTTTTGTTGCCCCTCGCAAAACAAACGGCCCTTGCTTTTAGTTGCCCGTTGCAAAAACGAGGACCATGGCTTTTATTGCCCCTCGCAACAACGAGGGACCTTGCTTTTAGTTGCCCCTCGCAAAAATGACGGCCCTGTCTTTTTGATGCCCCTCGCAAGAATGAAGTCCCTTGCATTTTCTTGACCCTCGCAAAAAGAGGGCCCTTAGTTTTTGTTGCCCCTCGCAAAAACGAGGACACTTGCTTTCTGCTGCCCCTCGCAAAAACGAGGGCCCTTGCTTTTTGTTGCTCCACACAAAAACGAGGCCCTGACTTTGTGTTGCACCTCGCAAAAACCAAGGCCCTTGCTTTTTGTTTCCCCTCGCATAAACGAGGGCCCTTGCTTTTTGTTGCCCCCTCGCAAAAAGAGGGCCCTGGATTTTTGTTGCCCCTCACAAAAAGGACGTCCCTTGCTTTTTGTTGCCCCTCACATAAACGTGGACCTTGGCTTTTTGTTGACCCTCTCAAAAACGACGCCCCTTGCTTTTTGTTGCCCCTCGTTAAAATGAGGGCCCTGGCTTTTTGTTGACCCTCGCAATAACGAGGGCCCTGGCTTTTTGTTGCTCATCACAAAAACGAAGGTCCTTGCTTTTTGTTGCCCCTCGCAAAAACGAGGGCACTTTCTTTTAGTTGCCCCTCGCATAAACGATGGCACTTGCTTTTTGTTGCCCCTCGCAAAAACGAGGGCACTTGCTTTTTGTTGCCCCTCGCAAAAACGAGGGCCCTTGCTTTTTGTTCCCCTCGCAAAAACGACGGCCCTTTCTTTTTGTTGTCCAGCGCAAAAACGAGGGTCCTGTCTTTTTGTTGCACCTCGCAACAACGATGGCCCTTGCTTTTTGTTGCCCCTCGCAAAACAAAAGGCCCTTGCTTTTTGTTGCCCGTTGCAAAAACGAGGGCCATGGCTTATTATTGCCCCTTGCAAAAACGAGGGACCTTGCTTTTTGTTGCCCCTCGCAAAAACGACGGCCCTGTCTTTCTGCTGCCCCTCGCAAAAACGAGAGCCCTTGCTTTTTGTTGCCACTCACAAAAACGAGGGCCCTGTCTTTTTGTTGCCCCTCACAAAACCAACGGCCCTTGCTTTTTGTTGCTCCACACAGAAACGAGGCCCTGACTTTGTGTTGTACCTCGCAACAACCAAGGCCCTTGCTTTCTGTTGGCACTCACCAAAACGAGGGCACTTGCTTTTTGTTGCCCCTCGCAAAAAAGAGGGCACTTGCATTTTGTTGCCGCTCACAAAAACAACAGCCCATGATTTTTGTTGCCCCTAGCAAACACGAGGGCGCTGGCTTTTTGCTGCACCTCATAAAAACCGTGACGCTTGATTTTTGCTGCCCCTCGCAAAAACGAGGGCCCTGGCTTTGTCTTGCCGCTTTCAAAAACGAGGGGCATTGCATTTGTTGCCCCTCGCAAAAACGAGGGCCTGGCTTTTTGTTTCTACTTCGCTAAAACGAGGGCACTTGCTAAATGTTGCTTCTCGCAAAAGCGAGGGCCCTGGCTTTTTGTTGACCGTCGCAAAAACGAGGGCCCTTGCTTTCTGTTGGCCCACACAAAAACGAGGGCTTTGATTTTTGTTGCCCCTCGCAAAAACGAGGGCCCTTGCTTTTTGTTGCCCGTCGCAAAAACGATGGCCCTGGCTTTTTCTTGCTCCTCGCAAGAACGAACGAGTTGCTTATTATTGCCCCTCGCAAAAACAACGGCCCTTGCATTTTGTTTCCGCTCGCAAAATCGAGGGACCTTGCTTTTTGTTGCCCCTCGCAAAAACGAGGGACCTGGCTTTTTGTTGCACCTCGCAAAAAACGACGGCACTTGCTTTTTGTTGCCCCTCGCAAAAACGAGGGCCTTGGTTTAGTGTTGCTCCTCGCAAAACCAATGGCCCTTGCTTTTAGTTGCTCCTCACAAATAGGAGTTCCCTGGCTTTTTTTCCCGCTTGCCAAAACGACGGCCCTTGTTTTTTGTTGCCCCTTGCAAAATAAATGGCCCTTGCTTTACTTTACCTGATGCAAAAAAGATGGCCCTGACTTTTTGTTGCCCCTCGCAAAAACCACGGTCCTTACTTTTTGTTGCCCCTCGCAATAAGGACTGCCCTTGCTTTTAGTTGCCCCTCGCAAAAACGAGCACTCTGGCTTTTTATCGCCCATCGCAACACCGACGGCCTTTCCTTTTTGCTGTCCCTCGCAAAAACGAGGGCACTTGCATTTTGTTGCCCCTCGCAAGAATGATGGCCCTTGATTTTCGTTGCCCCCAGCAAAAACGAGGGACCTGGCTTTTTGTTGCACCTCGCAAAAACGACGGCCCTGGCTTTTTGTTGCCCCTCGCAAAAACGAGGGCCCTGGCTTCTTTTTGCCCCTTGCAAAAACGACAGCCCTTGCTTTTTGTTGCCCCTCACAAAAACAACGACACTTGCTTTTTGTTGCCCCTCGCAAAAACGAGGGCCTTGGTATCCTGTTGCTCCTTGCAAAACCAATGGCACTTGCCTTTAGTTGCTACTCGCAAAAACGAGGTCCCTAGCTTTTTGTTCCCCTCACAAAAACGAGGGCCCTTTCTTTTTGTTCCCCCTCGCAAAATCGAGGGCCTTGGCTTTATGTTGTCCCTCGCAAAAACAACAGCCCTTGCGTTTTGTTGCCCCTCGCAAAAACGAGCGCCCTGGCTTTCTATTGCCCCTCGCAACAACGATGGCCTTTCCCTTTTGTTGTCCCTCGCAAAAACGAGGGCCCTGGTTTTTTGTTGCCCCATACAGGAATGGGGGCACTTCCTTTCTGTTGCCACTCGCAAAAACGAGGGCCCATGATTTTTGTTGCCCCTCGCAAAAACGACAGCCCTTGCTTTTTGTTGCCCCTCACAAAAACGACGACACTTGCTTTTTGTTGCCCCTCGCAAAAACGAGGGCCCTTTCTTTTTGTTGCCCCTCGCAAAAACGACGGCCCTTGGTTTTTGTTGCCCCTCGCTAGAATGAGGGCCCTTGCTTCCTGTTGCCCCTTGCAAAAACGAGGGCCCTTGCTTTTTGGTGCCCCTCGCAAAAACGAGGGCCCTTTCTTTTTGTTGCCCCTCGCAAGAACGACGGCCCATGATTTTTGTTGCTCATAGCAAAAACGAGGGCCCTTGCTTTTTGTTGCCCCTCGCAAAAAGAGGGCCCTGGCTTTTTGTTGCCCATCGCAAGAAGGACGTCCCTTGCTTTTTGTTGCCCATTGCAAAAACGATGGCCCTGGTTTTATGTTCCCCTCACAAAAACGGAGGCCTTGGTTTTTTGTTGCTCCTCGCAAAACCAACGGCCCTTGCTTTTAGTTGCTCCTCGCAAAAACGAGGTCCCTGGCTTTTTGTTCCCCCTGGCAAAAACGAGGGCCTTGGCTTTATGTTGTCCCTCGCAAAAACAACAGCCCTTGCATTTTGTTGCCCCTCGCAAAAACGAGCGCCCTGGCTTTTTATTGCCCCTCGCAACAACGATGGCCTTTCCCTTTTGTTGCCCCTCGCAAAAACGAGGGCCCTGGCTTTTTGTTGCTCCTCGCAAGAATGGGGGCCCTTGCTTTCTGTTGCCACTCGCAAAAACGAGCTCCCATGATTTTTGTTGCCCATGGCAAAAACGATGGCGCTGGCTTTATGTTGCCCCGCATAAAAACGAGGGCCCCTGCTAAATGTTGCCCCTCGCAAAAACGAGGGCCCTGGCTTTTTGTTGACCCACGCAAAAACGAGGACCCATGCTAAATGTTGCCCCTCGCAAAAACGAGGGCTCTCGCTTTTGTTGACCCACGCAAAAACGAGGGCCCTTGATTTTTGTTGGCCCTCACAAAAACGAGGGCCCTGGCTTTTTGTTGCCCCTCGCAATAACGAGGGACCTTGCTTTTTGTTGCCCCACACAAAACCGACGTCCCTTGCTTTTTCTTGCCCATCGCAAAAACGATGGCCCTGGTTTTATGTTGCCCCTCACAAAAACGGGAGCTTTGGATTTTTCTTGCTCCTGGCAAAACCAACGGCCCTTGATTTTAGCTGCTACTCGCAAAAACGAGGTCCCTGGCTTTTTGTTCCCCCTCGCAAAAACGAGGGCCCTGGCTTTTTGTTGTCCCTCGCAAAAACGACAGCCCTTGCTTTTTGTTGCCCCTCGCAAAAACGAGCGCCCTGGCTTTTTATTGCACCTCGCAACAACGATGGCCTTTCCTTTTTGTTG
This sequence comes from Somniosus microcephalus, assembly GCF_052327205.1. Taxonomy (NCBI): domain Eukaryota; kingdom Metazoa; phylum Chordata; class Chondrichthyes; order Squaliformes; family Somniosidae; genus Somniosus; species Somniosus microcephalus. The sequence goes on along the minus strand of NW_028225186.1, from coordinate 21,877,227 downwards.
CCCTTCGCAAAAACGAGGGCCCTGTCTTTTTGTTGCCCCTCGCAAGAAGGAGGGCCCTTGCTTTCTGTTGCCCCTCGCAAAAACGAGGGCCCATGATTTGTGTTGCCCCTAGCAAAAACGAGGGCGCTGGCTTTTTGTTGCCCCTCATAAAAGCGAGGACCCTGGCTTTCTGTTGACACACGCAAAAACGAGGACCCGTGCTAAATGTTGCCTCTCGCAAAAACGAGGGCCCTGGCTTTTTGTTGCCCCTCGCAATAACGAGGGCCCTTGCTTTCTGTTGCCTCACACAAAACCGACTGCCCTGGCTTTTTGTTGACCCTCGCAATAACGAGGGCCCTGGCATTTTGTTGCTCATCGCAAAAATGACGGCCCTTGCTTTCTGTTGCACCTCAAAAAGACGAGGGCCCTGGCTTTTAGTTGCCCCTCGCAAAAACGAAGGCGCTTGCTAAATGTTGCCCCTCACAAAATCGAGGGCCCAACTTTTTGTTGACCCACGCAAGAACGAGGGCCCTTGCTTTTTGTTGGCCCTCACAGAAACGAGGGCATTGACTTTTTGTTGCCCGTCACAAAAACGATGACCCTGGCTTTTTGTTGCACAACACAAAAACGAGGGCCATTACTTTTTGTTGCACCTCGCAAAAACGACGGCACCTGCTTTTTGTTGCGCCTAGCAAAAACGACGACCCTTGATTTTTGTTGCCCCTAGAAAAAACGAGGGCCCTGGCTTTTTGTTGCCCCTCATTAAAACGGTGACCCTTGATTTTTGCTGCCCCTCGCAAAAACGAGGGCCCTGGCTTTGTCTTGCCGCTTGCAAAAACGAGGGGCCTTGCTTTTTGTTTCCCCTTCGCAAAAACGAGGCCCATGTCTTTTTGTTGCCTCTAGCAAAAACGAGGGCCCTTGCTAATTGTTGCCCCTCGCAAAAACGTGGGCCCTTGCTTTTTGTTAATCGCCACCAAAACGAGGGCCTTGGCTTTTTGTTGCCCCTCACAAAAACGAGGGCACTTGCATTTGTTGCCCCTTGCAAAACGACGGCCCATGATTTTTGTTGCCCCAAGCAAAAACGAGTGCGCTGGCTTTTTGTTGCCCCTCATAAAAACTGTTACCCTTGATTTTTGCTGCCCCTCGCAAGAACGAGGGCCCTGGCTTTTTGTTGGCCCTCACAAAAACGAGGGCCTTGGCTTTTTGTTGCCCCTCGCAATAACGATGGCCCTTGCTTTTTGTTGCCCAACACAATAACGAGGGCCATTACTTCTTATTGCACATCGCAAAAACGATGGCCCTTGCTTTTTGATGCCCCTAGCAAAAACAAGGGCCATGGCTTGCTGTTGCCCCTCGCATAAACGATGGCCCTTTATTGTTGTTGCCGCTAGCAAAAACGAGGGCCATGGCTTGCTGTTGCCCCTCACATAAACGATGGCCCTTTATTGTTGTTGCCGCTAGCAAAAACGAGGGCCCTGGCTTTTTGTTGCCTCTCATAAAAACGGTGACCCTTGATTTTTGATGCCCCTCGCAAAAACTAGGGGCCTTGCTTTCTGTTGCCCCTCGCAAAAATGAGGGCCCTTGCTAATTTTTGCCCCTTGCAAAAACGAAGTCCTTGGCTTTTTGTTGCCCCACGCAAAAGCGAGGGACCTTGCTTTATGTTGCCCCTCGCAATAACGAGGGCCCTGGCTGTTTGCTGCCCCTCGCAAAAACGAGGGACCTTGCTTTTTGATGCCCCTAGCAAAAACAAGGGCCATGGCTTGCTGTTGCCCCTCGCATAAACGATGGCCCTTTATTGTTGTTGCCGCTAGCAAAAACGAGGGCCATGGCTTGCTGTTGCCCCTCGCATAAACGATGGCCCTTTATTGTTGTTGCCCCTCGCAAAAATGAGGGCCCTTGCTAATTTTTGCCCCTTGCAAAAACGAAGTCCTTGGCTTTTTGTTGCCCCACGCAAAAACGAGGGACCTTGCTTTTTGTTTCCCCTCGCAATAACGGTGGCCCTTGCTTTTCGTTGCAACTCCCAGAAACGAGGGCCATTGATTTTTGTTGCCCCTCACAAAAACGATGGCTCTTGATTTTTGTTGCCCCTCGCCAATACGAGGACCCTGTCTTTTTGCTGTCCATCGTGAAACCAACGGCCCTTACTTTTTGTTGCCCGATGCGAAAACAAGGGCCCTGGCTTTTTGTTGCCCATCGCAAAAACGAGGGAACTCTCTTTTTGTTGCCCTTCAGAAAACGGATTGCCATTGCTTTTTGTCGCCCCTCGCAAAAACGAGTGCCCTGGCATTTTGTTGCCCCTCGCAAGAATGAGGGCCCTTGCTTTCTGTTGCCCCACGCAATAACTAGGGCCCTTGCTTTTTGTTGCCCCAAGCAAAAACGAGTGCGCTGGCTTTTTGTTGCCCCTCATAAAAACTGTTACCCTTGATTTTTGCTGCCCCTCGCAAGAACGAGGGCCCTGGCTTTTTGTTGGCCCTCACAAAAACGAGGGCCTTGGCTTTTTGTTGCCCCTCGCAATAACGATGGCCCTTGCTTTTTGTTGCCCAACACAATAACGAGGGCCATTACTTTTTATTGCACATCGCAAAAACGATGGCCCTTGCTTTTTGATGCCCCTAGCAAAAACGAGGGCCATGGCTTGCTGTTGCCCCTCGCATAAACGATGGCCCTTTATTGTTGTTGCCGCTAGCAAAAACGAGGGCCATGGCTTGCTGTTGCCCCTCGCATAAACGATGGCCCTTTATTGTTGTTGCCGCTAGCAAAAACGAGGGCCCTGGCTTTTTGTTGCCTCTCATAAAAACGGTGACCCTTGATTTTTGATGCCCCTCGCAAAAACGAGGGGCCTTGCTTTCTGTTGCCCCTCGCAAAAATGAGGGCCCTTGCTAATTTTTGCCCCTTGCAAAAACGAAGTCCTTGGCTTTTTGTTGCCCCACGCAAAAACGAGGGACCTTGCTTTATGTTGCCCCTCGCAATAACGAGGGCCCTGGCTGTTTGCTGCCCCTCGCAAAAACGAGGGACCTTGCTTTTTGTTTCCCCTCGCAATAACGGTGGCCCTTGCTTTTCGTTGCAACTCCCAGAAACGAGGGCCATTGATTTTTGTTGCCCCTCACAAAAACGATGGCCCTTGCTTTTTGTTGCCCCTCGCCAATACGAGGGCCCTGTCTTTTTGCTGTCCATCGTGAAACCAACGGCCCTTACTTTTTGTTGCCCGATGCGAAAACAAGGGCCCTGGCTTTTTGTTGCCCATCGCAAAAACGAGGGAACTCTCTTTTTGTTGCCCTTCAGAAAACGGATTGCCATTGCTTTTTGTCGCCCCTCGCAAAAACGAGTGCCCTGGCATTTTGTTGCCCCTCGCAAGAATGAGGGCCCTTGCTTTCTGTTGCCCCATGCAATAACTAGGGCCCTTGCTTTTTGTTGCCCCTGGCAAAAACGCTGCAACTTGCTTTTGGTTGCCCCTCACAAAAATTGTCGGCTCCTCCTTTTTGTTGCCCCGCGCAAAAACGATGTCTTGATTTTCTATTGCTCCACGCAAAACCAACGGCCCTTGCTTTTAAATGCTCCTCACAAAACGAGGGCCCTGTCTTTTTGTTCCCCCTTGCAGAAACGAGGGCCCTGGCTTTTTGTTGCCCCTCGCAAAAACCACGGTCCTTGCTTTTTGTTGCCCCTCTCAAAAAGGAGAGCCCTGGCTTTTTGTTGCCCCTCGCAGAAACGAAGGACCTGTCTTTTTGTTGCCCCTCGCAAGAATGAGAGCCCTTGCTTTCTATTGCTCCTCGCAAAAACGAGGGCTCTTGCTTTTTGTTGCCGCTCGCAAAAACGAGGTCACTTGCATTTTGTTGCCCCCCGCAAAAATGAGGGCACTGAATTTTTGTTGCCCCTCACAAAAACAATGGCCCTTGCTTTTCTCCCCCATCGCAAAAATGACGGCCCTTGCTTTTTGTTGCCCATCGCAAAAATGAGGATCCTGGCTTTTTGCTTCCGTTTGCAAAATCGATGGCCCTTGCTTTATGTTGCCCCTCGCAACAACGACGGCATTTGCTTTTTGTTGCAACTCGCAAAAATGGCGGCCCTTGCTTTTTGTTGCCCGTCGCAAAAACGAGTGCCCTGGCTTTTTGTTTCCATTCGCAAAAATGACTGCCCTTGCTTTCTATTGCTCCTCGCAAAAACGAGGGCCCTTGCTTTTTGTTGCCCCTCGCAAAAACGAGGGCCCTGGTTTTTTGTTGCCCCCCGCAAAAGTGAGGGCACTGAATTTTTGTTGCCCCTCACAAAAACAATGGCCCTTGCTTTTTTCCCCATCGCAAAAATGAGGGCAGTTGCTTTTTGTTGCCCCTCGCAAAAAGAGGGCCCTGGCTTTTGTTGCTCCTAGCAAAAATGACAGCGCTTGCTTTTTGATGCCCGTCGCAAAAATGAGGATCCTGGCTTTTTGCTTCCGTTTGCAAAATCGATGGCCCTTGCTTTTTGTGTCCCCTCGCAAAAACGAGGGCCCTGGCTTTTACTTGCCCCTTGGAAAAACGAGGGCTCTGGCTTTATGTTGCCCCTCGCAAAAATGGCGGCCCTTGCTTTTTGTTGCCCGTCGCAAAAACGAGTGCCCTGGCTTTTTGTTTCCATTCACAAAAATGACGGCCCTGGCTTTTACTTGCCCCTTGGAAAAACGCGGGCTCTTGCTTTCTGTTGCCGCTCAAAATAACGACAGCACTTGCTTAATGTTGCCCCTCTCAAAAACGATGGCCCTGGATTTTTGTTGCCCAACACAGAAACGAGGGCCCTGGTTTTTTTTTGCCCGTCGCAAAAACGACTGCCCTTGCTTTTAGTTGCTCCTCGCAAAAACGAGGGCTCTGGCTTTTTGCTGCCCCTCGCAAAAATGGCGGCCCTTGCTTTTTGTTGCCCATCGCAAAAACGAGGGCCCTGGTTTTTTGTTGCCCCTCGCAAAAATGAGGGTCCTTGCTTTTTGTTGCCCCTCGCATAAACGAGGGACCTGGCTTTTTGTTGCCCCTCGCAATAGCGGTGGCCCTTGCTTTTTGTTGCAACTCCCAGAAACGAGGGCCCTTGATTTTTGTTGCCCCTCGCAAAAACGATGGCCCTTGCTTTTTGTTGCCTCTCGCAAATACGAGGGCCCTGTCTTTTTGCTGTCCATCGTGAAACCAACGGCCCTTACTATTTGTTGCCCGATGCGAAAACGAGGGCCCTGGCTTTTTGTTGCCCCTCACAAAAACGAGGGAACTCTCTTTTTGTTGCCCTTCACAAAAAGGATGGCCATTGCTTTTTGTCGCCCCTCGCAAAAACAAATGCCCTGGCATTTTGTTGCCCCTCGCAAGAATGAGGGCCCTTGCTTTCTGTTGCCCCTCGCAATAACAAGGGCCCTTGATTTTTGTTGCCCCTGGCAAAAACGCTGCACCTTGCTTTTGGTTGCCCCTCACAAAAATTGTCGGCCCCTCCTTTTTGTTGCCCCGCGCAAAAACGATGTCCTTGGTTTTCTATTGCTCCGCGCAAAACCAACGGCCCTTGCTTTTAAATGCTCCTCACAAAACGAGGGCCCTGTCTTTTTGTTCCCCCTTGCAAAAACGAGGGCCCTGGCTTTTTGTTGCCCCTTGCAAAAACCACGGTCCTTGCTTTTTGTTGCCCCTCTCAAAAACGAGGGCCCTGGCTTTTTGTTGCCCCTCGCAGAAACGAAGGACCTGTCTTTTTGTTGCCCCTCGCAAGAATGAGAGCCCTTGCTTTCTATTGCTCCTCGCAAAAACGAGGGCCCTTGCTTTTTGTTGCCCCTCGCAAAAACGAGGGCACTTGCATTTTGTTGCCCCCCCCGCAAAAGTGAGGGTACTGAATTTTTGTTGCCCCTCACAAAAACAATGGCCCTTGCTTTTTTCCCCCATCGCAAAAATGAGGGCAGTTGCTTTTTGTTGCCCCTCGCAAAAAGAGGGCCCTGGCTTTTGTTGCACCTAACAAAAATAACGGCCCTTGCTTTTTGTTGCCCGTCGCAAAAATGAGGATCCTGGCTTTTTGCTTCCGTTTGCAAAATCGATGGCCCTTGCTTTTTGCGTCCCCTCGCAAAAACGAGGGCCCTGGCTTTTACTTGCCCCTTGGAAAAACTAGGGCTCTGGCTTTACGTTGCCCCTCGCAAAAATGAGTGCCCTGGCTTTTTGTTTCCATTCGCAAAATCGATGGCCCTTGCTTTTTGTTGCCCGTCGCAAAAACGAGTGCCCTGGCTTTTTGTTTCCATTCACAAAAATGACGGCCCTGGCTTTTACTTGCCCCTTGGAAAAACGCGGTCTCTTGCTTTTTGTTGCCCCTCGCAAAAATGAGGGCCCTGGTTTTTTGTTGCCCCTCGCAAAAATGAGGGTCCTTGCTTTTTGTTGCCCCTCGCATAAACGAGAGACCTGGCTTTTTGTTGCCCCTCAAAATAACGACAGCACTTGCTTAATGTTGCCCCTGTCAAAAACGATGGCCCTGGATTTTTGTTGCCCAACACAAAACCAAGGCCCTGGTTTTTTTTTGCCCGTCGCAAAAACGACGACCCCTGCTTTTAGTTGCTCCTCGCAAAAACGAGGGCCCTGGCTTTTTGCTGCCCCTCGCAAAAAGGACGCCCTTGCATTTTGTTGCCCCTCACAAAAACGAGCGCTCCAGCTTTTTATTGCCCCTCGCAACAACGACGGCCCTTACTTTTTGCTGACCCTCACAATAACGAGGGCCCTGGCATTTTGTTGCCGCTCGCAAGAATGAGTGCCCTTGCTTTATGCTGCCCCTCGCAAAAACGAGGGCCCTTGCTTTTTGTTGCCCCTCGCAAAAACGACGGCACTTGCTTTTTGTTGCCCCCCGCAAAAACGAGGGCTCTGTCTTTTTGTTGCCCCTCGCAACAACGATGGCCCTTGCTTTTTGTTGCCCCCGACAAAAACGACATCCCTTGCTTTTTGTTGCCCATCGCAAAAACGATGGCCCTTGCCTTTTTTTGCCGATCGCAAAAATGAGGTTCCTTGCTTTTTGTTGCTGCTCGCAAAAATGAGGTCCCTTGCTTTTTGTTGCTCCTATCAAAAGCGAGATCCCAGTCATTTTGTTGCCCCTCACAAAACCAGCGGCCCTTCCTTTTTGTTGCCCCATACAAAAACGAGGGCCCTGACTTTTTGTTCCCCGTAGCAAAAACCACAGTCCTTGGTTTTATTGCCCCTTGCAAAAACGAGGGCCCTGGTTTTTTGTTGCCCCTCGCAAAAACGAGGTGCCTGGCTTTTTGTTGCCATCCGCAACAACGATGGCCCTTGCTTTTGTTGCGCCTCCCAAAAACGATGGCCCTTGCTTTCTGTTGCCCCTCGCAAAAGCCTTGGCCCTTACTTTTTGTTGCACCTCGCAAAAAGGAGGGCCCTTGCTTTTTGTTGCCTCTCACAAAAACGAGGGCCCTTGCTTCTTGTTGACGCTCGCAAAAACGTGGGCCCTGGCTTTTTGTTGCCCGTCGCACATACGATGGCCCTTGCTTTTTGTTACCCCTTGCAAAAACGAGGGCCCTGGCTTTTTGTTGCCCCGCGCAAAAACGTGAGCCATTGCTTATTGTTGCCCATCGAAATAACGAGGGCGCTAATTTTTTGTTGACCATTGCAAAAACGAGGGCACTTATTTTTTGTTGCCCCTCACATAAACGAGGGCCCTGGCTTTTTGTTACCCCTCACAACAACGATGGGCATTGCTTATTGTTGCCCCTCGCAAAACCGACGGCCCTTGCTTTTTGTTGCCCACGACAAAAACGTGGACCACTGCTTTTTGTTGCCCCTAGCAAAAATGGCGGCCCATGCTTTTTGTTGCACCTCCCAAAAACGATGGCCTTTGCATTCTGTTGCCCCTCGCAAAAACGAGGGCCCTTGCTTTTTGATGCCCCACACAAAACCGACGGCCCTGGCTTTTTGTTGCCCCTCGCATAAACGAGGGACCGGGCTTTTTGTTGCCCCTCACAAAAACGAGAGCACTTGCTTAATGTTGGCCGTCTCAAAAACGATGGCCCTGGATTTTTGATGCCCAAAACAAAAACGAGGGCCCTTACTTTTTGTTGCCCTTTGAAAAATGATGGCCCTTGCTTTTTGTTGCCCCTCGCAAATACAACAGCTCTTGCTTTTTGTTGCCCATTGCAAAAACGAGGGCCCCAACTTTTTGTTGCTACTCGCAGCAACGACGGCCCTTGCTTTTAGTTGCTCCTCGCAAAAATGAGGGCCCTGGTTTTTTGTTGCCCCTCGCAAAAATGTGTGTCCTGGCTTTTTGTTGCCCCTCGCATGAACGAGGGACCTGGCTTTCTGTTGCCCCTCAAAATAACGACAGCACTTGCTTAATGTTGCCCCTCTCAAAAACGATGGCCCTGGATTTTTGTTGCCCAACACAGAAACGAGGGTCGTGGTTTTTTTTTGCCCATCGCAAAAACGACGGCCCTTGCTTTTAGTTGCTCCACGCAAAAACGAGGGCCCTGGCTTTTTGCTGCCCCTCGCAAAAAGGACGGCCCTTGCTTTTTGTTGCCCGTCTCAAAAATGAGGATCTTGGCTTTTTGCTTCCGTTTGCAAAATCGATGGCCCTTGCTTTTGTGTCCCCTCGCAAAAACGAGGGCCCTGGCTTTTACTTGCCCCTTGGAAAAACGAGGGCTCTGGCTTTATGTTGCCCCTCGCAAAAATGGCGGCCCTTGCTTTTTGTTGCCCGTCGCAAAAACGAGGGCCCTGGTTTTTTGTTGCCCCTCGCAAAAATGAGGGTCCTTGCTTTATGTTGCCCCTCGCATAAACGAGGGACCTGGCTTTTTGTTGCCCCTCGCAATAGCGGTGGCCCTTGCTTTTTGTTGCAACTCCCAGAAACGAGGGCCCTTGATTTTTGTTGCCCCTCGCAAAAACGATGGCCCTTTCTTTTTGTTGCCCCTCGCAAATACGAGGGCTCTGTCTTTTTGCTGTCCATCGTGAAACCAACGGCCCTTACTATTTGTTGCCCGATGCGAAAACGAGGGCCCTGGCTTTTTGTTGCCCCTCACAAAAACGAGGGAACTCTCTTTTTGTTGCCCTTCACAAAAAGGATGGCCATTGCTTTTTGTCGCCCCTCGCAAAAACGAGTGCCCTGGCATTTTGTTGCCCCTCGCAAGAATGAGGGCCCATGCTTTCTGTTGCCCCTCGCAATAACTAGGGCCCTTGATTTTTGTTGCCCCAGGCAAAAACGCTGCACCTTGCTTTTGGTTGCCCCTCACAACAATTGTCGGCCCCTCCTTTTTGTTGCCCCGCGCAAAAACGATGTCCTTGGTTTTCTATTGCTCCACGCAAAACCAACGGCCCTTGCTTTTAAATGCTCCTCACAAAACGAGGGCCCTGTCTTTTTGTTCCCCCTTGCAAAAACGAGGGCCCTGGCTTTTTGTTGCCCCTTGCAAAAACCACGGTCCTTGCTTTTTGTTGCCCCTCTCAAAAACGAGGGCCCTGGCTTTTTGTTGCTCCTCGCAAAAACGAGGGCCCTTGCTTTTTGTTGCCCCTCGCAATAAAAAGGGCACTTGCATTTTGTTGCCCCCCCGCAAAAGTGAGGGCACTGAATTTTTGTTGCCCCTCACAAAAACAATGGCCCTTGCTTTTTTCCCCCATCGCAAAAATGAGGGCAGTTGCTTTTTGTTGCCCCTCGCAAAAAGAGGGCCCTGGCTTTTGTTGCACCTAACAAAAAGGACGGCCCTTGCTTTTTGTTGCCCGTCGCAAAAATGAGGATCCTGGCTTTTTGCTTCCGTTTGCAAAATCGATGGCCCTTGCTTTTTGTTGCCCCTCGCAAAAGTGAGATCCCTAGCAAAAACGAGGTCCCTGGCTTTTTGTTGCCCCTCGCAAAAATGAGGGCCCTTGATTTTTGTTGCCCCTCCCAAAAACGAGAGCACTTGCTTTTTGTTGCCCCTCGCAAAAACAAGGTCCCTGGCTTTTTGTTGGCCAATGCAAAAACGAGGGCCCTTATTTTTTGTTGCCACTGGCAAAAATGAGGATCCTTGCTTTTTGTAGCAACTCGCAATACCGACGGCCCTTGCTTTTTGTCGCCCATCGCAAAAACGATGGCCCTTACTTTTTATTGCCACTCGCAAAAATGAGGGACCTTGCTTTTTTGTTGCCCCATACAAATACGGGGGCCCTGGTTTTTTGTTCCCCTGGCAAAAATGAGGGCACTTGCTTTTTATTGCCCCTTACCTTTTGTTGCACATCTCAAAAACGACGGCCCTTGGTTTTTGTTGCCCCTCGCAAAAATGAGGGCACTTGCTTTTTATTGCCCCTTACCTTTTGTTGCACATCTCAAAAACGATGGCGCTTGCTTTTTGTTGCCCCTCGCAAAAAGGAGGGCGCTTGCTTTTTGTTGCCCCTCGCAAAAACGAGGGCACTTGTTTTTTGTTGCCCCTTGCAAGAACGAGGGACTTGCATTTGTTGCCCCTCGCAATAACGAGGGCTCTGGCTTTTTGTTGCCCCTCGCAAAAGCGAGATCCCTGACTTTTTGCTCCCCGTCGCAAAAACGATGGCCCTTACTTTTTATTGCCACTCGCAAAAATGAGGTACCTTGCTTTTTTGTTGCCCCATGCAAAAACGGGGGCTCTGGCTTCTAGTTGCTCATCGCAAAAATGACGGCCCATGCTTTTTGTTGCCCCTCGCAAAAACCACGGTCCTTGCTTTTTGTTGCCCCTCGCAAAAACGAGGGCCCTGGTTTTCTGTTGCCCCTCGCAAAAATGAGGGAACTGGCTCTTTATTGCCATCCGCAACAATGACAGCCCTTGCTTTTTGTTGCCCCTCGCAAAATTGAGGGCACTTGCTTTTTGATGCCCCACACAAAACCGACGGCCCTGGCTTTTTATTGCCCCTCGCAAAAACGAGGAGCTTTGCTTTTTGTTGCACCTCGCAATACCGACGGCCCTTGCTTTTTGTCGCCCATCGCAAAAACGATGGCCCTTGCTTTTTTTTGCCACTCGCAAAAATGCAGTCCCTTGCTTTTTTGTTGCCCCATGCAATAACGAGGGCCCTGGCTTTTAGTTGACCGTCACAAAAACGACGGCCCTTGCTTTTTGTTGCTCATCACAAAAACGAGTGCCCTGGCTTTTTGTTGCCCCTCGCAAAAACGAGGGCCCTGGCTTTTTGTTGCCCCTCGCAAAACGATGGCCCTTGCTTTTTGTTGCCGCTCGCAAAAGCGAGATCCCTGAATTTTTGCTCCCCGTCGCAAAAAACACAGTCCTTGCTTTTTGTTGCCCCTCACCAAAACGAGGGCCCTGGCTTTCTGTTGCCCCTCGCAAAAAGGAGAGTCCTGGCTTTTTGTTGCCATCCGCAACAACGACGGCCCTTGCTTTTTGTTGCCCCTCGCAAAAACGAGAGCCATTGCTTATTTTTGCCCATCGAAAAAACGAAGGCGCTAGTTTTATGTTGACCATTGCCAAAACGAGGTCACTTTTTTTCTTTTGCCCCTCGCAAAAACGAGGGCCCTGGCTTTTTGTTGCCCCTCGCAACAATGACGGGCATTGCTTATTGTTGCCCCTCGCAAAACCGACGGCCCTGGCTTTTTGTTGCCCACCACAAAAACGTGGACCCTTGCTTTTTGTTGCCCCTCGCAAAAATGGCGGCCCTTGCTTTTTGTTGTTCCTCGCAAAAACGAGGTCCCTTTGCTTTTGGTTCCCCCGGCAAAAACGACGGCCCTTGGTTTTTGTTGCCGCTCGCAATAATGAGGGCACTTGCTTTTTATTGCCCCTTAGCTTTTGTTGCACAACTCAAAAACGGCGGCGCTTGCTTTTTGTTGCCCCTCGCAAAAAGGAGGGCGCTTCTTTTTTGTTGCCCCTCGCAAAAACGAGGGCACTTGCTCTTTGTTGCCCCTTGCAAGAATGAGGGACTTGCTTTTGTTGCCCCTCGCAATAACGAGGGCTCTGGCTTTTTGTTGCCCCTCGCAAAAGGATGGCCCTTTCGTTTTGTTGCCCCTCGCAAAAGCGAGAACCCTGACTTTTTGTTCCCCGTCGCAAAAACCACGGTCCTTGCTATTTGTTGCCATCCGCAAGAACGAGGGCCCTGGCTTTTTGTTGCCCCTTGCAAAAACGAGGGCCCTGGCTTTTTGGTGCACCTCGCAAAAACGAGAGCCATTGCTTATTGTTGCCCATCGAAAAAACGAGGGCGCATACTTTTTTGCTGACCATTGCAAAAACGAGGGCACTTTTTATTTGTTGCCCCTCACAAAAAGGTGGGCCCTGGATTTTTGTTGCCCCTCTCAACAACGACGGGCATTGCTTATTGTTGCCCATCGCAAAACTGACGGCCCTGGCTTGTTGTTGCCCCCAAAAAAACGTGGACCCTTGCTTTTTGTTGCCCCTCGCACAAATGACGGCCCATTCTTTTAGTTGCACCTCGCATAAACGATAACCTTTGTATTCTATTTCCCCTTGCAAAAGCGAGGACCCTTGGTTTATGTTGCTACTCGCCAAAACGAGTTGCCAGGCTTTTTGTTGCCCCTCGCAAAAACGAGGGCCGTGGCTTTCTGTTGCCGCTCGCAAAACGATGGCCCTTGCTTTTTGTTGCCCCTCGCAAAAGCGAGATTCCTGACTTTTTGTTCCACGTCGCAAAAACCACGGTCCTTGCTTTTTGTTGCCCCTCGCACAAACGAGGGCCCTGGCTTTCTGTTGCCACTCAGAAAAATGAGGGAACTTGTCTTTCTGTTGCCATCCGCAACAACGACAGCACTTGCTTTTTGTTGCCCCTCCCAAAAAGGAGGGCACTGGTTTTTTGTTGCCCTTCGCAACAACGATGACCATTGCTTTTTGTTGCCCCTCACAAAAACGAGGGCGCTGGATTTTTGATGCCCCTCGCAATAATGAGGGCCCTTGATTTGTGTTGCCCCTCCCAAAAACGAGGGCCCTTGCTTTTTGTTGCCCCTCGCAAAAACGAGTGACCTGACTTCTTGTTGCCCCTCGCAAAAAGGAGGGCGCTTGCTTTTTGTTGCCCCTCGCATAAACGGGGGCCCTGGCTTTTTGTTGCCTCTCGCAAAAACGAGAGCCATTGCTTATTGTTGCCCTCGCAAAAATGATGGCCCTGGCTTTTTTGTTGCCCCATAAAAAACGAGGGCCCTGGCTTTTAGTTGCCCATGGCAAAAACGACGGCCCTTGCTTTTTGTTGCTCCTCGCAAAAACGTGTGCCCTGGCTTTTTGTTGTCACTCGCAATACCGACGATCCTTGCTTTTTATTGCCTCTCGCAAAAATGTGATCCATTGCTTTTTTGTTGCCCCTCGCAAAAACTAGGGCCATGGCTTTTTGTTGCACCTACCAGAAACGACGGCCCTTGCATTTTGATGCCACTAGCAAAAACGAGGACCCTGGCTTCCTGTTGCCCCTCGCAGAAACGACGGCCCTTGATTTTTGTTGCCACTCAACATAACGCGTGCCTTGGATTTGTGTTGCCCCTCGCAAAAACGAGGGCCCTTGCGTTTTGTTGCCCCTTGCAAGAACGAGGGACTTGCTTCTGTTGCCCCTCGCAGTAACGAGGGCTCTGGCTTTGTGTTGCACCTCGCAAAAACGAGGGCCCTGGCTTTTTGTTGTGACTCGCAAAAATAACGGCACCTGTTTTTTGTTGCCCCTCGCAAAAACGAGGACTCTTGCTTTTTGTTGCCCCTTGCAAGAACGAGGGACTTGCTTTTGTTGCCCCTCACAATAACGAGAGACGTGGCTTTTTGTTGCCATCCGCAACCACGACGGCCCTTGCTTTTTGTTGCCCCTTGCAAAAAAGAGGGCCATGGCTTTTTGTTGCCCATCACAAAAACGAGAGCCATTGCTTATTGTTGCCCATCGAAAAAACGAGGGCGCTATTTTTTTGTTGACCATTGCAAAAACGAGGACACTTTTTTTTTTGCCCCTCGCAAAAACGTGGGCCCTGGCTTTTTGTTGCCCCTTGCAACAACGACTGGTATTGCTTATTGTTGCCCCTCGCAAAACCGACGGCTCTGGCTTTTTGTTGCCCCCCACAAAAACGTGGACCCTTGCTTTTTGTTGCCCCTCGCAGAAATGACGGCCCATGCTTCTTGTTGTTCCTCGCATAAACGATGGCCTTTCCATTCTATTGCCACTCGCAAAAACGATGGCCCTTGGTTTTTGTTGCCCCTCGCAAAAACGAGGGCCCTGGCTTTTTGTTGCCCCTCGCAAAAACGACGGCCATTGATTTTTGTTGCCCCTCGCAAAAACGAGGGCCATGGCTTTTTGTTGCGCCTAACAAAAACGACGGCCCTTGCATTTTGATGCCACTAGCAAAAGCGAGGGCCCAGGCTTTCTGTTGCCCCTCGCAGAAACGACGGCCCTTGATTTTGTTGCCCCCTCAGCATCAAAGGGCCTTGAATTTTTGTTGCCTCTCGCAAAAACGAGGGCCCTTGCTTTTTATTGTGCCTTGCAAAAATAACGGCACTTGCTTTTTGTTGCCCCTCGCAAAAACGAGGGCTCTTGCTTTTTGTTTTCCCTCGCAAAAACGAGGGCCCTGGCTTTTTGTTGCCTCTCGCAAAAACGGGAGCCATTGCTTATTGTTGCCCTCGCAAAAACGAAGGCCCTGGCTTTTTGTTGGCCAATGCAAAAACGAGGGCCCTTGTTTTTTGTTTCCTCTCGCAAAAACGAGGGCCATGGCTTTTTGTTGCGCCTAACAAAAATGACGGCCCTTGCATTTTGATGCCACAAGCAAAAACATGTGCCCTGGCTTTCTGTTGCCCCTCGCAGAAACGTCGGCCCTTGATTTTTGTTGCCCCTCATCAAAACGAGGGCCTTGTAATTTTGTTGCCCCTCGCAAAAACGGGGACCCTTGCTTTTTGTTGCCCCTTGCAAGAACGAGGGACTTGCTTTTGTTGCCCCTCGCAATAACGAGGGCTCTGGCTTTGCGTTGCCCCTCACAAAAACGAGGGCCCTGGCCTTTTGTTGTGCCTTGCAAAAATAACGGCACTTGCTTTTTGTTGCCCCTTGCAAAAACGTGGGCTCTTGCTTTTTGTTGCCCCTTGCAAGAATGAGCGACTTGCTTTTGTTGCCCCTCGCAATAACGAGGGCTCTGGCTTTTTGTTGCCCCTTGCAAAACGATGGCACTTGCTTTTTGTTGCCCGTCGCAAAAGCGAGATCCCTGACTTTTTGTTCCCCGTCGCAAAAACCACGGTCCTTTCTTTTTGTTGCCCCTGGCAAAAACGTGAGCCTTTGCTTATTGTTGCCCATCGAAAAAACGAGGGCCCTGGCTTCTTGTTGCCCCTCGCAAATACGACGGCCCTTGCTTTTTGTTGCCCCTTACAAAAACGAGGGCCCTGGCTTATTGCAGCCACTCGCAAAAAGGAGGGCCCTTGCTTTTTGTTGCTCCTCGCAAGAACTAGCGCTCTGGCTTTTTATTGCCCCTCGCAAAAATGACGGCCCTTCATTTTTGCTGACCTTCGCAAAAACGAGGGCCCTAGCTTATTGTTGCCCCTCGCAAGAATGAGTGCCCTTGCTTTCTGTTGCCCCTCACAAAAACGAGGGCCCTGGTTTTTTGTTGCCCCTCGCAAAAATGAGGGCACTTGATTTTTGTTGCCCATCACAAAAACGAGTGCCCTTACTTTTTGCTGCACCTCACAAAAACGATGGCGCTTGCTTTTTGTTGGCCCTCGCAAAAAGGAGGGCTGTTGCATTTTGATGCCTCTCACGAAAACGAGGGCCCTTTTTTTTTGATGCCCCTCGCAAAAACTAGGGCCCTGGCTTTTTGTTGCCCCTCGCACATACGAGGACACTTGCTTTTTGTTGCCCCTTGCAAAAACGATGGCCCTGGCTTTTTGTTGTCCCTCGCAAAAAGGACGGCCATTGCTTATTGTTGCCCGGCGCAAAAACAAGGGCCCTTGCTTTTGATGCCCCTAGCAAAAATGACGGCCGTGGCTTTCTGTTGCCCCTCACAGAAACGACGGCCCTTGATTTTTGTTGCCACTAGCAAAAACGAGGGCCCTGGCTTTTTGTTGCCCTTCTTATAAACGATACATAGATACATAGATACATAGAAGATAGGAGCAGGAGTAGGCCATTCGGCCCTTCGTGCCTGCTCCGCCATTCAATGAGATCATGGCTGATCCTTTAATTCAGTATCCCGTCCCCGCCTTCTCTCCGTAACCCTTAACCCCTTTTGCCCGTAGAAATATATCTAATTCCCTCTTAAATATATTTAATGAGCTGGCGTACACTG
The DNA here is from genome assembly GCF_052327205.1 of Somniosus microcephalus. Lineage (NCBI taxonomy): Eukaryota > Metazoa > Chordata > Chondrichthyes > Squaliformes > Somniosidae > Somniosus > Somniosus microcephalus. The sequence continues at coordinate 21,861,117 of NW_028225186.1, read as the reverse complement.
CCCTCTGTGGCAATGAGTTCCACAGGTTCACCACTCTCTGAGTGAAGAAATTCCCCCTCATCTCTGTCCTAAATGGTTTAGCCCTTATCCTTAAATTATGTCCTCTAGTTCTGTTCTCACCCGCCAAGGGAAACATTCCTTCTGCATCCAGTCTGTCTAGACCTGTCAGAATTTTATACACTTCTATGAGGTCCCCTCTCAATCTTCTAAACTCCAGTGTGTACATCCCTAAACTACATAGTCTCTCCTCATAGGTCATTCCCGCCATTCCTGGTATCAGCCTGGTGAATCGCCGCTGCACCCCCTCCATGGCAAGAACATCCTTCCTCAGATGAGGCGACCAAAACTGTACACAGTACTCGAGGTGTGGTCTCACCAGTGCCCTGTACAGCTGCAGCAAGGTATCCCTGTTCCTGTATTCTAACCCTTTTGCTATGAAGGCCAGCATACCGTTTGCCTTCTTGACCGCCTGTTGCACCTGCATGCTCGCCTTCAGTGACTGGTGTACAAGAACACCCAGGTCTCTCTGTACTTCCCCCTCTCCCAATCTATTGCCATTTAAATAATAATTTGCCCTCCCGTTCCTGCACCCAAGGTGGATAACTTCGCACTTGTCCACATTATAGTGCATCTGCCATTTATCCGCCCAATCGCCCAGTCTGTCCAAATCGCTCTGGAGCTTCCTGGTCTCTTCCTCTGAGCCCACCCCCCCTCCTAGTTTAGTGTCGTCTGCAAATTTGGAAATGCTGCATCCGACTCCCTGATCCAGGTCATTAATGTAAATTGTGAACAGCTGGGGGCCCAGGACAGATCCCTGTGGTACCCCACTTGTTACTGCCTGCCATTCAGAAAATGAGCCGTTTATTCCAACTCTCTGTTTTCTATCTGACAGCCAGTTCCCTATCCACGCCAAAACTTTCCCCTTTATCCCATGAGCCTCAATTTTCCATGCTAATCTTTTATGTGGGACCTTATCGAAGGCCTTTTGGAAGTCCAGGTACACCACATCTACTGGCTCTCCCCCATCTATTCTACCAGTTACTCCCTCAAAAAATTCCAATAGATTAGTCAAGCACGATTTACCCTTTGTAAATCCATGTTGACTCTGTCCTATCCTGTCCCCATTTGCTAAGTGCTCCGCTATTTCATCCTTAATGATGGACTCCAGCATTTTGCCCACAACTGATGTAAGGCTTACAGGTCTGTAATTACCTGCTTTTTCCCTACCCCCCTTTTTGAATAGTGGGGTAACGTTAGCTACCCTCCAATCCATGGGCACTGTTCCCGAGTCTAATGAATTCTGAAAAATCAACCTTAGTGCATCCGCTATCTCTAGGGCCACCTCCTTCAGTACCCTAGGATGCATGTTATCAGGCCCTGGGGATTTGTCCACCTTCAATCCCTTTAGCTTCCTTAACACCATATGTGTTAATGACCCTTGATTTTTGTTGGCCTACACAAAAACGTGGGCCCAGGCTTTTTGTTGACACTCGCAAAAATGAGGGCCCTTGGTTTTTTTGCCCGTCACAAAAACTAGGGCCTTGGGTTTTTGTTGCCCCTCGCAAAAACGAGGGCCCTGGCTTTTTGTTGCTCCTCGCAAAAATGATGGCACATGCTTTTTGTTGCCCCTTACAAAAACGAGGGCCCTTGTTTTTTGTTGCCGCTCGCAAAAAGTAGGGCCATGGCTTTTTGTTGCCCCTCGCACATACGAGGGCCCTGGCTTTCTGTTGCCACTCGCAAAAACAATGGCCCTGGCATTTTGTTGCCCAACGCAAAAACGAGGGCCCTTACTTTTTGTTGCTCGTTGCAAATACGAGGGCCCTGTCCTTTTGTTGCCCCTCGCAAATACCATGGCCCTTGCTTTTTGTTGCCCCTTGCAAAAACGACAGTCCTTGCTTTTTGTAGCCCCACGCAATAACGAGGGCCCTGGCTTTTTGTTGCTCATCGCAAAAACGACGGCCCTGGCTTTCTGTTGCCCCACACAAAAAAGTGGACACTTGCTTTTTGTTGCCCCTCGGCAAAATGATGGCCCATGCTTTTTATTCCTCATCGCAAAAACGACGGCCCTTGCTTTTTGTTGCCCCTCACAAAACCGATGACCCTGGCTTTTTGTTGCCCCTCACAGAAAAGTGGACGCTTGCTTTTTGTTGCCCCTCGGAAAAATAATGGCCCATGCTTTTTGTTACACCTCGCAAAAATGAGGGCACTTGCTTTTTGTTGCCCCTCGCAAAAACGATGGCCTTTCCTTTCTGTTGCACCACAGAAAAACGAGGGCCCCTGCTTTTTGATGCCCCTCACAAAAACGACGGCCCTGGCTTTTTGTTGCCCCTCACAAAAACGAGGACCTTTGTTTTTTGTTGTCCCTCGCAAAAATGACGGCCCTTGCTTTTTGGCCCACCTCCCAAAAACGAGGGCCCTGGCTTTTGTTGCCCCTTGCACATACGAGGGCCCTTGCTTTTTGATGCCCCTTGCAAAAACGAGGGCCCTGTCTTTCTGTTGCCCCTCTCAGAAACGACGGCCATTGCTTATTGTTGTCCCTCGCAAAAACGAGGGCCCTGGCTTTTTGTTGCCCCTTGGAAAAACGAGGGCCCTGTCTTTCTGTTGCCCCTCTCAGAAACGACGGCCATTGCTTTTTATTGGCCCACGCAAAAACGAGGGCCCTGTCTTTCTGTTGCCCCTCTCAGAAACGTCGGCCATTGCTTATTGTTGTCCCTCGCAAAAGCGAGGGCCCTGGCTTTGAGTTGCCCCTTGCAAAAATGAGGGCACTTGCTTTTTGTTGCCCCTCGCAAAAACGATGGCCTTATCTTTTTGTTCCACCTCGCAAAAACGAGGGCCCTTGCTTTTTGTTTCCCCTTTCAAGAAGAGGGCCCTAGCATTTTGTTGCCTCTCGCAATAAGGACGGCCCTTGCTTTTTGTTGGCCATCGCTAAAACTAGGGCCCTGGCTTTTTGTTTCCCATTTCAAGAAGAGGGCCCTGGTATTTTGTTGCCCCTCGCAATAAGGACTGCCCTTGCTTTTTGTTGCCGCTTGCAATAACGAGGTCCCTGGCTTTTTGTTACTCATGGCAAAAACGACGTCCCTTGTTTTTTGTTGCCCCTCACAGAACCGACGGCTCTGGCTTTTTGTTGCCCCACACAAAAACGTGGACCCTTGCTTTTTGTTGCCACTCGGAAAAATGACGGCCCATGCTTTTTGTTGCACCTCGCAAAAATGAGGGCACTTGCTTTTTGTTGCCCCTCGCAAAAACGATGTCCTTTGCTTTCTGTTGCCCTTCAGAAAAACGAGGGCACTTGCTTTTTGATGCCCTTCACAAAACCGATGGCCCTGGCTTTTTGTTCCCCCTCGCAAAAACGAGGTCCTTTGCATTTTGTTGCACCTGGCAATACCGACGGCACTTGCTTTTTGTTCCCCTCGCAAAAACGACGGCCCTTGCTTTTTGCTGCCACACGCAAAAACGAGGGCCCTGACTTTTTATTGCCGCTCGCAAAAACGAGGGATCTTGCTTCTTGTTGCCCCTTGCAAAAACGAGGGCCCTGGCTTTTCATTGCCCCTCGCAAATACGAGGGAACTTGCCTTTTGCTGCCCCTCGCAAAAACGATGGACCTTGCTTTTTGTTGCCCCTCGCAATAAGGACGGCCCTTGCTTTTTGTTGGCCATCGATAAAATGAGGGCTCTGGCTTTATGTTGCCCCTCGCAAAAACGAGGTCCCTTGCTTTTTGTTGCCCCTTGCAACAACGACGGCCCTTGCTTTTTGTTGCCCCTCACAAAAAGTACGACACTTGCTTTTTGTTGCCACTCGCAAAAACGAGGGCCTTGGTTTTTGGTTGCCCCTCGCAAAACCAACGGCCTTTGCTTTTAGTTGCTCCTCGCAAAAACGAGGGCCCTGGCCTTTTGTTGCCCCTCGCAAAAATGAGGTCCCTGGCTTTTAGTTGCTCCTCGCAAAAACGACGGCCCTAGCTTTTTGTTGCCCCTCGCAAAAACGAGGGCCCTGGCTTTTTGTTGCCCCTCGCAAAAACGAGGTCGCTGTCTTTTTGTTGCCCCCTCACAAAACCAATGACCTGGCTTTTTGTAGCCCAACGCAAAAACGAGGTCCTTACTTTCTATTGCCCGTTGCAAAAACAAGGGCCCTGGCTTTATTTTGCCCCTCGCAAATACTACGGCCCTTGCATTTTGTTGCCCCTCGCAAAAACGACGGCACTTGCTTTATGTTGCTCCTCGCAAAAACGAGGGGCAACAAAAAGACAAGGACATCGTTTTTGTTAGCTTTTTGTTGCCCCTCGCATCATTTTGTTGCCCCTCGCAACTTTTTGTTGCCCCTCGCAAAAACCACTGCCTGGCTTTTTGTTGCCCCTCGCAAAAACGAGGTCCCTGTCTTTTTGTTGCCACTCGCAAAAATGAGAAACCTGGCTTTTTGTAGCCCAACGCAAAAACGAGGTCCTTACTTTCTATTGCCCGTTGCAAAAACAAGGGCCCTGGCTTTATTTTGCCCCTCGCAAATACTACGGCCCTTGCATTTTGTTGCCCCTCGCAAAAACGATGGCCCTTGCTTTTTGTTGCCCCTCGCAAAAACGAGGGGCAACAAATAGACAGGGACCTAGTTTTTGTTAGCTTTATGTTGCCGCTCGCAACATTTTGTTGCCCCTCACATCTTTTTGTTGACCCTCGCAAAAACCACTGTCCTGGCTTTTTGTTGCCCCTCACAAAAACGAGGTCCCTGTCTTTCTGTTGCCCCTCGCAAAAATAAGGGACCTGGCTTTATGTAGCCCAACGCAAAAACGAGGGTCTTACTTTTTGTTAACCGTTGCAAAAACGAGTACCCTGGCTTTTTGTTGCCCCTCGCAAATACGACGGCCCTTGCTTTTTGTTGCCCTTTGCAAAAACGACGGCCCTGGCTTTTTGTTGCCACTCGCAACAATGATGGCCCTTGCTTTTTGTTGCCCCTCGCAAAAACGAGGGCCCTGGCTTTTTGTTGCCCGTCGCAAAAGCGACGGCCCTTGCTTTTAGCTGCTCCTCGCATGAACGAGGGCCCTGACTTTTTGTTGCCCCTCGCAAGAAGGATGGGCCTTGCTTTTTGTTGCCCCTGACAAAAACGTGTGCTCTGGCATTTTATTTACCCTCGCAACAAAGATGGTCCTTCCTTTTTGCTGACCCTCGCAAAAACGAGGACCCTGGCTTTTTTGTTGCCCTTCGCAAAAACGAGGGTACTTGCATTTTGTTGCCCCTCGCAAAAGGAATGGCACTTGCTTTTTGTTGCCCCTCTCAAAAACGAGTGCCCTTGCTTTTTGTTGCCGCTCAGAAAAATGAGGGCCCTTGATTTTTGTTGCCCCTCCCAAAAACGACAGCACTTGCTGTTTGTTGCCCCTCGCAAAAACGAGGGACCTGACTTTTTGTTGCCCCTCGCAAAAATGGGGGCCCTGGCTTTTTGTTGCCCCTCGCACATACGACGGCCCTTGCTTTTTGTTGCCGCTCGCAAAAACGAGGGCCATGGCTTTTTGTTGCACCTAGCAAAAACGACGGCCCTTGCTTTTTGTTGCCGCTCGCAAAAACGAGGGCCCTGGATTTCTGTTGCCCCTCGCAGAAACGACGGCCCTTGATTTTTGTTGCCCTTAGCAAAAACGACGGCCCTAGCTTTTTGTTGCCCCTCGCCGAAACGAGGGCCCTGGCTTTTTGTTGCCACTCGCAAAAACGAGGTCGCTGTCTTTTTGTTGCCCCTCACAAAACCAACGGCCCTTGCTCTTTGTTGCCCCTCGCAAAAACGACGGCCCTTGCTTTTTGTTGCCCCTCGCAAAAACGACGGCCCTGGCTTTTTGTTGCCACTCGCAACAATGATGGCCCTTGCTTTTTGTTGCCCCTCGCAAAAACGAGGGCCCTGGCTTTTTTTTGCCCGTCACAAAAGCGACGGCCCTTGCTTTTTGCTGCTCCTCGCATGAACGAGGTCCCTGTCTTTTTGTTGCCCCTCGCAAGAAGGATGGGCCTTGCTTTTTGTTGCCCCTGACAAAAACGAGTGCTCTGGCATTTTATTTTCCCTCGCAACAACGATGGCCCTTCCTTTTTGCTGACCCTCGCAAAAACGAGGACCATGGCTTTTTTGTTGCCCTTCGCAAAAACGAGGGTACTTGCATTTTGTTGCCCCTCGCAAAAGGAACGGCACTTGCTTTTTGTTGCCCCTCTCAAAAACGATGGCCCTTGCTTTTTGTTGCCGCTCAGAAAAATGAGGGCCCTTGATTTTTGTTGCCCCTCCCAAAAACGACAGCACTTGCTGTTTGTTGCCCCTCGCAAAAACGAGGGACCTGACTTTTTGTTGCCCCTCGCAAAAACGCTGGCCCTGTCTTTTTGTTGCCCATCGCAAAAACGAGGGCATTTGCTTTTTGTTGCCCCTCGCAAAAACGGGGGCCCTGGCTTTTTGTTGCCACTCGCAAAAACGAGGTCGCTGTCTTTTTGTTGCTCCTCACAAAACCAACGGCCCTTGCTCTTTGTTGCCCCTCGCAAAATCGACGGCCCTTGCTTTTTGTTGCCGCTCGCAAAAACGAGGGCCCTGGCTTTTTGTTGCACCTAGCAAAAACGACGGCCCTTGCTTTTTGATGCCCCTAGCAAAAACGAGGGCCCTGGATTTCTGTTGCCCCTCGCAGAAACGACGGCCCTTGATTTTTGTTGCCCTTAGCAAAACCGAGGGCCTGGCTTTGTGTTGCCCCTCGCAAAAACGAGAGCACTTGCTTTTTGTTGCCCTTCGCAAAAACGAGGGAGCTGGCTTTTTGTTGCCCCTCGCAAAAACGATGGCCCTGGCTTATTGTTGCACATCGAAATAACGAGCGCCCTTACTTTTTGTTGCACCTCGCAAAAACGACGGCGCTTGCTTTTTGTTGCCCCTCGCAAAAAGGAGGGCGCTTGCTTGTGGTTGCCTCTCACAAAAACGAGGGCCCTTGCTTTTTGTTGCCTCTCGCAAAAACGGGGGCACTGGCTTTTTGTTGCCCCTCGCTCATACAACGGCAATTGCTTTCTGTTGCCCCTTGCAAAAACGAGGGCACTGGCTTTTTGTTGCCCCTCGCAAAAACGAAAGCCATTGCTTATTGTTGCCCCTCGCAAAAACGAGTGCCCCGGTTTTTTGTTGGCTGTTTCAAAAACGAGGGCCCAGGCTTTTTTTTGCCCCTCACAAAAACGTCGGCCATTGCTTATTGTTGCCCCTCGCAAAAACGAGGACCATTGCTTTTTGTTGCCCCTCGCAAAAATGAAGGCCGTTGCTTTCTGTTTTCCCTCGCAAATACGAGGTCCCTTGCTTTTTGTTTCCCCTCGCAAAAACGACGGCCCTTGCTTTTTGTTGCCCCTTGCAAAAACGACAGCCCTGGCTTTTTGTTGCCCCTTGCAAAAACGACAGGCCTGGCTTTTTGTTTCCCCTCGCAAAAACGAGGGCACTTGCTTTTTGTTGCTCGTTTCAAAAATGAAGGCCTGATTTTTTGTTGCCCGTCGCATAAACGAGGGCCCTTGCTTTTTGTTGCCCCTCGCAAAAACGACGGCCCTGGCTTTTTGTTGCCCCTCGCAAAAACGACGGCCCTGTCCTTTTGTTGCCGCTCGCAAAAACGATGGCCCTTGCTTTTTGTTGCCTCTGTCAAAAACGATGTCCCTTGCTTTTTGTTGCCTCTGTCAAAAACATGGCCTTGCTTTTTGTTGCTCATCCCAAAAACGACGGCGCTTGCTTTATGTTGCCCCTCGCAAGAATGACGGCCCTTGCATTTTGTTGCCCCTCGCAAAAATTAGGGCACTTGCTTTTTGTTGCCCATCTCAAAAACGACGGCTCTTGCTTTTTGTTGCCAACTCGCAAAAAGGACGTCCCTTGCTTTCTGTTGCACCTCACAAAAACGGGGGCCCTTGCATTTTGTTGCCCCTCGCAAAAACGACGGCCCTTGCTTGTTGTTGCCCTGTACAAAAACGACGGCCCTTGCTATTTGTTGCCCCTCGCAAAAATGCCTGCCCTGACTTCTTGTTACCCCTCGCAAAAATGGAGGCACTTGCTTATTGCTGCCCCTCGAAAAAACGACTGCCCAGACTTTTTGTTGCACCTCGCAAAAACGATGGCCCTTGCTTTTTGTTGCACCTCGCAAAAAGGGTTCCCTGACTTTTTGTTGCCCCCCCGCAAAACCAATGGCCCTTGCTTTTTGTTGTCCCACACAAAAACAAGGGCCCTGAATTTTTGCTACCCCTCGCAAAAACCACGGTCCATGCTTTTTGTTGCCCCACGCAAAAAAGAGGCCCCTGCCTTGTTGTTGCCACTCACAAAAACGAGGGACCTGTCTTTTTGTTCACCCTCGCAAAAACGACTGCACTGGCTTTTTGTTGCCCCTCGCAAAAACATCCGCCCTTGCTCCTTACTGCCCCTTGCAAAAGCGACTATCATGGCTTTTTGTTGCCCCTTGCAAAAACAATGGCCTTTGCTTTTTCTTGCCCTTCACAAAAACGACGGTCCTTGCTTTTACTTGTCCCTCGCAAAAACGATGGCCCTTGCTTTTTGTTGCCCCTCGCTATAGCGAGGTCCCTGTCCTTTCTGATGCCCCTCGCAAAACCAACTAACCTTGCTTTTTGTTGCCCCACGCAAAAACAAGGGCCCTGAATTTTTGCTACCCCTCGCAAAACCACGGTCCTTGCTTTTTGTTGCCACTCGCAAAAAAGAGGGCCCTGGCTTTTTGTTGCCACTCACAAAAACGAGGGACCTGTTTTTTTGTTGCCGCTCGCAAAAACGACTGACCTGGCTTTTTGTTGCCCCTCGCAAAAATGACGGCACTTCCTCTTTGTTGCCCCTTGCAAAAGCAACTGCCGTGTATTTTTGTTGCCCCTTGCAAAAACGAGATCCCTGGCTTTTTGGTGCCCCTCGGAAAACCAGCAGACCTTGCTTTTTGTTGCCGCACGCAAAATTGAGGGTCCTGGCTTTTTATTGCCTCTCGCAAAAATGAGGGACCTGGCTTTTTGTAGCCCAACGCAAAAACGAGTGCCTTACTTTTTGTTGCCCGTTGCAAAAATGAGGGCCCTGGCTTTTTGTTGCCCCTCGCAAATACGACGGCCCTTGCTTTTTGTTGCCCCTTGCAAAAACGATGGCCCTTGCTTTTTGTTGCTCCTCGCAAAAACGATGGCCCTTGCTTTTTGTTGCCCATCGCAAAAACGACGGTCCTTTCTTTTTGCTGCCCCTCGCAAAAACGAGGGCCCTTGCTTTTGGTTGCCCCTCGTAAAGACGACGGCCCTTGCTTTTTGTTGCTTCTCGCAAAAACGACGGCCCTTGCTTTTTGTTGCGTCTCGCAAAAACGACGGCCCTTGCTTTTTGTTGCTCCTCGCACAAACGACGGCCCTTGCTTTTTGTTGCCCCTCGCAAAACCAACGCACCTTGCTTTTTGTTGCCCCACGCAAAATCGAGGGCCCCGGCTTTTTGTTGCCCTTGCAAAAACAACGGCCCTGGCTTTTTGTTGCCCCTCGCAAAAACGAGGGCACTGCCATTTTGTTGCCCCTCGTATAAATGAGAGCCCTTGCTTTTTGTTGCCCCGCGCAAAAAGGTGGGCCCTTGCTTTCTGTTGCCCCTCGCAAAAACAAGGGCCCTGGCTTTTTGTTGTCCCACGCAAAAACAAGGGCCCTGAATTTTTGCTAACCCTCGCAAAAACCACGGTCCTTGCTTTTTGTTGCCCCTCGCAAAAAAGAGGCCCCTGACTTTTTGTTGCCACTCACAAAAACGAGGGACCTGTCTTTTTGTTGCCCCTCGCAAAAACGACTGCCCTGGCTTTTTGTTGCCACTCGCAAAAACGACGGCCCTTGCTCTTTGTTGCCCCTTGCAAAAGTGACTGCCATGGCTTTTTGTTGCCCCTTGCAAAAACAATGGCCTTTACTTTTTGTTGCCCTTCACAAAAACGACGGTCCTTGCTATTTCTTGCCCCTCGCAAAAACGATGGCCCTTGCTTTTTGTTGCCCCTCGCAAAACCACGGTCCATGCAATTTTTTGCCCCTCGCAATAAAGAGGGCCCTGGCTTTTTGTTGCCACTCACAAAAACGAGGGACCTGTCCTTTTGTTGCCGCTCGCAAAAACGGCTGCCCTGGCTTTTTCTTGCCTCTCGCAAAATCGACAGCCCTGACTTTTGGTTGCCCCTCGCAATATCCATGGCCCTTGCTTTTTGTTGCCGCTTGCAAAAACGAGGGCCTTGGCTTTTTGTTGCCCCTCACATAAACGATGGCCGTTGTTTTTTGTTGCCCTCGTGAAAACGAGGTCACTTGCTTTTTGTTGCCACTCGCAAAAACGAGGGCACTTGCTTTTTGTTGCACCTCACATAAATGGTGGCCCTTGCTTTTTGTTGCCCCTCGCAAAAACGAGGTCCCTTGCTTTTTGTTGCCCCTCACTAAAACGAGGGTGCTGACTTTTTGTTGCCGCTCGCAAAAAGGGGTCCCTGGCTTTTGTTGACCCTCGCAAAACCAATGGCCCTTGCTTTTGTTCGTCCCACGCAAAAACGAGGGCCCTGGCTTTTTGTTGCCCCTCGCAGCAAAGTCGGCCCTTGCTTTTTGTTACCCCTCGCAAAAACGAGGGCCCTGGCTTTTCCTTGCCCCTCGCAACAACGATGGCCCTTGCTTTTTGATGCCCCTCACACAAACGAGGGCCCTGGCTTTTAGTTGCCCCTCGCTAAATTGACGGCCCTTGCTTTTTGCTGCCCCGAGCAAAAACGAGGTCCCTGGCCTTTTCTGGCCGTTCGCAAAATCGAGGCGCCTTGCTTTTTGTTGCCCCTCGCAAAAACGAGGGCCCTTGCTTGTTGTTGCCCCTCGCAAAAACGAGGTCCCTTGCTTGTTGTTACCCCTCTCAAAAATGGAGGCCCTTGCTTTTTGTTGCCCCTCGCAAAATCGAGGTCCCTGGGTTTTTGTTCCCCTCACAAAAACGAAGCCGTTGCTTTCTGTTGCCCCTCGCAAAAACAAGGGCCCTGCCTTTTTGTTGCATCTTGTAAAAATGATGTCACTGGCTTTTTCTTGCCCCTCGCAATAGCGAAGGCCATGGCTTTTTGTTGCCCATTGCAAAAACGACAGCCTTTGCTTTTTGTTGCCCCTCGCAAAAAGGAGGGCCCTTGCTTTTTGTTGCCCCTCGCAAAAGCGATGACCTCGCTTTTTGTTGCCCCTTGCAAAAACGAGATCCCTGGCTTTTTGGTGCCCCTCGCAAAACCAGCGGACCTTGCTTTTTGTTGCCGCACGCAAAATTGAGGGTCCTTGGTTTTTTATTGCCTCTCGCAAAAACGAGGAACCTTGCTTTTTGTTGCCGCTCGGAAAAACGAGGGCTCTGGCTTTTTGTTGCCCCTCACAACAACAAGGGCCCTGGGTTATTGTTGCCCATGCAAAAGCAACGGCCCTTTATTTTTGTTGCCCACGCAAAAACGGGGGCCCTCGTTTTTGTTGCCCCTCGCAAGAATGAGGTCCCTGTCCTTTTGTTGCCCCTCGCAAAACCAATGGACCTTGCTTCTTTTTACCCCATGGAAAAACGATGGCCCTTGGTTTTTGTTGCCCCTCGCAAAATGATTGTCTTGCTTTTTGTTGCCCCTTGCAAAAACGAGGGCCCTTGCTTTTTGTTGCCCCTCACAAAAACGACGGCCCTTGCTTTTTGTTGCCCCTTGCAAAAACAACGGCCCTGTCTTTTTGTTGCCCCTCGCAAAAACGAGCGCCCTTGCTTTTTGTTGCCCCTCGCAAAAACGAGGGCCCTGTTTTTTTGTTGCCCCTCGCAAAAACGAGGGCCCATGCTTTTTGTCGTTCGTTTCAAAAACGAAGGCCCTGGTTTTTTGTTGCCCTTCGCAAAAACGATGGCCCTGGCTTTTTGTTGCCCCTCGCAAAAACGACGGTCCTTGCTTTTTGCTGCCCCTCGCAAAAAGGAGGGCCCTTGCTTTTGGTTGCCGCTTGCAAAAACGACGGCCCAGGCTTTTTGTTGCCCCTCGCAAAAACGAGGGCACTGCCATTTTGTTGCCCTTGCAAAAACAACGGCCCTTGCTTTTTGTTGCCCCTCGCAAAAAAGAGGCCCCTGACTTTTTGTTGCCACTCACAAAAACGAGGGCCCTGGCTTTTTTGTTGCCCTTCGCAAAAATGAGGGTACTTGCATTTTGTTGCCCCTCACAAAAGCGACGGCCCTTGATTTTTGTTGCCCCTCGCAGACACGATGGCCCTTGCTTTCTGTTGCCTCTGGCAAAAACGATGGCCTTGCTTTTTGTTGCTCCTCGCAAGAACGACGGCCTTTGCTTTTTGATGCCCCTCGCAAAAACCAGGGCACTTGCTTTTTGTTGCTCCTCGCAAAAACGATGGCCCTTGCTTTTTGATGCCCATCGCAAAAACGACGGTCCTTTCATTTTGCTGCCCCTCGTAAAGACGACGGCCCTTGCTTTTTGTTGCTTCTCGCAAAAACGACGGCCCTTGCTTTTTGTTGCGTCTCGCAAAAACGACGGCCCTTGCTTTTTGTTGCTCCTTGCAAAAACGACGGCGCTTGGTTTCTGTTGCCCCTCGCAAAAACGAGGTCCCTGGCTTTATGTTGCCCCTCGCAAAATGGGGGCCGTGGCTTTTTTTTGCCCTTCGCAAAAAAGACAGCCCTTGCTTTTTGTTGCCCCTCACAATACCAACGGCCCTTGCTCTATGATGCCCCTCGCAAAAATGACGTCCCTTGCATTTTGATGCCCCTCGCAAAACGAGGGGCAACAAAAAGACAGGGACATCATTTTTGTTAGCTTTTTTTTGCGACTTGAGCCATTTTGTTGCCCCTCACAACTTTTTGTTGCCCCTCGCTAAAACCACTGTCCTGGCTTTTTGTTTCCCCTCACAAAAAACGAGGTCCCTGTCTTTTTGTTGCCCCTCGCAAAAATGAGGGACCTGGCTTTTTGTAGTTCAACGCAAAAACGAGGGCCTTACTTTTTGTTGCCCGTTGCAAAAATGAGGGCCCAGGGTTTTTGTTGCCCCTCGCAAATACGACGGCCCTTGCTTTTTGTTGCCCCTTGCAAAACCGACGGCCCTGGCTTTTTGTTGCCCCACGCAAAAACGATGGCCCTTGCTTTTAGCTGCTACTCGCATGAACGAGGGCCCTGACTTTTTATTGCCCCTCGCAAGAGAGACGGCCCTTGCTTTTTGTTGCCCCTCGCAAAAACGATGGCCCTTGCTTTCTGTTGCCTCTGGCAAAAACGATGGCCTTGCTTTTTGTTGCTCCTCGCAAAAACGATGGCCCTTGGTTTTTGTTGCCCCTCGCAAGAACGACGGCCCTTGCTTTTTGAAGCCCCTCGCAAAAACAAGGGCACTTGCTTTTGGTTGCCCCTCGTAAAGACGACGGCCCTTGCTTTTTGTTGCTTCTCGCAAAAACGGCGGCCCTTGCTTTTTGTTGCGTCTCGCAAAAACGACGGCCCTTGCTTTTTGTTGCTCCTCGCACAAACGACGTCCCTTGCTTTTTGCTGCCCCTCGCAAAACCAACGCACCTCGCTTTTTGTTGCCCCACGCAAAATCGAGGGCCCTGGCTTTTTATTGCCCCTCGCAAAAACGAGGAACCTTGCTTTTTGTTTCCCCTCGGAAAAACGAGTGCTCTGGCTTTTTGTTGCCCTTGCAAAAACAACGGCCCTTGCTTTTTGTTGCCCCTCGCAAAAATGAGGGCACTGCCATTTTGTTGCCCCTCATATAAATGAGAGCCCTTGCTTTTTGTTGCCCCTCGCAAAAAGGAGGGCCCTTGCTTTCTGTTGCCCCTCGCAAAAACAAGGGCCCTGGCTTTTTGTTGCACCTCATAAACATGATGGCACTTGATTTTTGTTGCCCCTCGCAATAGCGAAGGCCATGGCTTTTTTTTGCCCATCGCAAAAACGACGTCCCTTGCTTTTTGTTGCCCCTCGCAAAAACGGGGGCCCTAGCTTTTTGTTGCCCCTCGCAAAAACGGGGGCCCTAGCTTTTTGTTGCCCCTTGCAAAAATGACGGCACTTGGTTTTTGATGCCCCTCGCAAAAACGAGGTCCCTGGCTTTATGTTGCCCCTCGCAAAAACGAGGTCCCTGGCTTTATGTTGCCCCTCGCAAAATGAGGGCCCTGGCTTTTTGTTGCCCTTTGCAGAAACGACGGTCCTTGCTATTTCTTGCCCCTCACAAAACCACGGTCCTTGCTTTTTGTTGCCACTCGCAAAAAAGAGGGCCCTGACTTTTTGTTACCACTCACAAAAACGAGGGACCTGTCTTTTTGTTGCCGCTCGCAAAAACGACTGCCCTGGCTTTTTGTTGCCCCTCGCAAAATCGACAGCCCTGACTTTTGGTTGCCCCCCGCAATATCCATGGCCCTTGCTTTTTGTTGCGTCTCGCAAAAACGACGGCCCTTGCTTTTTGTTGCTCCTTGCAAAAACGACGGCGCTTGGTTTCTGTTGCCCCTCGCAAAAACGAGGTCCCTGGCTTTATGTTGCCCCTCGCAAAATGGGGGCCGTGGCTTTTTTTTGCCCTTCGCAAAAAAGACAGCCCTTGCTTTTTGTTGCCCCTCACAATACCAACGGCCCTTGCTCTATGATGCCCCTCGCAAAAATGACGTCCCTTGCATTTTGATGCCCCTCGCAAAACGAGGGGCAACAAAAAGACAGGGACATCATTTTTGTTAGCTTTTTTTTGCGACTTGAGCCATTTTGTTGCCCCTCACAACTTTTTGTTGCCCCTCGCTAAAACCACTGTCCTGGCTTTTTGTTTCCCCTCACAAAAAACGAGGTCCCTGTCTTTTTGTTGCCCCTCGCAAAAATGAGGGACCTGGCTTTTTGTAGTTCAACGCAAAAACGAGGGCCTTACTTTTTGTTGCCCGTTGCAAAAATGAGGGCCCAGGGTTTTTGTTGCCCCTCGCAAATACGACGGCCCTTGCTTTTTGTTGCCCCTTGCAAAATCGACGGCCCTGGCTTTTTGTTGCCCCACGCAAAAACGACGGCCCTTGCTTTTAGCTGCTACTCGCATGAACGAGGGCCCTGACTTTTGGTTGCCCCTCGTAAAGACGACGGCCCTTGCTTTTTGTTGCTTCTCGCAAAAACGACGGCCCTTGCTTTTTGTTGCGTCTCGCAAAAACGACGGCCTTTATTTTTGTTGCTCCTCGCACAAACGACGGCCCTTGCTTTTTGTTGCCCCTCGCAAAACCAACGCACCTTGCTTTTTGTTGCCCCACGCAAAATCGAGGGCACTGGCTTTTTGTTGCCCTTGCAAAAACAACGGCCCTGGCTTTTTGTTGCCCCTCGCAAAAACGAGGGCACTGCCATTTTGTTGCCCCTCATATAAATGAGAGCCCTTGCTTTTTGTTGCCCCGCGCAAAAAGGTGGGCCCTTGCTTTCTGTTGCCCCTCGCAAAAACAAGGGCCCTGGCTTTTTGTTGTCCCACGCAAAAACAAGGGCCCTGAATTTTTGCTAACCCTCGCAAAAACCACGGTCCTTGCTTTTTGTTGCCCCTCGCAAAAAAGAGGCCCCTGACTTTTTGTTGCCACTCACAAAAACGAGGGCCCTGGCTTTTTTGTTGCCCTTCGCAAAAATGAGGGTACTTGCATTTTGTTGCCCCTCACAAAAGCGACGGCCCTTGATTTTTGTTGCCCCTCGCAGACACGATGGCCCTTGCTTTCTGTTGCCTCTGGCAAAAACGATGGCCTTGCTTTTTGTTGCTCCTCGCAAGAACGACGGCCTTTGCTTTTTGATGCCCCTCGCAAAAACCAGGGCACTTGCTTTTTGTTGCTCCTCGCAAAAACGATGGCCCTTGCTTTTTGATGCCCATCGCAAAAACGACGGTCCTTTCATTTTGCTGCCCCTCGTAAAGACGACGGCCCTTGCTTTTTGTTGCTTCTCGCAAAAACGACGGCCCTTGCTTTTTGTTGCGTCTCGCAAAAACGACGGCCCTTGCTTTTTGTTGCTCCTTGCAAAAACGACGGCGCTTGGTTTCTGTTGCCCCTCGCAAAAACGAGGTCCCTGGCTTTATGTTGCCCCTCGCAAAATGGGGGCCGTGGCTTTTTTTTGCCCTTCGCAAAAAAGACAGCCCTTGCTTTTTGTTGCCCCTCACAATACCAACGGCCCTTGCTCTATGATGCCCCTCGCAAAAATGACGTCCCTTGCATTTTGATGCCCCTCGCAAAACGAGGGGCAACAAAAAGACAGGGACATCATTTTTGTTAGCTTTTTTTTGCGACTTGAGCCATTTTGTTGCCCCTCACAACTTTTTGTTGCCCCTCGCTAAAACCACTGTCCTGGCTTTTTGTTTCCCCTCACAAAAAACGAGGTCCCTGTCTTTTTGTTGCCCCTCGCAAAAATGAGGGACCTGGCTTTTTGTAGTTCAACGCAAAAACGAGGGCCTTACTTTTTGTTGCCCGTTGCAAAAATGAGGGCCCAGGGTTTTTGTTGCCCCTCGCAAATACGACGGCCCTTGCTTTTTGTTGCCCCTTGCAAAATCGACGGCCCTGGCTTTTTGTTGCCCCACGCAAAAACGATGGCCCTTGCTTTTAGCTGCTACTCGCATGAACGAGGGCCCTGACTTTTAATTGCCCCTCGCAAGAGAGACGGCCCTTGCTTTTTGTTGCCCCTCGCAAAAACGATGGCCCTTGCTTTCTGTTGCCTCTGGCAAAAACGATGGCCTTGCTTTTTGTTGCTCCTCGCAAAAACGATGGCCCTTGGTTTTTGTTGCCCCTCGCAAGAACGACGGCCCTTGCTTTTTGAAGCCCCTCGCAAAAACAAGGGCACTTGCTTTTGGTTGCCCCTCGTAAAGACGACGGCCCTTGCTTTTTGTTGCTTCTCGCAAAAACGGCGGCCCTTGCTTTTTGTTGCGTCTCGCAAAAACGACGGCCCTTGCTTTTTGTTGCTCCTCGCACAAACGACGTCCCTTGCTTTTTGCTGCCCCTCGCAAAACCAACGCACCTCGCTTTTTGTTGCCCCACGCAAAATCGAGGGCCCTGGCTTTTTATTGCCCCTCGCAAAAACGAGGAACCTTGCTTTTTGTTTCCCCTCGGAAAAACGAGTGCTCTGGCTTTTTGTTGCCCTTGCAAAAACAACGGCCCTTGCTTTTTGTTGCCCCTCGCAAAAATGAGGGCACTGCCATTTTGTTGCCCCTCATATAAATGAGAGCCCTTGCTTTTTGTTGCCCCTCGCAAAAAGGAGGGCCCTTGCTTTCTGTTGCCCCTCGCAAAAACAAGGGCCCTGGCTTTTTGTTGCACCTCATAAACATGATGGCACTTGATTTTTGTTGCCCCTCGCAATAGCGAAGGCCATGGCTTTTTTTTGCCCATCGCAAAAACGACGTCCCTTGCTTTTTGTTGCCCCTCGCAAAAACGGGGGCCCTAGCTTTTTGTTGCCCCTCGCAAAAACGGGGGCCCTAGCTTTTTGTTGCCCCTTGCAAAAATGACGGCACTTGGTTTTTGATGCCCCTCGCAAAAACGAGGTCCCTGGCTTTATGTTGCCCCTCGCAAAAACGAGGTCCCTGGCTTTATGTTGCCCCTCGCAAAATGAGGGCCCTGGCTTTTTGTTGCCCTTTGCAGAAACGACGGTCCTTGCTATTTCTTGCCCCTCACAAAACCACGGTCCTTGCTTTTTGTTGCCACTCGCAAAAAAGAGGGCCCTGACTTTTTGTTACCACTCACAAAAACGAGGGACCTGTCTTTTTGTTGCCGCTCGCAAAAACGACTGCCCTGGCTTTTTGTTGCCCCTCGCAAAATCGACAGCCCTGACTTTTGGTTGCCCCCCGCAATATCCATGGCCCTTGCTTTTTGTTGCGTCTCGCAAAAACGACGGCCCTTGCTTTTTGTTGCTCCTTGCAAAAACGACGGCGCTTGGTTTCTGTTGCCCCTCGCAAAAACGAGGTCCCTGGCTTTATGTTGCCCCTCGCAAAATGGGGGCCGTGGCTTTTTTTTGCCCTTCGCAAAAAAGACAGCCCTTGCTTTTTGTTGCCCCTCACAATACCAACGGCCCTTGCTCTATGATGCCCCTCGCAAAAATGACGTCCCTTGCATTTTGATGCCCCTCGCAAAACGAGGGGCAACAAAAAGACAGGGACATCATTTTTGTTAGCTTTTTTTTGCGACTTGAGCCATTTTGTTGCCCCTCACAACTTTTTGTTGCCCCTCGCTAAAACCACTGTCCTGGCTTTTTGTTTCCCCTCACAAAAAACGAGGTCCCTGTCTTTTTGTTGCCCCTCGCAAAAATGAGGGACCTGGCTTTTTGTAGTTCAACGCAAAAACGAGGGCCTTACTTTTTGTTGCCCGTTGCAAAAATGAGGGCCCAGGGTTTTTGTTGCCCCTCGCAAATACGACGGCCCTTGCTTTTTGTTGCCCCTTGCAAAATCGACGGCCCTGGCTTTTTGTTGCCCCACGCAAAAACGACGGCCCTTGCTTTTAGCTGCTACTCGCATGAACGAGGGCCCTGACTTTTTATTGCCCCTCGCAAGAGCGACGGCCCTTGCTTTTTGTTGCCCCTCGCAAAAACGATGGCCCTTGCTTTCTGTTGCCTCTGGCAAAAACGATGGCCTTGCTTTTTGTTGCTCCTCGCAAAAACGATGGCCCTTGGTTTTTGTTGCCCCTCGCAAGAACGACGGCCCTTGCTTTTTGAAGCCCCTCGCAAAAACAAGGGCACTTGCTTTTGGTTGCCCCTCGTAAAGACGACGGCCCTTGCTTTTTGTTGCTTCTCGCAAAAACGGCGGCCCTTGCTTTTTGTTGCGTCTCGCAAAAACGACGGCCCTTGCTTTTTGTTGCTCCTCGCACAAACGACGTCCCTTGCTTTTTGCTGCCCCTCGCAAAACCAACGCACCTCGCTTTTTGTTGCCCCACGCAAAATCGAGGGCCCTGGCTTTTTATTGCCCCTCGCAAAAACGAGGAACCTTGCTTTTTGTTTCCCCTCGGAAAAACGAGTGCTCTGGCTTTTTGTTGCCCTTGCAAAAACAACGGCCCTTGCTTTTTGTTGCCCCTCGCAAAAATGAGGGCACTGCCATTTTGTTGCCCCTCATATAAATGAGAGCCCTTGCTTTTTGTTGCCCCTCGCAAAAAGGAGGGCCCTTGCTTTCTGTTGCCCCTCGCAAAAACAAGGGCCCTGGCTTTTTGTTGCACCTCATAAACATGATGGCACTTGATTTTTGTTGCCCCTCGCAATAGCGAAGGCCATGGCTTTTTTTTGCCCATCGCAAAAACGACGTCCCTTGCTTTTTGTTGCCCCTCGCAAAAACGGGGGCCCTAGCTTTTTGTTGCCCCTCGCAAAAACGGGGGCCCTAGCTTTTTGTTGCCCCTTGCAAAAATGACGGCACTTGGTTTTTGATGCCCCTCGCAAAAACGAGGTCCCTGGCTTTATGTTGCCCCTCGCAAAAACGAGGTCCCTGGCTTTATGTTGCCCCTCGCAAAATGAGGGCCCTGGCTTTTTGTTGCCCTTTGCAGAAACGACGGTCCTTGCTATTTCTTGCCCCTCACAAAACCACGGTCCTTGCTTTTTGTTGCCACTCGCAAAAAAGAGGGCCCTGACTTTTTGTTACCACTCACAAAAACGAGGGACCTGTCTTTTTGTTGCCGCTCGCAAAAACGACTGCCCTGGCTTTTTGTTGCCCCTCGCAAAATCGACAGCCCTGACTTTTGGTTGCCCCCCGCAATATCCATGGCCCTTGCTTTTTGTTGCCGCTTGCAAAATCGAGGGCCTTGGCTTTTTGTTGCCCCTCGTAAAAACGAGGTCCCTTGCTTTTTGTTGCCCCTCACTAAAACGAGGGTGCTGACTTTTTGTTTCCCCTCGCAAAAAGGGGTCCCTGGCTTGCCCCTCGCAAACCAATGCCCCTTGCTTTTTGTTGCTCCTCGCAAAAACGAGGGCCCTGGCTTTTTGTTGCCCCTTGCAAAAACGGCGGCCCTTGCTTTTTGTTGCCCCTCGCAAAAAGGGGTCCCTGAATTTTTGTTGCCCCTTGCAAAAACGAGGGACCTGTTTTTTTGTTGCCCCTCACAAAAACGAGTGCCCTGGCTTTTTGTTGCCCCTCGCTAAAATGATGGCCCTTGCTTTTTGCTGCCCCGAGCAAAAACGAGGTGCCTGGCTTTGTCTGGCCGCTCGCAAAATCGAGGCGCCTTTCTTTTTGTTGCCCCTCGCAAAAACGAGGTCCCTTGCTTGTTGTTACCACTCGCAACAATGGAGGCCCTTGCTTTTTGCTGCCCCTCGAAAAAACGATTGACCTGTCCTTTTATTGCCCCTCGCAAAAACGATGGCCCTTTCTTTTGGTTGCCCATCGCAAAAATGATGGCCCTTGCTTTTTGTTGTCCCGTGCAAAAACGACGGTCCTTGCTTTTGGTTGCCCCATGCAAAAACGAGGATCCTGGCTTATTGTTGCCCCACGCAAAAATGACGGCCCTTGCTATTTGTTGACCCTCGCAAAAACGAGGGGACTGCCATTTTGTTTCCTCTCGTATAAATGAGAGCCCTTGCTTTTTGTTGCCCCTCGCAAAATCGTGGTCCCTGGGTTTTTTTTCCCCTCACAAAAACGAAGCCATTGCTTTCTGTTGCCCCTCGCAAAAACAAGGGCCCTGCCTTTTTGTTGCATCTTGTAAAAATGATGTCACTTGCTTTTTCTTGCCCCTCGCAATAGCGAAGGCCATGGCTTTTTGTTGCCCACTGCAAAACCGACAGCCTTTGCTTTATGTTGCCCCTCGCAAAAAGGAAGGCCCTTGCTTTTGGTTGCCCCTCGCAAAAACGATGACCTCGCTTTTTGTTGCCCCTTGCAAAAACGAGATCCCTGGCTTTTTGGTGCCCCTCGCAAAACCAGCGGACCTGGCTTTTTGTTGCCGCACGCAAAATTGAGGGTCCTGGCTTTTTATTGCCCCTCGCAAAAACGAGGAACCTTGCTTTTTGTTGCCCCTCGGAAAAACGAGGGCTCTGGCTTTTTGTTGCCCCTCACAACAACGAGGGCCCTGGGTTATTGTTGCCCTTGCAAAAACAACGGCCCTTTATTTTTGTTGCACGCGCAAAAATGAGGGCCCTCGTTTTTGTTGCCCCTCGCAAGAACGAGGTCCCTGTCCTTTTGTTGCCCCTCGCAAACCCAATGGACCTTGCTATTGTTGCCCCATGCAAAAACGATGGCCCTTGGTTTTTGTTGCCCCTCGCAAATATGATTGCCTTGCTTTTTGTTGCCCCTTGCAAAAACGAGGGCCATTGCTTTTTGTTGCCCCTCACAAAAACGACGGCCCTTGCTTTTTGTTGCCCCTTGCAAAAACAACGGCCCTGTCTTTTTGTTGCCCCTCGCAAAAACGAGCGCCCTTGCTTTTTGTTGCCACTCGCAAAAACGACGGCCCTGGTTTTTTGTTGCCCCTCGCAAAAACGAGGGCCCATGCTTTTTGTTGCTCGTTTCAAAAAAGAAGGCCCTGGTTTTTTGTTGCCCTTCGCAAAAACGAGGGCCCATGCTTTTTGTTGCTCCTTTCAAAAAAGAAGGCCCTGGTTTTTTGTTGCCCTTCGCAAAAACGAGGGCCCTGGCTTTTTGTTGCCCCTCGCAAAAACGACGGCCCTTGCTTTTTGTTGCCCCTCGCAAATACGATGACCCTTGCTTTTTGATTCCCCTCGCAAAAACCAGGGCACTTGCTTTTTGTTGCTCCTCGCAAAAACGACGGCCCTTGCTTTTTGTTGCCCATCGCAAAAACGACGGTCCTTGCTTTTTGCAGCCCCTCGCAAAAAGGAGGGCCCTTGCTTTTGGTTGCCGCTCGCAAAAACGTCGGCCCAGACTTTTTGTTGCCCCTCGCAAAAACCACGGCCCTTGCTTTTTGTTGCCCCTCGTAAAGATGACGGCCCGTGCTTTTTGTTGCTTCGCGCAAAAGCGACGGCCCTTTCTTTTTGTTGCGTCTCGCAAAAATGACGTCCCTTGATTTTTGTTGCTCCTTGCAAAAATGACGTCCCTTGATTTTTGTTGCCCTTGCAAAAACAACGGCCCTTGCTTTTTGTTGCCCCTCGCACAAACGAGGGCACTGCCATTTTGTTGCCCCTCGTATAAATGAGAGCCCTTGCTTTTTGTTGCCCCTCGCAAAAAGGAGGGCCCCTACTTTCTGTTGCCCCTGGCTTTTTGTTGCACCTCGTAAACATGATGGCACTTGCTTTTGTTGCCGCTTGCAATAGCGAAGGCCATTGCGTTTTTTTGCACATCGCAAAAACGACGACCCTTGCTTTTTGTTGCCCCTCGCAAAAATCAGTGCCCTGGCTTTTTGTTGCCTCTCGCAAAAAGGAGGGCCCTTGATTTTTGTTGCCTCTCGCAGAAATGATGACCTTGCTTTTTGTTGCCCCTCGCAAAAACGAGGGCCCTAGCTTTTTGTTGCCCCTTGCAAAAACGATGGCGCTTGGTTTCTGTTGCCCCTCGCAAAAACTAGGTCCCTTTCTTTATGTTGACCCTCGCAAAATGAGGGCCGTGGCTTTTTGTTGCCCTTCACAAAAAAGACAGCCCTTGCTTTTTGTTGCCCCTCACAATACCAACGGCCCTTGCTCTATGATGCCCCTCGCAAAAATGACGGCCGTTGCATTTTTTTGCCTCTCGCAGAAACGAGGGGCAACAAAAAGACAGGGACATCGTTTTTGTTAGCTTCTTGTTGCCACTCGTGCCATTTTGTTGCCCTCACATCTTTTTGTTGCCCCTCGCAAAAACCACTGTCCTGGCTTTTTGTTGCCCCTCACAGAAACGAGGTCCCTGTCTTTCTGTTGCCCCTCGCAAAAATGAGGGCCCTGGCTTTTTGTTGCCCCTTGCAAATACGATGTCCCTTGCTTTTTGTTGCCCCTTGCAAAAACGACGGCCCTGGCTTTTTGTTGCCACTCGCATCACTGATGGCCCTTGCTTTTTGTTGCCCCTGGCAAAAAAGGAGGGCCCTGGCTTTTCGTTGCCCCACGAAAAAACGAGGGCCCTGGCTTTTATTTGCCCATCGCAAAAACGACGGCCCTTGCTTTTAGCTGCTCCTCGCATGAACGAGGGCCCTGACTTTTTATTGCCCCACGCAAGAAGGATGGGCCTTGCTTTTTGTTGCCCCTGACAAAAACGAGTGCTCTGGCATTTTATTTCCCCTCGCAACAACGACGGTCCTTCCTTATTGCTGACCCTCGCAAAAACGAGGGCCCTGGCTTTTTTGTTGCCCTTCGCAAAAATGAGGGTACTTGCATTTTGTTGCCCCTCGCAAAAGCGACGGCCCTTGCTTTTTTGTTGCCCTTCGCAAAAATGAGGGTACTTGCTTTTTGTTGCCCCTCGCAAAAACGATGGCCCTTGCTTTCTGTTGCCTCTGGCAAAAACGATGGCCTTGCTTTTTGTTGCTCCTCGCAAAAACGATGGCCTTTGGTTTTTGTTGCCCCTCGCAAGAATGACGGTCCTTGCTTTTTGATGCCCCTCGCAAAAACCAGGGCACTTGCGTTTTGTCGCTCCTCGCAAAAACGATGGCCCTTGCTTTTTGTTGCCCCTCGCAAAAACGAGGGCCCTTGCTTTTGGTTGCCCCTCGTAAAGATGACGGCCCTTGCTTTTTGGTGCTTCTCGCAAAAACGACGGCCCTTGCTTTTTGTTGCGTCTCGCAAAAACGACGGCACTTGCTTTTTGTTGCGTCTCGCAAAAACGACGGCCCTTGCTTTTTGTTGCCCCTCGCAAAACCAATGGACCTTGCTTTTTGTTGCCCCTCGCAAAACCAACGCACCTCGCTTTTTGTTGCCCCACGCAAAATCGAGGGCCCTGGCTTTTTATTGCCCATCGCAAAAACGAGGAACCTTGCTTTTTGTTTCCCCTCGGAAAAACGAGTGCTCTGGCTTTTTGTTGCCCTTGCAAAAACAACGGCCCTTGCTTTTTGTTGCCCCTCGCAAAAATGAGGGCACTGCCATTTTGTTGCCCCTCGTATAAATGAGAGCCCTTGCTTTTTGATGCCCCTCGCATAAACAAGTGCCCTGGCTTTTTGTTGCACCTCGTAAACATGATGGCACTTGCTTTTGTTGCCCCTCGCAATAGCGAAGGCCATGGCTTTTTTTTGCCCATCGCAAAACGACGTCTCTTGCTTTTTGTTGCCCCTCGCAAAAATTGGTGCCCTGGCTTTTTGTTGCCCCTCGCAAAAAGGAGGGCCTTGCTTTTTGTTGCCCCTCGCAAAAATGATGACCTTGCTTTTTGTTGCCCCTCGCAAAAACGAGGGCCCTTGCTTTTTGTTGCCCCTTGCAAAAACGACGGCACTTGGTTTTTGTTGCCCCTCGCAAATACGAGGTCCCTGGCTTTATGTTGCCCCTCGCAAAATGAGGGCCCTTGCTTTTTGTTGCCCCTCTCAAAAACGAGGGCCCTTGCTTTTTGTTGCTCTTCGCAAAAAGGAGGGCACTTACATTTTGTTGCCCCTCGCAATAATGAGCGCGCTTACTTTTTGTTGACACTCGCAAATACCATGGCCCTTGCTTTTTGCTGCGGCTCGCAAAAACGAGGGCACTGGCGTTTTGTTGCCTCTCGCAAAAATGAGGGCCCGGCTTTTTGTTCCCTCGCAGAAACGAGGGGCCTTGCTTTTTGTTGCACCTCGCAAAAACAACAGTCCTAGCTCTTTGTTGCCCCTCGCAAAAACGAGGGCCCTGGCTTTTTGTTGCCCCTCACAAAAACGAGGGACCTGGCATTTTGTTGCCCTTCGCAAAAAGGACGGCCCTTGCTTTTTCTTGCTCCTCACATAAACGTGGGCCCTGGCTTTTTGTTGCCCCTTCCAAAAAAGATGGCCCTGGCTTTTTGTTGCCCCTCGCAAAAAGAGGGCCCTGGCTTTTTGTTGCCCCTCGCAAAAACGACCACCCTTGCTTTTTGCTGCCCCTCGCATAAACAAGATCCTGG
This sequence comes from Somniosus microcephalus, assembly GCF_052327205.1. NCBI lineage: Eukaryota > Metazoa > Chordata > Chondrichthyes > Squaliformes > Somniosidae > Somniosus > Somniosus microcephalus. The sequence goes on along the minus strand of NW_028225186.1, from coordinate 21,836,377 downwards.
CTTTTTGTTGCCACTCGCAAAAACGACGGCCCTTTCTTTTTTTTGCCCCTCGCAAAAACCAAGTCCCTGGCTTTTTGTTGCCACTTGCAAAATCGAGGGCCCTGGCTCTTTGTTGCCCCTTCCAAAGAAGAAGGCCCTGGCTTTCTGATGCCCGTCGCAAAAACGATGTCCCATGCGCTTTGTTGCCCCTTGCAAATATGATGGCCCTTGCTTTTTGTTGCCCCTCACAAAATCGAGGGCCCTGGCTTTCTGTTGCCACTCGCGGAAACGAGGTCCTTTTCTTTTTTTTGCCCCTCGGAAAAACGAGGGCTCTGGCTTTTTGTTGCCACTCGCAATGACGGCCCTTGCTTTTTGTTGCTCCTCGGAAAAACGAGGGCACTGGCTTTTTGTTGCCCCTCGCAAAAACGAGTGGCCTGGCTTTTTGTTGCCCCTCACGAAAAGGACGGCCCTTGCTTTTTGTTGCCCCTCGCAAAAACGAGGGAGTTTGCTTTTTGTTGCCCCTCGCAAAAACGAGGGCCCTGGCTATTTGTTGCCCCTTGCAAAAACGAGGGCCCATGTTTTTTGTTGCCTCTCGCAAAAACGAGGTCCTGGCTCTTTGTTGCCCCTCGCAAAAACGACGGCTCTTGCTTTTTTTTGAGGGCCCCTTCCCTTACTTTTTGTTGCCCCTCGCAGAAACGAGGGCCCTTGCTTTTTGTTGCACCTCGCAAAAAAAACAGTCCGAGCTCTTTGTTGCCCCTCGCAAAAACGAGGGCCCTGGCTTTTTGTTGCCCCTCACAAAAACGAGGGACCTGGTTTTACGTTGCCCCTCGCAAAAAGGACGGCCCTTCCTTTTGTTGCCCCTCACAAAAACGAGGGACCTGGCATTTTGTTGCCCTTCACAAAAAGGACGGCCCTTGCTTTTTCTTGCTCCTCGCATAAACGTGGGCCCTGGCTTTTTGTTGCCCCTTCCAAAAAAGAGGGCCCTGGCTTTTTGTTGCCCCTCGCAAAAAGAGGGCCCTGGCTTTTTGTTGCCCCTCGCAAAAACGACCACCCTTGCTTTTTGCTGCCCCTCGCATAAACGAGGGTCCTGGCTTTTTGTTGCCACTCGCAAAAACGACGGCCGTTTCTTTTTTTTGCCCCTCGCAAAAACCAAGTCCCTGGCTTTTTGTTGCCACTCGCAAAATCGAGGGCCCTGGCTCTTTGTTGCCACTCGCACAAATGACGGCTCTTGCTTTTTTTTGCCCCTTGGAAAAACGAGGGCCCTGGCTTTTTGATGCCCCTCGCAAAAACGAGGGCCCTGGCTTTTTGTTGCCCCTTGCAAATATGATGGCCCTTGCTTTTTGTTGCCCCTCACAAAATCGAGGGCCCTGGCTTTCTGTTGCCATGCGCGTAAACGAGGTCCTTTTCTTTTTTTTGCCCCTCGGAAAAACGAGGGCTCTGGCTTTTTGTTGCCCCTCGCATAAACGAGGGCCCTGTCTTTTTGTTGCCCGTCTCAAAAACGAGATCCCTGTCTTTTTGTTGCCCCTCGCAGCAATGTTGGCCCTTGCTTTTTGTTGCCCCTCGCAAGAACGAGGTCCCAGGCTTTTTGTTGCCCCTCACAAAACGAGGGCACTTGCATTTTGTTGCCACTTGCAAAAATGATGTCCCTTGATTTTTGTTGCCCCTTGCAAAAACAAGGGGCCTGGATTTTTTTTGCCCGTTGCAAAAACGAGGGCCCTTGCTTTTTGTTGCCTCTCGCAATAACGAGGGTGCTGACTTTTTGTTGGCCCTCGCAAAAACCATGGCTCTTGCTTTTTGTTGCTACTCACAAAAACAAGGGCACTGGCTTTTTGTTGCCCCTCGCAAAAATGATGGCCCTTGCATTTTGTTGCCCCTCGCAAAAACCAGGGCCCTGGCTTTTTGTTGCCACTCGCAAAATCGAGGGCCCTGGCTTTTTGTTGCCACTCGCATAAACGACGGCGCTTGCTTTTTTTTGTCCCTCGGATAAACGAGGGCACTGGCTTTTTGTTGCCCCTTGCAAAAACGAGGGAACATGCTTTTTGTTGCCCCTTGCAAAAACGAGGGCCCTTGTTTTTTGTTGCCACTCACAAAAAGGGGCCCTGGCTTACTGTTGCCCATCGCAAAAACGACCGCCATTGCTTTTTGCTGCCCCTCGCATAAACAACGGTCCTGGCTTTTTGTTGCCACTCGCAAAATCGACAGACCTTGATTTTTGTTGCCCCTCGGAAAAACGAAGGCTCTGGCTTTTTGTTGCCACTCGCAACAACAACGGCCCTTGTTTTTTGTTGCCCCTCGCAAATACGACGGCCCTTTCTTTTTGTTGCACATTAGATAAACGAGGTCTCTGGCTTTTTGTTGCCCCTCGCAAGAACGATGGCCCTTGCTTTTTGTTGCCCCTCGCAAAAACGACGGCCCTGGCTTTTGTTGCTTCTCACAACACGAGGGCCCTTGCTTTTTTTTGCTCCTCGCAAAAACGATGGCTCTTGCTTTTTGTAGCCCCACGCAAAACTGAAAGGCCTTGCTTTTTGTTGACCCTCTCAAAAATGAGGGCCCTTGCTTTTTGTTGCTCTTCGCAAAAAGGAGGGCACTTACATTTTCTTGCCCCTCGCAATAATGAGGGCGCTTACTTTTTGTTGCCACTCGCAAAACCATGGCCCTTGCTATTTATTGCGACTCGCAAATACGAGGGCACTGGCGTTTTGTTACCTCTCGCAAAAACGAGGGCCCTGGCTTTTTGTTGCCCCTCACAAAAACGAGGGACCTGGTTTTTTGTTGCCCCTCGCAAAAAGGACGGCCCTTGCTTTTTGTTGCTCCTCGCATAAACGAAGGCCCTGGCTTTTTGTTGCCCCTTCCACAAAAGAGGGCTCTGGCTTTTTGTTGCCCCTCTCAAAAATGAGGGCCCTTGCTTTTTGTTGCTCTTCGCAAAAAGGAGGACACTTACATTTTCTTGCCCCTCGCAATAATGAGGGCGCTTACTTTTTGTTGCCACTCGCAAAACCATGGCCCTTGCTATTTATTGCGACTCGCAAATACGAGGGCACTGGCGTTTTGTTACCTCTCGCAAAAACGAGGGCCCTGGCTTTTTGTTGCCCCTCACAAAAACGAGGGACCTGGTTTTTTGTTGCCCCTCGCAAAAAGGACGGCCCTTGCTTTTTGTTGCTCCTCGCATAAACGAAGGCCCTGGCTTTTTGTTGCCCCTTCCACAAAAGAGGGCTCTGGCTTTTTGTTGCCCCTCACAAAAAGAGGGCCCTGGCTTTTTGTTGGCCTCGCAAAAACGACCGCCCTTGCTTTTTGCTGCCCCTCGCATAAACGAGGGTCCTGGCTTTTTGTTGCCACTTGCAAAATCCACAGCCCTTGCTTTTTGTTGCCCCTCAGAAAAACGAGGGCTCTGGCTTTTTGTTGCCCCTCGCAATAACAACGGCCCTTGCTTTTTGTTGCCACTCGCAAAAACGACGGCCCTTTCTTTTTGTTGCCCCTTAGAAAAACGAGGGCTCTGGCTTTTTCTTGCCCCTTGCAAGAACGATGGCCCTTGCTTTTTGTTGCCCCTCGCAAAAACGACGGCCCTGGCTTTTGTTGCCTCTCACAACAACGAGGGCCCTTGCTTTTTTTTGCCCCTCGCAAAAACGATGGCTCTTGCTTTTTGTAGCCCCACGCAAAAAAGATGTCCCTTGCTTTTTGTTGCCCCTTGCAAACATGAGGGCCCTGGCTTTTTGTTGTCCGTTACAAAAACGATGACCCTTGCTTTTTGTTGCCCCTCGCAAAAACGATGTACCCTGGCTTTTTGCTGCCCCTCGCAAAACTGAAAGGCCTTGCTTTTTGTTGCCCCTCTCAAAAATGAGGGCCCTTGCTTTTTGTTGCTCTTCACAAAAAGGAGGGCACTTACATTTTCTTGCCCCTCGCAATAATGAGGGCACTTACTTTTTGTTGCCACTCGCAAAACCATGGCCCTTGCTATTTATTGCGACTCGCAAATACGAGGGCACTGGCGTTTTGTTACCTCTCGCAAAAACGAGGGCCCTGGCTTTTTGTTGCCCCTTCCACAAAAGAGGGCTCTGGCTTTTTGTTGCCCCTCTCAAAAATGAGGGCCATTGCTTTTTGTTGCTCTTCGCAAAAACGACGGCCCTGGCTTTTGTTGCCTCTCACAACAACGAGGGCCCTTGCTTTTTTTTGCCCCTCGCAAAAACGATGGCTCTTGCTTTTTGTAGCCCCACGCAAAAAAGATGCCCCTTCCTTTTTGTTGCCCCTTGCAAACACGAGCGCCCTGGCTTTTTGTTGCCCATTACAAAAACGATGACCCTTGCTTTTTGTTGCCCCTCACAAAAACGAGGTACCCTGGCTTTTTGCTGCCCCTCGCAAAAATGAGAGGCCTTGCTTTTTCTTGCCTCTCTCAAAAATGAGGGCCCTGGCTTTTTGTTGCTCTTCGCAAAAAGAGGGCCCTGGCTTTTTGTTGCCCCTCGCAAAAACGACCACCCTTGCTTTTTGCTGCCCCTCGCATAAACGAGGGTCCTGGCTTTTTGTTGCCACTCGCAAAATCGACAGCCCTTGCTTTTTGTTGCCCCTCGGAAAAACGAGGGCTCTGCCTTTTTGTTGCACCTCGCAAAAACAGCAGTCCTAGCTCTTTGTTGCCCCTCGCAAAAACGACGGCTCTTGCTTAATTTGGCCCCTCGGAAAAACGAGGGCACTGGCTTTTTGTTGCCCCTTGCAAAAACGAGAGCCCTGGCTATTTGTTGCCCCTTGCAAAAACGAGGGCCCTTGTTTTTTGTTGCCCCTCGCAAAAAGAGGGCCCTGGCTTATTGTTGCCCCTCGCAAAAACGACCGCCCTTGCTTTTTGCTGCCCCTCGCATAAACGAGGGTCCTGGCTTTTTGTGGCCACTCGCAAAATCGGCAGCCCTTGCTTTTTGTTGCCCCTCGGAAAAACGAGGGCTCTGCCTTTTTGTTGCACCTCGCAAAAACAGCAGTCCTAGCTCTTTGTTGCCCCTCGCAAAAACGACGGCTCTTGCTTTTTTTTGAGGGCCCCTTCCCTTACTTTTTGTTGCCCCTCGCAGAAACGAGGGCCCTTGCTTTTTGTTGCACCTCGCAAAAAAAACAGTCCGAGCTCTTTGTTGCCCCTCGCAAAAACGAGGGCCCTGGCTTTTTGTTGCCCCTCACAAAAACGAGGGACCTGGTTTTACGTTGCCCCTCGCAAAAAGGACGGCCCTTCCTTTTGTTGCTCCTCGCATAAACGAGGGCCCTGGCTTTTTGTTGCCCCATCCAAAAAAGAGGGACCTGGCTTTTTGTTGCACCTTGCAAAAAGGGGGCCCTGGCTTTTTGTTGCCCCTCGCATAAACGACCACCCTTGCTTTTTGCTGCCCTCGCATAAACGAGGGTCCTGGCTTTTTGTTGCCACTCGCAAAATCGACAGCCCTTGCTTTTTGTTGCCCTCGGAAAAACGAGGGCTCTGCCTTTTTGTTGCAGCTCGCAAAAACAGCAGTCCTAGCTCTTTGTTGCCCCTCGCAAAAACGACGGCTCTTGCTTAATTTGGACCCTCGGAAAAACGAGGGCACTGGCTTTTTGTTGCCCCTCGCAAAAACGAGAGCCCTGGCTATTTGTTGCCCCTTGCAAAAGCGAGGGCCCTTGTTTTTTGTTGCCACTCGCATAAACGGCCACCCTTGCTTGTTGCTGCCCCTCGCATAAACGAGGGACCTGGCTTTTTGTTGCACCTCGCAAAAACAGCAGTCCTACCTCTTTGTTGCCCCTCGCAAAAACGACGGCTCTTTCTTTTTTTGGCCCCACGGAAAAACAAGGGCACTGGCTTTTTGTTGCCCCTCGCAAAAACGAGAGCCCTGGCTATTTGTTGCCCCTTGCAAAAACGAGGGCCCTTGTTTTTTGTTGCCCCTCGCAAAAAGAGGGCCCTGGCTTATTTTTGCCCCTCGCAAAAACGACCGCACTTGCTTTTTGCTGCCACTCGCATAAGCGAGGGTCCTGGCTTTTTGTTGCCACTCGCAAAATCGATCCCTTGCTTTTTGTTGCCCCTCGGAAAAACGCGGGCTCTGCCTTTTTGTTGCAGCTCTCAAAAACAAGTGTCCTTGCTTTTTTCTGCCCCTCGCAAGAACGAGTGCCCTGGCTTTTTGTTGCCCCTCACAAAAACGAGGGACCTGGCTTTTTGTTGCCACTCGCAAAAAGGACGGCCCATGCTTTTTGTTGCCCTCGCATAAACGAGGGCCCTGGCTTTTTGATGCCCCTCGCAAAAAGGAGTGCCCTGGCTTTATGTTGCCCCTTTCAAAAAAAAGAACCTGGCTTTCTGTTGCCCATCGCAAATACGATGACCCATGCGTTTTGTTGCCCCTTGCAAATACGACGGCCCTTGCTTTTTGTTGCCCCTCAATAAATAGAGGGTCCTGGCTTTCTGTTGCCACTCGCAGAAAGGACGTCCCTTGCTTTTTTGCCCCTCGGAAAAACGAGGGCTCTGGCTTTTTTTGCCCCTCGCAATGACGTCCCTTGCTTTTTGTTGCCCCTCGCAAAAACGAGGGCACTGGCTTTTTGTTTCCCCTAGCAAAAACGAGGGGCCTGGCTTTTTGTTGCCCCTCACAAAAAGGATGGCCCTTGTTTTTTGTTCCCCCGCAAAAACGAGGGACCTTGCTTTTTGTTGCCCCTCGCAAAAACGAGGTCCTGGCTTTTTGTTGCCACTCGCAACAATGACGGCCCTTGCTTTTTGTTGCCCCTCGCAAAAACAACAGTCCTAGCATTTTGTTGCCCCTCGCAAAAACGAGGGCCCTGGCATTTTGTTGCCCCTCACAAAAACGAGGGACCTGTCTTTTTGTTGCCCCTCGCAAAAACGACGGCCCTTGCTTTTTGTTGCTCCTCGCATAAACGAAGGTCCTGGCTTTTTGTTGCCCCTTCCAAAAAAGAGGGACCTGGCTTTTTGTTGCCCGTCACAAAAACGATGGTGCTTGCTTTCTGTTGCACATTGCAAATACGACGGCCCTTGCTTTTTGTTCTCCCTCACAAAATCGAGGGCCCTGGCTTTTTGTTGCCACTCGCAAAAACGATGGCCCTTGCTTTCTTTTGCCCCTCAGAGAAACGAGGGCTGTGGCTTTTTGTTGCCCCTCGCAATGATGGCCCTAGCTTTTTGTTGCCCCCGCAAAAGCCAGGGCCCTGGCTTTTTGTTGCAACTTGCAAAATCCAGGGTCCTGGCTTTTTGTTGCCACTCGCAAAAATGACGTCTCGTGCTTTTTTTTGCCCCTCGGAAAAACGAGGGCACTGGCTTTTTGTTGCCCCTCGCATAAACGAGGTAACTTGCTTTTTGTTGCCCCTCGCAAAAACGAGGGCCCTGGCTAGTTGTTGCCCCTTGTATAAACGAGGGCCCTTGTTTTTGTTGCGTCTCTCAAAAGCAAGAGTCCTTGCTTTTTGCTGCCCCTCGCATAAACGAGGGCCCTGGCTTTTTGTTGCCCCTCGCAAAAACGAGGGACCTGGCTTTTTCTTCCCCCTTGCAAAAAGGACGGCTCTTGCTTTTTGTTGCTCCTCGCATAAACGAGGGCCCTGGCTTTTTGATGCCCCTCGCGAAAAACGAGTGCCCTGTCTTTTTGTTGCCCCTTCCAAAAAAGAAGGCCCTGGCAACCTGTTGCCCGTCGCAAATACGATGACCCATGCGTTTTGTTGCCCCTTGCAAAGACGACGGCCCTTGCTTTTTGTTGCCCCTCACAAAATCGAGGGACCTGGCTTTCGGTTGCCACTCGCAGAAACGACGTCCCTTGCTTTTTTTTGCCCCTCGGAAAAAAGAGGGCTCTGGCTTTTTGTTGCCCCTCGCAATGACGGCCCTTGCTTTATGTTGCACCTCGCAAAAACGAGGGCATTGGCTTTTTATTTCCCCTAGCAAAAACGAGGGGCCTGGCTTTTTGTTGCTCCTCACAAAAATGACGGCCCTTGCTTGTAGTTGCCCCTCGCAAAACGAGGGCACTTGCTTTTTGTTGCCCCTTGCAAAATCGGTTGCCCTGGCTTTTTTTTGCCCCTCGCAAAAACGAGGGACCTTGCTTTTTGTTGCCACTCGCAAAAACGAGGGCACTGACTTTTTGTTTCCCCTCGCAAAATCGTTGGGTCTGGCTTTTTGTTGCCCCTCGCAAAAACGAGGGACCTTGCTTTTTGTTGCCACTCGCAAAAACGAGGGCGCTGGCTATTTGTTACCCCTTGCAAAAACGAGGGCCATTGTTTTTTGTTGACTCTCGCAAAAAAGGTCCCTGGCTTTTTGTTGCCCCTCACAAAAACGACCGCCCTTGCTTCTTGCTGCCGCTCGCAAAAACAAGGTCCTGGATTTTGTTGCCACTTGCAAAATCGATGGCCCTTGCTTTTTTTTGCCCCTCACATAAACAACAGTCCTAGCTCTTTGTTGCCCCTCGCAAAAACGAGGGCCCTGGGTTTTTGTTGCCCCTCACAAAAAAGAGGGACCAGTCTTTTTGTTGCCCCACGCAAAAACGACGGCCCTTGCTTTTTGTTGCTCCTCGCATAAACGAGGGCCCTGGCTTTTTGTTTTCCCTTCCAAAAAAGAGGTCCCTGGCTTTTTGTTGCCCGTCACAAAAACGATGGCACTTGCTTTTTGTTGCACATTGCAAATACGACGGACCCTGCCTTTTGTTCTCCCTCACAATATCGAGGGCCCTGGCTTTTTGTTGCCAGTCGCAAAAACGACGGCCCTTGCTTTTTTTTGCCCGTCAGAAAAACGAGGCCTCTGGCTTTTTGTTGCCCCTCGCAACAACGACGGCCCTTGCTTTTTGTTTCCCCATGCAAAAACGAGGGCCCTGGCTTTTTGTTGCCGCTCGCAAAAATGAGGGACCTGACATTTTGTTGCCCCTCACAAAAAGGACGGCCCTTGCATTATGTTGCCCCTCGCACAAACGAGAGCTCTGGCATTTTGTTGCACCTCGCAAAAACGTTGGCCCTGGCTTTTTGTTGCCCATCGAAAGAACGAGGGCCCTTACTTATTGTTGCACCTCACAATAAGTAAGGGCAAAAACGAGGGCCCTGTATTTTTGTTGCCCTTTTGCAAAAAGCACGGTCCTTGCTTTTAGTTGCCCCTCGAAATAACGAGGGCCCTTGCTTTATGTTGACCCTCACGAAATCCAGGGACCTGTCTTGATGTTGCCCCGCGCAAAATGGACGGCCCTTGCTTTTTGTTGCCCCTCGCAAAAAACAGGTGCCCTGGCTATTTGTTGACCCTCGCAAAGACGAGCGCCCTGGCATTTTGTTTCCCTTCGCAAAAACGATGGGCTTTGCTTTTTGTTGCCGCTCGCAAAAACTTGGTCCCTTGCTTTTTGTTGCTCCCCGCAAAAATTAGGTCCCTGTCATTTTGTTGCCCCTCGCAAAACCAACGGCCCTTCCTTTTAGTTGCCGCACGTAAAAATGCGGGCCCTGAATTTGCGTTGCCCCTCGCAAAGACCATGTTCCTTGCTTTTTGCTGCCCCTCGCAAAAAAGAGGGCTGTGAATTTGTGTTGCCCCTCGCAAAATCCAAGGTCCTTGCTTTTTGTTGCCGCTCTCAAAAACGAGGGCCCTGGCTTTTTGTTGCCCCTCGCAAAAAAGAGGGCTGTGAATTTGTGTTGCCCCTCGCAAAATCCAAGGTCCTTGCTTTTTGTTGCCGCTCTCAAAAACGAGGGCCCTGGCTTTTTGTTGCCCCTCGCAAAAACGGGTGACCAGCCTTTTTTTGCCCCTCTCAAAAAGGACGGCCCTTGCTTTCTGTTGCCCCTCGCGAAAAGGAGGGCCCTGTCTTTTTGTTGCCACTCCGAACAACGACGGCCCTTGCTTTCTGTTGCCCCTCACAAAAACGAGAGCACTTGCTATTTGTTGCTTATCGCAAAAACGAGGGACGTTACTTTTTGCTGCACCTCTCAAAACCAAGGGCCCTAGCTTTTTGTTGATACACGCAAAAACGAGGGCCCTGAATTTTTGTTGCCCCTCGCAAAAACCACGTTCCTTGCTTTAGTTGCCCCTGGCAAAAACGAGGGCCCTTGCTTTTTGTTGCCCATCACAAAAACGAGGGACCTGCCTTGATGTTGCCCCTCGCAACAACGATGGCCCTTGCTTTTTGTTTCCCCTCGCAAAAACGAGGGCACTGGCTTTTTGTTGCCTGTCGCATAAACGAGGGACCTGCCTTGATGTTGCCCCTCGCAACAACGATGGCCCTTGCTTTTTGTTGCCCCTCGCAAAAACGAGGACCCTGGCTTTTTGTTGCCCCTCGCAAAAACGAGGGCCCTGGCTTTTTGTTGCCCCTCGCAACTTCGATGGCCCTTGCTTTTTGTTGCCCCTCGCAAAAACGAGGGCCCTGACTTTTTGTTGCCCCTCGCAAAAACGAGGGCCCTTGCTTTTTGTTGCCCCTCACAAAACGAGAGCCCTTGCTTTTTGTTGCACCTCGCAATAACGAGGGCCCTGGCTTTTTGTTGCCCCTCACAAAAACGAGGGCAGTGGCTTTTTGTTGCCCCTCACAACAACGATGGCCATTGTTTTTTGTTGCCCCTTACAAAAACGTGGGCACTGGCTTTTGGTTGCCCGTCGCCAAAATGAGGGACATGGCTTTTTGTTGCCCCTCACAAAAACTACGACCCTTGCTTTTTGTTGCCCCTCCTAAAAAGGAGGACCCTTGCTATTTGTTGCCCCTCGCAAAAACGAGGGCCCTTGCTTTTTGTTACCCCTCGCAAAAACGAGGGCCCTTGCTTTTTGTTGCCCCTCGCAACAACGATGGCCCTTGCTTTTTGTTGCCCCTCACAAAAACGAGAACCCTGTCTTTTTGTTGCCCCTCGCAAAAATGAGGGCCCTTGTTTTTTGTTGCCCCTCGCAAAAACGAGGGCCCTTGCTTTTTGTTGACCCTCGCAAAAACGAGGGCCCTTGTTTTTTGTTGCCCCTCGCAAAAACGAGGGCCCTTGCTTTTTGTTTTCCCACGCAAAAACGAGGGCCCTGGCTTTTATTTTCCCTTCGCAAAAATGAGGGACCTGACTTTTTGTTGCCCCTCGCAAAAACGAGGGCCCTTGCTTTTTGTTGCCCCTCACAAAAACAAGGGCCCTGGCTTTTTGTTGCCCCTCGCTAAAAGGACTGCCCTTGCTTTATGTTGCCCCTCGAAAAAACGAGGGCCCTGGCTTTTTGTTGCCCCTCGCAAAAACGAGGGCCCTGACTTTTTGTTGCCCCTCGCAAAAACGAGGGCCCTTGCATTATGTTGCCCCTCGCAAAAACGAGAGCTCTGGCATTTTGTTGCTCCTCGCAAAAACGACGGCCTTGGCTTTTTGTTGCCCATCGAAAAAACGAGGGCCGTTACTTAAGTTGGAGCTCACAGCACCAACGGCCCTTTATATTTGCTGACCCTCGCAAAAACAAGGGCCCTGGCATTTTGTTTCCCTTCGCAAAAACGATGCGCTTTGCTTTTTGTTGCCTCTCGCAAAAACTTGGTCCCTTGCTTTTTGTTGCCCCCCGCAAAAATTAGGTCCCTGTCATTTTGTTGCCCCTCGCAAAACCAACGGCCCTTACTTTTAGTTGCCCCACGTAAAAATGAGGGCCCTGAATTTTCGTTGCCCCTCGCAAAAACCATGTTCCTTGCTTTTTGTTGCCCCTCGCAAAAAAGAGGGCCCTGGCTTTTTGTTGCCCCTCGCAAAAACGGGTGAGCTGCCTTTTGTTGCCCCTCGCAAAAAGGACGGCCCTTGCTTTCTGTTGCCCTTCGCAATAACGAGGGCCCTGTCTTTTTGTAGCCACTCCGAACAATGACGGCCCTTGCTATCTGTTGCCCCTCACAATAACGGGAGCACTTGCTATTTGTTGCCCATCGCAAAAACGAGGGACCTTACTTTTTGTTGCACCTCTCAAAACCAAGGGCCCTTGCTTTTTGTTGATACACGCAAAAACGAGGGCCCTGAATTTTTGTTGCCCCTCGCAATAACCACGGCCCTTGCTTTAGTTGCCCCTGGCAAAAACGAGTGCCCTTGCTTTTTGTTGCCCATCACAAAAACGAGGGACCTACCTTCATGTTGACCCTCGCAACAACGATTGCCCTTGCTTTTTGTTGCCCTCGCAAAAACGAGGGCACTGGCTTTTTGTTGCCCATCGCAAAAACGAGGGCCCTGGCCTTTTGTTGCCCCTCGCAAAAACGAGTGCCCTGGCTTTTGGTTGCCCATCGCAACTTCAAAGGCCCTTGCTTTTTGTTGCCCCTCACAAAAACGAGGGCCCTGACTTATTGTTGCCCCTCGCAAAAACGAGGGCCCTTGCTTTTTGTTGCCCCTCACAAAAACGAGAGCCCTTGCTTTTTGTTGCACCTCAAATAAACGAGGGCCCTGGCTTTTGTTGCCCCTCGCAAAAACGAGGGCCGTGGCTTTTTGTTGCCCCTCGCAAAAACGACGGCCATTTCTTTTTGTTGCCCCTCACAAAAACGTGGGCCCTGGCTTTTGGTTGCCCGTCGCCAAAACGAGGGACCTGGCTTTTTGTTGCCCCTCACAAAAAGGAGGGCCCTGGCTTTTTGTTGCCCCTCGCAAAAACGAAGGCTGTGGCTTTTTGTTGCCCCTCGCAACAACGATGGCCCTTGCTTTTTGTTGCCCCTCGCAAAAACGAGGGCCCTGTCTTTTTGTTGTCCCTTGCAAAAATGAGGGCCCTTTCTTTTTATTGCCCCTCGCAAAAATGACAGCCCTTGCTTATTGTTGCCCCTCGCAAAAACGAGGGCCCTGGCTTTTTGTTGCCCCTCGCAACAACGATGGCCCTTGCTTTTTGTTGCCCCTCGCAAAAACGAGGGCCCTGTCTTTTTGTTGCCCCTTGCAAAAATGAGGCCCTTTCTTTTTATTGCCCCTCGCAAAAACGAGGGCCCTTGCTTTTTGTTGCCCCTCGCAAATACGAGGGCCCTTGCTTTTTGTTGCCCCTCGCAACAACGATGGCCCTTTCTTTTTGTTGCCCCTCGCAAAAACGATAGCCCTTGCTTTTTGTTGCCCCTTTTAAAACGATGAACCTTGATTTTTATGCCCCTCGAACAAACGAGGGCTCTGGCTTTTTGTTGCCCCTCGCAACAACGACAGCCCTTGCTTTTTGTTGTCCCTCGCAAGAACGAGGTCCCTGGCTTTTTGTTGCTCCTCACAAAAACGAGGGCCCTTGCTTTTTGTTTCCCTTCGCAAAAACGATGGGCTTTGCTTTTTGTTGCCCCTCGCAAAAACTTCGTCCCTTGCTTTTTGTTGCCCCCCGCAAAAATGAGGTCCCTGTCTTTTTGTTGCCCCTCGCAAAACCAACGGCCCTTCCTTTTAGATGCCCCACGTAATAATGAGGGCCCTGAATTTTTGTTGCCCCTCGCAAAAACCGTGTTCCTTGCTTTTAGTTACACCTCGCAAAAAAGAGGGCCCTGAATTTTTGTTGCCCCTCGCAAAAACCACGGTCCTTGCTTTTTGTTGCCGCTCGCAAAAACGAGGGCCCTGGCTTTTTGTTGCCCTTCGCAAAAATGGGGGACCTGCCTTTTTGTTCCCCCTCGCAAAAAGGACGGCCCTTGCTTTCTGTTGCCCCGCGCAAAAACGCGGGCCCTGTCTTATTGTTGCCCCTCCGAACAACGACGGCCCTTGCTTTTTGTAGCCCCTCACAAAAACGAGAGCACTTGCTATTTGTTGCCCATCGCAAAAACGAGGGACCTTACTTTTTGTTGCACCTCGCAAAACCAGCGGCCCATACTTTTTGTTGATACACGCAGAAACGAGGGCCCTGAATTTCTGTTGCCCCTCGCAAAAACCACGGTCCTTGCTTTAGTGGCCCCTTGCAAAAACGAGGGCCGTTGCTTTTTGTTGTCCATCACAAAAACGAGGGTCCTGACTTGATGTTGCCCCTCGCAACAACGACGGCCCTTGCTTTTTGTTGCCCCTCCCAAAAACGAGGGCACTAGCTTTTTATTGCGCCTCGCAAAAACGAGGGACCTGCCTTTTTGTTGCCCCTCACAAAAACGAGGGCCCTGGCTTTTTGTTGCCCCTCGCAACTTCGATGGCCCTTGCTTTTTGTTGCCCCTCGCAAAAACGAGGGCCATGACTTTTCGTTGCCCCTCGCAAAAACGAGGGCCCTTGCTTTTTATTGCCCCTCACAAAAACGAGAGCCCTTGCTTTTTGTTGCACCTCGCATAGAAGAGGGCCGTGGCTTTTTGTTGCGTCTCACAAAAATGAGAGCATTTGCTTTTTGTTGCTCCTCGATAAACGAGGGCCCTTGCTTTTTGTTGCCCCTCGCAAAAACGAGGGCCCTGACTTTTTGTTGCTGCTCGCAAAAACTGTGGTCCTTTCTTTTTGTTGCACCTCGCAAAAACGATTGCCCTGCCTTTTTGTTGTCCCTCGCAAAAATGAGGTCCCTTGCTTTTTGTAGCCCCATGCAAATACGAAGGCCCTTGCTTTTTGTTGCCCCTCACAAAAACGAAGGCCGTTACTTATTTTTGCACCTCTCAAAAACGAGGGCCCTGGATTTGGGTTGCGCCTAGTAAAAATGACGGCCCTTGCTTTTTGATGCCCCTACCAAAAACGAGGGCCATGGCTTTCTATTGCCCCTCGCATAAACGACCGACCTTGATTTTTCTTTTCCCTAGCAAAAACGAGGGCCCTGGCTTTTTTTTGCCCCTCATAAAAATGGTGACCATTGAGTTTTGCTGGCCCTCGAAAAAACGAGGGCCCTGGCTTTGTCTTGCCGCTTGCAAAAACCACGGTCCTTGCTTTTTTTTGCCCCTCACAAAAACGAGGGCCCTTGCTTTTTGTTGCCCCTCACAAAAACGAGGGACCTGCATTGAATTTGCCCCTCGCAAAATGGACGGGCTTTGCTTTTTGTTGCCCCTCGCAAAAAAGAGTGCCCTGGCTTTAAGTTGCACCTCGCAACATCGACGGCCCTTGCTTCTTGTTGCCCCTCACAAAAACGAGGGCCCTGGCTTTGTCTTGCCGCTTGCAAAAACCACGGTCCTTGCTTTTTTTTGCCCCTCACAAAAACGAGGGACCTGGCTTTTTGTTGCCCATCGCATAAACGAGGGACCTGCCTTGATGTTGCCCCTCGCAACAACGATGGCCCTTGCTTTTTGTTGCCACTCGCAAAAACGAGGACCCTGGCTTTTTGTTGCCCCTCGCAAAAACGAGGGCCCTGGCTTTTTGTTGCCCCTCGCAACTTCGATGGCCCTTGCTTTTTGTTGCCCCTCGCAAAAACGAGGGCCCTGACTTTTTGTTGCCCCTCGCAAAAACGAGGGCCCTTGCTTTTTGTTGCCCCTCACAGAAACGAGAGCCCTTGCTTTTTGTTGCACCTCGCAATAACGAGGGCCCTGGCTTTTTGTTGCCCCTCACAAAAACGAGGGCCGTGACTTTTTGTTGCCCCTCACAACAACGATGGCCATTGCTTTTTGTTGCCCCTTACAAAAACTTGGGCACTGGCTTTTGGTTGCCCGTCGCCAAAATGAGGGACCTGGCTTTTTGTTGCCCCTCACAAAAACTACGACCCTTGCTTTTTGTTGCCCCTCCTAAGAAGGAGGGCCCTTGCTATTTGTTGCCCCTCGCAAAAACGAGGGCCCTTGCTTTTTGTTACCCCTCGCAAAAACGAGGGCCCTTGCTTTTTGTTGCCCGTCGCAACAACGATGGCCCTTGCTTTTTGTTGCCCCTCACAAAAACGAGAACCCTGTCTATTTGTTGCCCCTCGCAAAAATGAGGGCCCTTGTTTTTTGTTGCCCCTCGCAAAAACGAGGGCCCTTGCTTTTTGTTGACCCTCGCAAAAACGAGGGCCCTTGTTTTTTGTTGCCCCTCGCAAAAACGAGGGCCCTTGCTTTTTGTTTTCCCACGCAAAAACGAGGGCCCTGGCTTTTAGTTTCCCTTCGCAAAAATGAGGGACCTGACTTTTTGTTGCCCCTCGCAAAAACGAGGGCTCTTGCTTTTTGTTGCCCCTCACAAAAACGAGGGCCCTGGCTTTTTGTTGCCCCTCGCTAAAAGGACTGCCCTTGCTTTATGTTGCCCCTCGAAAAAACGAGGGCCCTGGCTTTTTGTTGCCCCTCGCAAAAACGAGGGCCCTGACTTTTTGTTGCCCCTCGCAAAAACGAGGGCCCTTGCATTATGTTGCCCCTCGCAAAAACGAGAGCTCTGGCATTTTGTTGCTCCTCGCAAAAACGATGGCCTTGGCTTTTTGTTGCCCATCGAAAAAACGAGGGCCGTTACTTAAGTTGCAGCTCACAGAACCAACGGCCCTTTATATTTGCTGACCCTCGCAAAAACGAGGGCCCTGGCATTTTGTTTCCCTTCGCAAAAACGATGGGCTTTGCTTTTTGTTGCCGCTCGCAAAAACTTGGTCCCTTGCTTTTTGTTGCCCACCGCAAAAATTAGGTCCCTGTCATTTTGTTGCCCCTCGCAAAACCAACGGCCCTTACTTTTAGTTGCCCCACGTAAAAATGAGGGCCCTGAATTTTCTTTGCCCCTCGCAAAAACCATGTTCCTTGCTTTTTGTTGCCCCTCGCAAAAAAGAGGGCCCTGGCTTTTTGTTGCCCCTCGCAAAAACGGGTGAGCTGCCTTTTGTTGCCCCTCGCAAAAAGGACGGCCCTTGCTTTCTGTTGCCCTTCGCAATAACGAGGGCCCTGTCTTTTTGTTGCCACTCCGAACAATGACGGCCCTTGCTATCTGTTGCCCCTCACAATAACGGGAGCACTTGCTATTTGTTGCCCATCGCAAAAACGAGGGACATTACTTTTTGTTGCACCTCTCAAAACCAAGGGCCCTTGCTTTTTGTTGATACACGCAAAAACGAGGGCCCTGAATTTTTGTTGCCCCTCGCAATAACCACGGCCCTTGCTTTAGTTGCCCATGGCAAAAACGAGTGCCCTTGCTTTTTGTTGCCCATCACAAAAACGAGGGACCTACCTTCATGTTGACCCTCGCAACAACGATTGCCCTTGCTTTTTGTTGCCCCTCGCAAAAACGAGGGCACTGGCTTTTGGTTGCCCATCGCAAAAACGGGGGCCCTGGCCTTTTGTTGCCCCTCGCAAAAACGAGTGCCCTGGCTTTAGGTTGCCCATCGCAACTTCAAAGGCCCTTGCTTTTTGTTGCCCCTCACAAAAACGAGGGCCCTGACTTATTGTTGCCCCTCGCAAAAACGAGGGCCCTTGCTTTTTGTTGCCCCTCACAAAAACGAGAGCCCTTGCTTTTTGTTGCACCTCAAATAAACGAGGGCCCTGGCTTTTGTTGCCCCTCGCAAAAACGAGGGCCGTGGCTTTTTGTTGCCCCTCGCAACAACGACGGCCATTTCTTTTTGTTGCCCCTCACAAAAACGTGGGCCCTGGCTTTTGGTTGCCCGTCGCCAAAACGAGGGACCTGGCTTTTTGTTGCCCCTCACAAAAAGGAGGGCCCTGGCTTTTTGTTGCCCCTCGCAAAAACGAAGGCTGTGGCTTTTTGTTGCCCCTCGCAACAACGATGTCCCTTGCTTTTTGTTGCCCCTCGCAAAAACGAGGGCCCTGTCTTTTTGTTGTCCCTTGCAAAAATGAGGGCCCTTTCTTTTTATTGCCCCTCGCAAAAATGACAGCCCTTGCTTATTGTTGCCCCTTGCAAAAACGAGGGCCCTGGCTTTTTGTTGCCCCTCGCAACAACGATGGCCCTTGCTTTTTGTTGCCCCTCGCAAAAACGAGGGCCCTGTCTTTTTGTTGCCCCTTGCAAAAATGAGGGCCCTTTCTTTTTATTGCCCCTCGCAAAAACGAGGGCCCTTGCTTTTTGTTGCCCCTCGCAAATACGAGGGCCCTTGCTTTTTGTTGCCCCTCGCAACAACGATGGCCCTTTCTTTTTGTTGCCCCTCGCAAAAACGATAGCCCTTGCTTTTTGTTGCCCCTTTTAAAACGATGAACCTTGATTTTTATGCCCCTCGAACAAACGAGGGCTCTGGCTTTTTGTTGCCCCTCGCAACAACGACAGCCCTTGCTTTTTGTTGTCCCTCGCAAGAACGAGGTCCCTGGCTTTTTGTTGCTCCTCACAAAAACGAGGGCCCTTGCTTTTTGTTTCCCTTCGCAAAAACGATGGGCTTTGCTTTTTGTTGCCCCTCGCAAAAACTTCGTCCCTTGCTTTTTGTTGCCCCCCGCAAAAATGAGGTCCCTGTCTTTTTGTTGCCCCTCGCAAAACCAACGGCCCTTCCTTTTAGATGCCCCACGTAATAATGAGGGCCCTGAATTTTTGTTGCCCCTCGCAAAAACCGTGTTCCTTGCTTTTAGTTACACCTCGCAAAAAAGAGGGCCCTGAATTTTTGTTGCCCCTCGCAAAAACCACGGTCCTTGCTTTTTGTTGCCGCTCGCAAAAACGAGGGCCCTGGCTTTTTGTTGCCCCTCGCAAAAATGGGGGACCTGCCTTTTTGTTCCCCCTCGCAAAAAGGACGGCCCTTGCTTTCTGTTGCCCCGCGCAAAAACGCGGGCCCTGTCTTATTGTTGCCCCTCCGAACAACGACGGCCCTTGCTTTTTGTAGCCCCTCACAAAAACGAGAGCACTTGCTATTTGTTGCCCATCGCAAAAACGAGGGACCTTACTTTTTGTTGCACCTCGCAAAACCAGCGGCCCATACTTTTTGTTGATACACGCAGAAACGAGGGCCCTGAATTTTTGTTGCCCCTCGCAAAAACCACGGTCCTTGCTTTAGTGGCCCCTTGCAAAAACGAGGGCCGTTGCTTTTTGTTGCCCATCACAAAAACGAGGGTCCTGACTTGATGTTGCCCCTCGCAACAACGACGGCCCTTGCTTTTTGTTGCCCCTCCCAAAAACGAGGGCACTAGCTTTTTATTGCGCCTCGCAAAAACGAGGGACCTGCCTTTTTGTTGCCCCTCACAAAAACGAGGGCCCTGGCTTTTTGTTGCCCCTCGCAACTTCGATGGCCCTTGCTTTTTGTTGCCCCTCGCAAAAACGAGGGCCATGACTTTTCGTTGCCCCTCGCAAAAACGAGGGCCCTTGCTTTTTATTGCCCCTCACAAAAACGAGAGCCCTTGCTTTTTGTTGCACCTCGCATAAACGAGGGCCCTGGCTTTTTGCTGCCCCTCGCAAAAACCAGGGCCGTGGCTTTTTGTTGCGTCTCACAAAAACGAGAGCCCTTGCTTTTTGTTGCACCTCGATAAACGAGGGCCCTTGCTTTTTGTTGCCCCTCGCAAAAACGAGGGCCCTGACTTTTTGTTGCTGCTCGCAAAAACTGTGGTCCTTTCTTTTTGTTGCACCTCGCAAAAACGATTGCCCTGCCTTTTTGTTGCCCCTCGCAAAAATGAGGTCCCTTGCTTTTTGTAGCCCCATGCAAATACGAAGGCCCTTGCTTTTTGTTGCCCCTCACAAAAACTAAGCCGTTGCTTATTTTTGCACCTCTCAAAAACGAGGGCCCTGGATTTGGGTTGCGCCTAGTAAAAATGACGGCCCTTGCTTTTTGATGCCCCTACCAAAAACGAGGGCCATGGCTTTCTATTGCCCCTCGCATAAACGACCGACCTTGATTTTTCTTTTCCCTAGCAAAAACGAGGGCCCTGGCTTTTTTTTGCCCCTCATAAAAATGGTGACCATTGAGTTTTGCTGGCCCTCGAAAAAACGAGGGCCCTGGCTTTGTCTTGCCGCTTGCAAAAACCACGGTCCTTGCTTTTTTTTGCCACTCACAAAAACGAGGGCCCTTGCTTTTTGTTGCCCCTCACAAAAACGAGGGATCTGCATTGAATTTGCCCCTCGCAAAATGGACGGGCATTGCTTTTTGTTGCCCCTCGCAAAAAAGAGTGCCCTGGCTTTAAGTTGCACCTCGCAACATCGACGGCCCTTGCTTCTTGTTGCCCCTCACAAAAACGAGGGACCTGGCTTTTTGTTGCCCCTCGCAACAACGATGGCCCGTGCTTTTTGTTGCCCCTGGCAAAAACGACGGCCCTAGCTTTTTGTTGCCGCTCACAAAAACGAGGGCCCTTGCTTTTTGTTGCCACTTGCAAAAAGGAGGGCACTTGCTTTTTGTTGCCTCTCACAAAAACGACGGCTGTTGCTTTTTGTTGCCAGTAGAATAACGAGGGCCCTGGCTTTTTGTTGCACCTCGCAAATACGATGGCCCTTGCTTTTTGTTGCCCCTAGCAAAAACGAGAGCCCTAGCTTATTGTTGCTGCTCGCAAAAAAGGGGCCCTTGCTTTTTGTTGCCCCTTGCAAAAACGAGGGACCTGGCTTTTTGTTGCCCCTCGCAATAACGATGGCCTTGTCTTTTTGTTGCCCATCGCAAAAACAAGGGCCCCTACTTTTTGTTGCACCTTGCATAAAGGACGGCGCTTGCTTTTTGTTGCCCCTCACAAAAAGGAGGGCACTTGCTTTTTGTTGCCTCTCACAAAAACGACGGATGTTGCTTTTTGTTGCCCCTCGCAAAAACGGGGGCCCTGGCTTTTTGTTGCACCTCGCAAATATGATGGCCCTTGCTTTTTGTTGCCGCTTGCAAAAACGATGGCCCTGGCTTTTTGTTGCCCCACGTAAAAACGATAGCCCTTGCTTTTTGTTTCCCCTTGCCATAACGAGTGCCATTGGCTTTTTGTTTGCAATTGCAAAAATGACGGCCCTTGCTTATTGTTGCCCCTCGCAAAAACGAGGGCCCTGGATTTTTGTTGCCCCTCGCAAAAATGACGGCCCTTGCTTATTGTTGCCACTCGCAAAAACGAGGGCCCTGGCTTTTTGTTGTGCCTAGCAAAAACGACGGCCCTTGCTTTTTGATGCCTCTGGCAAAAACGAGGACCTGGCTTTCTGTTGACCCTCGCAAAAACGACGGCCCTTGATTATTGTTGCCCCGAGCAAAAACGAGGGCCCTGGCTTTTTGTTGCCCCTTTTAAAACGATGAACCTTGATTTTTGATGCCCCTCGAACAAACGAGGACTCTGGCTTTTTGTTGCTCCTCACAACAACGACGGCCCTTGCTTTTTGTTGCCCCTCGCAAGAACGAGGTCGCTGGCTTTTTGTTGCCCCTCACAAAAACGAGGGCCCTTGCTTTTTGTGTCCCTTCGCAAAAACGATGGGCTTTGCTTTTTGTTGCCCCTCGCAAAAACTTGGTCCCTTGCTTTGTGTTGCCCCCCGCAAAAATGAGGGCCCTGGCTTTTTGTTGCCCCTCGCAAAAATGGGGGACCTGCCTTTTTGTTTCCCCTCGCAAAAAGGACGGCCCTTGCTTTCTCTAGCCCCTCGCATAAACGAGGGCCCTATCTTTTTGTTGCCCCTCCGAACAACGACGGCCCTTGCTTTTTGTTGCTTCTCACAAAAAAGAGAGCACTTGCTATTTCTTGCCCATCGCAAGAACGAGGGACCTTAATATTTGTTGCACCTCGCAAAACCAACGGCCCTTGCTTTTTGTTGTCGCACGCAAAAATGAGGGCCCTGAATCTTTGTTGCCCCTCGCAAAACCACGGTCCTTGCTTTAGTTGCCCCTGGCAAAAACGAGGGCCCTTGCTTTTTGTTGCCCATTACAAAAATGAGGGGCCTGACTTGATGTTGCCCCTCGCAACAACGACGGCCCTTGCCTTTTGTTGCCCCTCGCAGAAACGAGGGCACTGGCTTTTTGTTGCCCATCGCAAAATCGAGGGACCTGCCTTTTTGTTGCCCCTCGCAAAAAGGATGGCCCTTGCTTTTTGTTGCCCCTCGCAAAAGTGAGGACCCTGGCTTTTTGTTGCCCCTCGCAAAAACGAGGGCCCTGGCTTTTTGTTGCCCCTCGCAACTTCGATGGCCCTTGCTTTTTGTTGCCCCTCGCAAAAACGAGGGCCCTGACTTTTTGTTGGCCCTCGCAAAAACAGAGGGCCCTTGCTTTTTGTTGCCCCTCACAAAAACGAGAGCCCTTGATTTTTGTTGCAACTCGCAAAAACGAGGGCCCTGGCTTTTTGTTGCGCCTCGCAAAAACGAGGGCCGTGGCTTTTTGTTGCCACTCGCAACAACGACGGCCATTGCTTTTTGTTGCCCCTCACAAAAACGTGGACCCTGGCTTTTGGTTGCCCGTCGCCAAAACGAAGGACCTGGCTTTTTGTTGCCCCTCACAAAAACTATGGCCCTTGATTTTTGTTGACCCTCGCAAAAAGGAGGGCCCTTGCTATTTATTGCCCCTCGCAAAAACGAGGTCCCTTGCTTTTTGTTACCCCTCGCAAAATCGAGGGCCCTTGCCTTTTGTTGCCCCTCACAACAACGATGGCCCTTGCTTTTTGTTGACCATCGCAAAAACGAGGGCCCTGTCTTTTTGTTGCCCCTCGCAAAAATGAGGGCCCTTGCAATTTGTTGCCCCTCGCTAAAACGAGGGCCCTTGCTTTTTGTTGTCCCTCGCAAAAACGAGGGCCCTGGCTTTTTCTTGCCCCCGCAACAACGACGGCCCTTGCTTTTTGTTTCCCCACGCAAAAACGAGGGCCCTGGCTTTTAGTTTCCCATCGCAAAAATGAGGGATCTGATTTTTTTTTGCCCCTCGCAAAAAGGACAGCCCTTACTTTATGTTGCCCTTCGAAAAAACGAGAGCCCTGGCTTTTAGTTGCACCTCGCAACAACGATGGCCCTGCCTTTTATTGCCCCTCGCAGAAATGAGGGCCCTGGCTTTTTGTTGCCCCTCGCAAAAACGAGGGCCCTGGCTTTTTGTTGCCCACTGAAATAACGAGGGCCCTTACTTATTGTTGCACCTCGCAAAACCAACGGCCCTTGCTTTATGTTGCCCCTCGAATAAACGAGGGACCTGCCTTGAAGTTGCCTCTTGCAAAATGGACGGCCCTTGCTTATTGTTGCCCCTCGCAGAAAAGAGTGTGCGGTAAACCACTGTAGTTCACTGTGTTCACTGTTGTTGTTGTTGTTGTTGTCGTTCACTCTTGTTTCACTGTTGTGCCTGACTATGCCTCAGCTGACTCCGCCCCTGGGCTACCGAGTATAAGAGCGGCCGCATGGCAGCTCCTGGCATTCGGTCGTCCACTAGAGGCATAGTCCTGATCTGTCTGAAGTGCAATTCAGTAGTTAATAAAAGCCTGTTGTTCTGAACTCTGCCTAGCCTTTTATTAGAATTGATAGCGCATCAATTTTATTAACTACTGAAAAAAAAAAAAAAACGATGCTGCAGATTCTTAAGATCAAGTGCCTGGAACTCGACCCACAAGAACCGGACTCGACTGCTAAGTTCTCGCACTGGCTGCACTGTTTTGAGTCCTTTCTGACTGCATCCGGCGAGACCGTCGCCGCCGATGCCGACAAGCTCAGGGTGCTGAACTCTAAAGTAAACCACCGAGCTTTTGCCCTTATCCGGGACGCTACGAGCTACCAGGGGGCTATCGACATCTTGAAGGAGCAATACGCACGCCCGGTCAACTATGTTTACGCAAGACATCTCCTGGGGTCTCGCAAACAACAGCCCGGGGAACCCACAGAAGCATACATACGGGCGCTGAAGGAACTCGGCCGAGCCTGCGAATGCAAGCAAGTAACAGCCACGGAACATACGGAGGAGCTCATCTGGGACGCCCTCGTGGCGGGCCTCAGGTCCACTCCCACACGGCAGCGACTGCTGGAAAGTAGCGAGCTCGACCTGAAGAAGGCGATTTCACTCACCCTCTCGTTGGACGTAGCCCACCGGAACATGGAGGCCTACTCCCCGGACCGCGCGGCCGCCTCATGGACGCCGCAGCCGCCACCTTGGGACGCAGCGCCGCCACGGGCCCTGGCCTCAACTGCTGCAGCGATGTCCCGCCCGAGCCAGAAATGTTATTTCTGTGGCCAAACCAAACACCCCAGGGCGCGCTGCCCGGCGAAAAACGCGGTCTGCTCTGCCTGCGGTAAGAAGGGACACTACGCTGGCGTCTGAAGAAGCCTGAAGACCCCTACCTCCAGCAGCGCCGCGTGCGATTCGTGGGAGCGGCCATCTTGCCTCCCTCCAGCCTCGTGGGGATCGGGATCGTCATGGGCGCCGCCATTTTGTCCTTCCTCTCCGACGCCGCCATCTTGTCTGCCATTCTGCCAACGGGCCCCCGACTCACCCACCGCCCCCTCACCGGGGTTCTACAGCGACGCTACCGACTCCACAGCGGCCTCCATCACGCTGGATCAATCCAGACCCCATCAGCTAGCCAGGTCCACGATGGACATCCAGGTAAATGGCCGCGCCACAACTTGCCTTTTTGATTCCGGGAGCACGGAGAGCTTCATACACCCTGATACAGTATGGCGCTATTCTCTCTCGGTCCGGCCAACGCGCCATCGGATCTCCATGGCCTCGAAATCTCACTCAGCAGACGTCGGCGGCTACTGCGTAGTGACCCTCTCGGTGAAGAGCTCCGTATATAAAAATGTAAAGCTATTCGTCCTGCCACATCTCTGCGCTGCCGTTCTACTGGGGTTGGACTTTCATTGTCACTTTAAGAGTGTCACCTTGACATACGGTGGACCTCTTCCCCCGCTCACTGTCTGCAACCAGCAGTTTTTAAATTGCCCGCCACGCCCCACCTGTCGTCTCTCCACCCTCAAAATCACCCCCCCCCTGTTCGCCAACCTCACCCGCGACTGCAAGCCTATCGCCACAAAGAGCAGGCGATACAGCACCGGGGACAGATCCTTCATAAGATCTGAGGTGACGCAGCTCCTGAAAAGGGGATTATTGAGGATAGTACCAGCCCCTGGCGAGTCCAGGTGGTAGTCGTTAAGACTGGCAACAAGCAGTGCCTAGTCATTGACTACAGCCAGACTATCAACATGTACACGCAGTTGGACGCATACCCCCTCCCCCGCATAGCCGACATGGTTAATAAGATAGCGCAATACCGCATTTTCTCGACCATTGACCTCAAGGCAGCATACCACCAAATCCCTATCCACCCTGAGGACCGCCAGTACACAGCTTTCGAGGCAAACGGCCGCCTTTTTCACTTCCTCAGGGTTCCTTTTGGCGTCACCAACGGTGTCTCCGTCTTCCAGAGGGAGATGGACCGGATGGTTGACGAGAATGCGTTACAGGCCACGTTTCCCTACCTAGACAACGTGACCATCTGCGGCCATGACCTGCAGGACCATGACGCCAATCTTGATAAGTTCCTCCGCACGGCCCAACTCCTAAACCTCACGTACAACAAGGAAAAGTGCATATTCCGCACAGCCCGCCTCGCTATCCTTGGTTGCATGGTGAAACACGGAGTCATCAGTCCTGACCCTGACCGGATGCGCCCGTTGATGGAACTTCCCCTGCCCCACTGTCTCAAGGCCCTCAAAAGGTGCCTGGGCTTCTTTTCCTATTACGCCCAGTGGGTCCCTCATTATGCGGACAAAGCCCGTCCACTTATCAAGTCCACTTCCTTCCCCCTGACGGCGGAGGCCCACTTAGCCTTTCACCGTATAAAAGATGACATTGCCAAGGCCACCATGCACTCGGTAGATGAGTCCATCCCTTTCCAGGTGGAGAGCGATGCATCCGACTTCGCCCTGGCCGCTACCCTTAACCAGGCGGGAAGACCCGTGGCCTTCTTTTCACGAACCCTCCAGGGCTCCGAACTCAGACACTCCTCTGTGGAAAAGAGGCCCAGGCCATTGTGGAGGCGGTGCGCCACTGGCGGCACTACCTGGCTGGAAAACGATTTACCCTGCTTACTGACCAGCGTTCAGTTGCTTTCATGTTCAACAACAAGCAGAGGGGTAAAATCAAAAATGACAAGATTTTGAGGTGGAGAATCGAACTTTCCACCTACAATTACGACATCTTGTACCAGCCAGGGAAACTCAACGAACCCTCAGATGCTCTATCGCGAGGCACATGCGCCACCGCGCAGATCGATAGACTACGGGGCCTCCACAACGACGTCTGCCACCCGGGGGTCACCATGTTCTTCCATTTCATTAAGGGCCGCAACCCGCCTTACTTCATCGAGGAGGTCAGGACCATGACCAGGAGCTGCCCAGCCTATGCAGAGTGCAAGCCGCGCTTCTATAGGCCTGACAGAGCAAACCTGATCAAGGCCACCCGCCCTTTTGAGCGCCTGAGTATCGACTTTAAAGGGCCCCTCCCATCCTCTGACCGCAATGTGTACTTCCTCAACATAGTTGATGAGTACTCCCGTTTCCCTTTTGCCATCCTCTGCCCGGACACGACCACCGCTACGGTCAATAAATGCCTGCACAACCTCTTTGCTCTGTTCGGTTTTCCCAGCTATATTCATAGCGACCGGGGCTCGTCCTTCATGAGCGATGAACTCCGTCAGTACCTGCTCATGAGAGGTATTGCCTCAAGCCGGACCACCAGCTACAACCCCCGGGGGAACGGACAGGTTGAAAGAGAGAACGCGACGGTCTGGAAGGCGGCCCTCCTAGACTTAAATCTAGGGGCCTTCCGACCTCCCGTAGGCAGGATGTCCTACCCGATGCGTTCCACTCCATCCGGTCACTGCTGTGTACAGCCACCAACGCAACCCCCCATGAGCGAATGTTTGTTTTTCCCCGGAGGTCCACATCCGGTAACTCACTACCACACTGGCTGACGTCCCCAGGGCCCGTCCTGCTGAGGAAGCATGTAAGGTCCCACAAAACGGCTCCCCTGGTAGAGAAGGTTCACCTCCTCCATGCCAACCCCCAGTACGCCTACGTGGCATAAGCGGACGGGCGGGAGGACACAGTCTCCATTAGAGATCTGGCACCCTCGGGGTCCACTGACCCGCCACCATTGCCCCCCACCACGACCCCCTCCGACACGGCCCAAAATTCAGTAGACCCAATTCTCACCCCTGTCAATTCCACCCCAGTAGACGGCATGCCGCGCCCCCAGGACCAGCCGGAGCCCACTCGCCCACCCAACACCAAAGGGGACGATACGCCGGTGCTGGACCCCGCTCAAGTCGCGTCGTGGGAAGCTGTACCATCGCAACCGTCGCCACGAAGATCTCGACGGCAAATGAGGCCGCCCGACAGACTCGCCTACTCGAACTTTTGATACACTTCACCCCGCCGGACTTAATTTTAAACGAGGGGTGAATGTGGTAAACCACTGTAGTTCACTGTGTTCACTGTTGTTGTTGTTGTTGTTGTCGTTCACATTTGTTTCACTGTTGTGCCTGACTATGCCTCAGCTGACTCCGCCCCTGGGCTACCGAGTATAAGAGCGGCCGCATGGCAGCTCCTGGCATTCGGTCGTCCACTAGAGGCATAGTCCTGATCTGTCTGAAGTGCAATTCAGTAGTTAATAAAAGCCTGTTGTTCTGAACTCTGCCTAGCCTTTTATTAGAATTGATAGCGCATCAGAGTGCCCTGGCTTTTTGTTGCACATCGCTACAACGACGGCCCTTGCTTTTTGTTGCTGCTCGCAAAAACGAGGGCCCTGACTTTTTGTTGCCCCTCACAAAAACGAGGGCCCTTGCTTTTTGTTGCCCCTCACAAAAACGAGAGCCCTTGCTTTTTGTTGCACCTCGCAAAAACGAGGGCCCTGGCTTTTTGTTGCACGTCGCAAAAACGAGGGCCGTGGCTTTTTGTTGCCCATCACAACAACGACGGCCATTGATTTTTGTTGCCCCTCACAGAAACGAGAGCCCTTGCTTTTTGTTGCACCTCGCAAAAACGAGGGCCCTGGCTTTTTGTTGCACGTCGCAAAAACGAGGGCCCTGACTTTTTGTTGCCCCTCGCAAAAACGAGGGCCCTTGCTTTTTGTTGCCCCTCACAGAAACGAGAGCCCTTGCTTTTTGTTGCACCTCGCAATAACGAGGGCCCTGGCTTTTTGTTGCCCCTCACAAAAACGAGGGCCGTGACTTTTTGTTGCCCCTCACAACAACGATGGCCATTGCTTTTTGTTGCCCCTTACAAAAACGTGGGCACTGGCTTTTGGTTGCCCGTCGCCAAAATGAGGGACCTGGCTTTTTGTTGCCCCTCACAAAAACTACGACCCTTGCTTTTTGTTGCCCCTCCTAAGAAGGAGGGCCCTTGCTATTTGTTGCCCCTCGCAAAAACGAGGGCCCTTGCTTTTTGTTACCCCTCGCAAAAACGAGGGCCCTTGCTTTTTGTTGCCCGTCGCAACAACGATGGCCCTTGCTTTTTGTTGCCCCTCACAAAAACGAGAACCCTGTCTATTTGTTGCCCCTCGCAAAAATGAGGGCCCTTGTTTTTTGTTGCCCCTCGCAAAAACGAGGGCCCTTGCTTTTTGTTGACCCTCGCAAAAACGAGGGCCCTTGTTTTTTGTTGCCCCTCGCAAAAACGAGGGCCCTTGCTTTTTGTTTTCCCACGCAAAAACGAGGGCCCTGGCTTTTAGTTTCCCTTCGCAAAAATGAGGGACCTGACTTTTTGTTGCCCCTCGCAAAAACGAGGGCTCTTGCTTTTTGTTGCCCCTCACAAAAACGAGGGCCCTGGCTTTTTGTTGCCCCTCGCTAAAAGGACTGCCCTTGCTTTATGTTGCCCCTCGAAAAAACGAGGGCCCTGGCTTTTTGTTGCCCCTCGCAAAAACGAGGGCCCTGACTTTTTGTTGCCCCTCGCAAAAACGAGGGCCCTTGCATTATGTTGCCCCTCGCAAAAACGAGAGCTCTGGCATTTTGTTGCTCCTCGCAAAAACGATGGCCTTGGCTTTTTGTTGCCCATCGAAAAAACGAGGGCCGTTACTTAAGTTGCAGCTCACAGAACCAACGGCCCTTTATATTTGCTGACCCTCGCAAAAACGAGGGCCCTGGCATTTTGTTTCCCTTCGCAAAAACGATGGGCTTTGCTTTTTGTTGCCACTCGCAAAAACTTGGTCCCTTGCTTTTTGTTGCCCACCGCAAAAATTAGGTCCCTGTCATTTTGTTGCCCCTCGCAAAACCAACGGCCCTTACTTTTAGTTGCCCCACGTAAAAATGAGGGCCCTGAATTTTCTTTGCCCCTCGCAAAAACCATGTTCCTTGCTTTTTGTTGCCCCTCGCAAAAAAGAGGGCCCTGGCTTTTTGTTGCCCCTCGCAAAAACGGGTGAGCTGCCTTTTGTTGCCCCTCGCAAAAAGGACGGCCCTTGCTTTCTGTTGCCCTTCGCAATAACGAGGGCCCTGTCTTTTTGTTGCCACTCCGAACAATGACGGCCCTTGCTATCTGTTGCCCCTCACAATAACGGGAGCACTTGCTATTTGTTGCCCATCGCAAAAACGAGGGACATTACTTTTTGTTGCACCTCTCAAAACCAAGGGCCCTTGCTTTTTGTTGATACACGCAAAAACGAGGGCCCTGAATTTTTGTTGCCCCTCGCAATAACCACGGCCCTTGCTTTAGTTGCCCATGGCAAAAACGAGTGCCCTTGCTTTTTGTTGCCCATCACAAAAACGAGGGACCTACCTTCATGTTGACCCTCGCAACAACGATTGCCCTTGCTTTTTGTTGCCCCTCGCAAAAACGAGGGCACTGGCTTTTGGTTGCCCATCGCAAAAACGGGGGCCCTGGCCTTTTGTTGCCCCTCGCAAAAACGAGTGCCCTGGCTTTAGGTTGCCCATCGCAACTTCAAAGGCCCTTGCTTTTTGTTGCCCCTCACAAAAACGAGGGCCCTGACTTATTGTTGCCCCTCGCAAAAACGAGGGCCCTTGCTTTTTGTTGCCCCTCACAAAAACGAGAGCCCTTGCTTTTTGTTGCACCTCAAATAAACGAGGGCCCTGGCTTTTGTTGCCCCTCGCAAAAACGAGGGCCGTGGCTTTTTGTTGCCCCTCGCAACAACGACGGCCATTTCTTTTTGTTGCCCCTCACAAAAACGTGGGCCCTGGCTTTTGGTTGCCCGTCGACAAAACGAGGGACCTGGCTTTTTGTTGCCCCTCACAAAAAGGAGGGCCCTGGCTTTTTGTTGCCCCTCGCAAAAACGAAGGCTGTGGCTTTTTGTTGCCCCTCGCAACAACGATGTCCCTTGCTTTTTGTTGCCCCTCGCAAAAACGAGGGCCCTGTCTTTTTGTTGTCCCTTGCAAAAATGAGGGCCCTTTCTTTTTATTGCCCCTCGCAAAAATGACAGCCCTTGCTTATTGTTGCCCCTCGCAAAAACGAGGGCCCTGGCTTTTTGTTGCCCCTCGCAACAACGATGGCCCTTGCTTTTTGTTGCCCCTCGCAAAAACGAGGGCCCTGTCTTTTTGTTGCCCCTTGCAAAAATGAGGGCCCTTTCTTTTTATTGCCCCTCGCAAAAACGAGGGCCCTTGCTTTTTGTTGCCCCTCGCAAATACGAGGGCCCTTGCTTTTTGTTGCCCCTCGCAACAACGATGGCCCTTTCTTTTTGTTGCCCCTCGCAAAAACGATAGCCCTTGCTTTTTGTTGCCCCTTTTAAAACGATGAACCTTGATTTTTATGCCCCTCGAACAAACGAGGGCTCTGGCTTTTTGTTGCCCCTCGCAACAACGACAGCCCTTGCTTTTTGTTGTCCCTCGCAAGAACGAGGTCCCTGGCTTTTTGTTGCTCCTCACAAAAACGAGGGCCCTTGCTTTTTGTTTCCCTTCGCAAAAACGATGGGCTTTGCTTTTTGTTGCCCCTCGCAAAAACTTCGTCCCTTGCTTTTTGTTGCCCCCCGCAAAAATGAGGTCCCTGTCTTTTTGTTGCCCCTCGCAAAACCAACGGCCCTTCCTTTTAGATGCCCCACGTAATAATGAGGGCCCTGAATTTTTGTTGCCCCTCGCAAAAACCGTGTTCCTTGCTTTTAGTTACACCTCGCAAAAAAGAGGGCCCTGAATTTTTGTTGCCCCTCGCAAAAACCACGATCCTTGCTTTTTGTTGCCGCTCGCAAAAACGAGGGCCCTGGCTTTTTGTTGCCCCTCGCAAAAATGGGGGACCTGCCTTTTTGTTCCCCCTCGCAAAAAGGACGGCCCTTGCTTTCTGTTGCCCCGCGCAAAAACGCGGGCCCTGTCTTATTGTTGCCCCTCCGAACAACGACGGCCCTTGCTTTTTGTAGCCCCTCACAAAAACGAGAGCACTTGCTATTTGTTGCCCATCGCAAAAACGAGGGACCTTACTTTTTGTTGCACCTCGCAAAACCAGCGGCCCATACTTTTTGTTGATACACGCAGAAACGAGGGCCCTGAATTTTTGTTGCCCCTCGCAAAAACCACGGTCCTTGCTTTAGTGGCCCCTTGCAAAAACGAGGGCCGTTGCTTTTTGTTGCCCATCACAAAAACGAGGGTCCTGACTTGATGTTGCCCCTCGCAACAACGACGGCCCTTGCTTTTTGTTGCCCCTCCCAAAAACGAGGGCACTAGCTTTTTATTGCGCCTCGCAAAAACGAGGGACCTGCCTTTTTGTTGCCCCTCACAAAAACGAGGGCCCTGGCTTTTTGTTGCCCCTCGCAACTTCGATGGCCCTTGCTTTTTGTTGCCCCTCGCAAAAACGAGGGCCATGACTTTTCGTTGCCCCTCGCAAAAACGAGGGCCCTTGCTTTTTATTGCCCCTCACAAAAACGAGAGCCCTTGCTTTTTGTTGCACCTCGCATAAACGAGGGCCCTGGCTTTTTGCTGCCCCTCGCAAAAACCAGGGCCGTGGCTTTTTGTTGCGTCTCACAAAAACGAGAGCCCTTGCTTTTTGTTGCACCTCGATAAACGAGGGCCCTTGCTTTTTGTTGCCCCTCGCAAAAACGAGGGCCCTGACTTTTTGTTGCTGCTCGCAAAAACTGTGGTCCTTTCTTTTTGTTGCACCTCGCAAAAACGATTGCCCTGCCTTTTTGTTGCCCCTCGCAAAAATGAGGTCCCTTGCTTTTTGTAGCCCCATGCAAATACGAAGGCCCTTGCTTTTTGTTGCCCCTCACAAAAACGAAGGCCGTTGCTTATTTTTGCACCTCTCAAAAACGAGGGCCCTGGATTTGGGTTGCGCCTAGTAAAAATGACGGCCCTTGCTTTTTGATGCCCCTACCAAAAACGAGGGCCATGGCTTTCTATTGCCCCTCGCATAAACGACCGACCTTGATTTTTCTTTTCCCTAGCAAAAACGAGGGCCCTGGCTTTTTTTTGCCCCTCATAAAAATGGTGACCATTGAGTTTTGCTGGCCCTCGAAAAAACGAGGGCCCTGGCTTTGTCTTGCCGCTTGCAAAAACCACGGTCCTTGCTTTTTTTTGCCACTCACAAAAACGAGGGCCCTTGCTTTTTGTTGCCCCTCACAAAAACGAGGGACCTGCATTGAATTTGCCCCTCGCAAAATGGACGGGCTTTGCTTTTTGTTGCCCCTCGCAAAAAAGAGTGCCCTGGCTTTAAGTTGCACCTCGCAACATCGACGGCCCTTGCTTCTTGTTGCCCCTCACAAAAACGAGGGACCTGGCTTTTTGTTGCCCCTCGCAACAACGATGGCCCGTGCTTTTTGTTGCCCCTGGCAAAAACGACGGCCCTAGCTTTTTGTTGCCGCTCACAAAAACGAGGGCCCTTGCTTTTTGTTGCCCCTTGCAAAAACGACGGCGCTTGCTTTTTGTTGCCGCTCACAAAAAGGAGGGCACTTGCTTTTTGTTGCCTCTCACAAAAACGACGGCTGTTGCTTTTTGTTGCCAGTAGAATAACGAGGGCCCTGGCTTTTTGTTGCACCTCGCAAATACGATGGCCCTTGCTTTTTGTTGCCCCTAGCAAAAACGAGAGCCCTAGCTTATTGTTGCTGCTCGCAAAAAAGGGGCCCTTGCTTTTTGTTGCCCCTTGCAAAAACGAGGGACCTGGCTTTTTGTTGCCCCTCGCAATAACGATGGCCTTGTCTTTTTGTTGCCCATCGCAAAAACAAGGGCCCCTACTTTTTGTTGCACCTTGCATAAAGGACGGCGCTTGCTTTTTGTTGCCCCTCACAAAAAGGAGGGCACTTGCTTTTTGTTGCCTCTCACAAAAACGACGGATGTTGCTTTTTGTTGCCCCTCGCAAAAACGGGGGCCCTGGCTTTTTGTTGCACCTCGCAAATATGATGGCCCTTGCTTTTTGTTGCCGCTTGCAAAAACGATGGCCCTGGCTTTTTGTTGCCCCACGTAAAAACGATAGCCCTTGCTTTTTGTTTCCCCTTGCCATAACGAGTGCCATTGGCTTTTTGTTTGCAATTGCAAAAATGACGGCCCTTGCTTATTGTTGCCCCTCGCAAAAACGAGGGCCCTGGATTTTTGTTGCCCCTCGCAAAAATGACGGCCCTTGCTTATTGTTGCCACTCGCAAAAACGAGGGCCCTGGCTTTTTGTTGTGCCTAGCAAAAACGACGGCCCTTGCTTTTTGATGCCTCTGGCAAAAACGAGGACCTGGCTTTCTGTTGACCCTCGCAAAAACGACGGCCCTTGATTATTGTTGCCCCGAGCAAAAACGAGGGCCCTGGCTTTTTGTTGCCCCTTTTAAAACGATGAACCTTGATTTTTGATGCCCCTCGAACAAACGAGGACTCTGGCTTTTTGTTGCTCCTCACAACAACGACGGCCCTTGCTTTTTGTTGCCCCTCGCAAGAACGAGGTCGCTGGCTTTTTGTTGCCCCTCACAAAAACGAGGGCCCTTGCTTTTTGTGTCCCTTCGCAAAAACGATGGGCTTTGCTTTTTGTTGCCCCTCGCAAAAACTTGGTCCCTTGCTTTGTGTTGCCCCCCGCAAAAATGAGGGCCCTGGCTTTTTGTTGCCCCTCGCAAAAATGGGGGACCTGCCTTTTTGTTTCCCCTCGCAAAAAGGACGGCCCTTGCTTTCTCTAGCCCCTCGCATAAACGAGGGCCCTATCTTTTTGTTGCCCCTCCGAACAACGACGGCCCTTGCTTTTTGTTGCTTCTCACAAAAAAGAGAGCACTTGCTATTTCTTGCCCATCGCAAGAACGAGGGACCTTAATATTTGTTGCACCTCGCAAAACCAACGGCCCTTGCTTTTTGTTGTCGCACGCAAAAATGAGGGCCCTGAATCTTTGTTGCCCCTCGCAAAACCACGGTCCTTGCTTTAGTTGCCCCTGGCAAAAACGAGGGCCCTTGCTTTTTGTTGCCCATTACAAAAATGAGGGGCCTGACTTGATGTTGCCCCTCGCAACAACGACGGCCCTTGCCTTTTGTTGCCCCTCGCAGAAACGAGGGCACTGGCTTTTTGTTGCCCATCGCAAAATCGAGGGACCTGCCTTTTTGTTGCCCCTCGCAAAAAGGATGGCCCTTGCTTTTTGTTGCCCCTCGCAAAAGTGAGGACCCTGGCTTTTTGTTGCCCCTCGCAAAAACGAGGGCCCTGGCTTTTTGTTGCCCCTCGCAACTTCGATGGCCCTTGCTTTTTGTTGCCCCTCGCAAAAACGAGGGCCCTGACTTTTTGTTGGCCCTCGCAAAAACAGAGGGCCCTTGCTTTTTGTTGCCCCTCACAAAAACGAGAGCCCTTGATTTTTGTTGCAACTCGCAAAAACGAGGGCCCTGGCTTTTTGTTGCGCCTCGCAAAAACGAGGGCCGTGGCTTTTTGTTGCCACTCGCAACAACGACGGCCATTGCTTTTTGTTGCCCCTCACAAAAACGTGGACCCTGGCTTTTGGTTGCCCGTCGCCAAAACGAGGGACCTGGCTTTTTGTTGCCCCTCACAAAAACTATGGCCCTTGATTTTTGTTGACCCTCGCAAAAAGGAGGGCCCTTGCTATTTATTGCCCCTCGCAAAAACGAGGGCCCTTGCATTTTGTTACCCCTCGCAAAATCGAGGGCCCTTGCCTTTTGTTGCCCCTCACAACAACGATGGCCCTTGCTTTTTGTTGACCATCGCAAAAACGAGGGCCCTGTCTTTTTGTTGCCCCTCGCAAAAATGAGGGCCCTTGCAATTTGTTGCCCCTCGCTAAAACGAGGGCCCTTGCTTTTTGTTGTCCCTCGCAAAAACGAGGGCCCTGGCTTTTTCTTGCCCCCGCAACAACGACGGCCCTTGCTTTTTGTTTCCCCACGCAAAAACGAGGGCCCTGGCTTTTAGTTTCCCATCGCAAAAATGAGGGATCTGATTTTTTTTTGCCCCTCGCAAAAAGGACAGCCCTTACTTTATGTTGCCCTTCGAAAAAACGAGAGCCCTGGCTTTTAGTTGCACCTCGCAACAACGATGGCCCTGCTTTTTATTGCCCCTCGCAGAAATGAGGGCCCTGGCTTTTTGTTGCCCCTCGCAAAAACGAGGGCCCTGGCTTTTTGTTGCCCACTGAAATAACGAGGGCCCTTACTTATTGTTGCACCTCGCAAAACCAACGGCCCTTTCTTTTTGTTGCCCCACGCAAAAACGGGGGCCCTGAATTTTTGTTATCCCTCGCAAAAACCACGGTCCTTGCTTTATGTTGCCCCTCGAATAAACGAGGGACCTGCCTTGAAGTTGCCTCTTGCAAAATGGACGGCCCTTGCTTATTGTTGCCCCTCGCAGAAAAGAGTGTGCGGTAAACCACTGTAGTTCACTGTGTTCACTGTTGTTGTTGTTGTTGTTGTCGTTCACTCTTGTTTCACTGTTGTGCCTGACTATGCCTCAGCTGACTCCGCCCCTGGGCTACCGAGTATAAGAGCGGCCGCATGGCAGCTCCTGGCATTCGGTCGTCCACTAGAGGCATAGTCCTGATCTGTCTGAAGTGCAATTCAGTAGTTAATAAAAGCCTGTTGTTCTGAACTCTGCCTAGCCTTTTATTAGAATTGATAGCGCATCAATTTTATTAACTACTGAAAAAAAAAAAACGATGCTGCAGATTCTTAAGATCAAGTGCCTGGAACTCGACCCACAAGAACCGGACTCGACTGCTAAGTTCTCGCACTGGCTGCACTGTTTTGAGTCCTTTCTGACTGCATCCGGCGAGACCGTCGCCGCCGATGCCGACAAGCTCAGGGTGCTGAACTCTAAAGTAAACCACCGAGCTTTTGCCCTTATCCGGGACGCTACGAGCTACCAGGGGGCTATCGACATCTTGAAGGAGCAATACGCACGCCCGGTCAACTATGTTTACGCAAGACATCTCCTGGGGTCTCGCAAACAACAGCCCGGGGAACCCACAGAAGCATACATACGGGCGCTGAAGGAACTCGGCCGAGCCTGCGAATGCAAGCAAGTAACAGCCACGGAACATACGGAGGAGCTCATCTGGGACGC
The DNA here is from genome assembly GCF_052327205.1 of Somniosus microcephalus. Classification (NCBI taxonomy): domain Eukaryota; kingdom Metazoa; phylum Chordata; class Chondrichthyes; order Squaliformes; family Somniosidae; genus Somniosus; species Somniosus microcephalus. The sequence goes on along the minus strand of NW_028225186.1, from coordinate 21,800,547 downwards.
CCTCGTGGCGGGCCTCAGGTCCACTCCCACACGGCAGCGACTGCTGGAAAGTAGCGAGCTCGACCTGAAGAAGGCGATTTCACTCACCCTCTCGTTGGACGTAGCCCACCGGAACATGGAGGCCTACTCCCCGGACCGCGCGGCCGCCTCATGGACGCCGCAGCCGCCGCCGCCACCTTGGGACGCAGCGCCGCCACGGGCCCTGGCCTCAACTGCTGCAGCGATGTCCCGCCCGAGCCAGAAATGTTATTTCTGTGGCCAAACCAAACACCCCAGGGCGCGCTGCCCGGCGAAAAACGCGGTCTGCTCTGCCTGCGGTAAGAAGGGACACTACGCTGGCGTCTGAAGAAGCCTGAAGACCCCTACCTCCAGCAGCGCCGCGTGCGATTCGTGGGAGCGGCCATCTTGCCTCCCTCCAGCCTCGTGGGGATCGGGATCGTCATGGGCGCCGCCATTTTGTCCTTCCTCTCCGACGCCGCCATCTTGTCTGCCATTCTGCCAACGGGCCCCCGACTCACCCACCGCCCCCTCACCGGGGTTCTACAGCGACGCTACCGACTCCACAGCGGCCTCCATCACGCTGGATCAATCCAGACCCCATCAGCTAGCCAGGTCCACGATGGACATCCAGGTAAATGGCCGCGCCACAACTTGCCTTTTTGATTCCGGGAGCACGGAGAGCTTCATACACCCTGATACAGTATGGCGCTATTCTCTCTCGGTCCGGCCAACGCGCCATCGGATCTCCATGGCCTCGAAATCTCACTCAGCAGACGTCGGCGGCTACTGCGTAGTGACCCTCTCGGTGAAGAGCTCCGTATATAAAAATGTAAAGCTATTCGTCCTGCCACATCTCTGCGCTGCCGTTCTACTGGGGTTGGACTTTCATTGTCACTTTAAGAGTGTCACCTTGACATACGGTGGACCTCTTCCCCCGCTCACTGTCTGCAACCAGCAGTTTTTAAATTGCCTGCCACGCCCCACCTGTCGTCTCTCCACCCTCAAAATCACCCCCCCCCCTGTTCGCCAACCTCACCCGCGACTGCAAGCCTATCGCCACAAAGAGCAGGCGATACAGCACCGGGGACAGATCCTTCATAAGATCTGAGGTGACGCAGCTCCTGAAAAGGGGATTATTGAGGATAGTACCAGCCCCTGGCGAGTCCAGGTGGTAGTCGTTAAGACTGGCAACAAGCAGTGCCTAGTCATTGACTACAGCCAGACTATCAACAAGTACACGCAGTTGGACGCATACCCCCTCCCCCGCATAGCCGACATGGTTAATAAGATAGCGCAATACCGCGTTTTCTCGACCATTGACCTCAAGGCAGCATACCACCAAATCCCTATCCACCCTGAGGACCGCCAGTACACAGCTTTCGAGGCAAACGGCCGCCTTTTTCACTTCCTCAGGGTTCCTTTTGGCGTCACCAACGGTGTCTCCGTCTTCCAGAGGGAGATGGACCGGATGGTTGACGAGAATGCGTTACAGGCCACGTTTCCCTACCTAGACAACGTGACCATCTGCGGCCATGACCTGCAGGACCATGACGCCAATCTTGATAAGTTCCTCCGCACGGCCCAACTCCTAAACCTCACGTACAACAAGGAAAAGTGCATATTCCGCACAGCCCGCCTCGCTATCCTTGGTTGCATGGTGAAACACGGAGTCATCAGTCCTGACCCTGACCGGATGCGCCCGTTGATGGAACTTCCCCTGCCCCACTGTCTCAAGGCCCTCAAAAGGTGCCTGGGCTTCTTTTCCTATTACGCCCAGTGGGTCCCTCATTATGCGGACAAAGCCCGTCCACTTATCAAGTCCACTTCCTTCCCCCTGACGGCGGAGGCCCACTTAGCCTTTCACCGTATAAAAGATGACATTGCCAAGGCCACCATGCACTCGGTAGATGAGTCCATCCCTTTCCAGGTGGAGAGCGATGCATCCGACTTCGCCCTGGCCGCTACCCTTAACCAGGCGGGAAGACCCGTGGCCTTCTTTTCACGAACCCTCCAGGGCTCCGAACTCAGACACTCCTCTGTGGAAAAGAGGCCCAGGCCATTGTGGAGGCGGTGCGCCACTGGCGGCACTACCTGGCTGGAAAACGATTTACCCTGCTTACTGACCAGCGTTCAGTTGCTTTCATGTTCAACAACAAGCAGAGGGGTAAAATCAAAAATGACAAGATTTTGAGGTGGAGAATCGAACTTTCCACCTACAATTACGACATCTTGTACCAGCCAGGGAAACTCAACGAACCCTCAGATGCTCTATCGCGAGGCACATGCGCCACCGCGCAGATCGATAGACTACGGGGCCTCCACAACGACGTCTGCCACCCGGGGGTCACCATGTTCTTCCATTTCATTAAGGGCCGCAACCCGCCTTACTCCATCGAGGAGGTCAGGACCATGACCAGGAGCTGCCCAGCCTATGCAGAGTGCAAGCCGCGCTTCTATAGGCCTGACAGAGCAAACCTGATCAAGGCCACCCGCCCTTTTGAGCGCCTGAGTATCGACTTTAAAGGGCCCCTCCCATCCTCTGACCGCAATGTGTACTTCCTCAACATAGTTGATGAGTACTCCCGTTTCCCTTTTGCCATCCTCTGCCCGGACACGACCACCGCTACGGTCAATAAATGCCTGCACAACCTCTTTGCTCTGTTCGGTTTTCCCAGCTATATTCATAGCGACCGGGGCTCGTCCTTCATGAGCGATGAACTCCGTCAGTACCTGCTCATGAGAGGTATTGCCTCAAGCCGGACCACCAGCTACAACCCCCGGGGGAACGGACAGGTTGAAAGAGAGAACGCGACGGTCTGGAAGGCGGCCCTCCTAGACTTAAAATCTAGGGGCCTTCCGACCTCCCGTAGGCAGGATGTCCTACCCGATGCGCTCCACTCCATCCGGTCACTGCTGTGTACAGCCACCAACGCAACCCCCCATGAGCGAATGTTTGTTTTTCCCCGGAGGTCCACATCCGGTAACTCACTACCACACTGGCTGACGTCCCCAGGGCCCGTCCTGCTGAGGAAGCATGTAAGGTCCCACAAAACGGCTCCCCTGGTAGAGAAGGTTCACCTCCTCCATGCCAACCCCCAGTACGCCTACGTGGCATAACCGGACGGGCGGGAGGACACAGTCTCCATTAGAGATCTGGCACCCTCGGGGTCCACTGACCCGCCACCATTGCCCCCCACCACGACCCCCTCCGACACGGCCCAAAATTCAGTAGACCCAATTCTCACCCCTGTCAATTCCACCCCAGTAGACGGCATGCCGCGCCCCCAGGACCAGCCGGAGCCCACTCGCCCACCCAACACCAAAGGGGACGATACGCCGGTGCTGGACCCCGCTCAAGTCGCGTCGTGGGAAGCTGTACCATCGCAACCGTCGCCACGAAGATCTCGACGGCAAATGAGGCCGCCCGACAGACTCGCCTACTCGAACTTTTGATACACTTCACCCCGCCGGACTTAATTTTAAACGAGGGGTGAATGTGGTAAACCACTGTAGTTCACTGTGTTCACTGTTGTTGTTGTTGTTGTTGTCGTTCACTTTTGTTTCACTGTTGTGCCTGACTATGCCTCAGCTGACTCCGCCCCTGGGCTACCGAGTATAAGAGCGGCCGCATGGCAGCTCCTGGCATTCGGTCGTCCACTAGAGGCATAGTCCTGATCTGTCTGAAGTGCAATTCAGTAGTTAATAAAAGCCTGTTGTTCTGAACTCTGCCTAGACTTTTATTAGAATTGATAGCGCATCAGAGTGCCCTGGCTTTTTGTTGCACATCGCTACAACGACGGCCCTTGCTTTTTGTTGCTGCTCGCAAAAACGAGGGCCCTGACTTTATGTTGCCCCTCACAAAAACGAGGGCCCTTGCTTTTTGTTGCCCCTCACAAAAACGAGAGCCCTTGCTTTTTGTTGCACCTCGCAAAAACGAGGGCCCTGGCTTTTTGTTGCACGTCGCAAAAACGAGGGCCGTGGCTTTTTGTTGCCCATCACAACAACGACGGCCATTGATTTTTGTTGCCCCTCACAAAAATGCGGGCCCTGGCTTTTGGTTGCCCGTCGCCAAAACGAGGGACCTGGCTTTTTGTTGCCCATCACAAAAACTATGGCCCTTGCTTTTTGTTGCCCCTCGCAAAAAGGAGGGCCCTTGCTAATTGTTGCCCCTCGCAAAAACGATGGCCCTTGCTTTTTGTTGACCCTCGAAAAAACGAGGGCCCTGTCTTTTTGTCGCCCCTCGCAAAAGTGAGGGCCCTTGCTTTTTGTTGCCCCTCGCAACAACGACGGCCCTTGCTTTTTGTTTCCCCACGCAAAAACGAGGGCTCTGGCTTTTAGTTTCCCCACGCAAAATTGAGGGACCTGACTTTTTGTTGCCCCTCGCAAAAAGGACTGCCCTTGCTTTATGTTGCCCCTCGAAAAAGCGAGAGCCCTGGCTTTTAGTAGTACCTCGCAAAAACGATGGCCCTTTCTTTTTATTGCCCCTCGCAGAAACGAGGGCCCTGGCTTTTTGTTGCCCACTGAAATAACGAGGGCCCTTACTTGTTGTTGCACCTCGCAAAACCAACGGCCCTTTCTTTTTGTTGCCCCACACAAAAACGGGGGCCCTGAATTTTTGTTACCCCTCACAAAAACCACGGTCCTTGCTTTTTGTTGCCCCTCGAATAAACGACGGACCTGCCTTGACGTTGCCCCTTGCAAAATGGACGGCCCTTGCTTATTGTTGCCCCTCGCAGAAAAGAATGCCCTGGCTTTTTGTTGCACCTCGCAACAACGATGGCCCTTGCATTTTGTTGCCCCTCGCAAAAACGAGGGCCCTGGCTTTTTGTTGCCCGTTTGCAAATACGAGGGCACTGGCTTTTTGTTGCCCCTCGCAACCACGACGGCCCTTGCTTTTTGTTTCCCCACGCAAAAACGAGGGCCCTGGCTTTTTGTTGCCGCTGGCAAAAATGAGGGGCCTGACCTTTTGTTGCCCCTCGCAAAAAGGACGGCCCATGCATTATGTTGCCCCTCGCAAAAACGACAGCTCTGGCATTTTGTTGCCCATCGAAAAAACGAGGGCCCTTACTTATTGTTGCACCTCACAATAAGTAAGGGCAAAAACGAGGGCCCTGTAATTTTGTTGCCCTTTCGCAAAAACCACGTTCCTTGCTTTTAGTTGCCCCTCGAAAGAACGAGAGCCCTTGCTTTATGTTGACCCTCACGAAGTCGAGGGACCTGTCTTGATGTTGTCCCTCGCAAAATGGACGGCCCTTGCTTTTTGTTGCCCCTAGCAAAAAAGAGTGCCCTGGCTTTTTGTTGCCACTCGCAAAAACGATGGGCTTTGCTTGTTAATGCCTCTCGCAAAAACTTGGTCCCTTGCTTTTTGTTGCCCCCCGCAAAAATGAGGTCCCTGTCATTTTGTTGCCCCTCGCAAAACCAACGGCCCTTCCTTTTAGTTGCCCCACATAATAATGAGGGCCCTGAATTTTTGTTGCCCCTCGCAAAAACCATGTTCTATGCTTTTTGTTGCCCCTCGCAAAAAAGAGGGCCGTGAATTTTTGTTGCCCCTCGCAAAAACCACGGTCCTTGCATTTTGTTGCCGCTCTCAAAAACGAGGGCCCTGGCTTTTTGTTGCCCCTCGGAAAAACGAGGGCCCTGTCTTTTTGTTGCCACGCCGAACAACGACGGCCCTTGCTTTCTGTTGCCCCTCACAAAAACGAGAGCACTTGCTAATTGTTGCCCATCGCAAAAACGAGGGACCTTACTTTTTGTTGCACCTCTCAAAACCAAGGGCCCTTGCTTTTTGTTGATACACGCAAAAACGAGGGCCCTGAATTTTGGTTGCCCCTCGCAAAAACCACGGTCCTTGCCTTAGTTGCCCCTGGCAAAAGCGAGGGCCCTTGCTTTTTGTTGTCCATCACAAAAACGAGGTACCTGCCTTGATGTTGCCCCTCGCAACAACGACGGCCTTTGCATTTTGTTGCCCCTTGCAAAACTGAGGGCACTGGCTTTTTGTTGCCCATCGAAAAAACGAGGGCCCTGTATTTTTGTCGCCCCTCGCAAAAACCACGGTCCTTGCTTTTTGTTGCCGCTCGCAAAAACAAGGTCCCTGGCTTTTTGTTGCCCATTCACAAAAACGAGTCACCTGCCTTTTTGTTGCCCCTCGCAAAAAGGACGGCCCTTGCTTTATGTTGCCGCTCGCAAAAACGAGAGCCCTGGCTTTTTGTTGCCCCTCGCAACAACGATGGCCCTGGCTTTTTGTTGCCCCTCGCAAAAACGAGGGCCCTTGCTTTATGTTGCCGCTCACAAAAACGAGAGCATTAGCTTTTTGTTGCCCCTTGCAAAAACGGGGGATCTGGCTTTTTGTTGCCCCTTGCAAAAATGATGGCCCTGGCTTTTTGTTGCCCATCGCACAAACAAGGGCCCCTACTTTTTGTTGCAACTTGCAAAAATGACGGCGCTTGCTTTTTGTTGCCCCTCGCAAAAAGGAGGGCAATTGATTTTTGTTGCCTCTCACAAAAACAACGGCTGTTGCTTTTTGTTGCCCCTCGCAAAAACAAGGGCCCTGGCTTTTTGTTGCCCCTCGCCAATACGAAGGCCCTTGCTTTTTGTTGCTCCTTGCAAAAACGATGGCGCCGGCTTTTTGTTGCCCAACGCAAAAACGATAGCCCTTGCTTTTTGTTTCCCCTCGGTAAAACGAGTGCCCTGGCTTTTTGTTGCCCCTCGGAACAACGACGGCCCTTGCCTTTTGTTGACACTCACAAAAGCGAGGGCCCTGGCTTTTTGTTGCCACTCGAAAAACGAGGGGCCTGCCTTTTTGTTGCCCCTCGCAAAAAGGATGGCCCTTGCTTTTTGTTGTCCCTCGCAAGAACGAGGGCCCTGGCTTTTTGTTGCCCCTCGCAACAACGATGGTCCTTGCTTTATGTTGCCGCTCTCAAAAGCGAGAGCCCTGAATTTTTGTTGCCCCTCACAAAAACCACGGTCCTTGCTTTTTTTTTTTTTTGCCGCTCTCAAAAACGAGGGCCCTGGCTTTTTGTTGCCCCTCGCAAAAACTAGGGACCTGTCTTTTTGTTGCACCTCGCAAAAAGGACGGCCCTTGCTTTATGTTGCCCCTCGCAAAAACGAGGGCCCTGGTTTTTTATTGCTTCTCGCAGCAACAATGGCCCTTGCTTTTTGTTGCCTCTCGCAAAAACGAGGGCCCTTGCTTTTTGCTGCCACTCGCAAAAACGAGGGACCTGGCATTTCCTTGCCCCTCGCAAATACGATGGCCCTGGCTTTCTGTTGCCCATCGAAAAAACGAGGGCCCTTACTTATTGTTGCACCTCGCAAAACCAACGGCCCTTTCATTTTGTTTCCCCACGCAAAAACGAGGGCCCTGAATTTTTGCTGCCCCTCGCAAAAATCACGGTCCTTGCTTTTGGTTGCCCCTTGCAAAAACGAGGGCCCTTGCTTTTTGTTGCCCCTCGCAAAAACGAGGGCCCTGGCTTTTTGTTGCGCCTCGCAAAAACGATGGACCTGCCTTTTTGTTGCCCCTCGCAAAAAGGATGGCCCTTGCTTTTTGTTGCCCCTCGCAAGAACGAGGGCCCTGGCTTTTTGTTGCCCCTCGCAGAAAACGATGGCCCTGTCTTTTTGTTACCGCACGCAAAAACGAGGGCCCTGAATTTTTGTTGCCCCTTGCAGAATCAACGGTCCTTGCTTTTTGTTGCCCCTCGCAAAAACAAAGACCCTGATTTTTGTTGCCCCTCACAAAAACGAGGGACCTGCCCTTTTCTTGCCCTCGCAAAAAGGACGGCCCTCGCTTTTTGTTGCCTCTCACAAAAAGGAGGGCACTTGCTTTTTGTTGCCTCTCACAAAAATGAGGGCCGATGCTTATTTTTGCCCCTCGCAAAAATGAGGGCCCTGGATTTTTGTTGCGCCTAGTAAGAATGAGGGCCCTTGCTTTTTGTTGCCCCTCGCAAAAACCAGGGCCCATGCTTTTTGTTGCCACTCCCAAAACCTAGAGCACTTGCTTATTGTTGCCCCTCGCAAAAACGAAGGACCTGGCTTTTTATTGCTTCTCGCAAAAACGATGGCCCTGACTTTTAATTGCCCACCGAAAATACGAGGGCCCTTACTTTTTATTGCAACTCACAAAACCAACGGCCCTGTCTTGTTGTTGCCTCACGATAAAACGAGGGACCTGAATTTGTGTTGCCCCTCGCGGAATCCACGGTCCTTGCTTTTTCTTGCACCTCGCAAAAACGAGGGCCCTGGCTTTTTGTTGCCCCTCGCAAAAACGAGGGACCTGGCTTTTTGTTGCCTCTCATAAAAAGGACGTCCCTCGCTTTTTGTTGCCTCTCGCAAAAAGGAGGGCACTTGCTTTTTGTTGCCTCTCACAAAAACGACGGCAGTTGCTTATTTTTGCCCCTCGCAAAAACGAAGGCCCTGGATTTTTGTTGCGCCTAGTAAGAATGAGGGCCCTTGCTTTATGTTGCCCCTCGTAATAACGAGGGCCCTTGCTTATTATTGCCACTCACAAAACCTAGAGCACTTGCGATTTCTTGCCCCTCGCAAAAACGAGCGACCTGGCTTATGTTGCTTCTCGCAAAAACGATGGCCCTGACTTTTTGTTGCCCCACGATAAAACGAGGGCCCTGAATTTGTGTTGCCCCTCGCAGAACCCACGGTCCTTGCTTTTTCTTGCCCCTCGGAAAAACGAAGACCCTGGCTTTTTGTTGCCCCTCGCAAAAATGAGGGACCTAGCTTTTTGTTGCCCCTCGCAAAAAGGGTGGCCATCGCTTTTTGTTGCCTCTCACAAAAAGGAGGGCACTTGCTTTTTGTTGCCTCTCACTAAAACAACGGCCGTTGCTTATTTTAGCCCTTCGCAAAAACGGGGGCCCTGGATTTTTGTTGCGCCTAGCAAAAATGACGGCCCTGGCTTTTTGCTGCCCCTCGCAAAAACGAGGGACTTGGCTTTTTGTTGCCCCTCGCAAAAACGAGGGCCCTTGCTAATTGTTGCCCCTCGCAAAAATGAGGGCCCTGGCTTTTTGCTGCCCCTCGCAAAAACGAGGGCCCTGGCTTTTTGTTGCCCCTCGCAAAAACGAGGGACCTGGCTTTTTGTTCTATCATAAAAAGGAGGGCACTTGCTTTTTGTTGCCTCTCACAAAAACGACGGCAGTTGCTTATTTTTGCCCCTCGCAAAAACGATGGCCCTGGCTTTTTGTTGCCCATCGAAAAAACGAGGGCCCTAACTTATTGTTGCACCTCGCAAAACCAACGGTCCTTGCTTTTGGTTGCCCCTTGCAAAAACGAGGGCCCTTGCTTTTTGTTGCCCCTCACAAAAACGATGAGACCTGACTTGATATTGCCCCTCACAAAATGGACGGCACTTGCTTTTTGTTGCCCCGCGCAAAAACGAGGGCCCTGGCTTTTTGTTGCGCCTCGCAAAAACGATGGACCTGCCTTTTTGTTGCCCCTCGCAAAAAGGATGGCCCTTGCTTTTTGTTGCCCCTCGCAAGAACGAGGGCCCTGGCTTTTTGTTGCCCCTCGCAGAAAACGATGGCCCTGTCTTTTTGTTACCCCACGCAAAAACGAGGGCCCTGAATTTTTGTTGCCCCTTGCAGAATCAACGGTCCTTGCTTTTTGTTGCCCCTCGCAAAAACAAAGACCCTGATTTTTGTTGCCCCTCACAAAAACGAGGGACCTGCCCTTTTCTTGCCCTCGCAAAATGGACGGCCCTCGCTTTTTGTTGCCTCTCACAAAAAGGAGGGCACTTGCTTTTTGTTGCCTCTCACAAAAATGACGGCCGATGCTTATTTTTGCCCCTCGCAAAAATGAGGGCCCTGGATTTTTGTTGCGCCTAGTAAGAATGAGGGCCCTTGCTTTTTGTTGCCCCTCGCAAAAACCAGGGCCCATGCTTTTTGTTGCCACTCCTAAAACCTAGAGCACTTGCTTATTGTTGCCCCTCGCAAAAACGAAGGACCTGGCTTTTTATTGCTTCTCGCAAAAACGATGGCCCTGACTTTTAATTGCCCACCGAAAATACGAGGGCCCTTACTTTTTATTGCAACTCACAAAACCAACGGCCCTGTCTTGTTGTTGCCTCACGATAAAACGAGGGACCTGAATTTGTGTTGCCCCTCGCGGAATCCACGGTCCTTGCTTTTTCTTGCCCCTCGCAAAAATGAAGACACTGGCTTTTTGTTGCCCCTCGCAAAAACGAAGGACCTGCCTTTTTGTTGCCCCTCGCAAAAACGAGGGCCCTTGCTAATTGTTGCCCCTCGCAAAAATGAGGGCCCTGGCTTTTTGCTGCCCCTCGCAAAAACGAGGGACCTGGCTTTTTGTTGCCCCTCGCAAAAATGAGGGCCCTGGCTTTTTGCTGCCCCTCGCAAAAACGAGGGCCCTGGCTTTTTGTTGCCCCTCGCAAAAACGTGGGACCTGGCTTTTTGTTGCCCCTCATAAAAAGGGCGGCCCTCGCTTTTTGTTGCCTCTCGCAAAAAGGAGGGCACTTGCTTTTTGTTGCCTCTCACAAAAACGACGGCAGTTGCTTATTTTTGCCCCTCGCAAAAACGAAGGCCCTGGATTTTTGTTGCGCCTAGTAAGAATGAGGGCCCTTGCTTTATGTTGCCCCTCGCAATAACGAGGGCCCTTGCTTATTGTTGCCACTCACAAAACCTAGAGCACTTGCGATTTCTTGCCCCTCGCAAAAACGAGCGACCTGGCTTATGTTGCTTCTCGCAAAAATGATGGCCCTGACTTTTTGTTGCCCCACGATAAAACGAGGGCCCTGAATTTGTGTTGCCCCTCGCAGAAACCACGGTCCTTGCTTTTTCTTGCCCCTCGGAAAAACGAAGACCCTGGCTTTTTGTTGCCCCTCGCAAAAATGAGGGACCTAGCTTTTTGTTGCCCCTCGCAAAAAGGGTGGCCATCTCTTTTTGTTGCCTCTCACAAAAAGGAGGGCACTTGCTTTTTGTTGCCTCTCACTAAAACAACGGCCGTTGCTTATTTTAGCCCTTCGCAAAAACGAGGGCCCTGGATTTTTGTTGCGCCTAGCAAAAATGACGGCCCTTGCTTTTTGATGCCCTTGCAAAAACGAGGGCCATTGATTTATGTTGCCCCTCACAGAAACGACGGTCTTGAATTTTGTTGACCCTAGCAAAAACGAGGGCCCTGGCTTTTGTTGCCCCCCATAAAAACCGTGACCCTTGATTTTTGCTGCCCCACGCAAAAACGAGGGCCCTGGCTTTGTCTTGCCGTTGCAAAAACGAGGGGAATTGCTTTTTGTTGCCCCTCGCAAAAACGAGGGCCCTTGCTTATTGTTGCCCCTCGCAAAAATGAGGGCCCTGGCATTTTGTTGACCCTCGCTAAAACGATGGCCCTGGCTTTTTGTTGCCCCTCGCAAGAACGGGCGACTTGCTTTTTGTTGCCCTCGCAAAAACGAGGGCCCTAGCTTTGTATTGCCCCCAGCAAAAACAAAGGACCTTGCTTTTTGTTGCCCCTCGCAAAAACGAGGGCCCTGGCTTTTGTTGCGCCTCGAATAAACGACTGCACTTGCTTTTTGTTGCCCCTCTCAATAACAAGGGCCCTGGCTTTTTGTTGCTCATCGCAAAAACGATGGCCCTTGCTTTTTGTTGCCCTTCGTTAAAATGTGGTCCCTGGCTTTTTGTTGCCCCTCGCAAAAAGGAGGGCCCTTACTTTTTCTTGCCCCTCACAAAACCGACGGCCCTGGCTTTTTGTTGCTTCTCGTAATAACGAGGGCCCTGCCTTTTTGTTGCCCCTCCCAAAAATGAGGATCCTTGCTTTTTGTTGCCCCATGCAAAAACGAGGGCCCTTGATTTTTGTTGCCCCTCACAAAAACGAGGTCACTTGCTTTTTGTTGCCCCTCGCAAAAACGAGGGACCTGGGTTGTTGTTGCCCCATACAAAAACGATGGCTCTTGCTTTATGTTGCCCATCTCAAGAACGATTGCCCTTACTTTTTGTTGCACCTCGCAAAACCAACGGCCCTTGCTTTTTGCTGCTCCACGCAAATACGAGAGCCCTGCATTTTTGGTGCCCCTCACAAAAACAATCGCACTTGCTTTTTGTTGCCCCTCGCAAAAATGTGGGACCTCACATTTTGTTGCCCCTCGGAAAAACGAAGGTCCTGGCTTTTTGTTGCCCATCGCAAAAACGACGGCCCTTGCTTTTTGTTGCCCCTCGTTAAAATGAGGTCCCTGGCTTTTTGTTGCCCCTCGCAAAAAGGAGGGCCCTTACTTTTTCTTGCCCCTCACAAAACAGACGGCCCTGGCTTTTTGTTGCTTCTCGTAATAACGAGGGCCCTGGCTTTTTGTTGCTTCTCGTAATAACGAGGGCCCTGGCTTTTTGTTGCCACTCGCAACAACGACGGCCCTTGCTTTTTGTTGCCCCTCGCAATAACGAGAGCCCTGCCTTTTTGTTGCCCCTCCCAAAAATGAGGATCCTTGGTTTTTGTTGCCTCACGCAAAAACGAGGCCCTTGATTTTTGTTGCCCCTCACAAAAACGAGGTCACTTGCTTTTTGTTGCCCCTCGCAAAAACGAGGGACCTGTGTTGTTGTTGCCCCATACAAAAACGATGGCTCTTGCTTTACGTTGCCCATCGCAAGAACGAGTGCCCTTACTTTTTGTTGCACCTCGCAAAACCAACGGCCCTAGCTTTTTGTTGCTCCACGCAAATACGAGAGCCCTGCCTTTTTGGTGCCCATCACAAAAACAATCGCACTTGCTTTTTGTTGCCCCTCGCAAAAACGAGGGACCTGACATTTTGTTGCCCCTCGGAAAAATGAAGGCCCTGGTTTTTTGTTGCCCATCGAAAAAACGAGGACCCTTACTTATTGTTGCACCTCGCAAAACCAACGGCCCTTTCTTGTTGGTGCCCCACGCAAATACTAGTGCACTGAATTTTTGTTGCCCCTCGCAAAAACCACAGTCCTTGCTTTTTGTTGCCCCCCGCAAAAGCGAGGGCCCTGGCTTTTTGTTGCCCCTCACAAAATCGAGGGACTTGCCTTGATGTTGCCCCTCGCAAAATGGACCTCCCTTGCCTTATGTTGCCCCATGCAAAAACGAGGGCCTTGGCTTTCTGTTGCCCCTCGCAAAAACGAGGGACCTGCCTTTTTGTTGCCGCTCACAAAAAGGATGGCCCTTGCTTTTTGTTGCCCCTTGCAAGAATGAGGGCCCTGTCTTTTTGTTGCCCTTCGCAACAACGACGGCCCTTGATTTATGTTGCCCCTCGCAAAAACGAGGGCCCTGGATTTTTGTTGCCCGTTCGCAAAAATGAGTCACCTGGCTTTTCATTGCCACTCGCAAAAACGACGGCCCTTGCTTTATGTTGCCCCTCCCAAAAACGAGGGCCCTGGCTTTTTGTTGCCCCTCGCAACAACGATGGCCCTTGCTTTTTGTTGCCCCTAGCAAAAACGAGGTCCCTGGCTTTTTGTTGCCCCTCGCATGAATGAGGGCCCTTGCTTTATGTTGCCCCTCACAAAAACGAGAGCATTTGCTTTTTGTTGTCCCTCGCAAAGATTAGGGCCCTGGCTTTTTGTTGTCCTTCGCCAATACGAAGGCCATTGCTTTTTGTTGCCCCACGCAAAAACGATGGCCCTGGCTTTTTGTTGCCCCTCGCAAGAACGATGGCCCTTGATTTTTGTTGACACTCGCTAAAACGAGGGCCCTGGCTTTTAGTTGCTCCTCGCAAAAACGAGGTCCCTGGCTTTTTGTTTCCCCTCGCAAAAACGAGGGCCCTGGCTTTTTGTTGCCTCTCGCAAAAATGAGGGACATGACTTTTTGTCGCTCCTCGCAAAAAGGGCGGCCCTTGCTTTTTGTTGCCACTCGCAAAGACGAGCGCCCTGGCTTTTTATTGCCTCTCACAACAACGACGGCCTTTACTTTTTGCTGCCCCTCGCAAAAACGAGGGCCCTGGCTTTTTGTTGCCCCTCATAAAGTCGGTGACCCTTGATTTTTGCTGCCCGTCGCGAAAACGAGGGCCCTGGCTTTTTCTTGCCCCTCGCAAAAACGAGGGCCCTTGCTGAATTTTGCCCCTCTCAAAAACGAGGGCCCTTGCTTTTTTTTGCCCCTCGCAAAAACGAGGGCCCTTGCTTTATGTTGCCCCTCGCAAGAACGAGCGATTGCTTTTTGTTGCCCCTCCGAAAAACGAGGGGCCTGGCTTTTTGTTGCCCCTCACAAAAGCGAGGGACCTGACTTGGTGTTGCCCCTCGCAAAATGGACAGCCCTTGCTTATTTTGCCCCTCGCAAAAAAGAGTGCCCTGGCTTTTTGTTGCACATCGCAACAACGACGGCCCTTGCTTTTTGTTGCCCCTCGCTAAAACGTGGGCCCTGGCTTTTTGTTGCCCCTCGCAAAAACGAGGGCCCTGGCTTTTTGTTGCCTCTCGCAAAAACGAGGACCCTGGCTTTTTGTTGCACCTCGCAAAAAGGATGGCCCTCGCTTTTTGTTGCCTCTCGCAAGAAGGAAGGCACTTGCTTTTTGTTGCCTCTCACAAAAACGACGGCCGTTGCTTTTATTGCCTCTTGCACAAACGACGGCCCATGATTTTTGTTGCCCCTAGCAAAAACGAGGGCGCTGGCTTTTTCTTGCCCCTCATAAAAACGGTGACCTTTGATTTTTGCTGCCCATGCGCAAAAACGAGGGCCTTGGCTATTTGTTGCCCCTCGCAAAAACCATGGCCCTGGCTTTTTGTTGGCCAACACAAAAACGAGAGCCATTACTTCTTGTTGCCCCTCGCAAAAACGACGGCGCTTGCTTTTTGTTGCCCCTCACAAAAAGGAGGGCCATGGCTTTTTATTGCCCCTTGCAAAAACGAGGGACCTTGCTCTTTGTTGCCCCTCGCAAAAATGACAGCCCTGTCTTTTTGATGACCCTCACAAGAACGAAGTGCCTTGCATTTTCTTGCTCCTCGCAAAAAGAGGGCCCTGGGTTTTTGTTGCCCCTCGCAAAAACGAGGACACTTGCTTTCTGCTGCATCTCGCAAAAACGAGGGCCCTTGCTTTTTGTCGCCCCTCGCAAAAACGAGGGCACTGTCTTTTTGTTGCCCCTCACAAAACCAACGGCCCTTGCTTTTTGTTGCTCCACACAAAAACGAGGCCCTGACTTTGTGTTACTCCTCGCAAAAACCAAGGCCCTTGCTTTTTGTTGCCCCTTGCAAAAACGACGGCCCTGGCTTTTTATTGCCCCTCTCAAAAACGAGGGACCTTGCTTTTTGTTGCCCCTCGCATAAACGAGGGCCCTGGCTTTTTGATGACCCTCGCAAAAACGAGGGCCCTTGCTTTTTGATGACCCTCGCAAAAACGAGGACCCTTGCTTTTTGTTGCCCCTCGCAAAAAGAGGGCCCTGGATTTTAATTGCCTCTCGCAAAAAGGACGTCCCTTACTTTTTGTTGCCCATCGCAAAAACGAGGGCCCTGGCTTTATGTTGCCCCTCGCAATAACGGGGGCCTTGGTTTTTTGTTGCTCCTCACAAAACCAACGGCCCTTGCTTTTAGTTGCTCCTCGCAAAAACGAGGTCCCTGGCTTTTTGTTCCCCCTTGCAAGAACGAGGGCCCTGGCTTTTTGTTGCCCCTCACAAAATCGATGGTCCTTGCTTTTTGTTGCCTCTCGCTAAAACGAGGGACTTGGCTTTTTGTTGCTCCTCGCAAAAAGAACGGCACTTGCTTTTTGTTGTCCCTCGCCAAAACGAGCGCCGTGGCTTTGTATTGCCCCTCGCAACAACGATGGCCTTTCCTTTTTGCTGCCCCTCACAAAAACGAGGGTCCTGGCTTTTTGTTGCACCTCGCAATAATGAGGGCCCTTGCTTTCTGTTGCCCCTCGCAAAAACGAGGCCCCTTGCTTTTTAATGCCCCTCGCAAAAATGAGGGCACAATCATTTTGCTGCCGCTCGCAAAAACGACGGCCCATGAATTTTTTTGCCCCTAGCAAACACGAGGGCCCTGGATTTTTGTTGCTCCTCGCAATAATGATGTCCCTTGCTTTCTGCTGCCCCTCGCAAAAACAAGGGCCCTTGCTTTTTGTTGTCCCTCGCAAAAACAAAGTCCCTTGCTTTTTGTTGCCCCACACAAAAACGAGGCCGTGACTTTGTGTTGCCCTTCGCAAAAACCAAGGCCCTTGCTTTTTGCTGCCCGTTGCAAAAATGAGTGACGTTGCTTTGTGTTGCCCCTCGCAAAAACGACGGCCCAGACTTTTTGATGCCCCTCGCAAAAACAAGGTCCGTTGCTTTTTGTTGCTCCACACAAAAACGAGGCCCTGACTTTGTGTTACTCCTCGCAAAAACCAAGGCCCTTGCTTTTTGTTGCCCCTTGCAAAAACGAGGGCCCTGGCTTTTTATTGCCCCTCTCAAAAACGAGGGACCTTGCTTTTTGTTGCCCCTCGCATAAACGAGGGCCCTGGCTTTTTGATGAACCTCGCAAAAACGAGGGCCCTTGCTTTTTGATGAACCTCGCAAAAACGAGGGCCCTTGCTTTTTGATGACCCTCGCAAAACCGAGGACCCTTGCTTTTTGTTGCCCCTCGCAAAAAGAGGGCCCTGGATTTTAATTGCCTCTCGCAAAAAGGACGTCCCTTACTTTTTGTTGCCCATCGCAAAAACGAGGGCCCTGGCTTTATGTTGCCCCTCGCAATAACGGGGGCCTTGGTTTTTTGTTGCTCCTCACAAAACCAACGGCCCTTGCTTTTAGTTGCTCCTCGCAAAAACGAGGTCCCTGGCTTTTTGTTCCCCCTTGCAAGAACGAGGGCCCTGGCTTTTTGTTGCCCCTCACAAAATCGATGGTCCTTGCTTTTTGTTGCCTCTCGCTAAAACGAGGGACTTGGCTTTTTGTTGCTCCTCGCAAAAAGAACGGCACTTGCTTTTTGTTGTCCCTCGCCAAAACGAGCGCCGTGGCTTTGTATTGCCCCTCGCAACAACGATGGCCTTTCCTTTTTGCTGCCCCTCACAAAAACGAGGGTCCTGGCTTTTTGTTGCACCTCGCAATAATGAGGGCCCTTGCTTTCTGTTGCCCCTCGCAAAAACGAGGCCCCTTGCTTTTTAATGCCCCTC
Organism: Somniosus microcephalus; assembly: GCF_052327205.1. Classification (NCBI taxonomy): domain Eukaryota; kingdom Metazoa; phylum Chordata; class Chondrichthyes; order Squaliformes; family Somniosidae; genus Somniosus; species Somniosus microcephalus. The sequence goes on along the minus strand of NW_028225186.1, from coordinate 21,783,531 downwards.
GCAAAAATGAGGGCACAATCATTTTGTTGCCGCTCGCAAAAACGACGGCCCATGAATTTTTTTTACCCCTAGCAAACACGAGGGCCCTGGATTTTTGTTGCTCCTCGCAATAATGATGTCCCTTGCTTTCTGCTGCCCCTCGCAAAAACAAGGGCCCTTGCTTTTTGTTGTCCCTCGCAAAAACGAGGGCCCTGTCTTTTTGTTGACCCTTGCAAAAACAAAGTCCCTTGCTTTTTGTTGCCCCACACAAAAACGAGGCCGTGACTTTGTGTTGCCCTTCGCAAAAACCAAGGCCCTTGCTTTTTGTTGCCCGTTGCAAAAATGAGTGACGTTGCTTTGTGTTGCCCCTCGCAAAAACGACGGCCCAGACTTTTTGATGCCCCTCGCAAAAACAATGTCCGTTGCTTTTTCTTGACCCTCGCAAAAAGAGGGCCCTGGATTTTTGTTGCCCCCTCGCAATAACGAGGACACTTGCTTTCTGCTGCCCCTCGCAAAAACGAGGGCCCTGTCTTTTTGTTGCCCCTCGCAAAACCAACGGCCCTTGCTTTTTGTTGCTCCACACAAAAACGAGGACCTCACTTTGTGTTGCCCCTCGCATAAACGAGGGCCCTTCTTTTTGATGCCCCTCGCAAGAATGAGGGCCCTTGCTTTTTGTTGCCCCTCGCAAAAAGAGGGCCCTGGCTTTTTGTTGACCCCTGCAAAAAGGACGTCACTTGCTTTTGTTGCCCATCGCAAAAATGAGGGCACTGGCTTTATGTTGCCCCTCGCAATAACGGGGGCCTTGCTTTTTTGTTGCTCCTTGCAAAACCAACGGCCCTTGCTTTAGTTGCTCCTCGCAAAAACGAGGTCCCTGGCTTTTTGTTCCCCCTCGCAAAAACGAGGGCCCTGGCTTTTTGTTGCCTCTCGCAAAAACGAGGGACATGACTTTTTGTCGCTCCTCGCAAAAAGGACGGCCCTTGCTTTTCGTTGCCACTCGCAAAGACGAGCGCCCTGGCTATTTATTGCCTCTCACAACAACGACGGCCTTTCCTTTTTGTTGCCCCTCGCAAAAACGAGGGCCCTGGCTTTTTGTTGCCCCTCATAAAGTCGGCGACCCATGATTTTTGCTGCCCGTAGCAAAAACGAGGGCCCTGGCTTTTTGGTGGCCCTCGCAAAAACGAGGGCCCTTGCTGAATGTTGCCCCTCTCAAAAACGAGGGCCCTTGCTTTTTTTTGCCCCTCGCAAAAACGAGGGCCCTTGCTTTATGTTGCCCCTCGCAAGAACGAGCGACTTGCTTTTTGTTGCCCCTCCGAAAAACGAGGTGCCTGGCTTTTTGTTGACCCTCGCACAAACGAGGGACCTTGCTTTTTGTTGCCCGTCGTAGAAACGGGGGCCCTGTCTTTTTGTTGCGCTTCGCAAAAACGACGGCAATTGCTTTTTGTTGCCCCTCGCAAAAACGAGGTCCCTGTCTTTATGTTGCCCCTTGCAATACCAATGCCCCTTGCTTTACTTTGCCGGATGAAAAAACGCGGGCCCTGGCTTTTTTTTGCCCTAACAAAAAAGAGGGACCTGTCTTTTTGTTGCCCCTCGCAAGAATGAGTGCCCTTGCTTTCTGTTGCCCCTCGCAAAGATGAGGGCCATGGCTTTTTGTTGCCTCTCGCACAAACGAGGGCCCTGGCTTTTTGTTGCCCCTCGCAAAAACGACGGTCCTTGCGTTTTGTTGCCCGTCTCAAAAACGAGGGCCCTGGCTTTTTGCTGCCCTCGCAAGAATGAGTGCCCTTGCTTTCTGCTGCCTCTCGCAAAAACGAGGGCCCTGGCTTTTTGTTGCCTCTCGCAAAATCGAGGGCCCTGGCTTTTGTTGCCCCTCGCAAAAACGACGGTCCTTGCTTTTTGTTGCCCCTCTCAAAAACGAGGGCCCTGGCTTTTTGTTGCCTCTCGCAAAAACGAGGGACCTGTCTTTTTGTTGCCCCTCGCAACAACGACGGCCCTGGCTTTTTGTTGCCCCTCGCAAGAATGAGAGCCCTTGCTTTCTGTTGCCCCTCGCAAAAATGAGGTCCCTCGTTTTTTTGCCCCTCGCAAAAACGAGGGCACTTGCATTTTTTTGCCCCTTGCAAAGACGATGGCCCATGATTTTTGTTGCCCCGAGCAAAAACGAGGCGCTGGCTTTTTGTTGCCCTCATAAAAACTGTGACCCTTCATTTTTGCTGCCCCTCGCAAATACGAGGGCCCTGGCTTTTTGTTGGCCCTCACAAAGACGAGGGCCTTGTCTTTTTGTTGCCCCTCGCAAAAACGCTGTCCCTTGCTTTTTGTTGCCCAACACAAAAACAAGGGCCATTACTTCTTGTTGCACCTCGCAAAAACGACGGTGCTTGCTTTTTGTTGCCCCTCGCAAAAAGGAGGGCACTTGCTTTCTGTTGCCTCTCACAAAAACGACGGCCGTTGCTTTTTGTTGCCCCTCGCAAAAACGAGGGCCCTGGCTTTTTGTTGCGCTTGGCAAAAACGATGGCCCTTGCTTTTTGATGGCCCTAGCAAAAACGAGGGCCATGGCTTTCTGTTGCCCTTCGCTTAAACGACGGCACTTGATTTTTGTTGCCGCTAGCAAAAACGAGGGCCCTGGCTTTTTGTTGCCTCTCATAAAAACGGTGACCCTTGATTTTTACTGCCCCTCGCAAAATCGAGGGGCCTTGCTTTTTCTTGCCCCTCGCAAAAACGAGGGCCCTGGCTTTTTGTTGCCTCTCGCAAAGACGAGGGCCCTTGCTAATATTAGCCCCTCGCAAAAACGAGGTCCTTGGCTTTATGTTGCCCCTCGCAAAAACGAGGGACCTTGCTTTTTGTTGCCCCTCGCAATAACGAGGGCCTTGGCTTTTTGCTGCACATCGCAAAAACGGTGGCACTTGCTTTTTGTTGCCCCTCACAATAACGAGGGCCCTGGCTTTTTGTTGCTCATCGCAAAAACGACGGACTTGCATTTTGTTGCCTCTCGTTAAAATGAGGGCCCTGGCTTTTTGTTGCACATTGCAAAAACGACGGCACTTGCTTTTTGTTGCCTCTCGCAATAACGAGGGCCCTGGCATTTTGTTGACCCACGCAAAAAAAAATGCCCCTTGCTTTTTGATGCCCAGCACAAAAACGAGGGGCATTACTTCTTGTTGCACCTCGCAAAAACGACTGCGCTTGTTATTTGTTGCCTCTCGCAAAAAGGAGGCACTTGCTTTTTGTTGCCTCTCACAAAACCGACGGCCGTTGCTTTTTGTTGCCCCTCGCAAAAACGAGGGCCCTGGATTTTTGTTGCCCCTCGCAAAAACGATGGCACTTGCTTTTTGTTGCCCCTCGCAAACACGAGGGCCTTGGATTTTTGTTGCCCCTCGCTAAAACCATTGCCCTGGCTTTTTGTTGCCCAACACAAAAACGTGGGCCATTACTTTTTGTTGCACCTCGCAAAAACGACGGCGCTTGCTTTTTGTTGCCTCTCACAAAAACGACGGCCATTGCTTTTTGTTGCCTCTCACAAAAACGACGGCCATTGCTTATTGTTGCCCCGAGCAAAAACGGAGGCCCTGTCTTTTTGTTGCCTCTCATAAGAACGGTGACCCTTGATTTTTGCTGCCCCTCACAAAAACGAGGGCCTTGGCTTTTTGTTGCCCCTCGCAAAAACGAAGGACCTTGCTTTTTGTTGCCGCTCGCAATAACGAGGGTCTTGGCTTTTTGTTGCACATCGCAAAAACGATGGCACTTGCTTTTTGTTGCCCCTCTCAAAAAGGAGGGCCCTGGCTTTTTGTTGCACCTCGCAAAAACGACGGCAATTGCTTTCTGTTGGCCCTCACAAAAACGAGGGCCTTGGCTTTTTGTTGCACTTTGCAAAAACGACGGCACTTGCTTTTTGTTGCCCGTCGCAATTACGAGGGCCCTGGCATTTTGTTGCCCCTCGCAACAACGACGGCCCCGACTTATTGTTGCCCATCACAAGAATGAGGGCCCATTCTGTTGCCCCTCACAAAAACGAGTGCCATTATTTTTGTTGCCCCTCGCAAAAACGAGGGCACTTGCATTTTGTTGCCCCTTGCAAAAACGACGGCCCATGATTTGTGTTGCCCCAAGCAAAAACGAGGTCGCTGGCTTTTTGTTGCCCCTCATAAAAACGGTGACCTTTGATTTTTGCTACCCCTCGCAAAAACGAGTGCCCTGGCTTTTTTTTGCCCCTCGCAAAAACGAGGGCCTTGGCTTTTTGTTGCCCCTCGCAAAAACCATGGCCCTGGCTTTTTGTTGCCCAACACAAAAACGAGGGCCATTACTTCATGTTACTCCTCGCAAAAACGATGGCGCTTGCTTTTTGTTGCCCCTCGCAAAAAGGAAGGCACTTGCTTTTTTTTGCCCCTCACAAAAACGACGGCCGTTGCTTATTGTTGCCCCGCGCAAAAACGAGGGCCATGGCTTTTTGTTGCCCCTCGCTAAAAGGAGGGCACTTGCTTTTTGTTGCCCCTCACAAAAACGACGGCCATTGCTTATTGTTGCCCCTAGCAAAAACGAAGGCCCTGTCTTTTTGTTGCCTCTCATAAAAACGGTGACCATTGATTTTTGCTGCCTCTCACAAAAACGAGGACACTGGCTTTTTGTTGCACCTCGCAAAAACGGGGGCCCTGGATTTTTGTTGCTCATCGCCAGAACGACGACCCTTGCTTTTTGTTGCCCCTCGTTAAAATGATTGCCCTGGCGTTTGGTTGCCCCTCGCAAAATCGAGGGCCTTGGCTTTTTGTTGCTCATCGCAAAAACGACGGCCTTTGCTTTTTGTTGCCCCTTGTTAAAATGAGGGCCCTGGCTTTTTGTTGCCCCTCGCAATAACGAGGGCCCTGGCTTTTTGTTGCTCATCGCAAAAACGATGGCACTTGCTTTTTGTTGCCCCTCACAAACACGAGGGCCTTGGATTTTTGTTGCCCCTCGCTAAAACCATTGCCCTGGCTTTTTGTTGCCCAACACAAAAACGTGGGCCATTACTTCTTGTTGCACCTCGCAAAAACGACGGCGCTTGCTTTTTGTTGTCCCTCGCAAAAAGGAGGGCACTTGCTTTTTGTTGCCTCTCACAAAAACGACGGCCATTGCTTATTGTTGCCCCGAGCAAAAACGGAGGCCCTGTCTTTTTGTTGCCTCTCATAAGAACGGTGACCCTTGATTTTTGCTGCCCCTCACAAAAACGAGGGCCTTGGCTTTTTGTTGCCCCTCGCAAAAACGAAGGACCTTGCTTTTTGTTGCCGCTCGCAATAACGAGGGTCTTGGCTTTTTGTTGCACATCGCAAAAACGATGGCACTTGCTTTTTGTTGCCCCTCTCAAAAAGGAGGGCCCTGGCTTTTTGTTGCACCTCGCAAAAACGACGGCAATTGCTTTCTGTTGGCCCTCACAAAAACGAGGGCCTTGGCTTTTTGTTGCCCCTAGCAAAAACGAGGGCCTTGGTTTTTTGTTGCACATTTCAAAAACGACGGCACTTGCTTTTTGTTGCCCCTCGCAATAACGAGGGCCCTAGCATTTTGTTGCTCATCGCAAAAACGACGGCCCTTGCTTTTTGTTGCCCCTCGTTAAAAGGAGGGCCCTGGCTTTTTGTTGCCCCTCGCAATAACGAGGGCCCTGGCTTTTTGTTGCTCATCGGAAAAACGATGGCCCTTGCTTTTTGTTGCACCTCGCAAAAACGAGGGCACTTGCTTTTTGTTGCCCCTCGCAAAAACGAGGGCCCTTGCTTTTTGTTGCCCCTCGCAAAAACGAGGGCACTTGCTCTTTGTTGCCCCTCACAAAAACGAGGGCCCTTGCTCTTTGTTCGCCTCGCAAAAACGACGGCCCTTGCTTTTTGTTGCCCAGCGCAAAAACGAGGGTCCTGTCTTTTTGTTGCCCCCCGCAAAAAGGAGGGCACTTGCTTTTTTTTGCCCCTCACAAAAACGACGGCCGTTGCTTATTGTTGCCCCTCGCAAAAACGAAGCACCTGTCTTTTTCTTGCCTCTCATAAAAACGGTGACCCTTCATTTTTGCTGCCCCTCACAAAAACGAGGGCCTTGGCTTTTTGTTGCCCCTCGCAAAAACGAAGGATCTTGGTTTTTTGTTGCCCCTCGCAAAAACGAGGGCCTTGGCTTTTTGTTGCCTCTCGCAAAAACGATCGACCTTGCTTTTTGTTGCCCCTCGCAGAAACGAGGGCACTGGCTTTATGTTTCCCCTCGCAATAACGGGGGCCTTGGATTTTTGTTGCTCCTCGCAAAACCAACGGCCCTTGCTTTTAGTTGCTCCTCGCAAAAATGAGGTCCCTGGCTTTTTGTTCACCCTTGCAAAAACGAGGGCCCTGGCTTTTTGTTGCTGCATGCAAAAAGGAGGGACCTGACTTTTTGTTGCTCCTCGCAAAAAGGACAGCCCTTGCTTTTTGTTGCCCCTCGCAAAAACGAGCGCCCAGGCTTTTTATTGCCACTCACAACAATGACGGCCTTTCCTTTTTGCTGCCCCTCACAAAACCGAGGGCCCTGGTTTTTTGTTGCCTCTCATAGAAGCGGTGACCCTTGATTTTTGCTGCCTCTCGCAAAGACGAGGCCCCTGGCTTTTTGTTTCCCCTCGCAAAAAGGAGGGCCCTTGCTGAGTGTTGCCCCTCGCAAAAACGAGGGCCCTTGCTTTATGTTGCCCCTCGCAAAAACGAGGACACTTGCTTATTGTTGCCCCTCGCAAGAACGATCGACTTGCTTTTTGTTGCCCCTCGCAAAAACAAGGGGCCTCGCTTTTTGTTGACCTTCGCAAAAACGAGGGCCCTTGCTTTTTGTTACCCCTCGCAAAAACGAGGGACCTTGCTTTTTATTGCCTCTCACAAAAATGAGGGCCTTGGCTTTTTGCCACGCCTCGCAAAAACGACGGCACTTGCTTTTTGTTGCTCCTCGTAAAAACGAGGTCCCTGGCTTTTTGTTGCCCCTCGCAAAAAGAGGGCCCTGGCTTTTTGTTGCCCCTCGCAAAAAGGCCGTCCCTTGCTTTTTGTTGCCCATCGCAAAAACGAGGGCACTGGCTTTATGTTTCCCCTCGCAATAACGGGGGCCTTGGATTTTTGTTGCTCCTCGCAAAACCAACGGCCCTTGCTTTTAGTTGCTCCTCGCAAAAATGAGGTCCCTGGCTTTTTGTTCACCCTTGCAAAAACGAGGGCCCTGGCTTTTTGTTGCTGCATGCAAAAAGGAGAGACCTGACTTTTTGTTGCTCCTCGCAAAAAGGACAGCCCTTGCTTTTTGTTGCCCCTCGCAAAAACGAGCGCCCAGGCTTTTTATTGCCACTCACAACAATGACGGCCTTTCCTTTTTGCTGCCCCTCACAAAACCGAGGGCCCTGGTTTTTTGTTGCCTCTCATAGAAGCGGTGACCCTTGATTTTTGCTGCCTCTCGCAAAGACGAGGCCCCTGGCTTTTTGTTTCCCCTCGCAAAAAGGAGGGCCCTTGCTGAGTGTTGCCCCTCGCAAAAACGAGGGCCCTTGCTTTATGTTGCCCCTCGCAAAAACGAGGACCCTTGCTTATTGTTGCCCCTCGCAAGAACGATCGACTTGCTTTTTGTTGCCCCTCGCAAAAACAAGGGGCCTCGCTTTTTGTTGACCTTCGCAAAAACGAGGGACCTTGCTTTTTGTTACCCCTCGCAAAAACGAGGGACCTGGCTTTTTGTTGCCTCTCACAAAAATGAGGGCCTTGGCTTTTTGCCACGCCTCGCAAAAACGACGGCACTTGCTTTTTGTTGCTCCTCGTAAAAACGAGGTCCCTGGCTTTTTGTTGCCCCTTGCAAAAACGAGGTCCCTGTCTTTATGTTGCCCCTCGCAATACCAATGGCCCTTGCTTTACTTTGCCCGATGCAAAAACGCGGGTCCTGGCTTTTTGTTGCCGCTCGCAAAAAAGAGGGATCTGTCTTTTTGTTGCCCCTTGCAATAAGGATGGCCCTTGCTTTTTGTTGCCCCTCGCAAAAACGAGCACCCAGGCTTTATATTGCCCCTCGCAACACCGATGGCCTTTCCTTTTTGCTGCTTCTTGCAAAATCGAGGGCCCTGGCTTTTTGTTGCCCCTCGCAAGAATGAGCGCCCATGCTTTATGTTGCCCCTCGCAAAAACGAGGGCCCTTGCTTTTTGGTGCCCTCGCAAAAACGATGGCCCTGGCTTTTTGTTGCCGCTCGCAAAAACTGTGACCCTTGATTTTTGCTGCCCCTTGCAAAAACGAGGGCCCTGACTTTATGTTGCCCCTCGCAAAAACGATGGCCCTTGCTTATTTTTGCCCTACACAAAAACGAGGGCCATTACTTCTTGTTGCTCATCGCAAAAACGATGGCCCTTGCTTTTTGTTGCCCCTCATTAAAAGGAGGGCCCTGGCTTTTTGTTGCCACTCGCAATAACGAGGGCCCTGGCTTTTTGTTGCTCATCGCAAAAACGATGGCCCTTGCTTTTTGTTGCACCTCGCAAAAGCGAGGGCACTTGCTTTTTGTTGCCCCTCGCAAAAACGAGGGCACTTGCTTTTTGTTGCTCCTCGCAAATACGAGGGCACTTGCTTTTTGTTGCCCCTCGCAAAAACGAGGGCCCTTGCTTCTTGTTCGCCTCGCAAAAACGACGGCTCTTGCTTTTTCTTGCCTCTCATAAAAACGGTGACCCTTCATTTTTGCTGCCTCTCACAAAAACGAGGGCCTTGGCTTTTTGTTGCCCCTCGCAAAAACGAAGGATCTTGATATTTTGTTGCCCCTCGCAAAAACGAGGAACCTGGCTTTTGTTGCACCTCGCAAAAAGAAAGGCCCTGGCTTTTTGTTGCTCATCCCAATAAACGGGGGCCCTGGCTTTTTTTGCTCATCGCCGAAACGACGGCCGTTGCTTTTTGTTGCCCCTCGTTAAAATGAGGGCCTGGCGTTTTGCTGCCCCTCGCAAAAACGAGGGCCTTTGCTTTTTGTTGCCTTTCGCAAAAACGATCGACCTTGCTCTTTGTTGCCCCTCGCAAAAACGAGGGCCTTGGCTTTTTGTTGCACATCGCAAAAACTATGGCTATTGCTTTTTGTTGCCCCTCGTTAAAATGAGGGCCCTGGCTTTTTGTTGCCCCTCGCAGAAATGTGGCCCTGGCTTTTTGTTGCCCCTCTCAATAACGAGGGCCCTGGCTTTTTGTTGCGCATCGCAAAAACGACGGCCCTTGCTTTTTGTTGCTTATCGCAAAAACGAGGGCACTTGCTTTATGTTGCCCCTCGCAAAAACAAGGGCCCTTGCTTTTTGTTGCCCCTCACAAAAACGAGGGCCCGGTCTTTTTGTTGCCCCTCGCAAAACCAACGGCCCTTACTTTTTGTTGTTCCACACAAAAACGAGGCCCTGACTTTGTGTTGCACCTCGCAAAAACCAAGGCCCTTGCTTTTTGTTGCCCCTCGCATAAACGAGGGCCCTGGCTTTATGATGCCCCTCGCAAAAACGAGGGCCCTTGCTCTTCGGTGCCCCTCGCAAAAAGAGGGCCCTGGCTTTTTGTTGCCCCTCGCAAAAAGGACGTCCCTTGCTTATTTTTGCCCTACACAAAAACGAGGGCCATTACTTCTTGTTGCTCATCGCAAAAACGATGGCCCTTGCTTTTTGTTGCCCCTCATTAAAAGGAGGGCCCTGGCTTTTTGTTGCCACTCGCAATAACGAGGGCCCTGGCTTTTTGTTGCTCATCGCAAAAACGATGGCCCTTGCTTTTTGTTGCACCTCGCAAAAACGAGGGCACTTGCTTTTTGTTGCCCCTCGCAAAAACGAGCGCACTTGCTTTTTGTTGCTCCTCGCAAATACGAGGGCACTTGCTTTTTGTTGCCCCTCGCAAAAACGAGGGCCCTTGCTTCATGTTCGCCTCGCAAAAACGATGGCCCTTGCTTTTTGTTGCCCAGCGCAAAAACGAGGGTCCTGTCTTTTTGTTGCCCCTCGCAAAAAGGAGGGCAGTTGCTTTTTTTTGCCCCTCACAAAAACGACGGCCGTTGCTTATTGTTGCCCCTCGCAAAAACGAGGGCAATGGCTTTTTGTTGCCCCTCGCAAAAAGGAGGACACTTTCTTTTTGTTGCCCCACGCAAAAACGAGGGCCCTTGCTTCTTGTTCGCCTCGCAAAAACGACGGCTCTTGCTCTTTCTTGCCTCTCATAAAAACGGTGATCCTTCATTTTTGCTGCCTCTCACAAAAACGAGGGCCTTGGCTTTTTGTTGCCCCTCGCAAAAACGAAGGATCTTGATATTTTGTTGCCCCTCGCAAAAACGAGGAACCTGGCTTTTGTTGCACCTCGCAAAAAGAAAGGCCCTGGCTTTTTGTTGCTCATCCCAATAAACGGGGGCCCTGGCTTTTTTTGCTCATCGCCGAAACGACGGCCGTTGCTTTTTGTTGCCCCTCGTTAAAATGAGGGCCTGGCGTTTTGCTGCCCCTCGCAAAAACGAGGGCCTTTGCTTTTTGTTGCCTTTCGCAAAAACGATCGACCTTGCTTTTTGTTGCCCCTCGCAAAAACGAGGGCCTTGGCTTTTTGTTGCACATCGCAGAAACTATGGCTATTGCTTTTTGTTGCCCCTCGTTAAAATGAGGGCCCTGGCTTTTTGTTGCCCCTCGCAAAAATGTGGCCCTGGCTTTTTGTTGCCCCTCTCAATAACGAGGGCCCTGGCTTTTTGTTGCTCATCGCAAAAACGACGGCCCTTGCTTTTTGTTGCTAATCGCAAAAACGAGGGCACTTGCTTTATGTTGCCCCTCGCAAAAACAAGGGCCCTTGCTTTTTGTTGCCCCTCACAAAAACGAGGGCCCGGTCTTTTTGTTGCCCCTCGCAAAACCAACGGCCCTTACTTTTTGTTGCTCCACACAAAAACGAGGCCCTGACTTTGTGTTGCACCTCGCAAAAACCAAGGCCCTTGCTTTTTGTTGCCCCTCGCATAAACGAGGGCCCTGGCTTTATGATGCCCCTCGCAAAAACGAGGGCCCTTGCTCTTTGGTGCCCCTCGCAAAAGGAGGGCCCTGGCTTTTTGTTGCCCCTCGCAAAAAGGACGTCCCTTGCTTTTTGTTGCCCCTCGCATAAACTAGGGCTTGGCTTTTTGATGCCCCTCGCAAAAACGAGGGAGCGTGCATTTTCTTGCCCCTGGCAATAAGGAGGGCCTTGGCTTTTTGTTGCACATCGCAAAAGTGGTGGCACTTGCTTTTTGTTGCCCTCGCAATAACGAGGTCCCTGGCTTTTTCTTGCTCATCGCAAAAACGACGGCCCTTGCATTTGTTGCCCCTCGTTAAAATGAGGGCCCTGGCTTTTTGTTGCACCTCAATAAACTACGGCACTTGCTTTTTGTTGGCCCTCACAAAAACGAGGGCCTTGGCTTTTTGTTGCCCCTCGCAATAACGAGGGCCCTGGCAATTTGTTGCTCATTGCAAAAACGACGTCCCTTGCTTTTTGTTGCCCCTCGTTAAAATGAGGGCCCTGGCTTTTTGTTGCCCCTCGCAATAATGAGGGCCCTAGCTTTTTGTTGCTCATCGCAAATACAACGGCCCTTGCTTTTTGTTGCACTTCGCTAAAACGAGGGCACATTCTTTTAGTTGCCCCTCGCATAAACGAGGGCCCTTGTTTTTTGTTGCCACTTGCGAAAACGAGGGCACTTGCTTTTTGTTGCCCCTCGCTAAAACGAGGGCCCTAGTTTTTTTCCCCTCGCAAAAACGACGGCCCTTTCTTTTTGTTGCCCAGCGCAAAAACGAGGGTCCTGCCTTTTTGTTGCACCTAACAACAACGATGGCCCTTGCTTTTTGTTGCCCTTCGCAAAACAAACGGCCCTTGCTTTTAGTTGCCCGTTGCAAAAACGAGGGCCATGGCTTTTATTGCCCCTCGCAACAACGAGGGACCTTGCTTTTAGTTGCCCATCGCAAAAATGACGGCCCTGTCTTTTTGATGCCCCTCGCAAGAATGAAGTCCCTTGCATTTTCTTGACCCTCGCAAAAAGAGGGCCCTGGGTTTTAGCTGCCCCTCGCAAAAACGAGGACACTTGCTTTCTGCTGCCCCTCGCAAAAACGAGGGTCCTTGCTTTTTGTTGCCCCTCACAAAAACGAGGGCCCTGTCTTTTTGTTGCCCCTCGCAAAACCAATGGCCCTTGCTTTTTGTTGCTCCACACAAAAACGAGGCCCTGACTTTGTGTTGCACCTCGCAAAAACCAAGGCCCTTGCTTTTTGTTTCCCCTCGCATAAACGAGGGCCCTTGCTTTTTGTTGCCCCCTCGCAAAAAGAGGGCCCTGGATTTTTGTTGCCCCTCACAAAAAGGACGTCCCTTGCTTTTTGTTGCCCCTCACATAAACGTGGACCTTGGCTTTTTGTTGACCCTCGCAAAAACGACGCCCCTTGCTTTTTGTTGCCCCTCATTAAAATGAGGGTCTTGGCTTTTTGTTGACCCTCGCAATAACGAGGGCCCTGGCTTTTTGTTGCTCATCACAAAAACGACGGTCCTTGCTTTTTGTTGCACCTCGCAAAAACGAGGGCCCTTGCTTTTTGTTGCCCCTCGCAAAAACGAGGGCCCTTGCTTTTTGTTCCCCTCGCAAAAACGACGGCCCTTTCTTTTTGTTGTCCAGCGCAAAAACGAGGGTCCTGTCTTTTTGTTGCACCTCGCAACAATGATGGCCCTTGCTTTTTGTTGCCCCTCGCAAAACAAAAGGCCCTTGCTTTTTGTTGCCCGTTGCAAAAACGAGGGCCATGGCTTATTATTGCCCCTTGCAAAAACGAGGGACCTTGCTTTTTGTTGCCCCTCGCAAAAGCGACGGCCCTGTCTCTCTGCTGCCCCTCACAAAAACGAGAGCCCTTGCTTTTTGTTGCCCCTCACAAAAACGAGGGCCCTGTCTTTTTGTTGCCCCTCACAAAACCAACGGCCCTTGCTTTTTGTTGCTCCACACAGAAACGAGGCCCTGACTTTGTGTTGTACCTCGCAACAACCAAGGCCCTTGCTTTCTGTTGCCACTCACCAAAACGAGGGCACTTGCTTTTTGTTGCCCCTCGCAAAAAAGAGGGCACTTGCATTTTGTTGCCGCTCGCAAAAACAACGGCCCATGATTTTTGTTGCCCCTCGCAAACACGAGGGCGCTGGCTTTTTGCTGCACCTCATAAAAACCGTGACGCTTGATTTTTGCTGCCCCTCGCAAAAACGAGGGCCCTGGCTTTGTCTTGCCGCTTTCAAAAACGAGGGGCCTTGCATTTGTTGCCCCTCGCAAAAACGAGGGCCCTGGCTTTTTGCTTCTACTTCGCTAAAACGAGGGCACTTGCTAAATGTTGCTTCTCGCAAAAGCGTGGGCCCTGGCTTTTTGTTGACCGTCGCAAAAACGAGGGCCCTTGCTTTCTGTTGGCCCACACAAAAACGAGGGCTTTGATTTTTGTTGCCCCTCGCAAAAACGAGGGCCCTTGCTTTTTGTTGCCCATCGCAAAAACGATGGCCCTGGCTTTTTGTTGCTCCTCGCAAGAACGAACGAGTTGCTTATTGTTGCCCCTCGCAAAAACAACGGCCCTTGCATTTTGTTGCCGCTCGCAAAATCGAGGGACCTTGCTTTTTGTTGCCCCTCGCAAAAACGAGGGACCTGGCTTTTTGTTGCACCTCGCAAAAAACGACGGCACTTGCTTTTTGTTGCTCCTCGCAAAACCAATGGCCCTTGCTTTTAGTTGCTCCTCACAAATAGGAGGTCCCTGGCTTTTTTTCCCGCTTGCCAAAACGACGGCCCTTGTTTTTTGTTGCCCCTTGCAAAACCAATGGCCCTTGCTTTACTTTACCTGATGCAAAAAAGATGGCCCTGACTTTTTGTTGCCCCTAGCAAAAACCACGGTCCTTGCTTTTTGTTGCCCCTCGCAAAAATGAGGGCCCTAGCTTTTTGTTGTCCCTTGCATAAACAACGGACCTGTCTTTTTGTTGCCCCTCGCAATAAGGACGGCCCTTGCTTTTAGTTGCCCCTCGCAAAAACGAGCACTCTGGCTTTTTATCGCCCATCGCAACACCGACGGCCTTTCCTTTTTGCTGTCCCTCGCAAAAACGAGGGCACTTGCATTTTGTTGCCCCTCGCAAGAATGATGGCCCTTGATTTTCGTTGCCCCTAGCAAAAACGAGGGACCTGGCTTTTTGTTGCACCTCGCAAAAACGACGGCCCTGTCTTTTTGTTGCCCCTCGCAAGAACGAGGGCCCTGGCTTCTTTTTGCCCCTCGCAAAAACGACAGCCCTTGCTTTTTGTTGCCCCTCACAAAAACAACGACACATGCTTTTTTTGCCCCTCGCAAAAACGAGGGCCTTGGTATCCTGTTGCTCCTTGCAAAACCAATGGCACTTGCCTTCAGTTGCTACTCGCAAAAACGAGGTCCCTAGCTTTTTGTTCCCCTCACAAAAACGAGGGCCCTTTCTTTTTGTTCCCCCTCGCAAAATCGAAGGCCTTGGCTTTATGTTGTCCCTCGCAAAAACAACAGCCCTTGCGTTTTGTTGCCCCTCGCAAAAACGAGCGCCCTGGCTTTCTATTGCCCCTCGCAACAACGATGGCCTTTCCCTTTTGTTGCCCCTCGCAAAAACGAGGGCCCTGGCTTTTTGTTGCCCCTCGCAAAAATGGGGGCACTTCCTTTCTGTTGCCACTCGCAAAAACGAGGGCCCATGGTTTTTGTTGCCCCTAGCAAAAACGAAGGCGCTGGCTTTTTGTTGCCCCTCATAAAAACGAGGGCCCCTGCTGAATGTTGCCCCTCGCAAAAACGACAGCCCTTGCTTTTTGTTGCCCCTCACAAAAACGACGACACTTGCTTTTTGTTGCCCCTCGCAAAAACGAGGGCCTTGGTATCCTGTTGGTCCTTGCAAAGCCAATGGCACTTGCTTTTAGTTGCTCCTCGCAAAAACGAGGTCCCTGGCTTTTTGTTCCCCTCACAAAAACGAGGGCCCTTTCTTTTTGTTGCCCCTCGCAAAAACGACGGCCCTTGGTTTTTGTTGCCCCTCGCTAGAATGAGGGCCCTTGCTTCCTGTTGCCCCTTGCAAAAACGAGGGCCCTTGCTTTTTGGTGCCCCTCGCAAAAACGAGGGCACTTGCATTTTGTTGCCCCTCGCAAGAACGACGGCGCATGATTTTTGTTGCCCATAGCAAAAACGAGGGCCCTTGCTTTTTGTTGCCCTCGCAAAAAGAGGGCCCTGGCTTTTTGTTGCCCATCGCAAGAAGGACGTCCCTTGCTTTTTGTTGCCCATTGCAAAAACGATGGCCCTGGTTTTATGTTCCCCTCACAAAAACGGAGGCCTTGGTTTTTTGTTGCTCCTCGCAAAACCCAAGGCCCTTGCTTTTAGTTGCTCCTCGCAAAAACGAGGTCCCTGGCTTTTTGTTCCCCCTGGCAAAAACGAGGGCCTTGGCTTTATGTTGTCCCTCGCAAAAACAACAGCCCTTGCGTTTTGTTGCCCCTCGCAAAAACGAGCGCCCTGGCTTTTTATTGCCCCTCGCAACAACGATGGCCTTTCCCTTTTGTTGCCCCTCGCAAAAACGAGGGCCCTGGTTTTTGTTGCCCCTCGCAAGAATGGGGGCCCTTGCTTTCTGTTGCCACTCGCAAAAACGAGGGCCCATGATTTTTGTTGCCCCTAGCAAAAACGATGGCGCTGGCTTTATGTTGCCCCTCATAAAAACGAGGGCCCTGGCTTTTTGTTGACCCACGCAAAAACGAGGACCCATGCTAAATGTTGCCCCTCGCAAAAACGAGGGCCCTGGCTTTTGTTGACCCACGCAAAAACGAGGGCCCTTGATTTTTGTTGGCCCTCACAAAAACGAGGGCCCTGGCTTTTTGTTGCCCCTCGCAATAACGAGGGCCCTTGCTTTTTGTTGCCCCACACAAAACCGACGTCCCTTGCTTTTTGTTGCCCATCGCAAAAACGATGGCCCTGGTTTTATGTTGCCCCTCACAAAAACGGGGGCTTTGGATTTTTCTTGCTCCTGGCAAAACCAACGGCCCTTGCTTTTAGTTGCTACTCGCAAAAACGAGGTCCCTGGCTTTTTGTTGTCCCTCGCAAAAACGACAGCCCTTGCTTTTTGTTGCCCCTCGCAAAAACGAGCGCCCTGGCTTTTTATTGCCCCTCGCAACAACGATGGCCTTTCCTTTTTGTTGCCCTGCGCAAAAACGAGGGCTCTGTTTTTTTGTTGCCCCTCGCAAGAAGGAGGGCCCTTGCTTTCTGTTGCCCCTCGCAAAAACGAGGGCCCATGATTTGTGTTGCCCCTAGCAAAAACGAGGGCGCTGGCTTTTTGTTGCCCCTCATAAAAACGAGGGCCCTGGCTTTCTGTTGACACACGCAAAAACGAGGACCCGTGCTAAATGTTGCCTCTCGCAAAAATGAGGGCCCTGGCTTTTTTTGACCCACGCAAAAACGAGGGCCCTTGACTTTTGTTGGCCCTCACAAAAACGAGGGCCCTTGCTTTTTGTTGCCCCTCGCAATAACGAGGGCCCTTGCTTTCTGTTGCCTCACACAAAACCGACTGCCCTGGCTTTTTGTTGACCCTCGCAATAACGAGGGCCCTGGCATTTTGTTGCTCATCGCAAAAATGACGGCCCTTGCTTTCTGTTGCACCTCAAAAAAACGAGGGCCCTGGCTTTTAGTTGCCCCTCGCAAAGACGACGGCGCTTGTTAAATGTTGCCCCTCACAAAATCGAGGGCCCAACTTTTTGTTGACCCACGCAAGAACGAGGGCGTTGACTTTTTGTTGCCCGTCACAAAAACGATGACCCTGGCTTTTTGTTTCACAACACAAAAACGAGGGCCATTACTTTTTGTTGCACCTCGCAAAAACGACGGCACCTGCTTTTTGTTTCCCCTCGCAAATTGGAGGGCACTTGCTTTTTGTTGCGCCTAGCAAAAACGGCGACCCTTGATTTTTGTTGCCCCTAGAAAAAACGAGGGCCCTGGCTTTTTGTTGCCCCTCATTAAAACGGTGACCCTTGATTTTTGCTGCCCCTCGCAAAAACGAGGGCCCTGGCTTTGTCTTGCCGCTTGCAAAAACAAGGGGCCTTGCTTTTTGTTTCCCCTTGGCAAAAACGAGGCCCATGTCTTTTTGTTGCCTCTAGCAAAAACGAGGGCCCTTGCTAATTGTTGCCCCTCGCAAAAACGTGGGCCCTTGCTTTTTGTTAATCGCCACCAAAACGAGGGCCTTGGCTTTTTGTTGCCCCTCACAAAAACGAGGGCACTTGCATTTGTTGCCCCTTGCAAAACGACGGCCCATGATTTTTGTTGCCCCTAGCAAAAAGGAATGCGCTGGCTTTTTTTGACCCACGCAAAAACGAGGGCCCTTGACTTTTGTTGGCCCTCACAAAAACGAGGGCCCTTGCTTTTTGTTGCCCCTCGCAATAACGAGGGCCCTCGCTTTCTGTTGCCTCACACAAAACCGACTGCCCTGGCTTTTTGTTGACCCTCGCAATAACGAGGGCCCTGGCATTTTGTTGCTCATCGCAAAAATGACGGCCCTTGCTTTCTGTTGCACCTCAAAAAAACGAGGGCCCTGGCTTTTAGTTGCCCCTCGCAAAAACGACGGCGCTTGCTAAATGTTGCCCCTCACATAATCGAGGGCCCAACTTTTTGTTGACCCACGCAAGAACGAGGGCCCTTGCTTTTTGTTGGCCCTCACAGAAACGAGGGCGTTGACTTTTTGTTGCCCGTCACAAAAACGATGACCCTGTCTTTTTGTTGCACAGCACAAAAACGAGGGCCATTACTTTTTGTTGCACCTCGCAAAAACGACGGCACCTGCTTTTTGTTGCCCCTCGCAAATTGGAGGGCACTTGCTTTTTGTTGCGCCTAGCAAAAACGACGACCCTTGATTTTTGTTGCCCCTAGAAAAAACGAGGGCCCTGGCTTTTTGTTGCCCCTCATTAAAACGGTGACCCTTGATTTTTGCTGCCCCTAGCAAAAACGAGGGCCCTGGCTTTGTCTTGCCGCTTGCAAAAACGAGGGGCCTTGCTTTTTGTTTCCCCTTCGCAAAAACGAGGCCCATGTCTTTTTGTTGCCTCTAGCAAAAACGAGGGCCCTTGCTAATTGTTGCCCCTCGCAAAAACGTGGGCCCTTGCTTTTTGTTAATCGCCACCAAAACGAGGGCCTTGGCTTTTTGTTGCCCCTCACAAAAACGAGGGCACTTGCATTTGTTGCCCTTTGCAAAACGACGGCCCATGATTTTTGTTGCCCCTAGCAAAAACGAGTGCGCTGGTTTTTTGTTGCCCCTCATAAAAACTGTTAGCCTTGATTTTTGCTGCCCCTCGCAAGAACGAGGGCCCTGGCTTTTTGTTGGCCCTCACAAAAACGAGGGCCTTGGCTTTTTGTTGCCCCTCGCAATAACGGTGGCCCTTGCTTTTTGTTGCCCAACACAATAACGAGGGCCATTACTTCTAATTGCACATCGCAAAAACGATGGCCCTTGCTTTTTCAAGCCCCTAGCAAAAACGAGGGCCATGGCTTGCTGTTGCCCCTCGCATAAACGATGGCCCTTTATTGTTGTTGCCGCTAGCAAAAACGAGGGCCATGGCTTGCTGTTGCCCCTCGCATAAACGATGGCCCTTTATTGTTGTTGCCGCTAGCAAAAACGAGGGCCCTGGCTTTTTGTTGCCTCTCATAAAAACGGTGACCCTTGATTTTTGCTGCCCCTCGCAAAAACGAGGGACCTTGCTTTCTGTTGCCCCTCGCAAAAATGAGGGCCCTTGCTAATTTTTGCCCCTTGCAAAAACGAGGTCCTTGGCTTTTTGTTGCCCCACGCAAAAACGAGGGACCTTGCTTTATGTTACCCCTCGCAATAACGAGGGCCCTGGCTGTTTGCTGCCCCTCGCAAAAACGAGGGACCTTGCTTTTTGTTGCCCCTCGCAATAGCGGTGGCCCTTGCTTTTTGTTGCAACTCCCAGAAACGAGGGCCATTGATTTTTGTTGCCCCTCGCAAAAACGATGGCCCTTGCTTTTTGTTGCCCCTCGCCAATACGAGGGCCCTGTCTTTTTGCTGTCCATCGTGAAACCAACGGCCCTTACTTTTTGTTGCCCGATGCGAAAACAAGGGCCCTGGCTTTTTGTTGGCCCTCACAAAAACGAGGGCCTTGGCTTTTTGTTGCCCCTCGCAATAACGATGGCCCTTGCTTTTTGTTGCCCAACACAATAACGAGGGCCATTACTTCTAATTGCACATCGCAAAAACGATGGCCCTTGCTTTTTCAAGCCCCTAGCAAAAACGAGGGCCATGGCTTGCTGTTGCCCCTCGCATAAACGATGGCCCTTTATTGTTGTTGCCGCTAGCAAAAACGAGGGCCATGGCTTGCTGTTGCCCCTCGCATAAACGATGGCCCTTTATTGTTGTTGCCGCTAGCAAAAACGAAGGCCCTGGCTTTTTGTTGCCTCTCATAAAAACGGTGACCCTTGATTTTTGCTGCCCCTCGCAAAAACGAGGGACCTTGCTTTCTGTTGCCCCTCGCAAAAATGAGGGCCCTTGCTAATTTTTGCCCCTTGCAAAAACGAAGTCCTTGGCTTTTTGTTGCCCCACTCAAAAACGAGGGACCTTGCTTTATGTTACCCCTCGCAATAACGAGGGCCCTGGCTGTTTGCTGCCCCTCGCAAAAACGAGGGACCTTGCTTTTTGTTGCCCCTCGCAATAGCGGTGGCCCTTGCTTTTTGTTGCAACTCCCAGAAACGAGGGCCATTGATTTTTGTTGCCCCTCGCAAAAACGATGGCCCTTGCTTTTTGTTGCCCCTCGCCAATACGAGGGCCCTGTCTTTTTGCTGTCCATCGTGAAACCAACGGCCCTTACTTTTTGTTGCCCGATGCGAAAACAAGGGCCCTGGCTTTTTGTTGCCCATCGCAAAAATGAGGGAACTCTCTTTTTGTTGCCCTTCAGAAAACGGATTGCCATTGCTTTTTGTCGCCCCTCGCAAAAACGAGTGCCCTGGCATTTTGTTGCCCCTCGCAAGAATGAGGGCCCTTGCTTTCTGTTGCCCCACGCAATAACTAGGGCCCTTGCTTTTTGTTGCCCCTGGCAAAAACGCTGCACCTTGCTTTTGGTTGCCCCTCACAAAAATTGTCAGCTCCTCCTTTTTGTTGTCCCGCGCAAAAACGATGTCTTGGTTTTCTATTGCTCTGCGCAAAACCAACGGCTCTTGCTTTTAAATGCTCCTCACAAAACCACGGTCCTTGCTTTTTGTTGCCCCTCTCAAAAAGGAGGGCCCTGGCTTTTTGTTGCCCCTCGCAGAAACGAAGGACCTGTCTTTTTGTTGCCCCTCGCAAGAATGAGAGCCCTTGCTTTCTATTGCTCCTCGCAAAAACGAGGGCCCTTGCTTTTTGTTGCCGCTCGCAAAAACGAGGGCACTTGCATTTTGTTGCCCCCCGCAAAAATGAGGGCACTGAATTTTTGTTGCCCCTCATAAAAACAATGGCCCTTGCTTTTCTCCCCCATCGCAAAAATGAGGGCAGTTGCTTTTTGTTGCCCCACGCAAAAAGAGGGCCCTGGCTTTTGTTGCACCTAGCAAAAATGACGGCCCTTGCTTTTTGTTGCCCGTCGCAAAAATGAGGATCCTGGCTTTTTGCTTCCGTTTGCAAAATCGATGGCCCTTGCTTTTTCTGTCCCCTCGCAAACAACGACGGCATTTGCTTTTTGTTGCACCTCGCAAAAATGGCGGCCCTTGCTTTTTGTTGCCCGTCGCAAAAACGAGGGCCCTGGCTGTTTGTTTCCATTCGCAAAAACGATGGCCCTTGCTTTTTGTTGCCCGTCGCAAAAACGAGAGCCCTGGCTTTTTGTTTCCATTCGCAAAAATGACTGCCCTGGCTTTGACTTGCCCCTTGGAAAAACGCGGGCTCTTGCTTTTTGTTGCCCCTCGCAAAAATGAGGGTCCTTGCTTTTTGTTGCCCCTCGCATAAATGAGGGACCTGGCTTTTTGTTGCCCCTCGCAATAGCGGTGGCCCTTGCTTTTTGTTGCAACTCCCAGAAACGAGGGCCCTTGATTTTTGTTGCCCCTCGCAAAAACGATGGCCCTTGCTTTTTGTTGCCCCTCGCAAATACGAGGGCCCTGTCTTTTTGCTGTCCATCGTGAAACCAACGGCCCTTACTTTTTGTTGCCCGATGCGAAAACGAGGGCCCTGGCTTTTTGTTGCCCCTCACAAAAACGAGGGAACTCTCTTTTTGTTGCCCTTCACAAAAAGGATGGCCATTGCTTTTTGTCGCCCCTCGCAAAAACGAGTGCCCTGGCATTTTGTTGCCCCTCGCAAGAATGAGGGCCCTTGCTTTCTGTTGCCCCTCGCAATAACTAGGGCCCTTGATTTTTGTTACCCCTGGCAAAAACGCTGCACCTTGCTTTTGGTTGCCCCTCACAAAAATTGTCGGCCCCTCCTTTTTGTTGCCCCGCGCAAAAACGATGTCCTTGGTTTTCTATTGCTCCGCGCAAAACCAACGGCCCTTGCTTTTCAATGCTCCTCACAAAACGAGGGCCCTGTCTTTTTGTTCCCCCTTGCAAAAACGAGGGCCCTGGCTTTTTGTTGCCCCTTGCAAATACCACGGTCCTTGCTTTTTGTTACCCCTCTCAAAAACGAGGGCCCTGGCTTTTTGTTGCCCCTCGCAGAAACGAAGGACCTGTCTTTTTGTTGCCCCTCGCAAGAATGAGAGCCCTTGCTTTCTATTGCTCCTCGCAAAAACGAGGGCCCTGAATTTTTGTTGCCCCTCGCAAAAACGAGGGCACTTGCATTTTGTTGCCCCCCCGCAAAAATGAGGGCAGTTGCTTTTTGTTGCCCCTCGCAAAAAGAGGGCCCTGGCTTTTGTTGCACCTAGCAAAAATGACAGCGCTTGCTTTTTGATGCCCGTCGCAAAAATGAGGATCCTGGCTTTTTGCTTCCGTTTGCAAAAACGAGGGCTCTGGCTTTATGTTACCCCTCTCAAAAACGAGGGCCCTGGCTTTTTGTTGCCCTTCGCAGAAACGAAGGACCTGTATTTTTGTTGCCCCTCGCAAGAATGAGAGCCCTTGCTTTCTATTGCTCCTCGCAAAAACGAGGGCCCTTGCTTTTTGTTGCCCCTCGCAAAAACGAGGGCACTTGCATTTTGTTGCCCCCCCGCAAAAGTGAGGGCACTGAATTTTTGTTGCCCCTCACAAAAACAATGGCCCTTGCTTTTTTCCCCCATCGCAAAAATGAGGGCAGTTGCTTCTTGTTGCCCCTCGCAAAAAGAGGGCCCTGGCTTTTGTTGCACCTAACAAAAATGATGGCCCTTGCTTTTTGTTGCCCGTCGCAAAAATGAGGATCCTGGCTTTTTGCTTCCGTTTGCAAAATTGATGGCCCTTGCTTTTTGCGTCCCCTCGCATAAACGAGGGACCTGGCTTTCTGTTGCCCCTCAAAATAACGACAGCACTTGCTTAATGTTGCCCCTCTCAAAAACGATGGCCCTGGATTTTTGTTGCCCAACACAGAAACGAGGGCCCTGGTTTTTTTTTGCCCATCGCAAAAACGACGGCCCTTGCTTTTAGTTGCTCCTCGCAAAAACGAGGGCCCTGGCTTTTTGCTGCCCCTCGCAAAAAGGACGGCCCTTGCTTTTTGTTGCCCGTCGCAAAAATGAGGACCTTGCTTTCTGTTGCCCCTCGCAAAAGCCTTGGCCCTTACTTTTTGTTGCACCTCGCAAAAAGGAGGGCCCTTGCTTTTTGTTGCCTCTCACAAAAACGAGGGCCCTTGCTTCTTGTTGACGCTCGCAAAAACGTGGGCCCTGGCTTTTTGTTGCCCCTCGCACATACGATGGCCCTTGCTTTTTGTTACCCCTTGCAAAAACGAGGGCACTGGCTTTTTGTTGCCCCGCGCAAAAACGAGAGCCATTGCTTATTGTTGCCCATCGAAATAACGAGGGCGCTAATTTTTTGTTGACCATTGCAAAAACGAGGGCACTTATTTTTTGTTGCCCCTCACGTAAACGAGGGCCCTGGCTTTTTGTTACCGCTCACGACAACGACGGGCATTGCTTATTGTTGCCCCTCGCAAAACCGACGGCCCTTGCTTTTTGTTGCCCACCACAAAAACGTGGACCATTGCTTTTTGTTGCCGCTAGCAAAAATGGCGTCCCATGCTTTTTGTTGCACCTCCCAAAAACGATGGCCTTTGCATTCTGTTGCCCCTCGCAAAACCGACGGCCCTTGCTTTTTGATGCCCCACACAAAACCGACGGCCCTGGCTTTTGTTGCCTCTCGCATAAACGAGGGACCGGGCTTTTTGTTGCCCCTCACAAAAACGAGAGCACTTGCTTAATGTTGGCCGTCTCAAAAACGATGGCCCTGGATTTTTGATGCCCAAAACAAAAACGAGGGCCCTTACTTTTTGTTGCCCTTTGAAAAATGATGGCCCTTGCTTTTTGTTGCCCCTCGCAAATACAACAGCTCTTGCTTTTTGTTGCCCATTGCAAAAACGAGGGCCCCAACTTTTTGTTGCTACTCGCAGCAACGACGGCCCTTGCTTTTTGTTGCCCCACGCAAAAACGAGGGCCCTGGTTTTTTTTTGCCCATCGCAAAAACGACGGCCCTTGCTTTTAGTTGCTCCTCGCAAAAATGAGGGCCCTGGTTTTTTGTTGCCCCTCGCAAAAATGTGTGTCCTTGCTTTTTGTTGCCCCTCGCATGAACGAGGGACCTGGCTTTCTGTTGCCCCTCAAAATAACGACAGCACTTGCTTAATGTTGCCCCTCTCAAAAACGATGGCCCTGGATTTTTGTTGCCCAACACAGAAACGAGGGCCCTGGTTTTTTTTTGCCCATCGCAAAAACGACGGCCCTTGCTTTTAGTTGCTCCTCGCAAAAACGAGGGCCCTGGCTTTTTGCTGCCCCTCGCAAAAAGGACGGCCCTTGCTTTTTGTTGCCCGTCGCAAAAATGAGGACCTTGGCTTTTTGCTTCCGTTTGCAAAATCGATGGCCCTTGCTTTTTTGCCCATCGCAAAAACGAGGGCCCTGGCTTTTACTTGCCCCTTGGAAAAACGAGGGCTCTGGCTTTATGTTGCCCCTCGCAAAAATAGGGGCCCTTGCTTTATGTTGCCCCTCGCATAAACGAGGGACCTGGCTTTTTGTTGCCCCTCGCAATAGCGGTGGCCCTTGCTTTTTGTTGTCCGTCGCAAAAACGAGGGCCCTGGTTTTTTGTTGCCCCTCGCAAAAATGAGGGTCCTTGCTTTATGTTGCCCCTCGCATAAACGAGGGACCTGGCTTTTTGTTGCCCCTCGCAATAGCGGTGGCCCTTGCTTTTTGTTGCAACTCCCAGAAACGAGGGCCCTTGATTTTTGTTGCCCCTCGCAAAAACGATGGCCCTTTCTTTTTGTTGCCCCTCGCA
Organism: Somniosus microcephalus; assembly: GCF_052327205.1. Classification (NCBI taxonomy): domain Eukaryota; kingdom Metazoa; phylum Chordata; class Chondrichthyes; order Squaliformes; family Somniosidae; genus Somniosus; species Somniosus microcephalus. The sequence goes on along the minus strand of NW_028225186.1, from coordinate 21,759,311 downwards.
AATACGAGGGCCCTGTCTTTTTGCTGTCCATCGTGAAACCAACGGCCCTTACTATTTGTTGCCCGATGCGAAAACGAGGGCCCTGGCTTTTTGTTGCCCCTCACAAAAACGAGGGAACTCTCTTTTTGTTGCCCTTCACAAAAAGGATGGCCATCGCTTTTTGTCGCCACTCGCAAAAACGAGTGCCCTGGCATTTTGTTGCCCCTCGCAAGAATGAGGGCCCTTGCTTTCTGTTGCCCCTCGCAATAACTAGGGCCCTTGATTTTTGTTGCCTCTGGCAAAAACGCTGCACCTTGCTTTTGGTTGCCCCTCACAAAAATTGTCGGCCCCTCCTTTTTGTTGCCCCGCGCAAAAACGATGTCCTTGGTTTTCTGTTGCTCCACGCAAAACCAACGGCCCTTGCTTTTAAATGCTCCTCACAAAACGAGGGCCCTGTCTTTTTGTTCCCCCTTGCAAAAACGAGGGCCCTGGCTTTTTGTTGCCCCTTGCAAAAACCACGGTCCTTGCTTTTTGTTGCCCCACTCAAAAACGAGTGCCCTGGCTTTTTGTTGCCCCTCGCAGAAACGAAGGACCTGTCTTTTTGTTGCCCCTCGCAAGAATGAGAGCCCTTGCTTTCTCTTGCTCCTCGCAAAAACGAGGGCCCTTGCTTCTTGTTGCCCCTCGCAAAAAAAAGGGCACTTGCATTTTGTTGCCCCCCCGCAAAAGTGAGGGCACTGAATTTTTGTTGCCCCTCACAAAAACAATGGCCCTTGCTTTTTTCCCCCATCGCAAAAATGAGGGCAGTTGCTTTTTGTTGCCCCTCGCAAAAAGAGGGCCCTGGCTTTTGTTGCACCTAACAAAAATGACGGCCCTTGCTTTTTGTTGCCCGTCGCAAAAATGAGGATCCTGGCTTTTTGCTTCCGTTTGCAAAATCGATGGCCCTTGCTTTTTGCGTCCCCTCGCAAAAACGAGGGCCCTGGCTTTTACTTGCCCCTTGGAAAAACTAGGGCTCTGGCTTTACGTTGCCCCTCGCAACAACGACGGCCCTTGCTGTTAGTTGCCCGTCGCAAAAACGAGGGCCCTGGCTTTTTGTTTCCATTCGCAAAATCGATGGCCCTTGCTTTTTGTTGCCCGTCGCAAAAACGAGTGCCCTGGCTTTTTGTTTCCATTCACAAAAATGACGGCCCTGGCTTTTACTTGCCCCTTGGAAAAACGCGGGCTCTTGCTTTTTGTTGCCCCTCGCAAAAATGAGGGCCCTGGTTTTTTGTTGCCCCTCGCAAAAATGAGGGTCCTTGCTTTTTGTTGCCCCTCGCATAACCGAGGGACCTGGCTTTTTGTTGCCCCTCAAAATAACGACAGCACTTGCTTAATGTTGCCCCTGTCAAAAACGATGGCCCTGGATTTTTGTTGCCCAACACAAAAACCAAGGCCCTGTTTTTTTTTTGCCCGTCGCAAAAACGACGGCCCCTGCTTTTAGTTGCTCCTCGCAAAAACGAGGGCCCTGGCTTTTTGCTGCCCCTCGCAAAAAGGACGGCCCTTGCATTTTGTTGCCCCTCACAAAAGCGAGCGCTCCAGCTTTTTATTGCCCCTCGCAACAACGACGGCCCTTCCTTTTTGCTGACCCTCACAATAACGAGGGCCCTGGCATTTTGTTGCCGCTCGCAAGAATGAGTGCCCTTGCTTTCTGCTGCCCCTCGCAAAAACGAGGGCCCTTGCTTTTTGTTGCCACTCCCAAAAACGACGGCTCTTGCTTTTTGTTGCCCCCCGCAAAAACGAGGGCTCTGTCTTTTTGTTGCCCCTCGCAACAACGATGGCCCTTGCTTTTTGTTGCCCCCGACAAAAACGACATCCCTTGCTTTTTGTTGCCCATCGCAAAAACGACATCCCTTGCCTTTTTTTGCCGATCGCAAAAATGAGGTTCCTTGCTTTTTGTTGCTGCTCGCAAAAATGAGGTCCCTTGCTTTTTGTTGCTCCTATCAAAAGCGAGATCCCTGTCATTTTGTTGCCCCTCACAAAACCAGCGGCCCTTGCTTTTTGTTGCCCCATACAAAAACGAGGGTCCTGACTTTTTGTTCCCCGTAGCAAAAACCACAGTCCTTGGTTTTATTGCCCCTTGCAAAAACGAGGGCCCTGGTTTTTTGTTGCCCCTCGCAAAAACGAGGTCCCTGGCTTTTTGTTGCCATCCGCAACAACGATGGCCCTTGCTTTTGTTGCGCCTCCCAAAAACGATGGCCCTTGCTTTCTGTTGCCCCTCGCAAAAGCCTTGGCCCTTACTTTTTGTTGCACCTCGCAAAAAGGAGGGCCCTTGCTTTTTGTTGCCTCTCACAAAAACGAGGGCCCTTGCTTCTTGTTGACGCTCACAAAAACGTGGGCCCTGGCTTTTTGTTGCCCCTCGAACATACGATGGCCCTTGCTTTTTGTTACCCCTTGCAAAAACGAGGGCACTGGCTTTTTGTTGCCCCGCGCAAAAACGAGAGCCATTGCTTATTGTTGCCCAACGAAATAACGAGGGCGCTAATTTTTTGTTGACCATTGCAAAAACGAGGGCACTTATTTTTTATTGCCCCTCACATAAACGAGGGCCCTGGCTTTTTGTTACCCCTCACAACAACGACGGGCATTGCTTATTGTTGCCCCTCGCAAAACCGACGGCCCTTGCTTTTTGTTGCCCACCACAAAAACGTGGACCATTGCTTTTTGTTGCCCCTAGCAAAAATGGCGGCCCATGCTTTTTGTTGCACCTCCCAAAAACGATGGCCTTTGCTTTTTGTTCCCCTGGCATAAACGAGGGACCGGGCTTTTTGTTGCCCCTCACAAAAACGAGAGCACTTGCTTAATGTTGGCCGTCTCAAAAACGATGGCCCTGGATTTTTGATGCCCAAAACAAAAACGAGGGCCATTACTTTTTGTTGCCCTTTGAAAAATGATGGCCCTTGCTTTTTGTTGCCCCTCGCAAATACAACAGCTCTTGCTTTTTGTTGCCCATTGCAATAACGAAGGCCCCAACTTTTTGTTGCTACTCGCAGCAACGACGGCCCTTGCTTTTTGTTGCCCCACGCAAAATCGAGGCCCTGGTTTTTTTTTGCCCATCGCAAAAACGACGGCCCTTGCTTTTAGTTGCTCCTCGCAAAAACGTGGGTCCTGGCTTTTTGCTGCCCCTCGCAAAAATGACGGCCCTTGCATTTTGTTGCCCCTCACAAAAACGAGCACTCTAGCTTTTTATTGCCCCTCACAACAACGACGGCCCTTCCTTTTTGCTTACCCTCGCAAAAACGAGGGCCCTGGCATTTTGTTGCCGCTCGCTAAAATGAGTGCCCTTGCTTTCTGGTGCCCCTCGCAAAAATGAGGGCCCTTGCTTTATGTTGCCCCCCGCAAAAACGAGGGCCCTGGCTTTTTGTTGCCACTCCCAAAAACGACGGCCTTTGCTTTTTGTTGCCCCCCGCAAAAACGTGGGCTCTGTCTCTTTGTTGCTCCTTGCAACAACGACGGCCCTTGCTTTTTGTTGCCCCCGACAAAAGCGAGGTCCCTTGCTCTTTGTTGCCCATCGCAAAAACGATGGCCCTTGCTTTTCTTTGCCGATCGCAAAAATGAGGTCCCTTGCTTTTTGTTGCTCCTATCAAAAGCGAGATCTCTGTCTTTTAGTTGCCCCTCGCAAAACCAGCGGCCCTTGCTTTTTGTTGCACCATGCAAAAACGAGGGCCCTGGTTTTTTGTTGCCCCACGCAAAAACGTGGTCCCTGGCTTTTTGTTGCCATCTGCAACAACGATGGCCCTTGCTTCTTGTTGCGCCTCCCAATAACGATGGCCCTTGCTTTCTGTTGCCCCTCGCAAAAAGGAGGGCCCTTGCTTTTTGTTGCCTCTCACAAAAACGAGTGCCCTTGCTTCTTGTTGCCGCTCGCAAAAACTTGGGCCCTGACTTTTTGTTGCCCCTCGCACATACGATGGCCCTTGCTTTTTTTACCCCTTGCAAGAACGAGGGCACTGGCTTTTTGTTGCCCCGCGCAAAAACGAGAGCCGTTGCTTATTGTTGCCCATCGAAAAAACGAGGGCGCTATTTTTTTGTTGCCCCTCACATAAACGAGGGCCCTGGCTTTTTGTTACCCCTCGCAACAACGACGGGCATTGCTTATTGTTGCCCCTCGCAAAACCGACGGCCCTGGCTTTTTGTTGCCCACCACAAAAAAGTGGACCCTTGCTTTTTGATGCCCCTCGCAAAAACGAGGGACCTGGCTTTTTGTTGCCCCTCACATAAACGAGGGACCTGGCTTTTTGTTGCCCCTCACAAAAACGAGTGCACTTGCTTAATGTTGCCCCTCTCAAAAACGATGGCCCTGGATTTTTGTTGCCCAGCACAAAAACGAGGGCCCTTACTTTTTGTTGCCCTTTGAAAAATGATGGCCCTTGCTTTTTGTTGCCCCTCGCAAAAACGACAGCCCTGTCTTTCTGTTGCCACTCACAAGAACGAGGGTCCTTGCATTTTGTTGCCCCTTGCAAAAATGATGTCCCTTGCTTTTTCTTGCTCCTTGCAAAAACGCGTGCCCTGGCTTTTTGTTGCCCGTTGCAAAAACGATGTCCCTTGCTTTTGCTTGCTCCTTGCAAAAACGCGTGCCCTGGCTTTTTGTTGCCCGTTGCAAAAACGATGTCCCTTGCTTTCTTTTGTCCCTCGGAAAAACGAGGGCCCTGGCTTTTTGTTGCCACTCACAAAAATGAGGGCCCTTGCTTTTTGTTGCCCCTCGCAGAAACGACGGCCCTTGCATTTTGTTGCCCCTCGCAAAAACGCATGCCCAGGCCTGTTGTTGCCCGTTGCAAAAACGATGACCCTTGCTTTTTTGTGACCCTCGCAAAAACGAGGGCCTGGCTTTTTGTTGCTACTCGCAAAAAAGAAGGCACTGGCTTTCTGTTTCCCCTCGGAATAACGAGGGCCCTGGCTTTATGTTGCCCCTCGCAAAACTGAGGGCCCAAACTTTTTGTTGCTCCTCACAAAAAGGAGGACACTTGCATTTTGTTGCCCCACGCAATAAAGAGGGCGCTTACTTATTGGTGCCCCTCGCAAAAACCATGGCCCTTGCTTTTTGTTGCTACTCGCAAAAACGAGGGCACTGGCTTTTTGTTGCCCCTCACAAAGACGAGAGCCCTAGCTTTTTGTTGCCACTCGCAAAAACGATGGCCATTGCTTTCTGTTGTCCATCGGTAAAACAAGGGCTCTGGCTTTTTCTTGTACCTCGCAACAATGACGGCCCTTGCTTTTTGATGCCCCTCGCAAAAACAATGGCCCTTGCTTTTTGTTGCCGCTCGCAGAAATGAGCTCCCTTTCTTTTTGTTGCCCCTCGCAAAAACGACGGCACTTGCTTTTTGTTGCTCCTCGTGTAAACGAGGGCCCAGTTTTTTTGTTGCCCCTCGCAAAAGCGAGGGCCCGGGTTTTTGTTGCCCTTCGCAAAAACGACGGCCCTATCTTTTTGTTGCCCCTCGCAAAAACGAGATCCCTGTCTTTTTGTTGCCCCTCGCAAAACCAACGGCCCTTGCTTTTTGTTGCTCCTCGTGTAAACGAAGGCCCTGGCTTTTTGTTTCCCCTCACAAAAACGAGGTACCTGGCTTTTTATTACCCCTCGCAAAAAGGACAGCACTTGCTTATTGTTCCCCTCGCAAATACGAGCGCCCTGGCTTTTGGTTGCCCGTCGCAGCAATGACAGCCCTTGCTTTTTGCTGCCCGTCTCAAAAACGAGTGCCCTGGCTTTTTGTTGCCTCTTGAAAAAAAGATGTCCCTTGCCTTTTGTTGCCCCTTGCAAAAACGAGGGCCCTGGCTTTTTGTTACCCGTTGCAAAAACGATGACACTTGCCTTTATTTGCCCTTCGCAAAAACGAGGGCCCGTGCTTTTTGTTGCCCCTCGCAAAGACGAGGGCACTTGCTTTATGTTGCCCCTCGGAAAAACGAAGGCACTTGCACTTTGCTGCTCCTCGCAATAACGAGGGCACTGACTTTTTGTTCCCCCTCGCAATAATCATGGCCCTTGCTTTTTGTTGCTACTCGCAAAAACGAGGGACCTGGATTTTTGTTGCCCCTCGCAACAACGACGGCCCTTGCTTTTTGTTGCCCCTCGCAAAAACGAGGCCCCCTGCTTTTTGTTGCCCCTCACAAAGACGAGGGCCCTGGCTTTATGTTGCCCCTCGCAACAATGAGGGCCCTGAATTTTTGTTGCCCCTTGCAAAAACGACGGTCCTTGCTTTTTCTTAATCCTCGCAATAACGGGAGCCCTGGCTTTTTGTTGCCCCTCACAAAAACGATGGCCACTGCTTTTTGTTGCCACTCGCAAAATCGAGTGCCGTGGAATTTTGTTGCCCCTCGCAACAACGATGGCCCTTGATTTTTGTTGCCCCTCGCAAAATCGAGGGCCCTGGCTTTATTTTGCCCCTCACAAAAGCGGTGGCCCTGTCCTTTTGATGCCCCTCGCAGAAACGATGGCCCTTGCTTTTTGTTGACCCACGCAAAAACGGTGGCCCTTACTTTTGGTTGCCGCTGGCAAAATCCATGGCCCTTACTTTATGTTGCCCCTCGCAAAAACGAGGGCCATGGCTTTTTGTTGGCACTCGCAAAAACGATTGACCTTGCTTTTTTTTGCACCTCGCAAAAACGAGGACCCTGGCTTTAACTGGCTCCACGCCAAAACGAGAGCTCTGGCTTTTTCTTGGCACTCGCCAAAACGATGGCCCTTGCTTTATGTTGCCCCTCGCAAAACCAGCGGTCCTTGCTTTTTGTTGCCCCACGCAACAACGAGGGCCCTGATTATTGTAGCCCCTTGCAAAAACTATGGCCATTGCTTTTTGTTTTTTGTTCCCCTCGCAAAAACGAGGGCCCTTGCTTTTTGTTGCCCCTCGCAAAAAGAGCGCCCAGGCTTTTTGTTGCCGCTCGGAAAAACGACGGCCCTTGCTTTTTGTTGCCCCTCGCAAAGACGAGGGCCCTGGCTTTATGTTGCCCCTCGCAAAAATGAGGGCCCTGGCTTTTTGTTGCCCCTCGCAAAAACGATGGCCACTGCTTTTTGTTGCACCTCGCAAAAGCGAGGGCCCTGACTTTTTGTTGCCCCTCGCAAAAACGAGAGCCCATTCTTTTTGTTGCCCTCGCAGATAGAGGGCCCAGACTTTTTGTTGCCCCTCGCAAAAACGAGGGCCGTGGCTTTTAGTTGGCCCTGGCAAAAACCACGGCCCTTGCTTTTTGTTGCCCCACGCAAAAACGTGTGTCCTGACTTTTTGATGCCCCAGGCAAAAAAAACGGCCCTTGCTTTTTGTTGCCCCTCGCATAAACGAGGGCCCTGGCTTTTTGTTGCCCCTCGCAAAAACGAGTGACATTGCTTTTTTGCACTCGCAAAAACAAGGGCCTTGTTTTTGTTACCCCTCGCAAAAGTGAGGGCCCTGACTTTTTGTTGCCCCTCGCAAAAACCACAGCCCTTGCATTTTGTTGCCCCTCGCCAAAACGAGAGCCCATTCTTTTTGTTGCCCTCGCAGATAGAGGGCCCAGACTTTTTGTTGCACCTTGGAAAAACGGCGGCTCTTGCTTTTTTTTGCCCCTTGCAAAGACGAGGGCCCTGGCTTTATATTGCCTCTCGCAAAAATGAGGACCCTGGCTTTTTGTTGCCCCTCCCAAAAACATCGGAAATTGCTTTTTGTTGCCACTCGCAAAAACGAGGGCCGTGGCTTTTGTTGCCCCTGGCAAAAACCACGGCCCTTGCTTTTTGTTGCCCCACGCTAAAACGTGTGTCCTGACTTTTTGATGCCCCAGGCAAAAAAAACGGCCCCTGCTTTTTGATGCCCCTCGCAAAAACGAGGGCCCTGGCTTTTTGTTGCCCCTCGCAAAAACGAGTGACATTGCTTTTATTGCACTCGCAAAAACAAGGGCCTTGTTTTTGTTACCCCTCGCAAAAATGAGGGACCTTGCTTTTTGTTGCATCTCACAAAAAGAGGGCCCTGTCTTTTATTTGACCCTCACAAAAACGAGGGCCCTGGCTTTATGTTGCCCCACGCACAAACGAGGACTCTGGCTTTTTGTTGCCCCTTGCAAAAACGATGGCACTTGCTTTTTGTTGCCTCTCGCAAAACCAACGGTCCTTGCTTTTTGTTGCCCCATGCAAAAACAAGGGACCTGACTTTTAGTTGCCCCTCGCAAAAACCATGGCCACTGCTTTTTGTTGCCCCTCTTAAAAACGAGGTCCATGGCTTTTTGTTGCCCCTCGCAAAAACGACGGCCCTCGCTTTGTGTTGCCCCTCCCAAAAATGAGGGCCCTGGCTTTTTATTGCCGCTCGCAAAAAGGATGGCCCTTGCTTTTTGTTGCCGTTGCATAACCAATGGCCCTTGCTTTTTGTTGCCTCTCGCAATAACGAGGGCCCTTCCTTTTTGTTGCCCCTCGCAAAGTAACGGCCCTTGCTTTTTGTTGCCACTCGCAAAAATGAGAGACCTTGCTTTTTGATGTACCTCGCAGTACCGACGGCCCTTGCTTTTTGTTGCCCCTGGCAAAAACGATGGCGCTTGTTTTTGTTGCCCCTCGCAAAAACAATGGCCCTTGCTCATTGTTGCCCCTCGCAAAAACGAGTGGCCTTGCTTTTTGCAGACCATCGCTAAAACGACGGCCAATGCTTTTTGTTGCCCCTCGCAAAAACAATGGCCCTTGCTATTTGTTGCCCCTCGAAAAATCGACGGCCCTTGCTTTTTGTTGCCGCTCGCTAAAATGATGGCCTTTGCTTTTCGTTGCCTCTCGCAAAAACAAGCTCCCTGTCTTTTTGTTGCCCCTCCCAAATCCAACGGCCCTTGCTTTTTGTTGCCCCACGCAAAAGCGAGGGCCCTGACTTTTTGTTGCCCCTCGCAAAAACGAATGACCTTGCTTTTTGTTGCCCCTCGCAAAAACGAGTGCCCTGGCTTTTTGTTGCCCTCGCAAAAACGAGGGCCCTTGATTTTGTTGCCACTCGCAAAAACGAGGGTACTTGCTTTTTGTTGTCCCTCGCAAAAAGAGGGCCATGGATTTTTGTTGCCCCTCAGAAAAATGACGGCCATTCCTTTTTGTTGCCCCTCGCAAAAACGAGAGCCCTGGCTGTATGTTGCCCCTCGCAAAAATGAGGGCACTGGCTTTTTTGTTGCCCCTCGCAATAATTACGGCCCTTTATTTTTGTTGCTCCTCGCAAAAACGACAGCCCTTGCTTTTTGTAGCCCCTCGCAAAAACGAGGGCCATGGCTTTTTTGCCCCTCGCAAAACAATGGCCCTTGCTTTTTGTTGCCCCACACAAAAGCAAGGGCCTTAACTTTTGGCTGCCCCTCGCAAAAACGAGGTCTTGGATTATTGTTGCACCTCGCAAAAACGAGTGACCTTGCTTTACATAGAAGATAGGAGCAGGAGTAGTCCATTCGGCCCTTCGAGCCTGCTCCGCCATTCAATCTGATCATGGTTGATCATCAACATTCAGTACCCTGTCCCTGCCTTTTCCCCATATCCCTTGATCCCTTTAGCCTGAAGAAATATATCCAACTCTTTCTTGAATATATTTAATGAACTGGCCTCCACCGCCCTATGTGGCAGAGAATTCCACAGGTTCACCAATCTCTGGGTGAAGAAATTCCTCCTCATTTCAGTCCTAAATGGCTTACCCCTTATCCTTAGAACATGACCCCTGGTTCTGGACTCCCCGGCCATCAGAAACATCCTTCCTGCATCTAATCTGTCCAGACCTGACAGAATTTTATAGGTTTCCATGAGATCCGCACTCAATCTTCTAAACTCCAGAGATTATAAGCCCAATCGACACAATCTCTCCTCATACGTCATTCCTGCCATCCCAGGTATCAGCCTGGTGAATCTTCGCTGCACTCCCTCCATGGCAAGAACGTCCTTCCTCAGGTAAGGTGAACAAAACTGCACACAATACTCAAGGTGCGGTCTCACCAAGGCCCTGTACAACTGAACAAGACATCCTTGTTCCTGTACTCGAAACCTCTTGCTACGGAGGCCAATATACCATTTGCATTCTTAACTGCCTGCTGCACCTGCATGCTTACCTTCAGCGACTGGTGCACAAGGACACCCAGGTCTCTTTGCATTTCCCCATCTCCCAATCTATTGCCATTCAAATAATAATCTGCCTTCCTGTTTTTGCCTCCAAAGTGGATAACCTCACATTTATCCACATTATAGTGCATTTGCCATGTTTCTGCCCAATCACCCAACCTGTCCAAATCGTACTGGAGTTTCCCGACATCCTCCTCGCAGCTTACCCTCCCGCCCAGCTTTGTGTCGCCTGCAAATTTGGAGATAATACATCCAATTCCCTCGTCCAGATCATTAATATATATTGTGAACAGCTGGGGTCCTATGACCGATCCTTGCGGCATCCCACTGGTCACTGCCTGCCACTCGGAAAACCACCCGATTATTCCAACACTTTGCTTTCTGTCCGCCAACCAGTTCTCTATCCAAGTCAATACCTTGCCCCCAATCCCATGTGCCTTAATTTTGCACGCTAATCGCTTTTGTGTGACCTTATCGAAAGCCTTCTGAAAGTCCAAACGCACCACATACACTGGTTCTCCCTTATCTATTTTACCTTTTGTAAATCCATGTTGACTTTGTCCGATCCTGTCACTGCTTTCCAAGTTCTCTGCTATTACATCTTTATAATAGACTCTAGCATTTTCCCCACTACCGATGTCAGGCTTGCCGGTCTATAATTCCCCACTTTTTCTCTACCACCTATTTTGAATTGTGGCGTAACATTAGCTACCCTCGTGCTAGTGAGTATAGGAATAGGAGGATAGAGCCGATAAATGCGTGGCTAAAGAGTTGGTGCAGGAGACAGGGCTTCAGTTTCCTGGATCACTGGGCCTGCTTCTGGGAAAGGTGGGATTTGTTCAAGTCGGACGGGTTGCCCCTGAACCAGAGCGGGACAAATATCCTTGCGGGGAGGTTTGCAAGCACTGTTCGGGGGGGTTAAAAGTAAAATGGCAGGGGGTTCGGAACCTGAGCAGGGAGATAGAGGAAAGGAAAACAGGGATAAAAGCAAAAGATAGGAAGGAGATAAACAAAAGTGGCAGTCAGAGAAATCAACGGTTTAAATCAAACGTGGCCACAGTAAATAATAATTCTAATAGGTCTAAGAGCGTTAAAAAAACAAGCCTGAAGGCTTTGTGTCTAAATGCGAGGAGCATTTGTAATAAGGTGGATGAATTGGCTGCGCAAATAGAGGTAAACGAATACGATTTGGTTGGGATTACAGAAACGTGGCTCAAGGATGGCCAAGACTGGAAACTTAACATCCAGGGGTATTCTATATTCAGGAAAGATAGGCAAAAAGGAAAGGGACGTGGGGTAGCATTACTGGTTAAAGAAGGGATTAATACAATTGTAATGAAGGATATTAGCTCTGATGATGTGTAATCTGTATGGGTAGAATTGAGAAATACTAAGGGGAAAAAAACATTTGTGGGATGGCATTAAAAGGGAAATTAAAGAAGCGTGCAATAAGGGCGCAGCAGTCATCATGGGTGACTTTAATAAGAACATAACAACATAAGAAATAGGAGCAGGAGTAGGCCAATCGGCCCCTCGAGCCTGCTCCGCCATTCAATAAGATCATGGCTGATCTGATCCTAACTGCCAATCCAATATCAGAGAACCATCTCCTGCATCTAACAGAATTAGACACACGAAATAGGAGCAGGATCAGGCTACACGCCCCCTGTGCCCGCTCCGCTATCCACAGGGCCATGACCGATCTGAACCTGGACTCATGTCCAAATTCCTGCCCGCTCCCCGTAACCCTTAATTCCCTTTACTTCTAGGAAACTGTCTATTTCTGTTTTAAATTTATGTAACGATGTAGCTTCTACAGTTTTTTGGGGCACCATATTCCATGGACCTACCACCCTCTGAGTGAAGTAGTTCCTCCTCATCTCAGTTTTGAAAGAGCAGCCCATTATTCTAAGACTATGCCCCCTAGTTCTTGTTTTACCCATCATCGGGAACATCTTCCCTGCAGCCACCCGATCCAACCCCTTCACAATCTTATATGTTTCAATAAGATCGCCTCTCATTCTTCTGAACTCCAATGAGTAGAGTCCCAATCTAATCAACCTCTCCTCATATGTCCATCCCCTCATCCCCGAGATTAGCCGAGTGAACCTTCTTTGTACTGACTCGAGAGCAAGTATGTCCTTTCATAAATATGGACACCAAAACTGTACGCAGTATTCCAGGTGCGGTCTCACCAATACCTTGTGCAACTGAAGCTATACCTCCCTATTTTTATATTCTCTCCCCCTAGCAATGAAAGCCAACATTCCATTGGCTTTCTTAATCACTTGCTGCACCTGCATACTAACCTTTTGAGTTTCGTGCACCAGGACCCCCAGATCCCTTTGTACTTCAGTATTTTACAGTTTCTTGCCATTAAGATTTGCTCTACGATTTTTCCTGCCAAAGTGCATATAGATTGGGCCAACCAAATTAGTAACAATACTGTAGAGGAGGAATTCCTGGAGTGTTTACGGGATGGTTTCCTGGACCAATATTTCGAGGAACCAACCAGAGATCAGGCCATCTTAGACTGGGTATTATGCAACGAGAAAGGATTAATTAGCAATCTTGTTGTACCAGGCCCCTTGGGTCGGAGCGATCATAATATGATCGAATTCTTCATTAAGATGGAGAATGAAGTAGTTGACTCAGAAACAAGGGTCCTCAATTTAAATAAAGGAAACTACGATGGTCTGAGGAGCGAGTTGGGTAGGATTGAGTGGGGAATGGCGCTCAAAGGGTTGACGGTGAATAGGCAATGGCAAATATTCAAAGACCGAATGGATGAGGTACAGAATTTGTTCATGCCAGTTTGGCGTAAAAATAAAACAAAAAAGGTGACTTAACCATGGCTAACAAGGGAAATTAGGGATAGCATAAGATCCAAGCAGAGGGCATATAAATTGGCTAGAAAAAGCCATAATCCTGAGGATTGGGAGCAGTTTAGGAGTCAACAAAGGAGGACAAAGGGATTAATTAAGAAAGGGAATATCGAATATGAGAATAAGCTGTCAGGGAACATAAAAACTGACTGTAAAAGCTTTTATAGATATGTGAAGAGAAAAAGATTAGTGAAGTCAAGCGCAGGTCCCTTACAGTCAGAATCAGGGGAATCTATAATGGGAAACAAGGAAACGGCAGACCAACTAACTGCATACTTTGGTTCTGTCTTCACAAAGGAGGACACAAATAATCTCCCAGAGATGCCGGGGAACATAGGGTCTGAAAAAAGCGAGGAACTGAAAGAAATCAGCATTTGTAGGAAAATGGTGTTAGGAAAATTGATGGGACTGAAGGCTGATAAATCACCAGGGCCTGATGGTCTACATCCAAGGGTACTTAAGGAAGTGGCCCTAGAGATAGTAGATGCATTACTGATCATCTTCCTGAACTCGATAGACTCTGGAACGGTACCCATGGATTGGAGGGTAGCTAATGTTACCCCACTATCCAAAAAATGTGGTAGAGAAAAAGCCGGAAATTATAGACCGCTAAGCCTGACATCGGTAGTGGGGAAAATGCTAGAGTCTATTATAAAAGATGTAATAGCAGAGCACTTGGAAAGCAGTGACAGGATCGGACAAAGTCAACATGGATTTACAAAAGGTAAACCATGCTTGACTAATCTACTGGAACTTTTTGAGGATGTAACTGGTAAAATAGATAAGGGAGAACCAGTGGATGTGGTGTATTTGGATTTCCGAAGGCTTTCGATAAGCTCCCACACAAGAGATTAGCGTGCAAAATTAAGGCACATGGGATTGGGGGCAAGGTATTGACTTGGATAGAGAATTGGTTGGCGGACAGAAGCAAAGAGTTGGAATAAGCGGGTCATTTTCTGAGTGGCAGGCAGTGACCAGTGGGGTACCGCAAGGATTGGTCCTAGGACCCCAGCTGTTCACAATATATATTAATGATCTGGACGAGGGAATTGGATGTAATATCTCCAAATTTGCAGATGACACAAAGCTCTGCGGGAGGGTAAGCTGCGAGGAGGATGTCGGGAAACTTCAGTACGATTTGCACAGAAACATGGCAAATGCACTATAATGTGGATAAATGTGAGGTTATCCACTTTGGTGGCAAAAACAGGAAGGCAGATTATCATTTGAATGGCAACAGATTGGGAGAAGGAAGTGCAAAGAGACCTGGGTGCCCTTGTGCACCAGTCGCTGAAGGTAAGCATGCAGGTGCAGCAGGCGGTTAAGAAGGCAAATGGTATGTTGGCCTTCGTAGCAAGAGGGTTCGAGTACAGAAACAAGGATGTCTGTCTTGCTACAGTTGTACAGGGCCTTGTTGAGACCGCACCTTGTGTATTGTGTGCAGTTTTGGTTACCTTACCTGAGGAAGGACGTTCTTGCCATGGAGGGAGTGCAGCGAAGATTCACCAGGCTGATACCTGGGATGGCAGAAATGACGTATGAGGAGAGATTGTGTCGATTGGGCTTCTGCTCACTGGAGTTTAGAAGATTGAGAGTGGATCTCATCGAGACCTAAGAAATTCTGTCAGGTCTGGACAGACTAGATGCAGAAAGGATTTTTCTGATGGCCGGGGAGTCCAGAACCAGGGGTCATAGTCTAAGGATAGGGGGTAAGCCATTTAGGACTGAAATGAGGAGGAATTTCTTCACCCAGAGAGTGGTGAACCTGCGGAATTGTCTGCCACAGAGAGCGGTGGATGCCAGTTCATTAAATATATTCAAGAAAGAGTTGGATATATTTCTTGAGGCTAAAGGGATCAAGGGATATCGGGAAAAGGCAGGGACAGGGTACTGAATTTGGATGATCAGCCATGATCACATTGAATGGCAGAGCAGGCTCGAAGGGCCGAATGGCCTTCTCCTGCTCCTATCTTCTATTTTCTATGTTAATTGGCTACAAACAAACAGTATGAAAAGACCAGTGCTAGTGCGAGCAGAAGGGAGTGCTGTGAGATTTTGTGTAAGTGAGAAAGTTCGGGTAAGTGGGGTGTGAGGTGCTGTTTCTGTTTTATTTCTGGCCTTGATTTCCCTGCCGGTCGCAGGGTTAAAAGACATCACAGAGGCAGAGCAGCGAGGCGAGGCCCAGTCGAGGCAGCCGGGAGCAGCAGCGGGTGTTGAGTCGAGTCGGAGCAACGAGGGGAGTCTGCCTAAACAGGCTCCACAGGCAACATACCAAGGGGAGGTCAGAATTCAAAGGTGACATCACAGCCAAGCTTGTAGGTGATTGGCTGGTGGGTGAGTACTTTTCCTTCCCTTTGAAACCTTTATAAGTTGGTAAGTTCAATTAAATAGAGGTGTGATAGTCATCATTTAGAATCGGGGCAGAGGGTGTTTAAAAATAATATTATTAAAAATTATTAATTACATAGATTGGGAGAGCAGGTGATGTGTTACTGCTGCAATATGTGGGAGCTGGTGGACAAATTAATGTTCACAGTGATCACATTTGCAGTAAGTGCTGGCTGCTCGAGGAATTCCGTTTCCGTGTTGATGAGCTGCAGTCCGAGTTTCAAAAACTGCGACACATCAGGGAGTGGGAGTGTTACCTGGACTCTGTGTTCCAGGAAGTAGTCACACCAATTAGATTAACTAATTCAGATGTAGCCCGTGGTCCGGGACAGGAGGGTGTGACTATGATTGAGGCAGGTACGGGGATACAGAAGGTAGTGTTGGAGGAGCCGCAGCCCCTGCTCTTGTCCAACAGGTTCGAGGCTATTAATCCCTGTGAGGACGGGAACGGGTACTGCAGGGAGGATGAGCAACCTGGCCACAGTACCGTGGAAAGAGGGGCCAATCAAGTGGGGGGTGTAAATAGAAATGTTGTAGTGGTAGGGGATAGTCTCATTCGGAAGATAGATAGGGTTATTTGCATCCGAGAGCGAGAGTGGTGTTGCCTGCCCGGTGCCAGGGTTAAGGAAATCTCCTCTGGGCTGGGGAGAAATTTGGAGTGGGAGGGGGAGGATGCAGTTGTCGTGGTCCATGTTGGTACCAATGAAAAAAATTGGACAAGGGAAGAGGTTCTGCTGAGGGAGTATAAGCAGCTAGGGGCTAAATTAAAAAGCAGAACCAAAAGGGTAATAATCTTTGGATGATTACCTGAGCCACGAGCAATTTTGGCAAGGGTAAATAAAATCAGAGCGCTAAATGCTTGGCTCAAAGACTGGTGTGGGAGAAATGGCTTTTGCTTCTTGGGACACTGGCACCAGTATTGGGACAGGAGAGATCTGTTCCATTGGGACGGTCTTCACTTGGCCAGTGCTGGGACTAGAATCCTGGCGAATCAAATAACTAGGGCAAAAGAGAGGGCTTTAAACTAATTAGTTGGGGGGAGGGTTCAAGAGAGCAAGATATAAAAATGGCAACGGAGAAGGCAATAGTGCAAGGCAGCAGTGGAGAGAATTAAAAACGAGAGCGTGTCAGGAAGGGACAGAATACATAAGGATAAAGGTAAAGTAGTAAAGGGAGTAAAAGCAGGAATAAATTGTCACAAAACATATTTAAGCGTTCTTTATCTGAATGCATGCAGCATTCGGAACAAAATAGACGAGTTGACGGCACAAATAACTACACATGGGTATGATCTGGTGGCCATTACGGAGACATGGCTGCAGGGTGACCATGACTGAGAACTACACATCCAGGGGTATTTGACTATTATGAAGGAAAGACAGGAAGGAAAGGGAGGTGGGGTGGCTGTGTTAATAAAGGATGGAATCACTGCAATATTGAGAAATTATATTGGGTCAAATTATCAGGATAGTGAAACGGTTTGGGTGGAGCTAAGGAATAATAAGGGGAAAAAGTCACTAGTGGGCATAGTCTATAGGCTAGACTAACAGTTGCAACTCTATTGGTCGGAGTATAAATCAGGGAATAGTTGGGGCTTGTAATAAGGGAACAGCTATAATCATGGGAGATTTTAACTTTCATATTGACTGGATAAATCAAATTGGGCAGGGCAGCCTTGAGGAAGAGTTCATAGAATGCATTAGGGACGGGTTACTTGAGCAGTATGTTACTGAACCAACCAGGGGGCAGGCAATCTTACATCTGGTCCTGTGTAATGAGGCAGGATGAGTAAAAAATGTCCTAGTAAAGGATCCACTTGGAATGAGTGACCACAACATGATTGAGTTCCAAATTCAGTTGGAGGGTGAGAGAGTTGGATCTCAAACCAGCGTACTAAGCTTAAATAAAGGAGACTTTGAAGGTATTAGAGCAGAGTTGACTAAAGTGGACTGGGAAAACAGATTAAGGTGCAAGACGGTACATGAGCAGTGGTGTACATTCAAGGAGATATTTCACAACTTTCAAGAAAAATATATGCCAATGAGGAAAAAGGGGCATAAAAGAAAAGACGGCCATGCGTGGTTAAGTAAAGTAATAAAGGTAGTATCCGACTGAAAACAAGGGCATATAAAGTAGACAAATCTAGTGGGAGGAGAAAACATTGGGAAGCATTTATAAGCCAGCAAAGAATAACTAAAAAATTAATTAAGAAAGGGAAGATAGATTATGAAAATAAACAAGCACAAAATATAAAAACAGATAGCAATAGTTTCTACATTTATATAAAAAGAAAAAGGTTGGCTAAAGTGAATGTTGGTCTCTTAGAGGACGAGACCAGGAAATTAGTGGTGGGGAACATGGAGATGGCAGAAACGCTGAACAAATATTTTGTAACAGTCTTTCCAGCAGAGGACTCTAAAAATATCCAGCACTGGACAAAAAGGGCGCTATAGGAGGGGAGGAGCTAAACAATGTGCGGGTTAGGTTGATTGGCTATGATAAATTGACCCTTAGAGTTAGGGGGATTAAATACATGGTGTTATGGGGATAGGGTGGGATATGTGTTGATGTAGGGGTTACAGGGATCGGGTGGGATATGTGTCGGTGCAGGCTCGATGGGCCGAAATGGCCTCTATCTGCACTGTGGGGTTTCTGTGATTTCTGTGAAACACGATTAAAATCTCTAAGGAGATGGTACTCGGTAAGATAATGGGTCTTACGGCGGATAAATCCCCTGGACCTGATGGCTTACATCCGAGGGTGTTGAGAGAAGTAGCGGTAGGGATTGCGGATGCATTGGTGGTAATTTTCCAAAACACCCTGGATTCAGGAAAGGTCCCGGCAGATTGGAAAACTGCTAATGTAAGGCCCTTATTTAAAAAGGGAGGTAGACAAAAGACTGGAACCTATAGACCAGTTCGCCTAACATTTGTGGCTGGTAAAATGTTGGAGTACATTATTAAGGAAGCAGTAACAGGACCTTGGGATAAGCATAATTTAATCGGACAGAGTCAGCATGGTTTTATGAAGGGGAAGTCATGTTTGACAAATTTGCTCGAATTCTTTGAGGATCTAACAAAGAGTGTGGATAAAGGGGAACCAGTGCATGTGGTGTATTTGGACTTCCAAAAGGCCTATGACAAGGTGCCACACAAAAGATTACTGCACAAGATAAATAATCACGGGATTGAGGGTAATATACTGGCATGGGTAGAATATTGGCTATCTAAAAGAAAACAGAGAGTTGGGATAAATGGTTCATTCTCGGGTTGGCATTCAGTAACTAGTGGTGTTCCACAGCGGTCAGTGCTGGGAACCCAAATCTTTACAATCTATATTAAAGATTTGGAGGAGGGGACCAGTTGCAACATATCCAAGTTTGCCGACGATACAAAGATGGGAGGGAAAGCAGTGAGTGAGGAGGGTATAAAAAACCTGCAAAAGGACATAGACAGGCTCAGTGAGTGGGCAGAAATTTGGCAGATGGAATATAATGTTGGAAACTGTGAGATTATGCACTTTGGCAGAAAAAATCAAAGAGCAAGTTATTATCTAAATGGAGAGAAACTGCAAAGTGCTACAGTACAAAGGGATCTGGGGGTACTGGTACATGAAAAACAGAAGGTTGGTATGCAGGTACAGCAGGTGATCAGGAAGGCCAACGGAATCTAGGCTTTTATTGCAAGGGGGATGGAGTATAAAAGCAGGGAAGTCTTGCTTCAGTTATACAGGCTACTGGTGAGGCCACACCTGGAATATTGCGTACAGTCTTGGTTTCCATATTTAAGAAAAAATATACCTGCTCTCGAGGCAGTTCAGAGAAGGTTCACTCGGTTGATTCTGGAGATGAGGGGATCGACTTATGAAGAAAGGTTGAGTAGGTTCGGCCTCTACTCATTGGAATTCAGAAGAATGAGAAGCGACCTTATCGAAACAGAAAAGATTGTGAGGGGGCTTGATCGGGTGGATGCAGGGAGGATGTTTCCACTGATGGGTGAGACTAGAACTAGAGGGCATAATCTTAGAATAAGGGACTGCCGTTTCAAAACTGAGATGAGGAGAAACTTCTTCACTCAGAGGGAAGTAAATCTATGGATTTTGCTACCTCAGAGAGCTGTGGAAGCTGCGACATTAAATAAATTTGAAAAGGAGATTGACAGTTTCCTAGCTGATAAGGGAAATAGGGGTTAAAGGGAGCGGGCAGGGAAATGGACGTGTGTCTAGTTCGGATCAGCCATGATCCTACTGAATGGTGGAGCAGGCCCGAGGGGCCGTATGGCCTACTCCTGCTCCTACTTCTTATGTTATGTTATGTTATTCACTTCCTTTCCTTCTATAAAATGCCTGTTGCTTCAATGTCAACAGGAAATGACATTGGGAGCAAGATATTTTAATTGTTTACTTGCACACATTTAACTGTTCCTCACAGTGTCACAACCGTCACGGTTATTATCCGTCTTCCATGTATTTTGTTGCCGACTGCATCTCCCTAACACACTTACCTGATCACAGCACAGCTATCAATCAACTCATTTCCAGTGAGAAAAATGCCACATTAGCAACGTGTACAAGACTGGAATGAGAGAGTACCTGGGCCGTGATAACTTATCCTGAGCATTAAGATATTCATTACTCCTTACCCCATGCTGCCAAAGACATTTCTCCTCATGCTGGTTCTTTTGCTGGTTATCTCCAATCGGTGTTCTCTGGTTACTGACCCTCCTGCCACTGGAAAGCGTTTCTCCTTATTTCGTCTCCCAAACCCCTGGTAATTTTGCAAGCCTCTATTAAATTTCCTCTTAACCTTCT
This sequence comes from Somniosus microcephalus, assembly GCF_052327205.1. Lineage (NCBI taxonomy): Eukaryota > Metazoa > Chordata > Chondrichthyes > Squaliformes > Somniosidae > Somniosus > Somniosus microcephalus. The sequence goes on along the minus strand of NW_028225186.1, from coordinate 21,739,208 downwards.
CAGGAATGCATTCCCAGCTTCTACACACTATCAACATAACTGAAGTCCCTTATCCCTCGGGGCACTCTGTAAGATGTCATACTGAGGCTCTCGCTCTGTATGTCTGGCAGGCATAGACATATATTTGAGCTACAGGGGAGTCAAGGGTTATGGGGAGCGGGCGGGAAACTGGCGTAGTGTGGAAGATCTGATCAGCCATGATCTAATTGAATGGCGGGGCATGCTCGAGGGGCTGAATGGACCACTGCTGCTCCTATTCCTTCTGTTCTTATTCTTCTTTCTCTCCCGTCTGCTTCTTTGTCCCTTGGTCAATTCTAGCTCGGACGAACATTACATCGCTCACATCCTCGTCAGTATAGTGGTGAGTATCCCCATCTCTCACGCTGGAGAACGGGCTTCAATTTCCCTATGGGGAGGATTTTGCACAATCCCAAAGTTAAAACTTTGGGCAGCTCCTTAAAATGCTACTTGGAAAAGTTGTACAGAAAAAAATAAACTAAAATAGTTTTGAAAGATGTACCGGCATATGTAGAACTGTATAACAACTTCCTGCATTAATTCCTCTTTAACATTGTGTTCTCCTTCTGTTTGTCTTTTGTGTGGAGCACTGAGGAAGGAGAGAGTACAGAGAAATGCAGATAACAGCGGGAATAAGCACGAATGCACTTTCAAGGAGACAGCACTGGCACGATTGGCCGATTGGCCACCAACTGTGCTGCAAGCCTCCATGAATCAGATGGATATCTGCGACATACCCATACAAAGAGAGCACACACCTGTGCATGTGTATGTTTCTGAGTCTTTGTGCCGTTCAGTACCACACTGGTGAGATCTGCTAACTCAGCCCAGGCCGGGGATGAAGCCTGGGCCTTCTCAAATGCAATGAAACAAGAAACAAATACTGGCCAGGAAAGGCTCAGCGAGTTCGAGAATCTGTGCGCTTGTATGATTTAAACCACAACGGCTTCGAACCTGATGATACTTCACACTGGTGAAGAAATTCAGTTCACTTTTTCGATACAATTCAAAGCAGCAGAAGCAATGAACACATTGAAGCCGGCAAATATGAACACATCTATCACTAAGCAACAACAACATTTGAAGTATATGGCACAGACAATGAAGAAAGGAAAGAAAGATTTTAAGAAAGAAAGGAATTATAAGGGCTTGGGTTTTTATACACTGCCACTGTGTTTCTTTCTGCATTGGGACAGCAGAGTGCACAGTGGGCTCATCAGCCATATCAGTTCCTGAAACATGGTTCAATAGGAACTGAGGAGGCCATTCAGCCCCTCGAGCCTGTCAAACAGAATCAGGAGGAGGCCATTCAACCCCTCGAGCCTGTTACACTGGAACAGGAGGCCATTCACCCCGTCGAGCCTGTTACACAGTAACAGGAGGAAGCCATTCAAGTCCCTCGAGCCTGTTACACAGGAAAAGGAGGAGGCCATTCTGCCGCTCGAGCCTGTTATACAGGAACAGGAGGAGGGCCATTCAGCCCCTCGAGCCTGTTACACTGGAACAGGAGAAGGACATTCAGTCCCTCGAGCCTGTTACACAGGAGCAGGACGGTTCAACACTTTAATGGGGAATTGCTACAGCTGACCATCAAACTGGAGAATATTGGTACAGAACCTTTAGAAACGTTAGAGATCTCTGCAAGGACCATAAATAATTTCAGCCCCTAGCGCCTTTTACTCTGGAACAGGAGGAGGTCATTCAGCCACTCGAGCCTGTTACAGAGGAACACGAGGAGGCCATTCAGCCCCTCGAGCCTGTTACACTAGGACATTCAGCCCCTCGAGCATGTTACACAGAAACAGGCCATTTAGCCCCTCAAACATGTTGAACAGTAACAGGAGAAGCACATTCATTCCCATGACCCAGTTACAAATAATTTATTCTTAATGTTTCATGTGATGCATTTGCTGTGACATAAATTGTTACAAACTTTTAACCTGCATCGACTGAGAATCGAACTCTGGGTTCTCGCGTACTGGGCAAGAATTGTACTTCTGAACCACCAATACACACATACAAAGCAAATTCCATTTTCTGGTAGATACAATTTATTTTTGAGTTTGTTAATACAAGCGGAGACACTGCGTTAAAATAAAAAGCAAAATGCAGCAGATACTGGATCTGGAATTGTTGATTAAATGTTGGAAACACTCCGCAGGTCCTGGAACATCTGTGGACAGTAGAAACACAGGGGTAACCTTTCAGGTCCATGAGCTCTCGGCAGAGCTAATTTTTGCAGTTTTGCAGGTCCCGTGTGAGTTTCCTTCCAAAGTTTTTAAGCCGCTGAAAAATTACATAATTAAGAAACTAACCTTTGCCAAAAGAATAAATGGCCCGTAGGGGGATTGAATCCACGACTTTAGCATTAATTATGCCAAGCTCTAACCAACTGAGCTAACCGACCCACTTATATGGCTTTTCTTTAGTATGGTCCCTGTTTCTGGTCTTTGCCAGTTAATTCACTTTCTCTTCGAAGGCTGTAAAATAAAGACTTGCATTTCTACAGGCCTTTCACGACCACAGGACTTCCCAAAGTGATTTACAGCCGATTAATAGTTTTTTTAATGTTTTGCATCTGTGACAGGTAGATTGGTCAGGAGGAGGTCAAGTAGGTTTTCCCACTCGTGTTGGTTCCCTCACCACCTGCCGCAGGCCCAGACTGGCAGCCATATCCTTCAGGACTCTACCAGCTCGCTCAGTATTGCTGCTACCCAGCCACTCTTGGAGATGGACATTGAGGTCCCCCACCCAGAGTATATTATGTGCCCTTGCTGCCTTCATTGCTTCTTCCAAATGGTGTTCAACATGGAAGAGTAGTGATTCATCATCTGAGGGAGGGGGGTATTTTGTAATCAACAGGAGGTTTCCTTGCCCATGTTTGACCTGATGCTCTAAGATTTCATGGGGTTCGGAGTCATTGTTGTGGACACCCAGTGCCTTTCCCTCCCGACTGCAAACACTGTGCCGCCTGGTAGATCTGTCCTGCTGGTGGGATTACATACTCACCTCCTGTTCCATTGTAACAGGCTTGACGGGCTGAATGGTCTCCTCCTGTTCCTATTTAACATGTTCGAGGGGTTGAATGGCCTCCTACTTTTCCTCTGTTACAGGCTCGATGGGCTGAATGGCCTCTACTTATTCAAGAGCAAAATACTGCCGATGCTGGAAATCCGAAATAACAACAGAAAACGTTGGAAAAACTCAGCAGGCCAGGCAACATTCGTGGAGAGTGAAACCGAGTCAACGTTTCGGGTCTGTAGAGGGTTTTCGCCCTGAAACGTTGATTCTGTTTCTTTCTCCATGGATGTTGCCTGGCCTCTACTTATTCCATTTTAACAGTCTTGAGTGGTGTAACATGGCTCCTCCTGTTCCTATGTAACAAACTAGATGGACTGCATGGCCTCAGCTTGTCGTATGTAACAGTCTCGAGGGTCTGAATGGCCTCCTTCTGTTCTTGTGTAACAGGCTTGATGGGCTGAATTGTCTCCTTTTTTTCTTGTGTAACTAGCATGAGGGCAGAATGTCCTCCTCCTTTTCCTATGTAGCATGCTCCAGGGGCACAATTGTCTCCTCCTATTGCAATGTAACTGGCTCCAGAGGCTGTAAAGCCTGCTCTTGCTCCTTTGTGACAGGCTCGAAAAGCTGAATGTCCTTCTCCTGTTCCTCAGTAACAGGCTCGAGGGGCGGAACGGTCATCTCCTTTTCCACAGAAACAGGCTTGAATTTCTAAATCGGTTTTCTCCGGATTACTGGTTCAGTAACTCCAAAGGAAAAGTGATCCAACAGTGGTTAACTGCAGAAGTTAAGGATAGCATTAGATTGAAAGAAGAAACTTATAATGTTGTAAAGAATAAAAGTAAGCCTGAGGATTGGGAGAGTTTCAGACACCAGCAAAAGTTGACCAAAAAATTGAGAAAAAGGGAAAAAATTGAAAGAGAGAAAGCAAGCAAGAAATATAATAGCAGAATATAAGAGTTTCTACAAGTATGTAAAAAGGGAATGATTAGCAAAAGTAAACGTTGGTCTATCGAGGCTAAGACAGGTGAAATTATTATGGGGAATAAGGAAATGGCAGAAACGTTAAACAAATATTGTGTATCGGTCTTCACAGTAGAAGACACAGAACATGTGCCAAAAATGGCGAGGAACAAGGGGTCTAATGAGGGTTGAGGAACTTAACGTAATTAATATGAGTAGAGAAAAAGTACTCGAGAAACTAATGGGACTAAAAGCCAACAAATTCCCTGGACCTGACGGCCTACATCCTAGGGTTCTAAAAGAGGTGGCTGAAGAGATAGTGGATGCATTGGTTCTGATCTTCCAAAATTCCCTAGCTTCTGGAATGGTCCCAGTGCATTGGAAGGTCGCAAATGTATCACCGTTATTCAAGAAAGGAGGGAGAGAAACAACAGGGAACTCCAGGCCAGTTAGCCTGACAGCGGTCATCAGGAAAATGCAGGAATCTATTTTTAAGGAAGTGTTATCAAGTTACTTAGGAAATCATAACATGATTAGGCAGAGTCAACATGGTATTATGAAAGGGAAATGCTGTTTGACAAATTTATTAGTTTTTTCAGGATGTAACTAGCAGGGTAGATAAAGAGGATTCAGTGGATGTAGTATATTTGGATTTCCAAAAGGCATTCGATAAGGTGCCACATAAAAGACTATTACACAAGGTTTGGGCTCATGGGGTTGGGGATAATATATTAGCATGAATAGAGGATTGGTTAACGGACAGAAAACAGAGAGTAGGGATAAACAGATATTTTTCAGGTTGGCAGGCTGTAACTAGTGGGGTGCCGCAAGGATCAGTGTTCGGGCCTCAGCTATTTACAGTTTATATTAATGACCTAGATGAAAGCACCGAGTGTAATGTATCCAGGTTCCCTGATAATACAAAGCCAGGTGGGACAGTAAGCTGAGAAGAAAACACAACGTGTCTGCAAAGGGACATAGATAGATTAAGTGAGTGGGCAGTAAGGTGGCAGATGGAGTATAATGTCGGGAAATATGTGGTTATTCACTTTGGTAGGAAGAATAGTGCGGCGATTATTTCCTATGTTTAATAAGAAGTATTGTGATTGGTGAATGGGGTGGTTGTTCTCTGTGTTAGTAAGAAGTATTGTAATTGGTTGTTTGTTTCTACCTTGAGATATATGCTGTAAACTCATTGGTAGTGGATGTCAGGTGATTTGTGGTGGTCATCTTAAATTCAGTTCTCTCCAGTCATGGTTGGAGACTGGTGTTGAAAGATGTGCTACTGGATTTTTAAAGTTAATAAAGCCTAGATTAGAAAGGCAAATCTATTCCTTATTTCAATTTATTAACCTTTTATCAGAATGGAGCGATATCTTCAACCAGAACGATTCAATGCTGATCCTAATTCTGCAGGAGTGGATGATAAATGGAAACATTGGTATTGTACATTTACAATTTTTTTGGGTGTGTTGAAACAAGAGTCTCTAAATAAGCTGAATATGCTGATCAACTACATTGCTCCGGATGTGTATAAGTATATTTTGGACTGTAAAACTTACGAATAGGCTATTTCTACATTGGAGAAGATTTTTGTTAAACCAAAGAATGAGGTATTTGCACGTTATCTTCTATCTGCCCGTAGGCAGCAGGTGGGAGAATCTTTGGATACTTATTTACAAGCACTTCGGCACCTTAGTGCTAACTGTAATTATAAAGCCGTGACGGCCGAAGAATATAAGGAAGAATCGGTACGGGATGCGTTTATTAATGGACTACTGTCTAGATCAATTCGTCAGTGGTTGTTAGAAAATAAGACTTTGGATCTCAAGAGTGCTTCTGAGTAAGCTTCTACATTGGATATGGGTCAGAGAAGTTCGGATTCTTATGCTCTTTCTAATCGACCTGCGACTGTGGTTTCGGCAGTTCCAGACGAAAATGAATTAGGTGGACTTAATGGGAGTGGTTTACTAGATTTTGAAACAGTTTCTACTTTGGCGGCTGTTGCCTCTAGGATTCAGAAGTGTTATTTTTGTAGGAACGTCCGGCATCCTCGTTTGAATTGTCCTGCCCGGGAGGCTGTGTGTAGTAAATGTGGAAAGAGAGGTCATTATGCACGTGTTTGTAAATCATTAGGTTCAATTACTTCCTCTTCTGCGACTATTCAACCTGTAGAGAGGGCGTTTATTGCATCATTTTCTGCTGCATTAGCTCATGGCCTAAACAAAGCTATAGTTATGGCCCAAGTTAATGGGTTAGAAGTGAAGGCTCTCATAGATACGGGCAGTACCGAGAGTTTTAGAAGTCTTCAGTTTGCGAAGGAAAAGTGTATGAAAATCTTGCCTGTTACTTATCAGGTGTGTATGGCTCAGCCGAACCTTACTTCACAAATAGCTGGTTTTTGCCTTGTGAAAATGATTCTTCTAGGTAATACGTATACTGATATAAGCCTATCTGTTTTGCCTAACCTTTGTGCGGATATTTTGAGTGGTCATGATGTGCTTAAATTACACGAGTCTCTCAGTCTTTCGTTTGGAGGGACTAAGCCACCCTTATCCATTTGTGGATTAACTTCTTTATCCATTTCTCCTTTATCACTTTTTTCCAATTTGATGCTGGATTGTAAGCCAATTGCTACCAAGTCAAGTAGGTATAGCAGTCAGGATAGAGAATTTATTAATTCTGAAGTCCAACCTCTTTTATTGGAAGGAATCATTGAACCTAGTTGTTCGCCTTGGCGGGCTCAGGTAGTTGTCAGCACTAACGAGAGACATAAGAAACGAATGGTGATAGACTACACTCAAACAATTAATAGGTATACTCAATTAGATGCGTACCCTTTGCCTAAGATTGATGAGCTTATCAACAAAGTATCTCAGTATAGGTTTTTTAGCACTATTGATTTAAAGAGTGCTTATCATCAGATTCCTATTGTTAAGAGGGATCAACCATATACAGCCTTTGAGGCTGGTGGAAAGCTGTATCAGTTTTGCCGTATACCATTTTGTGTTACTAATGGTGTTGCTTGTTTTCAACGGGCAATGGATGCTTTTATAAGTGATAACTCTCTCTCTGATACCTTTTCATATTCAGATGATATCACGGTGTGTGGTAAATCAAGGGTGGAGCATGATTCTAATTTAAAAAGATTCCTTCAAGCTGCGGAAAATGTTGGTTTAACTTTTAATAAAGAGAAGTGTATCTTTTCGACTACTGAGGTAAGTCTACTGGTGTGGTGGCCTACTGGTTGTCCTTTACATTGAGATATATACATCATTCCCTTTAACTTAACATCCTTATGTATTTATAACTTACCTAACTGTATGTACTTAACTTACTTATTTGTATAACTTACCAGTTCGGGCTGTTGCCCCTTTAACTTACCTGTTGGGCCGTTGCCCCTTTAAGAGGCGACCTAATGCGCTGATGTCACGCATCACGTGACGCATGCGCGTCGCCCGTCGACCTAACGCGCTGACGTCACGTATCACGTGATGCATGCGCACTGGCCGCTGGCCCGAATCGGGCTTCCAAGACGGCCGCCGGCATAGTCCGGCCTACCGCGACTTCGGCCGCATCAGCCAGCAGGCGGGAGCGAAATGATTCGCCGCTCCCGCGGCAAGTATCAGCACAGCCCGGCCGAGTAACCTCGGCCTCAAAGGCCAGCTTCCGTACCGGGGAGATGTACAGACAACGGTGCAGATCACGTGACTGCCTAAGCGCACGCGAACGTGCTGACGTTACGACGCGGTCACGTGATGCCCAAAGCGGCGGAATATAGAGCGGAGCATGATGAGGTCATCATCGCTCCCCACGGGACTGGGAACTCAGTCCTTGTGGAGTCCCCGCTGGGACAAGACCTACAACATGGTGCTCCTTCAGTCAGCCATCTTACTTGCTACCTTCCTTGCCGTAAGACCTACAACATGGTGCTTCTGCAGTCAGCTATCTTACCTGCTACCTTACCTGCTGTAATTATACTGTTCTGGTAAATAAACAACTTTTTTATAGTTCGTCGAAGTTGAACTCTTTCATTTAGTGGCGATTTACACGAACCGCTACACTGGGGTATATTATCTCGGGAAATAAGATTAAACCATATCCAGAACGTTTGCGACCATTGATCGATTTACCTTATCCTGCTAATTATAAGGCTTTGCAACGAGTTGTTGGACTGTTTTCTTACTATTCTAATTGGATTGCAAACTTTTCACAGAAGATCCAGCCCCTTATTCGGGTTACGACATATCCTCGATCATGGGAGGCCAGGACATGTTTTGATAATTTTAAAAAGGATATCTTAGGAGCAGTTGTGCATTCTATTGATGAGCAGGTTCCCTTTGTGATTGAGACGGATGCTTCTGATTTTGCAATTGGAGCTACACTGAACCAGAATGGGAGACCTGTGGCCTTTTTCTCACGTACCTTGAACAATAGTGAAAAAAGACATTCTTCAATAGAAAAAGAGGCATATGCAATAGTAGAAGCACTGCGTAAATGGAGACATTATTTATCGGGGCGACATTTCACGTTTGTAACCGAACAAAAATCTGTGTCCTTTATGTTTGATGTTAAACATTTTGGAAAGATCAAAAATGATAAAATAATGAGGTGGAGGATTGAGTTGGCATGTTACCATTTTGATATAGTTTATCATCCGGGGAAGGATAATGTTGCTGCTGATGCACTGTCGAGGGCTTATTGTTCTGTGATTCACGGAGATACGCTTATTAATCTTCACAATGCCTTATGTCATCCTGGGGTTATGAGGATGATAGACTTCGTACGCAGTAAGAATTTGCCCTTTTCAGTTGAAGACATCAAGCGGATGACTTCATCATGTTCTATCTGTGCTTGGTGTAAACCGAATTTCTTTAAGCCTCAACGAGCTCATCTTATAAAGGCTACTTCTCCTTTTGAACATCTGAGCGTTGATTTTAAGGGGCCTCTTCCTTCAACGACTCAAAATCGATACATATTTACTCTTGTGGATGAGTTTTCAAGGTGTCCTTTTGCTTTTCCTTGCGCAGATGTATCAGCTGCTACAGTTATCAAATGTCTGACTCAACTTTTTGTCATCTTTGGGATGCCTGCGTATATCCATTCGGATCAGGGAAGTTCTTTTATGTCTTCCCAGTTGAAGGAATACCTTCAGAGTCGGGCAATTTCTACTAGTAGAACTACCCTGTTTAACCCCCAGGGTAATGGACAGTGCGAAAGATACATCAGGGTGATCTGGAAGGCAGTTATGTTGGCTTTGACATCCCAGAACCTTAAGAATACACAGTGGCAAAGGGTACTGCCTGATGCCCTGCATTCCATTAGATCGTTGCTTTCAACGGCTACTAATGTGACCCCCCATGAAAGGCTCTTTAATTACCCGTGGAGATCCACTACGGGATATTTGGTACCTTCATGGCTTACTATGCAGGGTCCTGTGCTGCTTCGACGCCATGTTAGATTGTCAAAATATGATCCTTTAGTGGAGGAGGTGGAGCTGTTGGAGGCAAATTCCCAATATGCTCATATTCGATTCCAAGATGGGAAAGAAAGTACTGTTTCAATTAAAGATTTGGCTCCTTGTGGTGGCCAGCCCTCTTCTGAGGAAACTAATAATAAAATTCACGATTCAGATAATGTGGATGTTGTTATAGATACTACGAATATTTCCAATCCTACTGCAGATAATTATACTTCTATTAGTCAGCCTTTGATGGATGTTCATGACCGTCCTAGTTTACTTCCTGATGGGATTTCCAATCCGGAAACCGTTGATAATCGGGATATGGAAAGCTTTCCTGCAGAATATACTTCGGTGTCTCCGGGTGTGGGAGGGCAAGGGATTTCACCAAGGTTAAGAAGGTCGGCACGAACAAGATATCCGGTCGACCAATTGAAAATGGTTTTTTAAATTGATAGTAATGTTTTAAAATTGTTGAAATATTATATTTGTATTTTAGTTGTAAATAAATTAATTATTAATTGTAAAGGTTGTTTTAGGTTGGAGCATGTTTTAAAAGGAGGGGTGAATGTGGTGATTATTTCCTATGTTTAATAAGAAGTATTGTGATTGGTGTTTGGGGTGGTTGTTCTCTGTGATAGTAAGAATTATTGTAATTGGTTGATTGTTTCTACCTTGAGATATATGCTGTAAACTCATTGGTAGTGGATGTCAGGTGATTTGTGGTGGCCACCTTAAATTCAGTTCTCTCCAGTCATGGTTGGAGACTGGTGTTGAAAGATGTGCTACTGGATTTGTAAAGTTAATAAAGCCTAGATTAGAAAGGCAAATCTATTCCTTATTTCAAATAGAAAAACATAATAATTTTTAATTGGTGAGGAACTTTCAAATGTTGGTGTTCAGAGAGCTTTGTGTGTCATCCGGCAGAAACACAGAAAGCTAGTGTGCATGTACAGCAAGTAATAAGGAAGGTAAATGGCAAGGAGGTTGGAGTACAGGACTAAGGTAGTCTTATTACTATAATACAAGGCCTTGGTGAGACCACACCTAGAGCACTGTGCACAGTTTTGTTCTGCTTATCTAAGGAAGGATATATATGCCTTGCAGGCGGTGCAAGAAAGGTTCACTAGTTTGATTCCTGGGATGAGATGGCTGTCCTATGATGAGAGATTGTGCAGAATGCGGATATACTCTCTGGATTTTGGAAGAATGAGAGGTGATGTCATTGAAACATACAAGATTCTGAAGGGGATTGGCAGGGTAGATGCTGAGAGGTTGTTTCCCCTGGCTGGATGTGTCTAGAACTAGGGGGCATAGTCTCAGGATAAGGGGTAGGCCATTCAAGACTCAGATGAGGGAGCATTTCTTCACTCAGAGGGTTGTGAATCTTTGGAATTCTCTGCCCCAGAGGCTGTGAATGCTGAGTCCTTGAGTATATTCAAGGCTGAGATAGATTTTCAGACTCTAGGGGAAATCAAGGGATATGAGGTGGGAAAGTGGAGTTGAGGCTGATGATCAGCCATGACCTTATTGAATGGTGAAGCAGGCTCGAAGGGCCGTATGGCCTACTCCTGCTCTTATTTCTTATGTTCTTATGTTCTTACAACCACAATGTTACTATGATTAGATTCCACGTGTGTAGCAGGCTGGAGAGTCTGAATAGCCCCCTCCTGTTCCTGTATTACAGGCCGAGGGGCTGAAAGGCCTCATCCTTTTCATGAGTAGCAGGCTTGAAGTGCTGAATGGCTTCCTCGTTTTCCTGTATAACTGGCTCGACAGGCTGAATAGCCTCGTCGAGTTCCCATATAACAGCCTCAAGGGGCTGAATGGCCTCCTCATGTTCCCGTATAACATGCTCGAGGGGCTGAATGGCCTCCTCTGTTCCATTGATACAGACGCGAGGGGCTGATTCGCGTCCTACAGTTTCTGTATAAAAGGCTAGAGGGGCGGAATGGCCTCTTGCTGTTTACCTGTAACAGACTCAAGGGGCTGAATGGCATCCTCCTGTTCATGGATAACAGGCTTTAAGGCCTCAATGGCCTCCTCCTATTCCTGTGTAACCGAATCGAGGGGATGAAAGGCCTCCTCCTGATCCTGGGTAACAGGCTTGAGGGGCAGAATGGCCTCCTTCTGACCCTGTAAGATAAGCACGATGGGCTGAATGCCCTCTTCATATTCCTGGGTAACAGAATCGAGGGGCAGAATGGCTTCCTCCTTTTCCTGCATAACAGGCTTAACAGGCTGAATAACCTCCTGCTGTTCCTGCAAAACAGGCTCGATGTCCTGAATGGCCTCTTGCTGTTTATGTGTAACAGAGTCGAGGAGCTGATTGGCCTCCTCCTCTTCCTGTATAGCAGACTCCAGAGGCTGAATCTCCTCCTTCTATTCCTGTGTAACAGGCTCGAGGGGCTGAATGGCCTCCTCTATTCCTGTGTAACAGGCTCGATGGGCTGAATGGCCTCCTCCTGTTCCCGTATAACAGGCTTGACGGACTTAATGACTTCCTCCTGTTACTGTATAATAGGCTCGAGGGGCTGAATGGCCTCTTCCTGTTCCTGTATGACAGGCTTCAGGGGCTGAATGGCCTCCTGCTGTTCCTGTCTAACAGACTCGCCGGGCTGAATGGACTCCTCCTGGTCTGTTGTATCCGTGTGTTAATGGAGACACGGAATGCAGGAGATGGATTACAGGTGTTTACTGAACAAAGTCTGGAGGTGAACTAAAAGATACAAGACACTATACAGGCTTATATAGCCCGAATGGCCACTACCGGCATTACAGTACACAGGGGCTCTTAAAGGTACATACACCACAATTCCTCCCCTTTTAGACAACCAGTACATGACATTTTAAGTAATCATTAATTAACATGTTTACAAGAACAATAATCTACACATTTGCTGCAGTTAATCAATTATAAGTCAGTCTCTCTGGAGGCTTCCTGGCTCAGTCCGGATAACGCCTCGGTGGTGCAGTAGTTTGCGGTGGTGTAGTAGGTTCTTTTGGCAAGGTTGATTCCGCTTGAATGCCAGTGTCGGGTTCATCTGGTTCCAGTATCACCGGATCGGAGGTAGATACTATGGGTATCTCTGCTTCATCATTAAGCGTATAGAGTTGTGGTGTAGGTTGTCCCTTTTCGGAGGACTCTATGATCTGGTCAGCATGGCGGCTTATTATGCTTTCTCCAATAGCCACGGTATACATCAGCGGTCCTAGTCATGTGCAAATAGTTCCAGGCTGCCATTTCTCGGTACGGTAGTCCCGGACCAAATCTTGTGGACCTATCTGGAAAGTTCTAGTAGGCCTTTCATTCATTCCTTGAAATTGCCGGTTCTCTACGTCTCTTCTGATGTTTGGCTTGATCAAATCCAGCCGGCATCTTAGTCTTCTATTGAAAAACATCATGGCGGGAGTTTGGTTTGTAACCACATGTGTTGCATTCCTGTATGCAAACAAGAAGTTATCTACCTTATGTTGTAGATTTATGTCTTCATTACCCATGGCCTTCTTGAAGGTCTGGACAAATCTTTCAGCTAATCCATTGGTGGCGGGTTGGTATGGGGTGGACGTGTAGTGCTTAACCCCATTGTTTTTTAAGAACTTCCTGAATTCTTCGGAAACAAATTGTGGTCCATTATCAGAACAGATCTGTTCAGGCAGCCCATTGCTGGCAAATATGGTCCTTAATACTGTGATGGTTTTTTCCGTGGTGGTGGAGGACATCTTTATTACCTCCGGCCACTTGGAGTGTGCATCAGCCGCGATTAAGAACATTGAGTCCATAAATGGACCAGCAAAGTCGATGTGTACCCTTTGCCATGGAGATGAGGGCCACTCCCATGGATGTAGAGGGGCTTGTGGTGGGGCGTTTTGGACCTTCTGGAATCCTAGACAGCTCTTGGTCATTTCTTCGATGTCTCCATCGATACCTGGCCACCACACAAACGCTCTGGCTAGGTTCTTCATTTTCACTCCACCCAGATGCCCCTCGTGAAGCTCCTGTAGCACTTTATCCTGGAGTTTGGGTGGAATCACCACTCTGGATCCACACATCAAGGTTCCTCGGCACACTGACAGCTGTTCTCTTCTTTGCGAGAATGCTGGCAACAGTGGTTCGCCATGTGCAATATAACTCCACTCTTTCCACATATGTGGTTCAATCCTCTATATCACTTTCGAAAGCAGTAATATTGCCAGTCTTAGGCATCCTGAAAATCAAAAATGGCGTCTCCCGCGTTTTCCTTTCTTCCCTGCCGAGAAAATTTGGCGCCTCCTGCGCTTTCCCGCCGCTACTGCTGCTGACAACACTGTTCTCCGCGGTTTTTATTAACACAGATATTTTTAATAGTTGGAGACTTGTTCCCGCCGGACTCTCTGGGACTTTTCCCTCCAGCTGCTTGGTCCGAACGCCGACCTGCTTTGCAGCGCCGGCCGTCTCCTGAGTGCTCCACCCTCCGTCTCTGCTTGACTCCGCCTTCTGACTTGCTGCTTGGCCCCGCTGCAGAGCCACCTGATCGAGCCCCAGCCCGCCACCCAGGAAGGATTAATGCAGCAACTGCCAGCAGCCCGGCAAGCTGGTGAAACCACAGTTTTTTTTTTATTTATTTTTTTCTTCGAACTTCGTCTGAGGAATCGATCTCCTTGAGGTGCTGCTGAATTGCAGGTAATTCCGTTTCCAATTCGTTGCCACTGTTGTATCCGTGTGTTAATGGAGACATGGAATGCAGGAGTTGGTTTACAGGTGTTTACTGAACAAAGTCTGGCGGTGAACTAAAAGATACAAAACACTATACAGGCTTATATAGCCCGAGTGGCCACTACCGGCATTACAGTACACAGGGGCTCTTAAAGGTACATACACATACATTTTCCTGCATAACAGACTCGAGGGGCTGAATGGCCTCCTCCTGTTCATGTATAACAGGCTTGAAGGGCTGAATGGCTTCCTCCTTTTCCTGTATAACAGGCTCGACAGGCTGAATAGCCTCCTCCTGTTCCCGTATAACTGGGCCAAGATGCTGAATGGCTTCCTCCTGTTCCCATATAACATGCTCAGGGGCTGAATGGCATCCTCCTCTTCCATTGATACAGACTCGAGAGGCTGATTGGCGTCCTACAGTTTCTAAATAAAAGGCTTGAGGGGCTGAATGGGCTGAATGGCCTCCTCCTGTTCATGTATAACAGGCTTGGAGGCCTGAATGGCCTCCTCCTATTCCTGTGTAATCGAATCGAGGGTTTGAAAGGCCTCCTCTTGATCCTGTGTAACAGGCTTCAGGGGCAGAATGGCCTCCTTCTGTTCTTTTATGGTAGGCACGTTGGGCTGAATGCCCTCTTCCTATTCCTGTGTAACAGAATCGAGGGGCTGAATGGCTTCCTCCTTTTCCTTTATGACAGGCTTAGCACGCTGAATAACCTCCTCCTGTTCCCGCATAACAGGCTCGATGTCATGAATGGCCTCTTCCTGTTCATGTGTAACAGTGTTGAGGAGCTGATTGGCCTCCTCCTGTTCCTGTATAACAAACTCGAGGGGCTGAATGTCCTCCTCCTGTTCCTGTGTAACAGTTTCGAGGGGCTGTATAGCCTCCTCCTATACCTGTGTAACAGGCTCGAGGGGCTGAATGGCCTCCTCCTATTCCCGTATAAAAGGCTTGATTGACTGAATGACTTCCTCCTGTTACTGTATAATAGGCTCGAGGGGCTGAATGGCCTCTTCCTTTTCCTGTGTAACAGACTCGAGGGGTTGATTGGCCTCCACCTGTTCCTGGGTTACAGGATCGAGGGGCTGAATTGCCTCCTTCTGTTCATGAATAACAGGCTTAATGGGCTGAATGGCCTCCTACTCTTACTGTATAACAGACTCGATGAGCTGAATAGCCTCCTCCTGTTCCTATATAACAGACTCGAGTGGCTGAATGGCATCCTCCTGTTCCTGTGTAACAGGCTTGAGGGGCTGAATGGCCTCCTCCTGTTCCTGGATAACAGACTCGAGTGGTTGAATGGCCTCTTCCTGATACTGTGTAACAGGCTTTAGGGCTGAATGGCCTCCTACTTTCCCTGTATAACAGACCCGAATGGCTGAATGGCCACCTCCTGTTCCTATATAACAGACTCAAGGGGCTGAATGGTATCCTCCTTTTCCTGTATAACAGACTCGACAGGCTGAATGGCCTCTGTAAAGTCCGCACCTCAATAATACACGGACTTCGGGAGAACGGTTTAACAGGTACTTTACTGAACAAGAGGCAGCTTGAAACCTAAACTACAGAAGCCTGCTAGGGCCTTTTATGCAGGGGTGGTCACTGCCGGTACTGCAGTCTCAGGTTTGGTTTGTTCCTGTGACTCCGGAACCTGGTCATCATGGCGTCTCATGATGCTCTCTCCAACGTCCACTGTGTACATTAGTGGTCCCTGCTGTGTGCATATTGTGCCTGGCTGCCATTTATCTGTTCGATAGTCACGGGCCATGACTGGTTGCCCTATCTTGAAGCTCCTGGTTGGCTTCTCATTTATGTGCTGCAACTGCTTATCCTCAACATCTCGTCTTATGTTTGGTTTGAGCAAATCCAAGCGGTGGAAGTGTCAGTAGGAGAGCATTTTGGCGACAGCGACCATAATTCGGTGAGATTTAAGATGGTCATGGAAAAAGACAAAGACGGCCCAGAAATAAGGGTTCTCAATTGGGGAAAGGCCGATTTTAATATGATAAGGCAGGATCTGGCCAAAGTGGGCTGGGAGCAGCTACTTATAGGAAAATCCACATCAAAGCAGTGGGAGACTTTCAGAAGGGAAATAGAGACAGTACAACGCCAACATGTTCCTGTAAAGGTCAAGGGTGGGACCAACAAGCAAAGGGAACGTTGGATGACAAGGGATATACAAAAATGCATTAGGAAAAAAAGGGGGGCTTTTGGCAGTTACAAAAGACTAAAGACGGAGGAAGCCCTAGAGGAGTGTAAAAAGTGCAGGGGCATAATTAATAAAGAAATTAGGAGGGCAAGGAGGGGCCATGAAATAACACTGGCGAGCAAAATAAAGGAAAATCCTAAGATGTTTTATAAGTATATTAAGGGCAAGAGGATAACCAGGGAAAGGGTAGGGCCCATTAGGGACCAAAGTGGCAATCTGTGTGTAGAGCCAGATGATGTAGGCGGGGTTTTAAATGAATTTTTTGCATCTGTGTTCACTGTGGAGAAAGACGATGTAGACATAGAAATCGGGCAAGGGGACTGTGACATACTTAAACATCTTAGCATCGAGAGGGAGGAGGTACTAGCGGTTTTAGCAGGTCAAAAAGTGGATAAATCCCCAGGCCCGGACGAGATGTATCCCAGGCTGTTGTGTGAGGCAAAGGAGGAGATTGCAGGGGCTCTGACACAAATTTTCAGAACCTCTCTGGCCACAGGGGATGTACCAGAGGTCTGGAGAACAGCGAACGTAGTACCATTATTCAAGAAGGGTAGCAGGGAATTACAGGACAGTGAGCATAACATCGGTGGTCGGGAAATTATTGGAAAAAATTCTGAGGGACAAAATTAGTCTCCACTTGGAGAGGCAAGGATTAATCGGGGATAGTCAGCATGGCTTTGTCAGGGGTAAATCATGTCTGACCAATCTAATGGAATTTTTCGAGGAGGTGACTAGGTGTGTGGATGAGGGAAATGCTGTGGATGTGGTTTACATGGACTTCAGTAAAGCTTTTGACAAAGTCCCGCATAGGAGACTGGTCAAGAAGGTAAGAGCCCATGGGATCCACGGTGCCTTGGCGCGTTGGATCCTAAACTGGCTGAGTGGCAGGAGGCAGAGGGTGATGGTCGAAGGTTGCTTTTGTGACTGGAAACCTGTGTCCAGTGGGGTTCCTCAGGGATCGGTGATGGGACCCTTGCTGTTTGTGATCTACATAAATGATTTGGATACGAATGTAAAAGGTATGATCAGTAAGTTCGCAGATGACACGATAATTGGTTGTGTGGTAAATTGCGAGGAGGAAAGCCTCAGGCTACAGGACGACATAAACGGGTTGGTCAGATGGGCG
This sequence comes from Somniosus microcephalus, assembly GCF_052327205.1. Lineage (NCBI taxonomy): Eukaryota > Metazoa > Chordata > Chondrichthyes > Squaliformes > Somniosidae > Somniosus > Somniosus microcephalus. Next base: position 21,721,716 of record NW_028225186.1, on the reverse strand, counting down.
GAAAAGTGGCAAATGGAATTTAACCCTGAAAAGTGCGAGGTGATGCATTTTGAATGGAAAATAAGGCAAGGGAATACACAATGAGTGGTAGGACCCTAGGAAGTACAGAGGGTCAGAGGGACCTTGGTGTACATGTACATAGATCCCTGAAGGCAGCGGAACAGGTAGGTAAGGTGGTTAAAAAGGCATATGGGATACTTGCCTTCATTAGCCGAGGCATAGAGTATAAGAGCGGGGAGGTTATGATGGAGCTGTACAAAACGCTGGTGAGGCCACAGCTGGAGTATTGTGTGCAGTTCTGATTGCCTCACTATAGGAAGGATGTGATTGCTCTGGAGAGGGTGCAGAGAAGATTCACCAGGATGTTACCTGGGATGGAGTGCCTCAGCTAAAAGACTAAACAGGCTGGGGTTGTTTTCCTTGGAGCAAAGAAGGCTGAGGGGGGACCTGATTGAGGTGTACAAAATGATGAGGGGCATAGATAGGGTAGATAAAGAGGAACTTTTCACCTTAGTAGTGGGGTCAATAACAAGGGGGCATAGATTCAAGGTAAGGGGCAGGAGGTTTAGAGGGTATTTGAGGAGGAACTTTTTCACCCAGAGGGTGGTTGGAATCTGGAACTCACTGCCTGAAAGGATGGTAGAGGCAGGAACCGTCATAACATTCAAGAAGCATTTGGATGAGCACTTGAAATGCCATTGCATACAAGGCTATGGACCAAATGCTGGAAAATGGGATTAGACTGGACAGGGATTGATGATCGGCGCAGACACGATGGGCCGAAGGGCCTCTTTCTGTGCTGTATAACTCTATGACTCTATGACTCTATGACATCTTAGTCTCCCGTTGAAAAACAGTACGGCTGGAGTTTGGTTGGTGACTGCATGTGTTGCATTCCGGTAAGCAAACAGGAAGTTATCCACCTTGTGTTGCAGTGGTATGTCGTCATTATACATTGCCTTTATGGCCTTTTTAAAGGTCTGAACAAACCTCTCAGCCAATCCATTTGTGGCTGGGTGATATGGGGCAGATGTGTGATGTTTCACCCCATTATTCTTCAGGAACCTTCGGAAATCCCCAGACACAAACTGTGGGCCATTGGCGGAACAGATCTTTTCTGGCAACCTATTCCTGGTGAAGATGGCTCTTAGGACTGCAATAGTTTTCTCCGTGGTGGTGGAGGACATTTTAATGACCTCTGGCCATTTCGAATGGGCGTCCACAGCAATTAGAAACATTGAGTCCGTAAATGGACCAGCGAAATCAACGTGTACCCGTTGCCATGGAGATGAGAGCAACTCCCATGGATGTAGCGGGGCCTGTGGTGGAGCGTTTTGGACCTTCTGGCATCCTATGCATCTCTTGGTCATTTCCTCGATTTCTTTATCGATTCACGGCCACCACACAAACGCCCTGGCTAGACTTTTCATTTTTACCCCTCCCAGATGACACTCGTGAAGCTCATTGAGTACTCTATCTCTCAACTTGGGTGGAATTACCACTCGGAATCCACACATCAAGGTCCGCCGGCACACTGACAGCTGTTCCCTCCTTGGCGAGAATGCTGTCAACAGTGAGTCGCCATATGCTGGCCATCCCTTCACCGTCAATTCATAGACCCGAGAGAGTGTCGGGTCATTTCGGGTTTCCTTCACAATACTTGCGTTTGTAACAGGCAAACATTCGACTGTAGTCGCATGGAATATCTCCAAAGGGTCCACTGCAGGTGCTTCTTCTGCCGTAGGCAACGGTAGGCGCGAAAGCCCATCAGCTTTTCCATGTTGATTCGTACATTTGTACTCTATGCCATTCTGATTTGCCCCTAGAAAATGTGGCCATCTTTGCAGCCGTTGCGCCGTCATCACCGGAACGCCCTTCCATGGGTTAAAAATTGAGTCCAGGGGTTGATGATCAGTCAGTAGGGTGAATTTCTGCCCGTGCAGATAGTGATTGAACTTCTTCACCCCCCACACCAGGCTGAGGGCCTCTCTGTCAATCTGGGCGTAGTTACGCTCGGCTGAGGTTAGCGAGCGCGATGCAAAGCTATTGGCCTCTCTGAACCATCACGGAATTTGTGTGACAGCACTGCTCCAATGCCGTAAGGTGACGCATCACATGCCAACCGAATCGGTAGCAGTGGGCCAATACTTCTTTTGAAGTGATTTGACATTTACATTCCTGAAAGGCACGCTTACACGCATCACTCCATTTCCATGTTACCCTAGTTTGAAGGAGGGCATTCAGTGGGTGCAGAATTGTAGATAAATTCGGCAAGAACTTATGGTAGTAGTTCACCAACCCGAGGAACGACGTCAGTTGCGACACATTTTCTGGTGCTGGAGCCTTGACTACAGCCTCAATCTTGTCCGGCGACTTATGCAACCCTTCCTCATCAATCATGTGGCCACAGTACGAGATTTGTCTCCTGAAGAACTCGCATTTGGGACGGTTGGCTCGTAGCCCATATTCCTGCAATCTCTTGAGCTCCTGTTCCAGGTTGGCAAGTTGTTCATTGTCATTTTCGCACGTAACCAGGATGTCGTCCAAATAACACTGGGTCCCCGGGATCACTTGCAGGACTTTTTCCATTGCCATCTGCCACATAGCTGGGGCCGATGCAACCCAAAATACCAGTCGATTGTACCTCTAAAGGCCTTTGTGAGTGTTTATCGTGAGGTATTTCCTAGATGCTTCTTCCACTTCCATTTGTAGATACGCTTGAGCCAGGTCAATCTTTGTGAAACGTTTCCCTCCAGATAGTGAGGTGAAAATAACTTCTATCCGCGGGAGCGGATACTGTACTGTGTGCAGGACTGGGTTCACAGTCACCTTGAAGTCCCCACAGATGCGAACCTTCCTTGGCTCCCCAGGCGTGCTGCTTAATGCTTTCTTCATTACAGGAACGATGGGTGTGGCCCACTCGCTCCATTCCACCTTAGACAGCACCCCCGAACGCTCAAGATTCTCCAGTTCAGCTTCCACAGCTGGGCGTATTGCATATGGCACCGGTCTGGCCTTGAAAAATTTTGGGGTTGCGTTAACCTCAATCTTTATGTTTGCCTTTATTACTTTTAGAGTCCCAAGTCCTTGTTGGAACACCTCTTCCACGTCAGATAGAATTTCTGACAGGCGTCCAGGTGCGACGTCATCATCTTTTTTGTCAGTCACAGTTAGTGCCAGAATGGAATGCCAATCCAATTGTAGTCTTCGGATCCATTCACGTCCCAATAATGGTGGTCCTCCATCTCGTAGTGTATACATGTATAGTTTCTGCGTTTCCTTTCCATTACATTCAACTGGCACCCTTACTTTTTCCTCTGGGGTAGACATTCTGCCCCGTGTATGTCTTCAATACAATGGATGTGTCCTTTAAGGGTATGTGTGAGAATAGCCGCTCATAGTCTCGTCGATTCATGACAGTTAGGGCTGATCCTCTGTCCAATTCCATCTTCACTGGCGACCCTGCTATCATGAGGGTGACCAAAATGTTTCGGTGATCTTCTTTTGCGATCACGTTGTGTAACTTTAAACAACTTAGTCGCCTGCTCCCGGAGTCCTTACCACTCTCCTGGTCTTCTGAACTACTATCTGTCAGTTTCTTTACTTTCCTGTACTGTTCCTCAGTAGTTCTTGTCGTGTTGGTCTTCTTTCCCGACCTGCAGACTCTTGCTATATGTCCCATTTTCCCGCATTGCCTGCATATTTTGTCTTTAAACCAGCAGTTCTTCTGTTCATGGGTTGTTCTGCCACAGCGATAGCACTTTTCGGCTCCATACGCCATTTTGTTAGCGCTGTATTCTTGTGGTTTCTGTTGTATTTCTGCAGCTCCCCGTGCTGCTGCTTCGTAGGATACTGCCACGCTGAAAGCCTGTTCTAGCGTCAGGTCCTTTTTTGAAAGTAGTCGTTTCTGTGTTCCTTCACTCTGGAGCGCGCAGACAAACTTATCCCGTAATGTGTCTGCCAGTCTTGCTCCGATCTGGCAGTGCTTCGATAACTTGCGTAGTTCCGTAAGATAGTCAGCATTGCTCTCATCTTCGTGCTGGTTTCATTTATGGAACTTGAATCTTTCTGCTATCAGCAGTGGTGTAGGGCTTAAATGTTCCTGTAAGATATGAACAATCTCCTCAAAACTTTTCTCCATTGGTTTAGCTGGGGTAATTAAATTCCACAATAGGCCATACATACTCGCACCCATCGGATTTAATAATACCAACGCCCTCTTTCCTTCAGCCACCTCATTTGCCTTGCAGTACACTTCAATTCTTTCCGCATATGTGGTCCAGTCTTCTACCTCGTTGTCGAAAGCAGTCATACTGCCACTTTTCGGCATCTTGGCCGAATTAAAATGGCGCCTCCTGCACTTTTGCTTCTTCCCCAACGGGATAAAATGGCGCCTCCCGCGCTTTTGCTGCTTGCCCTTACTGCCACGCTGCTCCTAGCGTTCTACGGGGTAATGGCGGTGACCCGCAGCTTCGGCGCATCTCGCTTTCATTCCCCCCCGTTTAGTTTCACTCCGCTGTCCTGTTCTCGAGCGCCGCCCGCGCCCTGTGTGCTCCACCCTCTCTCTCTTGTTTTCTTTTCCCGGCGATGCTACGCGGCCCGATTTGTAGAGCCGCTCGATCGAGCTTGAGCCCGCCGCAGTCCGGAAGGTTCAGCGCGTTACCTGCTACCAGCATGATTCGCTGGAAACACCGTCTCTCCCGCAATTCTCCAAACACCGATGGATTCTTTGGGCGGTTGACCTCGGTCGACGCCCTTTGCTCAGACTACGATCTTCCAGGACCTTCCTTTCAGGCGAGATCCCCGTGAGATGATGCCACACTGCAGGTGAGTTCGAACTTACTCGTCGCCACTGTAAAATCCGCTCCTCAATAATACACGGACTTCGGGAGAACAGTTTAACAGGTACTTTACTGAACAAGAGGCAGCTTGAAACTGAAACTACAGAAGGCTGCTAGGGCCTTTTATACAGGGGTGGTCACTGCCGGTACAGCAGTCTAAGACCAGTTATTCCCTTAAAGGGACATACACAACAGCCTCCTCCTCATCCTGTATAACAGGCTTTAGTGGCTTAATGGCCTCCTCCTGTTCCATTGTAACAGGCTTGAGGGGCGGAATGGCCTCCTCCTGTTTTTATGTAACTGGCTCGAGTGGCTGTATGGCCTCCTCCTGTGCATGTATAACAGGATCGAGGGGCTGAATGTCCTCCTCCTTTTCATGTATAACAGGCTTGAGTGGCTGAATGCCCTCCTCCTGTTACTGTGTAACAGACTCGTGTCTCTGAATTGCCTCCTCCTGTTCTTGTATAACAGGCTACAGGGGTTGAATGGCCTCCTCCTGTTCCTCTGTTAAAGGGCCATGGGACTGAATGGCCTCCTCCTGCTCCTGTGTAACAGACTCGAGGGGTTGAATTGAATCCTCCTGTTCCTGTGTAACAGATTCATGGGTTGAGAGGACTCAGAGCGAATGTGGGGTGGGACGGGAGCCACTTGTGTAAAAGGAAATGTCGGGTGGCAGTTTCCCTTCGCTGAATTATCGATTTACTGCCAAAGGCACCGTCAGTAGAGAAAACAGTAAACCCTGACCCAAAATCCAACTGTGGGGGGATTCGAACACCACACCCTTTCAATAGCTTTATCTGTTAACATAGCTGAAAGCCCAATGCTCTTTCCATTGCGCCACAGATCCAATTGCCAAACACTGTATTAAAAAACAAAATTGTGTTGATGTTGGAAATCTGAAATATAAACAGATAAAATGCTGGCAGGTCAGGCAGCTTCGATGCCTGTTTAAAAGGGATCTACTTTCAGTCCCGGATCATTCTGTGTCTGTTTAAAAGGGATGTGCTGTCAGTCCCGGATCATTCTGTGTCTGTTTAAAAGGGATGTGCTGGCAGTCCCGGATCATTCTGTGTCTGTTTAAAGGGGATGTGCTGTCAGTCCCGGATCATTCTGTGTCTGTTTAAAGGGGATGTGCTGTCAGTCCCGGATCATTCTGTGTCTGTTTAAAGGGGATGTGCTGTCAGTCCCGGATCATTCAGTGTCTGTTTAAAAGGGAAGTGCTGTCATTCCAGGATCATTTTCTGTCTGTTAAAAAGGGATGTGCTATCAGTCCCGGATCATTCTGTGTTTGTTGAAAAGGAATGTGCTGTTAGTCCCGGATCTATCTGTTTCTGTTTAAAAGGGATGTGCTGTCAGTCCCGGATCATTCTGTGTCTGTTTAAAAGGGATCTACTTTCAGTCCCGGATCATTCTGTGTCTGTTTAAAAGTGATGTGCTCTCAGTCCCGGGTTCAACCACTGTCTGGCAACACACAAGCTACCTAATATCTGGCAGAAGGCTCATATAATAACACTAATAAAGCCTGGAAAAGATCCCTCAGATCCTAAGACTTTTCGGCCAATTTCTGCCCCGGCTAATCAATAACAAGCCAACTGCTCAACGTCACACAACACATCGAAGATGGTTTTGAGCAAGGGATGGTAACAGGTGTTGTTTTTCTAGACCTCTCAGCAGCATACGATACAGTGAACCATAGACTTCTCCTCTGCAAGATTCTAGAGATGACAAAAGAGATTCACTTAACAGAGCTGTTAGAAAGCATGCCCCAGAATCGCCGGTTCTATGTTGAACTAGGTGGGAAGCACAGCAGGTGGCATATTCAGAAGAATGGTCTTCCTCAGGGAAGCGTGCTTGCACTGCTGCTGTACAACATCTACACGAATGACCAACCTATAGACGGTGTTACACGCCGTTTTATATATGCTGATGACTTATGTGTCACTGCCCAAAGCACTGATTTTAACACCGTGGAGAAAACGCTTTCTGAGGACTTGGAGGGACTAAAATCCTACTATGAAGCAAACCACCTTCGCGCAAACCGATCAAAGACGCAAGTTTGTACATTCCACCTCAGAAACGGTGAACCCAAACGCCAGCTGAAAGTAACCTGGTGTGAAGCAAAACTTACGCATTGCGAGCACCTTATCTACTTAGGAGTCACCCTTGACTGATGCCTCACCTTCAAGAACCACATCGAGAAGACAAAGGCAAAAGTGAGCGTACGAAACAACATCCTGAATAAGCTCACTAACAGAAGATGGGGAACAAGCCCGAAAACATTGCGAGCCAGTGCACTTGCTCTTTGCTATTCCACTGCTGAATACGCCTGCCCTGCATGGGAAAGGTCAACTCATGCCAAGAATATGGATGCCGTTCTGAATGCATCCGATTTATCACAGGTTGCTTAAAACCAACAAACATCAACAGCCTATATATCCTGGTGGGTATCGCGCCCCCTGATATAAGAAGAACGGTAGCCAGCAAGAAAGAACGACTCCGTCAAACATCAGATGAGAGACACCCTCTGCATTGTCATACACCTACACCCAGCCGCCTAAAGTCAAGAAAGAGGTTCATGAACAGTGTTGTTCCATTACAATCAACCTCATCTGAAGCCCGCATCGCCTTGTGGAAAGATCGGCTCGCCAGTGTTGAACAACCCCCAGCGATGGAAATTTAACCTGACAAAAGCCTTCCCCCAGGAGCTAATTGCAGCTGGGCAACCTGGAAGTGCCTTAACGGACTTAGGACCGGGGTAGGTTGCTCAAAGTTTTCACTAAGCAAATGGGGATATTCAACCATCCCGACAACTTGTGAATGTGGAACTGAGGCACAGACTATGCAACATCTCCTGCAATGCCCATCGTTCGAGGAACCCTGCACTGTTGCAGATCTTGCCCAATTCAACAACAAGGCGCAAAAATGTGTCCAGTTCTGGCTGGGCTATGTATAGACTGTCCGTGGACACGATAAGAGGAAGAAGAAGTCCCGGGTCATTCTGTGACTGTTTAAACGTGATGTGATGTCAGTCCCGGATCATTCTGTGTCTCTTTTAAAGGGATCATCTTTCAGCCCCGGATCATTCTATGTCTGTTTAAAATGGGAGTTACATATTATTATAGAGTCTGCACCAGAGAAACAGTCCATTTGCACGAACTGGTCTCCACACGAGGCTCCTCCTTCTCTACTTCAGTTGTACAAGGTATTGGTGAGACCGCACCTGGAATACTGCGTACAGCTTTGGTGTCCATACTTAAGAAAGGACATACTTGCTCTCGAGTCAGTACAAAGAAGGTTCACTCGGTTAATCCCGGGGATGAGGGGATGGCCATATGAAGAGAGGTTGAGTAGATTGGGACTCTACTCATTGGAGTTCAGAAGAAAGACAGGCGATCTTATTGAATCATATAAGATTGTGAAGGGGTTGGATCGGGTGGATGCTTGGAAGATGTTCCCGATGATGAGTGAAACTAGAACTAGGGGGCATAGTCTTAGAATAAGGGGCTGCTCTTTCAAAACTGAGATGAGGAGGAACTACTTCACTCAGAGGGTGGTAGGTCCATGGAATATGCTGCACCAAAAATCTGTAGAAGCTACATCATTACATAAATTTAAAACAGAAATAGACAGTTTCCTGGAAGTTAAGGGAATTAAGGGTTACGGGGAGCGGGCAGGAATTTGGACATGAGTTTAGGCTCGGATCGGTCATGGCCCTGTGGGTAGCGGAGCGGGCCCAGGCGCCATGTAGCCTGATCCTGCTCCTATTTCGTGTGTCTAATTCTGTTAGATGCAGGAGATGGTTCTGTGATAGTGGATTGGCAGTTAGGATCAGATCAGCCATGATCTTATTGAATGGTGGAGCAGGCTCGAGGGGCCGGTTGGCCTACTCCTGCTCCTATTTCTAATGTTCTTATGTTCTTATGTTCTTATGTTTTTACTTCCACTCACCAAAAAAAGCCAGCATCAGTAATGGTAACCATGAAACTATCGGATTGTCGTAAAAACCCATCTGGTTCACTAATGTCTTTCAGGGAAGGAAACCTGCCTTCCTTACCTGGTCTGGCCTATGAGTGGCTCCAGACACACAGCAATGTGGCTGACTCTGAACTGCCCTCTGAAATGGCCTAGCAAGTCAGTCAGTTGTAACAAACCACTACAAAACAAAGTAATAAAAATGGATCTGGGCGAATGACCTGACCTGATCCATATCAGCCTCCTCCTGAGGTCCCCACCACCACAGAAGCCAGTCTTCAGCCAATTTTATTCACTCCATGTGATATCAAGAAACGGCTGAGCACACTGTAGACAGCAAAAGCTATGGGCCCTGACAACATCCCGGCTATCATGCTGGAGACACGTGATCCAGAACTAGTTGCGCATCGAGCCAAGCGGTTCTACTGCAGCTACAACACTGGCATCTAACCAACAATGTGGAAGACTGGCCAGGTATGTCCTGTCCACAAAAAGAAGGACTAATCCAATACAGCCAATTACCGCCCCATCAATCCACTCTCAATCATCAGCAAAGGGATAGAAGTTGTCATGGACAGTGCTATCATGCGGCACTTACTCACCAATAACCTTCTAATTGATGCCCAGTTTGAGTTCTGCCAAAACCACTCGGCACTCGACTTCATTACAGCCTTGGTCGAAACGTGAAATACGGAGCTGAATTCCAGAGGAGAAGTACGAGTGATTGTCCTTGACATCAAGGCAGCATTTGACTGAGTGTGGCATCAAGGAGCCCAAGTAAATCTGAAGTCAATGGGAATCGGGGGGTGGGGTGGAAACTCTTTATTGATTGGAGTCATACCTAGCACAAAGGAAGATGATTGTGGTGATTGAAGGTCAGTTATCACAGCCCCAGGATATCGCTGCAGGATTTACTCAGGGCAGTGTCCTTGGCCCAACCATCTTCTGCTGCTTCATCAATGACCTTCCCTCCAGCATAAGGTCAGACGTGGGGATGTTCGTTGATGATTGCAGTGTTCAGTGCCATTAACAACTCTTCAGATAATGAAGCAGTCCATGCCGGCATACAACAAGACCTGGTCAACATTGAGGCTTGGGCTGATAAGTGGCAGGTAACATTCGTGGAAAAGAAGTGCAAGGCATTGACTATTTCAAACAAGCGAGAGTCTAACCACCTCCGCTTAACATTCAATGACATTATCATCGCCGAATCCACTGGCATCAATATCCTGGGGGTTACCAGTGACCAGAAACATAACTGGACCAGCCACATAAATACTGTGACAACAAGAGAAGGTCAGAGGCTAGGTATTCTGCGGCGGGTGTCTCACCTCCTGACTCCCCAAAGCCTTTCTACCATCTGCAAGGCATAAATAAGGAGTGTGATAGAATACTCTCCACTTTCCTGGAGTAGTGTAGCTCCAACAATATGCAAGAAGCAAGTCACCATGCAGCACAAAGCAGCCCGCTTGATTGGCACCCCATCTACCACATTAAACATACACTCCCTGCACCACCGGTGTACCTTGGCTGCAGTGCATACCATCGACAAGATGCACTGCAGCAACTCACCAAGGCATCTTCGGCAGCACCTGCCAAATATGCGAACTCTTCCACCTAGAAGGACAAGGGCAGCAGACGCATGGGAACACCCCCACCTCCAAATCCCCTCCAAATCACACACCATCATGCCTTAGAAGTATATTGTCAATCCTTCATCAACGTGGTGTCAAATTACTCATTCGAACTCTGCTCGCAGCAACTTTGCCACAAATTCTTTATTTTATTTAATCGGCTTCCTGTGGAGATCACTGGCCTCGAAACTGATCAGAATTCCCTCCACTACACTTTATTACACTGATTAACGCAAAGCTGTTGTTTCAATTGAAACACTAATAATTTATCGGCATCAATTAGATATTGTGGATTTGTTGGGAACTAATGAGCAATACACACACAAAACAGCATCAAAATACTAATTAATAAAGAGCCCTGCAGTGTTTGGAAGGACATTACCTTCAGCTAATGAGTGGAAACGCGGTTTGGTTTTATAAAGTTGAACACGAATTAAAAAGTTTGTAAAACGACCACAGCAGGAGTCGAAGCTACAATCTTCTGATAACATCAGGATTAAGCATCGAAGTTAGACACCTTATCCATTAGGCCACACGGCCACTTGAAGTAGCGATCAGGTCAGGTGATATCTGTGGACAGAAAAACACAGAGTCAACCTTGCAGGTCCTTGAGCTCTCGGCAGAACTAAGGTTTTCCAGCTTTGCTTCAAAGTATTGCAGTTACAATCTTTTCAGCAAATAACAACATTAAAAATCTACCCACACCACCAAAAAATAAATGGCCGGTACGGGCATCAATTCCATGACCTTGGCGGTATTAGCACCATGCTCTAAACAACTGTGGTAACCGGCCTTGTTCCACTTCTATTATTGTTATATTCAATTTATGTTGACTTCTGGTCTTTGTCAGTTGAATTTGAAGGCTGTAAAAGAAAGAGTCTGATTTCTACAGCGCCTTTCACCCAGGACGTCTCAAAACGCTTTACAGCCAATGAAGTTGTAGTCACTGTTGTAATGTAGGAAAAGCAGCAGCAGCCAATTAGTGCACAGCAAGCTCCCACAACTAGCAATGTTATAATCGAGAATAATTTGTTTTAGTGATGTTGATTTACGGTTAAATATTGGCTGCAGGACACCGGCTGAACCTCACCACACTGCTCTTCTTCCAATAGTGCCATGGGATCATTTATGTCCACCCGAGATGGCAGAGCGGGCCTCAGTTTTGGAATTCTATTCCACCACAATCTGTAAACTTATGGACCAGTATATCCCTCACTTTGCCATTAGCATCAAGACAGAGGGCCAACCCTGGTTCAATGAGAAGTGTAGAAGTGCATGTCAGGAGCAGCACCAGGCACATCTAAAATTGAGGTGCCAACCTCATGAAGCTACAACACAGGACTACACAAATGCTAAACTATGGAAACAGCATGTGTAGACAAAGCTAAGCGATCCAACAACCAACGGATCAGAACAAAGCTCTGAAATCCTGCCACATCCAGTCGTGACTATTTAAATTTAATTTACTTCGTTCCTAGGATTTGTGCATCGCTGGCAAGGCTAGCATTAATTGCCCATCCCTAATTGCCCTTGAGAAGGTGATAGTGAGAAGCCCTCTTGGCCCGCTGCAGTCAATGAGGTGAAGGTACTCCAATAGTACTGTTAGGGAGGGACATCCAGGATTTTGACCTAGCGATGATGAAGTTATGGTGATATATGTTCACGTCGGGATGGTGTGTAAATAGGAGGGGAACTTGGAGGTGATGGTGTTCCCCTGCACCGGCTGCCCTTATAAGAATATAAGAACATAAGAAATAGGAGCAGGTGTAGTCCATTCGGCCCCTCGAGCCTGCTCCACCATTCAATAAGATCATGGCTGATTTGATCTTGGCCTCAACACGAATTTTATGCCTGTTGCCCCATAATCCTTGACTCTCCTGTAGTTCAACAATCTGTCTATCTCAGCCTTGAATATAATCAATGATTCAGGCTCCACAGCTCTCTGGGGTAGATAATGCCAAAGATTCTCAACCCTCTGAGGGAAGAAATTCCTCCTCAACTCCGTCTTAAATGGACAAACCCTTATTCTGAAACTATGCCACCTGATTCTAGATATACCCATGAGGGAAAACACCCTCTCAGCATCTACCCTGTCAAGCCCCCTCAGAATCTAAGATGTTTCCATAAGATCACCTCTCATTCTTCTAACCTCCAATGAGTATAGGCCCAACCTGCTCAACCTTTCCTCATAAGACAATCCCTTCATCCCAGGAATCAACCTAGAGAACCTTCTCTGAACTGTCTCCAATGCAAGTATATCCCTCCTTAAAGAAGGAGAGCAAAAATGTATGCAGTACTCTAGGTGTGGTCGCAACTGTACAGTTATAGTAAGACTTCCCTACTTTTATACTCCATGCCCTTGCAATAAAGGCCAACATAGCATATGCCTTTGAAATAAAGAATAGATTTGCCTTTCTAATCTAGGCTTTATTAACTTAAAAATCCTGTAGCACATCTTCAACACCCAGTCCCAACGAAAGGCTGGAAAGAACTGAATTTAAGATGGCCACCACAAATCACATGACATCAACTACCAATGAGATTACAGCACATATCCCAAGGCAGGAAACAAACAACCAATCACAATAGTTCTTACTAAACATAGAGAATAATCAGCACATTCACCCCTCCTTTTAAAATATACTCCAACCTAAAGAACCTTTACAATTTATAATTAATTATTTACTACTAAAACTATGCACAGACAAAATAAAACTATTCAACATGACAATACTAAGTGAGCAACAACAAATAGTAACATTGCACATAAGTATTAAGTATCTCTCAACTAAAACAATATAATATAATATTTCAACAATTTTAAAACATTACTATCAATTTAAAAGTCCATTTTCAATCGGTCGACCGGATATCTTGTTCGTGTCGACCTTCTTAACCTTGGTGAAATTCCTTGCCCTCCCACACCAGGAGACGCAAACGTATCTTCTGCAGGAATGCTATCCATATCCCGATCATCAACGGTTTCCGGATTAGAAATCCCATCAGGAGGTAAACTGGGACGGTCATGAACATCCATCGAGGGCTGACTAATAGAAGTATAATTATCTGCAGTCGGATTGGAAATATTCATAGTATCTGTAACAGCATCCACATTATCTGAATCATGACTATTGTTAATATCCTCAGAAGAGGGCTGGCCACCACAAGGAGCCAAGTCTTTAATTGAAACGGTACTTTCTTTCCCATCTTTGAATCGAATATGAGCATATTGGGAACTTGCCTCCAACAGCTCCACCTCCTCCACTAAAGGATCATATTTTGACAATCTAACATGGCGTCGAAGCAGCACAGGCCCCTGCATAGTAAGCCATGAAGGTACTGAATATCCTGTAGTAGATCTCTGCGGATAGTTAAAGAGCCTTTCATGGGGGGTCACATTAGTAGCCGTTGAAAGCAATGATCTAATGGAATGCAGGGCATCAGGCAGTACCATTTCCCACTGTGTATTCTTAAGGTTCTGGGATGTCAAAGCCAACATAACTGCCTTCCAGATCACCCCATTGTATCGTTCGCACTGTCCATTACCCCGGGGATTATACGGGGTAGTTCTGCTAGTAGAAATTCCCCGACTCTGAAGGTATTCCTTCAACTGGTAAGACATAAAAGAACTTCCCTGATCCGAATGGATATACGCAGGCATCCCAAAGATGACAAAAAGTTGAGTCAGACATTTGATAACTGTAGCATCTGATTCATCTGCACAAGGAAAAGCAAAGGGGAACCTTGAAAACCCATCCACAACAGTAAATATATATCGGTTTTGAGTAGTTGACGGAAGAGGCCCCTTGAAATCGACGCTCAAACGTTCAAAAGGAGAAGTAGCCGTTATAAGATGAGCTCGTTGAGGCTTAAAGAAATTCGGTTTACACCGAGCACAGATAGAACATGATGAAGTCATCCGCTTGACGTCTTCAACTGAAAAGGGCAAATTCTTACTGCGTACGAAGTGTATCATCCTCGTAACCCCAGGATGGCATAAGGCATTGTGAAGATTAATAAGCGTATCTCCTTGAATCACAGAACAATAAGCCCTCGACAGCGCATCAGCAGCAACGTTATCCTTCCCCGGACGATAAACTATATCAAATGGTAACATGCCAACTCAATCCTCCACCTCATTATTTTATCATTCTTAATCTTTCCAAAATGTTTGACATCAAACATAAAGGACACAGACTTTTGATCAGTTACCAACGTAAAATGTCGCCCCGATAAATAATGTCTCCATTTACGCAGTGCTTCTACTATTGCATACGCCTCTTTCTCTATTGAAGAATGCCTTTTTTCACTATTGTTCAAGGTACGTGAGGAAAAGGCCACAGGTCTTCCATTTTGGTTCAGAGTAGCCCCAATTGCAAAATCAGAAGCGTCCGTCTCAATCACAAAAGGAACCTGCTCATCAATGGAATGCACAACTGCTCCAAGGATATCCTTTTCAAAATTATCAAAACACGTCCTGGCCTCCCATGTTAGAGGATATGTCGTAACCCGAATAAGAGGCCGGATCTTCTGTGAAAAATTTGAAATCCAATTAGAATAGTAAGAAAACAGTCCAACAACTCTTTGCAAAGCCTTAGAATTAGTAGGACAAGGTAAATCAATCAATGGTCGCAGACGTTCTGGGTCTGGTTTAATCTTGTTTCCCGAGATAATGTACCCCAGTAGATTTACCTCAGTGGTCGAAAAGGTACACTTCTCTTTATTGAAAGTTAAACCAACTTTTTCCGCAGCTTGAAGGAATCTTTCTAAATTAGAATCATGCTCCACCCTTGATTTGCCACAGACCGTGATGTCATCCAAATATGAAAAGGTGTCAAAGAGAGAGTTATCACTTATAAAAGCATCCATTGCCCGTTGAAAACAAGCAACACCATTAGTAACACCAAATGGTATTCGGCAAAACTGATACAGCTTTCCACCAGCCTCAAAGGCCGTATATGGTTGATCCTTCTTAACAATAGGAATCTGATGATAAACACTCTTTAGATCAATAGTGCTAAAAACCTTATACTGAGATACTTTATTGATAAGCTCATCAATCTTAGGCAAAGGGTACGCATCTAATTGAGTATACCTATTAATAGTTTGGGAATAGTCTATCACCATTCGTTTCTTATGTCTCGAGTTAGTTGTGACAACTACCTGTGCCCGCCAAGGCGAACAACTAGGTTCAATGATTCCTTCCAATAAGAGACATTGAACTTCAGAATTAATAAATTCTCTATCCTGACCGCTATACCTTCTTGACTTGGTAGCAATTGGCTTACAATCCGGCATCAAATTGGAAAAAAGTGATAATGGAGAAATGGATAAAGAGGTTAATCCACAAATAGATAAAGGTGGCTTAGTCCCTCCAAATGAAAGACTAAGAGACTTGTGTAACTGAAGCACATCATGACCAATCAAAATATCCGCACAGAGATTAGGCAAAACAGATAGGCGTATATCAGTATACATACTACCTAGAAGAATCAATTTCACAAGGCAACAACCAGCTACTTGTGAAGTGAGAGTCGTCTGAGCCATACACACCTGATAGGAAACAGGCGAAATTTTCAAATGCTTCTCCTTTGCAAACTGAAGACTTATAAAACTCTCGGTACTGCCCGTATATATAAGGGCCTTCACTTCCATCCCATTAACTTGGGCCGTAACTATAGCTTTGTTTAGGCCATGAGCAAATGCAGCAGAAATTGATGCAATAAACGCCCTATCTAAAGGCTGTATAGTCACAGAGGAGGTAATTGAATCTGATGATTTACACACACGTGCGTAATGACCTCTCTTGCCGCAATTACTACACACAGCCTCCCGAGCAGGACACTTCAGGCGAGGGTGCCGGACGTTCCCACAAAAATAACACTTCTGTATCCTAGAGGCAACAGCCACTGAAGTAGAAACTGTTTCAGAATCTAGTAAACCACTCCTATTAAGTCCACATAATTCCTTTTCATCCAGAACTGCCAAAACCACAGTCACAGGCCGATTAAAAAGAGCATAAGAATCCGAACTTCTCTGAGCCACATCCAATGTAGAAGCTTGCTCAAAAGCACTCTTAAGATCCAAAGTCTTATTTTCTAACAACAGCTGACGAATTGATCTAGACAGTAATCCATTAATAAAAGCATCCCGTACCGATTCTTCCTTATATTCTTCAGCCATCACGGCCTTATAATTACAGTTAACACTAAGGCACCGAAGTGCTTGTAAATAAGTTTCCAAAGATTCTCCCACCTGCTGCCTACGGGCAGATAGAAGGTGACGTGCATATACCT
The DNA here is from genome assembly GCF_052327205.1 of Somniosus microcephalus. Classification (NCBI taxonomy): domain Eukaryota; kingdom Metazoa; phylum Chordata; class Chondrichthyes; order Squaliformes; family Somniosidae; genus Somniosus; species Somniosus microcephalus. Next base: position 21,704,973 of record NW_028225186.1, on the reverse strand, counting down.
CATTCTTTGGTTTAACAAAAATCTTTTCCAATGTAGAAATAGCCACTTCATAAGTTTTACAGTCCAAAATATACTTATACACATCCGGAGCAATGTAGTTGATCAGCATATTCAGCTTATTTAGAGACTCTTGATCCAACACGCCCAAAAAGTTTTTAAATGTACAATACCAATGTTTCCATTTATCGTCCATCCTGCAGAATTAGGGTCAGCATTGAATAGTTCTGTTTGAAGATATCACTCCATTCTGACATAAAGTTAATAAATTGAAATAAAGAATAGATTTGCCTTTCTAATCTAGGCTTTATTAACTTAAAAATCCTGTAGAACATCTTCAACACCCAGTCTCAACTAAGGCTGGAAAGAACTGAATTTAAGATGGCCACCACAAATCACATGACATCAACTACCAATGAGATTACAGCATATATCCCAAGGCAGGAAACAAACAACCAATCACAATACTTCTTACTAAACAGAGAGAATAAGCACCACAGGCTTCTAAATTACTGCATACTAACTTTTTGTGTTTCCTGTACGAGGACACTCAGATCCCTCTTAACCGAAGCATTCTGTAGTCTCTCTCCATTTTAATAATATTTTGCTTTTCTGTTCTTCCTACCAAAGTAGATAACACCACATTTTCCACATTATACTCCATCTGCCAAATTTTTACCCAATCAATCTATCTATATCCCTTTGAAGACTTTTTGTGTCCTCCTCTCAACTTGCTTTCCCACCTATCTTTGTATCATCAGTAGATTAGGCTTTGGTAGTGGTCGCGGGTTTAGGAGGTGCTGTCGAAAGGGGCCTTGGTGAGTTGCTGCAATGCGTCTTGTAGATGGTGCAGACTGCAGACACGGTGTGTTGGTGGTGGAGTGAGTTAATATTTATGGCGGTGGATGGTGTGCCAATCAAGCGGGCTGCTTTGTCCTGGATGGTGTTGAGCTTATTGAGTGTTGTTGGAACTGCACTCATCCAGGCAAGTGGAGATTATTCCACCACACTCCTGACTTGTCCCTTGTAGAAGGTGGAAAGGATTTGGGGAGTCAGGAGATGAGACACTCGGCGCAGTATACCCAGCATCTGACCTGGTCCTGTAACCACACAATTCATGTGACTGGTCCAATTAAAGTTCTGGTCAATGGTAACCCCCAGGATGTTGATGTTTTCGATTGTATTCCGCCATTTCAGACCCCACCACGAACTCAATTATGTAGCCACTAACCACATCCCTCTCACCATCATTTGTCTGAGGCTGAACCACACTGTTCACAACCTTGGTGCCATATTTGACCCTGAAATTAGCTTTTGATCAAATATCCACAGCATCACAAAGACCAACTATTTCCATCTCCGTATCATCACCCCTCTCTGCCCTTGCCTCAACTCATCTGCTGCTGAAAACCTCATCCATGCCTTTGTTAATTCTAGACTTGACTATTCCAATGCACTCCTGGCGGGTCTCCCACATTCCACCCTACCTAAACTTGAGGTGACCATAGAAACATAGAAACATAGAAGATAGGAGCAGGAGTAGTCCCTTCGGCCCCTCGAGCCTGCTCCACCATTCAATGCGATCATGGCTGATCATCCAAATTCAGTACCCGATCCCTGCTTTCTCCCCATACTCCTTGACCATTTAGCCTTAAGAAATATATCCAACTCCTTCTTGAATATATTTAATGAATTGACCACTACTGCCTACTGTGGTAGAGAATTTCACAGGTTCACCACTCTCTGGGTGAAGAAATTCCTCATAATTTCTGTCCTAAATGGCCTACCCCTTATCGTTAGACTGTCACCCCTGGTTCTGGACTCCCTGGCCATCGGGAACATCCAGCCTGCATCTAGTCTGTCCAGTCCTGTCAGAATTTTATAAGTTTCAATGAGGTCCCCTCTCATTCTTCTAAACTCCAGCGAGTACAAGCCCAATAGTCCCAATCTGTCCTCATACGTCATTCCTGCCATCCCAGGTGTCAGCCTGGTGAATCTTCGCTGAACTCCTTCCAATGCAAAACATCCTTCTTCAGAAAAGCCGACCAAAACTGCACACAAGACTCAAGATGTGGCCTCACCAAGGCCCTGTACAACTGCAGCAAGGCATCCTTGTTCCTGTACTCAAACCCTCTCGCTACGAAGGCCAACATACCATGTGCCGTCTTTACCGCCTGCTGCACCTGCATGACTACCTTCTGCGATTGGTGCACAAGGACACACAGGTCTCGTTGCACTTCCTGTTCTCCCAATCTATTGCCATTCAGATAATAATCTGACTTCCTGTTTTTGCCACCAAAGTGGATAACCTCACATTTATCTGCGCAAAATTGCATCTGCCATGCTTCTGCCCAATCACGCAACCAGTCCAAATAACCCCGTAGTTTCTCAGCATCCTCCTCGCAGCACACACGCCCACCCATCTTTGTGTCGTCTGCAAATTTGGAGAAACTACTTCTAGTTCCCTTGTCTAGATCATTAATATATATCGTGAATAGCTGGGGTCCAAGGAAAGATCCCTGCGTTACTCCACTAGTCACTGCCTGCCACTCAGAAAAAGACCCGGTTATTCCAACTCTTTGCTTTCTGTCTGCCAGCCAGTTTTCTATCCAGGTCAATACATTGCCTCCAATCCCATGTGCCTTAATTTTACACGCTAATCTCTTATGCGGGACCTTATCGATAGCCTTATGAAAGTCCAAATACACCACATGCGCTGATTCTCCCTTATCTATTTTACTGGTTACATCCTCAAAAAATTCCAGTAGATTAGTCAAGCAGGATTTACCTTTTGTAAATCCATGTTGACTGCAGTCCGATTCTGTCACTGTTTTCCAAGTGCTCTGTTTTGCATCTTTTAAAATGGACTCTAGCATTTTCCCCACTACCGATGTCAGGCTTACTGGTCTGTAATTCCCCGTTTTCACTCTACCACCTTTTTTGAATAGCGGGGTAACATTAGCTACCCTCCAATCCATGGGCACTGTTCCAGATTCCAACGAATGTTGGAAGATGATCAGCAATGCATCTACTATTTCTAGGGCCTCTTCCTTAATACCTGAGGATGCAGATTATCAGGCCCTGGCGATTTATCGGCCTGCAATCCCATCAATTTCCCAATCACCGTTTCCATACAAATAATGATTACTTTCAGTTCCTACCTTTCATCAGACCCTATGTTCCCCGACAGTTCTGGGAATGAATTTGAGTCCTCCTTTGTGAAGACAGAACCAAAATATGTATTTATAAGATCTGCCATTTCTTTATTCCCCATTATAAATCCCCCTGATTCTGACGGCATGGGACCTATGCTTGACTTCTACAATCCTTTTCTCTTCACATATCTATGAAAGCTTTTACAGTCAGTTTTTATTTTCCTCGTAAGGTTACTCTCATACTCTATTTTCCCTTTTTTAATTAATCTCTTTGTCCTACTTTGTTGAATCCTAATCTGCTTTCAATCCTCAGGTTTACTGCTTTTTCTGGCCAATTTATATGTCCTCTCCTTGGATCTTATGCTATCCCTAACTTCCCTTGTTAGCCACGGTTGAGTCACCTTTTCTGCTTCATTTTAATGTCAAACTGGGACGAACAATTTCTGTAGTTCATCCATGCGGCCTTTGAATGTTTTCCATTGCCTATCCACCATCAACACTTTGAGTGACATTCCCCAATCAATCTTACCCAACCCGAGCCTCAGATCATCGTAGCTTCCTTTATTTAAATTCAGGCCCCTGGTCTCTGAGTCAACTACTTCATTCTCCATCTTAATGAAGAATTCAATCATATTAAGATCGCTCCGAATCAAGGGGCCTCGTACAACATGATTGCTAATTAATCCTTTCTCGTTACATAATACCCAGTCTAAGATGGCCTGACCGCTGGTTGGTTCCTCGACATATTGGTCCAGGAAACCATCCCGTAAACACTCCAGGATATCCTTCTCCACAGTATTGTTACTAATTTGGTTAGCCCATTGTATATATTGTTTAACCTCACCCATCATGACTGCTGTGCCCTTATTGCACACTTCTCTAATTTCCCTTTTAATGCCATCCCCACCTCTGCATTACTGTTTGGAGATCTATTTACCACTGACGACCATGTGTGCGGGAAATGCATCCAGCTGCAGCTACTTGCAGACCGCATTGCGGCGCTCGAGCTGCAGGTGGATGAATTTTGGAGCATGCGCGATGCTGAGAGGCTCGTGGATAGCACGTTTAGCGAGTTGTTCACGCCTCAGGGCAGGGCGGCACAGGGGGTGACCATCAGGCGGAGCAACAAAGGCAGGCAGGTAGTGCAGGGAACCCCTGCGGGCATCCCCCTTTCAAACAAGTATACCGCTTTGGATACTGTTGAGGGGGACGACTCACCAGGGGAAGGCAGCAGCAGCCAACTTCCTGGCACTGGGGGTGCGCCTGCTGCCCAGGAAGGGGGGAAAAAGAGTGGGAGAGCAATAGTGGTAGGGGATTCTATAGTAAGGGGAACAGATAGGCGTTTCTGTGGCCGTAGACGTGAATCCAGGATGGTTTGTTGCCTCCCTGGTGCCAGGGTCAAGGATGTCACTGAGCGGCTGCAGGGCATTCTGGAGGGGGAGGGTGAACAGGCAATGGTCGTGGTCCACATTGGTACCAACGACATAGGTAAAAAGAGGGATGAGGTCCTGCATCAAGAATTTAGGGAGCTAGGTAACAGATTAAAGAGCAGGACCTCAAAGGTTGTAATCTCTGGATTACTCCCAGTGCCACGTGCTAGTAAGTATAGGAATGGGAGGATAGAGCAGATGAATGCGTGGCTAAAGAGTTGGTGTAGGGGGGAGGGTTTTACTTTCCTGGATCACTGGGCCTGCTTCTGGGAAAGGTGGGACTTGTACAAGTCGGACGGGTTGCACCTGAACCAGAGCGGGACAAATATCCTTGCGGGGAGGTTTGCTAGCACTGTTGGGGGGGGTTTAAACTAACTTGGCAGGGGGATGGGATACAGAGGGGAGCTGAAATAGGGGGGGATGTGCTGCCAATTATAGAGAAAAAAACAAGTCAGCTTGGTAGACAGGGCAAATATATAAGGGCAAGGCTGGATGGCATCTATTTTAATGCAAGGAGTCTTGCGAATAAGGTGGATGAACTGAAGGTGTTGATAAACACATGGGAGTATGATATTGTTGCTATCACGGAGACATGGTTGAGGGAAGGGCAAGACTGGCAGCTCAATATTCCGGGGTACAGAATCTTCAGGCGAGACAGAGGGGGAGGTATAAGAGGAGGGGGTGTCGCAATATTAATTAAGGAGTCAATTACTGCAGTAAGGAGGGATGATATATTAGCAGGGTCCTCCAATGAGGCCATATGGGTGGAGCTTAAAAACAAAAAGGGGGCAAGCACTTTGCTGGGAGTGTACTATAGGCCTCCAAACAGTCAGGGGGAGATAGAGGAACAGATATGTAGGCAAATCTCAGAGAAATGTGCAAATAATAGGGTAATAATAATGGGGGATTTCAACTTCCCCAATATTAACTGGGATAGTCAGAGTGTGAAAGGCTCAGAGGGTGTAGAATTCTTAAAGTGCATCCAGGAGAGCTTTTTGAGCCAGCATGTAGAAAGTCCTACAAGAGAGGGGGCGGTACTGGACCTAATTCTAGGGAATGTGGCCGGCCAAGTGGAAAAAGTGCTAGTAGGTGAGCACTTTGGTGATAGTGACCATAATATGGTAAGATTTAAGGTGGCCATGGAAAAGGACAGGGATGGGCCGGAAATAAAGGTTCTAAATTGGGGGAAGGCCGATTTTAATAGGATAAGGCAGGATCTGGCCAAAATGGACTGGGATCAGCTACTTGTAGGAAAATCCGCATCGGAGCAATGGGAGGCTTTCAGAAGGGAGATTGAGATCATACAATGGCAACATGTTCCCGTAAAGGTCAAGGGTGGTTCCAAAAACCACAGGGAACCTTGGATGTCAGGGGATATACGGGAATGGATTAGGAAAAAAAGGAGGGCTTTTGGTAGATACAAAAGGCTAAAGACGGAGGAAGCCCTAGAGGAGTACAAAAAGTGCAGGGGGATACTTAAAAAAGAAATTAGGAGATCAAGGAGGAGCCATGAAATAACACTGGCAAGCAAAATAAAGGAAAATCCGAAGATGTTTTATAAGTATATTAAGGGTAAGAGGATAACTAGGGAAAAAATAGGGCCCATTAGGGACAAAAGTGGCAATCTGTGTGTGGAGCCGGAAGATGTAGGAGGGGTTCTGAATGAATTTTTTGCGTCTGTTTTCACTATGGAGAAGGACGATGTAGACATAGAAATAGGGCGGGGGGACTGTGATATGCTCGAACATATTAACATCGAGCGGGGGGAGGTATTGGCGGTTTTAGCTGGCCTAAAAATGGATAAATCCCCAGGCCCGGATGAAATGTATCCCAGGCTGCTGTGTGAGGCAAAGGAGGAGATTGCGGGGGCTCTAACACATATATTCAGGAACTCTCTGGCCACAGGGGATGTGCCAGAGGACTGGAGAACCGCTAATGTAGTACCATTATTCAAAAAGGGTAGTAGGGAAAAACCGGGGAACTACAGGCCAGTGAGCCTAACATCAGTGGTAGGAAAATTATTGGAAAAAATCCTGAGGGACAAAATTTGTCTCCACTTGGAGAGGCAAGGATTAATCAGGGATAGTCAACATGGCTTTGTCAAGGGAAGATCATGTCTGACTAATTTGATTGAATTTTTTGAGGGGGTGACGAGGTGTGTGGATGAGGGTAACGCAGTGGATGTGGTATACATGGATTTCAGTAAGGCCTTCGATAAAGTCCCGCACAGGAGACTGGTCAAGAAGGTAAGAGCCCATGGAATCCAGGGTGCCTTGGCACATTGGATACAAAACTGGCTTAGTGGCAGAAGGCAGAGGGTGATGGTCGAAGGTTGTTTTTGTGACTGGAAGCCTGTGGCCAGTGGGGTACCACAGGGATCGGTGCTGGGTCCCTTGCTGTTTGTGGTCTACATTAATGACTTGGATATGAATGTAAAGGGTATGATCAGTAAGTTCGCGGATGATACAAAAATTGGTAGGGTGGTAAATAGCGAGGAGGGTAGCCTCAGTCTGCAGGACGATATAGATGGGTTGGTCAGATGGGCGGAACAGTGGCAAATGGAATTTAACCCGGAAAATTGCGAGGTGATGCACTTTGGGGGGACTAACAAGGCAAAGGAATACACAATGAATGGAAAGACCCTAGGCAAGACGGAGGGTCAGAGGGATCTGGGTGTGCAAGTACACAGATCCCTGAAGGCAGCGGAACAGGTGGATAAGGTGGTAAAAAAGGCATATGGGATACTTGCCTTCATTAGCCGAGGCATTGAATATAAGAGCAAGGAGGTTATGATGGAGCTGTATAAAACACTGGTTAGGCCACAGCTGGAATATTGTGTGCAGTTCTGGTCGCCACACTACAGGAAGGATGTGATCGCGTTAGAGAGGGTGCAGAGGAGGTTCACCAGGATGTTACCAGGGCTGGAGCGCTTCAGCTATGAAGAGAGACTGGGCAGGTTGGGTTTGTTTTCCTTGGAGCTGAGGAGGCTGAGGGGGGACATGATTGAGGTGTACAAAATTATGAGGGGCATAGATAGGATGGATGCTGAGGAGCTTTTTCCCTTAGTAGAGGGGTCGATAACTAGGGGGCATAGATTCAAGGTAAAGGGCGGGAGGTTTAGAGGGGATTTGAGAAAGAACTTTTTCACCCAGAGGGTGGTTGGAGTCTGGAACTCACTGCCTGAAAGGGTTGTGGAGGCAGAAACCCTCACAACATTTAAGAAGCTTTTGGATGTGCACTTGAAATGCCATAGCATACAAGGCTACGGGCCAAATGCTGGAATATGGGATTAGATTAGACAGGGCTTGATGGCCGGCGCGGACACGATGGGCCGAAGGGCCTCTATCCGTGCTGTATTACTCTATGACTCTATGACACTCCCACTAATGACTTCTGCCCCTTGGTATTACTCAGTTCTACCCATACAGATTCCACATCATCAGAACTAATATCCTTTCTTAAAATTGTGTTAATCCCTTCTTTAACCAGCAATGCTACCCCACCTCCCTTTCCTTTTTGCCGATCTTTCCTGAATATTGAATACCCTGGATGTTGAGTCCCCAGCCTTGGCCAACCTGGATAAATGTTTACGTGATTCCAATCAAATCATATTCATTTACCTCTATTTGTGCAGCTAATTCATCCACCTTTTTACGAATGCTCCTCTCATTACGATACAAAGCCTTCAGGCTTGTTTTTTTTAACGCTCTTCAAACTATAAGAATTATTATTTACTGTGGCCATGTTTGATATAAAGCGTTGATTTCTCTGACTGCCACTTTTGTTTTTATCCTTCCTATCTTTTGATTTTATCCTTTTTACCCTTTCCTCTGTCCCCCTGCTCAGGTTCCCAAATCTCTGCCTTTTTAGTTTAAACCCTCCTGCAGAGCACTAGCAAACACTCCCCCTAAGACATCGGCTGCCCTTTTCCTAACTCGCAGCAAGTCCCGTTCACACATCACCCCTGTGCACGCTGACCTACATTGTCTCTCGGTTAAGCAGTGTCTCGATTTCAAAATTCTCATCTTTTTTTCAAATCCCTCCATAGCCTCGTCGCTCCCTATCTGTGTAATCACCTTCAGCCCCACAGCCCCCTGAGATATCTGCACTCCTCTAATTCTGCCCTCTTGAGAATCCCTGATTATAATCGCTCAACCTTTGGTGGCCACGCCTTCTGTTGCCCTAAGCTTTGGAATTCCCTGTCTAAATTTGTCCACCTCTTTATTCTCCTTTAAGACTCTCCTTAAAACCTATCTCTGTGACCAAGCTTTTGCTCACCTGCCCTAATTTCTCCTTATATGGATTGGTGTCAAATTTTTCTCTGAAAATACTCCCGTGCAGCGCCTTGGGACGTTTTACTATGTTAAAGGCGATATATAAATGAAAGTTATTGTTGTTGATGATGGTGTTGGGGGATTCGGTGATGGTCATGCTGTTGAATGTCAGGGGGCGGTGGTTAGACTTTCGCTTGTTGGAGCTGATTGTCTGGCACTGATGTTGGCTGTGGTCATGTGTGGCGCACAGTGACATATGTACAGCATTTGCACATCGGATAGTGTATGATTGACAAATGCAGGTTTTATGCTGAAAGATTAATGCAGGAAATTGTCAGATAGTGTCTCGAAATATAAGCTTATACACATGCACAAGCCACAATGGTCGGTTAGCTCAGTTGGTTAGAGCGTGGTGCAAATAGTGACCAGGGTGCTGGTTTGCTCTTCGTAGAGGCCATTAATATTTTTGTTTTGTATTAGTTTCTTCTTGTTATTTTTGAGCAGCTTAAAAGGTTGGAAGGAAGCTCACACGGGACCTGCAATATTTTGATGCAAAGCTGCGAGTCTTTTCTGCCGAGAGCTCATGGACCTGAAAGGTTAACCCTGTTTTTCTCTGTCTACAGATGTTCCCTGACCTGTGGAGTATTTCCAACATTTAATGAACAATTCCAGATCCAGCATCTGCTGCAATTTGCTTTATATTTTAAGCAGTGTCCCCGCTTCGATTAAGAAATCAAATGTTGTGTTTACGATCTGGATTGCACTGCCTGAAATGGTGCTGGAGCCAGATTCAAGGGTGGCTTTCAAAAGGGAAAAACATTGCAGGGCTGCAGGGAAAGGGCGGGGGAGTGGGACAAGCTGAAGCGAACTTGTAGAGAGCCGGCACGCGCCCGTCGGGCCGAATGGCCTCCTTCTATGCGGTAACCATTCTATGAAAGACACTATTAATAAAAGTCTTCCTTTTTGAGCCTGCTGAGAAAAAAGTGACTGAGCTGACATAAAAGTGAAATCAACCATAAATTGAACTTAACAAATGAGGCATATTTTGGAAGGCCTGGTAGCTCAGTTGGTTAGAGCATGATGTTAATAACACCAAGGTTGCGTGCTCGATCCCAGTACTTAATATTTGGTAGAGAGGGTAGTTTCTTGATTTTGTTATTTGTTGAAAATTTGGGATGGGAACTCACACGGGACCTGCATAACTTTGAAGCAAAGCTGGAAATCCTGAGTTATGACATGCGGAGCATTTCCAACTTTAAATGAACAATTCCAAATCCATCGGGACTTCTCGTATTTCAATCAGTGAATGGTTCACTGCCGCTGATTGCTATGGAGTGCAAAGAATTGAACTGAACTAAATACAATCCCGGGGCTTAATCACTCATTATTACCACACAGTACAGAAACAGACCATTCGGCCTAACCAGTCCATGTCACCGTTTCTGCTCCACCCGAGCATCCTCCCGTCTCTCCTCATCTAAATCTACCAGAATAACCCTCTATTCCCTTCTCCCTCATGTGCTTATCTAGCCTCCCCTTAAATTCATCTAAACTATTCGCTTCCACCATTTGCTGTGTTAGCAAGCTCCGCATTCTCGGCACTCTTTGTGTAAAGAGTTTCTCCTGAATTCCCCATTGGATTTCTTGGTGACTATCTTATATTGATGTCCTGTAGTTATGCTGTTCCCCACAAGTGGAAACATTCCCTCTGTATTCAATCTGTAAAAACTTTTCATAATTTTAAAGGTCTCTCTTAGGTCACTTCTCAGCCTTCATTTTTCAAGAGAAAAGGGACCCAGCCTGTTAACCCTTTCCTGATATGTATACCTTTGCATTTCTTTTATCATCCTTGTAATTCTTCTCTATACCCTTGGTCTAACCAAGGTTTGTTACTGGTTTAGCATAATTTCACTACTTTTCAATACTACCCTTGAGAAATAAACCCTAGTGCTTGGTTTGCTTTATTTATGGCCTTGTTAACCTGTTTAACAACTTTTAGTGATTTTTGTGTTTGTATTCCGAGATCCTTTGTTTCTCTACCCCACCTAGACTCGCACCCTCCAAGTGATAAGTGACCTCCCTATTCTTCCTACCTTAATGAAATACTTCACATTTATCTGTGTTGAACTTCATTTTCCAATTATATGCCCATTCTGCAAGTTTATTAATGTCCTCCTCAGTATTGAGTATGCCCCTCCCCCAATTTGGTGTCATGTGTAAATTTATAAATAGTGTTTCTGATTACTAATCTAAATCTTTTAATATTAATTGCGAACAGCACTGGCACCAGCTCTGATACTTGTGGAACATCACGACCCAGCTTCTGCCACTGTGAATAATCTACCCTTTACTCCAACTCTCTGCGTTCTGTCCTGAAGCCACTACTTGTCCCCTGACTCCGCATTCTCTGACCTTATTCATCAGTCTTTTATGGGGTACATTATCGAAGGCCTTTTGAAAATCCAGATAAATTACATCTACTGCATTACCATTGTCTACTCTCTCTGTTGGTTTGGAGTGCAAGGAATGGGACTGAAATGACATCGCCCATCTCCAGTTCCCTGCTCCCCTCACCCACTCCAACTTACCTCCCTCTGAAATTGCAGTACTCTATTTTCTCCGATCCAACCCTAACATTGCCTTTAAACCTACTGAGAAAGGTGGTGCTGTTGTTGTTTAGCGAACCATCCTCTACCGTGTGGATGCCGAACGGCAACTCTCTGACAACTCCTCCCACCTCCCCCTGGACCATGACCCTGATGCGCCATCAATTACTCAAAAGACTGAGGTTGTGTGAGTAACAATCAGGCTTTTATTATCTAAAGAATGAAGGTCTTGTCTCGAGTGGTCGACCCGTCCAGAATACTAAGGGACTGGGAGGTAGTCACTTATATACCTGGAATAGTGGGAGGAGTCAGCCGAGGCATGTCCAGACCTGTACCTAGTGGAATACACATACAGACACAGACATTGCCTTTAAACCTACTGAGAAAGGTGGTGCTGTTGTTGTTTAGCGAACCGTCCTCTACCGTGTGGATGCCGAATGGTAACTCTCTGACAACTCCTCCCACCTCCCCCGGACAATGACCCCACTACTGAAAATCAAGTAATCATTTCCTAAACTGTCACAGACCACACCTCCTCTGGGGATCCTGCCCCCCATGGCCGCCCACCTCTCAGTTCCTCAACACCGCACTGCCCACTTCTACCTCCTTCCCAAGATCCACAAGCAGGACTGCAATCGTCGATCAATTTTTGCAGCCTCTTCTTGCCGTGCAGAACTGATTACTTCCTATCTTGACTCTATTTTTTCTCGACTGGTCACTTTAACATTTTCCAGTTTCCCGGCCCCAAAAGTCTCCTTTTCACTCTGGACGGCCAATCCCTCTACACCTCCATCCACCACCAGGACGGCCTTAAGCCGCTCCACTTCTTCCTTGAAAAGAGGCCTCACCAGTCCCCATTCAACACTGCCCTCGTCACCTGGCTGAACTTGTTCTCACATTGTACCACTTCTCCTTTGATTCCACTCACTTACGGCAAATTAAATGTGTTGCTCTGGGTACCTGCATGGTCCATAGCTATGCCTGCCTTTTTGTGGGATATGTGCAACCTTCTTTGTTACAGTCCTACTCAGGTCCCCTTCCTCACCTCTTTTTCCGGTACATCAATGACTGTTTTGGTGCTGTTTCCTGCTCTCACCCTGAACTAGATATTTTTTTCATTTTCTTCCAATTTCCACCCTTCCCTCACCTTCACATGATCCATCTCCGACTCTTCCCTTCCCTTCCTCGACTTCGCTGTCTCCATTCCTGGGGATAAGCTATCAAACAACATCCTCTATAAGCCCACTGACTCACTCAGCTACCTGGATAAAGCTTCCTCCCACCCCGCTTGCTGAAAGGATTTTATTCCATTCTACCAGTTTCTCCATCTCCGTTGCATCATTTCTGAAGATGCCACTTTCCATACCAATGCTTCTGGTATGTCTTTCATTTTCCTCAACTGAGGATCCCGCTTTATAGTGGTTGACATGACCCTCGATCGTGTCCGTTCCATTTCCCGCACTAATGCTCTCACCCCTTCCCCTAACTCCCAGAAACATGATAGCATTGCACCTAGTCCTCACCTTTCACCCCACCCGCCTTCACATTCAGCGGATCATCCTGCGCCATTTCCGCCAACTCCAGCATGGTCCAACCACCAAACACATCTTCCCCTCCGCCCTTTCAACATTTTGAAGGGATCACTCCCTCCACGGCACCCTGGCCCACTCCTCTATCACCCCCAACACCCCTTCCCCTACTCCTGGTACCTTTCCATGCAAGCACAGGAGAAGCAACACCTGCCCTTTTACCTCCGTCCGTCCCATCTCCCAGGGCCGCAACCAGTGCTTCCAGGATAATCAGTGATTTACTTGTAATTCTTAAAATTTTGTATACTATATTCGCTGACTCTACATTTTGGGACCAAATGCAGATTGTGTGACCACTTTGCGGAACACAACCATTCAGTCCGCAAGTGTGATCCCGAGCTTCCGGTCGCCTGTCAATATAATTTTCCGCAGGCCAGGCAACATCCGTGGAGAGAGAAACAGAGTCAATGTTTCGAATCGAAACCCTTCTACAGAACCGAGAAAGAAAGGGGCAGGAAATGAAATGATTAGCCCCCTAACTGCCTTTTAATCTTTTCTTTTCCTGCCATTTTTTTCTCAGTTATATAGAAGGGTTTCGACCCGAAACGTTGAGTCTGTGGCTCTCTCCACCGATGTTGCCTGGCCTGCTGAGTTTTTCCAGAGTTTTCTTTTGTTATTTCGGATTTCCAGCATCCGGCGTATTTTGCTATCGCACTATAATTCTCTGCTCCACTCCCTCGCTGATATCTCCTTCCTTGGCTTGTTACACTGTTACAATGAAGCTCTACGTAAGCTCGAGGAACAGCGCCTCATCTTTCTATTAGGCACTTTACAGCCTTCTGGACTTAACATCGAGTTCAATAATTTAAGGCTATAAATTGGCTACTGAATTTCTTTATATTTTTTTATTTGTTTTCATGTTTCCTCACATGGCAGTTGTTAATGTTTCTGCCATCATCATTCACACCTTATCTTGAGCAAACCTTTGTTCCTTAACTTGTCCCATTACCTCTCGTTTTGCCTTGAAACATCATCCCTTTTGTCAGTCAATCTCTCCTGCCTTCCATTCTACCACAGACATTACCTTTGTTCATACCTCGCCTCCTCCCACCCCTGCTTAAAAATCTATCTTCCCTAAACTTTTCCAGTTCTGACGAGGGGTTCAGCCCGAAACGTTAACTCTGTGTCTCTCTCTCTCGATGCTGCCTGACCTGCTGAGTGTTCCAAGCATTCTCAGTTGCTATTATTGAAATGAACACAGTGACTGAGTTAATCACTCATTATTAGGATTAATTTACTGCACATTTCCGTGGCTGCGTGGCCTAATGGATATGGCATACTGACTTTGCTGTAAATCCTGATGCCATCAGAAGATTGCAGGTTGAGTCCTGCCCCGGTCGTTTTACACACTTTTTAAGTCGTGTTCAACTTTAGAAAACAAAACCACGTTTCCACTCTTTTCCTTCCAAACATTGCAGGGTTCTTTATTAAATTGATTTTTTACGTGCTGTCTTATGTATTAATTTCTCAGTGATCTTTGCAAATAGTTTCAAACAAATCCACAATAACTAATTGATGCCGATAAATTATTAGTGTTTCCAATTGGACAATAGCTTTGCGTTAATCAGTGTAATAAAATGCAATGGAGGGAAATCTGACAAGTTTCGAGGCCAGTGATATCCACAGGGAGCCGATGAAATAAAAGAAAATTTTTACAGCAGATTTGCTGCGAGCAAGGTTCAACACTGCACTGTGAAACTCTAATAGATTTTAAATACAACGTCTTAGCCACTCGGCCATCACAGATGGGCAAAGACAATCTTTCAACAGTGGAATGACTGGTACAAAATATTAGACAATTGCCCTGCACAATATAAATGGAAGGATGTTTTTTGACAGATGTACAGAGGCCTGGTTAGGCCACCGTGTACTGTTCTGCGCACGGCACCTTAGAAAGGATATATTGACCTTGGAGGGAGTGTGGTGCAGATTCACGTCTGTTTTAACAGGGCTCCAAGGGTTAGGCTAAGAGGAGAGATTACATAAACTAGGCTTGTATTTCCTGGAATATTGAAGCTAAAGGGGTGAGATCATAGAAATACAGAAATTTATGCCAGAGAAGGAGGCCATTCAACGCATCCTTTATTTGCCGGATGAGAAAGAGCTATTTTGCCTAATCCCACTTTCCAGCTCTGGGCCCGTAGCACTGTAGGTTACAGCACTTCAAGGACATATCCATAGTGCTTTCTATTAATGTGTTGGGTAGTGACTTCCAGATCCCCCCACTCTCTGTGTGAACATTGTTCTTGTCAACTCCTCTTTAATCATTTTACCAGTTACTTTAATTGTACGCCCCCTGATCAGTGACATCACTGCTAAGGATAGTAGGTCCTTCCTATCCACTGTATCTAGGCCCCTCATAATATTATACGCCTCAATTATGTCTACCCTCAGCCTGCTCTGCTCCAAAGATAAAAACCCCACCCTATCCAATCTTTACTTATAGCTAAAATGTTCCTGTCCCGGCAACATCCTAGTAAATCTCCTCTGTACCCTTACTAGTGCAGTCACATCTTTCCTGTAGTGTGGTGACCAAAACTGTTTGCAGTACATAGAACATAGAAACATAGCAGATAATAGCAGGAATAGGCCATTCGGCCCCTCTTGCCTGCTCTGCCATTCAATGCGATCATCCAAGTTCAGTGCCCAGTCGCTGCTTTCTCCCCATACTCCTTGATGCCTTTAGCCTTAAGAAATATATCCAACTCCTTCTTGAATACATTTAATGAATTGGCCTCTACTGCCTTCTGTGGTAGAGAATTCCATAGGTTCACCAGTCGCTGGGTGAAGAAATTCCTCTTCATTGCTGTCCTAAATGACTTACCCCTTATTCTTAGGCTGTGACCCCTGGTTTTGGATTCCCCGAATATCGGGAACATCCTCCCTGCATCCCATCTGTCCAGTCTTGCCAGAATTTTATAAGTTTCAATGAGATCCCCTCCCATTCTTCTAAACTCCAGCCAGTACAAGCCCAATCGGCACAATCTCTCCTCATACTTCATCCCTGCCATCCCAGGTATCAGCCTGGTGAAACTTCGCTGAACTCCATCCATGGCAAGAATATCCTTCCACAGATAAGGCGACCAAAACTGCACACAATACTCAAGATGTGGTCTCACCAAGGCCCTGTACAACTGCAGCAAGACATCCTTGTTCCTATACTCAAACCCTCTCGCTACGAAGGCCAGCACACCATTTGTCTTCTTAACCGCCTGCTGCCTAATAAAGGAAAGTGTCCCCTAGGACTTTTTAGCCAATAATCTAAACAGAAACTGCTGGAAATATTCAGCAGCTCATCTGATATAAAAACAGAAAATGCTGGAAATATTCAGCAGGCAATCTGAAATAAAAACAGAAAATGCGGGAAATATTCTGCAGGCAATCTGAAATAATGACTTGTTGAATATTTCCAGCACTATTTGTTTATATTTCAGATTCCATTTTCCGCAGTCTTTTGCTATTGCCTTCTTAGCCACCTTATCTACCTGCACTGCTAACTTCATGGACCTGTGGACATGCACTCCAATATCCCTCTGTTATTTTATGCTTCTCAATATCCTACCATTTATTGTGTATTCCTTTGCCCTTTTAGCCCTTTCCTAATGCATTACCTCTCACTTCTACGAATTGAATTCCATTTGCCACTTTTCTGCCCACCTGACCAATTCATTGATAACGTCCTGCAGTCTGGAGCTTTCTTCCTCACTAACAACCACATGGACAATTTTTATATAACATCTGCAAACTTCTTAACCCAAATTGAAGTCTAAATCAGTGATATATAAAACAATAAGCAAGGGCCCTAGTACTGAGCCCTCCCGATTCCCTCCAACAAAAAGTAGTTGTTGCTAGATCATTTAATGATTGTATATCTGAGATCGATAGACTTTTGCTAGACCAGGGAATATAATAGACTTGTTTTACAAAATCGTTATTAATGTAATTATACTTTAATAATGATGGTGAATGTGCCACACCTGGTGGGTGAATTTGCACGGTGCATGTTAGAACATCTGCTTCTTTACAGACAACTGAAGGCTGCCTGTGGTTCATCAATTTGGAAGTTCCTAACCAACAGCTTTTTTAGACTGAATGATGCCAACGACTTGCTTCTCCCAGTACAAAAGTGATTCATTTTGTGTGTGTTTAAAAGGAATCAACTGTCAGTCCCGGACCATTCTGTGTCTGTTTAAAAGGGATGTGATGTCAGTCCCGAATCATTCTGTTTCTGTTTGAAAGGGGTGTGCTGTCTGTCCCGGATCATTCTGTGTCTGTTTAAAAGGGGTGTGATGTCAGTCCCGGAATATTCTGTGTCTGTTTAAAGGGATGTGATGTCAGTCCCGGATCATTCTGTGTCTGTTTAAATGGGATGTGCTGTTCGTACAGATTATGTCTGTCCCGGGCCATTTCAAAATCTTGAGCGGCCTATTCAGAGCAGACAAAGGCTCGAAGGTCTAACTGGCATTGTGCTGCTCCTATTTCTTATGTTCTTATGTTATGTTTAGTAGATAGACAGAATCTGTTCTGATTGCCAGAAGGGTCGAGAGCCAGAGGACACAGATTTAACGTGATTTGCAGCAGAAACAAAGGCGACATGTGGAAAAACTTTTTTACGCAGCGAGTAGTTAGTAACTGGAAAGAGTGGTGGAGGCAGATTCAAACGCAGCCTTCAAAAGGGAACAGGATAAGTACCTGACTGAGCAAAACTTGCAGAGCTACGGGGCACGGGCAGGTGTGCGGGTGGGACTAGCTGAAGTGCTCGTGCAGAGAGCCAACACGGGCTTGATGGACCGAATGGCCTCCTTCTGTGCTGTAACCATTCTATGATTCTATGATTCTATCATCATTCTGTATCTGTGTCTGTTTCAAAGAGATCTACTTTCAGCTGGGGTATCTGATTGGTTGCGGCGTTCGTTTCGAAATTCAATGTGATTTAGGTGCGATGGTTTGAACCCTGTTCAAAGCAGATTAGTTCATTAATTTGAAATATAAAAGCACTTCATAATTTTAAAGAATTTTAAAGATCATCCTCAACCTCTTGTTCCAAAGAAAAGAACGCCAGCCTGTTGTGACTTTCCTGATATTTATGCCCTCTCGGTTCCAATATCATCCTTCTCAGTCTTCTTTGCATCTTCGTCAGTTCTCTATATTTATTTGTAAAATGGAGACCAGAGCTGCATGCAATATCCTAAGTGCTGTCTAAGCGTGGTTACATATAAATTCTCTGCTTATGAATGGACAAGTTTAACCGTGCTTTGTGTGCTGGTTGCTGCAGGAATTTAGGACAGAGAGAGAGAGAGAGAGAGAGAGCGTAAGAGAGAGAGAGAGAGAGAGAGATACAGAGATTGAGAGAGAGAGAGAGACAGAGACAGAGAGTGAGAGACAGACAGTGAGACAGAGAGAGACAGAGCGTGAGAAAGTATCCTCTGGACTCAAAGGAAAACCGTAAACAATGCATGCAGGGCAGAACTAGGCCAATATCCATTAATAATCATTATCAAAAAAGAGCCACCAAATTTTGGAAACATCTAGAAATGAGCAACCCCCAATGCTATCATTACGAAGCCCTGAAATGCCAAGAGAGGTCCATAAAGAAGAATACCCTCAGTCAACTAGTCCTGGGACTCAGTGAAGTAACTACTAACACTACTAACAATAACCAGCCCAGGACAGTGACAGCGTAACACAAAGAATTCGACCCAACACAATCGTCGCTAAGCAAAAGGAAAAATATCTGTCATATTGGGCAGAAACAACAAAAACCCAAAGCAAACTCAATTGCTACTTGGCCCTAATCAGACAATACAACATGGCTGATTACCTGACCATGGTAAAGGATAGCAAACTGAGAAAAACCTTAACAATGTACAGACTTAGTGAACATAGCCTGGCGATCGAAAAAGGTAGACACAGGCAGACCCGGCTACCAAGAGAGGACAGGATATGCTCTCACTGCAGTCAGGGAGTGGTGGAGACAGAGATGCACTTCCTCACAGCTTGTAGAAAATATCAGGGCATAAGGGAGAATTTCTACCCAAAATTCACAAAAATGTGCCCGGATTTCAGAAATTTGAATGACGACCAAAAACTCCCATACCTACTAGGGGAAGAGAGAAATTGTATAACACTAGCGGCACACTATGTTACAGCTTGCCATAAACAGAGGGACAACCAATAAATATAAGAAAAGAGCATCTTTAATGTATATGAAAGTATATTTATACACTCAGGGATATATCTGTTTATACACTGTGTGGATAGATCTGTATTTTTGTGAACAAACATGAAGTTTTTCGATGCTTTGGCAACATAAGATGTAACTTGTCATGCCAATAAAGCGATTTGAATTGAATTGAATTGAATTGAGAGAGTGAGAGGGAGATACAGAGAGTGAGAGAGAGAGAGAGACAGAGAGAGAGACAGAGAGTGAGAGACAGAGAGCGAGAGAGAGAGAGAGAGTGAGAGAGAGAGTGTGAGAGAGACAGAGACAGAGAGATAGAGAGAGAGACAGAGAGGGAGATACAGAGAGTGTGAGAGAGAGAGAGAGAGAGAGACAGAGAGTCAGAAACAGAGAGTGAGAGTGAGTGAGAGACAGACACAGAGCGAGAGAGACAGAGACAGAAACAGAGATAGAGAGAGAGAGACAGAGAATCAGAGAGACAGAGAGAGA
The DNA here is from genome assembly GCF_052327205.1 of Somniosus microcephalus. NCBI lineage: Eukaryota > Metazoa > Chordata > Chondrichthyes > Squaliformes > Somniosidae > Somniosus > Somniosus microcephalus. The sequence continues at coordinate 21,685,252 of NW_028225186.1, read as the reverse complement.
GAGAGCGAGAGAGAGAGAAAGTGGGAGAGAGTGAGAGAGAGAGAGAGAAGAGAGAGAGTGAGGGAGAGAGAGTGAGAGGGACAGAGAAAGAGAGAGAGAGAAAGAGAGAGGGAGATACAGAGTGTGAGTGAGAGAGAGAGACAGAGAGTGAGAGACAGAGAGTGAGAGAGAGAGAGTGAGAGACGGACACAGAGAGAGAGAGAGAGAGTGAGAGAGAGAGAGACAGAGAGTGAGATACAAAGACAGAGAGTGAGACAAAGAGACACAGAGAGAGAGAGAGAGGGAGGGAGAGCGAGAGGGTCACCATTTTGGTCAGGGTTCACTGGAGAAATGTAGTAGCAAAACCACGGGATTTTGGATTGATGGGATTAATTTACAATTCAAGTTCAATCATATTATCACAGTGTGAGACAGCGCAGAGGGAGGCCATTTGGCCCATCCTGCCTGTGATGGCTCTTTGGTGGAGTTATCCTGTTAGTGATACTCCCCTGCTCTTTCCCCATAGCCATGTACATTTTCCCTTCAAGTATTTATCCAATTCCCTTTTGAAAGTTACTACTGAATCTGCTTCCACCACCCATTCCAGATCATAAAAACTCGCTGCTTAAAAATATATTTTCGCTTGTCGCTCTGGTTCTTTTGCCAAACACCTTAAATCTGTTTCCTCTGTTTACCAACACTTCTGCCTCTGGACACAGTTTCTCCTCTTTTACTCTACCAAAACCATCATGATTTTGAACACCTCTTAATGATGTCTGCTCTAAGGAGACCAATCCCTAATACGGGGGAGGGTGGATCCGGGAAGGGCAAGTTAATAATCTAAAGAGCAAAGTCAAGGCTGTAGAACAGAGCAGCGATTGGGGTAAAATCAAACAGATTCTGTTAGGAAGGGACAGAGAGTTTAAAAGCTGTAATAGGGCAGTACTGCCGAAGGCCACATTAGGGTAAAATAATAAAAAGTTAAAATTAAAGTCGCACCAATCAGTCACTCCACAACAGATGAATTAATGGGAAAAATAGAAATAATTGGCTTTGAACCAGTAGCCATTACTGAGACGTGGTTTTGGTGTAACCAAGGTTGGCAGCTAAATATTCTCGGGTGCTTGACCTTTAGAAACGATAGGCAAAATGTAAAAGGAGGCGGGTAGCCAGCGAATAAAGGGTGAGATAAAGGCAGTTGTGAGAAAATCCCAGAAAATCAGAGTGTAGAATCCGTATGGCCGAAGCTTTGGAATAACAAATGTTAGAAAGCAGTGGTGGGAGTAGTTTACAGCCCCCCTAACAGTAATCATGATGTTGGACAGATTTTACATCAGGAAATTAGAGGAGCATGTAAGAATGATGAGGCAATAATCATAGGAGACATTACTGTTCATGTAGACGGGACAAACAAAATTGACAGTAGTAGAATAGCGGACGAGTTCATTTCATTCGAGACAGTTTTCTAAATAATATTTCGAGGAAAGAACTAGGGAAAAGGTTAATTTCGATCTTGTTTTGTGCAATAAGACAGTGTTAATTTGTAAACTTATCGTGAAGGATCCTCTGGGGAAGATTACATAGAAACATAGAAGATACGAACAGGAGTAGGGCATTCAGCCCCTCGAGGCTGCTTCGCCATTCAATGCGATTATGGCTGATCATCCAAGATCAGTACCCGGTCCCTGCTTTCTCCCCATACCCCTTGATCCATTTAGCCTTAAGACATATATTCAACTCATGAATATATTTAATGTTTTGGCCTCTACTGCCTTCTGTGGTAGAGAATTCCACAGGTTCAGCATTCACTGGGTGAAGAAATTCCTCTTCATTTCTTTCCTAAAAGGCTTACACCTTATCCTTAGACTCTGACCCCTGGTTCTGGACTGCCCGACCATCGGGAACATTCTCCCTGCATCTAGTCTGCCCAGCCCTGCCAGAATTTTATAAATTTCAATGAGATCCCCTCTCATTCTTCTAAACTCCAGCGAATACAAACCCAATCGTACGTATCCCGCCTCATACGTCATTCCTGCCATCCCAGGTAACAGCCTGGTGATTTTTCGCTGAACTCCTTCCATGTCAAGAATATCCTTCCTCAGATAAGGCGACTAAAACTGCACCCAATACTCAATATCCGTCTTCACCAAGGCCCTGCACAACTGGCGAAATACATCCTTGTTCCTTTACTCAAACCCTCTCGCTACGAAGGCCAACCTACCATTTGCCTTCTGAACCACCTGCTGCACCTGCATGCTTACTTTCAGAGACTGGTGCAAAAGGACGCCCAGGTCTCATTGCACTTCCCCTTCTCCCAATCTATTGCCATTTATATACTAATCTGCCTTCCTGTTTTTGCCACCAAAGTGGATAACCTCGCATTTACCCACGTTATATTGCATCTGCCATGCTTCTGCCCAATCACCCAACCTGTCCAAATCATACTGGAGTTTCTCGGCATCCTCCTCACAGCACACACGCCCACCCAGCTTTGTGTCGTCTGCAAACTTGGAGATATTACATCGAGTTCTCTCGTCCAGATCATTAATATATATTGTGAATAGCTGGGGTCCAAGGAACATTCCCTGCGTTACACCACTAGTCACTGCCACTCGGAAAAAGAGCCATTTATTCCAACTCAATGCTTTCTGTCTGCCAACCAGTTCTCTATCCAAGTCAATACCTTGCCCCCAATCCCATGTGCCTTAATTTTACATGCTAATCTCTTATGCGGAACCTTATTGAAAGCATTTTGAAATTCCAAATACACCACATCCACTGGTTCTCCCTTATCTATTTTACCAGTTACATCCTCAAAAAATTCCAGTAGATTAGTCAAGCACGATTTACCTTTAATAAATCCATGTTGACTTCGGCAGGCCCGGTCACGTTTTTGCAAGTGCTCTGCTATTACATCCTTTATAATGGACTCTATCATTTTCCCTTCTACCGATGTCAGGCTTACCGGTCTGTAATTCCCCGTTTTCTCTCTACCACCCTTTTTGAACAGTGGGGTAACATTAGCTGCCGGCCCATCCATGGGAACTGTTCCAGATTCTATCGAATTTTGGAAGATGACCAGCAATACATCTAGTATTTCTAAGGCCACTTCCTTAAGTACCACAGGATGTACGTTATCAGGCCCTGGGAATTTATCGGCCCTCAATCCCATCAATTTCCCTAATACTATTTCCCTACAATTACAGATTCCTATCGTTTCCTCCCACGGTGGTATAGTGGTTAGCACTGTTGCCTCCCAACGTCATGGGACCCTGGTTCGAATCTGGCTTCAGGGCGACTGTCTGTGTGGAGTTTGCACATTCTCCCTGTGTTTGTGTGGGTTTGTTCTGGTTTCCTACCACAGTCCAAAGATGTGTGGGTTAGGTTGATTGGCTATGATAAATTGACCCTTAGTATTAGGAGGATTAAAGACGTGGGGTTATGGGGATTGGGTGGGATATGTGTTGGTGAAGGGGTTACAGGAATCGTGTGGGAAATGTGTCGGTGCAGGCTCGATGGGCCGAAATGACCTCAATCTGCACTGTGGGGTTTCTGTGATTTCATTAGAGCCTATGTTCCACGACATCTTTGGGAGGTTATTTGTGTCCTCTGTTGTGAAGACAGAAACAAAGTATGTATTTAATTGGTCAGCCATTTCTTATGTCCCCATTATAAATTCTCCTGATTCTGACTGCAAGGGACCTATGCTTGACTGCACCAATCTTTTTATCTTCACATATGTATAAAAGCTTTTACAGTCAGTTTTTATGTTCCCTGCCAGATTACTCTCAAATTATATGTTCCCCCTCTTAATTAATCCCTTTGTCCTCCTTTGACAGATCCTAAACTGCTCCCAATCCTCAGATTTATTGCTTTTTCTGGACAATTTATAAGTCCTCGCCTTGGATCTTATGCTATCCATAATTTCCCTTGTTAGCCACGGATGAGTCATCTTTTTTGTTTTATTCTAATGCCAAACTGTGATGAACAAATTCTGTAGTTGCATAAGGATGTCTTGATGCAATTATTTACGGCGTTTTTGAGAACACATCTGGAGTATTATGTACAATTTTCGTTAAACTTTCCGAAGGAAGGATGTAGTTGCCTTGGAGGGGGTGGAATGAAGGTCAACTAGATTGATTACTTGGATGAGGGGGCTGTCCTATGAGGACAGATTGCTCAGAATGGGCCGTTTTTTCCAGGGGTTTAGAATAATAATATTTGATCTCGTTGAAACGTGTAAAATACTTAAATGTCTTGACAGCGTAGATGCTGAGTGGCTGTTTCCCCTGATTGTAAGGCCATAACTAGGGGGCAGTGTCTCAGGATAAGGGCTCGGCCATTTATGACTGAGATGAGGAGAAATGTCTTCAACAAGATGGTTTTGAATCGGTAGTATACTCTACCCGAGAGGGCTGAGGATATTCAATCAATGAGTATATTCAATAGATTTTAGGGCACTAAGGGAATCACGGGAGAGGGGTTTAGGGCGGGAAAGTGGCATCGATGTATAAATTCAGTCATGATCTTATTGAATGGCGCAGCAGGCTTCACAGAGCGTATCGCCTTCTCGTGCTTATATTTATTATATTTTGCTGTTTAGGTACTCACAGCCCACCACATTTCAACAGAGACAAGGTGATCCGGGACTGAGAGCAAATCCATTTTAAGCAGACACAGAATGATCGAGAATGACAGTAAACCCGTGTCAAACAGATTCAGAATGATCCGGGATTGACAGCAAATATATTTAAAGCATCCACGGAATGACCAAGGAATGATTCACTTAATGTGACCTGAGACAAAGAAGTCGTTTGCTGCTGTCAATCAAAACACATTTGGAAGGAACATTCTACATTTAATGAACTAGAAACAGTCTTCAGCTGTCAATCAACGCCACCCGGACCATTGATAGAGAGACAGAGACAGTGAGAGAACTTCCAGCATTCAGTGCTGACCCTGTTACACTCAGCAGCTCCTGACACAGAACCCTGGTGTCATAAACACTGCGCATTTTTAACAAACCCCTTAAAATGCATTCTATCAAATGAGAAAAACTCAAATTTCATCAGAATTCGGCTGAATGTAAGAAAGGTTAATTAAGTTTTCACTATCACTCCGTAACCCCGTTCGGCATTCTTTCCACCCGTAGAATAAATTATCGGATGTAAGAACTCCTTGTCTTTTCACTCTGAGTTGAATTATATCAGTGTCTGGAAATTAATGTCTTCATAAACGTTTTCTATAAAATATATATCTTACTATCGAACAAGCAGTTTAACGGTTGAATGCATCGCACATTCTGCATTAAACAACCAGCCAGCGCACAAGCATCCTCACATATACGGCAGACTGGGTAACATGCACCGTGCACATTAGACCAGCAGGGGGGACATACACGCCATTACTTTCACTGCTGTTCTGCTAACATGCACCGTGCACATACAACCTCCAGGGTCTTACACTTGAAATTTCTGAAACTTCTGTAAATACGAAAGCAAAATATTGTGGATGCTAGAAACCTAAAATAAATACAGAAAATGCTACAAATACTCAGCAGGTCACATCACACAGAATCACAACAGTGCAGATAGAGGCCATTTCATCCTGCACTGACACATATCCCACCCAATCCCCATAACCCCTACACCAACACATATCCCACCCTATCCCTGTAACCCCCACGTATTTAATCCCCCTAACACAACGGGTCAATTTATCATAGCCAATCAACCTAACCTGCACATCTTTGGACTGTGGGAGGAAACTGGTGCACCTGGAGAAAAGCCACGCAAACACGGGGAGAATGTGCAAACTCCACACAGACAGTCACCTGAGGCCGGATTCGAACCTGGGTCTTTGGCGCTGTGAGGCAACAGTGCTAACCACTATACCACCGTGCTGCCCTGTGGCAGCATTTGTGGTGAGAGACACAACTTTAACATTTCAGGTCGATGACCTTTCATCAACATGTGAAAAAGTTACAAATAGAACAGTTTTTAAGCAAGTACAGAGGTAGCAATGGAGAGGTAAAACCAAAAGGGTCAAGAGGAACTGTAAATGTCAATAACAGAATCATTGCCAACAGCTACTATCTGAAAAAATGGGATCAGTGTTTATGATCTGAAATTGTGTAAATCAACGTTGAGTCCAGAAACGTGTACATTGCCAAATGACAAGATGAGGTTCTGTTTTTCGAGCTTCATTCGAACAGTGTGGCAGGCCAAGGACAGAAAGGTCAGAGTGGGAGTGGCACAGATAATTAAAATGACAGGCGACCAGATGTGCAGGGTCACGCTTGTGAACGGAATTGAGTTGTTCCTCAAATTGATAACCCAATCAACGTTTGGTCCCCAATGTAGAGGAGACAGCATCCTGAGCAGCAAATGCAGGATACAAAATAAAATAAAAGTAAAAGTTAATCACTAAAGAACTGCTGACACACACCGTGTACATTAAACTACCAGAGTGCACGCATTCACAATTACATATACTGCAGACATGCTAACATGTTTGATCGGCAACCCATCCACCACATTACTTATGCGCTACCTCCATTCCTGGCGCAACGTGGGTGCAGTGTGTACCATCTACAAGATGCATAAAGCAACTAAGTTTTGGGGACAAATGTTGGCCTTGCAAGCGACGCCCATCTCCCGTGAAGTAATAATATATAAGAAAAAAACCTGCTGATGTGCACCGTGCACATTCACCACATGGAGTCGCTCAACCGCCATTAGTGATCCATCAGAAATGCTCTCACGTTCTGTGCAATTTCTGCATCCCCTTCCATTCAGCCCAGCGCTGATTCCACAGCTGCCGTTTCTGCCCAGTTTCCAGGCCTTGAATGGGGATATTTCGCCATTCTCTGTGCCACTCTCCCTGTTTTCCACAAATACTCTCAGTTTGGGCGGTACACAGAACTTTGCAGTCGATGCTTTTCTGAGTGTATTCCCGGGTTTCTGGATCTCGATCCACTAGCCCCGCTCCCAAAATTCCCGGTCCATCTCAGACACACTCGCTATAATTCTTGTGTGGTGCAGCGGTGATTCCGTCAGCTACCCTTCGCACTCATTAACCTGGACTTTCGATCCCTTTCTGGATCAGCACATTATGCACAAGGTAAGTGTTGTTCAATGTACAAAGTAGAAAACTGACTCCCTGAGGCTACCGATTTAAGATGGGTACTTTACTGTCCTAATTACAATACAGATAATTTAGAAGTTGTAAACCGGAAAAGGAAACAGAAAAAGCGGGAAACCTGAGCACATCAGTGATTATCTGTGGAGAGTGATCTTGAAGAGAGTGCCCGAGCCCAGGTCTACAGGTATCTGCGGAGATTGACACGGAAGTTACAAGAGGCGGCCATTCAGCCCCTCCAGCTTGTTACATAGGAACATGAGGTGGCCATTCAACCACTCGAGCTTATTGTATAGGATCAGGAGGAGTCGATTCAACTCGTCGAGCCTGTAACAAGGAACAAGTGGAGCCCATTCAAACCTTGTAATCTTTTAAATAGGAACAGGAGCCATTCAGACTCATAACCCTTTTACATATTGACAGGAGGTTGTTACAAAGGAAAAGGAGAAGGCATTTCATACCTTTTGAGCCTACTACACAGGAACAGAAGTTGGTCATTTAGCCACTTAAACCGATTACGTACGTACATGAGGATGCCACTAACACCCTCGAGCCTATCACATAGGTAAAGGAGGAGGCCATTCAGGACTTCAGCCTTTTACATAGGAGGAGGAGCAGGCCTTCCAGCCCCTCAAGCCTCTCACATAGGAACAGGAGGAGGCCATTCAGCCCCTCGAGCCTCTTGCAGAGGAAAAGGATTGGGCCATTAAAACACTGGAGTCTGTTGCCTATCAACAGGGGGAGGCTTTTCCGCTACTCCTGCTATTGCAAAAGAAAAGGGGGAAGCCATTCATGCTCTCAACTCTGTTGCACAGGAACAGGAGAAGGCCATTCAGCTCCTGGAGCCTGTTACACAGAAGCTGGAGGATCCTTAACCTGTTTCAGAAGAAACGGTGGACGCAATTCAGCATCTTGGTCCTATTACACAGGAAGAGGAGAATGCTATTCATCACCTCGAACCTGTTCCCTAGGTGCAGAAGCAGGCCATTCAGCCCCCGAACGTCTTTCATTGGTACAGTAAAAGGGCGTTTAGTCTCTCGAGCCTGATACACAGAAACTGAAGCAGCTCAATCAGCTCCTCGAGCTTATTGCGTAGCAAGAGGAGGCGGTCATTCAACCACCATTATCCTGTCGTATAAGAACAGGAGAAAGCCACTCATCACCTCAATCTTGTTATACAGGTAACGGAAGATACCATTCACCCAATCGACCCTGTTAAACAGTAACATGTGAATGCTATTCTTCCCATAGAGCCTGCTGCACTTTAAAAGGAGGTGGGCATTCAGCCCCTCACGCCTGTAAAGCTACAAAGGGCTAGCCCATTCAGCTCCTCGAGCCTGTTGTAACGAATCAGAAGACATTCTTTCTACCCATCGAGTCTTTTACACAGGAACATCAGCAGGTTAGTCAGCCCATCGAGCCTATTGCATAGGAAGAGTAGAGGCCCATTCTGACACTTCGATCTTCATACACAGGAACATGAGGAGGACATTCAACTCTTCGAACCTGTTATAGAGGAAAGGGAGGAGGTCATTCAGCTCTTTGAGACTGTTATAGAGTAACATGAAGATGCCATTCAGCCATTTGAGCCTGTTATAGTGGAGCAGGAGGAATCCATTCAGGAGCTCGAGCATGTTACACAGGAAAAGGAGGGGTCATAAGGCGACTCAAACCTGTTACACAGGAACATGTAGAGGCCATTCGGCCCCTCAATCCTGGTGCATACGAACAGGCGAGGGAACATTGATCACCTTGATCCTGTTACACTGGAACAAGGAGGGGGCCATTCAGCCCCTCAAGCCAGTTACACAGGAACATGAGGAGGCAATTCAGCCCACTGATCCTGTTACACTGGAACAGAAGGAGGCCATTCAGCACCTCGAGCCTTTTACATAGGAACACTATGACGCCATTCAAACCTGTAGCCAGATACATTAGATAAAGAGGGACCATTCTGCCCATACAGCCTTTTGATAGGAACACGAGGAGGCCATTCAGAACCTCGAGCATCTTGCATCGGAAAAGGAGCAGGCGATTCAGAAACTCGAGCCTGTCATTTAGGGATAGGAGGAGGATATTCAGCTACTCGAGCCTGTTGCAGCAGAAGATGGAGGAAGCAATTTCACTCCACTCGACCGGCTTACCATCTAATCTGGAGTACAACTTTCAGCCCCTCGAATGTGTTTTATAGGAACAGGCAAAATACATTTAGCCCCTCGAGCCTGACATACAGGAACAGGTGGAGACCATTCCAGCCCCTCGAGCCTGTAACACAGGAACAGGAGGAGACCATTCAGCCACTTGAACATATTACAAATGAACCGTCAGAGGTTACTCAATGCCGGGGCCCATTTACATATGAACAGGTGAAGGCCATTCAGCCCCTAGAGCCTGTAATACAGTCTGGAGATTCTGGGTCTTTTCTAGTTAACCAATTCACTCCTAAGTTCCAAAAGGTTCGACTTGACCGTATTGGTGACAGTAATTATGGCCCAGAAATTCGAGTCGGGGGCTTGCCGCGCGTGTAAGCCCCCGATCTGCATTTACCCAACGCGCCAGCCATTGAGCTTCAGGGACGCCTGGAATTGCTGTTTTAAAATGTTGACTCCCGGGCAGCGTCTGATGTCACGCCACCCAGGAGTGCAGCCAGCGCGAAGCCTGTAGCGCGCTGTGCAACTGAGACACGCCCCTTGAGGTCTCAGTTTAACAGGACACGCCCCCAATGTTTCTGCCAAGCTGCTAAGCATTTTTACATGCAAAGCAGCAGTTTAAATAGGTTTTTGGAAGTTTTTTGAAGCTTTTGGTAACTTTTATAAACTTTTAAAAACGTTTACATTATTTTGAAGAATCTGAAGTAGTTTTAAACAGAATTAAAGCAATTTAAAGACTTTTAAAAGCCCTAAAAGAATTTTTTAAATTCCATTTATTTATTTAGCAATGTCGTCGTCATACGTGCCTTCACACTGTTCCCTTTGGGGAACTGTATGAAGTGGTGGAAGGATTTATGGCCATGATTAACGCTCATTCCGTGACCATAACCATCTTTGAACCAGCCATTAGGGCGGGTTAGTCCTATGGCGGGAGGGTTTTACGGGCTCCCACAAGCTATACAAGGAGGGGGGCCACCCACACGCACGGATGCAAATATCCCACTGGATGTCAACCCAGAATTTAGTGCCGGAGCTTCGACTCCACTTGCCGGGACTGTCTGGAGCAGGGGTTCGAAAACCCTACCCTAATCTGGCCCAGCGGCGGGGAACCTACCGCTATGCCAAAGGCCGAATCCGATTCGCAACGTGAAATGGCTGGAATGAGCACAATTCACGGCATTAAAAGAACTCACAATTGAACGGATGATGACCTCAGCAATCTCCTGAAGGAGGTGGAGGCGCAGCGCCTGTTCATCATTGGTAATGAGAAGTCAAAGGCACCGCAAAAAGGGCAGATGATAGCTTGGTCTTTCAAGTGGCAGCATAGGGCTCCAGTCACGGGGAGGGAAAAGGCACAGGAAACGTATGGGCGTCACCTTTTGTGCGGAGTGGGCCTTTTGTGTAGCAGTAAGCATCCCCGCCGCTGGGCCAGAAGGAGTAGGGTTTCGAACCCCACTCCAGACAGTCCCGGCAAGTGGAGTCGGAGCTCCAACTATAAATTCTGGGTGGACATCCAGCGGGATACTTGCGTCCCTGGGTGTGGGTGCCCCCCCCCCTTCAGATGGGGTGTTGGAGCCCGTAAAACCCTCACGCCATAGGACTAACCACCATAATGGCTGGTTCAAAGATGGTAATGGTCATGGAATGAGCGTTAATCAAGGCCATAAATCCTTCCACCACTTCATACAGTTCCCGAAAGGGAACCATGTGAGGATACGTACGACGATGACCTCTTGCGCAATGCACCTCCTTGGACCCTCAGTCGCAGTTGCGAGGGGGCAAATCGTGCAATTGTTAAATTTTTCATTTTATTTACATGTAAAATGTTGGCCCAGTAATTCCCTTCCAAATGCGCGAGTACGGTCGGGGTACTTATGCGTCTGGCCGGAGGACATGCCGGTTTTCAGCATGCACAGCGCATGCGGGGAAAACCGGCATTTCCTGTCCTCTGAACGATGGGGTTCAGAGGCAGAATGCGTTCGCAGTAAAATTCGCCGCTTTCATTCATGCTTTCAGTGAGGTCAAGTCCTTACAACTTACACATGAAAAAAGCATGGGTACAGTTGCTCCAGAGGCTGCGGAGGAAGATATTTCTTATCGTGGAGCTTCTGAAAGTATGTATGTCTGTATATATTCCTTTGCGTGTTATGTATATGTTCCTTTACTTATGTGTATGAATGTATTATTTAATTATGACTTTCAGAGAAAGTAACTTATTGGAAAATCATAATTAAAAACATACATTCATACACATAAGTAAAGGAATATAAAACATACATACATATACGTAAAGGAATATATGCGGACACACATACATAATTACTTATTACTGATGAAAAGTTTCTTTCTTAAAAGTGCTGGAAATGTTACATTACTCATTTTAGAACACTCATTTTCACATTCAATTCACACAGCCACAATTGCTCCTTCTACCTACCGTTCTGAAAACACGTTTAAAAAAAAAAATTTAAACTTTAAAACTAACTTAAAATTTCTTAAAATAACTTCCCTCCCTTTCCCAAACAAAAATATTGCCTTTCAGAAGCTCCACGATAAAATATATCTTTCTCCGCAGCCTTGGAACAACTTCACACATGCTTTTTTCAAGTGTAACTTGTAAGGACTTACCCTCACTGAATCCATGAATGAAATCGACGAAGTTCACTGCGCAAGCGCTGCCTGTGCAGTCGCACGCGCTGTGCCTATGAACCCCTTCGTTCCAAGGACTGGAAATGCCGGCGTTCCCCGCATGCGCTGTGCATGCTGAACGCTGGCATTTCCAATGGCCAGATGCGTGAGTACCCAGACCGTACTCACGCATTTGGTCACGAATTTCTGGCCCTATATGTTATTCAGCGTAAGTGAGACTTGACACATTATAGCAATCTAAGCAGTGGTTAAACAAGGTACAATCAAGGTTTAAATTCGCTATTATGCTTTGGGTAGAAGACACAATCTCCACTGGGCATCTTCAGCTGGCCCGGGCCTCTAGGCTCGCTCGTCCGTCCTGTGTGACGCATGGGGGTTCTCCACCAACACGAATCCCTCCTCGGCTCATCTGGTCGATGGTCTCAAGCTTCTTGCCAAATGCCTCTACAACCTAAATGTTTGAGAGACACCTTCTTATACTTATACTTCCCAGCAAATCCTATGAGGACCAGTTAACCCAATCATTGATTTATACCTGAAATCCCCTGTCCAATTAAACTGATGGCACGTCCCTAATAATCCCGCTTTCCCCTTTCAGGTCCTCATCTCATGACACCATGACATCATCTGTTATTGACCATTAAGACCCATATCTGGGGTAGTTATGACAATACAAATGGCTCATGTCTCCATTCGTAGAGATATGGTGTCCTTGCTGCTAGTCTATCTTTTTAATTCACTGACGATATCGTAACAGTCCACACAGTGGCAGCCACACATGTCCTTGCTTCCCAGGCTAGCTGTCTGCTGTTTGTGGCAGGTAAGCTGCTGAATGTATGCTTCATCAGACCGACCAAGGCCAAGCGATTTGGGTTATTTAATTTTAATTCTAATCAGGTCTCCACAGGGCACATTACAACAGGGGTTACAAGGATGATTATAAGTGCAGCAATAACATAATGAAATCTGTAAATTACAATTAGTAATAGAATCAACTGATTTGGTTCAGGTTAGTTAGTAAGCGAATAAATAGGTAGATACTTCTCACACAGTTTCACGTAGAAGCCATTCAGGACCTGGAGCCTGTTACAGAGGAATAGGCGCAGGCCATTAATCAACTCAAAGCTGTTGCATAGGGACAGGAGGAGGCCATCTGACCGTCGAGCCCGCTACTTAGGAACAGGATGAGGCCACTGACACCCTCGCAAATGCACATAGCAACAGGAGGAGGTCTTGCAGCGCTAAGATCCTGTTATATAGGAAAAGTAGGCCGCCATTCCGTGATGGGGATTTTAGGCTGCTGTGTGTCCACGCACTTTTTTGACCCTGCAAAGTCCCACCAGAAGTGTACTACAGTATCATTGGGTGACTTTAATCTACATATAGACTGACCAAATCAAATTATCAATAATGCTGTGGAGGATAATTCCTGGAGTGTGTACGAGATGTTTTTTAGACCAGTACGTTGAGGAGCCAACGAGGGAACAGGCTATCCTTAATTGGTTTCGTGCAATGGGAAGGGGTTGATTAATAATCTTTTGCGTGGCCCTTTACGGCAGAGTGATCATAACGTGATAGAATTCTTCAGTAAGATGGAAAGTGAAGCAATCCAATCCGAAGCTATGGTTCTAAATCTAAACAAAGGAAACTACGACTGTATGAGGAGTGAGTTGGCTATGGTAGATTGGGGAGCATGATTAATAGGCACGACGGTGGATAGGCTAGCATTTAAGGAACGAATCCATGAATTGCAACAGTTATACATTTCTTTCTATCGCAAAAACACAAAAGGAAAACCGGCCAAACCATGGCTAACAAAAGAAATTAAGGATAGCATTAGAACCAAAGAGGAGTCATATAATGGTGCCAGAAAATGTAGCAAACCTGGGGATTGGGAGCAGGTTAGAGTTCAGCAGTAAAGGACCAAGTTATTGATTAAGAGGTCAAAAATAGAATGTGAGATTAAAAATGCAAGGGACATAACAACGGATTGCAAAAGCTTCTCCAAGTATTTTAAAAAAAAGATTTGTGAAGACAAATGTAGGTCCCTTACAGTCAGAAACGGGGGAATTTATAACGGGCAACAAGGAAATGGCTGAGCAATTAAACAAATACTTTGCTTCTGGCTTCACGGAAAAGGACACACATAACTTCCCAGAAATGCTAGAGAACCAACGGTCTAGTGAGAAGGAGGAATTAAAGGAAATTAGTATATGTAAAAAAGTAGTGCAGGGGAAATTAATGGGACTGAAAGCCGATAAATCCTCAGGGCCTGATAGTCTGCATCCCAGTGTACAAATCACAGACCGTCCCTTTGCCCCCCGTCCCTGCCGCTGTACCTGCTTAAAACCTATTAAAACTCTAACATTTTCCAGTTCTGACGAAAGGTCATCGACCTGAAATGTTAACTTTGGTTCCCTCTACAGATGCTGATTGAGCTGCTGAGTATTTCCAGCATTTCCTGTTTTTTTTAGCTGAAACTGCTTATCTGCTCAACGTCACACTGTTTTTGTGGGATCTTGTGCTCAATTTAGCTGTCCCATTTCTTACGTTGCAACAGTGACTACACATCAAAAAGTATTTAATTGGCTGTAAAACGTTTGGGGATTTATTGCTTCCATTTTTCTTTATTCTTTCTGTGTTATAGTATTGAAACGACTCCCATGAAAGTCACAAATGATATCATATGTGTCTGTGGCCGTGTAAAGCTCCCCATCCTCGTCCTTCTCGAACTGTCTGCAGCCTTTGACATGGTTGACCAGTCCCTTCTCCTCGAACGCCGCTCCACCGTCGTCCGTCTTGGAGGGGCTGCACTCACCTGGATCGATTCTTGTCTATCTAATCCTAGCCAGATAATCACCTGCAATGTCTTCTCTTCCCGCTCCCCCATCTTTACCTTTGATGCCCCGAAGGATCTATCCTTGGCTCCCATTCCCTTTACCATTTACAATTTAGTGTGTCTGTGTCTGTCTATGAGTGTGTCTGTGTGTTTCTTATTTTCTATGGATGTGTATGTTTTATTCTGTATCTCTCTATGGGCATTTGTGTGTGTGTGTGTCTGTTTTTTCTATGGGTGCTTGTGTCAGTACATAACCATGTGCGCGTGTTTCTTTATTTCACTATGACTGCGTGTCTGCTTGCCTGCATCTGTCGATGGGTGTATGTGTGTGCATCTGTGTTTGTTTATGGGTGTGAGTGGCTTTGCTCTTGCGCTATCTTACTGCAGGTACTAAAAGGGTGCTGTCTCCTTATGAGGATTGAATTAATCCCAGCAACATATCACAGGGAGTTTTGTCCAATGTAACTGCTCACTACCGTTCTTCACACAGAACAGGACCGTTTACAACCGTACATTTTAATTGATAATTGGGAATTCCCAGTTTCAATCAACAAATACACAATGAATGGCAGCAGAGTCGAATACATCTGCAGGTAAATGATAGAAGTTCACCTCATAATTCAGAATGGAGGCGGCTATTCGGCCCCTCCAGCAATCCTTAGTCTCTTCAATGCAACATCTGCTTGTTCGGTCAACGGTTCCGAGTTTCTCGCCTCTCTGGGAGTCCATCCCATGTGTAGATCACTGTTTACGGAAAATGAACTTCCTGAGTCCGGTCCTAACTTTGCCTTTTGCTAGTTCGAAACAGTGACCCCTTGCTGAAGAGGTCAATTCGCTCCCAACCTTTCCTCACATCTGGGCCTGCGGATCAACCTCAACACTCTTCTCAACAATGAGAAACTTGATTTGCTGCCCCAATTTTCTCCAAGTGTGGTGAGATGCAACTACCCTGTGTCTAATGAACTGAAGTTTTACCACAAAGGATTGCATAGGATAGAATTACACAGGAGATACTCAACAGAAACAGACCATTCGGCCCAACCAATCCATGCAGGCGTTTATGCTCCACACGAACCTCCTCCCGACTTTCCTCATCTAAATCTATCAGAGTAACCCTCGATCCCCTTCTCACTCATGTACTTGACTAGCCTCGCCTTAAATGTATCTATGCTATTTGCTTCAACCACTTCCTGTGGCAGCGAGTTTTACATTCTCCCGACTCTTTCGGTAAAGAAGTTTCTTCTGAATTCTCGATTGGATTTCTTGGTGACTACATTATATTGAAGGCCTCTAGTTATGCTTTTCCCCACAAGTGGAAACACTCTCTGTATCCACTCTATCAAAAGCTTTCATAATTTTAAAGACCTCTATTAAGTCACCCCTCAGCCTTCTTTTTTCAAGAGAAAAGAGACCCAGCCTATTCATCCTTTACTGATATGTATAACCTCGCATTTCTGGTATCATCCTTGTAAATCTTATCTGTACCCTCTCCAGTGCCTCTATATCTTTTTAAAATATGGCGACCAGAACTGTACGCAGTATTCTCAGTGTGATCTATCCAAGGTTCGATACGGGTCTAGCATAACTTCCCTACTTTTCCATTCTATCCCTCCAGAAATAAACCATACTGCTTGGTTTGCTTTTTCATGGCCTTGCTAAACTGTGTCGCAACTTTCAGTGATTTGTGTATTTGTAATCCTAGATCCCATTTTTCCTCTACCCCAAATAGACTGGCACCGCCACGTGATAAGTGACGTCCCTATTCTACCTACCAAAATGTAACAGCTCACATTTATATGTGTTGAACTTAATTTGCCAATTATACACTCATTCAGCAACTGTGTTAATGTCCTCAAGTTTGTTGCAGTCCTCCTCAGTATTGAAGACCCCCAACCAATTTGGCGTCATCTGCAAATTTAGAAATTGTGCTTTTGATTCCGAAGTCTAAATCGTTAGTTTAAATTGTGAACAGCAGTGGTTCCAGCACTGATCCTTGTGGAACACCAGTACCTATCTTCTGTCACTGTGAATAGCCACCGTTTACTCCTACTCTCTGCCTTCTGTCCTGAAGACATTCTACAGAATACATTGCTGGCAGGCTTCAGGACAGAAAGGCAGAAAAAAAGTGTACGTCCAGGAATAACGTTATTTTCCCCTTATTGAGCCTCTCCTTGGCGGGCTAATTCTTCCCGGCTGCAGCTCCTGAGGCTCTGCTGCCACTCCCAAGGGGTCCTGTTTCTTTGTTGAGCCTAGACAGTGATTGTTGGTCTCATTTACGCGGCAGAGCCCAGGTTGATACTATAAAAAAGCCGCCCTTCACACCAAACTTACCAAAGGTCCACACACAGGCCAGAAGCGGGAGGATACTCACAGAGAACCCATTCTTCCAGTTAATTTCCTGCCTGGTTATTCTTTAAGAGAGTTAACAACCTGCCCAAAACCAATTAAATCAGTCCTGCTCCAAGCATGGGCCACTGAAACCAATTTATCCACAGCGAGCTTCTTACTTTGAAGAGGATTTATCTCCATTATAATGAGACTTGAAACTTAGGCCTGGCATCGATCATCTTCTCCAGCTCTTTGTACCCTTGGGAAGTGAAACAATTCATGTGTCATCTGGTGAAAGAGTGGAAAATACCAACCATTTAAGAGCGGCTCTCTGAAATTATTTTAGTTCAAATGACATGGAATAAAATTTAACATAAAATTACATTATGGATTATCTATGTCAGTGTAATCGAAATTGTCTGTGCACCATTCATTCTCCTTCTGTCTCTCTCTATGAATTTTTCTATTACTTTATTTACCGTATCATTATCTTTTTCCTCCCTCTCTGCCTTTCTCCCTCTCTGTTTCTATCTACATCTCTATGTCTCGATCTCTTACCATCCCTCTATGCCTTTCAACACTTTTATCTCTCCAACTCTATCCCTCACTTTCTATTCCTCTTTCTACCACGTCTCTCTGCCTCCTCCTCTATCTTCCTCCCTCTCCGAGTATATTTCTATCTCCATCACTCCATTTATATATTCCTTTTCATCTCTCTCTCTTCCTCTGTCTCTGTCTCTATCTCTGTGTGTATATACCTCTGTCTCTATCTCTGTGTATATATTTAACTGGTCTAGACAGACTAGATACAGGAAGGATGCTCCCGATGGCCGGGGAGTCCAGAACCAGGGGTCACAGTCTAAGGATATGGTGTAAGCCATTTAGGACAGAGATGAGGAAGAATTTATTCAACCAGAGAGTGGTGAACCTGTGGAATTCTCGATCACAGAAGGCAGTTGAGGCCAATTCATTAAATATATTCAAGAAGGAGTTAGATATATTTCTTATGGCTAAAGGGATCAATGGATATGTGGAGAAGGCAGGGACAGGGTAATGAATTTGAATGATCAGCCATGATCTCATTGAATGGTGGAGGAGGCATGAGGGGCCGAATGGCCTACTCCTTCTATCTTTCTATGTTTCTATGTTTCTATATTCATCTGTCACTCTCTCTGTCTCTATCTCTCGGTATTTATACCTCTGCCTCTGTCTCTAACTCTCTCTATATATACCGCTGCCTCTGACGTCTCTCACATTGTATATATACCTCTGCCTCTATCTTTATCTCTATTCAATTCATTTCAATTCAATTCAAATCGCTTTATTGGCATGACAAGTTACATCTTATGTTGCCAAAGCATCGAAAAACATTCATGTTTGTTCAAAAAATTCAGATCTATCCATACAGTGTATAAACAGATATATCCCTGAGTGTATAAATATACTTTCATATAATTTATATATACACTTTTCTTATACTTAGTGGTTGTCCCTCTGTTTATGGCAAGCTGTAACATAGCTGTAACATAAAGGAGGAAGTCATTCAGCCCTCTGAGTATGATCTATTAAGTAAAGGAGCTGGCCTGCTGTCCTCACGAGTCTGTTACATTTGGAATAGGTGGAGGCCAGTCAGCTGTTTAAGCCTGTTCCACACGTACAGTAGGAGGCCATTCATCTGCTCACGATTTTTACACGAGGAAAGGAGGAGGCCATTCAGCTCCAAGATCATGTTACATAGAAACCGAATACTGAGTGTTGCTGAGGGCGAATGGTCCTCTAGGGAGCACAGCCAGAGCTAAATACATGACACCAGGGGTGGCTGAGCTGTACAGCGGTGGGGAGGGGAGGAGGAAGATCAGGAAATCAATAGCGATAGAAGATTCGATATTTAGGGGAACAGACCGGCGTTCTTGTAGCTGTAAGCATCATTTCAGCATGGTATGATGCCACGCTGGTGCCATGGCCAAGGATGTTACTGAGCGGCTGCCAAACATTCTGAGTGGATAGGGTTAACAGCCTGATGTCGTGGTCCATATCGGTATCAATGACGTAGGTAGCAGGAGGGATGAGGTCCTGAAAGCTGATTATAGGGAGGTAGGAAAGAGATTAAAAAGCAGGACCTCAAAGGTTGAAATCTCCTGATTACTCATGTTGCCAATTGCTAGTGCATATGCTAATTGGCGGATTGAGCAGATGAATGCGTGGCTGGAGAGCTGGTGCAGGAGGGAGGCCTTCACTTTCCTGGGACATTCGTACCGATTCTGGGGGAGGTAGGGCCTGTACAGGCTGGACGGGTGGCAGCTCAACAGACCTGGGATCAATGCCCTCATGGGGGGGAGGGGCGGTTGCTAGCGCTGCTGGGGAGGGTTGAAACTGATTGGGCAGGGGGGTAGGCACCAGACTGTAGCATTAGAAAGGGAAAACAAGGGTGGGGAGAGACAGATAGCACTAGAGTAAGAAATACTACGGATTTAGCTGGGGTCAGACCAAGAGAGAATACAAAAAGTTCTAAGATAGTTTTATAGTGCATGTGTATAAATGCTTGAACCGTGGTAAATAAGGCTGGTGAGCTACGGGCGCAAATAGCCACGTTGAAATATAATGTCATGGCCAAAACAGTGACCAGGCTCAAAAAAGGGCAGGATTAGACCCTAAATAATTCTGGATATAAGTTGTTCAGGAAAGCCAGGGAAGGGAAGAAAGGATGCGGGGTGGCAGTATTGGACAAGGCTAAAGTTACAGTGCTGGAGAGAGAGGATGTCCTGGAGGGGTCAAGGAATGAATCTATATGGCTAGAGTTGAGAAACAATAGAGTTGCCATTACTGTCCTGGCTGCTTTCTACAGGCCACAAATTATAGGGAAGGATATAGAGGAGCAACGTGGGAGGGAAATTGCAGAAATGCAAGAAATGTAGCGTAGTAATGGAAGAGTTCAGTTACCTAAAATAGACTGGGTTCATCATAGTGTAAACGGCAGGGAAGTGGAAGAATTTCTGAAATGCCTTCAGGAGAACTTTCTTTACCAGTATGTTTCCAGCACAACGAGGAAGCAGCCTTTACTGGATCCGGTTACGGAGAATAAGGTGCAGCACGTGGAGCAAGGGTCAGTAGGGGAACAGTGATCATAGCAGCAGAAGGTTTAGATTAGCTATGGAAAAGGACCGGGAGCAATCTATACTAAAAATATTTAATTGGAAGAAGGCCAGCTTCGGTGGTTTGAGAATTGACCAGGCCAGGGATAATTGGAATGACTGATTGGCAGGAAAAATGGCTAGCATTTAAAGAATTAATATATAATTTACAACTAATAATCTTTACGTTAAGGCATTAAATACCCCACAGGAAAAGTGGTCCAACCGTGGTTAACAAGAGAATTTAAAGAAAGCGTTAGTTCAAAGAAAGCAGCTTAAAAATGTTGCAAAAGAAGTAGTAAGTCTGACAATTGGGAGGAATTTAGAACTGAGTAAAGCAGGACAAAGTAATTGATAAAGTAAGGGAAAATAGAATACGGGAGAAAACTAGCGAGTGACATAAAACAGACTGCAGAAGCTTCAATAGTTATGTAAAAATGTAAAGATTAGCAAAAGTAATCGTGGGTCCCTTACAGGCTGAGAGAGGAGAAATTATAAAGGGGAATAAGGAAATGGCAGCGAAATTAATCAAATACTATGTGTCTGTTTCATGGAAGAAGATGGAAAAAAAAACTCACCGGAAATTGTGGAGAACCGAGTGACTGGCGAGAATGTGAAACTCAAAGAAATTTGTATCAGTAAAAAAATAGCCCTAGAGAAATTAATGGGACTGAAAGGCGATAAATCCTCTGCACCTGATGGCCTATATCCCAGCATTTTGAAAGAGCTGGCTATAGAGACAGTGGGTGCATTGGTTGTCATTTTCCAAAGTACCATACATTCAAGAACGTTTCTCGTGGATTGGAAGGTCGCAAAGGTAACTCCACTCTTTAAGAAAGGAGGTTGAGACAAAACGGCGAACTACAGACCAGTTAGGCTGACATTAATAGTAGGGAAAATGCTAGATTCTATTACTGAGGACGTGGTAACAGTGCATTTAGAAAATAATAATAGGATTGGGCAGAGTGAACACAGAATTATGAAAGTGAAATCGGGTTTCATGAATCTGTTAACTGTTTTTTGAGGTTGTAACTTGCAGAATAGATAAGGGGGAACTAGTGTATGTGGTATATTTGGATTTGCACAAGGCATTCGATAAGGTGCCACACAAGAGGTTATGAAACAAAATTAGTGCTCATGGGATTGCTGTAATATATTACCATGGATGGAGGGTTTGTGAAAGCACAGAAAACAGAGAGTAGGAATAAACGGGTCATTTGGCAGGTTGTAACTAGTGGGGTAACGCAAGGATCAGTGCTTGGGCCTCAGCTATTCAGAATCTACATCAATGATTTGGATGAGGGGACCAAATGTAATATATCCACTTTTGCTGATACTAAAGCTGGTTGGGAATATATGTTGTGAGGAGAATGCAAGGGATGTTCAAGGGGATATAGACAGGCTAAGTGAGATGGAAAATGGAAGAAAATGCGGAGAAATATGAAGATATCCAATTTGGTAGAAAAATGGAAAAGCAGAGTATTTTGAAATGGTGAGAGATTGGGAATAGTTGGTGTTCAGAAGGACATGGGTGTCCTTGTACACGAATGAATGAAAGTTAACATGCAGGTACAGCAAGCAATTAAGAAAGGAAATGCTATGTTACCTTTATTACAAGAGGATTTGAGTATTAGAGTAAAGTCGACTTACTGCAATTATATAGGGCCCTGGGGTGACAACACCAGGAGTATTGTGTACAGTTTTGGAGACTTTACCGCAGGAAGGATATACTTGCCATAGAGGGAGTGCACCTAAGGTTCACCAGACTGGTTCCTGGGACGGATGGATTATTCTATGAGAAGAGATTGAGCAGAGCAAGGCCTATTTTCTCTAGTGCTTAGAAGAATGAGAGGTGATCTCATTGAATCAATACAAAATTCTTACAGGACTTGACAGGGTAGATACAGGGAGGAAGATTCCCCAGGCTGGGGAGTCCAGAACTAGCGGTCACCGTCTCAGAATAAGGGGTCAGACAGCAAGGAATGAGTTCAGCATAAATTTTTTCACTCAGAGGGTGGTGAATGTTTGGAATTCTCTAGCCAAGAGGGCTGTGGAGGCTCATTCTTTGAATATATTCAAGACAGTGATTGATAGATTTTTGTATATTAAAGGTATCAAGGGATATGAGGATAGTGCAGGAATGTGCAGTTGATTTGTATCATCTGGTAATTTGTCAACAATACACTGGCTTCCTTCATCGAATTCATTAATACAGATTGAGAATAGTTCAGCCCCCTATGGCACCCCACTAGTTACTGATTGCCATCCTGAAAATGACCCATTTATCCCGACTCTCTGTTTTCTGTTAGTAAGCCAATTCTCTGTCCAATCTAATATATTACCCCCAACACCATGAGCTCTTATTTTATGCAGTAACCCTTTAGGTTGCACCTTTTCGAATGCCTTTTGGAAATCCAATATAATACATCTACTGGTCCCCCTTTATCCACCCAGCTTGCAAGCTCATCAAAGAACTCTCATAGGTTTCCCTTTCATGAAACCATGTTGACACTGTTTGATTGTATTATGATTTTCTGAATGCCCTGATACTACTTCCTTAATAATGGATTCGACCGTTTTGCCAATGACAGGTGTAAGGCTAACTGGCCTAGAGTTTCGTGCTTTCTGTCGCACTCCTTTATTGAATATGGGCATTACATTTGCGGTTTTCCAATCCGCAGGGACTTTTTCAGAGTCAAAGGAATTTTGAAGGATTACAACATATGCATCCACTATCTCTGTAGCCAATTCTTTTAAAAAACTAGGATGCAGGCTTTCAGGTCCAGGGAACTTTAGACCCATAAGTTTTCTTAGCACTTTTTGTCCAGTGATTGTGAATGTTTTACGTTCCACACTCCCTTTTGCCCCTTGATTTTCTACTATTACTGGGCCGATTTAGTGTCCACTACTGTGAAGACTGATACACAATATTTGTTCAATGCATGTGCCACTTCCTTTTTGCACAGTCTCGTTCGCTAAGGGGCCAACATTAATTTTAGCTGCACTCTTCCTTTTGATATACTTGTAGAAACTCTTACTGTCAGTTTTTATACTTCTTGCTAATTTACTCTGTAAGCTATTTTCTCCCTCTTTATTATTTTTTAGTCATTCTTTGCTGGTTTCTTAAATTTTCCCAATCTTCTGGCCTACCACAAATATTTGCACATTTTATGCCTTTGCTTACAATTTAATACCATCCTTAACTTCCTTGGTTAGCCATGATTTGTTCATTCTTCTCTTCGAAACTTTCATTCTCACTGACATATATCTTTGTTGAGAGTCATGAAAGAGCTCATTAAAGTTCTGCCACTGCTCTTCTTCCATCTTACCTTCTAATCTATTTTCCCAGTCCACTTCAGCCAAATCTCTCCTCATACGTTTGTAATTGTCTTTATTTAAGTTTAACACTCTAGTTTTAGACCTAAGTATCTCATCTTCAAACTGAATGTGGAATTCTATCATGTTATGACAACTTTTCCATAGAGGATCCTTTACTAAGAGATCATTAATTAATCCTGATTCATTACTCAATACCAGATCTAAAATTGTTGTTCCCTGGTCGATTCCACAACGTATTTTGCCAAGAAACCGTCCCGAATCACTCTATGAACTCATCCTCAAGACTGCTTTGCCAATTTGATTTGTCCAATCTATATGAAGATGAAAATCGCGCTTGATTACTGCAGTACCTTTCTTACACCCCCCCGTTATTTCTTGTTTTATACTCTGTCTTATAGCATAGCTGCTGTTAGAGGGGCCTTTAGACTACTCGCACCGTTGCCTTCATTCCCTTACTACGCTTACCTCCTCCCAAACTGATTGTACATCTGGCACTTCTGAGCCAAGATCATTTCTCACTATTGCACTAATCTCATCCTTTATTAACAGTGCTACCCCAGCTCCTTTTCCTTTCTGTCTATCCTTCCGAAATGTCAAATACCACTCAATATTCAGTTACCAACCTTGGTGACCTTGCAAACACGTCTCTGTGACTGCTATTAGATCATACCCATATATTTCTATTCGTGTGATCAATTAATCTATCTTATGTCGAATGCTGTGTGCATTCAGATAAAGAGCCTTTAATTTTGCCTTTTTTATCATTTTTCCCCACTCTGACTTTATTTACTGGTGCATTCTTATGTTTGCACACTCTGTCCCTTCCTGTAACACTTTTGTCTTCACTGCCCATATTGTTACGCTGCACTATTGCCCTGTCCTTTCTCTTTAACGTTATAAACTTTCCCTGGCTTGAACCTTCCCCCCACTATTTAGTGTAAAGCCTTTTCTACAGCCCTAGTTATTCGATTCGCCAGGACACTTGTTCCAGCATAGTTCAAGTGAAGGCCATCTCAACGGAACAGCTCCCTCTTTTTCCAATAGTGGTGCCACTGCCGCGTGAATTGAAACATATTTCTCACAGAACATTCCTTGAACGACGCTTTCATCTCACTGGTCCTATTGACACTATGCCAATTTGTTCGTGGTTCAGGTAGTAATCCAATGATTATTAACTTTGTGGTTCTGCACTTCAATTTAGACCATAGCTACTCATACACCCTTAGCAAAAACTCTGTCTTAGACTTACCTATATCGTTGGATCCTACATGGATCACGACAGCTTGATCCTTCCCCTCCCATTCAAAGTTGCTCTCGAGCTCCGAGGAGATGTTCTTAACACTGGCACCGGGCAGGCAACACGCCATCAGTCTTATGTTCATTAATAAATAGTAACTCTTATTATGAACACAGCTAGCTTTTGCTAGACACTTTTATTGAGCACATGTGGACTATGTACAGTATCTGTAGAGGCTTCCATCTTGCCTGCTGCCTTGTGGGTAGCCTATTGCCTCATGGGTAATGTAGTCTTAATATACATACAGCTGGGTAGTGTAGTTTTATACATACAGCTATATACAGCTCTACACAGCTCTACGGCTCCACCTAGTGTCCACTATAGAATGACATGTTATTGATCATTACATCTCCCTTTCTTTGAGGTTTAACAAAATCAATATCAATCAACTTTCAAGAAAACAATAAAGATAATATGAGTAACATTTTTATTAGTGCTCTATAAACATAAACATATTCAAAAAAGTCAACACATTTTCAAAGCTTTATGTTGTACTCAAATATTAAGTCTATCAGGCTTTTTTACTTCACGTGTGGATCTTCTCAGCATGGGTAAGTCTGATGTGTCTTCATGAGATTGTTCTGGTGCTCAATGACAAGATGCAGTTGCGGCATTTTCATCGATCTGCTCTTGTATAGATCGAGGTCTCCTTGCGAGCTTTGCTTGGAGAGGGTTTCAGTGTTTCCTTCACTCTTTATGCCATAACTCTCAATGTAGTCAATGCAATCTCGAAAAACTGCTGGCAGCTGGATCCCATCATACAGCATAGTCCTCTCAGCAGCCTCGGCTAATGGAACACCAAAGATTGGCCTGAGGGAAGAAGGAGTATCCACCGGAACTGCTTCCTGCTCTGGTGCAGGCTTCATCTTTTTCTTTTTCTCTTTCCACTGCTTAACAACATCTGCTGCGGTTATATCTTTGGACTTTTTCTCCTTGTGTTTTTCCTCTTTGTGCTTTTCTTCCTTTGCCTTCTCTTTGACCTTAAAGTATTTTTCTTTCTTCTTGGAGAAACTAGGCTTTTGAAGACATGGATACCCTTTGGCCTTTTCATCCTTGATGGGCTCTCTGCTTCATCACCTGAGTCATCTGGTCTGCTTATGGCACAGTTTATACGGTAGACTCTCCTGACCAGTTCTAAGTCTTCACAACCTTTGTCACCTAGTATCGAATCAAGTCTTTCAGCCACAACAGAGCACATGAGATGATGCACTTTGTCTTTGACTGTCACTTTAAGTCTGCATACACCTAAGCTATCTATTTCCTGTCCATTATAGCTCTTCAGTAGTACTGACTTTTTCTGTATTTTGGGCTTTTCTTTCATATTTTTTGTGTCACTCATACTGAATATGTTTGCTTTTGCCCCAGTGTCCAGTTTCAATGTAACTAATGCTCCATTTATCTGCAGTGGGATCATCCATTTGTCCACTTTTACTGCATTGACTTTATGTTCAGCATTGTCCATTTCTGAGGGCTGCACATTTTCTGTATCTTTTTTGAAATCGTCACATGACACTATTCCTACAAAAAATGTCTCACTTAAATCAGTGTCCTCAATCACATTAATTGTTGCCCTTTCGTTGTTTTTACTTTTGTAAAGCATTGTTTGGCAAAGTGATTCTTTCCATTACACTTTGTGCACATTTTTCCTAACGCTGGGCTTTGTCTTAACTGTTGTTTGTAACCATAGCGTTTACAATTAAAATTTTCATCCTCCGATTGCTTTTCATTTCTGTTCTGCCCACGCTTCTTCCCCTTGTAGGACACAGCACCGACAGCAGCATTATCACTCATTACAATCGCATCATTATTGATTACACTGAAAATCTTTGCGTGCTTTCGAGCTAGCTCGCTGGCTTGGCATATTTTCACTGCATTTTCCAAATATATTTCGGTTTCTCTCAACAGACGTTCCCTGACATTTTTTAGCATGAATACCAAGTACAATCTGGTCACGAATCATGGATGATTTCAGCTCAGAGAAATCACATGTCTGTGCTTTCAGTTTCAGATAAGTTATAAAGCTAACAAAAGGCTCATTTTGTTGCTGTGTCCGAGAAAGGAAGATGTATCTTTCATACGTCTCATTCTTTTTGGCAGAGCAATGTGCATCAAATTGTTTTAGCACATCTTCTAATTTTTATCTGTTCTGCTCTGGATTAAATACAAATGTATTAAATACCTCTATCACCTTTGGGCCTGCAACCGTAAGCAGCAATGCTATCTTCCTTGCATCTGGCTTCATTCCGAATCCGATGGCTGCAATGTAGAGTTCGAATTGTTGTTTAAAAATCCACCAATTGTAGTCGACATTTCCCTTGAGATTCAAACGCTCTGGTGGCTTCAAATTCTCCATGTTGCTTTTCACAATTTTCAGCAGATCTTCACCATCCTGGTACCATCTTATCTTCATCAATAAACAGACATTCTTATTATGAACACAGCTAGCTTTTGCTAGACACTTTTATTGAGCACATGTGGACTAGGTATAGTATCTATAGAGGCTTCCATCTTGACTGCTGCCTTGTGGGTAGCCTATTGCCTCATGGGTAATGTAGTCTTAATATACATACAGCTGGGTAGTGTAGTCTTATACATACAGCTATATACAGCTCTACACAGCTATACGGCTCAACCTAGTGTCCACTATAGAATGACTTGTTATTGATCATTACAATCAGGACTCACACTCGTGGCTGCAGAGAACAGTATCTATCCCCCTAAATGTACTGTCTTCTACGACAATGAAATTTCTCTTTCACGCCCCACTTGAATGACCCCCTGTGCCATGGTGCCATGGGCTGATTGCTCAACCTCCCTGCAGTCTCTGCTCTCCACACAGGTTTCAAGAAACTCGTAACTGTTGGACAATCTTCTCTAGGGCAGGTCTTCTCCAATGCTACTCCCTGGATCGCCAGACCTGCCTTACTCGCAGTCATACAATCATGTCCCTGACCACGGGCCAACTCTGAAGTATTTATCCTAAAGGGTGTGACTGCCTCCTGGAAAGAATTCTCCAGGTAACTTTATCCCTCCCTGATATATCGCAATGTCTGCAGTTTGGACTCCAGCTCATGACGTCTGTGCTGAAGTTCCTCCAGCTACAGACAATTACTGCAGGTCTGATCACCCTGGATCACACTGGTGTCCACCAGCTCCCACATGCTACAGCTGCAACAAATCACCTGCCCTGCTATATCTTTTTATTTTATTTTTTTAATTACGTAAATAACAAGCAATTGCCTATATATAATTTTTATCTAGGTGCACTATGTAATAAACTTAACATGCTTCTTACATGTCTTCCTTTTTCCTCAACCGAGGATTCCCTTCTATATTGGTTGAAATGGCTCTTGACTGTGTCCATTCTATCTCTCGCACTTCAGCCCTGAACCAAACCCCTCCCTCCCAGAACCACAACAGAGTTCCCCTTGTCCTCACCTTTCACACCACCAGCCTTCACATTCAATGGATCATCCCCAACATTTCAGCCACCTCTAGCGTGATCCTACCACCAATCACATCTTCCCCTCAACGCCACCTTTAGCATTCTGTAGGGTTCGCTCCCTCCGCAACACCCTAGTCCACTCTTCTATCACAACAAACACCCCATCCCCTTTGTCCGGCACCTTCCCATGCAAGTGCTGGAGATGCACCATTTGCCCTCATACCTCCCACTTCCCACTGTCCAGGGCCACAAACACACTTTCCAGGTGAAGCAGTGATTTACTTGTACTTCTTGCAAATTAGTTTACTGTATTCGCTGCTCACGATGTGGTCAACTCTACATTGGGGAGACCAATCGCAAATAGGGTGGCTGATTTTTGGAACACATCCGTTCAGTCCGTAAGGGGGACCATGAGCTTCAGATCGGCCGTCACATTAATTTAACGCTCCACTCCCATCAGGCCTCACCTTGCTCGCCCTCTTGTATTGTTCCATGGAAGCTTAGCGTAAGCTCGAGAAACAGTACCTCATCTTTCGAGAATGCACTTTACAGCCTTCCGTACTCAACATAGAGTTCAACAATTTCAGATCATAAACTCGGCCCCCATCATATATATATATATATACATATTTCTTTTCACCACACTCTGTCTTTTTCCTTCTCCCCCACATGGCAGCTGTCTTTCATTGTGCCAATGCAATTTACAATTCATCTAGAGCTGTCCTTGGTTTCTTAAACTGTCCCATTACCATCTCCTTTTGCCTTGAATATCTCTTAATGTCAGTTAACCTCTTCCACCATACATCCTATCAGAAACCTTACATTTTGATATTTCATCACCTCCCACCTTTCCCAGCCTCTTCACTTGCTTAAAAATCTGTTCCATTTTCTGCTTTTTCGCAGTTCAGACGAAAGGTCATCGACCTGAAAGGTTAACTCTGTTTCTCTCTTCAGAGATGCTGCTTGACCTGCTGACTTTCTCCAGCATTTTCTGCTTTTAATTTAGGTACTAACATTTTTTAATTTTTTAAAAATAAATTTAGTTTGTTATAAGTTTAGTTACAAGGACATAAGAACATAAGAAATAGGAGTAGGAGTAGGCCAATCGGCCCCTCGAGCCAGCTCCACCATTCAATAAGATCATGGCTGATCTGATCCTAACCTCAAAAAGTTAGTTATAAGTTTAGTTATATGCTGTATGTCGTCACTCTACATTTCCCCTCAGTCCAAAGAGAAAAGAAATACTCACCACCATTCACTTACCTGCCTACCTGTGGCGTCAGACTTTTATTTTGTTGTTGTTGAATTCGAGTCTCACTGCTCCTCCCCCTCTGGCTCTGCTCTGAGTTCTCCTCACACTTTATTCTGCTCCTGTTTCCGCTCCGGGTCCGAACAGGTCCACTAAAGACTAAGGAAAACATTTGCTTCAGAAGGTAGTAGCACACAGCCACTCACCCTGCAAAACGCTGTCAGGTATGAGTGACTTGAGATGATCCCTTTAAATAGCGTCGCTGGAGCTGGCTTTCTGTTGCTGCTCACCAGCTCAACCTGTCGTTGCTTTCTCGTTGTGAGGTCGGGCTTCAGATGGGCGTTGCTTATTCACTGGAGTCATGCGCTCCATGATTGCCATGTCCGTGGCACTCGAGTTAAGTGGTAGTGCTGCCAGCTTGAGGGATATGGCGTGCGGCGCTGGACACAGCACCAGGTGTCATTTGAGCACTCAGCGACGTTTTTGCTCCATCTCCTGGTGCTAAGTGTAACACTAAACAAACAAATTGTTCCCCCATTAAAATTCAACAACACTGTTTAACAAAATCTGAATTTATGCACAAATTATTTCCACAAGATTTTTCTGATGTAAACTAGAATTAGTGAACTGTATAAACAAGATTTGGATTGGTCTGTCATAACCCAATTTCCCCAGCAAATGGGCACCGTTTAATGCAGAATTCATGGCCTAAACAGGACTGCGATCACCACTTTGTGCTTAATTAGATCGGCGCCTGTGCTGTCTATATCCAACTAGTTCCCCCACCGATTGAACTGACGATGCGTGACACAGTAGAATGTTGAATTATTTTGTCGGCTGCAGTGGAGCAGGAGAGTTACTCCCGGGAAACGAACATATTCTAGACTGCTGCTACCACCAGATCCACCCCCTCCCTCTGCAATTGTACTTCTCTCCAACAATTTACTTGCTACCGGCAATAGCGGCCTGATTTTGAAGGCTGAATATGAGGAACTGCATCTGTAGGTGATATTTAACGACAAATTTTAATGAGGATGGGGCCTGAAATACGTGGGGTCTCTTCGCAGCTGGGTTGGAATGGGCGGCTGGTTAGTCTGCTCGATCAGTCGGCCACCCAGCAGTCAATATCGATTCCAGTCCATTCAAAACATTCCCCATTTTAACCAAACCCGCCACGTTCTTGCTGGGCTGGTAATGTTAAAACTGGGGCAATGTTGCAAAAGCAAGGCTTGAAAAAGTTTCGAGCCACATTTACATTATCAGCACATCTCAGTTCCATAACCTCTGTCAGTGATCCGGATACCAGCAGCAATCTTACAGGAGCAGAACAGCCTCTGGGCATTTTCCCAACAAGGTGCAACATCTCACTGAATATTTGCTCTATTTGGCTGATTTACAGCTTCAGTTTGAGCTTTAAATGAAAGTCGTGCAAATGTTATAAGGGACAGTTGAACCACTCTATCGGTTTAGCCTCCAGCGACGGTGAAAATTTACCTGCATGTGATTGGAGTGGACACTGTTTGAGATATGGCCCAACATGTGGGCTTTCGAGATTGATACTCGGCCGTAGGTCAGTAAAGGTGTCGAGCCTCGTACAAATAGGGTGGTAGCAAATTGAAAATTGTGTCACCGCACTGTATTCCTGGCACTCTGGCTGTTGTCATCTAGGGTAGGGTCTGAAAAGTGGGGCCAGAGCCACGTCCACCTGCATCCTGTCAGGCGACAAGTGATGAGCAAATCGGATTATTATGACCTATGGTCGGCACAGAGTGGTCTTAAACGGATTGCACTTAAACAGCGTTTTAAAGTTGGGAATTTGGAGAGAGTCGATGTCTCTGGTAAGGACCGGGTGAGTACTAGCTGAGAAACGTGACATTTTCAATTTAACCAAGAACTTTAAGCAGAAGCTGCCTGTCAGTGGCAGTTAGCTTTCAGTCAGCTGTAAATATTTGTTTTGAATAGACGCTAATTACTGTGAGCAGGGAGCTGAGTATTTGGAGTTGAAGGGGGAAAAGTTAAATTGGGTGTGGCTCAAAGGTGTATAAAAGTAAACAGTATCTGCTGGCGCACAGAGTGGCCTGCACAGCGTGGACTTAAATGGAGAGCACTTAAACAGAGTGTTAAAGTTGGGAATTTGTTGATAGCGGAAATTCAGACCATGAAAGTGACCTGAATTTCAAAGCAGCAAGGAGGAAAGACTGCATTGTTCTGCTTGCTGGCAGGACGTTTCCCATAGCTTCCCCGGTGGTCTAGTGGTTAGGATTCGGCGCTTTCACCGCCGCAGCGCGGGTTCAGGGAATCAGTGCATTTTCTGGCTGTTTCAAATTCCAGCAATCAAAGCACCCGCGCGAAATAATGCTTGCACATTATCAGCCTTTCAAATTTCCACACCGCTGCTGTTGCATCAGCGCATCATACGGTACAGAGGTGCAACATTCACTTCCTTGCCTATTGTAAAATGTCTGTTGTTTCAAAGTTAGCAGGAAATGACATTGGGAACAAGGCACTTTAAATGCCCATATTTATGCGTATCTCACAGTTTCAGAACAGTCACGGTTATTATCCATCTTCCATGTATTATTTTGCCGACTGCATCTCCCTAACAAACTTTGCTGATCACAGCACGGTTATCAGTCAACTCATTGCCAGTGTGAAAAATGCCACATTAGCAACGTGTGCAAGACTGGAATGAGAGAGTACCTGGGCCGTGATAACTTATCCTGATATTCATGAGGCCTTAGCTTTCGCTGCATAAGACAATTCTCCCATTTTGCTTTTTATGTTAATGCAGTGTCCCCGCTTGTATTAACAAAAGTCAAAAATAAATTGCAGCTACCAGAAAATGGAATCTGCTGATTCTGCGTGCATTGGTCGTTCAGCGGTAGCATTCTCGCCTGCCATGCAGGGGATCCGGGTTCGATTCCCGGTAACTGCAAATTAATTTTTCTAACAATTTATTTCATAGCAAACACATCACATGAGCATAAATAATATATTAGCTGTACCTGTGCAACTGGGTCAAGGGTATGAATGTTCTGCTCCTGTTCCTGTGCAACAGGTTTGAGGAGCTGAATGGCATCCTGTTCCTGTGTAACAGGCTCGATTCTTACTCTGACAGACACTGTAAGACGTCAAACGTGTACTGTATGTATGGCGGAGATATAGACATATATATCAGCTACAGGGGAGTCAAGGGTTATGGGGAGTGGGCTGCAAAGTTGCGTTGTGTCGAAGATCTCATCAGCCACGAACTTATTAAATGGCGGGGCTCGAGGGGCCGAATGGCCCAATCCTTCTCCTATTTATTCTTTTGGGGAAGGTTAGTTTCTTAATTATGTAATTTTTGAGCAACTTAACTAAATTGGAAGGAAACTCCCACGGGAACTACAAAAGTGCAAAATCTTAGCTCTGCCGAGTGCTCATGGACCTGAAAGGTTAACCGTTTGTTTCTCAGTCCACAGATCTTCCAGGACCTTCGGAGTGTTTCCAGCATTTAATCAACAATTCCAGATCCAGCATCTGCTGCATTTTGCTGTTTTATGTTAACGCAGTGTCCCCGCTTGTATTAACAAAAGTCAAAAATAAATTGTAGCGACCAGAAAATGGAATTTGCTGTGTTTGCGTGTATTGGTGGTTCAGGGGTAGAATTCTCGCCTGCCACGCGGGAGACCAGCGTTCGATTCCCGGTCAATGCAGGTTAATTTTTCTAACAATTTATTTCATAGCAAACACATCACATGAGCATAAATAATATATTAGCTGTACCTGTGCAACTGGGTCAAGGGTATGAGCGTTCTGCTCCTGTTCCTGTGCAACAGGTTTGAGGGGCTGAATGGCATCCTGTTCCTGTGTAACAGGCTCGATTCTTACTCAAACAGACATTACATTGCTCACTTCCTCGTTAGTATAGTTGTGAGTATCCCCGCCTGTCACGCGGGAGACCGGGGTGAAATTCACCGACGGGGAGGAATTTTAACATCCCCATTTTAAAACCTTTGGGCAGCACGCTAAAGTGCTCGTTGGAAAAGATCAACAGAGATAAATTGAACCGACAATAATTTTAAACGATGAAGAACTGTATAAAAACCTCCTGCTTCAATTCCACTTTAGCATAGTGTTCTCCTTCTGTTTGTCTTCTGTGCGGGGCACTGCGGAAGGAGAGAGGACAGGGAAATGCAGATAACAGCAGGAGAAAGCACGTCTGATCTTTCAAGGAGACAGCACTGGCACGATTGGCCGAATGGCCTCACACTGCACTGCAAGCCTCCGTGAATGATATGGATATCTGAGACAGACCCACGCAAAGTGAGCACACATCTGTGTTCGTGTATGTGTTTGAGTCTTTCTCTCAAGCAGTGCATTACTATTTCCTCTGTATTGTCCTTGATATTTTAGTGCTGATTATTCAATATCCCGACGGCTTTTCTCTGACTGTGTAGCTCTGAGTGTAATACCCACTGGAAATGATATGTACACTAAGTATGGTTATCAATCTTTAACTTATACACTGTATTATCATTGTTATAAATCCCTGGGATAAAGTTGCCCATGTGAAGGAACGGCAAGAACTTTTAAGGACACAATGTGACTAAGAGCAGACTTTCCATAAATCTGCACCTGTATCCAGTGTTGCAGACAGTGAGGCTGCGCAGTCTCCAGGCAGAAACCCCAGGAGGAAGGGGTGGAGTCGGGTTTTTCGAGTGGGAAACGCGAGCGACTGAAAGAAAAGAGTGCTCAAGAGGAAAATGGCTGCCGCATCCCGTCCCGGGCTTCCAAACTCGGCCGCCGCCCTTCGTATTAATAGCTCTGCATCCAGAACTCAAAGTGGGATTCAGTGATCGTGAAGAGAATTCAACGAAAGTGTTCGGAGTCGTAAGTCTTGCAGACATTATACATACCATGAGCTCCAACTTAAGCGTGCCAACGAAATAGTGCACTCGAATTTGGACACAGGGACAGATTCTCCTTTGAATCCATATAACTGGAGAATGTATGTATATTATGTCTAGATTCATACTAATGTATGCAAATGTCTAATTTAGGTCATTGACCCGTAATCTTGTTATACTGTCTGACGTTTAAACTATAAAGTAAGATAATTAGAATTCAGCCATTGTAGTAGTGATCTCCTTACTGGACTATAGAATACTGTCTACAACAGAGACCACATCTCACATATATCTAGAGAACCGTGAAGGGGTTACATTTTGGGGGCTCGTCCGGGATTGTGGTCTATTTATGTCAGTAAACTAACAGTATTGAATGCACATTGCTAAGAGAATGGTTTGTGGTTTCTACTGGGCTGTTTGAGCATAAAAGATGGATGTTATTGAGGTTGAAGCTTGGTGCAAACGGAAGCAGATAGCTACTACCCATGCCATTGTGCTAAATGGTGTTGCTAACGATGACCCTGATGATGTCTTGCTAAGGGCTCTGAATTGTGTCAAAGCCTTTGGAAAGGTTAGGATAGTTGAGCGCTGCTTGGATACAGCTACCAAGAAGCAGTTTGTGTTGATCCAGACATCAGAGAACCTGAGAGGTCATGGTTTCACAGAATCACAGAATCACAGAATCTACAGTGCAGATGGAGGCCATTTCGTCCCATCGAGCCTGCACCGACACATATCCCACCCTATCCCCGTAACCCCACGTATTTAATCCCCTAACACTAAGAGTCAATTTATCATGGCCAAATCAACCTAACCCGCACATCTTTGGATTGTGGGAGGAAACCGGAGCACCCGGAGAAAACCCACGCAAACACCGGGAGAATGTGCAAACTCCACACAGACAGTCGCCCGAGGCCAGGAACCCGGGTCCCTGGCGCTGTGAGGCAACAGTGCTAACCACTAGGCCACCGTGCCCCCCTAAATTAGCATGTATTGGTTACCTGAGACAGTTGGGCTTTCTGAAGAGGCTGGTCCCTGGCCAGTTCAGTTTGTCCCTATTACTACTAAGGAAGAAGAAGGGTTTCAGACCAAGTTGTTGTCATTCTTGAGACAAGAAGGAAAGACTGTCGCTGATGTCAAAGGTCTGATAGGTCCTTCGGCCCTGTATATGAACACTCAGTTGGTCAGTGCCATTAGTTCTCTGGTGGAAAACTGCACCAATCTGCCCTTCGAGGCTCAGGGATACTGTAAGCTCCGTATATTCTCAGGAGTGAGACCAACTCCCAGTGGGGAAGAGGAGTACGACGCCTGGGAGGAGCAGACCCTGCCTCTGCTAGAGGAATGGCAGTGCAGTGACAATGTGAAGAGGCAGAGAATATTAGAAAGCCTTCAGGGTCCTGCTGCTGACATTGTAAGATTCTTAAAGGCCCAGAACACCTCTGCTACTTCCTTTGACTACATGCAGGCTCTAGAAACTGCCTTTGGAACTACTGAAACCATTTCAGATTTGATGGTCAGATTCAGAAGCACATTCCAGTGTGAAGGAGAGAAGCTGTCCAGTTATCTGCTGAGAATAGACAAACTGCTGCATTGTATGTTACGGAAAAGAGGGATTGAGTTGCCTGAAATGAATCGGTTCCGCATTGAACAGGTTGTGCGAGGTGCATTGCTCGAAGACGTGACTGCTCTTCGCATACGCATGACCCATAAGTTGCGAGATCCGCCTACCTTCACTGAGCTGCTAAGGGAAGTCAGAGAGGAGGAGGATATGCTTCAGGCCCGGAATGTAGCAAAGAGTGCTGTGATGTCCAAGCTTGTGACTCATGTTACAGTTCCTACTCCTAAGGGTGATGTCAACCCTGAGATGGAGCAGCTGAAGAAGGAAATAAATGTCATGAGAGCCGAGATGGTATATTTTCGGTCTAAGCCCAACACAGAATGGAATGACGCACGGGTGCAAAAGGTTGAACACCCTGCGAAGTCTAACAGCAAAATGAATGATTCCTCTAAAGGATATCCCCATGAAGGAGATAGACCTGGAGTCTTTTGTTATAACTGTGGAAAGGATGGACATTTCAAGCGAGAATGTAGAGGTGAGGAAAATCTAAAAAAAGTAAATGACCGTCTCATAAAACTTACCAAGAAGTCGGGAAAATACAAAGGGGCACAGTAACGGAACGGTCTGCTGTCCCTGTAGTTAAGATACGTTCCGCTAAGTGCAGTAATAGACGAGGGGATATGAAAGACATCATACCTGAAGGTTTAGTAGGGCCGAGTTCTGCTGTATCAATACAGATTGAAGGCATTTATACTAAAGCTATCCTCGACATGGGTTCTCAGGTTACCATACTGTACAGATCCTTCTTTGAACTATACCTGACGCATTTGCTGTTAACTCCAATCAGTCTTCTGCAGGTTTGGGGCCTTAGTCCTGCTGATTACCCATATGATGGCTATTTGTCGCTGAAGTTGGAGTTCTTGGAAGCTGATGTAGGGACCACTGAGACCATTGATGCACTTGTGTTGGTTTGCCCTGACCCCATGGTGAAAGGTGAGGTTTCCATACTGGTTGGCAGTAATACACCCATAGTGAGACGACTCCTGACAAGCTGCAAAGAGCAGGGAGGTGAAAACTTCTTGAGCACCAGACACATTCACCCTGTTTTCAAAAAGGCTTTTGAGAAACTGGCTGAACTTTCTTCCGACATAGATGATAGCAAAAGAGGAACTGTGTGGTACGTTGGAGCCAAACCTATCACCCTGCGTCCTGGAGGAGTGGCTAGAATCCCTGGGATACCAAAATTCCCTGGAACGCCAGGTACTGAAGAGATTCTGATAGAGTCACCTGATGATCCTGCAGAAGAGTCACGGTTTCCAAATGAGTTTCTGGTGAGACCAGAGTTGCAGACCCCGACAGCTGTGATGTCAAGGAGAGTTACAGTGACCGTGAGGAATATGTCAGGCAAAGGAATCACATTGAGGAAAGGAATGCCGATTGCGCATCTGTTTCCTGTAAATGTACTGTCGTCACATGCTGAGTCTGTTTCTGCCAAACAGAATAAAGGAAATAAGCAGAGGTATGACCAGAAGATCCGTTTTTCCCAACTCATGCCTGGTGACCGACTTCTCATACGGAACCTAGGACTTCAAGGGAAACATAAGTTAGCAGACCGCTGGGCTTCTACACCTTACATTGTTGAACGTTAAATGTCAGAACTAACTGTGTTTCGGCTAAAACCTGCAGGTGGGAATGGACCCATAAAAATACTGCACCGGAATCATATCCTGCCATTGGGACAGCAAGTGCGTCTGGATCCGCCAGCGGATAATGAGCTGACACCTAGTAGGAGAACCCTGCAGAGAAGAAGAAGGAAAAGAACGAGAAACCAGGAAAACTTTGTTCCAGAAGACAGAGAACTCATGACACAGTGTGTGGATCATGAGGAATCTGATGAGTCGGAAGATAAGGAATGGGATCTATGGTACGACCTCCCAGAAAGACGCATAAGACAGAAACTGGATGAATTGTCTGAACCATTTAGATCAGACATGGACATGGTCTGGGAAGAACCAAATGCTTCCTAGAAGGAGATAAAAGAGACTGAAAGGCATGATAACAAAGGAACCAACGCCTCCAACGTAGTTGAAGGAACTGAAGACCGGGTATCCGAAATAAGGAGCTCACAGCGAGTTAAGAAGGTTCCTGAAAGATTGACATGCAGTACACTAGGAGTGCCAAGTGTAATGAAAGCCCCTACGGTTCGATATGTTACCTCCCTTTATACATGGTTGGGAAGCATGCAACCACTTATGTGTAAAGTTCATTAGTCATGGGGACATGCCTATATTTGGTAGGGGGGGAGTGTAATACCCACTGGATATGTTATGTACGCTAAGTATGGTTATCAATCTTTAACTTAGACACTGTATTATCATTGTTATAAATCCCTGGGTTAAAGTTGCCCATGTGAAGGTACGGCAAGAACTTTTAAGGGCACAATATGATTAAGAGCAGACTTTCCATAATTCTGCACCAGTATCAACTGTTGCAGACAGCGAGGCTGCGCAGTCTCCAGGCTGAAACCCCAGGAGGAAGGGGTGGAGTCGGGTTTTTCGAGCGGGAAACGCGAGCGACTGGAAGAAAAGAGGGCTCAGGAGGCAAATGGCTGCCGCATCCCGTCCCGGGCTTCCAAACTCGGCCGCCGCCCTTCGTATTAATAGCTCTGCATCCAGAACTCAAAGTGGGATTCAGTGATCGTGAAGAGAATTCAACGAAGGTGTTCGGAGTCGTAATTCTTGCAGACATTATACATACCATGAGCTCCAAATTAAGCGCACCAACGAAAGAGTGCACTCGAATTTGGACACAGGGACAGATTCTCCTTTGCATCCATATAAATGGAGAATGTATGTTTATTATGTCTAGATTCATTCTAATGTATGCAAATGTCTAATTTAGGTCATTGACCCGTAATCTTCTTACACTGTCTGACGTTAAAACTATAAAGAATGATAATTAGAATTAAGCCATTGTAGTAGTGATCTCCTTACTGGATTATAGAATACTGTCTACAACAGAGACCACATCTCACATATATCTAGAGAACCGTGAAGGGGTTACATGAGAAAAGCACAGAAGCAAATAGATTTCAGGTGGACGCCTACCCGCACTTGATGCTGTGGTTTCATGAACATGACTTTTGTGACCTCATCTAAAAAATGTCATCTTGTACGAAAAGTTTGCTTGGCGTCAAAGTGACCTGAATTTCAAAGCAGCAAGGAGGAAAGACTGCATTGTTCTGCTTGCTGGCAGGACGCTTCCCACAGCTTTCCTGGTGGTCCAGTGGTTAGGATTCGGCGCTTTCACCGCCGCGGCCCGGGTGCATTTTCTGGCTGTTTGAAATGCCAG
This sequence comes from Somniosus microcephalus, assembly GCF_052327205.1. Classification (NCBI taxonomy): domain Eukaryota; kingdom Metazoa; phylum Chordata; class Chondrichthyes; order Squaliformes; family Somniosidae; genus Somniosus; species Somniosus microcephalus. Next base: position 21,645,908 of record NW_028225186.1, on the reverse strand, counting down.
CAATCAAAGCTGGCAAAGCGCTTCCCACAGCGTTCGTGGTGGTCTAGTGGTTAGGATTCGGTGCTTTCACTGCAGAGGCGCCGGGTTCGGTTCCCGGTCCGAGAATCAGTGTGTTTTCTGGCTGTTTGAAATGCCAGCAATCAAAGCACCCGCGCAAAACAGTGCTTGCACTTCATCAAAGTTTCAACTTTCCACACCGCCGCTGTTGCCTCAACAGTCAGCAGCGCATAATTCAGTACAGAGGTGCAACATTCACTTCCTTTCCTTCTAAAAAGTGCCTGTTGTTTCAAAGACCGCAGGAAATGACATTGGGAACAGTACACTTTAAATGCCCACATTTATGTGTACCTCACAGTGTCAGAACAATCACGGTTATTATCCATCTTCCATGTATTATTTTGCCGACTGCATCGCCGTCACAAACTTAGCTGATCACAGCACGGCTATCAGTCAACTCATTGCCAATGTGCAAAATGCCACATTAGCAACGTGTGCAAGACTCGAATGAGAGAGTACCTGGGCCGTGATAACTTATCCTGATATTCATGAAGCCTGAAAATTCGCTGCATAAGACAATTCTCCCTCTGGTTACCATCCCTCCTGCCACTGGAAAGCGTTTCTCTTTATTTCCTCTATCAAAATTCTTTGTAATTTTGCAAGCCTTTATAAAATTTCCTCCTAGCCTTCAGAGGAAAGCAATCCCAGTTTCACCACACTATCAACATAACTGAAGTTGCTTATCCCTCGGGCCACGCTGTAGGACGTCAAATAGGTTCTGTATGTCTGGCGGAGATAGACATATATTTCAGCTACAGGGGAGTCAAGGGTTATGGGGAGCGGGCGGCAAAGTTGCGTTGTGTGGAAGATCTCATCAGCCACGAACTTATTAAATGGCGGAGCTCGAGGGGCCGAATGGCCCAATCCTGCTCCTTTTATTCTTTTGGGGAAGATTAGTTTCTTATTTATGTAACTTTTGAGCAGCTTAACTACTTTGGAAGGAAACTCCCACGGGACCTACAAAAGTGCAAAATCTCAGCTCTGCCGAGAGCTCATGGACCTGAAAGGTTAACCCTTTGTTTCTGTGTCCACAGATCTTCCAGGACCTTCGGAGTGTATCCAGCATTTAATCAACAATTCCAGATCCAGCATATGCTGCATTTTGCTTTTTATGTTAACGCAGTGTCCCCGCTTGTATTAACAAAAGTCAAAAATAAATTGTAGCTACCAGAAATTGGATTTTGCTGAGTCTGCGTGCATTGGTGGTTCAGGAGTAGGGTTCTCGCCTGCCACGCGAGAGTTTCTGGTTCGAAGCCTGGTCAATTCAGTTTAATTTTTCTAACAATTTATTTCATAGCAAACACATCACATGAGCATAAATAATATATTAGCTGTACCTGCGCAACTGGGTCAAGGATATGAATGTTCTGCTCCTGTTCCTGTGCAACAGGTTTGAGGGGCTGAATGGCATCCTTTTCCTGTGTAACAGGCTCGATTCTTGCTTTAACAGACATTACATTGCTCACTTCCTCGTTAGTATAGTTGTGAGTATCCCCGCCTGTCACGCGGGAGACCGGGGTTAATTCACCGACAGGGAGGAATTTTAACATCCCCATTTTTAAAACTTTGGGCAGCACTTTAAAGTGCTCCTTGGAAAAGAACAACAGAGAAACATTGAAAGTAAAATAATTTTAAACGGTGAAGAACTGTGTAAAAACCTTCTGCATCAATTCCTCGTTATCATAGTGTTCTCCTTCTGTTTGTCTTTTTGTGCGGGGCACTGCGGAAGGAGAGAGGACAGGGAAATGCAGATATCAGCGGGAGAAAGCAGGTCTGATCTTTCAAGGAGACAGCACTGGCACGATTGGCCGAATGGCCTCACACTGCACTGCAAGCCTCCATGAATCATATGGATATCTGAGACATACCCACACAAAGTGAGCACACATCTGTGTTCGTGTATGTGTTTCAGTGTTTGTCTCAAGCAGTGTATTACTATTTCCTCTGTATTTTCCTGGATATTTTAGTGCTGATTATTCAATGTCACGACGGCTTTTTTCTGACTGTGTATCTCTGAGAAAAGCACAGAAGCAAATAGATTTTAGGTGGACGCCTACCCGCACTTGCTGCTTTGGTTTCGTGAACATGTCCTTTGTGATCTCGCCTAAAAAATGTCATCTTGTACGAAAAGTTTGCCTGGCGTGAAAGTGACCTGAATTTCAAAGCAGCAAGAAGGAAAGACTGCATTGTTCTGCTTGCTGGCAAGTTGCTTCTTTCAGTTTTTCTGGTGTTCTATTGGTTAAGATTCGGCGCTTTCACCACAGTGGTCCAGGGTTCGATTCCCGGTCAGGGAATCTGTGTGTTTTCTGGTTGTTTGAAATGCCAGCAATCAAAGAACCCGTGCAATTGCTTGCACCTCATCAACCTTTCACCTTTCCACACCGCTGCTGTTGCCTCAACAGTCAGCAGCGCATCATTCGGTACAGAGGTGCAACATTCACTTCTTTGCCTTCTAAAAAATGCCTGTTGTTTCAAAGTCCGCAAGAAATGATATTGGGAACAAGACACTTTAAATGCCCACATTTATTTGTACCTCACAGTGTCAGAACATTCACGGTTATTATCCATCTTCCATGTATTATTTTGTCGATTGCATCGCCCTAACAAACTTAGCTGATCACAGCACAGCTATCAGTAAACTCATTGCCAGTGTGCAAAATGCCACATTAGCAACGTGTGCAAGACTCGAATGACAGAGTACCTGGGCCGTGATTTCTTATCCTGATATTCATGAGTTCTTAACTTTCGCTGCAAAAGACAATTCTCCCTCTGGTTAACATCCCTCCTGCTACTGGAAAGCGTTTCTCTTTATTTCCTCTATCAAAATCCTTTGTAATTTTGCAAGCCTCTATTAAATTTCCTCTTAGCCTTCAGAGGAAAGCAATCCCAGCTTCTCCACACTATCAACATAACTGAAGTCGCTTATCCCTCGCCACCCTGTAAGACGTCAAACGGGTTCTGTATTTCTAGTGGAGATAGACATTTATTTCAGCTACAGGGGAGTCAAGAGTTATGGGGAGCGGCGGCAAAGTTGCGTTGTGTCGAAGATCTCATGAGCCACGAACTTATTAAATGGCGGGGCTCGAGGGGCCGAATGGCCCAATCAAGCTCCTATTTATTCTTCTGGGGAAGGTTAGTTTCTTAATTATGTAATTTTTGAGCAGTTTAACTACGTTGGAAGGAAACTCCCACGGGACCTACAAAAGAGCAAAATCTTAGCTCTGCCGAGAGCTCATGGACCTGAAAGGTTAACCCTTTGTTTATCTGTCCACAGATCTTCCAGGACCTTCGGAGTGTTTCCAGCATTTAATCAACAATTCCAGATCCAGCATCTGCTGCATTTTGCTTTTTATGTTACCGCAGTGTCCCCGCTTGTATTAACAAAAGTTAAAAATAAATTGCAGCTACCAGAAAATGGAATCTGTTGAGTCTGCATGCATTGGTGGTTCAGGGGTAGAATTCACGCCTGCCTCGCGGGGGGACCCGGGTTCGGTTCCCGGTCAATGCAGTTTAATTTTCTTCAATTTATTTCATAGCAAACACATCACAAGAGCTTAAATAATATATTAGCTGTAACTGTGCAACTGGGTCAAGCGTATGAATGTTCTACTCCTGTTCCTGTGTAATGGGCTCGATTCTTACTCTGACAGATATTACATCACTCACTTCCTCGTTAGTATAGTTGTGAGTATCCCCGCCTGTCACGCGGGAGACCGGGGTTAAATTCAATGACGGGGAGGAATTTTAACATCCACGTTTTTAAAACTTTGGGCAGCACCTTAAAGTGCTCCTTAGAAAAGATCAACAGAGAAAACTTGAACCTAAAATAATTTTAAACGGTGAAGAACTCTATAAAAACCTCCTGCATCAATTCCTCGTTAGCATAGTGTTCTCCTTCTCTTTGTCTTTTGTGCGGGGCACTGTGGAAGGAGAGAGGACAGGGAAATGCAGATAACAGCGGGAGAAAGTACGCCTGATCTTTCAAGGAGACAGCACTGGCACGATTGGCCGAATGGCCTCACACTGCACTGCAAGCCTCCATGAATCATATGGATATCTGAGACATTCCCACACAAAGTGAGCACGCATCTGTGTTCGTGCATATGTTTGAGTCTTTGTCTCAAGCAGTGCATTACTGTTTCCTCTGTATTGTCCTTGATATTTTAGTGCCGATTATTCAATATCCCGACGGCTTTATTCTGACTGTGTATCTCTGAGAAAAGCACAGAAGCAAATAGATTTCAGGTGGACGCCTACCCGCACTTGATGCTGTGGTTTCGTGAACATGTCCTTTGTGATCTCGCCTAAAAAATGTCATCTTGTAGGAAAAGTTTGCCTGGCATGAAAGTGACCTGAATTTCAAAGCAGCAAGGAGGAATGACTGCATTGTTATGCTTACTGGCAGGGCGCTTCCCACAGCTTTCGTGGTGGTCTGGTGGTCTAGTGGTTGGATTCGGTGCTTTCACCACAGCGGCGCCGGCTTCGATTCCCGGTCAGAGAATCAGTGCGTTTTCTGGCTGTTTGAAATGCCAGCAATCAAAGCAATGCTTGCACCTCATCAACCTTTCAACTTTCCACACCGCTGCTGTTGCCTCAACAGTCAGCAGCGCATAATTCAGTATCAGAGGTGCAACATTCACTTCCTTTCCTTCTAAAAAATGCCTGTTGTTTCAAAGTCTGCAGGAAATGACATTGGGAACAAAACACTTTAAATGCCCACATTTAAGTGTACCTCACAGTGTCAGAACAGTCACGGTTATTATCCGTCTTCCATGTATTATATTGCTGACTGCATCGCCGTAACAAACTTAGCTGATCACAGCACGGCTATCAGTCAACTCATTGCCAGTGTGCAAAATGCCACATTAGCAACGTGTGCAAGACTCGAATGAGAGAGTACCTGGGCTGTGATAACTTATCCTGATATTCATGAGGCTTTAAAATTCGCTGCATAAGACAATTCTCCCTCTGGTTACCATCCCTCCTGTCACTGGAAAGCGTTTCTCTTTATTTCCTCTACCAAAATCCTTTGTAAGTTTGCAAGCCTCCATTAAATTTCCTCTTAGCCTTCAGAGGAAATCAATCCCAGTTTCACCACACTATCAACATAACTGAAGTCGCTTATCCCTCGGGCCACTCTGTAAGACGTCAAATAGGTTCTGTATGTCTGGCGGAGATAGACATGTATTTCAGGTACAGGGGAGTCAAGGGTTATGGGGAGCGGGTGGCAATGTTGCGTTGTTTCGAAGATCTCATCAGCTACGAACTTATTAAATGGCGGGGCTCGAGGGGCCGAATGGCCCAATCCTGCTCCTATTTATTCTTTTGGGGAAGGTTAATTTCTTAATTATGTAATTTTTGAGCAGCTTAACTACGTTGGAAGGAAACTCCCACGGGACCTACAAAAGAGCAAAATCTTAGCTCTGCCGAGAGCTCATGGACCTGAAAGGTTAAGCCTTTGTTTATCTGTCCAAAGATCTTCCAGGACCTTCGGAGTGTTTCCAGCATTTAATCAACAATTCCAGATCCAGCACCTGCTGCATTTTGCTTTTTATGTTAACGCAGTGTCCCCGCTTGTATTAACAAAAGTCAAAAATAAATTGTAGCTACCAGAAATTGGAATTTGCGGAGTCTGCGTGTATTGGTGGTTCAGGAGTAGAATTCTCATTTGCCACGCGGGGGTCTCGGGTTTGATGCCTGGTCAATGCAGTTTAATTTTTCTAACAATTTATTTCATAGCAAACACATCACATGAGCATAAATAATATATTAGCTGTACCTGTGCAACTGGGACAAGGATATGAATGTTCTGCTCCTGTTCCTGTGCAACAGGTTTGAGGGGCTGAATGGCATCCTGTTCCTGTGTAACAGGCTCGATTCTTACTCTGACAGACATTACATTGCTCACTTCCTCGTTAGTATAGTTGTGAGTATCCCCGCCTGTCACGCAGGAGACCGGGGTTAATTCACCGATGGGGTGAATTTTAACATCCCCATTTTTAAGCCTTTGGGCAGCACCTTAATGTCCTCCTTGGAAAAGAACAACAGAGAATAATTGAACCTAAAATAATTTTAAACGGTGAAGAACTGTATAGAAACCTCCTGCATCAATTCCTCGTTATCATAGTGCCCTCCTTCTGTTTGTCTTTTTGTGCGGGGCACTGCGGAAGGAGAGAGGACAGGGAAATGCAGATAAAAGCGGGAGAAAGCAGGTCTGATCTTTCAAGGAGACAGCACTGGCACGATTGGCCGAATGGCCTCACACTGCACTGCAAGCCTCCATGAATCATATGGATATCTGAGACATACCCACACAAAGTGAGCACACATCTGTGTTCGTGTATGTGTTTCAGTCTTTGTCTCAAGCAGTGCATTACTATTTCCTCTGTATTGTCCTTGATATTTTAGTGCTGATTATTCAATGTCCCGATGGCTTTTTTCTGACTGTGTATCTCGGAGAAAAGCACAGAAGCAAACAGATTTCAGTGGACGCCTACCCGCACTTGATGCTGTGGTTTCATGAACATGTCCTTTGTGATCTCGCCTAAAAAATGTCATCTTGTACGAAAAGTTTGCCTGGCGTGAAAGTGACCTGAATTTCAAAGCAGCAAGGAGGAAAGATTGCATTGTTCTGCTGCTGGCAAGTTGCTTCATACAGCTTTTCTGGTGGTCTAGTGGTTAGGATTCGGCGCTTTCACCGCAGCGGTCCCGGTTGGATTCCCAGTCAGGGAATCAGTGTGCTTTCTGGTTGTTTGAAATGACAGCATTCAAAGCACCCGTGCAAAACAATGCTTGCACATCATCAACCTTTCACCTTTCTGCACCGCTGCTGTTGCCTCAATAGTCAGCAGCGCATAATTCAGTACAGATGTGCAACATTCACTTCCTTGCCTTCTAAAAAATGCCTGTTGTTTCAAAGTCAGCAGGAAATGACATTGGGAACAAGACACTTTAAATGCCCACATTTATGTGTACCTCAGAGTGTCAGAACAGTCACGGTTATTATCCGTCTTCCATGTATTACTTTGCCGACTGCATCGCCCTAACAAGCTTAGCTGATCACAGCACGGCTATTAATCAACTCATTGCCAGTGTGCAAAATGCCACATTAGCAACGTGTGCAAGACTCGAATGAGAGAGTACCTGGGCCGTGATTACTTATCCTGATATTCATGAGGCCTTAACATTCGCTGCATAAGACAATTCTCCCTCTCGTTACCATCCCTCCTGCCACTGGAAAGCGTTTCTCTTTATTTCCTCTATCAAAATCCTTTGTAATTTTGCAAGCCTCTATTAAGTTTCCTCTTTGCCTTCAGAGGAAAGCAATCCCAGCATCTCCACACTATCAACATAACTGAAGTCGCTTATCCTTCAGGTAGTCTGTAAGACATCAAACGGGTTCTGTATGTCTGGCGGAGATAGACATATATTTCAGCTACAGGGGAGTCAAGATTTATGGGTAGCGGGCGGCAAAGTTGCGTTGTGTCGAAGATCTCATCAGCCACAAACTTATTAAATGGCGGGGCTCGAGGGGCCGAATGGCACAATCCTGCTCCTATTTATTCTTTTGGGGAAGATTAGTTTCTTAATTATGTAATTTTTGAGCAGCTTAACTATTTGGAAGGAAACTCCCACGGGACCTACAAAAGTGCAAAATCTTAGCTCTGCTGAGAGTGCATGGACCTGAAAGGTTAACCCTTTGTTTCTGTGTCCACAGATCTTCCAGGACCTTCGGAGTGTTTCCATCATTTAATCAACAATTCCAGATCCAGCATCTGCTGCATTTTGCTTTTTATGTTAACGCAGTGTCCCCGCTTGTATTAACAAAAGTCAAAAATAAATTGTAGCTAGCAGAAAATGGAATCTGATGATTGTGCGTGCATTGTTGTTTCAGGGGTAGAATTCTCGCCTGCCACGCACGAGACCCGCGTTCAATTCCCGGTCAATGCCGGTTAATTTATTACGCCATGACCCTCTTTTTGCGAGGGGGAACAAAAAGCAAGTGCCCTCATTTTTGCAAGGAGCAACAAAAAGTCAGGGCCCTCGTTATTGCGAGGGGCAACAATAAGCAAGATCCCTCGTTTTTGTGAGGGGCAACAAAAAGCAAGGTCCCTGGCATTTGCGAGGGTCAACAAAAAGCCAGGGCCCTCGTTTTTGCGAGGGGCAACAAAAAGCAGTGGCCGTGGTTTTTGCGAAGGGCAACAAAAATTCAGAGCCCTCGCTTTTGCGTTGGGCAACAAAAAGCAAGGACCGTTGGTCTTGCGAGGGGCCACAGAAAGCAAGGTCCCTCGCTTTTGCTAGGGTATAAAAAAAGCCAGGGCCCTCGTTTTTGCGAGGGGCAACAAAAAGCAGTGGCCATGGTTTTTTCGAGGAGCAACAAAAAGCAATAACCGTCGTTTTTGCGAGGAGCAACAAAAAGCCAGGACCCTCGTTTTTGCGAGGGGCAACAAAAAGCAAGGACACTTGTTTTTGCGACGTCCAACAAAAAGCAAAGGGCATCGTTTTTCCGAGGGGCAACAAAAAGTCAGGGCCCTCGTTCTCGCATGGGCAACTAAAAGCAAGGGCCCTCGTTTTTAGGACGGTGCAACAAAAAGCAAGGGCCACATTTTTGCGAGGGCAACAAAAAGCAAGGGCCCTCGTTTTTAGGAGGGGGCTACAAAAAGCAAGGGCCGTCATTTTTGCGAGCGGCAACAAAAAGCAAGGGCCGTCATTTTTGCGAAGGGCAACACAAAGCCAGTGCCCTTAATTTTGCGAGGGGCAACATAAATCCAGGGCCCTCGTTTTTGCGAGGGGCAACAAAAAGCAAGGGCCGTCGTTTTTCCGAGTGGCAACAAAAAGCCAGGGCACTCTTTTTGCGAGGGGCAACAAAAAGCAAGGGCCCTCGTTGTTGCGAGGGGCAACAAAAAGTCAGGGCCCTCGTTTTTGCGAGGGACAACAAAAAGCATGTTCCCGCGCTTTTGCGAGGGTCAACAAAAAGCCAGGGCCCTCGTTTTTGCGAGGGGCAACAAAAAGCAGTGGCCATGGTTTTTGCGAGGAGCAACAAAAAGCAATAACCGTCGTTTTTGCGAGGAGCAACAAAGAGCCAGGGCCCTCGTTTCAGTGAGGGGCAACAAAAAGCCTGGGCCCTTGTTTTTGCGAGGTGCAACAAATAGCCAGGGCCCTCGTTTTCACGAGCGGCAACAAAAAGCAAGGAGTCTTGTTTTTGCGAGGTCCAAAGAAAAGCCATGGCCCTCGTTTTTGCGAGGGGCAACATAATGCAAGGGATGTCGTTTTTGCGAGCGGAACAAAAAGCAAGGGCCATCGTTTTTGCGAGTGGCAACAAAAAGCAGGGGCCATCATTTTTCCGAGGAACAACAAAAAGCCAGGGCCCTCGTTCTTGCGTGGGGCAACAAAAAGCCAGGGCACTCATTTTTGGGAGGATGCAACAAAAAGCAAGGGCCCTCGTTTTTAGGAGGGTGCAACCAAAAGCAAGGGCCATCGTTGTTGCGAGGGCCAACGAAAAGCCAGGGCCCTCATTTTTGTGAGGGGCAACAATAAGCAATATCCCTCGTTTTTGCGAGGGGCAACAAAAAGACAGGGCCCTCGATTTTGCGAGGGGCAACAAAAAGCCAGGGCCCTCGTTTATGTGAGGGGCAACAATAAGCAATATCCCTCGTTTATGCGAGGGGCAACAAAAAGACAGGGCTCTCGATTTTGCGAGGGGCATCATAAAGCAAGTTCCCTCGCTTTTGTGAGGGGCAACAAAAAGCCAGGGCCCTTGTTTTTGTGAGGGGCAACAAAAAGTAAGTGCCGTGGATTTTCCGAGGGGCAACAAAAAGTCAGGGCCCTCGTTTTAGTGTGGGGCTACAAAAAGAAAGGGCCGTTGGTTTTGCCAGGGGCAACATAAAGCAAGGGATGTCGTTTTTGCGAGGGGCAGCAAAAAGCAAGGGCCATCGTTTTTGCAAGGGGTAAGAAAAAAGCCAGGGCCATCAATTTTGCTAGGGGCAAAATAAAGCCAGGGCCCTCGTTTTTGCGAGGGTCAACAAAAAGCAAGGTCACTCGTTTTTGCGAGGGGCAACAAAAAGCCAGGGCCCCCGTTTCTGCGAGGGGCAACAAAAACTAAGGGCCGTGGTGTTTGCCTGGGGCATCAAAAAGTCAGGGCCCTTGTTTTTTTATGGGGCAACGAAAATCAAGGGCCGTCGTTTTTGCGAGAGGCAACAAAAAGCAAGGGGCGTAGATTTGCGAGGGGCAACAAAAAGCAAAGGCAGTCATTTTTGCAAGGGGCAACAAAAAGCAAGGGGCATCGTTTTTGCGAGGGGCAACAAAAAGCCAGGGCCCTCGTCTTTGTGAGGGGCAATAAAAAGGAAAGGCCTTCATTTTGCGAGGGGCATCAAAAAGCAAGGGGCGTCGTTTTTTCGATGGGCAACAAAAAGCAATGGCCGTGGTTTTTGCAAGGGGCAACAATACGTCAGGGCCCTCGTTGTTGTGTGGGCAACAAAAAGCAAGGACCGCTGGTTTTGCGAGGGGCAACATCATGTCAGGGCCCTCGTTCTTGCGAGGGGCAACAAAAAGCAAGGACTGTCGTTTTTGCGAGGGGCAACAAAAAGCCAGGGCCCTCGTTTTTGCGAGCGGCAACAAAAAGCAATATCCCTCGGTTTTGCGAGTGTCAACACAAAGCCAGGGCCCTCGTTTTTGCGATGGTTTCCAAAAAGCAAGAGCCGTCGTTATTGCGAGGTGCAACAAAAAGCAAAGGCCCTCGTTTTTGCGAAGGGCATCAAAAAGCAGGGGCCGTCGTTTTTGCGAGGGGCAACTAAAAGCAAGATCCCTCTTTTTGCAAGTTTCAACAAAAAGTAAGGTCCCTCGTTTTTGCGAGTTGCAACAAAAAGCCAGGGACCTCGTTTGTGCAAGGGGTAACAAAATGCAAGGGCCGTGGTTTTTGCGAAGGGCAAATAAAGCCAGTGCCCTCGTTTTTGCGAGGGGATACAAAAAGCAAGGGCCCTCGTTTTTGCGAGGGGCAACAAAAAAGCCAGGGCCCTCAATTTTGCGAGGGGCAACATAACGCCAGGGCCCTCGTTTTTGCGAGGGGCAAAAAAAAGCAAGGGCCACCATTTTTCTGAGGGGCAACAAAAAGCCAGGGCCCTCGCCATTAACAAAATAGACGAGTTAATGGCACATATAACTACATATGGGTATGATCTAGTAGCCATTGCAGAAACATGGCTGCAGGGTGACAATGGCTGGGAATTAAACATACCAGGAAGGACAGGCAGGAAGGAAGGGGAGGTGGGGTGGCTATGTTAATAAAGGAAGGAATCACTGTAATACAATGAAATGATATTGGGTCAAGAGATCAGGATAATGAAACAGTTTGGGTGGAGGTAAGGAATAATAAGGGGAAAAAAACACTGGTGTGCGTAGTCTATAGGCCTCCGAACAGTCGCACCTCTGTTGGATGGAGTATCAATCAGGAAATAGTTGAGGCTTGTAATAAGGGAACATCTATAATTATGGGGGATTTTAACTATCATATTAATTGGACAAATCAAATTGGGCAGGGCTGCCTTGAGGATGCGTTCATTGAGTGTATTAAGGATGGGTTTCTTGAGCAGTATGTAACTGAACCGGCCAGGTGGCAAGCAACCTTAGATCTGGTCCTGTGTAACGAGACAGGATTAATTAAAAGTGTCCTTGTAAAGGATCCCCTTGGAATGAGTGAACATAACATGGTTGAATTTTAATTTCAATTAGAGGGTGAGAAGGTTGGATCTCAAACAAGCGTGCTAAGCTTGAATAAAGGAGACTATGAAGGTATGAGAGCGGAATTGAGTAGAGTGGATTGGGAAAATAGGTTAAAGGCTATGACGATACATTTAAGGAGTTATTTCACAACTTCCAAAAAAAACATATTCCACTGCGAAGAACAGGGTGTAAAAGAAAAGACAGCCATCCGTGGCTGTAAAGAAATTAAGGATAGTATTCGACTAAAAACAAGGGCATATAAGGTAGCCAAATCTAGTGGGAGGATAGAGGATTGGGAAATCTTTAAAAGACAGCAAAAGATAACAAAAAGATTGATTAAGAAAGGAAAGATAGATTATGAAAGTAAATTAACAAAAAATATAAAAACAGATAGTAAGAGTTTTTATCGTTATATAAAAAGAACAAGGGTGGCTAAAGTAAATGTTGGTCCCTTAGAGGATGAGACCGGGAAATTAATGGTGGGAAATACGGAGATGGCAAAAACACTGAATGAATATTTTATATCAGTCTTTACAGTAGAAGAAACTAAGAATATCCCAACACTGGACAAACAGGGGGCTAAAGGGGGGGAGGAGCTAAACACGATCAAAATCACTAAGGAAGTGGTACTCGGTAAAATAATGGGACCCAAGGCGAATTAATCACCTCGACCTGATGGCTTGCATCCAAGTGTCTTGAAGGAAGTGGCGGTAGGGATTGTGGATGCATTGGTAATAATTTTCCATAACTCCCTGGACTCGGCAAAGGTCCCGGCAGATTGCAAAACTGCCGGGACCTTATTTAAAAAGGGCAGAAGACAGAAGGCTGGAAACTATAGACCGGTTAGCCTAACATCTGCGGTAGGTAAAATTTTGGATTCCATTCTTAAGGAGACAGTAACAGGACATTTGGATAATCATAATTTCATAGGACAAAGTAAGCATGGTTTTATGAAGGGGAAGTCATGTTTGACAAATTTGCTGGAGTTCTTGGAGGAAGTAACATATAGGGTGGATAAAGGGGAACCAGTGGACGTAGTGTATTTAGACTTCCAAAAGTCATTTGACAAGGTGCCACACAAAATATTATTGCTTAAGATAAAAGATCTCGGGACTGGGAGTACTATTCTGGCATGGATAGAGGATTGGCTATCTAACAGAAGGCAGAGAGTTGGGATAAATGGTTCATTCTCAGACTGGCAATCAGTAACTACTGGTGTTCCGCAGGGGTCAGTGCTGGGTCCCCAACTCTTTGCAATCTATATTAACAATTTGGAGGAGGGGACCGAGTGTAACATATCAAAGTTTGCAGATGATACTAAGATGGGAGCGTAAGTAGTGAGTGAGGAGGGCATAAAAAACCTGCAAGGGGACATAGACAGGCTAAGTAAGTGGGCACAGATTTGGCAGATGGAATACAATACTGGAAAGTGTGAAGTTATGCATTTGGCAGAAAAAATCGTAGAGCAAGTTATTATCTTAATGGCAAGAAACTGAAAGTAGTGAAGTACAAAGGGATCTGGGGGTCCTGGTGCACGAAGCTGAAAAGGTTAGTATGCAGGTGCAGCAAGTGATTAAGAAGGCCAATGGAATGTTGGCTTTCATTGCTAGGGGGATAGAATATAAAAATAGGGAGGTGTTGCTTCAGTTGTACAAGGTATTGGTGAGACCGCGCCTGGAATACTGCGTACAGTTTTGGTGTCCATACTTAAGAAAGGACATACTTGCTCTCGAGTCAGCACAAAGAAGGTTCACTCGGTTAATCCCGGGGATGAGGGGATGGATATATGAGGAGAGGTTGAGTAGATTGGGGCTCTACTCATTGGAGTTCAGAAGAATGAGAGGCGATCTTATTGAAACTTATCAGATTGTGAAGGGTTTGGATCGGGTGGATGCAGGGAGGATGTTCCAGATGATGGGTGAAACTAGAACTAGGGGGCATAGTCTTAGAATAAGGGGTTGCTCTTTCAAAACTGAGATGAGGAGGAACTACTTCACTCAGAGGGTGGTAGGTCCATGGAATATGCTGCCCCAAAAATCTGTAGAAGCTACATCATTACATAAATTTAGAACAGATATAGACAGTTTCCTAGAAGTAAAGGGAATTAAGGGTTACGGGGATTAGGCAGGAATTTGGACATGAGTCTAGGTTCGGATCGGTCATGGCCCTGTGGTTAGCGGAGCGGGCCCAGGGGCCGTGTAGCCTGATGCTGCTCCTATTTCGTGTGTCTAATTCTGTTATATTCAGGAGATGGTTCAGTGATAGTAGATTGGCGGTTAGGATCAGATCAGCCATGATCTATTGAATGGCGGAGCAGGCTCGAGGGGCCAATTGGCCTACTCCTGCTCCTATATCTTATGTTCTTATGTTCTTATGTTCTTATGTTCTTTTTGCTAGGGGCAACAAAATGCGAGGGTCCTCGTTTTTGCAAGGGGAAACAAAAAGTAAGGCCCCTCGCTTTTGCGAGGGTCACCAAAAAGCCAGGGCCCTGGTTTTGCAAGAGGCAACAAAAAGCAGTGGCCGTGGTTTTTGCGAGGGGCAACAAAAAGTCAGGGCCATCGTTTTTGCGAGGGGCAACAAAAAGAAAGGACCATTGGTTTTGCGATGGGCAACCAAAAGCAAGGGCCATCGTTTTAGTGAGGGGCAACAAAAAGACAGGGCCCTCGTTTTGCGAGTGGCAAAAAAAAACCAGGGCCCTCTTTTTGCGAGGGGCAACAAAAAGCAAGGGCCCTCGTTTTTCCGAGGGGCAACAAAAAACACTGTCACTCGTTTTTGCGAGGGGTAACAAAAAGCCAGGGCACTCGTTTTTGCGAGGGGCAACAAATAGCAAGGGCTGTCGTTTTTGTGTGTGGCAACAAAAAGCCAGGGCCATCGTTTTTGCGAGGGGCTACAAAAAGCAAGGGCCGTGGTGTTTGCCTGAGGCATCAAGAAGTCAGGGCACTCGTTTTTGCGTGGGGCAACAAAAAGCAAGTTCCGTTGGTTTTGCGAGGAGCAACAAATAGACAGGGATCTCGTTTTTGCATGGGGCAACGAAAAGCAAGGGCAGTATTTTTTGCGAGGGGCAAAAAAAAAGCCAGGGCCCTCGTGTTTGCGAGGGTCAACAAAAAGCAAAGGCCGTCATTTTTGCGAGGGGCAGCAAAAAGCAAGGGACATCGTTTTTTCGAGAAGCGACAAAAAGCAATCACCGTGGTTTCTGCGAGGGGCAACAATAAGACAGGGCCCGCGTTGTTGCGTGGGCAACAAAAAGCATGGAAGGCTGGTTTTGCGAGGGGCAACATAAAGCCAGGGCCCTAGTTTTTGTCAGGGGTAAAAAAAAGCAAGGACTGTCGTTTTTGTGAGAGGCAACAAAAAGCCAGGGCCATCTTTTTGCGAGGGGCAACAAAAAACCAGGGCACACGTTTTGCGAGGGGCAACAATTAGCAGGATCCCCCATTATTGCGAGGGGCAATAAAAAGACATGGCCCTCGTTTATGTGAGAGGCAATAAAAAGCAAGGTCCCTCGCTTTTGAGAGCTCAACAAAAAGCCAGGGCTCTCATTTTTGCGAGGGGCAACAAAAAGCAGTGGCCGTGGTTTTTGCGAAGTGCAACAAAATGCAAGGGCCGTTGGTTTTGCGAGGGGCAACAAAAAGCCAGGGCCCACCTTTTTAAGAAGGGCTACAAAAATCAAGGCCCGTCGTTTTTGCGAGGGTCAACAAAAAGCAAGGGCCCTCGTTTTTGCGAAGGCAACAAAAAGCCAGGGCTCTCTTTTTTGCGAGGGGCAACAAAAAGCAAGGTCCCTCGGTGTTGCGAGGTGCAACAAAATGACAGGGACCTCAGTTTAGCGAGGGGCAACAAAACGCAATGGCCGTGGTTTTTGCGAGGGGCAACAAAAAGTCAGGGCCCTCGTTTTTGTGTGGGCAACAAAAAGCAAGGGCCGTGGTTTTGCGAGGGGCAAATAAAGCTTGGGCCTTCATTTTTGCGAGGGGATACAAAAAGCAAGGGCCATCGTTTTTGCGAGGGGCAAGAAAAAAGCAAGAGCCCTCAATTTTGTGAGGGGCAACATGAAGCCAGGGCCCTCTTTTCTGCGAGGGGCTACAAAAAGCAAGGGCCGTCGCTTTTCCGAGGGGAAAGAAAAAGCCAGGGCCCTCTTTTTGCGCAGGGCAACAAAAAGCAAGGGCCCTCGTTTTTGCAAGGAGCAACAAAAAGTTAGGGCCCTCGTTTTGCGAGGGGCAACAAAAGCAAAGGCTCTCGTTTTTGCAAGAAGCAACAAAAAGTTAGGGCCCTCGTTTTGCGAGGGGCAACAAAAGCAAATGCTCTCGTTTTTGCAAGGGGCAACAAAATGGCAGTGCCCTCCTTTTGTGCGGGGCAACAAAAATTAAGGGCCGTCGTTTTTGCGAGGTGCATCAAGAAGCAATGGCCTTCGTTTTTGCGAGGGGAAACAAAAAACAAGGGCCGTCATTTTTGTGAGCGGCGACAAAAAGCAAGGGCCGTCGTTTTTGCGAGGGGCAACAAAAAGCAAGGGCCCCCGTTTTTGCGAGGGGCAACAAAAAGCCAGGGCCCTCGTTTTTGAGAGGGGCAAGTGAAAGCAAGGTCACTCGTTATTGTGAAGGGCAACAAAAGCAAGGGCATTGGTTTTTGCCGGGTCAACACAAAGTCAGGGCCCTCGTTCTTGCGTGGGGCAACAAAAAGTCAGGGCAATCATTTTTGAGAGTGCCAACAAAAAGCAAGGGCCATCGTTTTTGCGATGGGCAACAAAATGCCAGGGCCATTGTTTTTGCGAGGGGCAACAAAAAGCAAGTGCCGTTGTTTATGCAAGGAGCTACAAAAAGCCACGGCAGTCGTTTTTGCGAGTGGCAACAAAAAGCAAGGGCCCTCGTTTTTAGGAGGGGGCAACACAAGCCAGGGCCCACATTTTTGCGAGTGGCAACAAAAAACAAGGGCCCTCGTTTTTAGGAGGGGGCAACAAAAATCAATGGCCATCATTTTTGCGAGGGGCAACAAAAAGCCAGTGCCCTCAATTTTGCGAGGGGCAACATAAAGATAGGGCCCTCGTTTTTGCGAGGGGCCAGAAAGAGCAAGGGTCATCGTTTTATGGAGGGGCAACATAAAGCCAGTACCCTCTTTTTGCGAGGGGCAACAAAAAGCAAGGGCCCTCGTTGTTGCAAGGGGCAACAAAAAGACAGGACCCTCGTTTTTGCAAGGGGCAACAAAAAGCAGTGGCCGTGGTTTTTGCGAGAGGCAACAAAATGCAAGGGCCGTCATTATTGCGAGGTGCAACAAAATGCAAGGGCTTTGTATTTGCAATGGGCAAGAAAAAGACAGGGCCCTCGTTTGTGAGTGGGGCAACAAAAATCAAGGGCCGTTGGTTTTGCGAGGGGCAACAAACAGCCAGGGCCCACGTTTTTGCGAAGGGCTACAAAAATCAAGGGCCGTAGTTTTTGCGAAGGGCAACAAAAAGCAAGGGTCCTCTTTTTGCGAGGGGAAACAAAAAGCAAGGGCTCTCTTTTTTGCGGGGGGCAACAAAAAGCAAGGCCCCTCGGTTTTGCGAGGTGCAACAAAATGCCAGGGACCTCAGTTTTGCGAGGGGCAACAAAATGCTAGGGCCGTGGTTTTTGCGAAGGGCATCAAAAAGTCAGGGCCCTCGTTTTTGTGTGGGCAACAAAAAGCAAGGGCCGTGGTTTTGCGAGGGGCAAAAAAAGCTCGGGCCATCGTTTTTGCAAGGGGATACAAAAAGCAAGGGCCCTCAATTTTGCGAGGGGCAACATGAAGCCAGGGCCCTCTTTTTTGCGAGGGGCTACAAAAACCAAGGGCCATCGCTTTTCCGAGGGGAAAGAAAAAGCCAGGGCCATCTTTTTGCGAGGGGCAACAAAAAGCCCGGCCCTCGTATTTGCGAGGAGCAACAAAAAGTCAGGGCCCTCGATTTGCGAGGGGCAGCAAAAAGCAAAGGCTCTCGTTTTTGCAAGGGGCAACAAAATGGCAGTGCCCTCCTTTTTGCGAGGGGCAACAAAAAGTAAGGGCCGTCGTATTTGCGAGGGACATCAAGAAGCAATGGCCATCGTTTTTGCGAGGGGAAACAAAAAACAAGGGCCGTCGTTTTTGTGAGGGGCGACAAAAAGCAAGGGCCATCGTTTTTGTGAGGGGCGACAAAAAGCAAGGGCCATCGTTTTTGCGAGGGGCAACAAAAAGCATAGGCACTCGTTTTTGCGAGAGGCAACAAAAACCAAGGACCATGGTTTTTGCGAGGGGCAAAAAAAACCAGGGCCCACTTTTTGCAAGGGGCAACAAAAAGCAAGGGCCCTCGTTTTTGCGAGGGGCAACAAAAAGCCAGTGCCCTCGTTCTTGAGAGGGGCAAGTAAAAGCAAGGTCACTCGTTTTTGCGAAGGGCAACAAAAGCAAGGGCATTGGTTTTTGCCGGGGCAACATAAAGCCAGGGCCCTCTTTATGCGAGGGGCAACAAAAAGCAAGGGCCCTCGTTGTTGCGAGGGGCAAAAAAAGCAAGGACCGTTGGTTTTGCGAGGGGCAACAAAAAGCAACAGCCATGGTTTTTGTGAAGGACAACAAAAAGCCAGGGCCCTCGTTTATGCGTGGGGCAACAAAAAGCCAGGGCCCTTGTTATTGGGAGGGGCAACAAAAATCCAGGAACCTCGTTTTTGCGAGGGGCAACAGAAAGCAAGGAAACTTGTTTTTGCGAGGTCCAACAAAAAGCCAGGGCCCTCGTTTTTGCGAGGGGCAACAAAAAGCAAGGGCCATGGTTTCTCCGAGGGGCAACAGAAAGTCAGGGCCCTCGTTCTTGCATGGGGCAATAAAAAGCAAGGGCCGTTGGTTTTGCGAGTGGCAACAAAAAGCGAGGGCCCTCGTTTTTGCGAGGGGCTACAAAAAGCAAGTGCCCTTAGTTTTGCGAGGGGCAACATTAATCCAGGGCCCTCTTTTTTGCGAGGGGCAACAAAAAGCAAGGGCCGTCGTTTTTCCGAGGGGCAACAAAGAGCCAGGGCCCTCTTTTTGCGAGAGGCAACAAAAAGCAAGGCCCCTCATTGTGGCGAGGGGCAACAAAAAGCCAGGTCCCTCGTTTTTGCGAGGGGCAACAATACGCACGATCCCTCGTTTTTGCGAGGGGCAACAAAAAGACAGGGCCCACGTTTTTGCGAGGGGCAACAAAAAGCAAGTTCCCTCGCTTTTGCGAGGGGCAAGAAAAAGCCAGGGCCCTCGTTTTTGAGAGGGGCAACAAAAAGCCAGGGGACTTATTTTTGCGTAGAGCAACAAAAGGAAAGGACCGTTGGTTTTGCGAGGGGCAACAATAAGCAAGGGCCGTCGTTTTTGCGATGGGCAACAAAAAGCCAGGGCCCTTGTTTTTGCGAGAGGCAACAAAAAGAATGTGCCGCGGTTTTTCCGAGGGGCAACAAAAAGTCAGGGCCCTCGTTTTTGCGTGGGGCAACAAAAAGAAAGGGCCGTTGGTTTTGCGAGGGGCAACATAAAGCAAGGGATGTCGTTTTTGCGAGGGGAACAAAAAGCAAGGGCCGTAGTTTCTGCGAGGGGCAGCAAAAAGCCAGGGCCCTCATTTTTGCGAGGGGCAACAAAAAGCAAGGGCCATCGTTTTTGCGAGTGGCAGCAAAATGCAAGGGCCGTCGCTTTACCAAGGGGCAAAAAAAAAGCCAGGGCCCTCCTTTTGTGAGGGGCAACAAAAAGCAAGGCTCTCGTTTTTGCAAAGAGCAACAGAAAGCAAGGGCCCCCGTTTTTGCGAGGGGCAACAATAAGCAAGATCCCTCGTTTTTGCGAGGGGCAACATAAAGCCATGGCCCACGTTTTGGCGAGGGGCAACAAAACGCAAGGTCCCTCGCTTTTGCGAGGGTCAACAAAAAGCCAGGGCCCTCGTTTTTGCGAGGGGCAACAAAAAGCAGTGGCCGTGGTTTTTGAGAGGGGCAACAAAAAGTCAGGACTCTCGCTTTTGCGAGGGGCAACAAAAAGCCAGGGCCCTCGTATTTGCGAGGGGCAACAAAAAGCAAGGTCCATGTTGCTTGCCTGGTGCATCAAAAAGTCACGGCACTCGTTTTTGCGAGGGGCAACAAAAAGCAAGGGGAGTAGTTTTTGCGAGGGGCAACGAAAAGCAATGGCCATCATTTTTGCAAGGGGCAACAAAAAGCAAGGGGTGTCATTTTTGCGAGGGGCAACAAAGAGCCAGGGCCCTCGTCTGTGTAAGGGGCAACAAAATGGAAAGGCCGTCATTTTTGCGAGGGCAACAAAAAGAAAGGGGCGTCGTTTTTTAGAGGGGCAACAAAAAGCAAAGGCCGTGGCTTTTGCAAGGGGCAACAATAAGTCAGGGCCCTCGTTGTTGCGTGGGCAACAAAAAGAATGGACCGCTGGTTTTGCGAGGGGCAACATAAAGTGAGGGCCCTCGTTTTTGCGAGGGGCAGCAAAAAGCAAGGGCTGTCGTTTTTGCGAGGGGCAACAATAAGAAAGATCCCTCGTTTTTGTGAAGGGCAACAAAAAGCCAGGGCACTCGTTCTTGCGAGGGGCAACAAAAAGAAAGGGGCGTCGTTTTTTAGAGGGGCAACAAAAAGCAATGGCCGTGGTTTTTGCAAGGGGCAACAATAAGTCAGGGCCCTCGTTGTTGCGTGGGCAACAAAAAGCATGGACTGCTGGTTTTGCAAGGGGCAACATAAAGTCAGGGCCCTCGTTTGTGCGAGGGGCAACAGAAAGCAATGACTGTCGTTTTTGCGAGGGGCAACAATAAGAAAGATCCCTCGTTTTTGTGAGGGGCAACAAAAAGCCAGGGACCTCGTTTTTGTGAGGGGCAACAAAAAGAAACTGCCGTGGTTTTTCCGAGGGGTAACAAAAAGTCAGGGCACTCGTTTTTGCGTGGGGCAACAAAAAGAAAGGCCCGTTGGTTTTGCGAGGGGCAACATAAAGCAAGGGATGTCGTTTTTGCGAGGGGAACAAAAAGCAAGGGCTGTCGTTTTTGCGAGGGGCAACAAAAAGCAAGGCGTGTAGTTTTTGCGAGGGGCAACGAAAAGCAATGGCCATCATTTTTGCAAGGGGCAACAAAAAGCAAGGGGTGTGATTTTTGCGAGGGGCAACAAAAAGCCAGGGCCCTCGTATGTGTGAGGGGCAACAAAATGGAAAGGCCGTCATTTTTGCGAGGGCAACAAAAAGAAAGGGGCGTCGTTTTTTAGAGGGGCAACAAAAAGCAATGGCCGTGGCTTTTGCAAGGGGCAACAATAAGTCAGGGCCCTCATTGTTGCGTGGGCAACAAAAAGCATGGACCGCTGGTTTTGCAAGGGGCAACATAAAGTCAGGGCCCTCGTTTGTGCGAGGGGCAACAAAAAGCAAGGACTGTCGTTTTTGCGAGGGGCAACAATAAGAAAGATCCCTCGTTTTTGTGAGGGGCAACAAAAAGCCAGGGACCTCGTTTTTGTGAGGGGCAACAAAAAGAAACTGCCGTGGTTTTTCCGAGGGGCAACAAAAAGTCAGGGCACTCGTTTTTGCGTGGGGCAACAAAAAGAAAGGGCCGTTGGTTTTACGAGGGGCAACATAAAGCAAGGGATGTCGTTTTTGCGAAGGGAACAAAAAGCAAGGGCCGTCGTTTTTGCGAGGGGCAGCAAAAAGCCAGGGCCCTCATTTTTGCGAGGGGCAACAAAAAGCAAGGGCCATCGTTTTTGCGAGGGGCAAGAAAAAAGCCAGGGCCCTCAATTTTGCGAGGGGCAACATAAAACCAGGGCCCTCGTTTTAGCGAGTGGCAGCAAAAAGCAAGGGCCGTTGCTTTTCCGAGGGGCAAAAAAAAGCCAGGGCCCTCTTTTTGCGAGGGGCAACAATAAGCAAGATCCCTCGTTTTTGCGAGGGGCAACATAAGGCCATGGCCCACGTTTTGGCGAGGGGCAACAAAAAGCAAGGGCCCTCGCTTTTGCGAGGGTCAACAAAAAGCAAGGTCCGTGGTGTTTGCCTGGGGCATCAAAAATTAACGGCACTCGTTTTGGCGTGGGGCAATGAATAGCAAGGGCCGTCGTTTTTGCGAGGGGCAACAAAAAGTAAGGGGCGTAGTTTTTGCGAGGGGCAACGAAAAGCAATGGCCGTCATTTTTGCAAGGGGCAACAAAAAGTAAGGGGCGTCATTTTTGCGACGGCAATAAAAATCCAGGGCCCTCGTCTTTGTGAGGGGCAACAAAAAGGAAAGGCTGTCATTTTTGCGAGGGCAACAAAAGCAAGGGGCGTCGATTTACAAGGGGCAACAAAAAGAAATGGCCGTGGTTTTTGCAAGGGACAACAATAAGTCAGGGCCCTCGTTGTTGCGTGGGCAACAAAAAGGATGGACCGCTGCTTTTGCGAGGGGCAACATAAAGTCAGGGATCTCGTTTTTGCGAGGGGCACACAAAAGAAAGGACCGTTGGATTTACGAGGGGCAACAAAAAGCAACGGCCATTATTTTTGCGAGGGACAACAAAAAGCCAGGGCCCTCGTTTTTGTGTGGGGCAACCTAAAGCCAGGGCTCTCATTTTTGCGGGGGGCAACATAAAGCAAGGGCTGTCGTTTTTGCGATGGTCAACAAAAAGCCAGGGCCCTCGTTATTGCGAGAGGCAACAAAAAGACAGGGCCCTTGTTTTTGCGAGGGGCAACAAAAAGCAAGGTCCCTCGCTTTTGCGAGGGTCAACAAAAGGCCAGGTCCCTCGTTTTTGCGAGGGGCAACAAAAAGCAGTGGCCGTGGTTTTTGCGAGGGGCAACAAAATGTCAGAACCCTTATTTTTGCATGGGGCAACAAAAAGAAAGGACCGTTGGTTTTGCGAAGGGCAACAAAAAGCAACGGCCATTGTTTTTGCGAGGGACAACAAAAAGCCAGGCCCCTCTTTTTTGTGTGGGGCAACATAAAGCCAGGGCCCTCGTATTTGCGAGGGGCAACAAAAAGCAAGGGCTGTCGCTTTTGCGATGGGCAGCAAAAAGCCAGGGCCCTCGTTGTTGCAAGGGGCAACAAAAAGACAGGGCCCTCGTTCTTGCGAGGGGCAACTAAAAGACAGGGCACTCATTTTTGTGAGTGCCAACAAAAAGCAATGGCCATCGTTTTTGCGATGGGCAAGAAAATGCCAGGGCCCTTGTTTTGCGACGGGCAACAAAAAGCAAGTGCCGTCGTTTTTGCAAGGCACAACAAAATCCAAGGTCCTCGTTTTTGCGAATGGCAACAAAAAGCAAGAGCCCTCGTTTTTAGGAGGGGGCAACAAAAGCCAGGGCCCCCGTTTTTGCGAGTGGCAACAAAGAGCAAGTGCCCCCGTTTTTAGGAGGGGGCAACAAAATGCAAGGGCCATCGATTTTGCGAGGGGCAACAAAAAGCAAGAGCCGTCGTTTTTGCGAGGGGTAACAAAAAGCCAGTGCCCTCAATTTTGCGAGGGGCAACATAAATCCAGGGCCCTCAATTTTGCGAGGGGCAAGCAAAAGCAAGGGCCGTCGTTTTACCAAGGCGCAACTAAAAGCAAGGGCCCCCGTTTTTAGGAGGCGGCAACAAAAAGCAAGGGCCGCCGTTTTGGCGAGGGGCAACAAAAAGCCAGTGCCCTCAATTTTGCGAGGGGCAAGAAAAAGTAAGGGCCGTGGCTTTTGCGAGGGGCAACAAAAAGTCAGGGGCCTCGTTTTTGCAAGGGGCAAGAAAAAGCAAGGTCACTCGTTTTTGTGAGGGGAAACAAAAAGCAAGGGCCGTGGTTTTTGCCGGGGCAACACGAAGACAGGGCCCTCATTCTTGCGTGGGGCAACAAAAAGCCAGGGCACTCATTTTTGGCAGTGCCAACAAAAAGCAAGGGCCCTCGTTTTTAGGAGGGGGCAACAAAAGCCAGGGCCACCGTTTTTGCCAGTGGCACCTAAAAGCAAGGGCCGTCGTTTTTGCGAGGGGCAACAAAAAGCCAGTGCCCACAATTTTGAAAGGGGCAACATAAAGATAGGGTCATCGTTTTTCCGAGGGGCAACAAAAAGCAAGGTCCCTCGCTTTTGCGAGGGTCAACAAAAGGCCAGGGCCCTCGTTTTTGCGAGGGGCAACAAAAAGCAGTGGCCGTGGTTTTTGCGAGGGGCAACAAAATGTCAGGGCCCTTATTTTTGCATGGGGCAACAAAAAGAAAGGACCGTTGGTTTTGCGAGGGGCAACAAAGAGCAACGGCCATTGTTTTTGCGAGGGACAACATAAAGCCAGGGCCCTCGTTTTTGCGAGGGGCAACATAAAGCCAGGGCCCTCGTTTTTGCGAGGGGCAACAAAAAGCAAGGGCTGTCGTTTTTGCGATGGGCAACAAAAAGCCAGGGCCCTCGTTATTGCGTGGGCAACATAAAGCCAGGGCCATCGTTTTTGCGAGGGGCAACAAAAAGCAAGGTCTGTCGTCATTGCGATGGGCAACAAAAAGCCAGGGCCCTCGTTATTGCGAGGGGCAACTAAAAGCAAGGACCCTTGCTTTTGCTAGGTCCAACAAAAGGCCAGGGCCCTCGTTGTTGCGATGGGCAACAAAAAGACAGTGCCCTCGTTTTTGCGAGGGGCAACAAAAAGACAGGGCACTCATTTTTGGGAGTGCCAACAAAAAGCAAGGGCCATCGTTTTTGCGATGGGCAAGAAAATGCCAGGGCCCTTGTTTTGCGAGGGGCAACAAAAAGCAAGTGCCGTCGTTTTTGCAAAGCGCAACAAAAAACCATTGTCCTCGTTTTTGCGAGTGGCAACAAAAAGCAAGGGCCCTCGTTTTTAGGAGGGAGCAAAAAAAGCAAGGGCTGTCGTTTTTGTGGGGGGCAACTAAAAGCAAGGGCCCTCTTTTTGCGAGGGGCAACAAAAAGCAAGGGCCGCCGTTTTGGCGAGGGGCAACATAAATCCAGTGCCCTCAATTTTGCGAGGGGCAAGAAAAAGTAAGGGCCGTGGCTTTTGCGAGGGGCAACAAAAGTCAGGGGCCTCGTTTTTGCAAGGGGCAAGAAAAAGCAAGGTCACTCGTTTTTGTGAGGGGAAACAAAAAGCAAGGGCCGTGGTTTTTGCCGAGGCAACACGAAGCTGGGCCCTCGTTCTTGCGTGGGGCAACAAAAAGCCAGGGCACTCATTTTTGGCAGTGCCAACAAAAAGCAAGGGCCATCGTTTTTGCGATGAGCAACAAAATGCCAGGGCCCTTGTTTTTCCGAGTGGCAACAAAAAGCAAGTGCCGTCGTTTTTGCAAGGCGCAGCAAAAAGCCAGGGCACTCGTTTTTGCGAGTGGCAACAAAAAGTAAGGGCCCTCGTTTTTAGGAGGGGGCAACAAAAGCCAGGGCCACCGTTTTTGCCCATGGCACCTAAAAGCAAGGGCCGTCGTTTTTGCGAGGGGCAACAAAAAGCCAGTGCCCTCAATTTTGCGAGGGGCAACATAAAGATAGGGTCATCGTTTTTCAGAGGGGCAACAAAAAGCCAGGGCCCTCTTTTTGCGAGGGGCAACAAAAAGTCAGGGCCCTCGTTTTTGCAAGGGGCAACAAAAAGCAAGGTCCCTCGCTTTTGCGAGGGTCAACAAAAGGCCAGGGCCCTCGTTTTTGCGAGGGGCAACAAAAAGCAGTGGCCGTGGTTTTTGCGAGGGGCAACAAAATGTCAGGGCCCTTATTTTTGCATGGGGCAACAAAAAGAAAGGACCGTTGGTTTTGCGAGGGGCAACAAAGAGCAACGGCCATTGTTTTTGCGAGGGACAACATAAAGCCAGGGCCCTCGTTTTTGTGTGGGGCAACATAAAGCCAGGGCCTCGTTTTTGCGAGGGGCAACAAAAAGCAAGGGCTGTCGTTTTTGCGATGGGCAACAAAAAGCCAGGGCCCTCGTTATTGCGAGGGGCAACATAAAGCCAGGGCCATCGTTTTTGCTTGGGGCAACAAAAAGCAAGGACTCTTGCTTTTGCGAGGTCCAACAAAAGGCCAGGGCCCTCGTTGTTGCGATGGGCAACAAAAAGACAGTGCCCTCGTTTTTGCGAGGGGCAACAAAAAGGCAGGGCACTCATTTTTGGGTGTGCCAACAAAAAGCAAGGGCCATCGTTTTTGCGGTGGGCAAGAAAATGCCAGGGCCCTTGTTTTGCGAGGGGCAACACAAAGCAAGTGCCGTCGTTTTTGCAAATCGCAACAAAAAACCAATGTCCTCGTTTTTGCGAGTGGCAACAAAAAGCAAGGGCCCTCGTTTTTAGGAGGGGGCAAGAAAAGCCAGGGCCCCCGTTTTTGCGAGTGGCAACAAAAAGCAAGTGCCCCCGTTTTTAGGAGGGGGCAAAAAAAGCAAGGGCCATCGTTTTTGCGAGGGGCAACTAAAATCCAGTGCCCTCAATTTTGCGAGGGGCAACATAAATCCAGTCCTCTCAATTTTGCGAGGGGCAAGTAAAAGTAAGGGCCGTCGTTTTACCGAGAGGCAATAAAAAGCCAGGACCTCGTTTCAGCGAGGGGCAACAATAAGCAAGATCCCCCGTTTTTGCAAGGGGCAACAAAAAGACAAGGCCCTCGTTTTTGCGAGGGGCAACAGAAAGCATGTTCCCTCGCTATTGCGAGGGTCAACAAAAAGCCAGGGCCCTCGTTTTTGCGAGGGGCAACAAAAAGCAGTGGCCGTGGTTTTTGCGAGGGGCAACAAAAAGTCAGGGCCCTTATTTTTGCGTGGAGCAACAAAAAGAAAGGACCGTTGGTTTTGCGAGGAGCAACAAAAAGCAATAACCATCGTTTTTGCGAGGAGCAACAAAGAGGCAGGGCCCTCGTTTTTGCGAGGGGCAACAAAAAGCCAGGGCCCTCGTTTTTGTGAGGGGCAGCAAAAAGAAAGTGCCGTGGTTTTTCCGAGCGGCAACAAAAACTCAGGGCCCTCGTTTTTGCGTGGGGCAACAAAAAGCAAGGGCTGTCGTTTTTGCGAGGAGCAGCATAAATCCAGAGCCCTCATTTTTGCGAGGGGCAACAAAAATCAGGGGCCATCGTTTTTCCGAGGAACAACAAAAAGCCAGGGCCCTCGTTTTTGCAAGGGTTAACACAAAGCAAGGGTTGTCGTTTTTGCGAGGGGCAACTAAAAGCAAGGGCCACCTTTTTGCGAAGGGCAACAAAAAGCAAGGGCCCTCCATTTTGCGAAGCGCAACAGAAAGCCAGGGCCCTCATATCTGCGAGGGACAACAAAAAGCAATGGCTGTGGTTTTGCAAGGGGCAACAATAAGTCAGGGCCCTCGTTTTTGCATGGGGCAACAAAAAGCAAGGACTGTCGTTTTTGCCAGTGGTAACAAAAAGCCAGGGCCCCCTTTTTGCGAGGTGCATCAAAAGGAAAATGCCCTCGTTTGTGCGAGGGTCAACAAAAAAACAAGGCCCTCGTTTTTGCGAGGGGCAACAAAAAGCAAGGTCACTCGTTTTTGCGAGGGGCAACATAAAACCAGGGCTATCGTTTTTGATTGGGGCAACAAAAAGCAAGGGCCATCGTTTCTGTGAGTGGCATGTAAAGGCAAGGGCCCCCGCTTTTGTGAGGGGCAACAAAAAGCCAGGGCCCTCGTTTTTGCGATGGGGCAAAAAAAATTAATGGCCATCGTTGTTGCGAGGGGCAACAAAAAGCCACGGCCCTCGTTTTTGCGAGAGGCTACAAAAAGCAGTGGCCGTCGTTTTGCCGAGGGGCAGCAAAAAGCAAGGGCCCTCTTTTTGCGATGGGCAACAAAATGCAAGGGCACTCGTTTTTGCGCGGGGCAACAAAAAACAAGTGCCGTCGTTTTTGCAAGGCGCAACAAAAAACCAACGTCCTCGTTTTTGCGAGTGGCAACAAAAAGCAAGGGCCCTCGTTTTTAGGAGGGGGCAACAAAAGCCAGGGCCCCCGTTTTTGCGAGTGGCAACAGAAAGCAAAAGCCGTCGTTTTTGCGAGGGGCAACAAAAAGCCAGTGCCCTCAATTTTGCGAGGGGCAACAAAAAGCCAGGGCCCCCGTTTTTGCGAGTGGCAACAAAAAGCAAGTGCCGATGTTTTTAGGAGGGGGCAACAAAAAGCAAGTGCCATCGTTTTTGCGAGGGGCAACAGAAAGCAAAAGCCGCCGTTTTTGCGAGGGGCAACAAAAAGCCAGTGCCCTCAATTTTGCGAGGGGCAACATAAATCCAGGGCCCTCAATTTTGCGAGGGGCAAGAAAAAGCAAGGGCCGTCGTTTTACCGAGGTGCAACAAAAAGACAGGGCCCTCGTTTTTGCGAGTGGCAACAAAAAGCAAGGGCCCTCGTTTTTAGGAGGGGGCAACAAAAGCCAGGGCCCCCGTTTTTGCGAGTGGCAACAAAAAGCAAGGGCCCCCGTTTTTAGGAGGGGGCAACAAAACGCAAGGGCCGCCGTTTTGGCGAGGGGCAACAAAAAGCCAGTGCCCTCAATTTTGCGAGGGGCACCATAAATCCAGTGCCCTCAATTTTGCGAGGGGCAAGAAAAAGCAAGGGCCGTCCTTTTACCGAGGGGCAACAATAAGCCAGGACCTCGTTTTTGCGAGGGGCAACAATAAGCAAGATCACCCGTTTTTGCGAGGGGCAACAAAAAGCCAGGTCCCTCAATTTTGCAAGGGGCAAAATAAATCCAGGGCCCTCCCTTCCGGAGGAGCTTAACAACTTCTACGCTCGCTTCGACAGGGACAACAAGGAGCCGGCTACCAAAGCCTTGCCACTTCCGGAAGACCAGGTGCTCACTCTGTCGACCTCCGACGTAAGGGGCGCTTTACGCAGAGTGAACACACGAAAGGCTACTGGACCGGATAGCATCCCTGGACGGGTACTCAAGGAATGTGCTGATCAGCTGGCTGATGTCTTCACCGCCATCTTCAACCTGTCATTGGCCCAGGCAGTAGTCCCTACATGCTTCAAGACCGCCACCATCATTCCTGTGCCTAACAAAGCGGCTGTGACGTGTCTGAACGACTAGCGACCTGTCGCACTCACACCCATCATAATGAAGTGTTTCGAGAGACTGGTCTTAGCCCACATCAAAGCCAGTGTTCCTGCCTCCCTTCACCAACACCAGTTTGCCTATCGGGCAAACAGATCAACGGAGGATGCAATCACTACTGCTCTACACTCGGCACTAAATTACCTAGATGTTAAGGAGGCCTACATCAGAATGTTGTTTATAGACTACAGCTCTGCATTCAAAACTATCGTCCCCAACAAGCTGGCCACCAAACTCCAAACTCTTGGCCTGAACAGCTCCCTCTTCAACTGGACCCTGGACTTCCTAACAAACCGACCCCAGTCTGTCAAATTAGGCAACCACACATCCCCCCCCTGACCCTGAACACGGGGGCCCCACAAGGATGTGTGCTGAGCCCCCTCCTCTACTCCCTCTTCACCCACGACTGTGTGGCTGTTAATGGTTCCAACACCATCATCAAGTTTGCAGATGACACCACGGTAGTAGGCCAGATCACCAACAACGATGAGTCAGCCTAGAGGGAGGAGGTCCAACATCTCGTGAAGTGGTGCGCCGGCAACAACCTGGCCCTTAACACCAAGAAAACAAAGGAAATAATCGTGGACTTCAGGAAGTCCAAAGGCGGAAGTCACACCCCCATCCACATCAATGGGGCGGAGGTGGAAAGGGTGGCCAGCTTTAAGTTCCTCGGAGTCCACATCACGGAAGACCTCTCCTAGTCCCTCAACACCTCCTCTCTGGTGAAGAAGGCCCAGCAGCGCCTATATTTCTTGAGGAGGCTGAAGGGATGTAATCTGTCACCCCCGATCGTCTCTAACTTCTACCGCTGCACTATAGAGAGCATCCTGACAAACTGTATCATGGTATGGTACGGCAGCTGTAGCTCCCATGACCGGAAAGCCCTGCAGCGGGTAGTCAAAACTGCCCAATGCATTACCGGCACCCGGCTACCGACCATAGAACATATATATCAGAAACGCTGCCTACGGAGGGCACGGTCCATCATCAAAGACCCTACCCACCCCAGCCACAGTCTGTTCGCCCTCCTACCATCTGGAAGACGCTACAGATGCATTCGCACCCGTACGACCAGATTTAGGAACAGCTTCTTTCCCAGGGCTGTCATCCTACTGAACTCCACAAATAAACACTAAAGCCTGCACATCTGCCGATG
This sequence comes from Somniosus microcephalus, assembly GCF_052327205.1. NCBI lineage: Eukaryota > Metazoa > Chordata > Chondrichthyes > Squaliformes > Somniosidae > Somniosus > Somniosus microcephalus. The sequence goes on along the minus strand of NW_028225186.1, from coordinate 21,616,155 downwards.
CACTTTATTATGGTCATATTTATGCTAATATATATGTACAAATGTACGTTGAAATGTTTAAGTGTCCTAATCCAAATTGTACACTCTCGGGAGCCGCAAGCTTACATTTCGTTATACTGTACTTGTGCACTAACAATGACAACAAAAGTTGATTTGATTTGATTTGATTGATTTGCGAGGGGCAACAAAAAGCAAGGGCCGTCGTTTTTCTGAGGGGCAACAAAAACCCAGGGCCCTCTTTTTGCGAGGGGCAATAAAGAGCAAGATCCCTCGTTTTTGATGGGGGGCAACAAAAAGACAGGGCCCTCGTTTTTGCGAGGGCCAACAAAAAGCCAGGGCACTCATTTTTGGCAGGGCCAACAAAAAGCAAGGGCCATCGTTTTTGCGATGGGCAACAAAATGCCAGGGCCCTTGTTTTGCGAGGGGCAACAAAAAGCAAGTGCCGTCGTTTTTGCAAGGCGCAACAAAAAGCCAGGGTCCACGTTTTTGCGAGTGGCAACAAAAAGCAAGGGCCCTCGTTTTTGCGATTGGCAACAAAAAGCAAGGGCCCCCGTTTTTGCGATTGGCAACAAAAAGCAAGGTCCTTCGTTTTTGCGAGGGGCAACAAAAAGCAAGAGCCGTCGTTTTTGCGGGTGGCAACAAAAAGCCAGTGCCCTCAATTTTGCGAGGGGCAACATATATACAGGGCCCTCAATTTTGCGAGGGGCAAGAAAAAGCAAGGGCCGTCGTTTTACCGAGGCACAACAAAAAGGTAGGGCCCCCGTTTTTGCGAGTGGCAACTAAAAGCAAGGGCCCCCGTTTTTAGGAGGGGGCAACAAAAAGCAAGGGCCGTCGTTTTACCGAGGGTCTACAAAAAGCAAGGCCCTCGTTTTTGCGAGGAGCAACAAAAAGCACTGGCCGTGGTTTTTGCGAGGCGCAACAAAAAGTCAGGGCCCTTATTTTTGCGTGGAGCAACAAAAAGAAAGGCCCGTTGGTTTTGCGAGGAGCAACAAAAAGCAATAACCACCGTTTTTGCGAGGGGCAACAAAAAGCCAGGGCCCTCGTTTTTGCGAGGGGCAGCAAAAAGAAAGTGCCGTGGTTTTTCCGAGCGGCAACAAAAATTCAGGGCCCTCGTTTTTGCATGGGGCAACAAAAAGAAAGGGCCGTTGGTTTTGCGAGGGGCAACATAAAGCAAGGGACGTCATTTTTGCGAGGGGAGCAAAAAGCAAGGGCTGCCGTTTTTGCGAGGAGCAGCAAAAATCCAGAGCCGTCATTTTTGCGAGGGGCAACAAAAATCAGGGGCCATCGTTTTTCCGAGGAACAACAATAAGCCAGGGCCCTCGTTTTTGCAAGGGTTAACACAAAGCAAGGGTTGTCGTTTTTGCGAGGGGCAACTAAAAGCAAGGGCCCCTTTTTGCGAGGGGCAACAAAAAGCAAGGGCCCCCCATTTTGCGAGGTGCAACAGAAAGCCAGGGCCCTCATATCTGCGAGGGACAACAAAAAGCAAGGTCCCTAGTTTTTGCGAGGGGCAACAAAAAGCAAGGGCCTTCGTCATTTGCGAGGGGCAACAAAAAGCAAGGGCTGTTGTTTTTGCGAGGGGCAACGAAAAGTCAGGGGCCTCGTTTTTGCGAGAGGCTACAAAAAGCAAGGGCCGTCGCTTTTGCGAGGGACAAATAAAGGCAGGGCCCTCTTCGTGCGAGGTGCAACAAAAAGCAAGGGCCCTCGTTTTAGCGAGGTGCAACAAAAAGCCAGGGCCCTCGTTTTTGCGAGGGGCAACAAAAAGGCAGGTCCATCGTTTCTGCGAGTGGCAACAAAAAGTAAGGTCCCTCGATTTTGCCAGGGGCAACAAACAAACAGGGCCCTCGTTTTTGCGAGGGGCAGCAAAAAGTAATGGCTGTGGTTTTTGCAAGGGGCAACAATAAGTCAGAGCCCTCGTTTTTGCGTGCGGCCACAAAAAGCAACGGACATCGTTTTTGCACGGGCCAACAAAATGCCAGAGCCCTCGTTTCTGCGTGGGGCAACGTAAAGACAGGGCCCTCGTTTTTGCGAGGGGCAACAAAAAGCAAGGACTGTCGTTTTTGCCAGGGGTAACAAAAAGCCAGGGCCCCCTTTTTGTGAGGTGCTACAAAAGGAAAGTGCCCTCGTTTGTGCGAGGGTCAACAAAAATACAGGCCCTCGTTTATGCGAGGGGCAACAAAAAGCAAGGTCACTCGTTTTTGCGAGGTGCAACAAAAAGCCAGGGCCCTCGTCATTTGCCCTGGGCAACAAAAAGCAAGGGCCGTTGTATTTGCGAGGGGCAACAAAAAAACAGGGCCCTCGTTTTTGCGAGGGGCAACAAAAAGCAATGGCTGTCGTATTTGCAAGGGGCAACAATAAGTCAGGGCCCTCGTTTTTGCGTGCGGTAACAAAAAGCAAGGAACATCGTTTTTGCACGGGCCAACAAAAAGCCATAGCCCTCGTTTCTGCGTGAGGCAACGTAAAGACAGTGCCTTCGTTTTTGCGAGGGGCAAAGAAAAGCAAGGACTGTCGTTATTGCCAGGGGCAACAAAAAGCCAGGGCCCTCTCTTTGCGAGGGGGTTCAAAAGGCAAGGGCCCTCGTTTGTGCGAATGGCGACAAAAAAACAGGGCCCTCGTTTTTGCGAGGGGCAACAAAAAGCAAGGTCACTCGTTTTTGCGAGGGGCAACATAAAACCAGGGCTATCGTTTTTGCTTGGGGCAACAAAAAGCAAGGGCCATCGTTTCTGTGAGGGGCATCAAAAGGCAAGGGACCCCGCTTTTGTGAGGGGCAACAAAAAGCCAGGGCCCTCGTTTTTGCGATGGGGAAACAAAAATCAATGGCCATCGTTGTTGCGAGGGGCAACAAAAAGCCACGGCCCTCGTTTTTGCGAGAGGCTACAAAAAGCAGTGGCCGTCGTTTTGCCGAGGGGCTACAAAAAGCAAGGGCCCTCGTTTTTGCGAGTGGCAGCAAAAAGCAAGGGCAATCTTATTGCGACGGGCAACTAAAAGCCTGGGACCTCGTATTTTGTGAGCGGCAACAAAAAGAAGGGCCGTCGTTTTTGCGAGTGGCAGCAAAAAGCAAGGGCAATCTTTTTGCGACGGGCAACAATAAGCAAGGGCCCTCGTTTTTGCAAGGGGCAACAAAAAGCCAGGCCCCTCGTTTTAGCGGGGGGCAACAATAAGCAAGATCCCTAGCTTTTGCGAGTGGCAACAAAAAGCCAGGGGCCTCATTATTGCGAGGGGCTACAAAAACAAAGGGCCATCGCTTTTGCGAGGGGCAACAAAAAGCCCGGGCCCTCGTTTTTGCGAGGGGGAAAAAAAAGCAAAGGCCGTCGTTTTTGCGAGCGGCAACAAAAATCAAGGGCCATCGTTTTTGTGAGAGTCAACAAATAAAAAGGGCCATCGTTTTTGCGAGTTGCAACAAAAAGCAAGGGCCCTCGTTTTTGTGAGGAGCAACAAAAATCAATGGTAATCGTTGTTGCGAGGGGCAACAAAAAACCACGGCCCTCGTTTTTGTGAGAGGCTACAAAAAGCAGTGGCCGTCGTTTATCCGAGGGGCAACAAAAAGCAAGGGCCATCGGTATTGCGAGGGGCAACAAAAAGCCAGGGCCCTCGTTTTTGTGAGGAGCAACAAAAATCAATGGCCATCGTTGTTGCGAGGGGCAAAAAAAAACCACGGCCCTCGTTTTTGTGAGAGGCTACAAAAAGCAGTGGCCGTCGTTTCTCCGAGGGGCAACAAAAAGCCAGGGCCCTCCTTTTTGCCAGGGTTAACAAAAAGCAAGGGCCTCCGTTTTTGTGAGGGGCAGCAAAAGGCAAGGGCCCTCTTTTTGCGAGACGCAACAAAAAGCAAGGGCACTCGTTTTTGCAAGGGGCAACAAAAAGCAAAGGCCGTAGTTTTTCCGAGGGGCAACAATAAGCAAGATCCCTCGCTTCTGCAAGTGGCAACAAAAAGCCAGGGCCCTCCTTTTTGTGAAGTGCAACAAAAAGCAGTTGCCGTGGTTTATGCGAGGGGAAACAAAAAGTCAGGGCACTCGGTTTTGCGTGGGGAAACATAAAGCAAGGACCGTTGGTTTTGTGAGGGGCAACTAAAAGTAAGGGCCCTCGTTTTTGAGAGGGGCAACAAAAAGCAATGGCCGCCTAGCACCCCAGACAACGATGCCCAGCGAAGGACGCTACATGCTTCAAATGTAAGAAAAAGGGGCATTTTAGCAAAGTCTGCAGGGGGAATCCGATCTCCAACTCCGTCACCGCCTCGTGCGTGCCGTGCGGGCCGCCATCTTGGGATCCGCCATCTTTTCCCGACTCAACGGCCGCCCAGGGCCCAACAGTGGCTTCGATCATGGTGGCTCAATCCAGGCCACAACCGTTGACAAAATCCATGATGGACATACAGGTAAACGGGAATTTAACGAAACGTTTAATTGACTGTGGGAGTACCGAGAGTTTTATCCACCCTAGCCTGGTACGGCAGTACTCATTAACGGTAACCCCTACACGGAGCAGAATTGCTATGGCTGCTAAGCCCAACACTTCGGACATTTTGGGCTACTGTGTAGTAACACTGACTGTAAAAGGCACGGACTACAAGGATTGTAAACTCCTCGTGATGCCAGAACACCGTGTTAATGTAATCTTGGGCCTGGTCTTCCAGTGCCACCACGAAAGTGTCACGCTATCCGCCCATCTGACCAACCCATCTATATCGTCCTGCAGACTGAGGCTACCCTCCTCGCTATTTACCACCCTACCAATATTTGTATCATCCGCGAACTTACAGATCATACCTTTCACATTCATATCCAAGTCATTAATGTAGACCACAAACAGCAAGGGACCCAGCACCGATCCCTGTGGCACCCCACTGGCCACAGGCTTCCAGTCACAAATACAACCTTCGACCATCACCCTCTGCCTTCTGCCACTAAGCCAGTTTTGTATCCAACGTGCCAAGGCACCCTGGATTCCATGGGCTCTTACCTTCTTGACCAGTCTCCTGTGCGGGACTTTATCGAAGGCCTTACTGAAATCCATGTGTACCAGATCCACTGCATTACACTCATTCACACACCTAGTCACCCCCTCAAAAAATTCAATCAAATTAGTCAGACATGATCTTCCCTTGACAAAGCCATGTTGACTATCCCTGATTAATCCTTGTCTCTCCAAGTGGAGACTAATTTTGTCCCTCAGAATTTTTACCAATAATTTTCCTACCACTGATGTTAGGCTCACTGGTCTGTAGTTCCCCGGTTTTTCCCTACTTCCCTTCTTGAATAATGGTACTACATTAGCGGTTCTCCAGTCCTCTGGCACATCCCCTGTGGCCAGAGAGGTCCTGAATATATGCGTTAGAGCCCCCTCAATCTCTTCCTTTGCCTCACACAGCAGCCTGGGATGCATTTCATCCGGGCCTGGGGATTTATCCATTTTTAGGCCTGCTAAAACCGCCAATACCTCCTCCCTCTCGATGTTAATATGTTCGAGCATATCACAGTCCCCCCGCCCTATTTCTATGTCTACATCGTCCTCCTCCATAGTGAAAACAGATGCAAAAAATTCATTTAAAACCCCTCCTACATCTTCCGGCTCCACACACAGATTGCCACTTTTGTCCCTAATGGGCCCTATTTTTTCCCTAGTTATCCTTTTACCCTTAATATACTTATAAAACATCTTAGGATTTTCCTTTATTTTGCTCGCCAGTGTTATTTCATGGCCCCTCCTTGATCTCCTAATTTCTTTTTTAAGTATCCCACTGCACTTTTTGTACTCCTCTAGGGCTTCCTCCGTCTTTAGCCTTTTGTATCTGCCAAAAGCCCTCCTTTTTTTCCTAATCCATTCTCGTATATCCCCTGAAATCCAAGGTCCCTGTGGTTTTTGGAACCACCCTTGACCTTTACGGGAACATGTTGCCATTGTATGATCTCAATCTCCCTTCTGAAAGCCTCCCATTGCTCCGATGTGGATTTTCCTACAAGTAGCTGATCCCAGTCCAATTTGGCCAGATCCTGCCTTATCCTATTAAAATCGGCCTTCCCCCAATTTAGTACCTTTATTGCCAGCCCATCCCTGTCCTTTTCCATGACCACCTTAAATCTCACCATATTATGGTCACTGTCACCAAAGTGCTCACCTACTAGCACTTTTTCCACTTGGCCGGCCACATTCCCTAGAATTAGTTCCAGTACTGCCCCCTCTCTTGTAGGACTTTCTACATGCTGGCTCAAAAAGCACTCCTGGATGCACTTTAAGAATTCTACACCCTCTGAGCCTTTCACACTTTGACTATCCCAGTTAATATTGGGGAAGTTGAAATCCCCCATTATTATTACCCTATTATTTGCACATTTCTCTGGGATTTGCCTACCTATCTGTTCCTCTATCTCCCCCTGACTCTTTGGAGGCCTATAGTACACTCCCAGCAAAGTGCTTGCCCCCTTTTTGTTTTTAAGCTCCACCCATATGGCCTCATTAGAGGAACCTGCTAATATATCATCCCTCCTTACTGCAGTAATTGACTCCTTAATAAATATTGCGACACCCCCTCCTCTTTTACATCCCCCTCTGTCTCGCCTGAAGATTCTGTACCCCGGAATATTGAGCTGCCAGTCTTGCCCCTCCCTCAACCATGTCTCCGTGATAGCAACAATATCATACTCCCATGTGTTTATCAACACCTTCAGTTCATCCACCTTATTTGCAAGACTCCTTGCATTAAAATAGATGCCATCCAGACTTGCCCTTATATATTTGCCCTGTCTACCAAGCTGACTTGTTTTTTTCTCTATAATTGGCAGCACATCACCCCCTATTTCAGCTCCCATCTGTATACCACCCCCCTGCCAAGTTAGTTTAAACCCCCCCAACAGTGCTAGCAAACCTCCCCGCAAGGATATTTGTCCCGCTCTGGTTCAGGTGCAACCCGTCCGACTTGTACATGTCCCACCTTTCCCAGAAGGAGGCCCAGTGATCCAGGAAACTAAAACCCTCCCTCCTACACCAACTCTTTAGCCACGCATTCATCTGCACTATCCTCCAATTCCTTTACTCACTAGCACGTGGCACTGGGAGTAATCCAGAGATTACAACCTTTGAGGTCCTGCCCTTTAATCTGTTACCTAGCTCCCTATATTCTTGATGCAGGACCTCATCCCCCTTCCTACATATGTCGTTGGTCCCAATGTGGACCACGACCTCTGCCTGCTCCCCCTCCCCCTTAAGAATGCCCTGTAGCCGCTCAGTGACATCCATGACCCTGGCCCCAGGGAGGCAACAAACCATCCTGGAGTCACGTTTGCGGCCACAGAAACGCCTATCTTTTCCCCTTACGATAGAATCCCCTACCACTATTGTTCTCCCACTCTTTTTCCTCCCTTCCTGAGCAGCAGAAGCATCCCTGGTGCCAGGAAGCTGGCTGCTGCCTTCCCCTGGTGAGTCATCCCCCTCAACAGTATCCAACTTGGTATACCTGTTTGAAAGGGGGATGTCCGCAGGGGTTCCCTGCACTTCCTGCCTGCCTCTGTTGCTCCGCCTGATGGTCACCCCCTGTGCAGCCCTACCCTGAGGCGTGAACAACTCGCTAAACGTGCTATCCACGACCACCTCAGCATCGCGCATGTTTCTGCCCAATCACCCAACCTGTGCAAATCGGACTGGATTTTCCCGACATCCTTCTTGCAGCTTACCCTCCCGCCCAGCTTTGTGTTGTCTGCAAATTTGGAGATATTACATCCAATTCGCTCGTCCAGATCATTAATATACATTGTGAACAGCAGGGGTCCTAGGACCGATCCCTGCGCTACCCCACTAGTCACTGCCTGCAATTCGGAAAATGACCCGTTTATTCCAACTCTTTGCTTTCTGTCCGCCAACCAGTTCTCTATCCAAGTCAATGCCTTGCCCCCAATCCCATGTGCCTTAATTTTGCACGCTAACCTCTTGTGTGGGACCTTATCGAAAGCCTTCTGAAAGTACAAATACACCACATCCACTGGTTCTCCCTTATCTATTTTACCAGTTACATTCTACAAAAATTCCAGTAGAAAGTCAAGCATGATTTACCTTTTGTAAATCCATGTTGAATTTGTCCGATCCTGTCACTGCTTTCCAAGTGCTCTGCTATTTCAACTTTTATAATAGACTCTAGCATTATCCCCACTACCGACGTCAGGCTTACCGGTCTATAATTCCCCGCTTTTTCTCTACCACCTTTTTTGAATAGTGGGGTAACATTAGCTACCCTCCAATCCATGGGTACTGGAAGATGACCAGTAATGCATCTACTATCTCTAGGGCCACTTCCTTAAGTACCCTGGGATATAGACCATCAGGCCCTGGGGATTTATCGGCCTTCAGTCCCATCAATTTTCCTAACACCATTTTCCTACAAATACTGATTTCTTTCAGTTCCTCTCTTTCATCAGACCCAATGTTCCCCGGCATCTCTGGGAGGTTATTTGTGTCCTCCTTTGTGAAGACAGAACCAAAGTATGTATTTAGTTGGTCTGCCATTTCCTTGTTTCCCATTATAAATTCCCCTGATTCTGAATGTAAGGGACCTACGCTTGACTTCACTAATCTTTTTCTCTGCACATATCTATAAATGCTTTTACAGTCAGTTTTAATTTTCCCGTAAGCTTACTCTCATATTCTATTTTCCCTTTCTTAATTAATCCCTTTGTCCTCCTTTGTTGACTCCTAAACTGCTCCCAATCCTCAGGATTATTGCTTTTCCTAGCCAATTTATATGTCCTCTCCTTGGATCTTATGCTATCCCTAATTTCCCTTGTTAGCCACGGTTGAGTCACCTTTTTTGTTTTATTTTTATGCCAAACTGGGATGAACAAATTCTGTAGCTCATCCATTCGGTCTTTGAATGTTTGCCATTGCCTATCCACCATCATCCCTTTGAGCGCCATTCCCCACTCAATCCTACCCAACTCGCTCCTCAGGCCATCGTAGTTTCCTTTATTTAAATTGAGGACCCTCGTCTCTTAGTCAACCACTTCATTCTCCATCTTAATGAAGAATGCAATCATATTATGATCGCTCCGACCCAAGGGGCCTCTTACAATAAGGTTGCTAATTAATCCTTTCTCGTTACATAATACCCAGTCTAAGATGGCCTGATCTCTGGTTTGTTCCTCGACATATTGCTCCAGGAAACCATCCCGAAAACACTCCAGGAATTCCTCCTCCACAGTATTCTTACTAATTTGGTTCTGTCTGACATGTTTGGACACCATTCCCACCTTTGATTGCTGTGATTATATCGCTGCCGAGGTGTGATAAAAGGCTGTTAGATAGATTACCTGTAATCATCTGGCATTATTCTGACTATATAAGTTGTGTCTTTATGCATCTCTCCACTTCACCTGATGAAGGAGCAGCGCTGCGAAAGCTTGTGATTTCAAATAAAACTGTTGGACTGTAAACTGTTGTTGTGTGACTTATTACATTTGTTAATCCTGTCATTGCTGCTATTGACCCAGGATATGGCAAAGCTACAGACACACAATGTAAGCACAGAATAAAACCTTAAACATCTGGCCCCCGTATGTCGGCTCACTGTCGTCTTTCCATCCAACATCTGCTTGAATCTGGGCCAGACTGATGGCGTGAACGACACCTCGGTCCGTGGTATTCTGACACTGGAGGACATTAATCCACAGCACAAGGCTGTCTACACTCGAGCCCAATAGGAGATCTCACTCACACTCCCAGTGCCCTGAGGATGGGCCAGTGTGAGAAATCCAGCAAACAAACCTTTCATATTATCCGCTAATTTTGATTTTGATAGCCCCGGTGCTACCCATTGCAGGCAATTCCAGGATAGACCTGCAGGGATGGTGATTACAGGTAATGCCCCGATAATGCTGGTGGACGGTGATTAGAGGTAATGCCCAGATACTGCTGGTGGAATGGTGATTCCAGGTAATGCCCAGATAACCATGGTGGGACGGTGATTACAGATAATGCCCGGATACCCCTGGTGGGATGCTGATTACAGGTAATGCCCAGATACTCATGGTGGGACGGTGATTAAAGGTAATGCCCAGATACCCCTGGTGGGATGTTGATTACAGATAATGCCCGGATACCCCTGGTGTGACGGTGATTATAGGTAATGCCCGTATACCACTGGTGGGACAGTGATTACAGGTAATGCCCAGGTAATCATGGTGGGACGGTGATTAAAGTTAATGCCCAGATAGCCCTGGTTGGACGGTGATTACAGATAATGCCCGGATACCCCTGGTGGGACGGTGATTACAGGTAATGCCCAGGTATTCATGGTGGGACGGTGATTAAAGTTAATGCCCAGATAGCCCTGGTGGGACGGTGATTACAGATAATGCCCGGATATCACTGGTGGGACAGTGATTACAGGTAATGCCCAGATACCCCTGGTGAGACGGTGATTAAAGTTAACGTCCAGATACCCCTGGTGGGACAGTGATTACAGGTAATGCCCAGATAACCCTGGTGGGACGGTGATTACAGGTAATGCCCAGATACCCCTGGTGGGACGGTGATTACAGGTAATGTCCAGATACCCCTGGTGGGACAGTGATTACAGGTAATGCCCAGATAACCCTGGTGGGACGGTGATTACAGGTAATGTCCAGATACCCCTGGTGGGATGGTGATTACAACCAATTCCCAGATACCCCTGGTGGGACGGTGATTACAGGTAATGCCCAATACCCCCAGCTCTCTGTGGAATGAAGCACGCTGTCAGCCCCAGGGCTTTCCTCCGACGGTTGTGAGCTGTCCCCCGCCCACCCCTGGAATTTGTCCCTCCCGCCTGGTGCACAGTGATTCAACCGCAGATTAAGATCCGACAGCCCATCGAGGACCGAGCATTTGGGCGGCAGCTCACCAGCCCGGCTTCCACATCTGTGGGGTCCGAAGAATGGAGGAAAGGCTGCCGAGACTGCAGAAGAGAAATGAGGCCAAGGCAATGATTAAGTGGTAACTGTCACTGCTGACAGAGGCAGGACAGAACCAGTGCCCTCAGCCCCTGTACATTTATAGCACTGCACTGACTATCTGACGCCAGCGAGTGGCAGCATTGACTGACAATGGGGAATATGAGACTGATCTCCACACACCTTTCACTGTGTTACAAAAACATTTTAAAAGACTTGCATTTCTATACCAGCTTTCACCACCTCAGGACGTCCCAAAGCACATCACAGGCAATGAAGTACTTATTGAAGTGCAGTCACTGTTGTAATGCAGGAAACGTGGCAGCAATTTGCGCACAGCATGCTCCCACAAACAGCAATGTGATATGGCGAGATAATCTGTTTTTTTAGTCATGTTGATTGAGGGATAAGTATTGGCCCAGGACACCAGGGAGAATGACCATGCTGTCCTTCGAATAGTGGCCTTGGCATCATTTACATCCACCAGAGAGAGCAGTTTAATGTCTCATCCGAAAGTCAGCACCTCCTATAGTGCGGCACTCCCTCCCTCCCAACAGTGCGTCGCTCCCTCCGTGCTTCCTCTCTGATAGTGCCGTGCTCGCTCAGTACTGACCCTCCGATAGCGCAACGCTGCCTCAGTACTGATCCTCCAAAGGTGCGGCGCTCCCTCAGTACTGCCCATCCGACAGTACAGCGCTCCCTCCATACTGCCCCTCCGACAGTGCGGCGCTCCCTCAGAACTGACCCTCCAATAGTGCAGCGCTCCCTCAGTGCTGGCCCTCCAACAGTGCAGCGTACCCTCAGTACTGACTCTCCATTTGTGCAGTGCTCCCTCAGTACTGACCCTCCAACAGTGCAGCGCTCCCTCAGTACTGCCCTTCTGACAGTGCGGCGCTCCCTCAGTTCCGGCACTCCAAAAGTGCAGCGCTCCCTCAGTACTGCCTGTCCGAAAGAAACATAGAAACATAGAAGATAGGAGCAGGAGTAGGCCATTCGGCCCCACGAGCCTGCTCCGCCATTCAATGCGATCATCCAAATTCAGTACCCTGTCCCTGCTTTCTCCCCATACCCCTTGATCACTTTAGCCTTAATAAATATATCAATAACCTTCTTGAATATATTTAATGAATTGGCCTCTACTGCATTCTGTGTTAGAGAATTCCACATGTTCACCACTCTCTGGGTGAAGAAATTCCTCCTCATTTCTGTCCCAAATGTCTTCTCCCTTATCCTTAGATAGTGACCCCTGGTTCTGGACTCCCCGACCATCAGGAACATTCTTCCCGTATCTGGTCTGTCCAGTCCCATCAGAAGTTTATAATTTCAATGAGATCCCCTTGCATTCTTCTAAACTCCAGCGAGTATAAGTCCAATCGACCCAATGTCTCCTCATACATCATTCCTGCCATCCCAGGTATCAGCCTGGTGAATCTTCGCTGAACTCCTTCCAAGGCAAGAACATCCTTCCTCAGATAAGGCGAGCAAAACTGCACACAATACTCAAGATGTGCTCTCACCAAGGCCCTGTACAACTGGAGCAAGACATCCTTCTTCCTGTACTCAAACCCTCTCGCTACGAAGGCCAACATACCATTTGCCTTCTTAACCACCTGCTGCACCTGCATGCTTACATTCAGCGACTGCTGCACAAGGATACCCAGGTCTCGTTGCACTTCCCCTTCTCCCAATCTATTGCCATTCAGATAATATTCTGCCTTCCTGTTTTTGCCACCAAAGTGGATAACCTCACATTTATCCACGTTATATTGCATCTGACATGCTTCTGCCCAATCACCGAACCTGTCCAAATCATATTGGAGTTTCTCGGCATCCTCCTCACAGCACACACGCCCACCCTGCTTTGTGTCGTCTGCAAATTTGGAGATATTACATCTAGTTCCCTTGTCTAGATCATTAATATATATTGTGAATAGCCGGGGTCCAAGGAATGATCCCTGCGGTTCCCCACTAGTCACTGTCTACCATTCAGAAAAAGATCCGCTTATTCCAAATCTTTGCTTTCTCTCTGCCAACCATTTCTCTATCCAAGTCAAAACCTTGCCCCCAATCCCATGTGCCTTAACTTTACAGTGCTGCACTCCCTCAGTACTGACCCTCCGACAGTGCAGCGCTCCGTCAGTAATTCCCCCCTCCGACAGTGCAGCGCTCCCACAGTACTTCCACTCCAATGGTGGAGCGCTCTCTCAGCACTTACCCCCTCCGACTGTGCAGCGTTCTGTCAGTACTGCCCCTCCGACAGTGCAGCATTCCCTGAGTACTGACCCTCCAACAGTGCAGCGCTCCATCAGTACTGCCCCTCCAACAGTGCAGCGCTCCCTCAGTACCGCCCCTCTGACAGTGCAGCACTCCCTCAGTACCGCTCCTCTGACAGAGCAGTGCTCCCTCCATACTGCCCCTCCGACAGTGCAGCATTCCCTCAGTACTGCCCCTCTGACAGTGCGGCGCTCCATCAGAACCGCCCCTCCGACAGTGCAGCACTCCCTCAGTACTGCCCCTCCAACAGTGCAGCGCTCCCACAGCACTGCCCATAAGACAGTGCGGTGGTCCCTCAGTACTGCCCCTCCGACAGTGAAGCACTCCCTCAGTACCGCCCCTCCGACAGTGCAGTACTCCCTCAGTACTGCCCCTCCGACAGTGCAGCACTCCCTCAGTACCACCCTCTGACAGTGTAGTGCTCCCTCAATACCGCCCCTCCAACAGTGCAGCACTCCCTCAGTACCACCCTCTGACAGTGCAGTGCTCCCTCAATACCACCCCTCCGACAGTGCAGTACTCCCTCCGTACTGCCCCTCTGACAGTGCAGCACTCCCTCAGTCCCAACCTCTGACAGTGCAGTGCTCCCTCAATATCGCCCCTCCGACAGTGCAATGCTCCCTCCGTACTGCCCCTCCGACATTGCAGCGTTCCCTCGGTACTGCACTGGGAGGGTCATCCTGGATTTTTATGTTCAAGTTTCTGGAGTGCGTCTATGAACCCACAAACTTCTGAATCAGAAGAAAGATGCCGACCCAGTGAGCCACAACTGACTCATCCCAGAACATCCTATGCTACAAGGGTAATAAACCTTGGGTAATTATTAAGCACGTTCCCATCATTACTGGTAGGTGAATCACGGAGTCAAGTTTGGAAGTCCCACCCTGCTGGTCTCTCCATCCAATCTCACTCAGTGTCTCTCGGCTTTCTGCCGGAGTTGCTCCAGGAGACCAGCGATGATCCCATGGGATCTCGGGACCTGAGTGTGACAGCGCGCCACACGCACTGCTCGAAATCGCAAGAGACCCTGCCTCGATAGGTATAAAATAGTTCAGTGTTTAGATTGTGCTGTATTCCCTTTCGAGGCACGGGACAGGAGGGTGGGCAGTAGAAAGCTTCAGACTGCAGGAATATATCAATGGACTGGTCACGTAGGCAGAACAGAGGCAAATGGACTTCAATCCGGAGAAATGTGATGTAATGCACTTGGGGAGGGCTAACTAGGAAAGGGAATACACATTAATTGGTAGGAGGTTGAGAAGTACAGAAGATAAGAGGGACATTGGAGTGCATGTCCACAAATCCCTGAAGGTAGCAGGACAGGTAGATAATGTGGTTAAGAAGGCATAAGGCATACTTTCCTTTATTAGCCGAGGCATAGTATATAAGAGCAGGGAGGTTATGCTTGAATTGTATAAAACACTAGTTAGGCTGCAGCCAGCTTACTGTGTGCAGTTCTGGTCACCGCATTACAGGAAGGATGTAATTGCTCTATAAAGGGTGCAGAGGAGATTAACGAGGACGTTGCCTGAGCTGGGGAATTTAGATATGAGGAAAGATTGGATAGGCTTGGGTTGTTTTCTTTGGAACAGAGGAGGCTGAGGGAAGATCTATTTGAGCTGTATAAAATTATGAGGGGCCTAGATAGAGTGGATAGGAAGGACATATTTCCCTCAGCAGAAGGGTCAATAACAAGGGGGCATAGATTTAAAGTAATTGGTCGGAGGTTGAGAGGGGAGTTGAGGAGAACCTCTTTCACCCAAAGGTTGGTAGGGTCCAGAACTCACTGCCTGAAAGGGTGGTAGAGGCAGAAACCCTCATCACATTTAAAAAGTACTTTGATATGCACTTGAAGTGCCGTAACCTACAGGGTTATGGACTGAGAGCTGGATTGTGGGATTAGGGGGGATTGCCCTTTGTCGGCCGGCACGGTCAAGATGGGCCGAATAGCCTCCTTCTGTGCTGTAAATTTCGATGATTCTCTGATAAGGACACACGGATGCGTTATATCCTGACTAGTCATTTGCCGCTTCATCCGTTGTGGAATAAATTCACTCAACTGTCAACCGTGGTTCAGTGGGCAGCACACTTGCCTCTGAGTCAGAAGGGAGGGGTTTCAAGTCCCATCTACAGAGAGTTGAGGCCATAATCCAGGCCAACATTCCCAGTACTTCATCTACCCCACAACGTGGCTGATTGCCCCAGTATGTCCAATCCAGATAACATGGATAAATCACTGTCCGATCATTCCCCTCCCAATCTACAGTAAAGTGATGGAAGGAGTCATTAATAGTGGCATCAATCAGCACCCGCTTACCATTAATCTGGTTAATAATAACCTGCTTACCGATATCCTGCTCACCAGCCCTCATTTCGAGATCTGCCCAGAATTACCACGGCTCCACAATAAGAACTTCCATTTCAGGAACGGTATGAACACAGCGAAACGACCGCAGGCAGCTAACAGGCAAAAAAGACGAGAGCCCAGTCGAAGAAGATATTATGGGGGGGGGTGACAAAAGTCTGGTTTGAAAGCGGAGTTTTAGAGGAGGAGCGGGTGCTGGAGAGCCATAGGGAATTAGGGAGAGGATTGTAGAGTGTGGGCCCAAGGCGGCTGAAGGCACGGCCGCCAATAGTGTGATGAGTGGGGAGGATTGCAAAAGTCAGAGGGCTGGAGCAGGTTACAGAGATAGGGAGATAAGAGTGAGTTGAACATAAGGATGAGAATTTTAAAATCGAGGCATTGGCAGACTGGGAGCAAACGTAGATCAGCGACTGCAGGGTGTGATGGGTGAGCGGGACTTTGTGTGAGTCAGGATGCGGACAACATTGGTAGAGCTCAGGTTTACAGAGGGTGGAACATAAGACATAAGAAATAGGAGCAGGAGTTGGCAATTCGGACCTTCGAGCCTGCTCTGCCATTCAATGTGATCACGGCTGATGTTCTGCCTCAACTCCATTCACCGGCCCTCTCGCCATATCCCTTGATGCCCTTACTAGTCAGAAATCTATCCACTTCTGTTTTGAATATACCCAAAGACTGAGCCTCCACAGCCATCTGGTGTAGAGAATTCCAAAGATTCACCACCCTCTGTGTGAAGAAATTTCTTCTCATCTCAGCCCTGAATGGCTTACCCTTTATCCTGAGGCTGTTGCCCCTGGTTCTAGATTCCCCAGCCAAGGGAAAGATTCACTCAGCATCCACCCTTTCAACCCTGTCATAATTTTGTATGCTTCAATGAGGTCCCCTCTCATTCTTCTGAATTCAAGAGAATACAGGCCTAGTTTACTCAATCTCTTCGCATCCAGCAGTCCCGCCATCCCAGGAATCAATCTCGTGAACCTTCGTAGCACTCCCTCTAGGGAAAGTATATCCTTCCTTAGGTAAGGAAGATGGCAGGCCGGCCAGGAGAACATTGGAATAGGCGAGTCCAGAAGCAACAAAGTCATGGATGAGGGTTTCAGCAGGTGATAAGCTGAGGCAGGGGCGGAGTCGGGCGATGTTGGAAGTGGGGTCGGAAGTTCACCTTCGGATTGACTAGGACGCCGAGGTTGCGGACAGTCTGGATCAGCCTCAAACAGTGGCCAGGGGGAGGGCAGGAGTCCATAACTAGTGAACAGACTTTGTGACGGGGACCGAAGACAATGGCTTCGGTCTTCCCAATATTTAATCGGACGAAACTTCTGCTCACCCAGAACAGGAAGTCAATGGGACAAATCAATGTCAGTGGAGAGGTCGAGAGAGGTGGTTGTGATGTCAACGCACATGTGGAACCTGATGATTTGTTTTCGGATGATGTCTCCGAGGGGCAGCATGTAGATGAGTCATAGCAGGTGGCCAAGAATAGATCCTCGGGGGACACCAGAAGTGAAGGTGCAGGAACAGGAAGATAAGACATTACAGGAGATTATCTGGCTACGATTGGATAGGTAAGGGTAAAACCAGGAGAGGGCAGTCCCACCCCGCTGGACGGCAGTGGAGAGAAGTTGGAGGAGGATCGTGTGGTCAACCGTGTCAAAGGCTGCAGACCGGTTGAGAAGGACGAGGAGGGACAGTGCACGGAGGTCCCAGTCATAGAGGATGCCATTTGTGACGTTGTGGGTCTGTTTTAGTGCTTTGGGAGGGGCGGAAACCTGTTTGGATAGATTTAAACATAGAGTTGCGGGAAATATGGCGACAAAATGTTCAAGACCTCAGCCCATCAGTTTCAGCTGCTTCATCAATGATCTTCCCTCTGTCAGAATGCGACGATTCTAGTGATCAGCTCCACAAACTCCTACCAATAATGCAGAAGTTCAAAGCCTCTTAGTGCCAGTCACGGCTCAGTGGGTCTCACTCCCTCGCCTCTGATTCAGGAGGGTCCACGCCAGAGGATTGAGCCGATAACAGTACGGGAGAGAGCTGGAGTAAACGGGGGAGGGCGGGAGTGAGCGGGAGAGCTGGAGTGAGTGTGGGAGTGAACGGGAGAGCTGGGGTAAGTGTGGGAGTGAGCGGGAGAGCTGGAGTGAATGTGGGAGTATGCAGGAGAGCTGTAGTGAGTGTGGGATTGAGCGGGAGAGCTGGAGCGGGTGTGGGAGTGAGCGTGAGAGCTGAAGTGAGTGTGGGAGTGAGCGGGAGAGCTGAAGTGAGTGCGGGAGTGATTTGGAGAGCTGGAGTGAGTGTCGGAGTGAGTGGAAGAGCTGCTGTGAGTGTGGGAGTGAGCGGGAGAGCTGGAATGAGTGTGGGAGTGAGCGGGAGAGCTGGAGTGAGTGTGGGAGTGAGCGGGAGAGCTGGAGTGTGTGTGGGAGTGAGCGGGAGAGCTGGAGTCAGTGTGGGAGTGAGCGGGAGAGCTGAAGTGAGTGTGGGAGTGAATGGGATAGCTGGAGTGAGTGTGGGAGTGAGCGGGACAGTTCGTGTGAGTGTGGGAGTGAGCAGGAGAGCTGGGGTGAGTGTGGGAGTGAGCGGGAGAGCTGGAGTGAGTGTGGGAGTGAGCGGGAGAGCTGGAGTGAGTGTGGGAATGAGCGGGAGAGTTGCAGTGAGTGTAGGAGTGAGAGGGCGAGTGGGGTGGAGCAGGAGTGCATGGGAGGGTGCTGGAGAGTGCGGGAGAGTTCAGAGGTGATGATGATCAACCATGATCTTATTGAATGGTGGAACATGCTCGAGGGGCCTTATGCCCTACTCCTTTTCCTAATTCTTATTTTCTAAAGAGTGAGCTGGAGAGTGCATGAGTGAGCTGGAGTGAGCTGGTGAGTGCTGGAGTGAGCTGGAGTGAGCTGGGGAGCGCTGGAGTGAGCTGGAGTGAGCTGGTGAGTGCTGGAGTGAGCTGGAGTGAGCTGGGGAGCGCTGGAGTGAGCTGGAGTGAGCTGGAGAGTGCTGGAATGAGCTAATGTAAGGTAGAGTGAGCTAAATTGAGGTAGAGTGAGCTAATGTGAGCTGGAGTGAGCTGGGGAGTGCTGGGGGAGCTGCAGTGAACTGGAGTGAGCTGGAGTGAGCTTCGGTGATGTAAGGTGAGCGGGAGAGTGCTGGGGGAGCTGGGGGAGCACGAGTGAGCAGGAGAGTGCTGGAGGGCTCTGGACTGAGCGGGAGTGAGCTGGAGAGAGCCGGTGGGGGCTAGATGGAGCTAGAGTGAGCGGGAGAGTGCTGGAGAGTACTAGAGGGAGCTGGAGTGAGCGGGATAGTTTGGAGGGAGCTTGAGTTTGCGGGAGTCTGGCGGTTCCACTCACAGCACTATTCTCATTAGATATTTGCATCAGGAAATGACCGTCTGTCCTTCATACGCTGCACTAACTGACTCGAAACTAACGCTTTGTACAACACGTAAAATCAGTAGGAAAATTCTGACCTTGAGCTATTTTAAACCAGGTGCAGAGGGTGTGGCTTTAGTTCTCTGTGTGGCAAACAGCCCGACCAGAATCACACACCACCCACAGTCCAACTCCGCTAACACTCGTTTCCACACCCTGACCTTCCCCAGCCCACCAGCTTTAAAATCCATTCCAGGTGCACCCCTCAGCTTTAAACCCCCAGCCCAACCCTCAACTGTAAACGCAGAGCCCAGCGCTGAACTGTACACCCGCAGCCGAGCCCTCTCCTCTATACCCCCTGCCCAAGCCTCACCTGTAATCCCGCAGCCCATCACTCACCTTTACACCTCCAGTCCAACCCTCACCTGTATACCCGCCGCCCAGCCATCACTTGTACACCACAGCCCGCCCCTCAACTGTACAGCCCCAGCCCAACACTCACCTGTACACCCGCAGCCCAGCCCTCAACTGTACACCCGCAGCCCAGCACTCACCTCTACACCTCCAGCCCATCCCACACCATTACACCCCCAGTCCAACCCTCACCTGTATACTCGCAGCCCAGCCATCACTTGTACACCACAGCCCAGCCCTCACCTGTATACATCAGCCCAACCCACACCTGTACACCCCCAGCATAACCCTCACCTGTATATCTGCAGCCCAACACTCACCTGTATACCTGCAGCCCAAACCCCACCTGTATACCCGCAGCCCAGCTTTCTCCTGCACACCCCAGGCCAGCCCTTACCTGTACACCCCAGCCCAACCCTCACCTGTACAGCCCCAGCCCAAACCTCACCTGTTTACCCGCAGTCAACACTCACCTGTACAACGCCTGCCCAACCCTCACCTTTACACTGCCAGCCCAACCCTCAGCTGAACACCCCCAGCCCAACACTCATCACTATACCCGCAGCCAAGCCCTCACATGTACAACCCAGCCCACCCCTCACCTGTACACCCGCAGCCCAACCCTCGCCTGTATACACGCAGCACAGCCCTCACCTGTACACCACAGCCCAGCCCTCACCTGTACACCCGAAGAACAACCCTCACCTGTACACCCCCAGCCCAACCCTCACCTGAACACCCCCCAGCCCAACACTCACCTCTATAGCCGCAGCCACGCCCTCACATGTACAACCCAGCCCACCCCTCACATGTACACCCCAGCCCACCACTTACCTGTACAGCCTAGCCCAACCCTCACCTGTATACCCCAGCCCAACCCTCACCTGTATACCCCAGACGAACACTCAACTGTATACCCCAGCCGAGCCCTCACCTGTACACATTAGCCCAGCCCTCACCTGTACATCACAGCCCACAACGCACATGTAAACCCCAGCCCACAACTCTCGTGTACACCCCAGCCCAAACCTCAATTGTACAATCTAGCCCACCCCTCACCTGTAAACCCCAGCCCACCCCTCACATATACACCCCAGCCCAGCCCTCACCTGTAAACCGCAGGCCACCCCTCACCTGTACGCCCGAGCCCAACACTCACCTGTACACACCAGCCTAACCACTCACCTGTAAACCCCAGCCCACTCCTCACCTGTACACACCAGCCCATACCTCACCTGTAAACCAGCAGCCCAACGCTCACCTGTATATCCGCACCCCCCCCCTCAACTGTATACCCCAGAGCACACCTCTGCTGTAAACCACAGCCCAACACTCACCTGTACACCACAGCCCGCCCACTCACCTGTACACACCAGCCCACCCCTTATCTGTACACCCCAGCCTGCCCACTCATCTGTACACCCCAGCCCATCACTCACCTGTATACCCCAGCCCAGCACTCACCTGCACACCTCAGCCCACCCCTCACCTATACACACCCGCCCACAGCTCACCTGTACACCACAGCCCACCCCTCACAAGTACACCCCAGCCCAACTCTCACCTGTAAACCCCAGCCCGCCCACTCACCTGTACACCCCCAGCCCAACCCTCACCTGTATAACCGCAGCTAACCGTCACCTGTACAAACCCAGCCCAACCCTCACCTTTAAATCCCCAGCCCAACCCTCACCTGTATACCCGCAGCCCAACCCTCACCTGTATACACGCAGCACAGCCCTCACCTGTACACCCCAGCCCAGCCCTCACCTGTACACGCCCAGCACAATCCTCACCTGTACAGCCCCAGCCCAAACCTCACCTGTACACCCCCAGCCAAACACTCACCTGTATACCCGCAGCCCAGCCCTCACATCTACAACCCAGCCCAACCTTCACCTGTACATCCCCAGCCCAACCCTCACCTGTACACCCAAGCCCATTGCTCACCTGCACACACCCGCCCACCGCATACCTGTACCCCACAGCCCAACCCTCAACTGTACACCCCAGCCCAACCCTCACCTGTAAACCCAAGCCCAACCCTCACCTGTATACCCCAGCCCAAACCTCACCTGTATATCCCAGCCCAGCACTCACCTGTATACCACAGCACCACCCTCACCTGAACACCCAATCCCAACCCTCACCTGTATACCCCAGCCCACCCCTCACCTGTACAACTCAGCCCAACCCGACCAGTTCGGGGGAGAGCAGCAGCAGCGGAGGTGAGCCCGGTATAAAAACCGGCGCGAAGGCAGAGGCCCGACCAGTTCGGGGGAGAGCAGCAGCAGCGGAGGTGAGCCCGGTATAAAAACCGGCGCCAAGGCAGAGGCCCGACCAGTTCGGGGGAGAGCAGCAGCAGCGGAGGTGAGCCCGGTATAAAAACCGGCGCCAAGGCAGAGGCCCGACCAGTTCGGGGGAGAGCAGCAGCAGCGGAGGTGAGCCCGGTATAAAAACCGGCGCCAAGGCAGAGGCCCGACCAGTTCGGGGGAGAGCAGCAGCAGCGGAGGTGAGCCCGGTATAAAAACTGGCGCCAAGGCAGAGGCCCGACCAGTTCGGGGTAGAGCAGCAGCAGCGGAGGTGAGCCCGGTATAAAAACCGGCGCCAAGGCAGAGGCCCGACCAGTTCGGGGGAGAGCAGCAGCAGCGGAGGTGAGCCCGGTATAAAAACCGGCGCCAAGGCAGAGGCCCGACCAGTTCGGGGGAGAGCAGCAGCAGCAGCGGAGGTGAGCCCTGTATAAAAACCGGCGCCAAGGCAGAGGCCCGACCAGTTCGGGGGAGAGCAGCAGCAGCGGAGGTGAGCCCGGTATAAAAACCGGCGCCAAGGCAGAGGCCCGACCAGTTCGGGGGAGAGCAGCAGCAGCGGAGGTGAGCCCGGTATAAAAACCGGCGCCAAGGCAGAGGCCCGACAAGTTCGGGGGAGAGCAGCAGCAGCGGAGGTGAGCCCGGTATAAAAACCGGCGCCAAGGCAGAGGCCCGACCAGTTCGGGGGAGAGCAGCAGCAGCGGAGGTGAGCCCGGTATAAAAATCGGCGCCAAGGCAGAGGCCCGACCAGTTCGGGGGAGAGCAGCAGCAGCGGAGGTGAGCCCGGTATAAAAACCGGCGCGAAGGCAGAGGCCCGACCAGTTCGGGGGAGAGCAGCAGCAGCGGAGGAGGTGAGCCCGGTATAAAAACCGGCGCCAAGGCAGAGGCCCGACCAGTTCGGGGGAGAGCAGCAGCAGCGGAGGTGAGCCCGGTATAAAAACCGGCGCCAAGGCAGAGGCCCGACCAGTTCGGGGGAGAGCAGCAGCAGCGGAGGTGAGCCCGGTATAAAAACCGGCGCCAAGGCAGAGGCCCGACCAGTTCGGGGGAGAGCAGCAGCAGCGGAGGTGAGCCCGGTATAAAAACCGGCGCCAAGGCAGAGGCGAGACCAAATCAACAGCAGAGGAGAGAGGTAAAAAGTAATCCAAGTGTGACGTCACCAGGGAGCAGGTAAGTGATTGGTTGGTGAGTATTTCTCTCTTTTCAATACAAGCTTGAATTCTGTGGTGTTACACTTCTGTGGTGTAGTGGGGACAGTTGGTAAATAAAGCGCCCTAGAGTATACCTGTAACTGGGGTATTGAATAAATTTTTTAATTAATTAAAGGAGTAAGTCATGGGAGGAGAGCTCAGACCCGTGTTCTGCTCCTCTTGCTCCATGTGGGAAATCAGGGAAGCTGCCAGTGTCCCTGACGACCATGTGTGCGGGAAATGCATCCAGCTGCAGCTACTTGCAGACCGCATTGCGGCGCTCGAGCTGCAGGTGGATGAATTTTGGAGCATGCGCGATGCTGAGAGGCTCGTGGATAGCACGTTTAGCGAGTTGTTCACGCCTCAGGGCAGGGCGGCACAGGGGGTGACCATCAGGCGGAGCAACAAAGGCAGGCAGGTAGTGCAGGGAACCCCTGCGGGCATCCCCCTTTCAAACAAGTATACCGCTTTGGATACTGTTGAGGGGGATGACTCACCAGGGGAAGGCAGCAGCAGCCAACTTCCTGGCACTGGGGGTGCTCCTGCTGCCCAGGAAGGGGGGAAAAAGAGTGGGAGAGCAATAGTGGTAGGGGATTCTATAGTAAGGGGAACAGATAGGCGTTTCTGTGGCCGTAGACGTGAATCCAGGATGGTTTGTTGCCTCCCTGGTGCCAGGGTCAAGGATGTCACTGAGCGGCTGCAGGGCATTCTGGAGGGGGAGGGTGAACAGGCAATGGTCGTGGTCCACATTGGTACCAACGACATAGGTAAAAAGAGGGATGAGGTCCTGCATCAAGAATTTAGGGAGCTAGGTAACAGATTAAAGAGCAGGACCTCAAAGGTTGTAATCTCTGGATTACTCCCAGTGCCACGTGCTAGAAAGTATAGGAATGGGAGGATAGAGCAGATGAATGCGTGGCTAAAGAGTTGGTGTAGGGGGGAGGGTTTTACTTTCCTGGATCACTGGGCCTGCTTCTGGGAAAGGTGGGACTTGTACAAGTCGGACGGGTTGCACCTGAACCAGAGCGGGACAAATATCCTTGCGGGGAGGTTTGCTAGCACTGTTGGGGGGGGTTTAAACTAACTTGGCAGGGGGATGGGATACAGAGGGGAGCTGAAATGGGGGGGGATGTGCTGCCAATTATAGAGAAAAAAACAAGTCAGCTTGGTAGACAGGGCAAATATATAAGGGCAAGGCTGGATGGCATCTATTTTAATGCAAGGAGTCTTGCGAATAAGGTGGATGAACTGAAGGTGTTGATAAACACATGGGAGTATGATATTGTTGCTATCACGGAGACATTGTTGAGGGAAGGGCAAGACTGGCAGCTCAATATTCCGGGGTACAGAATCTTCAGGCGAGACAGAGGGGGAGGTATAAGAGGAGGGGTTGTCGCAATATTAATTAAGGAGTCAATTACTGCAGTAAGGAGGGATGATATATTAGCAGGGTCCTCTAATGAGGCCATATGGGTGGAGCTTAAAAACAAAAAGGGGGCAAGCACTTTGCTGGGAGTGTACTATAGGCCTCCAAACAGTCAGGGGGAGATAGAGGAACAGATATGTTGGCAAATCTCAGAGAAATGTGCAAATAATAGGGTAATAATAATGGGGGATTTCAACTTCCCCAATATTAACTGGGATAGTCAGAGTGTGAAAGGCTCAGAGGGTGTAAAATTCTTAAAGTGCATCCAGGAGAGCTTTTTGAGCCAGCATATAGAAAGTCCTACAAGAGAGGGGGCGGTACTGGACCTAATTCTCGCGAATGTGGCCGGCCAAGTGGAAAAAGTGCTAGTAGGTGAGCACTTTGGTGATAGTGACCATAATATGGTAAGATTTAAGGTGGCCATGGAAAAGGACAGGGATGGGCCGGAAATAAAGGTTCTAAATTGGGGGAAGGCCGATTTTAATAGGATAAGGCAGGATCTGGCCAAAATGGACCGGGATCAGCTACTTGTAGGAAAATCCGCATCGGAGCAATGGGAGGCTTTCAGAAGGGAGATTGAGAACATACAATGGCAACATGTTCCCGTAAAGGTCAAGGGTGGTTCCAAAAACCACAGGGAACCTTGGATGTCAGGGGATATACGGGAATGGATTAGGAAAAAAAGGAGGGCTTTTGGTAGATACAAAAGGCTAAAGACGGAGGAAGCCCTAGAGGAGTACAAAAAGTGCAGGGGGCTACTTAAAAAAGAAATTAGGAGATCAAGGAGGGGCCATGAAATAACACTGGCAAGCAAAATAAAGGAAAATCCGAAGATGTTTTATAAGTATATTAAGGGTAAGAGGATAACTAGGGAAAAAATAGGGCCCATTAGGGACAAAAGTGGCAATCTGTGTGTGGAGCCGGAAGATGTAGGAGGGGTTCTGAATGAATTTTTTGCGTCTGTTTTCACTATGGAGAAGGACGATGTAGACATAGAAATAGGGCGGGGGGACTGTGATATGCTCGAACATATTAACATCGAGCGGGGGGAGGTATTGGCGGTTTTAGCTGGCCTAAAAATGGATAAATCCCCAGGCCCGGATGAAATGTATCCCAGGCTGCTGTGTGAGGCAAAGGAGGAGATTGCGGGGGCTCTAACACATATATTCAGGACCACTCTGGCCACAGGGGATGTGCCAGAGGACTGGAGAACCGCTAATGTAGTATCATTATTCAAGAAGGGTAGTAGGGAAAAACCGGGGAACTACAGGCCAGTGAGCCTAACATCAGTGGTAGGAAAATTATTGGAAAAAATCCTGAGGGTCAAAATGTTTCTCCACTTGGAGAGGCAAGGATTAATCAGGGATAGTCAACATGGCTTTGTCAAGGGAAGATCATGTCTGACTAATTTGATTGAATTTTTTGAGGGGGTGACTAGATGTGTGGATGAGGGTAACGCAGTGGATTTCAGTAAGGCCTTCGATAAAGTCCCGCACAGGAGACTGGTCAAGAAGGTAAGAGCCCATGGAATCCAGGGTGCCTTGGCACATTGGATACAAAACTGGCTTTAGTGGCAGAAGGCAGAGGGTGATGGTCGAAGGTTGTTTTTGTGACTGGAAGCCTGTGGCCAGTGGGGTACCACAGGGATCGGTGCTGGGTCCCTTGCTGTTTGTGGTCTACATTAATGACTTGGATATGAATGTAAAGGGTATGATCAGTAAGTTCGCGGATGATACAAAAATTGGTAGGGTGGTAAATAGCGAGGAGGGTAGCCTCAGTCTGCAGGACGATATAGATGGGTTGGTCAGATGGGCGGAACAGTGGCAAATGGAATTTAACCCGGAAAAGTGCGAGGTGATGCACTTTGGGGGGACTAACAAGGCAAAGGAATACACAATGAATGGAAAGACCCTAGGCAAGACGGAGGGTCAGAGGGATCTGGGTGTGCAAGTACACAGATCCCTGAAGGCGGCGGAACAGGTGGATAAGGTGGTAAAAAAGGCATATGGGATACTTGCCTTCATTAGCCGAGGCATTGAATATAAGAGCAAGGAGGTTATGATGGAGCTGTATAAAACACTGGTTAGGCCACAGCTGGAATATTGTGTGCAGTTCTGGTCGCCACACTACAGGAAGGATGTGATCGCGTTAGAGAGGGTGCAGAGGAGGTTCACCAGGATGTTACCAGGGCTGGAGCGCTTCAGCTATGAAGAGAGACTGGGCAGGTTGGGTTTGTTTTCCTTGGAGCTGAGGAGGCTGAGGGGGGACATGATTGAGGTGTACAAAATTATGAGGGGCATAGATAGGATGGATGCTGAGGAGCTTTTTCCCTTAGTAGAGGGGTCGATAACTAGGGGGCATAGATTCAAGGTAAAGGGCGGGAGGTTTAGAGGGGATTTGAGAAAGAACTTTTTCACCCAGAGAGTGGTTGGAGTCTGGAACTCACTGCCTGAAAGGGTTGTGGAGGCAGAAACCCTCACAACATTTAAGAAGCATTTGGATGTGCACTTGAAATGCCATAGCATACAAGGCTACGGGCCAAATGCTGGAATATGGGATTAGATTAGACAGGGCTTGATGGCCGGCGTGGACACGATGGGCCGAAGGGCCTCTATCCGTGCTGTATTACTCTATGACTCTATGACCCTAGCCCACCCCTCACTTATAAACCCCAACCCACCCCTCACATGTATACCCAAGCCCACCGCTCACATGTACACCCCAGACCAGCCCTCACCTGTATACCCCAGCACACACCTCACCTGTACACCCGAGCCCAAACCTCAACTGTACAGAGCAGCCCAACCACTGACCTGTAAACCCCAGCCCACTTCTCACCTGTACACACCAGCCCGCCCCTCACCTTTAAACCCGCAGCCCAGCGCTCCCCTGTATACCCGCAGCCCGCCCCTCACCTGTATACCCCAGACCACCACTCAACTGTAAACCCCAGCCCAACACTCACCTGTACACCACAGTTCGCATACTCACCTGTACACACCAGCCCATCCCTCACCTGTACACCCATGCCTGCCCACTCACCTGTACACCTCAGCCCATCACTCATCTTTACACCCCAGCCCAGCATTCACCTGCACACACCAGCCCACCACTCACCTGTACACACCCGCCCACTGCTCACATTTACACCACAGCCCTCCCCTCACCTGTACACCCCAGCCCAACTATCACCTCTATACCCCAACCCGCCCACTCACCTGTAAACCCCAGCCCAACCCTTACATGTACACACCAGCCTAGACTTCACCTGAACAACCCAGTCCACCGCTCACATGTACATCCCAGCCCGCCCCTCACCTGTACACCCGCAGCCCAGCCCTCACCTGTAAACACCAGCCCCCCTCAGCTTTACACCCCCAGCCCCACACTCACCTGTATACCCGCAGCCCAGCCCTCTCCTGTGCAACCCAGCCCAGCCCTGACCTGTATACACCAGCCCAGGCCTCACCTTTACACCCCCAGTCCAACCCTCACCTGTACACCCCCAGCATAACCCTCACCTGTATACTCGCAGCCCGGCCCTCACCTGTACACACCAGCCCAACCATCACCTGTACACCCCCAGCCCAAACCTCACCTGTACACCCCAGCCCACCCCTCACCTGTAACCCCCAGCCCAACAATCACCTGTAAACCCCAGCCCACCCCTCACCTGTATGCCCCAGATCAACCCTCACCTGTATAACCCAGCCCAACCGTCATCTGTATACCCCAGCACAGCCCTCACCTGTACAACCCAGCCCACCCTCACCTGTACATCCCAGCCCTACCCTCACCTGTACAATCTAGCCCACTCCTCACCTGTATACGTCGGCACACCCCTCACATGTAAACCCCAGCCCAGCACTCACCTGTATACCCCAGCCCACCCATCACCTGTACACCCGAGCCCACTCCTCACATGTACACATCAGCCCAACCCTCACCTGTATACCCGCAGCCCGCCCATCACCTGTATACCCCAGCCCACCCCTCAACTGTAAACCACTGCCCAACCCTCACCTGTACACCCCAGCCCGCCCACTCACCTGAAAACACCAGCCCATCACTCACCTGAACACACCAGCCCATCACTCACCTGTAAACCCCAGTGCGCCCACTCACCTGTACACCTCAGCCCATCCCTCATCTATACACCACAGGCCAGCCCACACCTGTACATCCCAGCCCGTCCCTCAACTGTTCACCCCCGCCCACTGCTCATCTGTACACCACAGCCCATTCCTCACCTGTATACCCCAGCCCAATCCTCACCTGTACACCCCAGCCCGCCCACTCACCTGTACACCCCAGCCCAACCCTCACCTGTACACCCCAGCCCACCCATCACCTGTACACCCGCAGCCCAACCCTCGGCTGTATACACGCAGCACAGCCCTCACCTGTACACCATAGACCAGCCCTCACCTGTACACCCGCAGCACAACCCTCACCTGTACACCCCCAGCACAACCCTCACCTGAACACCCCCAGCCCAACACTCACCTCTATACCCGCAGCCAAGCCCTCACATGTACAACGCAGCCCACCCCTCACCTGTACACCCCAGCCCACCCCTTACCTGTACAGCCCAGCCCAACCCTCAGCTGTATACCCCAGCACAACCCTCACCTGCATACCCCAGACGAACACTCAACTGTATACCCCAGCCCAGCCCTCACCTGTACACCTTAGCCCAGCCCTCACCTGTACATCACAGCCCACAACGCACATATAAACCCCAGCCCACAACTCTCGTGTATACCCCAGCCCAAACCTCAATTGTACTACCTAGCCCACCCCTCACCTGTAAACCCCAGCCCACCCCTCACATGTACACCCCAGCCCAGACCTCACATGTATACCGCAGCCCACCCCTCACCTGTACACCCGAGCCCAACACTCACCTGTACACACCAGCCTAACCACTCACCTGTAAACCCCAGCCCACTCCTCACCTGTACACACCAGCCCATTACTCACCTGTAAACAAGCAGCCCAGCGCTCACCTGTATACCCGCAGACCGCCCCTCACCAGTATACCCCAGACCGCCACTCTGCTGTAAACCCCAGCCCAACACTCACCTGTACACCACAGCCCACCCACTCACCTGTACACACCAGCCCACCCCTCACCTGTACACCCCAGCCTGCCCACTCCCCTGTACACCCCAGCCCATCACTCACCTGTACACCACAGCCCAGCACTCACCTGCACACCTCAGCCCACCCCTCACCTGTACACAGCCGCCCACAGCTCACCTGTACACCACGGCCCACCCCTCACATGTACAACCCAGCCCAACTCTCACCTGTAAACCCCAGCCCGCCCACTCACCTGTACACCCCAGCCCATCTCTCACCTGTACACCACAGGCCACCCCTCACCTGTACACCCAAGTCCACTCCTCACCTGTACACCGCCAGCCCGCCCCTCACCTGTACACGCGCTGCCCAGCCCTCACCTGCCCACCCCAGCCCAATCCCTCACCTTTACACCGCCAGCTCAACACTCACCTTTACACCCGCAGCCCAACACTCACCTGTACACCCCCAGCATAACCCTCACCTGTATACCCATAGACCAGCCCTCACCTGTACACCCCAGCCCAACACTCACCTTTACACCCCCAGCCCAACCCTCACCTGTGCACGCCAGCCCATCCCTCACCTGCGCACCCCAGCGCACCCCTTACCTGTACTCCCCAGCCCACCCCTCACCTGTAAAACCCAGCTCATCCCTCCACCTGTATACCCCAGCCCAACCCTCACCTGTATACCCCAGCCCAACACTCACCTGTATACCACAGCCCAGCCCAACTCTCACCTGTACACCCCAACCAAACACTCACCTTTTTACCCCAGCCCAACCCCCACCTGTATACCCGCATCCCAAACATCACCAGTATCCCGGCAGCCCAGCCTTCTCCTGCACACCCCAGCCCAACCCTCACCTGTATAACCCAGCCCTACCCTCACCTGTACACACCCAGCATAACCCTCACCTGTATGTCCGCAGCCAACCCACACCTGTATACCCGCATCCCAAACATCACCACTTTACCGGCAGCCCAGCCTTCTCCTGCACACCACAGCCTAGCCCTCACCTGTAGACCTTAGCCCAACCATCACCTGTACACCCCCAGCCCAACCCTCACCTGTATATCCGCAGCCAACCCTCACCTGTAAACACTCAGCCCAACCCTCACCTTTAAATCCCCAGCCCAACACTCACCTGTATACCCGCAGCCCAACCCTAACCTGTATACACACATCACAGCCCTCACCTGTAGACCCCAGCCCAACCCTCACGTGTACACCCCCAGCCCAGCCCTCACCTGTATATCCGCAGCCAACCCTCACCTGTATACAGCCAGCCCAACCCTCACCTTTAAATCCCCAGCACAATCCTCAGCTGTACAGCCCCAGCCCAACCCTCACCTGTACACCCCCAGCCAAACACTCACCTGCATACCCGAAGCCCAGCCCTCACATCTACAACCCAGGCCATCCCTCACCTGTACACACCCAGCCCAACCATCACCTGTACACCCCAGCCCATCCCTCACCTGCACACACCCGCCCACCGCATACATTTACCCCCCAGCCCAACCCTCACCTATACACCCCAGCCCAACCTTCACCTGTATACCCCAGCCCAACCCTCACCTGTATACCTCAGCCCAAACCTCACCTGTATACCCCAGCCCAGCCCTCACCTGTAAACCACAGCACCACCCTCACCTGAACACCCAATCCCAACCCTCACCTTTATACCCCAGCCCACCCCTCACCTGTACAACCCAGCCCAATCCTCACCTGTACACCCTAGCCCACCCCTCACCTGTAAACCCCAACCCGCCCCTCACATGTATAACCCAGCCCACAACTCACCTGTACACACCAGCCCAAACCTCACCTGTACAATCTAGCCCACCCCTCACCTGTATACCCCAGCCCACCCCTCACATGTACACCCCAGCCCAGCCCTCACCTGTATACCCCTGCCCACACCTCACCTGTACACCCGAGCCCAAACCTCACCTGTAAGAGCAGCCTAACCAGTGGCCTGTAAACCCCAGCCCACTCCTCACCTGTACACACCATCCCGCCCCTCACCTTTAAACCCGTAGCCCAGCGCTCACCTGTATACCCGCAGCCCGCCCCTCTCCTGTATACCCCAGACCACCACTCAACTGTAAACCCCGGCCCAACACTCACCTGTACACCACAGTTCGCCCACTCACCTGTACACACCAGCCCATCCCTCACCTGTACACCCCAGCCTGCCCACTCACCTGTACACCCCAGCCCATCACTCAACTGTACACCCCAGCCCAGCATTCACCTGCACAAACCAGCCCACCCCTCACCTGTACACACCCGCCCACTGCGCACCTTTACACCACAGCCCTCCCCTCACCTGTACACCCCAGCCCAACTATCACCTCTATACCCCAGCCCGCCTACTCACATGTACACCCCAGCCCAGCCCTCACCTGTATACCCCTGCCCACACCTCACCTGTACACCCGAGCCCAAACCTCACCTGTAAGAGCAGCCTAACCAGTGGCCTGTAAACCCCAGCCCACTCCTCACCTGTACACACCATCCCGCCCCTCACCTTTAAACCCGTAGCCCAGCGCTCACCTGTATACCCGCAGCCCGCCCCTCTCCTGTATACCCCAGACCACCACTCAACTGTAAACCCCGGCCCAACACTCACCTGTACACCACAGTTCGCCCACTCACCTGTACACACCAGCCCATCCCTCACCTGTACACCCCAGCCTGCCCACTCACCTGTACACCCCAGCCCATCACTCACCTGTACACCCCAGCCCAGCATTCACCTGCACAAACCAGCCCACCCCTCACCTGTACACACCCGCCCACTGCGCACCTTTACACCACAGCCCTCCCCTCACCTGTACACCCCAGCCCAACTATCACCTCTATACCCCAGCCCGCCCACTCACCTGTACACCCCAGCCCATCCCTCACCTGTACACACCAGCCCAGACTTCACCTGAACACCCGAGTTCACCGCTCACATGTACACCCCCAGCCCGCCCCTCACCTGTATATCCGCAGCCCAGCCCTCACCTGTACAACCCAGCCCAGCACTCCCCTGTACACACCAGCCCAGGCCTCACCTTTACACCCCCAGCCCAACCCTCACTTGTACACCCCCAGCACAACCCTCACCTGTATACTTGCAGGCCAGCCCTCACCTGTACACCCCCAGCCCAACCCTCACCTGTACACCCCAGCCCATCCCTCACCTGCACACCCCAGCCCACCCCTCACCTGTAACCACCAGCCCAACCATCACCTGTACACCCCAGCCCAACTCTCACCTGTATACCCCAGCACAACCCTCACCTGTATAACCCAGCCCAACCCTCATCTGTATACCCCAGCCCAGCCCTCACCTCTACACACCAGCCCAACCCTCACCTGTACACCCTAGCCCACCCCTCACATGTACAACCCAGCCCACCCCTCACCTGTACATCCCAGCCCTACCCTCACCTGTACAATCAAGCCCACCCCTCACCTGTATACATCGGCACACACCTCACATGTAAACCCCAGCCCAGCACTCACCTGTATACCCCAGCCCACCCATCACCTGTACACCCGAGCCCACTCCTCACATGTACATACCAGCCCAACCCTCACCTGTATACCCCCAGCCCGCCCCTCACCTGTGTACCCCAGCCCACCCCTCACCTGTAAACCACTGCCCAACCCTCACCTGAACACACCAGCCCATCACTCACCTGTAGAACCCAGCACGCCCACTCACCTGTACACCTCAGCCCATCCCACATCTATACACCACAGGCCAGCCCACACCTGTACATCCCAGCCCGTCCCTCCACTGTTCACCCCCGCCCACCGCTCACCTGTACACCACAGCCCATTCCTCACCTGTGTACCCCAGCCCAATCCCCACCTGTACACCCCAGCCCGCCCACTCACCTGTACACCCCAGCCCAACCGTCACCTGTACACCCCAGCCCAGCCCTCACCTGTACATACCCAACACAATCCTCAACTGTAAACCATCAGCCCAACCATCACCTGTACAACCCCAGCCCAACGCTCACCTGTGTACCCGCAGCCCAGCCCTCACCTGTACACCCCAGCACAAACCTCAAATGTACACCCCCAGTCCAACACTCACCAGTGCACCTCAGCCCATCCCTCATCTGCACACCCCAGCCCACCACTCACCTGTACCCCCCAGCCCACACCTCACCTGTACAACCCAGCCCACCTCTCACATGCACACCCCAGCCCAACCCTCACCTGTATACCCCAGCCAAACCCTCACTTGTATATCCTAGCCCAGCCCTCACCTGTGCACCCCAGCCCAACTCTCACCTGTACATCCCAAACCAACCCTCACCTGTATACAACTGCCCACCCCTCACCTGTACACCCCAGCCCAACACTCAACTGCACACCCTAGCCCACATCTCACCTGTAAACCCCAGCCCACTCCACACATGTACACCCCAGCCCACCCCTCACCTGCACAACCCAGCCCACCCCTCACCTGTAAACCTCAGCCCATCCCTCACCTATACACCACAGCCCAAGCCTCACCTGTACACACCAGCCCACCCACTCACCTGTACAACCCAGCCCATCCCTCACCTGTAGACCCCCAGCCTAAACCCTCTGGCCATACCGCTGATCTCTACACCTCCAGCTCCTCCGCTACACCTTCTCCTCCAGTCCTTCCTCCAACACTAACCTACTGCCCAACTCCCTCAAAATTGAGCTCAAGCCCCGATCACTACAGCTCTAGTCCTACCGCATCCATCACTCTCCCACCTCAGTCAAATTAAATCAAATCAAATCAAATCAACTTTTATTGTCATTGTAAGTGCACAAGTGCAGTACAACGAAATGTATGCTTGCGGCTGCCGAGAGTGTATATTTAGATTAAGACATTTAAACATTCAACATACATTTGGCTTGTAATACATTAACATAAACAAAACCATAATAAAGTGCATTGGCAGATGTGCAGGCTTTAGAGTTTATTTGTGGAGTTCAGTAGGATGACAGCCCTGGGAAAGAAGGTGTTCCTCTACTTTATACCCCACCAACACACTTCCTCCCCCATTCCCACCACCGCGGCACCGAGCCCTCAACTATCTTTTCCCCACACGCAGGAGCTCCACCTGTAAATGCTTTCCCCTCTGTCCCATGACCTCCCTGGGCACTCCCTGTTACTGGGGTACGGTCCCTGGGCACTCCCTGTTACTGGGGTACAGTCCCTGGGCACTCCCTGTTACTGGGGAACGGTAGCTGGGCACTCACTGTTACTGGGGTACAGTCCCTGGGCCCTCCCTGTTACTGAGGTACAGTCCCTGGGCGCTCCCTGTTACTGGGGTACAGTCCCTGTGCACTCCCTGTTAATTGCGTATCATCCCTGTGCATCCCTGTTATAGGTTACAGTCCCTGGACACACACTGTTACTGGGGTACGGATCCTGGTCACTCCCTGTTACTGGGGTACGGTCCCTGGGCACTCCCTGTTACTGGGGTACGGTCCCTGGTCACTCCCTTTTACTGGGAAACGGACCCTTGGCACTCCCTATTACTGTGGTACAGTCCCTGGGCACTCCCTGTTACTGGGGTATGGTCCCTGGGTACTCCCTGTTACTGGGGTACGGTCCATGGGCACTCCGTGTTACTGTGGAACAGTCCCTGGGCACTCCCTGTTACTGGGGTACAGTCCCTGGGCGCTCCCTGTTACTGGGGTACAGTCCCTGTGCACTCCCTGCTAATTGAGTATGATCCCTGTGCATCCCTGTTCTAGGTTACAGTCCCTGGACGCACCCTGTTACTGGGGTACGGATCCTGGTCATTCCCGGTTACTGGGGTACGGTCCCTGGGCACTCCCAGCTACTGGGGTACGGTCCCTGGGCACTCCCTGTTACTGTGGTGCAGACCCTGGGCACTCCCTGTTACTGGGGTACAGTGCCTGTACACTCCCTCTTACTGGGCTGCAGTCCTGGGCAATCCTTGTTACTGGGGTTCAGTCCCTGGGCACTCCCTGTTACTGGAGTTGGTCCCTGGGCACTCCCTGTTACTGGGGAATAGTCCCTGGGCATTCCCTGTTACTGGGTTACAGTCCCTGGGAACTCCCTGTTACTGGGGTACGGTCACTGGGCACTCTCTGTTACTGAGGTCGCTGGGCACTTCCTTTTACTGGGTTACAGTCCCTGGGAGCTCCCTGTTGCTGGGGTACGGTCACTGGGCACTCTCTGTTACTGAGGTCGCTGGGCACTTCCTTTTACTGGGATACAGTCCTTGGGCACTCCCTGTTACTGGGTTACAGTCCCTGGGAAGTCCCTGTAACTGGAGTACAGACCCTGGGCACTCTCTGTTACTGAGGTACAGTCCCTGGGCACTCCCTTTTACTGGGATACAGTCCTTGGGCACTCCCTGTTACGGGGTACAGACCCTGGGCACTCCCTGTTACAGGGGTACAGTCCCCGGGCACTTCCTGTTACTGGGGTACAGTCCCCGGCCACTCACTGCTCCTGTGGTACTGTTCCTGGGCGCTCCCTGTTACTGGGGTACAGTCCCTGGGCACTCGCTCTTACTGGGGTACAGTCCCTGGCACTCCCTGTAACTGGGGTACTCTCCCTGGGCACTCCCTGTTACTGGAGTACAGTCCCTGGCCACTCAATGTTACTGGGGTACAGTCGCTGGGCACTCGGTGTTACTGGGGTACGGATCCTGGTCATTCCCTATCATATCAATTAATATGATAGTTAAAATCCCCCATAATTATAGATGTTCCCTTATTACAAGCCTCAACTATTTCCTGATTGATACTCCGTCCAACAGTGTTGCCACTGTTCGGAGGCCTATAGACTACGCCCACTAGTGTTTATCTTCCCTTATTATTCCTTATCTCCACCCAAACTGTTACATTATCCTGATCTTTTGACCCAATATCATTTCTCTGTATTACAGTGAGTCCTTCCTTTATTAACATAGCCACCCCACCTCCCCTTCCTTCCTGCCTGTCCTTCCTGATCATTAAATAACCTGGTATGTTTAATTCACAGGCATTGTCACCCGGCAGCCATGTTTCTGTAATGGCTGCAAGATCATACCCATATGTAGTTATTTGTGCCATTAACTCGTCTATTTTGTTACGAATGCTACGTGCATTCAGATAGAGAACATTCAAATATGTTTTGTGATACTTAGTTCCTGCTTTTGCCCTTTTTATTGCTTTACCTTTTACTCCATACCTTCTGCCCCTTCCTGACACGCTCTGGTTTTTTATTTCCCCACTGCTACCTAAGTCTATGACCATCTCTGTTGTCATTTTTATTATTTGCTCTCTAGGAACCCTCCCCCCACTAGTTAGTTTAAAGCCCTCTCTACAGACCTAGTTATATGATCCGCCAGGACTCTAGTCCCAGCACTGGCCAAGTGAAGCCCGTCCCAATGGAACAGCTCCCTCCTGCCCCAGTACTGGTACCAGTGTCCCAGGAAGCAAAGCCCATTTCTCCCACAGCAGTCTTTGAGCCACGCATTTAACTCTCTAATTTTTTTTGTCCTATCCAAATTCGCTCGTTGCTCAGGTAATAATCCAAAGATTTATTACCCTTGTGGTTCTGCTTTTTAATTTGGCCCCTAGCTGCTCAAACTCACTCAGCAGAACCGCCTTCCTTGTCCTATCTATGTCGTTGGTACCAACATGGACCACGACAACTAGATCCTCCCACTCCCACTCCAAGTTTCTCTCCAGTCCAGAGAAGATGTCCGTAACCCTGGCACCGGGCAGGCAACACAGCCTTCAGGACTCTCGCTCTCGGCTGCAAAGAACTCTATCTATCCCCCTAACGATACTATCCCCTACCACTACAAAATTTCTTTTAACTCCCCCCACTTTAATAGCCCCCTGCTCCACGGTGCTGTGGTAAGGTTGCTCATCCTCCCCGCAGTCCCTGTTCCCATCCTCACAGGAAGTAAGAGCCTCGATCCTGTTGGACAAGTGCAAGGACTGTGGCTCCTCCAACACTACCTCCTGGATCCGCGTACATGCCTCACTTCTAGTCACACCATCCTGACAGTGGCCACGGACTACTTCTGAATTAATTAATCTAATTGGTGTGAATGCCTCGTGATACACAGAGTCCAGGTAACTCTCCCCCTCCCTGATGTGTCTCAGTGTTTGAAGCTCGGATCCCAGCTCTTCACCACTGAGCCGGAGTTCCTCGAGCAGCCAACACTTACTGCAAATGTGATCACCGTGAGCATCAATGGTGTCCACCAGCTCCCACATATTGCAGCAGTAACACATCACCTGATCTCCCATTCTATGTAATTAATTAAATTTATTAATATTATTCATAAATACTCTCTTCCCCGATTCTAGATGGTGAATATCACACCTTAGAAACTATAAACCAAAGAGATTTAAGCTTAAAAATGGAGAAATGCTTACCAACCAAACACTTACCGCTTTCTGGTGACGTCACACTTGGATTACTTTTTACCTCTCTCCTTCCCCCCGAGTTCTGAGCTCGGAGACTGGTATCCTTACCTGGTCTCTGGGACTTTTATAGCCCCGCTCTGCTGCTCGAGATTCCCGCTGACGCTATGAGGCCTTCCCTGGTCTCTGGGACTTTTATAGCCGCGCTCTGCCGCTCGAGATTCCCGCCGATGCTGTGAGGCCTTACCTGGTCTCTGGGACTTTTATAGCCCCGCTCTGCTGCTCGAGATTCCCGCCGACGCTGTGAGGCCTGACCTGGTCTCTGGGACTTTTATAGCCGCGCTCTGCCGCTCGAGATTCCCGCCGACGCTGTGAGGCCTTACCAGGTCTCTGGGGCCTTTATTGCCCCGCTCTGCCGCTCAGGATTCCCACCGATGCTGTGAGGCCTGACCTGGTCGCTGGGACTTTTATCGCCGCGCTCTGCCGCTCGAGATTCCCGCCGACGCTGTGAGGCCTTACCTGGTCTCTGGGGCCTTTTATAGACCCACTCTGCCGCTCGAGATTCCCGCCGATGCTGTGAGGCCTTACCTGGTCTCTGGGCCTTTTATAGCCCCGCTCTGCTGCTCAGGATTCCCGCCGACGCTGTGAGGCCTTACCTGGTCTCTGGGCCTTTTATCGCCTCGTTCTGCCGCTCTGGATTCCCGCCGACGCTTTGAGGCCTTTCCTGGTCCCTGGGCCTTTTATAGCCCCGCTCTGCCGCTCAGGATTCCCGCCGACGCTGTGAGGCCTTACCTGGCCTCTGGGACTTTTATAGCCGCGCTCTGCCGCTCGAGATTCCCGCCGACGCTGGGCACTCCCTATTACTGGGATACAGTCCCCTGGCACTTACCCTTACTGAGTTACAGTCCCCGGGCACCCCCTGTTACGTGGGTACAGTCCACGGGCATTCCCTGTTATTGGGGTACAGTCTCTGGCCACTCCCTGTTACAGGGGTACAGTCACTGGGCAATCCCTGTTACTGGTGTACAGTCCCTGGGCACTCCCTATTACTGGGGTACTGTCTCCGCGCACTCCAAGCTCCTGTGGTACAGTCCCTGGGGGCTCCCTGTTACTGTCATACTGTCCCTGGGCACTCGCTTATATTGGGGTACAGTCCCTGGGCACTCGCTGTTACTGGGGTACAGTCTCTGGGCACTACCTTTTACTGGGTTACAGTCCCTGGGCACTCCCTGTTAATGGGGTACAGTCGCTGGGCTCTCCCTGTTGCTGGGGTACAGTCCCTGGGCACTCCCTTTTAATGGGGAATGGTCCCCGTGCACTCCCTGTTACTGGGGTATGGGCACCGTGTACTCCCTGTTACTGGGGTATGGCCCCTGGGCACTCCCTGTTACTGGGGTACAGTATCTGGGCACTCCCTGTTAATGGGGTACAGTCCCTGGGCACTCCCTGTTACTGGGGTACAGTTCCCGGGTGCTCCCTTTTACTGGGAACAGTCGCTGGGCACTCCCTGTTACTGGGCTACAGTCCCTCAGAACTCCCTGTTACTGGGCTACAGTCCCTCGGAACTCCCTGTTACTGGGGTACGGTCCTCGGGCACTCCCTGTTACTGGGGTACAGTCCCCGGTCACTCCCTGTTACTGGGGTACAGTACCTGGGCACTCCCTGTTACTGGGGCACGGTCCCTGGCACTCCCTGTTACTGGGGTACAGTCCCTGGTCGCTCCCTGTTACTGGGGTACTTACCCTGTGCACTCCCGGTTACTGGGGTACAGTCCCTGGGCACTCCCTGTTACTGGGGTACAGTCCCTGGTAACTCCTTGTTACTGGGATTCAGTCCCTGGCGACTCCCTGTTACTGGGGTACGGTCCCTGGGCACTCCCTTTTACTGGGGTACAGGCCGTGGGGTCTCCCTTTTGCAGGGTTACAGTCCCCGGGCATTCTCTGTTACTGGGGTACAGTCCCTGAGCACTCCCTGTTACTGCGGTACTGTCCCTGGGAACCCCATGTTACTGGGGTACAGTCCCTGGGCACTCCCTGTTACTGGGGAACTGTCCCTGCGCGCTCCCTGTTATTAGGGTACTGTCCCTGGGCACTCCCTGTTACTGGGGTACAGTCCCTGGGCTTCCCCTGTTGCTGGTGTATGGTACCTGGGCACTCCCTGTTACTGGGGTACAGTCCCCGGACACTCCTTGTTACTGGGATACAGTCCCTGGGCACTCCCTGTTACTGGGGTAAGAGAGAGTGTATCCACTTGTGGGGAAGATCATAACTCGAGGCCATCAATATAAGATAGTGAGCAAGAAATCCAATTGGGAATTCAGCAGATATATCTTTACCCAAAGAGTGCTGAGAATGTCGAGCTGGCTACCACAGGGCGTGGTTCAATAGTGTAGATGCATTTATGGGGAGGCTAGATAAGCAAATGAGGGAGAAGAGAATAGAGGGTTATGCTGATAGATTTAGATGAGGAAAAACGGGAGGAGGTTCGGGTGGAGCATAAACAGCGGCATGGACTGATTAGGCCGAATGGTCTTTTTCTGGCGGTATTTTAATAATGAGTGATTAAATCCCGGGATTGTATTTATTTCAGTTCTATTCTATGCACTCCAAATTAATCAGCGGCTGTGAACTGTTCACTGATTGAAATACGAGAAGTCCCGATGGATCTGGAATTGTTCATTTAATGTTGGAAACGCTCCACAGGTCATAACTCAGGATTTCCAGCTTTGCTTTAAAGTATTGCAGGTCCCGTGTGAGTTTCCATCCAAACTTTTCAACAAATAACAAAATCAAGGATTTGCCCTCTCTACCAAAAACCAAATGGTACTTATGGGGATCGTAATCCGCGACCTTGGTGTTGCATTAACACCACACTGTAACCAACTGAGCTAACCTGCCTTCTAGTCTCTGATTATCAGTTCATTTATGGTTGATTTTCATTTTTGTCGGCTCATTCACTATTTTCTCAGCAGGCTCTAAAAGAAAGACTTGTACTTATAGAGTCTTTCATAGAATCATAGAATGGTTACCACATAGAAGGAGGCCATTCGGCCCGACGAGCCCGTGCCAGGTCTCTACAAGATCACTTCAGCTTGTCCCACTCCCCCGCCCTTTCCCTGCAGCCCTGCAATGTTTTTCCCTTTTGAAAGCCACTCTTGAATCTGCCTGCACCACCGTTTCAGGAAGTGCACTCCAGATACTAACCACAACATTTGTATTTCTTAATAGAAGCGGGGACACTGCAGTAAAATAAAAAGCAAATTGCAGCAGATGCTGGATCTGGAATTGTTCATTAAATGCTGGAAACACTCCACAGATCAGGGAAAATCAGTGGACAGAGAAACAAGGGTTAACCTTTCAGGTCCATGAGCTCTCAGCAGAACTAACTCGGTAGCTTTGCATCAAAATATTGCAGGTCCCGTGTGAGTTTCCTTCCAATCTTTTTAACCTGCTCAAAAAGAACAAGAGACTAACTCAAAACAGAAATGTCAATGGCCCATAGTGGGATCGAACTGCGACTTTGATGTTATTAATGCCACGCTCTAACCAACTGAGCTAACCCGCAGGCAGGTTTTGTGTATGTGTCCTAAACTTATATTTTCGAGACACTTTCTTTCATTTTTCTTCATTAATCTTCCTGCATACAACCTGCAGTTGTCGATCATACACTATCCGATCGGTAAATGCTGTAGATATGTCACTTTGTGACACACATGAACACAGTAAATACAAGTGCCAGTAAATCAGCTCCAACAAGCGAAAGTCTAACCACCGCCCCTTGACATTCAACAGCATTACCATCACCGAATCCCCAACCCCCATCATCAACAACAGCAACTTGCATTTATATAGCGCCTTTAACGTAGTAAAACGTCACAAATCGCTGCACAGGAGTATTTTCAGACAAAAAATTGACACCAATCCACAGAAGGAGAAATTAGGGCAGGAGACCAAAAGCTTGGTCAAAGAGATAGGTTTTAAGGTGTGTCTTAAAGGAGGAAAGAGAGGTGGACAGGTTTCGGCAGGGAATTCCAAAGCTTAAGGCAACACAAGGCACGGCCACCAAAGGTTGAGCGTTTATAATCAGGGATGCTCAAGAGGGCAGAATTAGAGGACCGCAGATATCTCAGGAGGTTGTGGGGCTGAAGGAGATTACAGAGATAGGGAGCGGCGAGGTCATGGAGGGATTTGAAAACAAGGGTGAGAATTTTGAAATCGAGACATTGCTTAACCGGGAGCCAATATAGGTCAGCGAGCACATGGGTGATGTGTGAACGGGACTTGGTGCGTGTTAGGAAAAGGGCAGCCTAGTTTTGGTTCACCTCAAGTTTATGTAGGCTGGAATGTCGGAGGCCAGTTGGAATAGTCAAGTCTAGAGGTAACAAAGGCATGGATGAGGTTTTCAGCAGCTGATGAGCTGAGGCAAGGGCGGAGATGGGTGATGTTACTGAGGTGGAAGTAGGTGGTGTTTGTAATGCTGTGAATATTTGATCGAAAGCTCATTTCAGGGGCAAATATGACACCAAGTTTGTGAACAATGTGGTTTAGCCTCAGACAAATGATAGTGAGCGGGATGGGGTCAGTGGCTACGTAATTGAGTTGGTGGTGGGGTCTGAAAATAATTGCAAATTACAATCGAAAACATCAACATCCTGTGGGTTACCATTCAGATGAAGAGTGTGGTTACAAGAGCAAGTCACAGGCTCGGTATACTGCGCCGAGTGTCCCATCTGCTGACTCCCCAAATCATTTCCACCTTCTACAAGGGACAAGTCAGGAGTGTGTTGGAATATCACCACTTGCCTGGATGAGTGCAGCTCCAACATAACTCAACAAGCTCGACAGCATCCAGGACAAAGCAGCCCGCTTGATTGGCACCCCATCCATTGCCATAAACATCCACTCACTCCACGAGCAACACACCGTGTCTGCAGTCTGTACCATCTACAAGGTGCATTGCAGCAACTCACCAAGGCTCCTTCAACAGCACCTGCCAAACCCGCGACCTCGACCACAGCCTTATCTGCTGATGATACAAAGATAGGTGGAAAAGCAAGTTGTGAGAGTGACACAAGTCTTCAAAGGGATATAGATAGATTAAGTGAGTGGGGAAAAATTTGGCAGATGGAGTATAATGTGGGAAAATGTGATGTTATCCACTTTGGTAGGAAGAACAGAAAAGCAAAATATTATTAAAATGGAGAGAGACTACAGAATGCTTCGGTTAAGAGGGATCTGAGTGTCCTTGTACATGAAACACAAAAAGTTAGCATGTATTAATTTAGAAGGCAAATGGAATGTTGGCCTTTATGGCAAAGGCATGGAGTATTAAAGTAGGGAAGTCTTACTCCAAATGTACAGTTGCCACCACACCTAGAGTAATGCATACATTTTTGTTCTCCTTAATTAAGGAGTTTTTACTTGCATTGGAGACTGTTCAGAGAAGGTTCTCTAGGGTGATGGGATTGTCTTATGAGGAAAGGGTGGGCCTATACTTATTGGAGGTTAGACGAATGAGAGGTGATCATATGGAAACATATAAGATTCTAAGGGGGCCTGAGAGGGTAGATGCTGTTTTCCCTCATGGGTGTATCTAGATTAAGGTGGCATGGTTTCAGAATAAGGGTTTGTCCCTTTAAGACGGAGATGAAGATGAGTTTCTTCTCTCAGAGGGTTCAGAATCTTTGGCATTATCTACCCCAATGAGCTGTGGAGCCTGAATCATTAATTATATTCAAGGCTGAGATAGACAGATTGTTGAACTGCAGGAGAGTCAAGGATTATGGGTCAGCAGGCAGATAATTCGAGTTGAGGCCTGATCAGATCAGCCATAGACCTTATTGAATGTCGGAGCAGGCTCGAGGCGCCGAATGGACGACTCCTGCTCCTATTTTTTATGTTCACAGAAACCCCACAGTGCAGATAGAGGCCATTTCGGCCCATCGAGCCTGCACCGACACATATCCCACCCGATCCCCATAACCCCCACATATCCTACCCTACCGTGTAACCCCATGTATTTAATCCCCCTAACACTAAGGGTCAATTTATCATAGCCAATCAACCTAACCCACACATTTTTGGACTGTGGGAGGAAACCGGAGCACCCGGAGAAAACCCACGCAAACACGGGGAGAATGTGCAAACTCCACAGAGACAGTCGCCCGAGGTCGGATTCGAACCCGGGTCTCTGGCGCTGTGAGGCAACAGTGCTAACCACTATGCCACCGTGCTGCCCTGTTATTATAAGGGCAGCCGGTGCATGGGAACACCATCACCTCCACGTTCCCCTCCAAGTTACACACCATCCCGACGTGAAAATATATCACCATAACTTCATCGTCACTAGGTTTAAATCCTGGAAATCCCTCCCTAACAGTACTATAGGGGTACCTTCACCACATTGACTGCAGCGGTTAAGAGGGCTTCTCACTACCACCTTCTCAAGGGCAATTAGGGATGGGCAATTAATGCTGGCCTTGCCAGCGATGCCCAAATCCTCGGAACGAATTAAATCAAATTAAAATAGTCACGACTGGATAT
This sequence comes from Somniosus microcephalus, assembly GCF_052327205.1. NCBI lineage: Eukaryota > Metazoa > Chordata > Chondrichthyes > Squaliformes > Somniosidae > Somniosus > Somniosus microcephalus. The sequence goes on along the minus strand of NW_028225186.1, from coordinate 21,571,893 downwards.
GGCAGGATTTCATAGCTTTGTTCTGATCCGATGGTTGTTGGATCGCTTAGCTCTGTCTACACATGCTGTTTCCATAGTTTAGCATGTGTGTAGTCTTGTGTTGTAGCTTCATGAGGTTGGCACCTCATTTTTAGGTATGCCTGGTGCTGCTCCTGACACGCACTTCTACACTCCACATTCAACCAGAGTTGGTCCTCTGCCTTGATGCAAATGGTAAAGTGTGGGATCTGCTGGTCCATAAGGTAGCAGATTGTGGTGGAATACAATTCTAAAACTGAGGCCCCCTCTGCCCTCTCGGGTGAACATAAATGTTCCCATGGCACTATTGGAAGAAGAGCAGTGTGGTGAGGTTCATCCCGGTGTCCTGTAGCCAATACTTATCCGTAGATCAACATCTCTAAAACAGATTATTCTCGATTGTAACATTGCTAGTTGTGGAAGCTTGCTGTGCACAAATTGGCTGCTGCTGCTTTTCCTACATTACAACAGTGACTACAACTTCATTGGCTGTAAAGCCTTTTGAGACGTCCTGGGTGAAAGGTGCTGTAGAAATCCGACTCTTTCTTTTACAGCCTTCGAAGTCAACTGACAAAGACCAGAAATCAACATAAATTGAATATAACAATAAAATAAGTGGAACAAGGCCGGTTAGCTCAGTTGGTTAGAGCATGGTGCTAATACCGCCGAGGTCGTGGAATTGATGCCCGTACCGGCCATTTATTTTTTGTTGGCGTGGGTAGTTTTTTAATGTTGGTTTTTGCTGAAAAGATTGGAACTGCAAAACCTTATTTCTGCCGAAAGCTCAAGGACTTGCAAGGTTGACACTGTGTTTTTCTGTCCACAGACATAACCTGATGTGTATGCTACTGCTAGTGGCCGCGTGGCCTAATGGATAAGGTGTCTGACCTTTCAATACCTGATCCTGTTAAGTAACAAAAGGTTGTAGGTTCGATTCCTGCCGCAGTTGTTTTACAAACTTTTAGTTCGTGATCAACTTTATAAAACCAAACCGCGTTTCCACTCATTAGCTGAAGGTAATTTCCTTCCAAACACTGCAGGGCTCTTTGTATTTTGATGTTGTTTTGTGCGTGTATTGCTCACTAGATGCCAACAAATCCACAATAACAAATTGATGCCGATAAATTATCAGTGTTTCAATTGGAACAACAGCTTGGCGTTAATCAGTGTAATAAAGTGCAGTGGAGGGAATTTTGATCACATTCGGGGCCAGTGATCTCCACAGGGAGCAGATTAAATAAAATATAGAACTGGTGGCAAAGTTGCTGCTAGCAGAGTTCGAACCAGGATTTTGACACCATGATGATGACTGATCGGCAATGTGTGTGTGATGATGTGTGACTTGGAGGGGAATTTGCAGGTGGGAATGTTCTCATGTGCCTGATTCTCTTGTCCTTCTAGGTGGAAGAGGTCGCGTATTTGGCAGGTGCTGCCGAAGATGCCTTGACGAGTTGCTGCAGTGCATCTTGTCGATGGTACGCACTGCAGCCAAGGTACACCGTTGGTGGAGGGAGTGAATGTTTAAGGTGGTTGATGGGGTGCCAATCAAGCGGGCTGCTTTGTGCTGGATGGTGACGAGCTTCTTGCGTATTGTTGGAGCTACACTCATCCAGGCAAGTGAAGAGTATTCCATCACACTCCTTATTTTTGCCTTGTAGGTGGTAGAAAGGCTTTGAGGAGTCAGGAGGTGAGACACCCGCCGCAGAATACCTCTGAACTTCTCTTGTTTCCACAGTATTTATGTGGCTGGCCCAGTTATGTTTCTGGTCACTGGTAACCCCCAGGATGTTGATGGTAGAGGATTCGGCGATGGTAATGTTGTTGAATGTTAAGGGGAGGTGGTTAGACTCTCGCTTGTTCGAAATAGTCATTGCCTGGCACTTCTGTGGCCCGAATGTTACCTGCCACTTATCAGCACAGGACTGAATGTTGTCCAGGTCTTGTTGTATGCGGGCATGGACTGCTTCATTATCTGAGGAGTTGTTAATGGCACTGAACACTGCAATCATCAGCGAACATCCCCAGGTCTGACCTTATGTTGGAGGGAAGGTCATTGATGAAGAAGCTGAAGATGGTTGTGCCTAGGACACTGCCCTGAGTAAATCCTGCAGCGATGTCCTGGGGCTGCGATGACTGACTTTCAATCAACACAACCATCTTCCTTTGTGCTAGGTATGACTCCAATCAATAAAGAGTTTCCACCCCACCCCCCGATTCCCATTGACTTCAGATTTACTCGGGCTCCTTGATGCCTCTCAGTCAAATGCGGCCTTGATCTCAACGGCAGTCACTCGCACTTCTCCTCTGGAATTCAGCACTTTTATTCATTTTGGACCAAGGCTGTAATGAAGTCGGGAGTTTCGTGGTTTTTGGCCAAAGCCAAAATGGGCATCAATTAGCAGGTTATTGGTGAGTAAGTGCCGCTTGACAGCACTGTCGATGACAACTTCCATCACTTTGCTGATGATTGAGGGTAGATTGATGGGGCGGTAATTGGCTGGATTGGATTTGTCCTGCTTTTTGAGGACAGGACATACCTGAGCAGTCTTCCACATTGTTGGTTAGATGCCAATGTAGTAGCTGCACCAGAACCACTTGGTTAGATGCGCAACTAGGTCTGGATCACGAGTCTCCAGCATGATAGCCGGGATTTGTGGTGGTTGGAGTGCCAATCAATTGAACTGATTTGTTCTGCATGGAATCGAGCTTCTTGAGTGTTTTTGGTGCAGCACACATCCAGGCAAGTTGAGAGGGTGGAAGAGCATGCCAAGAGCTGCACCAGGCGAAACAGAAAATGAGTTGCCAATCTGGGGAAGCTGCAACACAGGACTACACACATGCTAAAAAGCGGAAGAAGCGTTCTATAGACAGGGCTAATCAATCGCACAATCAATGGGTCAGATCCAAGCTCTGCAGTCCTGCCACATCCAGTCGTGAACGGTGGTGGACCATTAAATAGGAGGCTCCATGATTATCCCCATCCTCAATGATGCTGAGTCCAGCACGTGAGAGCAAAAGACAAGGCTGAAGCGTTTGCAGCCATATTCAGCCAGAAGTGCCCAGTGGATGATCCATATCGGCCTACTCCTGAAGTCCCCAACTAAACAAAAACCAGTCCTCAGCCCATTCGATTTACTCCACGTGATATCCAGAAACGGCTGAGCACACTGGATACAGCAAAGGCTATGGGCCCCGACATCATCCCAGCTTTCGTGCTGAAGACGTGTGTTCCAGAACTAGCCGCACCTCTAGCCAAGCTGGTCAAGTCCAGCTACAAAACTGGCATTTTTCCGACAATCTGGAAAACTGACCATGTGCGGCCCTTACTCACAAATAACCTGCTCATGGATGAACAGTTTGGGTTCCGCAAAGACCACTCGGCTCCCGACGTCACAGCAGCCTCGGTCCAAACATGGACAAATGATTCAAAATTCCAGAGATGAGGTGAGCTTGGCCGCCCTTGACATCAAGGCAGCATTTCATCGAGTGTGGCATCAAGACGCCCTAGTAAAACTGAAATCAATGGGAATCAGGGGGGAAACGCACAACTGGCTGGAGTCATACCTAGCATAAAGGAAGATGGTTGTAGTGGTTGAAGGGTAATCATCACAGCCCCAGGACATCGCTGCAGGAGTACCTCAGGGCAATGTCATAGAATCATAGAAAGTTACAGCACGGAAGGTGGCCATTTTGGATCATCCTGTCCGTGCCGGCCAACATAGAACCATTCAAACTACTCCCACGTCCCAGCGCTTGGCCTGTAATCCTGCAGTTCACAGCAGCCCAAGTGCACATCCAAGTACTTTTTAAACGTGATTAGCGTTTCTGCCTCTACCACCCTTTCAGGAAGTGAGTTTCAGACCCATACAACCGACTGGGTAAAGAAATATCACCTCTAATCCGCTCTAAAGCTTCCACCGATTACTTTAAATTTGTGCCCCCTGGTTGCTGACCCCTCTGCTAAGAGAAATAGGACCTTTCTTTCCAATTGATCTAGGCCGCTCATTATTTTATACACCTCAATGTGGTCTCCCCTCAGCCTCCTCAGTCCGAAGGACAACAAACCCAATCTTTCCTCATAGCTAAGGTTCTCTTCTCCTGGCAGCACCCTTGTAAATCTCCTCTCTACCCGCTCTAGTGTAATCACATATTTCCTGTAGTGTGGTGACGAGAACTGCACGCAGTACTCTAGCTGATGCCTAACCAGTGTTTTGTTCCATTTGAAGCATAACCCCCTTGCTCTTGAATTCTATGCCACGATTAATAAAGTCAAGCATTCCGTATGTCTTCTTAATCACCTTATCTACCTGGCCTGCTAACTTCAGGGATCTGCAGACATGCTCACCAACGTCCCTTTGCTTCTCTGCACTACTCAGTGTCCTACCTTTTAATGTGTATTCCCTTTCCTTGTTAGCCCTCCCCAAATGCATTACCTCACACTTATCTGGATTGAATTCCATTTGTCACTGTTCTGCCCACCTGAGCAATTTATTGATATCTTCCCGAAATCTAGAGCTTCCTTCTTCAGTATCAACCACACAGCCGATTTTAATATCATCTGCAAACTTCATAATCATACCCGCTATACTCAAGTCCAGATTATTCATATATACCACAAAAAGCAAGTGACCTAGTACTGAGCCCTGCAGAACCCCAGATCCTAGGCCCAACCATCTTCAGCTACTTCATCAATGCAGTTCCCTCCAACATAAGTTCAGAAATAGAGAAGTTCGCTGATGACTTCAGTGTTCAGCGCCATTCACAACAACTCAGGAAATGAAGCAGTCCATTCCCGCAAGTAACAAGACCTGGACATCATTCAGGCTTGGGCTGATAAGAGGCAGGTAATATTCGCGCCATAGAAGTACCAGGCAATGACCATCCCCAATAAGAGAGAGTCTATCCACCTCCCCTTGACAGTCAATGGTATTACAATCGCTGTAACCCCAACGATCAACATCCTGGGGGTCACCATTGACCAGAAATTTAACTGGACCAACAACATAAATAATGTGGCAATAAGAGCGGAAGGGAGGCTAGGTATTCTATGGCGTGTATCTCCCCTCCTGACTCCCCAAAGAATTTTGACCATCTACAAGGCACAAGTAAGGAGTGTGATGGAATATTCCCCACTTGCCTGGATGAGTGCAGCTCCGACAACTCTCAAGAAGCTCGATACAATCCAGGACAAAGCAGCCCACTTGATTGGCACTCCATCCAACCCCATAAACATTCACTCTTTTCACCATCGGCATACCATGTACTGGGGATTGGCTAACGGACAGAGAGCAGAGAGCAGGAAAAACGTGTGTACCATCTACAAGATGCACTGCAGCAACTCGCCAAGGCTTCTTAGGCAGCAGCTCCCAATTCCGCGACCTCTGCCACCTAGAAGGACAAGGGTAGCAGATGCACGGGAACACCACCACCTCCAAGTTGCCCTCCATTCTGACTTAGAAGTATATCGCCGATCCTTCCTCGTCCCTGGGTCACAATCCTGGAAGTCCCACCCTAACAGCACTGTGGGAGCACCTTCACCACACGGATGCAGCGGTTCAAGAAGGCCGCTCACCACCACTTTATCCCGGGCAATTAGAGCTGGGCAATAAATGCTAGCCCTGCCAGCGATGCCCGCATATCATAAACGAGTAAAAATAACTCACTCTGCCAACTTCTTGCCCAATCACATAACATGTCTATATAAATTTGCAGTGTCTTTATATTCTCCTCACAACTTATTTTCCCACCGAGCTTTGTATCATCAACGAACTTGGATATATTACACTCGGCTCCACATCTAATTCATTGATATGGATTGTAAATAGCTGAGGGACAAGAACTGACCATTCCGCACTCCACTAATTACTGCACTATCTGACATTGCGAAAATCATCCGTTTATTCCAGCTCTCTGCTTTCTGTCCGTTAGCCAATCCCCAGTACATACTAATATATTACACCCAATACAATGAGCACTAATCTTGTGTAACAACCCCTTGTTTAGCACCTTATCGAATGATTTCTGAAAATCCAAATATACTACATCCACTGGCCCCCCCTTATGTACCCGGCTAGTTGCACCCTCAAAAAACCGTAACAGATTTGTCAAACACGATTTCCCTTTCATAAAAGCGTGTTGACTCTGCCTAGTCATATTTTAATTCTCCAACTGCCTTGCTACTGCGTCCTTAGTAATAGATCCTAGCATTGTTCCAACGCCTGATGTCAGGATAACTGGCCTCTAGTTCCCTGTTTTCTCTTTCCATCCTTTCTTGAAAAGCGGGGTAACATTTCCTGCCTTCCAAGGCAGGGGGACCGTTTTAGAATCTGGGGATTTCTGGAAGATCCAAACCATCCTCTGCTAACCGTTGCTTTACGTCAGCTGTGGCTCAGTTGGTAGCACCCTCGCATCTAAGTCAGAAAGCTGTGAATTCATAGTCGCACTCCAGAGACTTGAGGACAATAATCTAGGCTGACCCTCCAGTGCAATACTGAGGGAGTCCTGCAATGTCGGAAGTGCCGTCTTTCAAATGAGATGTGAAACAGTTGGCCCCGTCTCTTTCTCTCAGTAGGATGTAAACGTTCCCATCCCACTATTTCGAAGAAGCAGAATTACCCGCAGTGTCCTCACCAATCATCACTACAACAGATGATCTAGTTATTATCACATGGCAGTTTGTGGAAACTTGCTGTGCGCAAATTAGCTGCTACCTTTCCTACACTACAAGCAACTACACTTCAAAAAGTACTTCATAGGCTGTAAAGTTCTACTGCACCATATCTGCAGCCACTCCATTTAAAACCAAAGCATGTAGGCCATCAGATCAGGGGATTTGTCTGCTTTTATTCACATTGATTTCTCCATTACTTTTTCTTTAATAACATTAATTCCTTTAAGTTCCTCATGATCATCAGACCTTTTGTTATCCACAATTTCTGGTGTTTCATTTGAGCCTTCTACTGTTTAGAGAGATGCAAAATATTTGTTTAACTTCCATGCAATTTCCTTGTCCCCCATTATAAATTCTGATCTCTCTGCCTCTGAGGGACCCACGTTTACTTGTGCTAATCGTTTCATTTTTACATACTTTAAAAGCTTACAATTTGTTTTTATATTTCTTTTTAGTTGACTCTCATATTCTACTTTCTCCCTCTTTATCAATCTCTTGACCATCCTTAGCGGAATTTTAAAAAATCTCCTATTCCATAGGATTACTTAACTTTTTGGCAACCTTTTAAGACTCTTCTTTTAATGTAATACTATCGTTAACATCTCTAGTTAGCCATGGTTGGACATCTTTTCCAGTGGAGTGTTTTTATTCGTCTGGGGATTTTACATTCGTTGAGAATTAGGAATTATAAGTTTAAGAGTTTGACATTGCTTTTTTACCATCATATCTTTTAATCCCTTTTATCAATCTACCTTGGTCAAGTCACCCCGCATATCCCTGTTTTTTTTAATTCATTGATGGGATGTGGGCGTCGATGGCTAGGCCTGCATTTACTGCCCATCCCTAATTGCCCTTGAGCAGATGGTGGTGATCCACCTTCTTGAACCGCTGCAGTCCATATGATGTAGTTACACCCAAAATGCTGTTAGGACGGGAGTTCCAGGATATTGGCCCAGCGACAGTGAAGGCACGGCGATACAGGTCCAAGTCAGGATGCTGTGTTGCTTGGAGGGGAACTTGTAGGTGGTGATGATCCCATGCGTCTGCTGCCCTTGCCCTTCTAAGTGGTAGAGGTCGCGGGTTTGGAAGGTGCTGTTGAAGGAGCTTTGGCAAGTTGCTGCAGTGCATCTTGTAGATGGTACACACTGCAGCCACAGTGCCCCAGTGGTGGAGGGAGTGAATGTTGAAGGTGTTGGATGGAGTGCCAATCAAGCGGGCTGTTTATCCTGAATGGTGTCGAGCTTCTTGAGTGTTGTTGGAGCTGCACTCATCCAAGCAAGAGGAGAGTATTCCATCACACTCCAGACTTGTGCCTTGTAGATGGTGGAAAGGTTTTGGGGAGTCCGGAGGTGAGACAATCGCCACAGAATTCCCAGCCTCTGGCCTGCTCTTGTAGCCACAGTATTTAAATGGCTGGTCCAGTTCAGTTTCTGATCAATGGTAACCCCCAGGATGTTGATAGTGGGGGTTTCAGCGATGGTAATACCAGTGAATGTCAAGGGGAGATGGTTACAGTCTCGCTTGTTGGAGATGGTCATTGCCTGGCACTTGTGTGGTGCGTATGTTACTTGCCACTTGTCAGCCCAAGTAATTGAATTTGTTTAAATTATGACCCTATCTTCTGACTTAACCGCATCATTCACAAACTTAATATGATATTAAATCATGTTATGTTCACTCCTACCAACATGACCCTTTACTATAAAATTACTAATTAACTCTGTTTCATTACACAATACTAAATCAAAAATAACTTGTTCCCAAGTTGGCTTGAAATATTATTCTAGACAACTGTTTCGAAGCATCCCATGAACTCGTCCTCCAAAACCTTCTGCCAATTTTGTTTGCAGCCTTAATGCAGATTAAAGACCCCTTGTTTATTGCATTGCCCTTGATACATGCTACACTAATTTGCTGATTAATACACTGTCCAACACAATTATTACAATTAGCGTTCCAATAACCTATTGTTATCTGCCCTTTGTTATGTCTTACCTCCACCCATACTGGATCTACATTCAGATTTACTGGTCTATGTACTTTTCTCACAACTGCCTTTACCTCATCCTATTAAATTAGTTCTACCCGCCTCCTTTTCCATTATGCTTATTGTTTCTAAGATTCAAGCACCCGGGAATATTTTGTTCCCAACTTTGGTCACCCTGAAACCACGTCTCAGTATTGGCTACTGCATCAAACATATTATCGCTATTTGTATCATTACTGTATCTCTCTTTTAAGGAAAGTTTCATGCATTCAGATAGAGCGCCTTTAATATTAACTGCTCTACAACCTGATGTATCTCTTGGGATAATACATTTTCCCTTACCGGAACCCTTATTAGGGTTTGTTTTCCTTGAAGCAGCGAAGGTTAAGAGGTGTTCAAAATCATGAAGGTTTTGACAGAGTAAATGAGGAGTTCTTGTTTCCAGTGACAGAAGGTTTGGTAAACAGATGACACAGATTTAAGATGATTGGTAAAAGAACCAGAGGCGACATGCAGAAATATGTTTTTAAGCAGCCAGCTGTTATGATGTGGAATACGCAGAGGAAGTAGATTCAATAGTAACTTTCATAACAGAATTGGACAAAGACTTGAAGGGAAAATGCACATGGCGATGCTGAGGATGTTGTGGATAGCACATTCAGTGAGTTGGTCACACCGCAGGTAAAGGCTAGCTCAGACAGTAAATGGGTGACCAAAAGGCAGGGTAAAGGCAGGAAGGTAGTGCAGGAGTCACCTGCGGTCATCTCCCTCCAAAACAGGTTTACCGTTTTGGGTACTGTTGGGGGAGATGACTTATCAGGGGAAGGCACCAGCAGCCAGGTTCAGGGCACCATGACTGGCTCTGCTGCACAGAAGGGCGGGAGAAAGAGGGATAGGGCTATAATGATAGGGGATTCAATTGTAAGGGGGATAGATAGGAGTTTCTGTGGCCGAGACCGAGACTCCAAGATGGTATGTTGCCTCCCTGGTGCAAGGGTCAAGGATGTCTCGGAGCGGGTGCAGAGCATTCTGAAGGGGGAGGGGGATCAGCCAGTTGTCGTGGTACATGTAGGTACCAACGATGTAGGTAAAAAGAGGGAGGAGGTCCTACAAGTTAATTTAGGGAGTTAGGAGCTAAATTGAAAAGTAGGACCTCAAAGGTAGTAATCACTGGATTGCTACCAGTGCCACGAGCTAATAAGTTTAGAGAGAGTAAGATAGATAAGCTAAATACGTGGCTTGAGCAGTGGTGCAAGGGAGAGGGATTTAAATTCTTGAGGCATTGGAACCAGTTCTTGGGGAGGAGTGACCTGTACCAAGGGGACGTTCTACACCTGAACTGTGAGGGAGCCGATGTCCTCGGGGTAATATTTTCTAGGGCGGTTCGGGAGGATTTAAACTAATTTGGCAGGGGGATGGGAACCTAGGTAGTGGAAAAGAGGGAAGTCATATGAAGTCAGAAATAGATGGTAGAAAGGTGAGAAGCAATAAGCAAAGGAGAGAAACACAAAGGGCCAAACTAATTCATAATGAGAGTGTGAAAAAAGCAAGCCTGAAGGCTTTGTATCTTAATGCTAGAAGCATTAGGAACAAGGTGGATGAATTAGTTGTGGAAATAGAGGTAAACAAGTATGATTTGATTGGGATTACAGAAACGTGGCTGCAGGGTGGGCAAGGCTGGGAACTTAACATCCAGGGATATACAATATTTAGGAAGGATCGGCAAAAAGGTAGGGGAGGTGGGGTAGCATTGCTGGTAAAGGAGGGGATTAATGCAATGGAAAGGAAGGATATTAACTCGGATGAAACGGAATCTGTATGGGTAGAAATGAGAAATAGCAAGGGGAGGAAAACGTTAGTGGGTGTGATATATAGGCCTCCAAATAGTAATATGGAGGTGAGGGAAGGCATAAAAAGGGAAATTAGAGAAGCGTGCGATAAGAGCACAGCTGTCATCATGGGTGACTTTAATTTACATATTGATTGGACTACCCAAATTAGTAAAAATTCTGAGGAGGAGGAATTCCTGGAATGTTTTCGGGACGGTTATCTGGACCAATATGTCGAGGAGCCGACTCGAGATCAGGCCATTTTAGACTGGGTATTGTGCAATGAGAAGGGACTTATCAGCAATCTTCTTCTACGAGGCCCCTTGGGTCAGAGCGATCATAATATGCTCTGAGTCGAGATGGAGAGTGAGGAAATTGAATCAGAGACTAAGGTCCAGAACTTAAATAAAGGGAATTACGAGGGTATGAGACGGGAATTGGGTAAGATTGATTGGGTGGTGTTTCTGGGGGGATTGACAGTGGATAGACAATGGCAAGCATTCAAAGATAGAATGGAAGAATTCCAGAACATGTTTATACCGGTTTGGCATAAAAATAAACCTAAAAAGGTGACTCAACCGTGGATAACGAGGGAAATTAGGGACAGCATAAAATCAAAAAAAAGGGCATATCAACTGGCAAAAAAAAGCACCAGACCGGAAGATTGGGGGCAGTACAGTATACAGCAAAAGAGGACAAAGGGATTAATCAGGAAGGGGAAAATAGAATACGAAAGTAAACTTGCAGCAAACATAAAGACAGACTGCAAAAGCTTTTATCGGTATATCAGGAGGAAAAGACTGGTAAAATCCCAAGTCGGTCCCTTGCAGTCCGATTCGGGAGAATATTTAATGGAGAATAAGGAAATGGTAGACCAATTAAACTCATACTTTGGTTCTGTATTCACAAAGGAGGACACAAATAACCTCCCAGGAATATCGGCAAACATAGGGACTAATGAGAGGGAGGAGCTGACAGAAATTAGTATGTCTAGGGATATGGTGTTGGGTAAGTTGAGGGGACTGAAGGCCGACAAATCCCCGGGGCCTGATAAACTACATCCTAGGGTACTTAAGGAGGTGGCCCTGGAGATAGCAGATGCTCTAAGGATCATCTTCCGGAACTCCATTGACTCGGGAACAGTACCCGTGGATTGGAGGGTAGCTAATGTTATCCCAATATTTAAAAAGGGGGGTAGAGAGAAAGCAGGGAATTATAGACCAGTAAGCCTTACATCGGTTGTGGGCAAAATGCTAGAGTCCATTATTAAGGATAAAATAGCGGAGCACTTGACAAATGGGGAAAGGATCGGACAGAGTCAACATGGATTTACAAAGGGTAAATCGTGTTTGACTAATCTGCTGGAATTTTTTGAGGAAGTAACTGGTAAAATAGATGGGGGAGAGCCAGTGGATGTGGTGTACCTTGACTTCCAGAAAGCCTTCGATAAGGTTCCACACAAAAGATTATCATGCAAAATTAAGGCTCATGGGATTGGGGGCAAAGTATTAACGTGGATAGAGAACTGGCTGGCGGATAGAAAACAGAGAGTTGGAATAAACGGCTCGTTTTCGGAGTGGCAGGCAGTGACCAGCGGGGTGCCGCAAGGATCTGTCCTGGGACCCCAGCTGTTCACAATATATATAAATGATCTGGATCAGGGAATTGGATGCAATATTTCCAAATTCGCTGACGACACTAAACTAGGAGGAGGGGTGGGCTCTGATGAGGATGTCAGGAGGCTACAGTGCGATTTGGACAGGTTGGGGGAATGGGCGGATACGTGGCAGATGCACTATAATGTGGATAAATGCGAGGTTATCCACTTTGGGGGTAAAAACAGGAGGGTAGATTATTAACTGAATGGCAATAGATTGGGAGATGGGGAAGTGCAGAGGGACCTGGGTGTTCTTGTGCACCAGTCACTGAAGGAGAGCATGCAGGTGCAACAGGCGATTAAGAAGGCAAATGGTATGTTGGCCTTCATATCAAGGGGGTTCGAGTATAGGAATAGGGATACCTTACTACAGCTGTACAAGGTGCTGGTGAGACCGCATCTGGAGTATTGTGTACAGTTTTGGTCGCCCCATCTGCGGAAGGATGTTCTTGCCATGGAAAGAGTGCAACGGCGATTCACCAGGCTGATACCTGGAATGGCGGGAATGACCTACGAAGAGAGATTAAATAGTTTGGGCTTGTACTCACTGGAGTTTAGAAGATTGAGAGGGGATCTCATCGAAACATATAAAATTATGGCAGGCCTGGACAGGCTGAATTCAGAGAGAATGTTTCCAATGGCCGGGGAGCACAGAACCAGGGGCCACAGTCTAAAAATAGCGGGCAAATCATTTAAAACAGAGATGAGGAAGAATTTCTTCACTCAAAGAGTGGTGAGCCTGTGGAATTCCCTGCCACAGAGGGCTGTGAAGGCTAATTCAATAAATATTTTCAAGAGAGAATTGGATATATTTCTGAAGGCTAAGGGGATTAAGGGTTACGGAGAAAAGGCGGGGACGGGGTACTGAACTGGTAAGATCAGCTATGATCTTAGACGAAGATCAGCCATGATCTCATTGAATGGCGGAGCAGGCTCGAAGGGCCGAATGGCCTACTCCTGTTCCTATCTCTATTTTTCTATGTTTCTATGAAAGAGCAGGGGAGTAGTACAAACTGGATATCTCCACCAAAGATCCATCACAGGTACTCTCTCTCTCTCTCTCTCTCCCTCAATCAAACAAGGCTAAATGTATTCAATGATCCAGCCCCCCCGGCTCTCTGTGGCAGAGAATTCCACAGATTTACGACCCTCTGAGAGAAGAATTTCCTCCTCATCTCCGTTCTAAACGGGCGACCCTTTATTCAGAGTCTGTGCCCCTGAGTTCCAGATTCCCCACGAGGACAAACATCCTCTCTGCATCTACCTTGTCGAGCCCCCACAGAATCTTATATATTTCAATAAGATCACCTCTCATTCTTCTAAATTCCAATGATTATTGGCCCAACCTGCTCAATCTTTCTATATAAGTCAACCCCATCATCTCAGGAATCAACCGAGTGAATCGTCTCTGGACTGCCTCCAATGCAGGTATAGAAACATAGAAACATAGAAGATAGGAGCAGGAGTAGACCATTCGGCCCCTCGAGCCTGCTCCGCCATTCAATGAGATCATGGCTCAACATCCAATCTCAGTACCCTGTCCCTGCCTTCTCCCCATATCCCTTGACCCCTTTAGCCTTAAAAAAATATCTAACTCGTTCTTGAATATATTTCCTGAATTGGCCTCAACTGCCTTCTGTGGTAGTGAATTCTATAGGTTCACCACTCTCTGGGTGAAGAAATTCATCCACATCTCTGTCCTAAATGGCTTACCCTTTAGCTTTAGACTGTGACCCCTGGTTCTGGACTCCCCCGCTATCAGGAACATCCTTCCTGCATCTAGTGTCTCTAGTCCTGTTAGAATTTTATAAGTTTCAATGAGATCCCCTCTCATTCTTCTAAACTCCAGCGAGTATAACTCCAATCGACACAATCTCTCCTCATACGTCATTCCTGCCGTCCCAGGAATCAGTCTGGTCAATCTTCGCTGCACTCCCTCCATGGCAAGATCACACTTCCTCAGATAATGCGAAAAAAAACTGCACATAGTACTCAAGTTCTGGCCTCAACAATTCCCTGTACAGTTGCAGCAGGACTGCCCTGCTTTTTATCTCCAACACTTTTGCAATAAAGGCCAACATTCCATTTGCCTTTTTGACTCCTTGCTGTAGCTGCATGCTAACCTTTTTGTGCTTCATTCACAAGGACACCCAGGTGCCTCTGAACTGTAGCATTTTTTAATCTCTCCATTTAAATAATAATTCGTTTTTTTATTTTTCCTGCCAAAGTGAAAAGCACTTTCCCACATTATTTTCCATCTGCCAAATGTTTGTCCATTCACTTACTCTGTCTATATCCCTTTGAAGATTCTTTGACTCCTTTGAACAACTTGCTTTCCCACCCATCTGCAAACTTGGCTACATTACACTCAGTCCCTTCATCCAAGGCATTAATGTAGATTGTAAATAGTTGAGGCCCCAGCACCGATCCCTGTGGCACCCCACTAGATACCATTCACCAAACGGAAAATGACCTGTTTATCCCGACTCTCTGCTTTCTGTTAGTTAGCCAATTCTCTATCCATGCTAATATATTATGCCCAAATCCGTGAGGTCTTATCTTATGCAGTAACCTTTTATGTTGGATTTTATCGATTGCCTTCTGGAAATGCAAGTACCCCTCATCCATTGGCTCACGTTTGTCCACCCTTCTCATCACATCCTCAAAGAACTCCAGCAAAGTTGTTAAACATGATTTCCCTTTCATAAAAACATACTGACTCTGCTTGACTGCATTATGATTTTCCAAATAGCCTGCTACTGCTTCCTTAATGAAGGACTCCAGCCTTTTCCCAACGACAGCTGTTAGGCTAACTGGTCTATAGATTGCTGCTTTCTGCCCCATACGGGCTGTCATAAATCGCAACTTCTACAAGAAGTAACTCAGGAAGTACTATTGAACGGCCAGCTGAGGGCGCCATCCGAAAAGTACCATTACTCGGCCGTGGGCCTAACTTGGCCAGAGACAATCTGGAAACAGGAAGCTAGTGACTACTAACTAGAACCCCATGTTTTGTTACAAGTCGATAAAAGCCTTGCGTTATGTTCAACCAAGTGCGTAGTGAGTCTTTATTACGTCAATTTAATCGACTTGTTTTCCTCTCCACGCTTTGGGTGATTCGGAACAACTAGCTGCAACTCGAACCGCAGAAAGGAACTTGGGCAAGAAACTGATCCATCATGGAAAAACTCCTTAGACCCACTCGTCTCGACCTGTACCCGACTGCACCTGCGGCAGTGAAGGTATGGAAGCATTGGTTTTGTAGCTTTAGCAACTTTCTTGAAGAATGTGGGGCAGATACCCCTAACAAGTTACGAATGCTTATTAACTACGTTTCCCCTCATGAGCATGATTATATTGAGGACTGTATAGACTTCAACGCTGCTATCCAAATTTTACAGCAGCTAAATGTCAAGTCCTCGAATGAAATCTTTGCTCGATGTATACTGGCCACAACTCGGCAGCAGCCTGGGGAATCACTCGATGAATTGCTCCAGAAACTCCAAGGCTCAGCAAATATTGTAACCTTAAAGCGGTGACAGCTGAACATTATCAAGAGGAACTAATCCGCAATTTCTTTCTCAATGGGATTGTGCCCCCTTTTATATGTCAGCGCCTGCTGGAAAATAATACCCTCAATTTACGGGCCGCTTATGACCAGGCGTGTTCCCTGGACTTGGCTAAGAAGAATGCATACACTTATCTATCACCACATGCACGGGCGGCGGCTATAACCTGTAATAAATCTATTGATAGGTCTCGGGCGGATGCCCCCGCTGATGATGACTCTACTCTAATGGAAGACGACCCTACCCTTGAGGCCTTTGCTGATGACGACCCCGCCCTAGCAGCATCCTGGCAATCAGGAAGTTAGTGTTTCTTTTGTGGATGTACGTTCCATTACAGAACATTTTGCCCAGCTTGTAATGCGACCTGCAATCATTGCAGCAAGAAAGGACACTTTTCCAAGGCATGTCCGTCACTGGCCTCTGCTAAAAAGAAAGGCCGCTCCTCTAAAGTATACCGGTCGAGAGCTCCTGTTAGCTTCACAGCTGCTATCTATGGAGCTGCTCCTCCCCCAAGAACCACAGCTGTTTTTCCCCAACATTTGTCCCATGCAGCCTCGAAGGATTCATTAAATGGGCACACTCTAAGCGTGCTAATTGAGTCCTGCCGCTGTGACAGCTTCCTTTGTAAGCGGGCTGTCAGCAGGTTAAAGCTGTGCATTTATCCCTCGGAGAGGGAGATTGCAATGGCTGTGACGACTCTGACCACCAATTCTTCTGGCTTCTGTCTTGGCAACCTCATCCTCAATGGTTGCACGTATCCCTCCACCCGGCTCGGAGTACTCGCAAACTTATGTAGCGATGTGCTTCTGGGACAGGACTTCCAGAAGCAGCACAAAAGACTCACTTTTGAGTTTGGTGGGTCGAAGCCAGAGCTTACCATTTCTAAGGTGCCATTTTGTGAGCTCTCGGCGGCCTTACTTGGTGAGCGCTCCCTGTTTGACAATCGCTCCCCCCGCTATAAACCCATAGCCACCAAATCGCGGCGCTTTAGCCAAGATGACTGAGCATTTATTGAGGCAGAAATCTCTCGCCTTTTAGCATTTGGTAATATTCAGCCGTGTTCATCTCCCTGGCGGGCTCAAGTCGTTGTTGTGAAAAACACTTTAAAACAACAAAAGAAACGCCTGTGTAGTGATTATTCGCAGACTGTTAATCAATTTACCGATCTGGATGGCTACCCGCTACCACGCACAGATGATATGGTCAACAACCTTGCCAAATACAAGGAATTTTCAACCTTGGATTTAAAGAGCGCATACCATCAGGTATTGCTGAAAGACTCTGACAAAAAGTATATGGCCTTTGAGGCCAAAGGTCGGCTTTATCTGTTTCGTTGCCTTCCATTTGTGGTCAGCAATGGGGTGGCCGTCTTCCAACGAGCCATGGATGGCCTAGTCCTGCAAGAGACCTTGATGGATACCTTTCTGTATTTAGACAATATCACTATTGCCGGCCGTGATGAAAAGTAGCATGACACCAATCTTCAGAGAATTTTTGACGTTCTCCGTTTTCGCCACTTAACGTTAAATGAATCCAAATTGGTGAAGTCGGTGCCTACAGTGAACATTTTCGGCTAATGGATGGGCAGCGGTGTTATTAAACCAGACCCAGAGCGACTTCGTCCACTTCAGAAGGTCCCTTCATCGGGCACTTGGCATGTTTGCTTATTACGCAAAGTGGATACCTCACTTCTCCAATAAAATACAGCCCCTGCTTCATGCGAAGTCTTTTCCATTGGAAGCAACGGCTATTTTTGCCTTCAACCTCCTCAAACGACAGCTGCAGAAAGCCACGCTTCGCGCAATTGACGAAAACCTTCCTTTTGTGGGTGAATGCGATGCATTGGAAGTGGCGATCTCGGCTACCTTGAATCAATGTGATCGACCCGTGGCATTCCTATCCAGAACCTTACAGGGTAGCGTTATCCATTACCCCCCCGTCGAGAAGGAGGCTACAGCCATTATCGAGGCTGTACGCCAATGGAATCATTTTCTAGCTCGGCGTGATTTCACGCTCAAAACTGATCAGCGCTCTGTGGCCTTCATGTTGGATAACCGGAAGCGCACGAAAATCAAAAATATTAAAATTCAACTCTGGAGGATGGAGCTGCCCGCATTTGGATACACTATCCGTTACCGACCCGGCAAACAGAATGTGACCCCAGATACCTTCACACGGGCATTTTGCTCTTCAATGTCAATGTCGATTCTGGCGGATCTGCATATGGACTTATGCCATCCTGGCATTACCCGTATGATGCACTTTGTGCGCTCCAAAGTCTACCATTCTCAATGCAGCATATAAAGAAAACAATCTCCTCCTGTAGGATTTGTGCCGAAATGAAAACACAATACTTCCGCACATCAGATGACTTATTCATACATGCAATGCAGACTATGCAGAGGCTCAGCATAGACTTCAAAGGGCCATTGCCTTCATCAACGCGGAATGCCTACCTACTTACGATGGTAGACGAGTATTCACACTTTCTCTTTGCTCTCCGCTGTCCTAATATGCTTACCTCTAGGGTAATTAAATGCCTCAATCAGGTCTTTTCCCTTTGCGGGATGACCAATTTTATCCACACGGATCGGGGTCCCTCCTTTCTGTCGAATGAAGTTAAAAGTTATCTCTCCCAACGGAGTATCGCCTGGAGTAAGCTGACACCATAACACCCAATCGGCACTGGACAGGTTGAACGATACAATGCCATCATCTGGAAAGCTGTCCATCTGGCACTGAGGCCATGCAACCTACCAAACCAGCAGTGGGAAACTCTGATCCCCGACGTGTTACACTCTATCAGTTCTCTTCTCTCCACATCCACTAATGTCACACCTCATGAGTGATTCTTCAAGTTCCGGCGTCGCTCTACATATGGGACATCTCTACCATCATGGTTGGTGGCTCCAGGCCCTGTGCTACTCCGGAGGTTCGTCCGGACTGCCAAGAACGACCCTCTCATTGATGAGGTGGAGTTAACGGAGGTAAACTCCATGTATGCGCACGTGTGATACCCCAATGGCTCCCTGCCCAACCGATCACATGGGCCCGAATGATGAAGTATCCCAGTACGATGATGTCAACACTCTGCACCCCTATGAAGATGATGCCCTACCTGGGACATCGAGGGACCTGCTGGCAGTGCTACCGGATCAACTCAGGGAGCCAAACGCTCCCTGTAGGATGGCCACCCGAAATCAGGACGCCGTGCAATCTCCGGCTATGACCCAGGATGAGGCCAGCTCTGCGCCTGTGGGGACCTGCACCCGGAGTCATGAAATTCCCAGGTCTCCACAGGACGATCAAGACAACACAGACTCGACTGACTTACCGGTATGGGACAAGCGACCCAGGGACCAGGACACGGTCCGGGGAGACATGCCTTCCGGCCACAAGCAGAAAGCTAAATGACTATGGCTATATTTGGTCCACCTAGACCGTTAAAGGAAGACTGGACTTCCAAAACTTTTAGGGAGCAAGAGTGTAATAAATCGCAACTTCTACAAGAAGTAACTCAGGAAGTACTACTGAACGGCTAGTTGAGGGCGCCGTCCGAGGAGTATAAATACTCGGGCATGGGCCCAAGATGGCCAGAGACATTCTGGAAACAGGAAGCTAGTGACTACTAACTAGACCTCCATGTTTTGTTACAAGTCGATTAAAGCCTTGCTTTATGTACAACCAGGTGCGTAGTGAGTCTTTAATACGTCACATATTATCGATAGATTTGAGGATATTAAGATAATCAATGGAAATGGGGATGGAGCAGGAAAGTGGAGTTGATGTAGAAGGTCAGCAGTGATCTTATCTTATGGCGGAGCAGGCTCGATGGGTAAATGTACTACTCCTTCTCCTATTTCTTATGTTCTTATGTTCATCCATCACCTCCTTTGCTCACTGACCTGCACTTGCTCGCGTTCTGTTAACCCCTGGAGATTAATATTTTCATCCTCGTGCTCAAAGCCCGCCATGGCATCACCCCTGCCTATTGATATAACCTTCTCTAGTTCTTCTACCTTCCATGATCTCTGCACTACATTGATTCTGACTTTTTTAGCACATCCCTGATTTCTATCACCCCACCATTGGCCGCTGTGCCTTCAGATGCCTGGGGCCTAAGCTCCGTAATTTCCCGCATAAAAGTAGACGAAACGGTGCAATTTACGAGGGCCTGAAGAAACAGAGAGACCTGGGGTTCTCCAACACAAATCTTTGAAGGTAATAGGACGAGTTGATAAAGCTGTTTAAATGCATGCGTGATCCTCGGCGTTTTCAACAGATGCATAGAGTACAAAAGTGAGGAAGTTATGCCTTACCTTTATAAATCTCTGCTTAGGCACTAGCCGGCGTATTCTGTCTAATTCTGGGCATCACAATTTAGGACGGAGACCAAAACCTTGGAGAGGATGCAGAGGAGATTTACTAGAATGGCACCAGGAATGGGGAGCTGCAGTTATGTGGATAGACTGGAGAAGCTTGTGTTGTTCTCCCTAAAGCAGAGAGGGTTAAGGAGAGATTCATTACTGGGGTTCAAAATCATGAAGGAAGTGATGTAAGAAAAGGAGTCTTGCACATCAAGTAACTTTAAGATAAGCTTTAAGCAACTTACAAACACACTATATACAAGAGAGGTCTTTACCATGCCTCTGGTAGAAGCCTCTTACAATACTGAACAGTCCAGTATTTATACCAGTCCAACAGGAAGTGACATATGACAGGAAGTGAGGTATGTACACAGTTCATAGTTCATAGTTCACAGTTGACAGGAAGTGATGACATAATTTCCCGGAAGTTATTATTATTATCACAGGAAGTATGTAGAATCTGTTTCCAGAAAGGTTGGTAACCAGAGGACAGAGATTTGAGATCATTCGCAAAAGCAACAGAAGGGGAGATAAGGTACTTTTTTTAAACAGTGAGTTGTTGTGAGCTGGAAGACATAGACTGAAAGGGCGTTGGAAGCAGATTCAAAAGCAACTTTCGAAATAGAATTGGATAAATACTGGAAGGGAAACATTTAAAAGGCGGATGTTGCCAGGACTGGAGAATTTTAGCTATGAGGAAAGATTGGATAAGTTGGGCTTCACATAAAGGGCGATCCCATACCGCCCGCTTAGGGTCAGCATCCGAGACAATATTCTCGGCCTAAAAATTTACCAATGATCATTTAATCAGGTTGTTTTTATGAACAGTGCATTACTTTTCTACCCAACTTCCACATTGGTTTGTTTGATGGAAAGGCGCATGTCACAGCGAGGACTAACTGATTCACTAACTAACCTTTAACTGGCTCCTGGGGAGAAGCAAGTACAAGTTCTGAAGATTAGTTTGTCTGCCCTCGGCCATTTAAGGTGCAAGTGGATCGCCGGCACTGCTTCTTTCTCTTGAACAACAGGAGGCGCGGATAACAAGGGTCTCTTTTCATTAAAACATCATATTTCGGGCCGATCTGATCTGAAGATTTTAAAGTATTAAATGAAGGGGCAGATAGATAGAAGTAGACTGGTTCAGTATTTGAGGGGACAGGAGCGGGAATTTATGGATGCAATAATATAATTTCAGGGAATCTGAACAGAGAGCGGCGGAAACTTCATTGCACAGATAGTTGTGGGGCTGTGAAATTCACCTCCTGGTTAGTGCTTGAGGCCGAAACCACGTCAACGATCAAAATTAAACTGATAGGAGGATGACGGGATAGTGGAACAGTGTGAGTAAATGTGATCAGAACCATTTGCTCCTGTGGTCATGAACGCCAGCATTAGAATCCTGAAGAAAATTAGCTTCAGGTGTGAATGTTGTGGAATTTACCCACGAATATATGTGGTTAATGTTTGTTGTAAATAACAGCATGTTTTGAATGAAATCTTGCATAATAGGGTTTGGGGGGATGTTTCACCACTTTATCATTCTTTCGACAGTCAGATTAAATGTCTGCACTCTCGTTTGCAGTTTGTCAACATGTGGAAAGACTTTTCTCCAATTATTTCATCCAAAGGTTTCTCTAATCTGTGTTCATAACTAAAGACTCTCACCCTTTGAGACATCTTAACTTGGTCAACGTTTAGGCCGGATTAACACATCAGTTTAACTCGTCATTTATCTCAGTGCTGTTTGTGGGACATTGTTGTGCGCGGATTGTTTTTTCAGCTTTCCCTCCAAAAACAAGGTGGTTGCAATTCAAAAGCATGTCATTGGCTGTGAAGAGTTCTGGCAGCTTCGGAAGAAGTGAAGCGCGCTGGAGGAATGGAAGATATTGTTTCTTTACTTTTCTATTACTTTCTCTCTTTCTTTCTCTCTCTCTTTCTTTCCTTCTTTCTCTCTTTCTTTCTTTCTTTATTTCCTTCTTTCATTCTTTCTTTTTCAAATTCTTTCTCTTTCTTTGTTTATTACGTTCTTTTTCGCTTTCATTCTTCCTTTCTCTGTTTCTTTCTTCATTTCTCTCTCTCTTTCTTACTTTCTCTCCTTCTTTTCTTCTCTCTTTCTTTCTATCTTTCTCTTTTTCTTTATTTCTTACTTTCTTTCTTTCCTTCTTTCTTGCTTTGTTTCGTTCTTTCTTACTTTCTTTCCTTCTTTCTCTCTATCTTTCATTATTTCTTTCCTTCTTTCTTTCTCTCTTTCTTCCCATCTTTCCTTTTATGTTTCCTTCTTCTTGCTTTTTTTCTTTCTCTCTTTCTTTCATTCTTCTGTTCTCTCTTTCATTCTGTCTTTCTCTCTTTCTTTCTGTCTTTCTTACTTTCTTTCTCTGTTTCAGTCATTCTTCCGTTCTTTCTTCTTTCTTCCTTTCTATCTATCATTCTTTCTTTCATTCATTATTTCTTTCTCTCTTTCTTTCCTACTTTCCTTCTGTCTTTCTCTCTATCTCTCTTTCTTGCTCTCCTGATTTCTTTACCTCTTTCTTTCCTTCTCTGTTTCTTTCTCTCTTTCATTATTTCCCTCTTTCCTTCTGTCTTTCTTTCTATCCTTCTTTCTTACTTTCACTTTCTCTTGCTTTCTGTCTTTCTTTCTCTCTTACTTTATTTTTCCTTTCTCTCTTTCTTTCTTACATTCTATCTCTATTTCTTTCATTCTTCCTTTCTCTCTTTTATTCTCACTTACTTTCTTTTTCTTTCTTACTTTATTGTTCTCTTTCCTTCTCTATTTACTTCTTTCATTCTTTAATTCTTACTGTTCTTTCTCCCTCTTTATATACACGCACATATATATATATATATATATATATATAGATATAAACCTTCAAGTCTTTCAGTTGCTCCATTCCTATCATTTTTTGCTGCAATCCATTTTTTCTCTTTTCTCTCTGCCTGATCTACTAAAATGACTGTATTCTCCTGAATGCCAAGTAATATGTCTCATGCGGTGGCGCAAAACATCTGCAGTCTTCGGATCTGAATATCAGGCGCTGTGCATAATGGGCAGCCGATCCAACAGCACTGGTTTCCTCCACTGCCCCAAATGAATTTCTTGGTCAAAATGTCGATATCCCACTTTGGTCTCTTACACGCTTACATCTTACACACCGGCTCAAAGTTAGTGCCGTGCTTTTCAAAGAGCCAGCACAGGCAAGATGGGCTGAATGGCCTCCTTCTGTGCTGTACGAAGCTATAATCCTATGATCATCAATCGACTTACTGCACAGGTTCACCATGTCCACTGTCCTCTCTGGGGGGAGTGGGAGTAAAGCCCAGCTATTCTCCTTACAATAGAATCACCTATCACTAGAGCTTTCTGTTCTTTTTCCTCCCGTCCTCGGCAGCAGGACCTCCCTTGGTGCCAGGAAGTTGGCTGCTGCTGCCTTCCCCCGATTATCCATCTCCCTCAACAATATCCAAAAGTGGCATATCTGTTAGAGAGGGGGATGGCCACAGGGGCCCCCTGCACTAGCTGCCTGTGCCTCCTATTCTGCCTGGTGGTCAACCATTCCCTTCCTGCCTGTGCAGCCTTTATGTGCGGTGTGACCAACTCCTTAAACGTGCTCTCCACGATGTCATCAGCATTGCAAATATAGAGTATGTATTCATTCGTAGCTCCAGCGCCGCAATGCTGACTGCCAGTAATTGCAGCTGGACACACTTCATGCACACATGGTCGTCAGGGACACAGGAAGTGTACCTGATTTCCCAAATAGTGCAGTAGGAGCATGCAACGGGGCCGATCTGTGCTGTCATGACTTCCCCATTTATTGATTAAAAATAAATCAAATCAATACCACCAATTACAGTACAATTAAATGATATACTTAAGAGGAACAGCACCTCATCTTCCGATTAGGCAGTCTGCAGCCTTCCGGTCTCAATATCGAGTTCAACAATTTCAGATCATAACCTCGGCCCCTATTTCATTTTCACTTATATTTTTCCACTCCTTTCCTTTCCCCCCCCCTTTCCTTTTTCTCTCTCACACCTGGCAGCTATCTTTTGCCCTGCCAGTACACTTTACACCTAATCACAGCCTATTACCATCTCGTCTAGCTTCTAATCTCTTTTACTTCTTTTGGTTCTTTTATTCTTTTGTCCGATCGCAGCCCTGCCTTCGATCTAGTTCCTTTTCTCTCCAGTTTTGAAGAAGGGTCAAACCCGAAACGTCAACTCAAATTTCTCTCCACGGATGTTGCCTGACTTGCTGAGTTTTTCCAGCATTTTCTGTTGTTATTTCGGATTTCCAACATCTGCAGTATTTTGCTATCGATATACTTAAGGGCCCTGGTTTATTGCACTCCCCGCTACACAACAGAGAAATTACAAACTAAAACGGCAAAAAATTAAGAACTTCTAAACTTTATAAGCTATTAACCTTAACTATCAAACTGTAGAGTAGTATGAATACACGCCTGGTCGTACATACCCAATCAGATGCTTCCTCTTGCCTGCGTCACTTTTTCAATTATGACGTGGCTCTAGAACGCCATTGCTGGTCTGTGAGATTGGTCCGCCTCTGAAAAAAACCCGCGAACATGAGCTTAAATACTGACCAGCTTCTCCCGACACTGGGCCTCTGAAAAACTGCCCATGAAACTGAGTATAATACTCACCGGCTTCTCCCGACACTGTGGCGTGAATGTTATCTGCCACTGATCAGCCCAAGCCTGAACATTGTCCGGGTCTTGTTGTATGTGGGCATGCAATGCTTCATCATCTGAGGAGTTGTGAATGGCACCTGTGGGTGAAAAAGTTTTTCCTCAAATCCGCTCTAAACCTCCTGCCCCTTACCTTGAATCTACACCCCCTGTTTATTGACCACTCTACTCCTGCTCCTATCTTCTATGTTTCTATGTTAACAAGAATAGGCTATTCAGCCCCTCGAGTCTGTTATGCAGGAACAGGAGGAGACCATTCAGCCCGTTGAAACTACTATACAGGAAAAGGAGGAAGCCATTCAGCCTCTCAAGCCTGTTTCACTGGAACAATAGTAGGTGATTCAGCCACTTCAGCCTGTTATACAGGCACAGGAGGAGCCCATTCAGCTCGTCAAGCCTTTTATACATGAGCAGCAGGAGGCCATTCAGCCCCTCGAGTCTGTAATACAGGAACAGGAAGAGGCCATTCAGCCCCTCGAGCCTGTTACTCAGCAACAGGAGGAGGCCATTCAGCCAATCGAGCCTGTTACACTGGAAAAGGAAGAGGCCATTCAGCCCCTCGAGCCTGTTATACAGGAACAAGAAAATGCCATTAAGCCCCGGATCTTATTACACAGGAAGAGGAGGAGGCCAGTCAGCCTCTCGAGCCTGTTATAAGGGAAGAGGAGGAAGCTCTTCAGCCTTTCCAACCTGTTATACAGGAAAAGGAGGAAGCCAGTCAGCCCCTCAAGCCTGTTATCCAGGAAGAGTAGACGATTCAGCCACTCCAGCCTGTTATACAGGCATAGGAGGAGGCCAGTCAGCTCATCAAGCCTGCTATACATGAGCAGGAGGAGGCCATTCAACCCCACAACCAGTTACGAAGGAACAGGAGGAGGCCATTCAGCCCCTGGAGTCTGTTATACTGGAACAGGAGGAGACCATTCAGCCCCTCGAGCCTGTTATACTGGAACAGGAGGAGTCCATTCAGACCATCGAGCCTGTTATACAGGAAAAGGAGGAGGCCATTCGTCCCATCGAGTCTGTTATACAGGAAATGGAAGAGGCCAATCCGCCTTCCAGTCTGTAACACTGGAAGAGTAGGAGGCCATTCAGTCCCTCCAGCCTGCTATACATGAACACGAGCATTCCACTCAGCCCCTCGAGGCAGTTACACAGGAAAAGGAGGAGGCCGATCTTCCCTTCGAGGCTGTTATACAGGAACAGGAGGAGGCAACACAGACCTCAAGCCTGTTACTCATGAACAGGAGGAGGCTATTCAAACACTAGAGCCTGTTACACAGGAACAGGATGATGTCATTCAGCCCCTCGAGTCTGTTACACAGGAACAGGAGTGGTCCATTAAGACCCTCTAGCCTTTCATACAGGAACAGGAGGAGGTCATTCAACCGCTCGAGTCTGCTATACAGGAACAGGAGGAGTCTAATAAGCCCCTCTAGTCCGTTACACAGGAACAGTTGAAGGCGGTTCACACCATTGAGGCAGTTATCCAGGAACAGGAGGAGGCTATTCAGCCTTGCGAGCCTGTTGCACGGGACCAAAAGGAAGCCATTCCGTCCCTCAAGACTACTGAAAAGGAGCAGGAGGAGGCCATTCTGCCCTGTAAGCCTATTACAAAGCTAGAAGCCAATCAAAGTGGTACAGTGGTTATAAGAACAAAATATCATAAGAAAGAAGACCAAGAGAAGTCCACACTGCCCCTCGAGCCTGCTCCACCATTCCATAAGATGTCGGCTGATCCTCAACCGCAACTCCACTTACCCGCCCCATCTCCATATCCCTTGATTTCACTAGAGTCCAAAAATGTATGTATCACAGCCTTGAATATACTCAAAACTCAGCACTCACAACCCTATGGGACAGAGTGTTCCAAAGATTCAGAACACTCTGAGTGAAGAAATTCTTCCTCATCTGAGTCTTAAATTGCCTACCCATTACACTGACACTATGCCCCCTAGTTCTGCGGAATCCAGCCAGGGGAAACAACCTCTCATCAACTACATTGTCAACACCCATCAGAATCTATTTTGTTTCAATGAGATCACCTCCCATTCTTCTGAACTCCAGAGATCATAGGCCCTTTCTACACAATCTCTCATCGTAGAAACATAGAGGATAGGAGCAGGAGTAGGCCATTCGGCCCTTCGAGCCTGCTCCGCCATTCAATGAGATCATGGCTGATCATCCAAATTCAGTACCCTCTCCCTGCCCTCTCCCCATATCCCTTGATTCCTTTAGCCTGAAGAAACATATCCAACTCTTTCTTGAATATATTTAATGAACTGGCTTCCACCGCCCTCTGTGGCAGAGAATTCCAAAGGTTCACCACTCTCTGGGTGAAGAAATTCCTCCTCATTTCTGTACTAAATAGCTTACCCCTTATCCATTGACTATGACCCCTGGTTTTGGACTCCCCGGCCATCAGAAACATCCTTTCTGCATCTAGTTTGTCCAGACCTGACAGAATTTTATAGGTTTCGATGAGGTCCAATCTCAATCTACTAAACTCCAGTGAGTATAAGCCCAATCAACACAATATCTCCTCGTACATCATTCTTGCCATCCCTGGTGAATTTTCGCTGCACTCCCTCCATGGCAAGAACGTCCTTCCTCAGGTAAGGTGACCGAAACTGCACACAATACTCAAGGTGTGGTCTCACCAAGGCCCTGTACAACTGCAGCAAGACATCCTAGTTCTTGTACTCGAACCCTGTTGCAACGAAGGCCAACATACCATTTGCCTTCTTAACCATCTGCTTCACCTGCATGCTTACCTTCAGCGAATGGTGAACAATAACACCCAGGTCTCGTTGCACTTCCTCTTCTCCCAATCTATTGCCATTCAAATAATAATCTGCCTTCCTGTTTTTGCCACCAAAGTGGATAACCTCACATTTATCCACATTATAGTGCATTTGCCATGTTTCTGCCCAATCACCCAACCTGTCCAAATCGTACTGGAGTATCACGACACCCTCCTCACAGCTTACCCTCGCACCCAGCTTTGAGTCGTCTGCAAATTTGGAGATATTACATCCAATTCCATCGTCCAGATCATTAATATATGTTGTGAACAGCTGCGGTCCGAGGACTGATCCTTGCGGCACACACTAGTCACTGCCTGCCACTCGGAAAATGACCCGTTTATTCCAAATCTTTGCTTTCTGTCCGCCAACCAGTTCTCTATCCAAGTCAATACCTTGCCCCCACTCCCTTGTGCCTTAATTTTGCACGCTAATCTCTTATGTGGGTCCTTATCGAAAGCCTTCTGAAAGTCCAAATACACCACATCCACTGGTTCTCCCTTATCTATTTTACCAGTTACATCCTCAAAAATTCCAGTAGATTAGTCAAGCATGATTTACCATTTGTAAATCCATGTTGACTTTGTCCGATCCTGTCACTGCTTTCCAAGTGATCTGCTATTACATCTTTTATAATATACTCTAGCATTTTCCCCACTACCGATGTCAGGCTTACCGGCCTAGGGTCTTGAGGGAAGTGGCGGTAGGGATTGTGGTTGCATTGGTAATAATTTTCCAAAACTCCCTGGACTCAGCAAAGGTCCCAGCAGACTGGAAAACTGCTAATGTAACACCCTTATTTAAAAAGGGCAGTAGACAGAAGGCTGGAAACTATAGTCCGGTTAGCCTAACATTTGTGGTAGGTAAAATTTTGGAGTCCATTATTAAGGAGACAGTAACAGGACATTTGGTTAATCATAATTTAATAGGAAAAAGTCAGCATGGTTTTATGAAGGGGAAGTCATATTTGACAAATTTGCTGGAGTTCTTTGAGGAAGTAACATATAGGGTGGATAAAGGGGAACCAGTGGTCATAGCGTATTTAGACTTCCAAAAGGCCTTTGACAAGGTGCCACACAAAAGATTATTGCTTAAGATAAAAAATCACGGGATTGGGGGTAATATTCTGGCATGGATAGAGGATTGGCTATCTAACAGAAGGCAGAGAGTTGGGATAAATGTTTCATTCTCAGGCTGGCAATCAGTAACTAGTGCTGTTCTGCAGGGATCAGTGCTTGGTCCCCAACTCTTTACAATCTATATTAACGATTTGGGCGAGGGGACCGAATGTAACAAATCAAAGTTTGCAGATGATGCTAAGATGGGAGGGAAAGTAGTGAGTGAGGAGGACATAAAAAACCTGCAAGGGGACATAGACAGGCTAAGTAAGTGGGCAGAGATTTGGCAGATGGAATACAATACTGGAAAGTGTGAGGATATACACTTTGGCAGGAAAAATGGTAGAGCAAGTTATTTTCTTAATGGCAAGAAACTGGAAAGTAATGAAGTACAAAGGGATCTGGGGGTCCTGGTGCACGAAACTCAAAAGTTTAGTATGCAGGTGCAGCAAGTGATTAAGAAGGCCAATGGAATGTTGGCTTTCACTGCTAGGGGTTAGAATATACAAATAGGGAGGTATTGCTTCAGTTGTACAAGGTATTGGTGAGACCGCACCTGGAATACTGCATATAGTTTTGGTGTCCATACTTAAGAAAAGACATACTTGCTCTCGAGTCAGTACAAAGAAGGTTCACTCGGTTAATCCCGGGGATGAGTGGATGGACATATGAGGAGAGGTTGAGTAGATTGGGACTCTACTCATTGGAGTTCAGAAGAATGAGAGGTGATCTTATTGAAACATATAAGATGGTGAAGGGTTTGGAACGGGTGGATGTGGGGAGGATGTTCCCGATGATGGGTGAAACTAGAACTAGGGGGCATAGTATTAGAATAAGGGGCTGCTCTTTCATAACTGAGATGAGGAGGAACTACTTGTGGTAAACCACTTTTATCGTTCACTATCGTTACACTATAGTTATCACTGTTGTATTGTTCTCACTGTTCTCACTGTTGTATCACTATACGAGGTCGCCTCTTGTCGCGCTGTTATACCTGGGCTGACCACCTCCGACTCCGCCCATGGCTCCACCTACCTGCCCAGGTATAAAGGTAGTCGACCTGCTGGTATTCCTCCTTGTTGGACCCGATCACCCACGAGGGTGGGCTCTGTTATTTAGTCAATAAAAACCTTTAGTTACGTTCCTAACTCGTCGCTTTTATTGGACGAATTGATAGGTATATCACTACTTCACTCAGAGGGTGGTAGGTCCATGGAATATGCTGCCCCAAAAAGCTGTAGAAGCTACATCATTACATAAATTTAAAACATAAATGGACAGTTTCCTAGAAGTAAAGAGAATTAAGGGTTATGGGGATCAATCAGGAATTTGGACATGAGTCTAGGTTCGGAGTGGACATGGCCCTGTGGGTAGAGGAGCGGGCCCAGGGGCCGTGAAGCCTGATCCTGCTCCTATTTCGTGTGTCTAATTCTGTTAGATTCAGGAGATGGTTCCGTGAGAGTAGATTGGCGGTTAGGATCAGATCAGCCATGATCTTATTGAAAGGCGGAGCAGGCTCGAGGGGCCGATTGGCCTACTCCTGCTCCTATTTCTTATGTTCTTCTGTTTTTATAATTCCCCACTTTTTCTCTACCACCTTTTTTGAATAGTGGGTTAACATTAGCTACCCTCCAATCCATGGGTATTTTTCCAGAGTCTATGGAGTTCTGGAAGATGACCAGCAATGCATCTACTATCTCTAGAGCCACTTCCCAGGAACCAATCTCGTGAACCTTCGTGCACTGGCTCCAAGGCAAGTATATCCTTTCTTAAATAAAGAGACCAAAACTGTGCTCAGTGCTCCAGGTGTGGTCTCACCAAGGCCATGTACAATTGTAATAAGACTTCTGTATTCTTGTACTCCAACCACATTGCAATGAATGCCAGTATGCTAGTTCCCTTCCTTATTGCTTGCTGTACCTGCATGCTAGCTTTCTGTGTTTCTTTTCTTTGGACACTTAAATCTCTCTGAATACAACATTTGAAAGTTTCTCAACAATTAAAAATTATTCTGTTTTTCTATTCTTCCCACAAAGTGAATAACCACGCATTTCCCTACATTATACTTTATCTGCCACCTTACTGCCCACTAACTTAGTCTATCTATATCCCTTTGCAGACTCTTTGTGTTCTCCTCTCAGCTTACTGTCCCACCTGGCTTTGTATCATCAGCAAACTTGGATAATTTACACTCGGCCCCTTCATCTAGGTCATTAATATTAACTATAAATAGCTGAGGCCCCAGCAGTGACGCTTGTGGCACCACACTGGTTACAGCCTGCCAACCTGAAAAAGATCAATTTAATCCTACACTCTCATAGAGTCATAGAGTCATAGAGTTTTACAGCACAGAAAGAGGCCCTTCGGCCCATCGTGTCCGCGCCGCCCATCCACCCCTGTCCTGTCTAATCCCATTTTCCAGCATTTGGTCCATAGCCTTGTATGCAATGGCATTTCAAGTGCTCATCCAAATGCTTCTTGAATGTTGTGAGGGTTCCTGCCTCTACCACCCTTTCAGGCAGTGAGTTCCAGATTCCAACCACCCTCTGGGTGAAAAAGTTCCTCCTCAAATCCCCTCTAAATCTCCTGCCCCTTACCCTGAATCTATGCCCCCTTGTTATTGACCCCCCTACTAAGGGGAAAAGTT
This sequence comes from Somniosus microcephalus, assembly GCF_052327205.1. Classification (NCBI taxonomy): domain Eukaryota; kingdom Metazoa; phylum Chordata; class Chondrichthyes; order Squaliformes; family Somniosidae; genus Somniosus; species Somniosus microcephalus. The sequence continues at coordinate 21,540,518 of NW_028225186.1, read as the reverse complement.
CCTCTTTATCTACCCTATCTGTGCCCCTCATCATTTTGTGCACCTCAATCAGGTCCCCCCTCAGCCTTCTTTGCTCCAAGGAAAACAACCCCAGCCTGTTTAGTCTTTCTTCATAGCTGAGGCGCTCCATCCCAGTTAACATCCTGGTGAATCTTCTCTGCACCCTCTCCAAAGCAATCACATCCTTCCTATAGTGAGGCGACCAGAACTGCACAAAGTACTCCAGCTGTGGCCTCACCAGCGTTTTGTACAGCTCCATCATAACCTCCCTGCTCTTATATTCTATGCCTCGGCTAATGAAGGCAAGTATCCCATATGCCTTTTTAACCACCTTATCTACCTGTGCCGCTGCCTTCAGAGATCTATGTACATGTACACCAAGGTCCCTCTGACCCTCTGTACTTCCTATGGTCCTACCACTCATTGTGTATTCCCTTGCCTTATTTGTCCGTCCAAAATGCATCACCTCGCACTTTTCAGGGTTAAATTCCATTTGCCACTTTTCCGCCCATCTGACCAACCCGTTTATATCGTCCTGTAGCCTGAGGCTTTCCTCCTCGCAATTTACCACCCCACCAATTTTCGTGTCATCTGCGAACTTACTGATCATACCTTTTACATTCTCATCCTTTACTCTGTTTTCTTTCCATTAACCAATCCTCGATCCATGCTAGTATATTACCCCCAACCCCATGAGATCTAATCTTATGTAATAAGCTTTTATGTGGCACCTTATCGGATGCCTTATGGAAATCCAAATATACTACATCCACTAGTTCCCCTTTAGCTACCCTGCAAGTTAAATCCTCAAAAAACGCTAATAAATTTGTCAAACACGATTACACATTAAACTATGTTGACTCTGCCTAATCATGTTATGATTTTCTAAGTGACTTGATAACACTTCCTTAATAATGGATTCCAGCATTTTCCTGATGACTGATATCAGTTTTGGATGATCAAAACCAATGCATCCACTATCTCTTCAGCCACCTCTTTTAGAACCCTAGGATGTCGGCCGTAAGGTCCAGGGAATTTGATGGCATTTAGTCCCATTAGTTTCTCCACTATTTATTTTTATACTTGCATTAATTATGTTAAGTTCCTTACCCTGCTTAGACTCTTGGTTCCCCACCATTTTTGGTACACATTTTGTGCCTTCTACAGTGAAGACTGATATAAAATATTTCTATAATGTGTCTGCCATTTCCTAATTCCCCAGAATAATTTTTCCTGTCTCAGCGTCGAAGAGACCAACGTTTACTTTTGCTTCTCTTTTGCTTTGTACATACTTGTATAATTTCTTACAATCGGCTTTTATATTTCTTGCTAGGTTTCTCTCATAATCTATTTGATCACTTTCTCTCAATTTTTTGGTCAACCTTTGCTGGTTTCTGAAACTCTCCCAATCCACAGGCATACTATTATTCTTTGCAACATTATGAGCTTCTTATTTCAATGTAATGCTATCTTTGAATTCTTCAGTTTAACTCGATTTGATCACTTTTCCTGTGGAGTTACAGAACCAGTAATCCAGAGACACACCAGATTTAGAATATCAAACCTCTTCTTGTGGAAAAGAAGGCATCCATTCAGCCCCTTGATCCTGTTACTGAAGAACAGGAGGAGGACATTCAGCCTCTCAAGCCTGACACACAGGAGCCGGTGGAGGCTGCTCAGCCACTTGAGCCGATTACACAGCAATAGGAGGAGACTATTGAGCCCCTGCAGCCTGTTATAAACGAACTGGGGGAGGACATTCTGCCCTCTGGCCTGTTACACAAGAGCCGAAGGAGGGCATTAAGCCGCTCTAGCCTTTTACACAGCACATGTGAAGGCCAATCAGACACTCGAGATTCTTACATAGGAAAAGGAGGAACCAAGTTAGAGCACTGAAGACTGTTTAAAAGTAATGTATAGACACCATTAAGCCCCTCGAGCCTGTTACAGAGGGACAGGAGGAGGCCATTTAGCCCCTCGAACATGGTAAATAGGAATAGGAGGATTCCATTTAGACCTTCAAGCCTGTTACAGAGGAACAGGAGGTGGGTATACAGTCCCACCGGCAGGACAGATCCACCAGGTAGAACAATGTTTACAGTCGGGAGGGAGACTCATTGGGAGTCCTCAATATTGGCTCCGGACCACAAGAAGTCTCAGGGCATCCGGTCAAACATGGGCAAGGAAACCTCCTGCTGATTACAACGTACCACCCTCCCTCAGCTGATGAATCATTAATCCTCCATGTTGAACACAACTTGGAAGAAACACTGAAGGCAGCAAGGGCACAGAATGTACTCTGGGTGGGGCACCTCAATGTCCATCACCAAGAGTGGCTCAGTAGCAACACCGCTAACCGAGCTGGCCTAGTCCTGAAGGACATGGCTGCCAGTCCAGGCCTGCGGCAGGTGGTGAGTGAACCAACACGTGGAGGAAACCCTACTTGTCCTCCTCCTGACCAATCTACCTGTCACAGATGCAAAGCTGTTCAATAGGTATTCATTGGCTGTAAAGCACTTTGGGACATCCTGAGGTCGTGAAAGGCGCTGTAGAAATGCAAGTCTTTCTATCACAGCCTTCTAATTTAAAGTGACTTAGTTGGCAAAGACCAGAAACAGGAAGGGTACTACAGAAAGGGGGTACTTAAAAAATAAATAAGAGAGCGAAGAGGGGGCAAGAAAAACCACTGGCGGGCAAAATATAGGAAAATCCCAAGGTGTTTTATAAGTATATTAAGGGCAAGAGGATAAACAGGCAAGAGTAGGGTCCATTAGGGACCACAGTGGCAACCTGTGAGCAGAGCCAGAAGATGTTGGTCTAGTTGTAAATTAATATTCTGCATCTATGTTCACTATGGTGAAGGACCAGATAGGAATATAAATCAGGAAGGGGGGTTGTGATATTGTTGAACAAATTAGTATTGAGAGGGAGGAGGTACTAGCAGTTTTAACGGGCTTACATTTCGATAAATGTGTCCCAGGCTGCTGTGTGAGGAGATTGCAGGGGCTCTGACACAAATTTTCAGAACTTCTCTGGCCACAGCGGGGGTGCCAGAGGTCTGGAGAATAGCTAACGTACTACCATTATTCAAGAAGGGTAGTAGGGAAAAACCAGGGAATTACAGGCCAGTGAGCTTAAGGTCAATGGTAGGGAAATTATTGGATAAAATTGTGAGGAACAGAAATAGTCTCCACTTGGAGAGGCAAGGATTAATCAAGGATATTCAGCATGGATTTGTCAGGGCGAGATCATGTCTAACCAATCCGATTGAATTTTTCAAGAGGGTGACTAGCTGTGTGAATGAGGGTAGTGCATTTGATGTAATATCCATGGAATTCAGTAAGGCTTTTGACAAAGTCCCGCATGGGAGACTGGTGACGAAGTTAAGAGCCCATGGGATCCAGGGCAATTTGGCACATGGGAACTAAAATTGGCTTAGTGGCAGGAGGCAGAAGGTTATTTTTGTGACTGGAACCCTGTGGTCAATGCTGTACCGTAGGGATCCGTGCTGCGTTCTTTGCTGCTTGTAGTGAACATTGATGATTTAGCTATGAATGTAGGAGGTATGATCAGTAATTTCGCAGATGACACGAAAATTTGGCGGAGTGGTAAATAGCGAGGAGGGAAGCCTCAGATGCAGGACAATATAGACAGGATGGTCAAATGGGCAGAACAGTGGCAAATCGAATTTAACCCTGAAAAATGGGAGGTGAGTCATTTTGGGACAACTAAAATGGCAAAGGAATACACAATGAATGGTAGGACCCTAGGAAGTACAGAGGATCAGAGAGAGCTTGGTGTGCATGTACATGGATCCCTGAAGGTGCAGGACAGGTAGATAAGGTGGTTAAAAAGTGATATGGGATACTTGCTTTCATTAGCCGAGGTTTAGAATATAAAAGCAGGGAGGTTATGATGGAGCTGTATAAAACGCTAGTTAGGCCACAGCTGGAATACTGTGTGCAGTTCTGGTCGCCACACTAGAGGAAGAATGTGATAGCATTGGAGAGGGTGCAGAGGAGGTTCACCAGGACGTTACCTCGGCTGGAGCGCTTCAGCTCTGAAGAGAGACTGGAGAGGCTGGGGTTGTGTTCCTTAGAGCAGTGAAGGCAGAAGGGGACCTGATTGAGGTGTACAAAATTACGAAGGGCATATAAAACTGAAATAGAAATGAGCTTTCCCACTTAGTAGGGTGGTCAATTACCAGGCTGCATACTTCAAGTTAAGGGGCAGAAGGTTTAGAGGGGATTTTAGGAAAGACTTTTTCACCCAGAGGATGGTTGGAATCGGGAACTCACTGCCTGAAAGGCTGGTAGAGGCAGGGACACTCACAACATTCAAGAATCATTTGGATGAGCACTTGAAACGACATAGCTTACGAGGCTAAGGACCAAGTGCTGGAACGTTGGATTAGAATAGATAGGGTTTGATCGCCGTTGCAGACACGATAGGCTGAAGGGCCTCTTTCTTTGCTGTATAACACTATGACTCTATCTATCTATGACTATGAGAGGGACTGGGGGTGGATTTTTGAGAAACGGATGATAACAGTGTTTTTGGAAAAAGGGGGCAGAAGCTGAGAAGAGGGACACTTATTAAATATCAACCAATATGGGGCCAGGAACTAGACATTGAGCTGTTAGTTAAATGGATGTTTAATATTGTTGCCATTTGACACAATTATAATAACATCTGGACGAAGATACTTATTCTCCTAATTCCCTTCAACTGCCTACAGAGTGATGTGTAACGCTATACATGCTGCTCCAGGTCGATGTCAGTCACTGCTTGTTGATCGATTAGATGGGGCTCAGTGGGCAGCACTCTCGCTTCTCGACTCAGAAGGTTGTGGGTTCAGAATCCCATTACAAGATGCTTGAGCATAACAACCTAGGTTACACTCCAGGATAGTATGGAGTGCGGAACTGTCGGAGGTGCCGCCTTTTGGATGAAACATTAAACCGAGGCCAGGTCTGCCCGCTCAGCTGGACGCCACAGATTCCACTACCACCGTTTCGAAGAAGAGCAGGGGAGCTCTCCTCGGTGTCCTCGCCATATTTATCCTCCAACAATATCACTAAAAATCTGATTATGTGGTCATTATAATATTGCTGTTTGTGTGAGATTGCTGTGCGCACTTTGGATGCCGTGTTTCCTACATTACAACAGTGAATACATTTCAAAAATGTCTTCATTGACTGTAAAGTGCTTTGGGACGTCCTGAGCTGGTGAAAGGCACGATAGAAATGCAATTTTTTTTTTTCTTGTAACTTCCCATTTAGTGTAAACAAATATTTCACCCCTTTCTTCAGCTCTTCTCTGAATTTCCTCTGTATCAGTCCATAGATACAAGTGTTTGTGCAGGAACTGAGCAGATGCAGCATAAACCCAAATTGCTGAGTGATATATATCGGATTACTGAGATATAGGTCTGCGTAATAATTTATCACTGGCCAGTTTACCGAATGCACAACATACGTCATCCACAACAGTACAAAATTGGGAGAAATAGTGAAAAGCAAGATCATGGATTTTCTCCGATTCTTCATCTCCACATCATTCTGATTCTCACTGTTGTTCCGGAGTCCCCTGTGGGTCTCGATTTGCCGCTATAATATGTCTAATGGTCAGAACATTGAACAACAGAATTAAAAGTATTGTTAATAAAGGGGTGATGAGGCTGCCGATCAACTCGAATGCCTTCCACAAGGGGAAAGTCAAATAATCAGCTGTTGGAACACAATACCAGAGCACGTTGTCAATGATAAGGAAGGTTCCACTATAAAGTAAAATGGAACACTCCTCGATCAGTTCACCACACACATGGTGGCGATAAGCACGGTCGCTGTTTTCTCGGTGCAATATTTTGATTGCAGCTTCTGACAGCAAATTGCTACAAAGCGATCAACTGTGAAGGCGACAGTAAACCAAACTGAACAGTCTACAGCGACAATATAGGCGACAATTTCAAAGTGCAGAGAGGAGTCAGAAACAGGAAGCTAATTGACAGGTAAAATCTAATAAGCCGATCTAATATCACGTCGATGATAACCACCATTAGAACCGCAGTTGCCATGGCAACCAGGTAGCGAGTAATGCATTTGGAGAGACCGCACTTTCATCGGGAGAGAATCACAATCGCCACCAGGTTCACTGTAAGGAACAGGAAACAACAAATTTACCTACAGAATGTCCCAAAACATTTTCTTTTGAAAACGAACCATCTGCTCTTCATTAAGAAAGTATTGAAACATCAGTTTTCTAGCTCCGAATTAAATATTATTGTTAATTTAAAACCTGTTTATTGCTGGGCAGAGAAATCTGTGACAAATGTTGGAACTGAAGATAAGGGATGAATGAAAACGTGGTTGAGATCAGATACAGACAATGGTTCTGAGGAAAAATTTATCGCGATATTTCTGGAGAATGTGCGAGACTGAAGACACAGCGGCCCCTTTATCTTGAACCAGTTCCTCCAAATCAAAGAACCTGCGAATTAGGTCTGTACTGTTGTGTTATGATCTGTACAGCATGGAGATCACTCTCTCGTATTGTTGGGTTATGGTCTGTACAGCATGGAGTTCGATCTCTCATATTTTTGGTGTATGGTTTTTACAGCATGGAGTGCGGCGTTTCACATTGTTGGGATATTGTCGGTATAGCATGGAGATCACTCTCTCACATTGTTGGGTTATGGTCTGTAAAGCATTGTGATCACTCTCTCACATTGTTGGGTGATGGTCTGTACAGTCAGGAAATCGCTCTCTCACATTGTTTGGAATTGGCCTGTACATCATGGAGACCACTCTCTCACATTGATGGGTTATCGTCTGTGCAGCTTGGAGGTCACACTCTCACATTGTTGGATTATGATTTGTACAGCATGGAGATTACTTTCACACATTGGCCCAGTTATTCGGATCCCAACGCATCAGTAAGCACTGTGTACTCACACGTGGGCCCGATGGAAGTGTCGGTTTTCAGCATGCACAGCGCGTGCGCAGAAAACCGACATTTCCTTTCCTCTGAACCAAGAGGTACAGAGGTGGAATGCATGCGCCCAGGAGTCTGCCCGTGCGCACTGAAATTACTTTTATTTTACAGGGTTGCCCGTGATAAGGCCTCCAGTTTTTACGTGAGAAAAAAGCAGCTGTAAGTACTTAGCTTTAAAAGGTAAGTGGTCTATCAATTAAAGTTAGAACATTTTTTCCACAGCTTTATTATTTTTAAGTAAGGTAAGTTTATTTTTAGACCCGATTTTTTTTAAATAATTTTTTTGAACAATTTGAATAATTGTTTTAATTAGTTTTTTTAAAGTTATTGATATTTCATTTAATTAGTGGGATGTTTTTAAAACTTTTATTTGAAGTTTAAGTATTGTATTGGGCGCCCGGAGTTTTCATGAGTTTGACAGTTCTTACTATCAAACACATGAATGAACTTTTGCATCCTCCGATTTGTTGCCCAGTGCGCACGTGATCCCAGCCGGCTCATTGAATGAACTACACCGCTGGATCACGCAAGCACAGCGCGCCGGGAGCTGAACCGGGCCACTGACAGGAAATCCACACAGGGCCAGGCTTCAACTGTCAGTGCGCTATGTAAGTGTAGGTCGGGGGCTTACACGCGCGGCAAGCCCCCGACACCAATTTCTGGGCCATTGTTAGGTTATGGTCTCTACAGCATGAAGATCATTCACTCGCATTGTTGTTTTACCGTATGTAAAGCATGGAAATCGCCCTCTCACATTGTTTGGATATGGTCTGTGCAGCATGGAGAAAGCTCTCTCAAGTTGATGGTTTTTGTTCTCTACAGCATGTAGACCACTCTCTCACTTTGTTGTGTTATGGCCGGTACAGCGTGGAAATCGCTCTCTCACATTGTATGAATATAGTCTGTACAGCATGGAGATCGCTCTCTCAAACTGTTGGGTTATGGTCTCCACAGCATGGAGATCGCTCTCTCACATTGTTGTGTTAACGTCTGTGCAGCTTGGAGATCACTCTCTCACATTGATGGATTATGATTTGTACAGCATTGAGATCACTCTCTCACATTGTTGGATTTGGTTTGTACAGCATTGAGATCACTCTCTCACATTGTTAGCTTACGGTCTGTACAGCATGGAGATCACTCTCTCACATTGTTAGGTAATGGTCTGTACAGCTTGGAGAGCTCTCTCACACTGTTAGCTTATGGTCTGTACAGCATGGAGATCACGCTCTCACATTGCTAGGTTATGGTCTGTAAAGCATGCAGATCTCTCTCTCACATTGTCGGGTTATGCGCTGTGCAGCATAGAGTGCGTTATCTCACATCATTGGATTATGGCCTGTACAGCATGGCGATAACTCTGTCACATTGCGAGGTTAAGATCTTTTCTGCACGGAGTGTGCACTCTCACATTGTTGGGTTATGGTCTTTACAGCATGCAGTGCGCCCTCATACTTTGTCGGATTATGGTCTGTACAGCATGGCGATCACTCCCTCACATTTTTAGATTATGGTTTGTACTGCATGGAATGCGCAATCCCACTCTGTTGCAGTACATGTAGCGTAGAAAGCCGTCTCGGGCGGTTGAGCACAATGGATGGTATTGGATCGGCCGCCAGTTACAGGCAGCGCCTGACATTCAGATCAATTGACTGCACTGAAAAAGAATATCAGGTGCTATGTTTAATGGGCAGCCAATCCGACACCGCCCCTTTTGTACTAATGCACGGAAAATGTTAGAATCTATTATTAGGGATGTGGTAACAGAAAATCATAATATGATTGGGCAGAGTCAACGCACAGTTACGAAAGTGAAAGCGTGTTTGACAAATTTGTTAGGGTTTTTGAGGGTGTAACTAGCAGGGTAGGTAAGGGGGAACCAGTAGATATATTGTGTTTGGATTTTCAAAAAACATTCGATCCGGTGCCGCACAACATTAGGGCTCATGAAATTAGGGTAATATTGTCGCATGGATTGAGGATTGGTTAACGGACAGATAAAAAATGATTAGGAATCAACAGGTTATTTTCGGGTTGCCTGGCTGTAACTAGTGAGGAAGCACATGGATCAGTGATTGGGCCTCAGCTATTTACAATCATTATCAATGACATAGATGCACGAACCCACTGTACTGTATCCAGGTTTGCTGACAATACAAAGTTCGGTGGGAAAGTAAATCAAGCGGTTTAGATCGCACACCGCTAACAGAAATCACCAGATTATTCCTTCCATTTAAAGCAACCAGAAAAACAGTCGGAGCTGGAGTGACGGCCAAGACAACAAGAGAATCATCTGCAGTGAAAGCCAATGTAAACATGAAATAATGCTGCAAAGCAATAATTATTAAAATACCCACGTTAGTCAAACACAATTAACAACATCAGGATATTAAAAGTGTTACTAATTAATGTCTGATCGAATGTCAGTGTCAACTCTCGGGAAGAGTTTCTGCTGAAAACCATAAAGGGGATCATTGTTTCAACATTGTCTGTACAGGAAATTGAAGAAACATTGTAATTTCAATTAAGACAACACATTAGGAAAACAAGACAATCAGTTAAGTAACTGATAACAACAAACATGGAACGGATTGTCTGAACGGTCACACATTAATATTCAACTTTTACTGTCTCGTTTTAATGTCTTACCAGGAACACCGAGGGCTGCAAGAACCGGGTAGTAAATGAGTTCTATCTGGAAAATTACTGGGTATCCCGTTTATTACGTGAAGCACCAATATCTGTGCGGCCAGGCACAGAGCTCTGACTGTGTGAATGCAAAGGCTGATTCAGAGGAGCCCTTAGAAAAACCATATAGAAATCTCCACGGATACAGTCATCTGGGGAGAGTGAGCAGGAATATTAGTTACATGCTGATGCGCTATCAATTACTCAAAAGACTGAGGTTAAGCGAGTAACTAACAGGCTTTTATTAACAAGAGAATGAAGGTGTGCCTCGAGTGGTCGGCCAGTCCAGAATACAGAGGGACTGTGGAGCAGTCACCTTTATACCTGGACTCGTGGGAGGAGTCAGCCGAGGCAAGTACAGACATGGACACAGTGGAATACAAACACCCACACAGGCAGGTATAACAGTGGTTTACCACACATGCCACCAAACAAACAGATGACCCACCTTTACTCCAAGGATTTGTGTGCAATATGATATAAAGTTACATTTCAAATTCTTTTTCTATGACCCCAGTGTTGAGCTCTGTGAACAGTCCTGATTGTGAGGTGGATGAAGAGTCTCATTTGAGAACATAAGGTCAGAAGTAATAGGAGCAGGAGTATGCCATTCAGCTCGTCGAGCCTGCTCCACCATTCAATAAGAGCATAGCTGAAATTCTACGTCAATTCCAACTTCACGCACTAAGCCCATATCCCTTCATTCATTGAAGATCCAAAAACCTATCGATCTCTGTCGTGAATATACTCAACGACTGACCTCTGACTGTGGATATGCAAAGGATTTCTGGGTTAGAAAATTGTAATGATTCACAATGCTTTGAGTGAAGAAAATTCTCATCAACTCCAACCTAAATTGCAGACTCGAATTTGACCCCTAGTTCTACAGGCCCCAGCCAGAGGAATCTTCCCCTGAGCATCTACGCTGTCAAGCCCCGTAAGAATGTTTCAATGAGATCACCTTGCCGGAGTAGTCTCCTCAGTCTCTACTCATAAGGCAATCCCCGATCCCAGGAATCACTCTCGTGAACCTTCGTCAAGTAAGACTTTGTTGCACTCTCTCTATGTCAAGTATATCCTTCCTTGGGTACGGAGAGCAAAGCTGTACACAATACTCGGGTGTGATCTCACCAGGCCCCTACATAATTGCAGTAAGACTAATTTACTCTCATACTACACTAGCTGTGATTATTTGCATGAACATCTTTGTGGCCTTCTGAACATGCACACTGTATATTGGAGCCACACATGCAAACCCGATCCCTTTCTGCGCATGTGCGCTGAATACCTGAGCTGCGCATGTGTAGTACACAATTGTGGCCTGCTCTTGAAAAACTCATTCCTCGGTTCCATGCAGTGAAGGTCACGGGGTCCATTGCTGACGGGGTTTGGGGCAGGAGGACAATCGAGGATCGAAAGGGGCGAGGGAGGCTCGAAGGCAGGAGAGAGAGTGAAACGGAGGGGGAGAGAGTGTGGATGGGGGTGAGAGGAGGTCGGAGGGGAGAGCGGGAATCGGAGAAAACGAGGTTAATCGAGGGGAGAAAGGAGATTGGAGGGAGAGAGGAGATCTGAGGAGCGAAAGGAGATCAGAGAGAGAGAGAGAGGGAGGGGAGATCAGAGGGGGAAAAGGAGATCGGGGCGAGAGAGGATATCAAAGGGAGAATGGAGAGGCGATTGGATGGAGTGGAGATCGGAGAGAGAGAAGATCAGAAAGTGAGGCGAGATCGTAGAGAGAGAGAGAAGAGATTGGAAGGGAGAGAAAGGAGATCAGAGACAGATGTGATCGCAGTGCAGATGGAGCGATCGGAGAGAGAGCAATTTAAAAGAGGAGATGGGAGTGGGAGTGAGAGGGTGGATGGCAGGGATGGAGGAGATCGGAGGGTGGAGCGAGACAAGATCAGCCAGAGAGAAGGGGTGAGAGAGGACATTGGAGAGAGAGCGGAGTTCGGAGAGATAGAGAGAGAGAGCAGGGGGAGCGAGAGGCAATCCGTTTGAGAGACGAGATTGGAGAAAGAGAGAGATTGGAGAGAAAAAGAGATCGGATGTGAGAGGAGGGACATTGGAGAGAGAGAGGGAGTCAGAGAAAGCAAGACAAAATTAGAAAGAGAAGAGATCGGAGGGGGAATGTAAGATTATCGAAGGGAGGAAAAGGAGAGGAGATTGAAGGGGGAAAGAGTGTGGAGGTCGTTGGGGGAGAGAATGGATCCAAGGGAACGATAGTGGATCGGAGGGGAGAGGAGAGAAGCTTGGAGGTGGGAGAGCAGGTCAGAAACTCGGGGGAGACATTGTCCGGAACTCGGGGGTGGAGCACGGAGAGCACATTGAGGTTGAGGCAAGAACGTGATTAGGTCTAAAGGGGAATGAGAGCGAGAACGTGATCCAGATTGTAAGACCGATCACCTTCCTCCAATCCCACCATCGTTGCCCCCGCACCACGTTCTCCCTCTCCTCCCTGAGACCTGGTTGATTTCTCGGAAAGCCCAACCCATGTGCGGCAAGTGACATCATTGAACTGGGCGAAATCCGGAAGTCATGAAACTGTCACCATTCACTTTATACCCAATAAATATGTTAATATTCCGTGAGCCACACACAATACCCCATCTATGGGTGGGGATGGTCCAGAACTTTTTGGGGGAGAAGGTCAGGAAGCTGTGAAGGATTAAGCCATATAACCTATTCAGAAAAATACACTATCTTAAAAAATATCCCTGGCCTTATTAAAACATGACAAACTGGGATTGGACATCTGGAAACCTAACTATGAAATAGCAATGAAATCATTCTGGCTACTAAGATGGGATAGTTGTTGACCCTGAATAAATAACATTATCGAAACAGAAGTTTAAGGGATCTGACAGGCTGAAATGTTTGGAACGAAACAATGATTCACCCTGGATAAGGTGGTCTAATTTACAAATCGTAAAGATGACATAAAGTAAGGATCATCTTGCCTCCTAAAGATGTCATACAGCAAGGAACACCTGCTGTCACACCGTCTTTTATATGGTAAACTTAGAACACCTCGAGATCAGACATGAGTCTGGCAGAGGTCAACAGAAAAATGACTAGAGATAATTAGCTTACACCAGCAGAAAACCTTAAAGGAAATTCCACTTGAAAACGGTATAAATATTGAACTCTCAAATGGGATAACAGATTCGCTTTAATCGGCAAAGCGATTCTCGGCTTCAGAGGCGGCTCTGTAAGTTTCCAATTCTTGGTGTCTTGGGGATCAAAGTTATTTGATTTTGGTGGATATCCTGTTGACTTTAAAGAACTGTAAAACTGTAGCGAAGTGAAGATTTGAAAGTAAGGTTCTCTGATAATAAGACTGTAAGTTTTCTCTTTTTGCAACTGTTAATGTTGCGATTGACTCACCAACTGTAAATAACAAGTCGGTTCTTTAATAATTCTATATATTTTCAGAAGTCTCACATAAGTCTTCTGTCTCAAAAAATCGCGAACTCAATATCTGTTCACTCTTTAGAGATGAGTTGCAGAATTCTGGGTGAGTTACTGGGCCCTCATAATATCTGGAAAGTTACAGTGCTATCTGGAGGACGGTAACATTTTCAAGTTGTTCCTTTCCTTTTGGGAGAGATAGTCCGGACCTTTACACCCAATTGAGCGTCTTTAGGATTCGGCTACCTCAAACTTTAGTTGATAGTGAACGTCTGAGAAATAGGCCAGATCCGGGGTAGACCTAAAGGGGCTAGGAATAGTAATTATTTCATCAAACCCACGGGGATGGTCGTTTTATGGGCAGGGGAGCAGGTGAGGACACCGGGGGGCGGGGAGTAGTTCAGGAAGCAGGGTGGAAGGAGGTCAGGAACTCAGGGGAGAAGGTCAAGAACTTGGGCAGAGGGAGAAGGTCAGGGCCTAGAGGGGAATGTCAGGAAAATGTTGGGGGGCAGAAAGTGTGGGCGAGCTCTGTCTATTCTCTGTGAGCTCTGTCTGGAGCCTGGCAGTCAGAACGAATGGCTCGAATAAAACTTTGCAAAATACTGGATTACTTAGGCAGGCAGGTTCTAATTACAAATTCCAGATAAACTAGTGGGTGGGTCTTGTCCTCCAAGGAGAACATTCATAAATCTGGCGTTGAAAATAGACGTGAAATTTTGTAATAAATGCTAGCATAAACTTTTTTCCTAATTGCTTGCTGTACATGCATGTTAAATTTCTGTGCTTCTTGTATAAGTAAACATAGTCCAGCTGAATAGCAATGTTTCACATCTCTCCCCATTTAAAACAATATGCTGCATTTCTATTTTTCCTAACAGAGTGGATAACTTCACATTTCTCCACATTATATTCCTACTACCATCTTCTTGCCCGCTCACTTAAACTGTCTATGTGCCTTTTTAGCCTCTTTGCATCCTTCTCACAACTTACATTCCCACGTAGCTTTGTATCATCAGCAAACTTGGGTACATTACACTCGGTCCCCTCATCTAATTCATTGATATAGATTGTGAATAGCTGAGGCCCAATTATTGATCCTTGCAACACTCCACTTAATACAACCTGCCAACACGAAAATGACACTTTTAAACGCAGTCTCTGTTTTCTGTTCGTTAACCAATCCTCAATCAATGCAAATATATTACCCTCAACCATGAATAATAGAATCATAGAACCTTAGAAAGTAAAGCACAGAAGGATGGCAATTTCGGCCCATTGTGTTCATGCCGGCCAACAAAGCGCTTTCCAACCCAATCCCACTTCCCCGCTCTTGGTCCGTAGCCCTGCAGTTTACAGCATCCGAAGTGCACATCCAATACTTTTTTAATGTGGTTAGGATTCCAGCCTCCTGCATCCTTTCAGGCAGTGAGTTTCAGATCCCCAGAACCATCTGGGTGAAGTAATATCCCCTCAAATCCCCTCAAAACATTCCGCCAGTTACTTTAAATCTGTAACAATTAGTTTGTGACCCCATCTGCTGAGGGAAATAAGTTCTTCCTATCCACTTTAGATATGCCCCCCATAATTATGTACACCTCAGTAAGGTCTCCCCTCAGCCTCCTCTGTTCCAAGGAAAATAGACCAAGCCTATCCAATCTTTCCTCATAGCTAAGATTCTCTACAACTGGCAATCCTTTTAAATCTCCTCTGTACCCTCTCAAGGGCAAACACATCTTTCCTCTAATGTGGTGACCAGAACTGCACGCAGTACTCTAGCTGAGGCCTAACTAGTGTTTCATACAGTTGAAGCATAATCCCCCAGCTCTTCTAATCTATGCCATTGCTAATGAATGCACGCATTCCGTATGCCTCCATAACCATTTAATCTAACTGGCCTGCTACCATCAAGAATCTGTGGACATGCACTCCAAAGTCATAGAGACATAGAGTTATACAGCACAGAAAGAGGTCTTTCGCTCATCGTGTCTATGCCGGCCATCAAGCCCTATCTATTCTAATCCCATTTTCCAACACTTGGGTCGTAGCCTTGTATACCTTGGCGTTTCGAATGCTCATCTAAATGCCCCTTGAAAGTTGTGAGGGTTCCTGCCTCTAACATCATTTCCAGCAGTGAGTTCCAGATTCCAACCACCCTCTGGGTGAAAAAGTTTTTCCTCCATTCCCCTCTAAACCTCCTGCCCATTAGCTTGAATGTATGTCCTCTGGTTATTGACCCCTCTACGAAGGAGGTAAGTTCCTTTCTATCTGCCTTAATTATGCTGCTCATAATTATGTTCACGTCAATGAGGTTCCCCCTCAGCCTTCTGTGTTCTAAGGAAAACAACCCCAGCCTCTCAAGTCTCTCTTCATAGCTGAAACGCTCCAGCCCAGGGAACATCCTGGTGAACCTCCTCTGCACCCTCCCTAATGCCATCTTATCCTTCCTATAGTGTGGCGACCAGAACTGCACACATTATTCCAGCTGTGGCCGAACTAGCGTTTTGTACAGCTCCATCATAACCTCTCTCCTCTTATATTCTATTCCTCGGCTAATGAAGGCCAGTATCCCATATGCCTTCTTAGCCACCTTATCTACCTGTCCTGCTAAATTTAAGGATATATGTACATGCACACCAAGGTCCCACTAATCCTCTGTCTAACGTAGGGCCCTACCATCCATTGTTTATTCCCTTGCGTTGTTAGTCCTCCCAAAATGCATCATCTCACACTTTTCAGGTTTAAATTCAATTTGCCAATGTTCTGCCCATCTGAACAACCTGCCTATATCGTCCTGTAGCCTGAGTCTTCCCTCCTTGCTATTTACCACTCCACCAATTTTCGTGTCTGCTGCGAACTTACAGATCATACCTCTTACATTCAGATCTAAATCATTAATGTACAATGCAAACAGCGAGGGGACTTTGTTTCTCTGCACTAATCAGTGTCCTACCATTTAATGTGTATTCTCTTTCCTTGCTAGCCCTCCCCAAATGCATTACCTCACACTTCTCCGAAATGAATTTCATTTCACACTTTTCTGCCCACCTGAACAATCTATTGATATCTTCCTACATTCTACAGCTTCCTTCTTGAGTTTCAACCACTCAGCCGATTTTAATATCATCTGCAAATTTCTTAAACATTATCCCGATATTCAAGCCTAGATCGCTGAAATATAACTCAAAAAGCACGGGACCTTGTACAGAGCCCTGTGGAACCCCACTGGAAACAGACTTCCAGTCACAAAAACATCCATCAACCAATATCCTCTGCATCCTGTCTCCGAGCCATTTTTAATCCAACTTGAGACTTTGCCTTGGATCCCATGGGCTTTTTAACTTCATGAAAATCTACCATGTGGAACCTTATCAAAACCTTGCTAAAGTCCATATACACTACATCCAACACAATACCCTCATCTACACTCCTTGTTACCTCCACAAAAAATTCTATCAAATTTGACAGACACGACTGTCCCTTAATAAATACATGCTGACAATCCTTGAATAGTCCGTCTGTTTCTAAATGAAGATTTATCCTGTCCTTCAGAATTCTTTCCAATAATTTTCCCCCCACCGAGGTTAGGCTGACTGGTCGGTAATTACTCGGTCTATCCTTTTCTCCCTTTTTAAACAATGGTACCACATTAGCCGTCCTCCAGTCCTCCGGCACTACACCTGAAGCCAGAGAGGATTGAAAAATGATGGTTAGGGCCTCTGCAATTTCCTCCTTTCCTTCGCTTAACAGGCTGGGATGCATTTCATCCGGGCCTGGGGATTTATGTACTTTTAAAGCTGCTAAACCCCTTAATACTTCCTCTCTCACTATTTATATTTCATCTAATATTTCAGAATCCTCCCCCCTGATAGCAATGTCTACTTCTCCGCTCTCTTTTGTTAAAACAGACTCAAAGTGTTCATTCAGAGCCCGACCGACGTCTCCCGCCTCAACATACAGATTACCCTCAGGATCCTAATAGGTCCTACCCGATCTTTAGTTATCCTCTTACACTTAATATATCTTTATCACATCTTTGGGATTTCCTTGATTTTACTTGCCAAGAATATTTCATGCTCTGTCTTTGCTTTCTTAATATCATTATTAATTACACCCCTGCACTTTCTGTACTCCTTTACATATTCTGGAGTCTTTAGCCCTCAGTATCTGGCATACACCTCCCGTTTTTTCATTATCCTACCCTGTATGTCTCTAGAAAAGCAGGGGGCTCTAGATCTGTTCGTCCCACCCTTTTTCGTTAAGGGCACATATTTGGTCTCAACCCTCCGGATCTTCTCTTTGAATGCCCCCCACTGCTCTGACACTGATTTACGTTCATGTAGCTGTTTCCAGCCCATATGGTTAAATCCCCTCTGGGCTTAGCAAAATTTGCTTTTCCACAATTTAGAATTTTTATTCCTGGTCTATCTTTGTCCTTTTCCAGAACCACTGTTAATCTAACAGAATTGTGGTCACTAGCATGAGGGTGCTTCCCCACTGATACGCCTTCTAACTGCCCAGCTTCAATCCCGAAAACTAAGTCCAGAACCGCCCCTCCCTTGTTGGGCTTGCTACATACTGGCTAAAAAGGTTCTCTTGGATGCATTTTAGGAATTCCGCACCCTCTACACCCTTCACACTAATTTTTACTCAGTTAATATTGGGGTAGTTAAAAGGACCTACTATTATTGACCTATAGTTTTTGCGCTTCAGAGAAATGTGTCTACATATTTGTTCTTCGATCTCCCACTAACTGTTTGGGGGTCTGTTGTACACTGCCAGCTGTGTGATCGCCCCATTTTTGTTTTTCAATTCATAGAGTCATAGAGTTTTACAGCACAGAAAGAGGCCCTTCGGCCCATCGTGTCTGCGCCGTCCAACAATCCCTGTCCCGTCTAATCCCATTTTCCAGCATTTGGTCCATAGCCTTGTATGCAATGGCATTTCAAGTGTTCATCCAAATGCTTTTTGAATGTTGTGAGGGTTCCTGCCTCTACCACCCTTTCAGGCAGAGAGTTCCAGATTCCAACCACCCTCTGGGTGAAAAAGTTCCTCCTCAAATCCCCTCTAAATCTCCTGCCCCTTACCTTGAATCTATGCCCCCTTGTTATTGACCCCCCTACTAAGGGGAAATGTTCCTCTTTATCTACCCTATCTATGCCCCTCATCATTTTGTACACCTCAATCAGGTCCCCCCTCAGCCTTCTTTGCTCCAATGAAAACAACCCCAGCCTGTTTAGTCTTTCTTCATAGCGGAGGCGCTCCATCCCAGGTAACATCCTGGTGAATCTTCTCTGCACCCTCTCTAAAGCAATCACATCCTTCCTATAGTGAGGCAACCAGAACTGCACACAGTACTCCAGCTGTGGCCTCACCAGCGTTTTGTACAGCTCCATCATCACCTCCCTGCACTTATATTCTATGCCTCGGCAAATGAAGGCAAGTATCCCATATGCCTTTTTAACCACCTTATCTACCTGTTCCGCTGCCTTCAGGGATCTATGTACATGCACACCAAGGACCCTCTGACCATCTGTACTTTCTAGTCTCCTACCACGCATTGTGTACTCCCTTGCCTTATTTGTCCATCCAAAATGCATCACCTCGCACTTTTCAGGGTTAAATTCCATTTGCCACTTTTCCGCCCATCTGACCAACTCGTTTATATCTTCCTGTTGCCTGAGGCTTTCCTCCTCACAATTTACCACCCCACCAATTTTCGTGTCATCTGCGAACTTACTGATCATACCTTTTACATTCTCATCCAAATCATTTATGTAGATCACAAACAGCAAGGGACCCAGCACCGATCCCTGAGGTACCCCACTAGACACAGGCTTCCAGTCACAAAAGCAACCTTCGACCATCACCACGGGATCCAGGGCGCCAATGCACCCTGGATCCCATGGGCTCTCACCTTCTTGACCAGTCTCCTATGCGGGACTTTGCCAAAAGCTTTACTGAAGTCCATGTAAACCACATCCACAGCATTTCCCTCATCCACACACCAATCACCCCTCGAAAAATTCAATCAGATTTGTCAGACATGATTTACCCTTGACAAAGCCAAGCTGACTATCCCCGATTAATCCTTGCCTCTCCAAGTGGAGACTTATTTTGTCCCTCAGAATTTTTTCCAATAATTTCCCTACCAAAGATGTTAGGCTCACTGGCCTGTAATTCCCTGGTTTATCCCTGCTACCCTTCTTGAATAATGCTGCTACATTAGCTGTTCTCCAGTCCTCTGGGACATCCCCTGTGGCCAGAGAGGTTCTGAAAATTTGTGTCAGAGCCCCTGCAATCTCCTCCTTTGCCTCACACAACAGCCTGGGATACATCTCGTCCGGGCCTGGGGATTAATCCACTTTTTGGCCTGCTAAAACCGCTAGTACCTCCTCCCTCCCGATGCTAATATGTTCAAGTATGTCACAGTCCCCTTGCCCGATTTCAATGTCTACAACATCTTTCTCCATAGTGAACACAGATGCAAAAAATTCATTTAAATCCCGCCTACATCATCTGGCTCTACACACAGATTGCCACTTTGGTCCCTAATGGGCCCTACCCTTTCCCTGGTTATCCTCTTGCCCTTAATATACTTATAATACATCTTAGGATTTTCCTTTATTTTGCTCGCCAGTGTTATTTCATGGCCCCTCTTCGCCCTCCTAATTTCTTTTTTAATTATGCCCCTGCACTTTTTATACTCCTCTAGGGCTTCCTCCGTCTTTAGCCTTTTGTAACTGCCAAAAGCCCCCCTTTTTTTCCTAATGCATTTTTGTATATCCCTTGTCATCCAAGGTTCCCTTTGCTTGTTGGTCCCACCCTGGACCTCTACAGGAACATGTTGGCGTTGTACTCTCTCTATTTCCCTTCTGAAAGCCTCCCACTGCTTTGATGTGGATTTTCCTATAAGTAGCTGCTCCCAGTCCACTTTGGCCAGATCCTGCCTTATCATATTAAAATCGGCCATCCCCCAATTTAGAACCCTTATTTCCGGGCCGTCATTGTCTTTTTCCATGACCACCTTAAATCTCACCGAATTATGGTCACTGTCGCCAAAATGCTCTCCTACTGACACTTCCACCACTTGCCCGGCTACATTCCCTAGAATTAGGTCCAGTACCGCCACCTCTCTTGTAGGACGTTCTACATGTTGGCTCAAAAAGCTCTCCTGGATGCACTTTAAGAATTCTGCAACCTCTAATTCGACCCATAGGGTCCCGTTTGATAATCCCTCCATCATATCTCCCCTCTTCACAGGTTTAATAGCTTGTTTAATCAATACTGTTAACCCCGCTCCCTTTTGTACAACTCTCTCTCTCGCATCTGAAAATCCTGTAACCAGGAATGTTGAGCTGCCATAGCTGCCCGCCTTTCAGCCACGTTTCTGCAATAGCTATAATATCATAGTACCAAATAACTACCTGTGCCGACAGCTCACCAGCCTTGTTCGCTATAATCTTTGCATTGAAGTATATACTGTTTAGTACAGCCAAACCTCCTTGTTGACTACTATCTCGGCCTTGATTCCTCAGTCCTTACAATTTACTTTCTACCTTTTTGTTTCCCATTCCAGTTTTTCTTCCCTCAGTATTGACTTTATACTTCGGTTCCCATCCCACTGCCAAGCTACTTTAAACCCTCCCCAATAGCATTAGCAGACCATCGCGCGAGGATTTTGGTCCCATTCCCGTTGAGGTGCACAACTTCTGGCTTGTAAAGGTCCTTCCTCCATAGATACTGTTCCAATTCCTCAGGAATCTAAATCGCTCCCTCCTCCACCATCTCTCCAGCCAAGCATTCATTGGCTCTATCATCCTTATTCTGTACTCCCTAGCACGTGGCACTGGTAGTAATCCAGAGATTACTACCTTTAAGGTCCTGCTTTTTAACCTATTTCGTAGCTCCCTAAACACTGCCTGCTTGGCCTCATCCCTCTTCCTACCTATGGCGTTGGTACCGATATAGACCACGACCTCTGGCTGTTCACCCTCCTTTTCAGAATTCCCTGCAGCCATTCAGTGACATCCTTGAAACTGGAACTAGAGAGGTAACATACCATCCTGAAGTCACGACTGCAGCCGTAGAAACGCCTGTCTGTTCCCCTAACTATTGATTCCCCTATCACTATTGCTCTCGCTCTCCTCTTCCCCCCGCCAGTGCAGCTGAGCCTTCCATGGTGCTGTGGACTTGCCTCTGGCTGCAATCCCCAGAGGATCCATTACCCTCATCAGTACTCAGCACCAAATACTTGTTGGTGTGCAAGATGGGCTCAGGGGACTCCTACACTACCTACCTGATCCTCCTCTTCTCTATGACGGTCACCCATTCCCTCTCTGCCTGCACACCGTTAAGCTCTGTGTGACCACCTCCCGAAACATGCTATCCACTTAGCTCTCATCTCGCGAATGCACAGCAGTGTCTGCAACCGCCACTCAAGCTCCGTAACCTGGTGCTCGAGCTGCTGTACCTGGCGACACTTCCCGCACATGTGGTCGTCCAGACCACGGGAGGCGTCCATGAATTCCTTCATTGCACAGGATGTGCCTTCCATGGGTATGAGCTGCCCTGCGATACCTCTAATTAACAGACTGTTTACTAACCTAGCTGGAATAAACTTAAAACAATTATAAGAAACCCAAGTAAAACCACTTACCAGATACTCACAAATCAGCTCCCTCTTTTTAAACGTTTAGTTTTTAATCCTGGCTCTTAATTTAAACCAATATCCAAGATAAAAAGAGAAATACGGACCCACCAATCACTTCCCTGCATTCATGTGACGTCATTCATTGTTTTTTTGACTCCTGGATTTTTTCCTCTCTGCTCCGGGTGCTGGCTATTTCCACTCCTCCTCGGCTGCTCGCAGTAAGTAGAGGCCCCTCTCCCAATGCGCTCTTTATTTACTGGCATCTGCTCCGGTCCTGGCTAGGTCCACTCCTCCTCGGCTGCTCGCAGTGAGTACAGAGCCCTCTACGACCGCGCTCTTTATTTACTGGCCTCTGCTCCAGTTCCCTGCTAGTTCTGCTCCACCTCGGCTGCTCACAGTGAGTACAGGCCCCTCTCCTATATTTGAGTAAATATCTCTTGTGTGACCCTTTATATGAAAGCTTTTTTAAAAATCCGAATATACTGGTCCCCGTTATCTACCCTGCTAGTTACTCCCTCAAAAAGCTCTGTTAGATTTGTCAAACACGATTTCCCTTTCATAAATCTGTGTCGATTCTGCTCAATCATATTATGAATTTCTAAGTGCCCTGTTACCACGTCCCTAATAACAGATTCCAGCATTTTCCCCACTACTGATGTCAGGCTAACTGACCAAATGAATCATCTTTTCTCTTTCCCTCATTTTTGGAAAGCAAGGTTACATTTGCTACCTTCCAATCTATGGGCAATATTCCATAATCTAGGGAATACTGGAAGATTAAAACCAATCCATCCACTATCCCTGCAGCCACCCCTTGAAAACCCGAGAATGTAGGCCATCAGGTCCTGGATATTTGTTAGCTTTTAGTCCGGTTAATATCTCCAGTACTATTTCCTTACTAATACTTCGATCATTATGTTCCTCATTCTTACGACTCACTTGGTTCCCCATTATATCCAGAATGTTTTTGTGCCTTCTTCCTTGAAGACAGATACAAAGTATTTGTTTAATGTCTCTGCCAATTCCTTATTCCCCATTATAATTCCTCCTGCCTCTGCCTGTAAACGACCCATTTTAACTTTCGCTAAAGTCTTCCTTTCTACATACTATTAGAAGCTTTTACAATCTATGTTATGTCTCTTATTAGTTAATCCCTTATTCTATTTTACTTGCATTCATCAATTTCTTGGGCATCATTTGCTGAATTCTAAATCCGCAAAATACTCAGGCTTCCTACTCTTTTGGCAACATTTTAAGACAATTCCTTTAATCTATTACTATGATTAACTTATTGTTGATCAATGTGGTGCCATTCTTCGCGTTATTTTTTTTGACTTAAGGATATGAACGATCAGCTAAGTTAATTTAATACATAAACCTTAACGCATTACATAACTAAAACACGGTGATAAATGGGTGGCAGTGCACGTTGTCTGCCGCAACTGCCGCATGTGGGAGTTTGTGAAGAGCATCTTGATCCGGGACGACCACGTCTCCAGTAAGTGTATGCATCTCTAGGAACTTCAGCTCACAGTTGCTGAGCTGGAGTCCGAGGTGTAGACATTGGGGATAGCAGGGAGGGGGAGTGTTACCTGGACTCTTTGATCCAGGTGACAGTCAGACTACTTAGTTTAGATCGTGGTATAGGTCTGGTTAGTTGTGAGGGATAGAGGGTATGCCTCCGACTCAGACAGTTAAGGGGACCCCTGGTGCACTGCTGGCTTAGCTTCCGCCTTTGCCCAAATCCAGCAGGTACGAGGTTTTTTCTGCCTGTGTAGATGAGAGCAAAGTCTACAAGGTGGATGAGCAAACTGATCTCACCATAGTTGTCGAGAATGCCATTCAAGTGAGTCAGTGAAAATGACTGCTGTAGTGCCAGGGGACAGGATAGTCAGTGTGATAAGTGTCCTGGAATTTGCTGCTGATGAAAGTGGTGGAAGCGGAGACACTCAATATTTTGAAGGGCAGACTGGATAGGCTTTTGAAGAAAATAAACTTGAAGGGCTACTGGGATAGAGCAGGGGAATGGGACTGACTGGATCACTCTACAGAGAGCCGGCACGGACTCGATGGGCCGAATGACCTCCTTCTGTGCTGTTATGACTGAAAGACTCTATGACTCTATGGTAGATACTGTTCTATGCAGCTGCTGCTTGGAGTTTGTTGCCTGCCCGGGTTAAGGCTCTCTGCTCGCGGCTGGAGAAAGATTTGGAGTGGGGCAGTGAATAATCAAATTGTTGTGCTACATGTTGGAACAACAACATATGTAAAACGAGGAATTAGGTTCTTCTGACAGAATTTGAGGAGCTATGGCCCAAATTAAAACACCGGACCTCAGATATGATAAACTCCGGATTGTTACCTGAGTCACGCGCAAATTGGAGTAGGAAGAAGCTGATCAGAGTTTTAAATGCGTGGCTCAAAGAGTGGTGTGGGACGTTACATTTTAAGTTTTCCGTACATTGAATGAAATATTTTGGTATAACACAAATCACTACCTCCACTGGAAGCCGGGATCCCCTCTATTCTGAATTATCACTCTCTCCAAATTCCCAAATTTAACACTCTATTTAACTGCACTCCATTTAAGTCAGCTCAGTGCTGGCCACTCTGTGCGCCAGCAGATACTGTTTCCTTTTATGCACCTTTGAGCCACACCCAATTTACCAGTGCTGACTCAGCTCCATGCTCACAGTAATTAGCACCTATTCAAGACAAACACATACAGATGACTGAAAGTTCACTTCCACTGATAGGCAATTTCTGTTAACTACACTGTTTAAAGCTCTGGGTTCAAATTTCACTTTTTACAGCTGGTACTCACCCAGTTCTTAACAGAACTTCCACTCTCTCCGAAGTCCGAAACCTAACACTCTGTTTCACTGCACTCAGATTAAGCGCCGACCACTCTCATGGGTCAAAGTATTGCAATTTGTGCATTACTTGTCACCCGACAGGAAACAGGAGGGCGTGGTTCTGCCCGCTCTTCACAGACCGTACCCGAGATGGCAGCAGCAGGAGTGCCAGGAATAAAGGGCGGTGAGAGACCTGACACAATTTTTAAGTTGCTACCACACTATTTATGCGAGGCTCCACATGTTAACTGACCTACGCCCTGGCTTCCATCTTGAACGGCGATATGTTGGGCCAAATCTCAAACGGCATCCATTCCAATCACATGAAGGGAGATTTTCACTACTGCTGTGGGATAAACTGGGAGAGCGGTTCAACCGGCCCTTATAAAATTTACTCAATTTACATTTCCACTCTGAAACTTTACGGCCCAACGTGAAGCTGAAAATCAGCCAAATAAAGCACCTATTCAGTGAGATGTCGCACCTTCTTGGAGGGGTAGGGTGAACAGCCAGTTGTCGTGGTGCATATAGGTACCAACAATATAGGTAAAAAACGGGATGCGGTCCTAAAAGCTGAATATAGGGAGTTAGGAGGTAAATTAAAAAAAGGTCCTCAAAGGTAGTAATCTCAGGATTGCTACCAATGCCACGTTCTGGTCCGAGTAGAAATACAAGGATATTTCAGATGAATACGTGGCTAGAAGAATGGTGCAAGGGGGAGGGATTCAAATTCCTGGGACATTGGAACCGGTTCTGGGGGAGGTTGGACCAGTACAAACTGGACGGTTTGCACCTGGGTAGGACAGGGACTGATGTCCTAGGGGGAGTGTGTGCTAGTGCTGTTGGGCAGGGTTTAAACTAAAATGGCAGAGGGTTTGGAACCTGTGCAGGGAGACAGAGGAAAGGGAAGTAAGGATAGAAGCAAAAGACAGGAAGGAGAAAAGCAAAAGTGGAAGTCAGTGAAATCAAATGTGTAAATCTAACAAGGCTGCAGTAAACAATAATTCTAAAAGGTTAAAACAAAAAAACCTGAAGGCTTTGTGTCTTAAGGCGAGGAGATTTCGTAATTAGGTGGATGAATTAGCTGCACAAATAGATGTAAATGGATATGATATAATTGGGATAAGGGAGACATTGATCCAGGGTGAGCAAGGCTGCGAATTCAACATCCAGAGGTATTCAATATTCATGAAGGACAGGCTAAAAGGAAAAGGTGGTTGGGTAGCATTGCTGGTTTAGGAGGAAATTAACACAATATTAATGAATGATATTAGCTCTGATGATGTGGAATCTGTATGGGTAGAGCTGAGAAATACCATGGGGCAGAAAACGTTAGTGGGAGTTGTATAAAGACCACAAACAGGAATGCTGAGGTAGGTGGTGGCATTAAACCGGAAATTAGAGATGCGTGCAATAAGGGCACAGCTGTTATCATGGGTGAATTTAATCAGCATATAGGTTGGACAAACCAAATTTGTAACAATACTGTGGAAGAGGAATTCATAGAGTGTATACGGGATGGTGGCCTGGACCAATATGTCGAGGAACCAACTAGAGATCAGGCCATGTTAGACTGGGTATTATGTAAGGAGAAAGGATTAATTAGCAATCTTGTTGTGCGAGGCCCCTTGGGGAGGAGCGATCATAATATGGTAGAATTCTACATTAAGATGGAGAGTGAAGTAGTTGATTCAGAGACTTGTGTACTGAAATTAAATAAATGAAGCTACGATGGTATGAGGCCTGAGTTTGCTAGTATGGATTGGGGAATGTTACTTAAAGGGTTGTCGGTGAATAGGCAATGGCAAATATTTGAAGATCACATAGATGAACTACAGAATTTGTTTATCCCTGTTTTGCATAAAAATATAACAAAAAAGGCGACTCAGCATTGGCTAACAAGGGAAATTAGGGGTAGCTTATGTTCCAAGGAGAGAAAATATAAATTGGCCAGAAAAAGCAGCAAACCTGAGGATTGGGAGCTGTTTAGGATTCAGCAAAGGAGGACAAAGGGATTAATTAAGAGTGGGAAATAGAATATGAGAGTAAGCTTGCATGGAACATTAACTCTGAGTGTAAAAGCTCCTTTAGATATGTGAAGAGAAAACGATTGGTAAAGTCAAGTGTAGATCCCTTGCAGTCAGAATCGGGGGAATTTATCATGGGAACAAAGACATGGCAGACCAATTGAATACACACATTGTTTCTGTCTTCACAAAGGAGGACAGCAATAAACTCCCAGAGATGTCGGGGAACATAGGGTATAATGAGAGGGAGGAACTGAATGAAATCAGTATGTGTAGGGAAATGGCGTTAGGGAAATTGACGGGATTGAAGTCCGATAAATCCCCAAGGCCTGTTAATCTACATCCTAGTGTACTTAAGGAAGTGGCCCTAGAAATAATAGATGCATTGCTGGTCATCTTCCAAAATTCCATAGATTCTGCAGTAGTTCACATGGACTGGAGGTTAGCTAATGTAACCCCACTATTTAAAAAGGTGGTAGAGAAAAATCGGGGAATTATAGACGGTAAGCCTGACATCGGTAATGGGGAAAATGCTGGAGTCCATAATAAAAGATATAATAGCAGTGCACTTGGAAAACAGTAACAGGATTGGACAAATTCAATAAGGAACAACAAAAGGTAAATAATGCTTAACTAATCTACTGGAATATTTTGAGGATGTATCTTTTAGAATAGATCAGGGAGAACGAGTGGATGTGGTGTATTTGGACTTTCATAA
This sequence comes from Somniosus microcephalus, assembly GCF_052327205.1. Classification (NCBI taxonomy): domain Eukaryota; kingdom Metazoa; phylum Chordata; class Chondrichthyes; order Squaliformes; family Somniosidae; genus Somniosus; species Somniosus microcephalus. The sequence goes on along the minus strand of NW_028225186.1, from coordinate 21,513,182 downwards.
TGTTTTCGATAACAACCCACATAAGAGACTCGCGTGTAAAGTTAAAGCACATGGAATTGGGGGTAAGGTACTGACTTGGATAGAAAACTGGTTGGCAGACAGGAAGCAAAGTGTTGGTGTAGACGAGTCTTTATCCAACTGTAAGGCAGTGAATAGTGGGGTACAGTAGGGATCGAAGCTTGGACCCCAGTTATTCACAATATATATTAATGATCTAGACGAGGGAACTAGATGTAATATCTCCAAGTTTGCAGATGACACAAAGCTGGGTGGGCGTGTGTTCTGTGAGGAGGATGCAGAGAAACTCCAGTACGAGTTGGACAGGTTGAGCGATTCGGAAGATGCATGACAGATGCAGTATAATGTGAATAAATGCGTGGTTATCCACTTCTGTGGCAAAAGCAGGAAGGCAGATTATTATCTGAACGGCAATAGATTGGGCAAAGGGGGAGTGCAACGAGATCTGGGTGTCCTTGTGCAAAATTCGCTGAAGGTATGCATGCAGATGCAGCAGGCAGTTAATAAGGCAAATGGTATGTTAGCCTTCATAGCGAGAGGATTTGGTTAACAGCCACTTATCAAACTTGCTCCATTTTCATTTCTACTCCATCAGTATATGGCCCAAAGTGAAGCTGAAAATCAGCCAAATAGAGCATATATTCAGTGAGATGTCACAACCTGTTGGGAAAGTGCCGAGACGCACTTCTGCTCCTGTAAGATTGCTGCTGGTGTCCTTATCACTGCCAGAGTTTACGGAGCTGAGATTTGCTGTGAAAGTAAATGTGGCTCGAAACATTTTCAAACCTTGCTTTTGCAACACTGCCCCGATATTAACCTTACCGTCCCAGCAACATTGTGGCGTGTAAGGATAAATTCGGGAATGTTATGAACGGACTTGAATAGATATTGACTGTTCGGCGGCCGACTGGTCGAGCAGACTAACCAGCCTCTCATTCCAGCTGCGAAGAGACTCCCGCGATTTTCAGGCACCATCCTCATTAAAATTTGGCGTCAAGTAGGCGTACCAATACACTTCATCAGGATCAGGCTTTAGACCAGACCGGATTTGCCAGTAGCAAAGCAATTTTTTGCAGAGAGTAAATGCACTTGCAGAGAGGGAGGGTGATTCTGTGGCTGCAGCGGTCCAGATAATATTTCTGTCCTTGAATAAAATGCCTGCTCCTCTTTAGCTGACAAAATAATTGAATGCCTCCTCGGTTCAATCGGTTGTGGAGCAGGTTGGAAATAGAACAACGCATGCTACGATCAGTTTCAGCAGAAAGTGGCAATGGGATTCGTATTTGCATCAGGATTTCTATATTAATTGGGGCCTATTTGCCGGGGACATTGGGTTAGGACAGAGCAATACAATTCTTGTTTATACAGCTCACTAACTCTAGTTTATTTCAGAACACTCTACGGAAATTGTTTTTAGTTAATGGTTTAGTTGAAAGATAATGGGGGAGAAATTTATGAGTTTAGCGCTACAATTAGCGCCACGAGATGACGCTAAAATGCCACTGAGAGCTCCAACGACAACTGATGCTTGTTGCAACGCCGCACGCTATATCAATTATGGTGGTACCTCTGCTGCTCAACTCAATTGCCGGAGCATATGATGCCATTGAGTCTGCCATTGAACTTACCAGTTGCAGAAAACAACGACAGTTTCAGGTGGCGTGCGGCAGCAGGAATCCGGCTCCAGCGACAATATTTAAAGCGATCATCACCAATCACGCGCACCTGACAGGGTTTTGCAGTGTCAGTGGCTGTGCGCTACTTTCTGCTAATGCAAGGGTTCTCCTTAATCGTTTCAAGGCTCTTTGTTATCAGGGAGTGTTCAGGCAAGTGCAAAGCTCACTTTTTATATTTGAAACGCTTCAAACTAAAGCACTTGCAAAAATCGCGGGGACTATGCTTGCAGTTGACATCGCCCTCCAGGATCTACGGTGGTGGGAGCGGCGGCAGCGATAAAGACGGGAACGTGTGCATAGAGGGAGGAACAGAGCCATCAGTGCTCTCAACAGGAGGCCTTACAAACCTAGGGTCTTCCAACATAATTTCTCCTACCTACACTTAAGCGAGGTGCAGAGTATTTGAGGGTTTGCGTCACCAAGTAGGTAGTCACAGAACTCTGTCACTTCCTGTAACCAGACCTCCAGCCTCAGACCAGGGAGACCAAGACTCTCCCAGTGGCAGTAAAGGTCACTGTGGAAGTCAACTTCTCCACCATCGGATCCTTCCAGTCTGCAACAGGAGACATAACCAACATCTCACAGTTCACCGTCCATCTCTACACCGGTAGAACAGAAGAAGTAGGAGCAGGAGTAGGCCATTCGGCCCCTCCCGCCTCATCAGTCATTCAATAAGATCATGGCTGATCTTCTACTTCAACTCCACTTTCTTGCACAATCACCATATCCCTTGATTCCCTTAATATCCAAAAATCTATCGATCTCTGTCTTGAATATACTCAACGACTGAGAATCCACAGAATTCTGGGCTAGAGAATTCCAAAGATACACCACTCTCTGAGTGAAGAAATGTCTCCTCCTCTCAGACCTAAATGGGCGACCCCTTATTCTGAGACTGTGACCTGTGGTTTTCGACTCCCCACCCAGGATAAACCTCTTCCCTGCATCTACCCTGTCAATCCCTGTAAGAATTTTGTATACTTCAAAGAGATCACCTCTCATTCTTCTAAACTCTATAGAGAATAGTCCTAGTCTACTCAATCTCACCTCATAGGATGTTCCCCCGATCCCAGGAACCCGTCTGCTGAACTTTCGCTGCACTCCCTCTGTGGCAAGTATATCCGTCCTTAGATAATGTCCAAAAATGTACACGATACTCCAGGTATGGTCTCACTCGGGCCCGATATGATTGCAGTAAGACGCCTTTACTCTTACACTCAATTCATCTTGCAATAAAGACCAACAGACCATTTGATTTCATAAGGTCACGGAGGCCCTGTGAAGCACGTCAAGGGATTACATTGGATTCCCAATCATCAGAGAGAGGCAGGAAGAGCGTGCATGTTGCTTAGCCAGGATAGCTGGATTCTGCATGGTACAGGGTGCCATTGACTGCATATCTTCCATAATCGCCAAATTTACTACTCATTTATGGTGCACTTCATGCACGATCACACACAGCGAAACCTCAATGTGAATGTCCACTATCCTGTCAGCAGCCACGATGCCTTCCTCCTACGGCAGAATGGTGTGCCAGTAATCTTCCAGCCACCAAGTCAAGCTTGAGGGTGGCTGCTCCGAGACAAGGGCTTTCCGCTCTCCACCAGGCTCATGACTCCTCTCCAGAACCCCAACACTCGTGCACTGCACTCATATAATGACAGCCATGATGCCACCAGCAACAACATCCAAGCAATAGTCCATTGCCTTGACAGCTCGGGAGGGTCCCAACGGTGCTCGGTGGAGTGGGTGACCCAGTACCTGGTGGTCTGCTGCATTTAGCACATCTTGGCCATCAAGGGGGCGCAGGCCACCAGTGATTGCGTTACTACCTCAGGGGGAGCAGGACACAGAGGGGGATGAGGATGAGGAGGCAGAGGAACAGGAGGGAGGGAGGAGGCAGCGAGGCAATCGGCCTTCTGGTCGGGTTGCCCAAGGCCTTCTCATCAGACTCCGATTTGAATGAATGAAACCGCAGATCCCCATTGCTTACCACACCCCCTTATTCTATTGCACTCTCATACCATCACACAGCGTTCTCCTGCATGCAAAGGTGAAACGAGAGAGACCACCAAATGCTCCAAACACTATTAATAAATGTACCAAAAACTTCTCACACAAATCAGAAGAATTCTAATAACAAATGATTCGTGTGCCTTCCAAAGTTGAATAACGATCATTGGATGCAAGGTGTGAGATGTTGTTGTGAGTATTACCAGGTAGAGATTGTTGGGGGGTGACTGTTGGGGGTGTGGTGCATTGAGCAGTGTTTGAAGCTTGCGATACAAATGGTGGTATGTAGCATTTGTTGAAACGTTCAATCATGCTGAGTACGACAAAATTCTTCCTGAACTGTGTTTTGGTCCTGGGGAGCAGAGTGCTGCCCGTGACGTGGTGTGCCACATCCATCCACATAGTCCGGCAGCATTTTCGCGAGGCCGTCCTGCCAGTTGGTGCAGAACTGCCCATTTCTCTGTACGCTAAAGCAATGCCTCCAAAAGATTCTTGGGAAAACCATGTTAAAATACTTTGCTTTTATATTTGTCGTACCAATGTGGAAAACATCACAATTCTGTGCAAAATATTCCATTTGCCATGTTCTTGCCCAATCACTTAGCCTGTCTATAACCCCTTGCAGGCTTCTTGCATCCTCCACACAACTTACATTATCACACAGCATTGTGTCATCAGCAAACTTGATTATATTACATTTGGTTCCCTCATCGAAATCATTGATGCAGATTGTGAATAGTTGAGGCACAAGCACTGATCCTTGCGTTACCCCACTAGTTACAGCCTGCCAAACGAATATGATCCGTTGTTTCCTACTTTCTGTTTCCTGTTTGTTTACCAATCCTCAATCCATGCTAGAATATTAACCCCAATCCCATGAGCCCTAATTTTGTTTAATAACCCCTTGTGTGGCACCTTCTCGAATGCCTTCTGAAAATCCAAATTCACCAAGAGTACTGGTATCCCCTTTTCTATTCTGATGTAAAACTGCAAAAAATCCCGAACAGATTTGTCAAACACGCTGTCCCTCTCATAAATCCGTTATGACTGTGCCCAATCCTATTATTATGTTCTAAGTGCCCTGCTACCACGTTCTTAATAATTGTTTGTAACATTTTCCCTACCACTCTTCTCTTCTCTCTTAAGCAGTCCCTCGGAACCGAGGATGACTTGCTTCCACGTTATCTACACAGGTGGGGCAGACTGTGGTTGAAGAGGCAGATTGGTGGGGTGCTTGTGTTGACGTGCGCTCCTTGTGCTGCCTGCGCTTGGCTTCCGCTTAATCCTGGCGAAGAGTGTCAAGGTATTCAGCGCCTTGCCAGATGCATCTCCTCCAGTTTGTGTGGTTGTGCCAGGGTTTCCCAGGTGTCGGTCGTTTTCAAGGAGGCTTTCAAGGTGTCCTTGAAGCATTTCCTCTGCCCACCTGGGGCTCACTTGCCGTGCCAGTGCTCCAAGTAGAGTGCATGTTTTGGTAGTCGCGAATCGGGCATTCGGACAATGTGACCCATCCATCGCAGCGGATTTACCGTGGCCAGAGCTTCGATGTTGGGGATGTTGGCCTCAGCAAGAATACTGACATTGGTGTGCCTATCCTGCCAATGGATTTGCAGGATCTAGTGGAGGCAACGTTGGTGTTACCTCTCCAGTGCTTTGAGGTGCCTGCTGTACATGGTCCATGTCTCTGAGGCATGCAGCTGGGCGGGCATCACTGCTGCTCTGTAGACCATGAACTTAGTGCAGGGTTTGTTGTCCTGGTCTTCAAACACTCTCTTCCTCTGGCGACCGAAGGCTGCACTGGCACTTTGAAGGCGGTGTTGTACTTTGTCATCGACGTCTGCCCTTGTTGACAGCAGGCTCCCGCGGTATGGAAAGTGGTCCACATTGTCCAAGAGCTTGTCGTGGATTTTTGATAACCGGGGGGCAGTACTGTTTGGCGGGGGCAGGTTGGTAGAGGACCTTTGTCTTACGCATGTTTAGTGTAAAGCCCATGCTCTCGTACACTTTGGAGAAGGTATTGACGAAGGCTTGGAGTTCAAACTTCCGAGTGAGCTCAGACGCAAGCATCATCTGCATAGTGTAATTCGACGGCAGAGGATGGGACGACCTTGGATCGGGATTGGAAGCGACGGAGGTTGAACAGAACGTTTGTTCTGTAAATTAGCTCCACTACAGTGGGTAGCTTACTGAGGGTGAGATGGAGCATTGCAGCAAGGAAGATCGAGAGGAGCGTTGATGTGATGACACAGCCTTGCTTGACCCTGCTTCGTACGTGAATTAGGCCTGTGGTGGAATAGTTGGTCAGGATCATGGCTTGCATGTCGTTGTGAAGCAGGCGGAGGATGGTGAAAAATTTTGAGGGCAGCCGAATTTGAGGAGGAAACTCCATAATCCCTCACGGTTGACAGTGTCAAAGGACTTTGTGAGATCAAAGAAGGCCGTTGACAACGGTTGGTCCTGTTCCCTGCATTTCTCTTGTAATTGACGTGCAGTGAAGATCATTTCCATTGTGCTCCTTAGTGGGCGGAATCTGCATTGCGACACTGGGAAGAGCTCTTCGGCCACTAGGTGAAGGCGATTGAGGAGGATTCATGCGATGACTTTCCCTGTGGTAGACAGCAGGTAAAACGCCTCGGTAATTATCGCAACCGTCTTGTCACATTTCTTGATGATGGTCAAAATTACGGCATCTCTCAGATCCCCTGGCATGTTCTCCTTCTTCCAGATAAAACCAATGATTTCATGAATTCACACCAGCAGTGCTTCTCCACCATGTTTCAGTGCCTCGGCGTGGATTCCATCTGCTCCTGAGGTCTTGTACTTCTTCAGTTGTCGGATGGACTTTTCAAACTCATGCCGGGCTGCGATTGTGCTGAGATGCTGGCGGGTAGCATGCTGTGGGATGGAGTTGAGGACACTCGGATCGAAGGCAGAGTTGCAGTTAAGGAGATCTTCGAAGTGCTCCTTCCAGCAGGCACTGAAAGCCTCTCTGTCCTTGATGACTACCTCTCCTTTCTTGGCCCACAGTGGGCTAGGGACTTGGGGGTTGGGCCGTAGTTGTTCTTGACTGTGCTAAAGATTCCATGCATGTGGTGGCTGTAGGCTAGCAGCTGGACCTCCTGCAGTTGCTCCACCCACCATCTGTTTTTAGGTAGCAAGTTTTTTGCTGCAACTCGGCATTCAGGCTTCTGTAGAGCTGCTTTCTTGTTCTCGAGATCTGTTACCGTTCCCAGATGTAAGGCTGATGTCAGGCTAACTGGTCTACATAAGAACATAACATAAGAACATAAGAAATAGGAGCAGAAGTAGGCCAATCGGCCCCTCGAGCCTGCTCCGCCATGCAATAAGATCATGGCTGATATGATCCTAACTGCCAATCTACTATCACAGAACCTTCTCCTGAATCTAACAGAATTAGACACACGAAATAGGAGCTGGATCAGGCTACAAGGCCCCTGGGCCCGCTCCGCTGCCCACAGGGCCATGTCCGATCCGAACCTAGACTCCAGTCCAAATTCCTCCCCGCTCCCCGTAACCTTAATTCCCTTTACTTCTAGGAAACTGACTATTTCTGTTGTAAATTTATGTAATGATGTAGCTTCTACAGCTTTTTGGGGCAGCATATTCCATGAACCTACCACCCTCTGAGTGAAGTAGTTCCTCCTCATCTCAGTTTTGAAAGAGCAGCCCCTTATTCTAAGACTATGCCCCCTAGTTCTAGTTTCACCCATCATAGGGAACATCCTCCCCGCATCCACCCGATCCAACCACTTCACAACCTTATATGTTTTAATAAGATCGCCTCTCATTCTTCTGAACTCCAATGAGTAGAGTCCCAATCTACTCAATTTCTCCTCATATGTCGATCCCCTCATCCCCGGGATTAACCGAGTGAACCTTCTTTGTACTGACTCGAGAGCAAGTATGTCTTTTCTTAAGTATGGACACCAAAACTGTATGCATTATTCCAGGTGCGGTCTCACCAATACCTTGTAGAACTGAAGCAATACCTCCCTATTTTTATATTCAACCCCCTAGCAACGAAAGCCAACATTCCATTGGCCTTCTTAATCACTTGCTGCACCTGCATACTAACCTTTTGAGTTTCGTGCACCTGGACCCCCAGATCCCTTTGTACTTCAGTACTTTCCAGCTTCTTGCCATTAAGATAATAACTTGCTCTACAATTTTTCCTGCCGAAGTGCATAAACTCACACGTTCCAGTATTGTATACCATCTACCAAATATCTGCCCACTTACTTAGCCTGTCTATGTCCCCTTGCAGGTTTTTATATCCTCCTCACTCACTACTTTCCCTCCCATCTTAGTATCATCTGCAAACTTTGATATGTTACACTCGGTCCCCTCCTCCAAATCGTTAATATAGATTGTAAAGAGTTGGGGACCCAGCACTGACCGCTGCGGAACACCACTAGTTACTGATTGCCAGTTTGAGAATGAACCATTTATCTCAACTCTCTGCCTTCTGTTAGATAGCCAATTCCATATCAATGCCAAAATATTACCCCCAATCCCGTGATTTTTTATCTTAAGCAATAATCTTTTGTGTGGCACCTTGTCAAATGCCTTTTGGAAGTCCAAATACACTACGTCCACTGGTTCCCCTTCATCAACCCTATATGTTACTTCCTCAAAGAACTCCAGCAAATTTGTCAAACATGACGTCCCCTTCATAAAACCATGGTGACTTTGTCCTAATAAATTATGATTATCCAAATGTCCTGTTACTGTCTCCTTAATAATGGACTCCAAAATTTTACCTACCACAGATCTTAGCCTAACCGGTCTATAGTTTCCAGCCTTCTGTCTACTGCCCTTTTTAAATAAGGTTGTTACATTAGCAGTTTTCCAGTCTGCCGGGACCTCTGCTGAGTCCAGGGAGTTTGGGAAAATTATTACCAATGCATCCACAATCCCTACCGCCACTTCCGTCAAGACCCTAGGATGTAAGCCATCAGGTCTAGGTGATTTATCCGTCTTGAGTCCCATTATTTTACCGAGTACCACGACCTTAGTGATTTTGATCGTGTTTAGCTCCTCCCCACTATAGCCCCCTGTTTGTCCCGTGTTGGGATATTCTTAGTGTCCTCTACTGTAAAGACTGATACAAAATATTCATTCAGTGTTTTTGCCATCTCCATAATTCCCACCATTAATTTCCCAGTCTCATCCTCTAAGGGACCAACATTTACTTTAGCCACCCTTTTTCTTTTAAAAGAACTATAAAAACTCTTACTATCTGTTTTCATATTTTTGAAAATTTAATTTCATAATCTATCTTCCCTTTCTTAATCAATCTTTTTGTTACACCACTGATCATGTACCATCTTACTCTTTAATCTATTTTCCCAATCCACTCTACTCAATTCCGCTCTCATACCTTCATACTCTCCTTTATTCAAGCTTAGCATGCTTGTTTGAGATCCAACCTGCTCACCCTTTAATTGAATATGGAATTCAACCATGTTATGGTCACTCATTCCAAGGGGATCCTTTACTAGGACATTTTTAATTAATCCTGTCTCGTTACACAAGACCAGATCAAAGGTTGCTTGCCCCCTGGTCGGTTCAGATACATACTGCTCAAGAAACCTTTCCTAATAAACTCAATGAACTGATCCTCAAGGCAGCCCTGCCCAATTTGATTTGTCCAATTAATATGATAGTTAAAATCCCCCATAATTGTAAAAGATCCCTTATTACAAGCCTCAACTATTTCCTGATTGACACTCCGTCCAACAGAGTTGCAACTGTTCGGAGGCCTATAGACTACGCCCACTAGTGTTTATTCCCCTTATTATTCCTTACCTCCACCCAAACTGTTTCATTTTCCTGATCTTTGGACCAATATCATTTCTCTGTATTACAGTGATTCCTTACTTTAATAAAATAGCCACCCCACCTCCCCTTCCTTCCTGCCTATCCTTCCTGATCGTTAAATAACCTGGTATGTTTAATTCCCAGGTATTTTCACTCTGCAGCCATGTTTCTGTAATGGACACAAGATCATACCCATTTGTAGTTATTTGTGCCATTAACCCATCTATTTTGTTACGAATGCTACGTGCATTCACATAGAGAACTTTCAAATATGTTTTGTGACACTTAGTTCCTCCTTTTGCCCTTTTTATTACTTTACCTTTTACTCTATTCCTTCTGCCCCTTCCTGACACGCTCTGGTTTTTAATTTCCCCACTGCTACCTAAGTCAAAGACCTTCTCTGTTGTCATTTTTATTATTTGCTCTCTCGGAACCTCCCCCACACTAGTTCGTTTAAAGCCCTCTTTACAGCCCTAGTTATATGATCCGCCAGGACTCTAGTCCCAGCACTGGCCAAGTGAAGCCCGTCCCAACGGAACAGCTCCCTCCTGCCCCAGTACTGGTGCCAGTGTCCCAGGAAGCAAAACCCATTTCTCCCACACCAGACTTTGAGCCACGCATTTAACTCTCTAATTTTATTTGTCCTAGCCAAATTCGCTCGTGGCTCAGGTAATAATCCAGAGATTCTGTTGAGGTTCTGTTTCTTAAGTTGACCCCTAGCTGCTCATACTCCTTTAAAAGAACCGGCTTCCTAGTCCTATCTACGTCGTTTGTACCGACATGGGCTGTAGTTCCCCCTTTCCTTTCCCCCTTCTTTTGTAAATAGTGGGTTTACATCTGCTACCTTTCAGTCCACGGGAACCATACTAGATCTATGGAATTGAGGAAAATGACAACCAATGCATCCTCTATTTCTATCGAGAACTCTTTCAATCCCCTAGGAAGTAGGCCATCTGTTCCAGGGGTTTTTATCAGTTTTCAGACCCATTAATTTTTCTAGTACTACATTTCTACTAATATAAATATCTTTCTGTTCCTCATTTTCATTATTCCCTTGATTGCCCACTATTTCCGGAAAGTTTTTGTGCCTTCTTACGTGAAGACAGACACAAAATATTAGTTTAATTTCTTTTCCATTTCCTTATTCACCATTATAATTTATCTTCTCTCATCCTGTAAGTAACCCACACTTACTTTCGCTTACCTTTTCCTTTTTACATACCTATAGAAGCTCTTGTAGTCTCCTCTTGTAGTCAATCACTATCCTCATCTCTGTTCACTATACTTCCAAGTTTTGTTTCATCTGTAAATTTTGAAATTGTGTCCTGTACACCAAAGTCCAGGTCATTAATATATATCAAGAAAAGCAGTGTCCCAGCATCGACCCCTGTGGAACACCACTGCATATCTTCATCCTGTCCGATTAACAAACGTTCACAACTGCTCTCTGCTTCCTGTCACTTAGCTAATTTAGTATCCTTGCTGCCACTGTCCCTTTTATTGCATGGGCTTCAAAGTTGCTGTCAAGCTATTTACGTGGCACTTTATCAAACGTCTGTTTGGAAGTCCATGAACACCACATCAAACGCATTGCCCTAATCAACGATTTCTCTTACCTCATCAAAAGACACAATAAAGTTAGGTCAACACGATATGCCTTTGACAAATATTGCTAGCTTTCCTGAATTAATCCACAATTGTCCAAGTGTCTGTTCATTTTGTACCGGATTAACGTTTCTAAAAGCTTGCCCAGTTTTGAGATAAATCTGTCTGTCCTGTGTTTGCTGTGTTTAATCATACAAACTTTTTTGAAGAGCTGTGTAACATTTGCAATTTCCAATCCTGTGGCAGCACCCCCCCACCCAAGGAGGATTGGAAGATTATGGCCAGTACCTCTGCAATTTCCATCTTTACTTCCCTCACAATCCTAGAATGCATCCCATCCGTACTGGTGATTATTTAATTTACATACAGCCAGCCTTTCTAGTACATCCTCTTTACCATTTTTTATCCCATCCAGTATCTCAATTACCTACTCTTTCACTATGACGTAGGCAGCATCTTCTTCCTTGGTAAAGACAGATGCAAAATTCTCGTTTAGTACCTCAGCCATGTCATCTGCCTCCATTCGTAGGTCTCCATTTTGGTCCCTTATCATCCCCACCCCTCCTCTTAATACCCGTTTACTATTTTTTATGCTGAAAGAAGACATTTGGATTCCTTTTTATGTTAGCTGCCAATCTATTCTCAGACTCTCCCTATTCAAATCTTATTTCCTTTTTCACTTCCCCTCTGAACTTTCAATTTTCAAACTTGTTCTCATTTAGATTATTAACCTGGCATCCGGCATACGCGCCCTTTTTCTACTTCATCTTATTCACTATCTCTTTTTTCATCCAGGGAGCCCTGGCGTTGGGAATGTACGTTAAGTGTACCTGAACCATCTCCTCTTTAATGCAGTCCATTGTTCGATTACAGTTTTGCCTGCCAGTCTTTGACTCCAGTTCACCCGGGCCACATCTATTCTCAAATCTCTGAAATTGGCAGTCCTCCAATTCAGTATTTTTACTCAAGATTGCTCCCTGTCATTTTCCATCGCTAATGTAATCTTATGATACTGTGATCAATGTTACCTAAATGTTCCCCGAATGCTCTCGGAGACAACAGCAGCGTTGGGACATAAAGGAAAGAGCAGAGAAACAGCGCCGACCTAATCGGAGGTGGTATCAGCAGCGGTGGGCCTGTACACTGTTTCCAAAAAAATAAGGCGTGGCATCACAGGAAGCAGGTATTTGATTTGTTGGTGAGCATTTAGGTTTGTTTACCTAGAAACATAGAAATATAGAAGATAGGAGCAGGAGTAGGCCATTCGGACCCTCGAGCCTGCTCCGCCATTCAATGCGATCATGGCTGATCATTCAAATTCAGTACCCGGCCCCTGATTTCTCCCCATACCCCTTGAACCCTTTAGCCCTAAGAAATATATCCAACTCCTTCTTGAATATATTATAAATATTGGCCTCTACTGCTTTCTGTGGTAGAGAATTCCACAGGTTCACCACTCTCTGGCTGAAGAAATTCCTCCTCACTTCTGTCCTAAATGGCCTACCCCTTATCCTTAGACTGTAACCCCTGGTCCTGGACTCCCCGAACATCGGGAACACCCTTCCTGCATCTAGTTCGGACAGTCCTGTCAGAATTTTATAAGTTTCAATGAGATCCCCTCTCATTCTTCTAAACTCCAGTGAGTACAATCCCAATCGACCCAATCTCTCCTCATACGTCATTCCTGCCATCCCAGGTATCAGCCTGTTGAATCTTCGCTGAACTCCTTCCATGGCAAGAACATTCCTTCATCAGATAAGGCGACCAAAACTGCAAACAATACTCAAGATGTGGTCTCACCAAGGCCCTGTATAACTGCAGCAAGACATCCTTGTTCCTGTATTCAAACCCTCTCGCTACAAAGGCCAACATTCCATTTGCCTTCTTAACTGCTTGCTACACCTGCATGCTTAACTTCAGCGACTGGTGCACAAGGACACCCAGGTCTCGTTGCAGTTCCGCTTCTCCCAATCTATTGCCATACAGATAATAATCTGCATTCCTGTTTTTGCCACCAACGTGGATAACCTCGCATTTATCCACGTTACATTGTATCTGCCATGCTTTTGCCCAATCACCCAACCTGTCCAATTCATCCTGGAATTTCTCGGCATTCACCACACAGCACACACGCCCACCCAGCTTTGTGTCGTCTGCAAATTTGATGAAATTACATCTAGTTCCCTTGTTTAGATAATTAATATATATTGTGAATAGCTGGGGCCCATTGACCGATCCCTGCGGTACCCCACTAGTGACTGCCTGCCACTCAGAAAAAGACCCGTTTATTCCAACTCTTTGCTTTCTGTCTGCCAACCAGTACTCTATCCAAGACAATACCTTACCCCCAATCCCATGTGCCTTAAATTTAAATGCTAATCTCTTATGCGGGACCTTATCGAAAGCCTTCTGAAAGTCCAAATACACCACATCCACATGTTCTCCCTTACCTATTTTACCAGTTGCATCCTCAAAAAATTCCAATAGTTTAGTCAAGCACGATTTACCTTTTGTAAATGCATGGTGACTTTGTCCGATCCTGTCACTATTTTCCAAGTGCTCTGCTATTGCATCTTTTTTAATGCACCCTAGCATTTTCCCCACTACCGATGTCAGGCTTACTGGTCTGCAATTCCCCGTTTTCTCTCTACCACCTTTTTTGAATAGTGGCTTAAATTTACCTCCCCTCCAATCCATGGGTACTGTTCCAGATTCCATCGAATGCCGGAAGATGATCAGCAAAGCACCAACTATTTCTAGGGTCACTTCCTTAAGTACCCTAGGATGTAGATTATTAGGTCCTGGGGATTTATCGGCCTTCAATCCCATCAATTTCCCTAAAACCATTTCACTACAAATAGTGAGTTCTTTCAGTTCCTCCCTTTCATTAGACCCTATGTTCCCCGTCATCTCTGGGAGGTTATTTGTGTCCTCCTTTGTGAAGACAGAACCAAAAAATGTAGTTAATTTGTCAGCCATTTCTTTGTTCCCCATTATAAATTCCCCTGATTCTGACTACACCAATCTTTTTCTCTTGACATATCTATAAAAGCTTTTTTTTCAAACCTGGGACAATGGTTTAAACAGGAGCAGGTGCCCATAACATACTGCATTAAATTTATATCTGCACTAGTTAAACTAATTAATACAACTATTAATAATCGTTGATTAAAGATTTTAATAATTAAATAAAAAAAGGCCAGAATAAATATAGCAGGGCAGGTTGTGTGTGTGGACTGCAGCGTGGGGGAGTTTATGTACAGCAAGACTCTTTCGAGCGAATACTTCTGCCGGAGAAGTCTGCATGTCGAATCTCTCCGGCTCAGTCATTGAGCTGGACTGAGAGTTGGAGACATGCCGATGCATAATGGAGGGGGAGGAGTTTCTGGATAATTTTATTCACAATAGCATCACATCCCAGTGGACAAGACAGGTTCAGGAAAGGGAGGTGGTGAATTTCGGTAAACTTGAGCCGAAATTTAGGAGAGGATGAGAAGAAAGTCCCTCAGACACTGGTCCTGTCCAACAGGTACGATCTACTCGCTAGCTGTGAACACAAGGAGAAAGACTTCATGGAGTAGAGCCACAATGCAAACCAAGGCACCGTGGCTCAGAAGGCTGTCCAAAGGGAATAGAGTAGATTAGAATTGTGGTAGAGATAGGGGACTCTAATATTAGGGGGATATACAGCGTCCTCTGCAACAAATAACAAGAATCCTGAAGGATGTTTTGTCTACCTGCTGCCGGGGTAAATCATATCTCATGGCGGCTGGAGAGGTATTTGGAAAGATAGGATGGAAATCCAGTTACTGTGGTCCATGTTGGAAGAAACAACATAGGTAGGAATAGGGAGGTGGTCCTGATGAAAGAATATCAGGAGTTAGGATCTAAAATAAAGAGCACGACCTCGAGGGTAATGATTTCTGGATTATTGCCCGAGCCACGTGCAATTTTGGATATAAGCAGACAGATCAGGAGAATTAATACTTGACTAAAGGGCTGATGTTTGAAAGAGGGGTTCCTTTTCATGGGACACTGGCACCAGTTCTGGGGAAGGAAGGAGCAGTACCGATGGGATGGTCTCTACCTGAACCTGGATGGTGCCCGTGTCCTAGCAGAAAGGGTAAATAGGGAGTTGGCTAAGGCTTGTCTATTAAGTTGGGTAGAGGGATCGATAAGAAACGTATCCAACCTAAAGAAAAACAAAGCAGGAAAAGATAGCCTTGGAAAAAATAAAGTAAAGGAGGGTATTCATGGCATTGGAATAAATAGAGTTATAGAACAAAAGTCTAAAAAGATGATTAAGCATAAAGTAAGAGGAAATCCTTTTAAAAATAAGTTAAACAGCCTATACAGCAATACACACAGTGTCAGTATCATACGATGTGAGGAACCAGTCATAGTAGGGATTACTGAGACATGGCTACAGGGATATCAGGACAATGAATTAAACTTCGCAGGGTGATAAATATGTAGAAATGCTAGAGAGGGAAATAGGGGAGGTGGAGCAGCTGCACCTAGTAAGGGTAACATAATGGCAGTAGAAAAAAGTGATGCAAGCCAAAAATGGAATTCATATGGAAACAGAAAAAAGATAAAAGATAAGCAATCACACTAATAGGCGGAGTCTACAGAACACCTAATATTGGAAGTGAGGTGGAGGAAGAAATATGCAAACAAATTACGTAAATAGAGTCATAGAGTCATAGAGTTAGAAAGCACAGAAAGAGACCCTTCGGCCCATATCGTCCGCGCCGGCCATCAAGTCCTATCTAATCTAATCCCATTTCCCAGCAGTTGGTCCGTAGCCTTGTATGCTATGGCATTTCAAGTGTTCATCCAAATGCTTCTTGAATGTTGTGAGTGTTCCTGCCTCTACCACCCTTGCAGGCAGTGAGTTCCAGATTCCAACCACCCTCTAGGTGAAAAAATTATTCCTCAAATCCCCTCTAAACCTCCTGCCCCTTACTTTGAATCTATGCCCCCTTGTTATTGACCCCTCTACTATGAGAAAAAGTTCCTTTCTATCCACCCTATCTATGCCTCTCATAATACTGTACACCTCAACCAGGTCCCCCTCAGCCATCTCTGCTCCAAGGAAAACAACCCCAGCCTGTCCAGCCTTTCTTCGTAGCTGAAGCGCTCCAGCCCAGGTAACATCCTGGTAAATCTCCTCTGCACTCTCTCCAAAGCA
This sequence comes from Somniosus microcephalus, assembly GCF_052327205.1. Lineage (NCBI taxonomy): Eukaryota > Metazoa > Chordata > Chondrichthyes > Squaliformes > Somniosidae > Somniosus > Somniosus microcephalus. The sequence continues at coordinate 21,496,838 of NW_028225186.1, read as the reverse complement.
ATCACATCCTTCCTATAGTATGGCTACCAGAACTGCACACAGTACTCCAGCTGTGGCCTTACCAGCGTTTTGTGCAGCTCCACCATAACCTCCCTGCTCTTATATTCTATGCCTCGGCTAATGAAGGCAAGTATCTCATATGCCTTTTTAACCACCTTATCCACCTGTTGCGCTGCCTTCAGGGATCTATGTACATTCACACCAAGGTCCCTCTGATACTTTGTCTTTCCTAGGGTCTTACCAATCATTGTTTATTCCCTTGCCTTGTTAGTCCGTCCAAAATGAATCACCTCACACTTTTCAGGGTTAAATTCCATCTGCCAATGTTCCGCCCATCTGACCAACCAATCTATATCGTCCTGTAGCCTGAGGCTTCCCGCCTCGCTATTTACCACCCCAACAATTTTCGTGCCATCTGCCAACTTACTTATCATACCTTTTACAGTCACATCCAAATCATTAATGTAGACCTCAAACAGCAAGGGACCCAGCACCGATCCCTGCGGTACCCCACTGGACAGAGCCTTCCAGTCACAAAAACAACCTTCCACCATCACACTCTGCCTTCTGCCACTAAGCCAGTTTTGGATCCAATGTGCCAAGGCACCCTGGATCCCATGGGCTCTTACCTTCCTGACCATTCTCATATGCGAGACTTTATTAAAAACCTTACTAAAATCCATGTGAACCACATCCACTGCACCACCCTCATCCACACACCTAGTAACCCCCTCGAAAAATTCAATCAAATTGGTCAGAAATCATCTTCCCTTGACAAAGCCATGCTGGCTATCCCTAATTAATCCGTGCCTCTCCAAGTGGAGACCAATTCTGTCCCTCAGAATTTTTTACAATAATTTGCCTACCACTGATGTTAGGCTCACTGGCCTGTAATTCCCTGGTTTATCCCTACTACCCTGTTTGAATAATGGTTTTACGTTAGCTGTTCTCCAGTCCTCTGGCACATCCCCTGTGGCCAGAGATGTTATGAAAATTTGTGTCAGAGCCCCTGCAATCTCCTCCTTTTCCTCACATAGTAGCCTGGGATACATCTCGTCCGGGCCTGGGGATTTATCCACTTTTAAGCCAGCTAATACCGCTAGTACCCCCTCCCTCTCGATGCTAATATGTTCAAGTATATCAGAGGTCCCCTGTCCGATTTCAATGTCCACTTCGTCCTTCTCCATAGAGAACACAGATGCAAAAAATTCATTTAAAACCCCACCTACATCCTTTGGCTCCACACACAGTTTGCCACTTTGGTCCCTAATGGGCCGTACTCTTTCCCTAGTTATCCTCTTGCCCTTAATATACTTATAAAACACCTTAGGATTTTCCTTTACTTTGCTCACCACTTTTATTTCATGGCCCCTCTCGCTCTCCTAATTTGTTTTTTAAGTAACCCCCTGCACTTCTTTACTCCTCTCATGCTTCCTCTGTCTTTAGTCCTTTGCATCTGCCAAAGCCCCCCTTTTTTTCCTAATCCATTCCCGTATATCCCTTGACATCCAAAGTTCCCTGGGCTTGTTGGTCCCACCCTTGACCTTTATGGGAACATGTTGACATTGTACTCTCTCAATTTCCTTTCTGAAACACTCCCATTGCTCCGATGTGGATTTTCCTTCAAATAGCTGATCCCATTCCACATTGGCCAGTTCCTGTCTTATCATATTAAAATCGGCCTTCCCCCAATTTAGAAACTTTATTTCCGGTCCATCTTGTCCTTTTCCATGATTACCTTAAATCTCACCGAATTATGGTCACTGTCACCAAAGTGCACACCTACGAACACGTCTACCACTTGCCCGGCCACATTCCCTAGAATTAGGTCCAGTTCCGCCCCCTCTCTTAGAGGACTGTCTAAATGCTGGCTGAAAAAGCACTCCTGGATGCACTTTAAGAATTCTGCACCCTCTAAGCCTTTCACACTCTGACTATCCCAGTTAATATTGGGGATGTTGAAATCCACCATTATAATTACCCTATTATTTGCACATTTCTCTGAGATTTGCCTACATATCTGTTCCTCTATCTCCCCTGGCTGTTTGGAGGCCTATAGTACACTCCCAGCAAAGTGCTAGCCACCTTTTTGTTTTTCAGTTGAACCCATATGGTCTCATTAGAGGAACCTGTTAAGGTATCATCCCTCTTTACAGCAGTAATTGTCTCCTCAATTAATATTGCGGCACCCCCTCCTCTTTTACTCCCCCCCTGTCTCGCCTGAAGATTCTATTCCCCGGAATATTGAGCTGCCAGTCTTGCCCCTCCTTCAACCATGTCTCCGTGATAGCAACAATATCATACTCCCATGTGTTCATCAACAACTTCAGTTCATCCAACTTATTCGTAAGACTCCTTGCATTAAAATAAAGGCCATTGAGCCTTGCCCTACTCCCTTGTGCCGTTACATATTTGTTCTGCCTTCCAGTCTGACTTATTTTTTCCTCTATATTTGGCTGTGCATCACCCCCTATTATAGCTCCACTCTGTATCCCATCCCCCTGCCAAGTTAGTTTAACACCCCCCCCCCCGAACAATGCTAGCAAACTTCCCCGCAAGGATATTTGTCCCGTTCTGTTTCAGATGCAAACCGTCTGACTTGTACAATCCCACCTTCTTCAGAAGCAGGCCCATTGATCCAGGAAACTAAAGCCCTCCCTCCTGCTACAACTCTTTAGCCACGCATTCGTCTGCTCTATCCTCCTATTTCTATAATCACTAGCACGTGGCACCGGGAGTAATCCAGAGATTACAACCTTTGAGGTCCTGCTCTTTAGTCTGCTGCCTAGCTCCCTAAATTCTTGCTGCAGGACCTCATCCCTCTTCCTACCCATGTCATTGGTCCCAATATGAACCACGACCTCTGACTGTTCACCCTCCCCCTTCAGTATGCCCTGCAGTCGTTCAGTGACATCCTTGACCCTGGCACCAGGGAGGCAACAAACCATTCTGGAGTCACGTCTATGGCCGCAGAAACGCCTATCTGTTCCCCTTACGATAGAATCCCCTACCACTATTGCTCTCCCACTCCTTTTCCTCCCTTCCTGAGCAGCAGAAGCACCCCTGGTGCCAGGAAGTTGGCTGCTGCTGCCTTTCTCTGGTAAGTCATCCCCCTCAACAGTATTCAAATCGGTATACCTGTTTGGGAGGGGGATGTCCACAGGGGACCCCTGCACTTCCTGCCTGCTTTTACTGCTCCGCCTGATGGTCACCCATTTCCATTCTGCCTGTGCAGTCCTTACCTGTGGTGCGACCAACTCACTAAACTTGCTACTCACGACCCTCTCAGCATCGTGAATGCTCCAAAACTCATACATCCGCAGCTCCAGCGCCGCAATACATTCTACTAGCAACTGCAGCTGGATACATTTCTGACACACATGGTCATCAGGGGCACAGGCAGCGTCCTTGAATTCCCACATAGAGCAAGAGGAGAGTAACACGGGGCTGGGCTTTCCTGACATGACATACCCTTTAATTAATTTAAATTAATTCAATACCACCCATTAAAGATATATACTAGGGTGCTTGTATGGTTTACCAACAGTCCCCGTTACACAAGAAAGACCATAGCAACTATAAACCAGAGTTAAAGTTTTAAAAATATAGAAATACTCACCAACCAATCACTTACCTGATCCCTGGTGACGTCATGCTCTGATTACTTTTTACCTCTCTTCCCGCTGCTGAGTTGGTATGCCTCGCTGCTGCCGCCAATTTTATGCTCCGCCTCGGTCGCTGTTCTCCCCCTGGTCCAGCCGCTGTGGTCGGGCCTCGCTGCTGCCGCCGCTTTTATGCTCCGCCTCGGTCGCTGTTCATCCCCAAGGTCCAGCCGCTGTTGTCGGGCCTCGCTGCTGCCGCCGCTTTTATGCACCACCTAAGGCACTGTTCTCCCCCAGGTCCAGCCGCTGTGGTCGGGCCTCGCTGCTGCTGCTGCTTTTATGCCCCACCTCAGTCGCTGTTCTCCCCAAGGTCCCGCCGTTCTCCAGTAAATGAGTAAAACACATAGACTAATATTCATGGGGGATTTCAACTACCATAATAATAATTGGACAGGAGAGGTAGGTAAAGAGGATAAGGGAATGGTATTCCTAAAATGTGTACAGGACACCTTTCTACCCAATATGTATAAAGCCCAACAAGGGAGGACTGGCTTTTGGATCTAGTAATGGGTAATGAACCAGGGCAGATTAGGGAAGTAAAGGTTGTGGAACATATAGGCAAAAGTGACATAACATAATATGCTTTAAGATGATAATTGAAAAGGAGAAAAGTATGACGGAAATCAGGTTAATATATTGGAGAAAAGCTGATTTTGAGCGGTTCAGAATAGAACTTGGGAAAAAATGGGCAACATTATTGGCAAACAACGATGTAGAACAGCAATGAGAAACATTTAAAACGGTGTTCAAAAGAGTGCAGGAAAAATACATTCCATTAAAAGGAAAGAACAAACTGAACAATAATGAGATTCCATGGATGAATTAAGCCATAAGTGAACAATTAAGGGAAAGGAAAGAAGCATACTTTAAGTACATAGACAGCAGGGGAGTGCATGATAAGAGAGAATACGAAAAGATTAGGAGAGATTTCAAAACAACAATTCGAGAAGCAAAGAGGAAGAATGAAATTAAATTTTGAAGGATCATAAAACAAAATAGTAATTTATTTTATAGGCACTTCACTATAAAAGTAAGGTTGGGATGGATATAAGGCCATTAAGTGATAGTCAGCTTAATACCACAGGTAACGATAGAGAAAATGCAGAAATATTAAATAATTGTTTTGCTTCAGCAATTACCAGGGAGATAGAAAAGGTGGACATGACATTGGACGATGAGGTTAGTACTGTGATAAGTGCATTTAAATTAAAAAAGGGAATAAAGTAAATAAATTAATCTAACTCAAAGATGATAAAACCCCTGGACCAGATGGACTTCATTCATGTATTTCAAAAGAATCTAGGGAAGAAATAGCATAGGCATTACCATGCATATTTAATAATTCATTAGAAAAACGTGTAGAGCCAGTGGATTGGTGGACAGCTAAACTAATTCCGATATTTAGGAAGGGGGATAGCACATGTCCAGTGAATTATTGATTAGTCAGCTTAATATCAGTGGTAGGTAAAATAATGGAATACCGACTAAAGGAGAAAAAAGAAGAATATTAAAAGACCAAAAATTTAATAATGAATAGTTAACATGGATTTCAGGAGGGAAAGTCTTTCTCGACCAAATTTACTGAATTTTTTGATAAGCTAACAGAGAAAACACACAATGGTAATGCGGTAGATGTCTTTAATCTGGATTTTGAAAAGGCCTTTGGTAAGACACGCCATATTAGACTGATGAACAAGGTCAGATAATGCGGAGTCAGGGGAGAATTACCTCAATGGATTGCTGGCTGGCTTCAGGAGCAGGAGTAAAGTGTAGATATTCACAGTGACAGCATGTGGGTTGTGGTGTTACACAAGGATCTGTGCTGGGACAACGGCTGTTCATAATTTATATGAACAGTCTAGTCCTATGATTCAAAAACACCATTTTTAAATTTGCGAATAACAACAAATTGGGGTGGATAATCAATATTGATGACGACTGCAACAATTTAAAGGAGGGCATTAATAAACATGGATAATGCGTATATAATTGGCAAATGAAGTTCAACAGTGATAAATGTGAGGTATTACATTTTGGTAGGAAGAATATGGAGGTCACTTATTACTTGGAGGGTGCAAGTCGAGGTGGGGTAGAAGAACAAAGGGTTCTAGGTGAACAAATAGACAAATCCCTAAAAGTTGCGACACAGCTTAACAAGCCCATAAAAACGTCAATAAAAGCATCAGAGTTTATTTCTAAAGGGATAGAATTGAAAATTAGCGAAGTTATGCTAAACTTGTATTGAAATTGTAATACCTCAATATCAAGCGATATACGAGAATGGATTAGGAAAAAAAGGGGACTTTCGGCAGATACAAGGGACTAAAGACAAAGGAAGCCTTAGAGTAGTATAAAAAGTGCTGGGGGATACTTAAAAACAGAAATTAGGTGAGCGAAGAGGGGCCATGAAATAACACTGGCGAGCAAAATAAAGGAAATCCTAAGGTGTTTTATAAGTATATTAAGGGCAAAAGGATAACTAGGGAAAGAGTAGGGCCCAGCAGGGACCAAATTGGCAATCTGTGTGTGGGGCCAGACGATGTAGTTGGGGATTTAAATGAATTTTTTGCATCTTTGTTCACAACGGAGTAGGACGATATAGACATAGAAATCGGGCAGGGGGACTGTGATATACTTGAACATATTAGCATCGAGAGGGAGGAGGTACTAGCGGTTTTAGCAGGCTTAAAAGTGGATAGATCCCCAGGCCCGGATGAGATGTATCCCAGGCTGCTGTGTGAGGCAAAGGAGGAGATTGCAGGAGCTCTGACACATATTTTCAAAACCTCTCTGGCCACAGGGGATGTGCCAGAGGACTGGAGAACAGCTAACCTAGTACCATTATTCAAGAAGGGTAGTAGGGATAAACCAGGGAATCACAGGCCAGTGAGCCGAACATCAGTGGTAGGGAAATTATTTTAAAAAATTCTGAGGGACAGAATTAGTCTCCACTTGGAGAGGCAGGGATGAATCAGGGATAGTCAGCATGGGTTTGTCATGGGAAGATCATGTCTGACCAATTTGATTTAATTTTTCGAGGGGAGGTCTAGGTGTGTGGATGAGGGCAGTGCAGCGGATGTGGTATACATCGATTTCAGTAAGGCTTTCGATAAAGTCCCGCATAGGAGATTGATCAAGAAATTAAGAGCCCATGTGATCCAGGGTGCCTTGGCACATTGGATCAAAAACTGGCTTAGTGGCAGAAGGCAGAGGGTTGTTTTTGTGACTGGAAGACTGTGTCCAGTGGGATACCACAGGGATCGGTGCTGGGTCCCTTGCTGTTTGTGGTCTACATTAATGATTTGGATGTGAAAGTAAAAGGTATGATCAGTAAGTTCGCAGATGATAGGAATATTGGTAGGGTGGTAAATAGCGAAGAGGGTAGTCTCAGTCTGCAGGACGATATAGATGGGTTGGTCAGATGGGGGGAACGTGGCAAATGGAATCTAACCCTGACAAGTGTGAGCTGATGCATTTTGGAGGGACTAACAAGGCAAGGGAATAAACAATGAATGGTAGGACCCTAGGAAAGACAGAGGATCAGAGGGACCGTGGTGTGCATCTACATAGATCCCTGAAGGCAGCAGAAAAGGTGGATAAGGTGGTTAAAAAGGCATTTGGGATCCTTGCCTTGATTAGCCAAGGCATAGAAAATAAGAGCAGGGAGGTTATGATGGAGCTGTACAAAACGCTGGTTAGGGCACAGCTGGAATACTGTGTGCAGTTCTGGTGGCCACACTTATATGAAGGATATGATTGCTTTGGAGAGGGTGCAGAGGGGATTCACCAGGATGTTACATGGGCTGGAGTGCTTCAGCTATGAAGAAAGACTGGACAGGCTGGGGTTGTTTTCCTTGGAGCAGTGAAGGCTGAGGGGGGACATGATTGAGGTGTACAACATTATGAGGGGCATAGATAGGGTAGATAGAAAGGAACTTTTTCCCTTAGTAGAGGGGTCAATAACAAGGGGGCATAGATTCAAGGTAAGGGGCAGGAGGTTTCGATGGGAATTGAGGAAGAACTTTTTCACCCAGTGGGTGGTTGGATTCTGGAACTCACTGCCTGACAGGGTGGTAGAGGCAGGAACCCTCACAACATTCAAGAAGCATTTGGATGAGCACTTGAAATGCCGTAGCATACAAGGATACGGACCAAATGCTGGTAAATGGGATTAGATTAGACAGGGATTAATGGCCGGCGTGGCCGTGATGGGCCGAAGGGCCTCTTTCTGTGTTCTATAACTCTATGACTCTATGATTCTAACCTTGGTTAGACCAAACTTAGAATACTGCTTACAGTTCTGGTCGCCTTGCTTTCAAAAGTATATAGAGACACTGGTGAAGGTGCAGAGAAGCTCTACAAACATGATACCAGAAATGCGAGGTTATATATACCAGGAAAGGATGAACAGGCTGGGTCTCTGTTCTCCTGAAAATGGAAGGCTGAGGAGTGACCTATTAGAGGTCTTTAAAATTAAGTAAAGTTTTAATTGTGTAGACACGGAGAATATTTCTACTTGCGGGGAACAGCATAACACGAGGCCATCAATATAAGATAGTCACCAAGAAATTCAATAGGGAATTCAGCAGAAACTTCTTCACACAAAGAGTGGTGAAAATGTGGAACTCGCTACCACAGATAGTGGTTGAATCAAATAGTATAGATGAATTTAAGGGGAGGCTGGGCAAGCATATGTGGGAGAATGGAATGTTGGGTTATGCTGATCGATTTAGATGAGGAAAGATGGGAGGAGGCTCGAGCGGAGCACACATGCCGGCATGGACTGGTTGGACTGAATGCGCTGTTTCTCTGCAGCATGGCAAGCTTGCTGATGACACATTGCTAGGTGGAAAAGTAAGCTGTGAGTAGGAAACAAAGTGCCTGTAAAGGAATATGGACAGGCTAAGAGTGGGCAATAAGCTGGCAGATGGATTTTACTGTCGGAATCATGATGTTATTCTCTTTGGTAGGAAGAATAGAAAACAATATATTTTAAATGATGAGGAACTATTAAATGTTGGTGTTCAGAGAGACTTAGGTGTCTGCGTACAGGAAACACGGAGATTTAGCATGTAGGTAAAGCAAGTAATTGGAAAGGCAAATGGCATGTTGGTCTTTATTGCAAGGGGCTTGTAGTGGAATAGTAAGGAGTTCTTGTTACGATTGAACAGGGCATTGGTGAGACCACAGCATGTGCACTGAGCACAGTTTTGGTCCCATTATCTGAGGATATATATACATGTCTTAGAGGCGCTGCAACGAAGGATAAGGGGTCGGCCATTTAGGACTGAGATAAGGAGAAATTTCTTCAGTCAGAGGGTTGACAATCTTTGGAGTTCTCTATCCCAGCCGGCTGTGGATGCTCAGCCCTTGTGTATATTCAAGACAGAGATCGATAGATTTCTGGATACCAAGGGAAACAAGGATTATGGCGATAGGTCGTGTTGAGGAAGAAGATCAGCCATGATCTTATTGAATTGTGAAGCAGGCTCGAAGGGTCGAATGCACTATTCCTGCTCCCATTTCTGATCTTATTATTATCTTAGCTGATAAAGCAGAGAGACCAAAGAGTTCAACAAGCCTACGTTGGCCTGGGGCTGATTCTCGCTTTGGGGTTTTCACACTTGAAATGTCAGAGGTCGTGGGTTGAATATACCGGATGAGCCTTGTTCTTTTTGAGTCAAAATCACCTTCTCAATGCTTATCGACATTGCAGGGAATATAAATAAGTTAAGTTAAACAAACTGAAATCTCGCACCCTTTTCACGGGGGCAATGTGAAAACCAACAGATTCAGCGAAAGGCTGTGCGATGGAATAGGTTCTATGACACAATGGATAACTCTTTGGGCTGCTGATCAATGCGACCTTTAAATGCTGTTGATTCCAATCCATTCAGGATTACGTTTTCGGTAAAGTTTTGTTGTTTCTGATGCTGGACAGTGAAACATTGCTGCCAAACTTCAACTGGTTCATTAATGTCCTTCAGGGAAGGGAATCTGCCGCCCCGACACTCCCTGTTTTACAAGTGACTCCAGTCCCAACAGACATTCCCTCCGAGCTGGAATCGCGAACTGCTCTTAAAAAAATAACCCACCAACTGCTCAATTGTTAAAATAAGTTTAAATGATGGTCAATCTAAAGTCAGTTTGCTGGGCCCTCAGACAGATTTCCCATTGGACACCTGCAGTCGGCTGACAGCCATCGAGTCACTGACAGGCAGGAAGTAAGGGGAGGTGGGGTGGCTATGGTAATGAAGGAAGGAATCACTGCAATACAGAGAAATGATATTGGGTCAAAAGATCAGGATAATGAAACAGTTTGGGTGGAGGTAAGGAATAATAAGTGGAAAAAACACTAGAGGGCGTAGTCTATAGGCCTCCGAACAGTTGCAACTCTGTTGGACGGAGTATCAATCAGGAAATAGTTGAGGCTTGTAATAAGGGAACAGCTATAACTATGGGGGATTTTAACTATCATATTAATTGGACAAATCAAATTGGGCAGGGCTGCCTTGAGGATGAGTTCATTGAGTGTATTAGGGATGGGTTTCTTGAGCAGTATGTAACTGAACCGACCATGGGGCACGCAACCTTAGATCTGGTCCTGTGTAACGAGACAGGATTAATTAAAAATGTACTAGTAAATGGTCCCCTTGGAATGAGTGACCATAACATGGTTGAATTTCATATTCAATTAGAGGGTGAGAAGGTTGGATCTCAAACACGCGTGCTAAGCTTGAATAAAGGAGACTATGAAGGTATGAGAGCGGAATTGAGTAGAGTGGATTGGGAAAATAGATTAAAGGGTAAGACGATACATGATCAGTGATGTACATTTAAGTATTTACTTTACAACTTCAAAAACATTTTATTCCACTGAGAAGAAAAGGGTGTAAAAGAAAGGACAGTCATCCGTGGCTAAGTAAAGAAATTAAGGATAGTATTCGACTAAAAACAAGGGCATATAAGGTAGCCAAATCTCGTGGGAGGATAGAGGGAAAACTTTAAAAGACAGCAACAAATTACAAAAAGATTGATTAAGAAAGGGAAGATACATTATGAAAGTAAATTAGCAAAAAATATGAAAACAGATAGTAAGAGTTTTTATAGTTATATAAAAAGAAAAAGGGTGGCTAAAGTAAATGTTGGTCCCTTAGAGGATGAGACTGGGAAATTAATGGTGGGAAATATGGAGATGGCAAAAACACTGAATTAATATTTTGTATCAGTCCTTACAGTAGAGGACATTAAGAATATTCCAACACTGGACAAACAGGGGGGTATAGGGGTGAGGAGCTAAACACGATCAAAATCACTAAGGAAGGGTTAATCTGTAAAATAATGTTAATCAAGGCGGATAAATCACCTGGACCTGATGGCTTACATCCTAGGGTCTTGAGGGAAGTGGCGGTAGGGATTGTGGATGCATTGGCAATAATTTTCCAAAACTCCCTGGACTCAGCAAAGGTCCCGGCAGACTGGAAAACTGCTAATGTAACACACTTATTTGAAAAGGGCAGTCGACAGAAGGCTGGAAACTATAGACCGGTTAGCCTAACATCTGTGGTAGGTAATGTTTTGGAGTCCATTATTAAGGAGACAGTAGCAGGACATTTGGATTATCATAATTTCATAGGACAAAGTCAGCATGCTTTTATGAAGGGGAAGTCATGTTTAACAAATTTGCTGGAGTTCTTTGAGGAAGTAACATACAGGGTGGATAAAGGGGAACCAGTGGACGTTGTGTATTTATACTTCCAAAAGGCATTTGACAAGGTGCCACACAAAAGATTATTGCTTAAGGTAAAACATCACGGGATTGGGGGCAATATTCTGGCATGGATAGAGGATTGGCTATCTAACAGAAGGCAGAGAGTTGGGATAAATGGTACATTCACAGACTGGCAATCAGTAAATAGTGGTGTTCCGCAGGGGTCAGTGCTGGGTCCCCAACTCTTTACAATCTATATTAACGATTTGCAGGAGGGGACCGAGTGTAACATATCAAAGTTCGCAGATGATACTGAGATGGGCGGGAAAGTAGTGAGTGAGGAGGACATAAAAAACCTGCAAGGGGACATAGACAGGCTAACTAAGTGGGCAGAGATTTGGCAGATGGAATACAATACTGGAAAGTGTGAGGTTATGCACTTTGGCAGGAAAAATCGTAGAGCAAGTTATTATCTTAATGGCAAGAAACTGGAAAGTACTGAAGTACAAAGGGATCTGGGGGTCCTGGTGCACGAAACTCAAAAGGTTAGTGTGCAGGTGCAGCAAGTGATTAGGAAGGCCAATGGAATGTTGGCTTTCATTGCTTAGGGGATAGAATTTAGAAATTGGGAGGTATTGCCTCAGTTGTACAAGTTATTGGTGAGACTGCACCTGGAATGCTGCATACAGTTTTGGTGTCCATACTTAAGAAAATACATATCTGCTCTCGAGTCAGTACAAAGGTTCACTCCGTTACATCCGGGGATGAGGGGATGGACATATGAGGAGAGGTTGAGTAGATTGGGATGCAATTCATTGGAGTTCAGAAGAATGAGAGGCGATCTTATTGAAACATATAAGATTGTGAAGGGGTTGGATCGGGTGGATGCGGGGAGGATGTTCCCGATGATGGGTGAAACTAGAACTAGTTGGCATAGTCTTAGAGTAAGGGGCTGCTCTTTCAAAACTGAGATGAGGAGGAACTACTTCACTCAGAGGGTGGTAGGTCCAGGGAATATGCTGCCCCAAAAAGCTGTAAAAGCTACATCATTACACAAATTTAAAACAGAAAAAGACAGTTTCCTAGAAGAAAAGGGAATTAAGGGTTACAGGGAGCGGGCAGGAATTTGGACATGCGTCTAGGTTCGGATCGGACATGGCCCTGTGGGTAGCGGAGCGGGCCCAGGGGCCGTGTAGCCTGATCCTGCTCCTATTTCGTGTGTCTAATTCTGTTAGATTCAGGAGATGGTTTTGTGGTAGTAGATTGGCGGTTAGGATCAGATCAGCCATGATCTTATTGAATGGCGGAGCAGGCTCTAGGGGTCGATTGGCCTACTCCTGCTCCTATTTCTTATTTTCTTATGTTATGTTCTGACAGTCGTGACGCACAGCATAGCACTGCCTCCCACAGCTGATCAGCCTTCCTTTCAGACCGGCTCTGGGAGACAGATTGAATCAACGACGCTGGGAGCAGGATTCGAACCTGAACAGAAAAACCCCGTTGGATTTCACATACAAGCATTCGGTCATCGCAACTGCAACTGATCCACAAACCATGTATCAGCTTCCGCTCAATCCCCAGGTGTGTCAGTATACCGACCCACAGAAGCCCGAGGGAGCGATGGATTTCACTCGCTGATCGATGATAAAACACCGATCTTCAGTTCTTTTCACCGTCCAAACATTGAGAGCCACTTGGCTCAGTATTTATTTCTCTCCCCTTTTTAATCTGTACGTGCTTTTACTTATAAACTTTTCATTTAATTTATTTGTGAGAGGGTAGAAATGAACAGAAGAGATTTACTTGAGGGAAGTTAAACGAACTGTTCAAAATCATGAATGGTTTTAACATCGTAAATAAAGAGAAACAGTTTCTACCGGTAGAAGTGTCGGTAAATGGAGAATACAGATTTAAGGAGATTGGCGAAAGAGCCAGAGACGAAATGAGGAACCGTTTATTATACAGTGAGCTTCTGTGATCTGGAATGCACTGCCTGAAAGGTTGCTGAAAGCAAATTCAATAATAACTTGCGATAGGGAAGCACTGGAAGGGAAACATGCACAGGTCTTTGGAAAGAGCAGGGAAGTAGAACTAATTGGAATACTGCACCAAAGCGCCAGAACAGGCACAATGGGCCAAAAGGTCTCATTTCGTGTTGTACCATTATACGATTGTATGAACTTAATCTATGCACAATTTACTTTGACCCCCAAGCGGGAGCGAACTCTGGATCCAGACATTACAAATAACATACTCCAACCAACTAGACTAAGCGGGGTAAATACAGGGCTTCAGGGTTAATATTCGGCGATCGTTTCACCAGTTCAATTCCAGGTCAGTGAATACATTTTTCAAAACTGTTGTGACCATTAGTTAATGCATTGCAGGAAACTAATTAAACTCTATGAAATGCAGCGTAATTGATTTAATCACCATTAAACAACGGATAGCTCTCTGTTGCATACTGAGAGTTGTGAATCGTTGGATTGCCTGTCCCAAATGGCTGCAGATGCTGAGTCTTTGAGTATATTCAATGCTGGGATAGATATATTTTTAGACTCTAGGGGAATCAAGGGATTTGGATATCAAGCAGGAAAGTGGAGTTGAGGTTGAAGAGCACCTATGATCTGATTGAATAAGGGAGCACACACCAGGCTGCCGTATGGCCTACACCTGCTTCTACCTCTTATGTTCTTGAATGGCGGGCAGAGTTAGTTATTCAAACTGTGGCTCCTGAACAGCAGCAAGTGTCTATCATTGTTGCAAATTGCGAATTAACTGAGATGGAGCAGAGAATATGAAAGAAACAGAAAGTGACTGTGCAGATATTGGTTTCATCAAGTGGAGAGGACAAGTTTCTCAGGAAAGGATTCTCTCACCAGTAGATTCTTTCCAGCAGAGTGGGACAGGTGATCATAATGATAGATCTGTAGCCAGCTCTAGAGCAGCAATAGGTCAGTGTGCGATCCAAGTATGACAGTGAGTGATCGGGACAGTACTGAAGTGATGAGTTCGAGCCTCATCTAATGCAGGCATTTCAATGAATTGTGAACATTTCGGCCAGCGTTGAAGGTCCAACAGGTGTGTTCCACGATACATCTGCTTATTAATCTTAACCTGTGGAGAAAAAAGTCCCTCTGAACTAGTTTTTCGATAGCAGATGAGAGATTTACTGCAGCTCTTTAGTATTATTGTTTATAGGAGGGGGAGGGGGCAGTTTGCACTCTTAAACCAGCATCTGTGATGTAAAGAATGAGGTTCCAGAGAAGGACTCGATTGCAACGAGGTGATAAGACATTTGGAACAAAGAAGAAGCTGTGTAAACCCATGGGTCCCCTGTCCGTGGCTTTACATCATGGTCAACACAAACAAGGATTCTGTCCAACACATTGCTGAGAATTTTGAAACAGGGACCCACACCCGAGTTCAGAGTCATGAGGGAGAATTCAGAGGCTGGAAATGCAGCTATTTAATGGAACTGAGCAGACTCTCCCCCTCCCGATAAAACTCGTTGAGAAGAAGATCTGTCTTCACACTCCCACGACCACTAATGGGATTGAATGCGCTGTTATGGCACTTGGAACAGTATTTGAGTAAAGTAGATGCAGAAAGTGAAGACTCTTGGCTGTCGGGAGTTGGAGAATTTTGATAATTTTATTTAACAACACTGCCTAAGAACTTCCTCAATCAGATGTTCGCATCGAATGAAATAAAACAGTATAAGAAAACTAACAGATGGAAAGAGCTGGGGTTCCAACTAGCTTATCTCAGAGCGCAAACTCTCGTTTGTGAGTTAGAAGATCGATGGGAGTGTTCGCTCTGAGTCCAGCAGGGCAAACTGGCTCTCAGGGAATTGGCGTTAACGGTCAGCATGTACATCACCTGGAACAAGTTAAACAGTAACACAAGTAGAAGAAGCTTGGAAAAGTGAAAGTCTGTGCTGTGATATTACTGAACATGAAACTCAGTGTGTCCCGAAACACCTGTCTGTTGGACAGCTGGAATTTACAGCTGAGATTCACCACCCTCTATGTCATAACAACATAAGAACATAAGAACATAAGAAATAGGAGCAGGAGTAGGCCAATCGGCCTCTCGCGCTTGCTCCGCCATTCAATAAGATCATGGCTGATCTGATCCTAACCGCCAATCCACTACCACAGAACCATCTCCTGAATCTAACAGAATTAGACACACGAAATAGGAGCAGGATCAGGCTACACGGCCCCTGGGCCCGCTCCGCTACCCACAGGGCCATGACCGATCCGAACCTAGACTCATGTCCAAATTCCTGCCCGCTCCCCGTAACCCTTAATTCCCTTTACTTCTATAAAACTGTCTATTTCTGTTTTAAATTTGTGTAATGATGTAGCTTCTACAGCTTTTTGGGGCAGCATATTCCATGGACCTACCACCCTCTGAGTGAAGTAGTTCCTCCTCATCTCAGTTTTGAAAGAGCAGCCCCTTATTCTAAGACTATGCCCCCTAGTTCTAGCTTCAACCATCATCGGGAACATCTCCCCCGCATCCACCCGATCCAACCCCTTCACAATCTTATATGTTTCAATAAGATCGCCTCTCATTCTTCTGAACTCCAATGAGTAGAATCCCAATCTACTCAACCTCTCCTCATATGTCCATCCCCTCATCCCCGGGATTAACCAAGTGAACCTTCTTTGCACTGACTCGAGAGCAAGTATGTCCTTTCTTATGTATGGACATCAAAACTGTATGCAGTATTACAGGTGCGGTCTCACCGATACCTTGTACAACTGAAGCAATATCTCCCTATTTTTATATTCTGTCCCCCAAGCAATGAAAGCCAACATTCCTTTGGCCTTCGTAATCACTTGCTGCACCTGCATACTAACCTTTTGAGTTTCGTGCACCAGGACCCACAGATCCCTTTGTACTTCAGTACTTTCCAGATTCTTGCCATTAAGATAATAACTTGCTCTACGATTTTTCCTGCCAAAGTGCATAACCTCAAACTTTCCAGTATTGTATTCTATCTGCCAAATCTCTGCCAACTCTTTAGCCTGTCTATGTCCCCTTGCAGGTTTTTTATGTCCTCCTCACTCACTACTTTCCCTCCCATCTTAGTATCATCTGCAAACTTTGATATGTTACACTCGGTCCCCTCCTCCAAATCGTTAATATAGATTGTAAAGAGTTGGGAACCCAGCACTGACCCCTGCGGAACACCACTAGTTACTGATTGCCAGTCTGAGAATGAACCATTTATCCCCACTCTCTGCCTTCTGTTAGATAGCCAATCCTCTATCCATGCCAGAATATTACCCCAATCCCGTGATTTTTTATCTTAAGCAATAATCTTTTGTGTGGCGCCTTGTCAAATGCCTTTTGCAAGTCTAAATACACTACGTCCACTGGTTCCCCTTAATCCACCCTATATGTTACTTCCTCAAAGAGCTCCAGCAAATTTGTCAAACATGACTTCCCCTTTATAAAACCATGCTGACTTTGTCCTATTAAATTATTTTCCAAATGTCCTGTTACTGTCTCCTTACTAATGGACTCCAAAATTTTACCTACCACAGATGTTAGGCTAACCGGTCTATAGTTTCCAGCCTTCTGTCTACTGCCCTTTTTAAATAAGGGTGTTACATTAGCAGTTTTCCAGTCTGCCGGGACCTTTGCCGAGTCCAGGGAGTTTTGGAAAATTATTACCAATGCATCCACAATCCCTACCGCCATTTCCCTCAAGACCCTAGGATGTAAGCCATCAGGTCCAGGTGATTTATCCGCCTTGAGTCCCATTATTTTACCGAGTACCACTTCCTTAGATATTTTGATCGTGTTTTGCTGCTCCCCCGCTTTAGCCCCCTGTTTGTCCAGTGTTGGGATATTCTTAGTGGTTCTAGTGTAAAGACTGATATAAAATATTCATTCAGTGTTTTTGCCATCTCCATATTTCCCACCATTAATTTCCCGGTCTCATCCTCTAAGGGACCAACATGTACTTTAGCCACCCTTTTTCTTTATATATAGCCATAAAAACTCTCATTGTCTGTTTTGATATTTTTTGCTAATTTACTTTCATAATCTATCTTCCCTTTCTTAATCAATCTTTTTGTTATTTTTTGCTGTCTTTTAAAGTTTTCCCAATCCTCTATCCTCCCACTAGATTTGGCTACCTTATATGCCCTTGTTTTTAGTCGAATACTATCCTTAATTTCTTTACTTAGCCACGGATGGCTGTCTTTTCTTTTACACCCTTTTCTTCTCAGTGGAATATATATTTTTTGGAAGCTGTAAAATAAATACTTAAATGTACACCACTGATCATGTACCATCTTACCCTTTAATCTATTTTCCCAATCCACTCTAATCAATTCCACTCTGATACCTTCATAGTCTCCTTTATTCAAGCTTAGCATGCTTGTTTGAGATTCAACCTTCTCACCCTCTAATTTAATATGGAATTCAACCATTTTATGGTCAGTCATTCCAAGGGGATTCTTTACTAGGACATTTTTAATTAATCCTGTCTCGTTACACAGGACCAGATCTAAGGTTGCTTGCCCCCTGGTCGGTTCTGTTACATACTGCTCAAGAAACCCATCCCTAATACACTCAATGAACTCATCCTCAAGGCAGCCCTGCCCAATTTGATTTGTCCAATTAATATGATAATTAAAATCCCCCATAATTATAGATGTTCCCTTATTACAAGCCTCAACTATTTCCTGATTGATACTCCATCCAACAGAGTTGCAACTGTTCGGAGGCCTATAGACTATGCCCACTAATGTTTATTTCCCCTTATTATTCCTTACCTCCAACCAAACTGCTCATTAACCTGATCTTTTGACCCAATATCATTTCTCTGTATTACAATGATTCCTTCCTTTATTAACATAGCCACCCCACCTCCCCTTCCTTCCTGCCTGTCCTTCCTGATCGTTAAATAACCTGGTATGTTTAATTCCCAGGCATTGTCAACCTGCAGCCATGTTTCTGTAATGGCCACAAGCTCATACCCATATGTAGTTATTTGTGCCATTAACTCATCTATTTTGTTACAAATGCTACGTGCATTCAGATAGAGAACTTTCAAATATATTTTGTGACACTTAGTTCCTGCTTTTGCCCTTTTTATTACTTTACCTTTTACTCCATACCTTCTGCCCCTTCCTGACACGCTCTGGTTTTCAATTTCCCCACTGCTACCTATGTCTATGACCTTCTCTGTTGTCATTTTTATTATTTGCACTCAAGGAACCTCCCCCGCACTAGTTAGTTTAAAGCCCTCTCTACAGCCCTAGTTATATGATCCGACAGGACTCTAGTCCCAGCATTGGCCAAGTGAAGCCCGTCCCAACGGATCAGCTCCCTCCTGCCCCAGTACTGGTGCCAGTGTCCCAGGAAGCAAAACCCATTTCTCCCACACCAGTCTTTAAGCCACGCATTTAACTCTCTAATTTTATTTGCCTAGCCATGTTCACTCGTGGCTCAGTAAGATTATTACCCTTGTGGTTTTGCTTTCAAATTTGGCCCCTAGCTGCTCAAACTCCCTCAGCTGAACCTCTTTCCTTGTCCTATCTATGTCGTTGGTACCAACACGGACCACGACAACAGGATCCTCCCCCTCCCACTCCAAGTTTCTCTCCAGTCCAGAGGAGATGTCCTTAACCCTGGCACCGGGCAGGCAACACAACCTTCCGGACTCTAGGCCTCGGCTGCAAAGATCTCTATCTATCCCCCTAACGATATTATCCCCTACCACTGCAACATTTCTTTTAACTCCCCCCACTTGAATGGCCCCCCGCTCCACGGTGCTGTGGCCAGGTTGCTCATCCTCCCCGCAGTCCCTGTTCCCATCCTCACAGGGAGTAAGAGCCTCGAACCTGTTGGACAAGCGCAAGGGCTGTGGCTCCTCCAACACTACCTCCTGGATCCCCGTACCTGCCTCACTTCTAGTCACACCATCCTGACCCTGGCTACGGACTACACCTGAATTAATTAATCTAATTGGTGTGAATACCTCGTGATACACAGAGTCCAGGTAACTCTCCCCCTCCCTGATGTGTCTCAGTTTTTGAAGCTCGGACTCCAGCTCTTCAACACGGAGCCAGAATTCCGAGAGCAGCCAACACTTACTGCAAATGTGATCACCGTGAGCATCAATGGCGTCCACCAGCTCCCACATATTGCAGCAGCAACACATTAGCTGATCTCCCATTCTATGTAATTAATTAAATTTATTTATATTATTCTTAAATACCCTCTGCCCCGATTCTACATAGTGAATATCACACCTTAGAAACTATAAACCAAAGAGATTTAAGCTTAAAAATGGAGAAATAATTACCAACCAAATCACTTACCCGCTTTCTGGTGACGTCACACTTGGATTACTTTTTACCTCTCTCCTTCCCTCCGAGTTCCTAGACTGGAGATTGGTAGGCCTTACCTGGTCTCTGGGGCCTTTTATAGCCCCGCTCTGCCACTCGAGATACCCGCCGACGCTTTGAGGCCTTACCTGGTCTCTGGGACTTTTATAGCCCCGCTCTGCCGCTCGTCAGTAATTCCCCACGAGCTGAGAATGAGATGCTATGAATGAGCAGTTCCAACGCACGGGTCTGTTACTCTACAGGGTGCTTTTTCATTCTTAAACAAAATCTATGATATAATGAAAACTAGGCCGGAGAAAGACTGGATTTCAGCGGGGTGACACTGTGCCAGAGTAGAGTTCAGTTAATATGATTGCCGAGTGGTTAGAGAGCGGATCTGGAAATACTGAGCGGCTGCACTGAGCATTTCCAGGATTGTTTGGAACCACATTCCCTTCAATTCATCGCTGACTGGGACATTTCGGTTCTACTGTTATTATTCCGGGCGTATGGTGAGATTTCAAAAATTGAATGCGACCAATATCATCCCCATTTTCCACCTGCATACTTACCAGGTCAATGCAGCTTCAATTTGATTCAGCGAGATGAACTCCCAGAGAAGGTTGAAGGTCGAATGCAAGCTCAAGCAAGACTAGTTCACAGGAAGTGTAGGTGACTAAGGTGGTTTAGGTCCGGATTGTTTGCCCTGACCGCCTTCACAAATGCCCTCAGTTTCATGCAGACTGGTTTAGAAGTACTTATCCACCTTTGAAAAATATTTAACGACTTTGAAATATCGCTTTGAGGGCTGGTCCAAGATTGAAAGCCAGGATCTCTCGCACATTTGAACCTTCATCCCAAAGCGAAAAGACAGCCCAAGACCAACGAGTCCTCTGATGGGCCGCAGTGAACTTTAGAGGTAGCCATAGTCAATCCGTGTATCGAGGCAGCAGGTGCCCATCCCGGGGCCAGCAGCACAGTTTCTGCATTAGTTTTCAGGGAGGCCTCTGATTTGGACGATGTATCAGCAAAGGCAGTGAGAAGACAAGGAGGCATGAAGTCATGCAAGAAGCAGCAGCAAACTTACATCGGTATGGAAGTTCGCTCTCCTCCTCGCTTACATTTCCACTCTGAGCTTTTTATAGGTCACTGTGGATATATAACGAGGCGCGTCTTGTTTATCACATTTGTGTGGGAAAGGTAATTGAGAATGTTATCCCCATTGGGCAAATAGATTTTGGATTTTGCTGACCGATACTGCAGCTGTCTCTGCAACGAATCAGACTGTCACCGTATATTCCATGGAAAAGCAGACCCGCTAATGATTAAATAAGATTGAATAAGGGCAGATTGTGTTAAAACGAACAGCAAGACACATTTTTTTACAAATGTTATTCATTTTTGGATATCGGCGTCACTGATATGGCTGGACGAGGTTTACCTAATGCCCAACAACCCCTCTGGCACTGAAAATTAGCCATTACAATGTGGAATCACATTCCTTCAGGTTTTCATTCTTGTTACCGATTGAAACAACTATTTTTTTCGAAATATTTCTGTCTCTTTTCTCTCTCTCTCTTAAGACCATCTTTATTTCCCTCTCTTTAATTCGATTTCTGTACAAGATTTAAAATTGAAACTGACATATCCTCGTTCACTCTCTGCACTGATCACGAAAGGTTCCTCTATCTGATTGGTCAAGTTGTTTGCCGTATTCACACAGGTCTCAGCATATTTCTGGCTGTCAAATTACATTAATACCAGTGTAAAATCCCACAGAATATCTGTGGCCAAGTGCAAATGGCCGTGCCGCTCGTTCGGCACCAAGAGGACAATCCAGCCCAGTAACTTCTAATGTTCTACATGGCATGAACCTTTGTGATTTCTCATTTTCTGGACTCATTTTTGAGGCTCTGGTTGATACAATGTTCAGCGTTTATGAGACCAGGGATATGGGGGGCGGTTGTTGAATTGAACATTTGGTCTTATAGAGGATGGTATTTGAACTCAGCCCTGCCCATTATCGCGGCCGTAGTTTGTTATTCAGGCTTTGGCTCTGGAACAGCAGCACCTGTATTTTATTTTTATAAATTCAAAATAATGCAAAAAACTAACACATGAACAGAGGCAGGTTTCAAACTAACGGTGCCTCAGAGCTCGCAAACTCGTCTCTGAGTTACAAGATCGTGGGAGCGAAATTGGGCTCCACCAGTAGCACAAACGTGCTCAGAGCAAATCAGCTTTAAACGGTCATTACCTGGGACAACTTAAACAGTAACACAAGTCAATGAATCTTCGACAAGTAAACACTTTGCGCTAATATTTCAAAACATGAAACTCACAGTGTTCCTAAAGCACTTTCTGTTGGATTGCTCAGTCCCCCAGTGCAGAGAGGGGGGCACATTCACCATCCTCTATTCAGTAACTTTCCTCCTAGCTGAGAACGAGCTGAGATGAAATGAGGAGGTCCAACTGTGGCACTACACGGTGCCTAAAGGGTGGATTTGGATATTCTGGGCGGCTGCACTGAAGATTGCCAGCTGTGTGTGGAGCGCCATCCCCTTCATTTCATCGTTTACAGGAACAGTTCCATTATGCGGTTCATTTTTTTCCACGGTGCTTGGGGACATTTCTAAATTTGAATGTCAAGGCAACCTTGTCAACTACACATTTACAGATACAAAATGGCCACAATATGATTCACTGAGTAGAAGTCCCCAAGCAGGTTGATGATCCAGTGCAAATTCCAGCTAATCTCATTCACAGCAAGTGTCGGACATTAAAGGTGGGACAAGTCCTGATTGTTTGCACTGACATTCTTCCCAAATTGCATGAGATTCAGGTGGACTGGTTTATGAACTTCTTATCTATCTTTACAAATGTTTCATCGACAGTGCAACGTCAAAATGAGGGCTCGTCTGGGATTTGAACCCGTTATCTCTCACACACTAGATTTTTCAACACCAAAGCGGGAATCATACATCTAGACTATCGAGCCCGCTGAATTACGCCAGTGAGCTCTATAGATCGCCATAACCAAACGTTGATTTGGCTATTCTTGACAAGCACTGCGTTGCAGACCCAGACAGCTGTGATTTTGCCTTGCCTACCTGAATTCTAATGCACCGCATGTTCCACTCAGACAGTTATTGAGCTGTTCGGGTGATAATGTATCGAGGCAGCAGGTTTTAATCCCGAGCGCAGCAGCAGCGTTCCTGCATTAGTTTTCACTGAGGCCTCTGATTTGAATCATGTATCAGCAACGCCAGTGAGAAGACAAGTAGGCCACAAGTGAGGCAACAATCGCCTGTAAACCTCACATAGGGATAGAAGTTCGCCCTCCTCCTCACCTACATCTCCACTCTATTGTGGAATATAAACTTCAGCCCCAAGAGCTTATTAAATCGCACTGCAGATATATAATGAAGAGCATCGCAGTTGAACCATTCTGTGTGGGAAAGAGCAGTGAGAATTTAGTTGCCATTAACACTAAAGCATTTGGACTTCACTGACCAATAATGCGGTTGTTTATATAAGTGATCAAATTGTCACCGTATGCAAAACGGAACAGGAGACATGGTAATGACAAAAATATTTAATTATTGCGTAATAAGCAGCGGCCGCATGAGTGGATAACAAGCAGTCAGAGAGTGGACCTGAATTAAAGCAGCGGCAGCAGCAAGAGGATAAAGAGCAGCCCGAGAGTGGAGCTGAGTTAAAGCAGCAGCAGCGAGGTGTTAAAAAGTGGCCCGAGAGCGGACCTGAATTAAAGCAGCGGCAGTGGTGAGATGGTAAAGAGCAGCCCTACAGCAGACCTGAATTAAAGAAGCGGCAGCGGTGAGGTGGTAAAAAGCGGCCCGAGAGCAGACCCGAACGAAAGAAGCGGCAGCGGTGAGATGGTAAATGGCGGCCTGAGAGCGGACCTGAATTAAAGCAGCAGCAGTGGCAAGGGGATAAAGAGTGGCCCGAGTGTGGATGTGCTGTCTCTCCCTCTAACTTAACCTTACTGTATGTACATAACCTGTATTACATATGTATAACTCACCTTTTAGGGCCATTGCCCCTTTAAGACGCGCCTCAGCGTGATGACGTCACGTCACGTACGACGTGACGTTCGTGAGGCGGCTGCCGGCCCGACTCGGCTCTCCAGAAAGGCCGCCGGCACAGCCCGGCCTAGCGTCTTCGGCCGCATCGATCAGCAGCCGGGAACGCCGCTATCTTCCGCTCCCACGGCAAGCACCGGCCCAGCCTGGCCTCCAGCTCCCGCTCCCGACTTAGGCCCCAACAGCCAGCGACGCAATGACCGGCAAGCGTGACTACGTCACAACCCTGAGTGTGATGAGGCCATCACGCTCCCCACGGGACTGCGAGCTCATTCCTCGTGGAGCCGCCGCCGGAACAGGACCTGCGCCACGGTGCTCCTCAGTTGTATTGCCCCATGCTCGAGTCTTGGAAATTGTTTGTCTGTAAGTATTTTAGAATGCTATAGATGATTAGCGTACACTGTATGTTGTAGAAAATGTTTAGTTGTAACTTTTCTCTGCCTAGCTGGTCAACTAGCAGCTGTATTTGATACACTATGTACAGGGCTAATTTAAAGAGAATGCCTTCCAGCTTGCTAAATGTATATTCGTTGCCAGATGTACTGTGTTGGCCAGACGTATCTAAAATTGTGTATACATATCAATTATGCGTCTGTATACTAATGTGTCCTTCCATTTCTGTGTTGTATTTCAGTTTTACAATAAGAATCTTTCAGTAAAGCGTTACAAGAAAAGTCAAGCCTTGTGATTTTATTTGAAGGTATCAAGTTGTTCGCTATCTGTCTAGCTCTGCATAGGATCGCATTGCGAGGGCAGAACAGTAAAAAGACAACAGCACAGCGGGCTCAAGCACAGGAAGATACCACTTCAGCTACCATGAGTCTACGCTCAGGAAAACAATATACCCTAGAGGATGTCGACCAGTCAAGCGAGAAGCATGAGCCTCTCCCAGCAAACGATGCCAAGTCACAGCCCTCTAAAGTATCCTCTAGGTCATCTCGGCGGTCCAGCAGACCGTCGTCATCGACATCTTCTGCAGCCACCAAAGCACGTGCCAAGGCAAAAGCCGCCCAGGCTCAATTGCCCTTCGCTGAAAAGGAAGCTGACCTTATGAAGCAGAGAGCTGACCTCGACGCCAGCGCGATGAAGCAGAGAGCTGACCTCGACGCTAGTGTGATGAAGCAGAGAGCTGACCTCGACGCTAGTGTGATGAAGCAGACAGCACAGTCCTCTAAAGCATCCACTAGATCATCTCGGCAGTCCAGCAGACCATCGTCATCGACAGCTTCTGCAGCCGCCAAAGCACGTGCCAAGGCAAAAGCTACCCAGGCTCAATTGGCCCTTACTGAAAAAGAAGCTAGCGTGATGAAGCAGAAAGCTGACCTCGACGCTAGCGTTACGAAACAGAGAGCTGACTTCGCTGCCATTCTCCACATTCTCCAAAGCCAGAGAGCTGCCGCTGCCGCTGAAGCCGAAGCCGCAGCTTATGAAGAAGGTGAGGAGAGCGAAAGCGGGGAGCCCAGCCAAGAAACATATGATCTGGAACAGCCCCTCTGTCCAGTGCAACGTACAAGTGAGTATGTCCAACAACACTCCGAATTGTTCTTCAAGGGAAGATCCAGGTATCCCGACGTAGAACCAGCTACTCACCACAGCAACAAACAGCCTGCTTACGGAGACACTGAGCTTAAAAGAGAAGAAACAAGTAAGACTTACCTGCAGAGACCTCCACAACACCCGACCAATCCAGCCAAGCAGTCCTCACCCGAGCCACAAGGAGCACAAGACCTCGCTAGGTACCTTACTCGCCGAGAATTGTTAAGTTCAGGCCTCCTAGAATTCGATGACCGTCCTGAAAATTATTGGTCATGGAAAGCGTCCTTCCTGAGTACCACCAAGGACTTGAATCTGTCAGCCAGAGAAGAACTAGACTTGATGACAAAGTGGCTCAGAGCTGAGTCGTTCAAACAGGCGAAGAGAATTCGCTCAGCGCTCGTCAACAATCCCACAGCAGGCCTCAACCTGGTTTGGCAATGTCTCGAAGACTGTTATGGCACACCAGAAGTCATCGAACACGCACTGCTCAAGAAGATTGAGGACTTTCCGAAGCTAACCAACGAAGATAATGTCGAGCTCCGAGAACTGGGCGACATTCTCCTCGAACTGGAGTGTGCCAAGGGAGAAGGTTACCTGACCGGCCTCTCGTCTTTGGATACAGCTCGCGGGGTGAACCCAATAGTGGAAAAGCTCCCCCACAACCTTCAAGAGAAATGGATAGCTAAGGGATCTAAGTACAAGGAGGACAATGGAGTGGCATTTCCCCCCCTCTCTCTCTTCTCCAGATTCGTCCAACAACAGGCAAAGGTGAGGAATGATCCAAGTTTCACTTTCTCCACCTCCAGCCGTTACGCTCCTTCGAGAACAGAGAAACCCACAAAGTACAGCAATAAAGCCTCTGTGAGTGTGCACAAAACAGACGTTCCAGCTGAACCCTCAGTCAACCAATCAAGTTCTGCTGGGAATGAAGTGGATGACCCAGATCGTCAGTGTCCAATACACAAGAAGCCCACCCACTCAAAAAGTGTCGAAGCTTTAGAGACAAGCCTATTGACGAGCGCACATCATACCTGAAAGAGAACCGCATCTGCTTCAGGTGCTGTGGGTCGACTATGCACATGGCAAAAGACTGCAAGGCAACAATCAAGTGCCTTGAGTGCAACAGCAAAAAACACATCGCAGCCCTGCATCCAGTTCCTCCTCCGTCAACCACCGAGAGTGCCGCGGTGGACAAAGAGGATAGCGGGGAGCAAAGCGAAAGCACACCTTCAGTCACCTCCAAGTGTACAGAGGTTTGTGGAAATGCAAGCAGCCCACGCTCATGTTCCAAAATCTGCTTGGTTAAAGCATATCCTGCAGGGAGAAAGGAGAAGGCAATCAAAATGTATGCAGTGCTCGATGAGCAAAGTAACAAGTCTCTAGCGAAGACAGAATTCTTCAATCTCTTTGAAGTCAAGGCCAGCGCCGCTTCGTACATGCTAAAAACCTGTGCAGGGACAACAGAGACTACGGGTAGGAGAGTTGGGAACTTCATGATCGAGTCCATGGATGGGAAACTACAGCTTCCCCTCCCCACCTTGATTGAGTGCGACATGATGCCAGAGGACAGGACGGAAAACCACTCCCCAGAGGTCGCACGCCATCAGCCCCACCTACAGCCAATTGCCAAAAAAATTCCAGCTGTGGACCCGGACGATCCAATCCTCCTGCTCTTGGGAAGATACATCTTAAGGGTGCACAAGGTGCGTGAGCATATCAACGGGCCCCACGATGCTCCTTATGTGCAGCGGCTTGACTTGGGATGGGTCCTCGTGGGTGGAGTTTGCCTGGGAACAGTCCACAAACCAGCGGATGTCAGCGTCTATAAAGCAAACGTGTTGCACAACGGTCGCACATCCTGTCTCAGCCCATGTCCAAACAGGATCCAGGTAAAGGAGGACTACGATGACATGACGCAGCATCATAGGTCAACCTCCCCTGCCTGTGAGGAAGAGGCAGGCCCCACTGTGAGCACAGATGGCCCAGGATGCTCAGTGTTTGAAAGGTCCAAGGACGATGGACACAGCTGGGCGGCACCCCGCCGTTTCACCCAGGAGGACGCCGTCTTCCGAGTAGCGGGGAGCAGGTTGCGGGGCGCCTCTGCTAGCTCCGGAGAACCCTAGTGCCGGTGTCCACTGACCCAGACATGCCTGCAGTCCTCACCCCAACGATGCTCCTGACTCAAAAGATGAGCGCTATTTCAGCTCCCTCTGGAAACTTTGACATGGCCGAGTTGCACGGGTAGCAGTGGAAGCAAGTACAGTGTCTTGCAGACACTTCTTGGAAGAGATGGAGAGGAGAGTATTTGTCCACCCTACGGAGCCGTAGGAAATGGACAGAAGACAAGCCGAATGTCAAAGTGAGAGATGTCGTCTTGCTGAAAGACAGCCAAGCACACAAACGAATGGCCAGTGGGACTTGTCGTCAAAACTCTGCCGAGCAGGGACAAGAGGGTCCGCAAGCTGGAGGTGAAGATCGTCAAGGAGGGGACTGTCAAAGTGTTTCTGAGGCCAGTCTCAGAGATCGTAGTCCTCCCTTCCGAAGAAACCCAGAGAACGGACCCTGAGTATGTCGCTGCCAAAGGACGTTCTCTTCAGGTTTATTTTGTGTCTGTAGTGGTACAAATGGGATTGTACCAAGCGGGGAGTGTGCTGTCTCTCCCTCTAACTTAACCTTACTGTATGTACATAACCTGTATTACATATGTTTCACTTAACTGTTAGGGCCGTTGCCCCTTTTACTCACCTTTTAGGGCCATTGCCCCTTTAAGACGCGCCTCAGCGTGATGACGTCACGTCAGGTACGACGTGACGTGCGTGAGGCGGCTGCCGGCCCGACTCGGCTCTCCAGAAAGGCCACCGGCACAGCCCGGCCTAGCGTCTTCGGCCGCATCGATCAGCTGCCGGGAGCGCCGCTATCTTCCGCTCCCGCAGCAAGCACCAGCCCAGCCTGGCCTCCAGCTCCCGCTCCCGACTTAGGCTCCCCAGCCTGGCCTCCAGCTCCCGCTCCCGACTTAGGCCCCAATGGCCAGCGACGCAATGACCGGCAAATGTGACTACGTCACAACACCGAGCGTGATGAGGCCATCACGCTCCCCATGGGACTGCGAGCTCATTCCTCGTGGAGCCGCCGCCGGAACAGGACCTGCGCCACGGTGCTCCTCAGTTGTATTGTCCCCATGCTCGAGTCTTGGAAATTGTTTGTCTGTAAGTATTTTAGAATGCTATAGATGATTAGCGTACACTGTATGTTGTAGAAAATGTTTAGTTGTAACTTTTCTCTGCCTAGCTGGTCAACTAGCAGCTGTATTTGATACACTATGTACAGGGCTAATTTAAAGAGAATGCCTTCCAGCTGGCTAAATGTATATTCGTTGCCAGATGTACTGTGTTGGCCAGGCGTACCTAAAATTGTGTATACATATCAATTATGCGTCTGTATACTAATGTGTCCTTCCATTTCTGTGTTGTATTTCAGTTTTACAATAAGAATCTTTCAGTAAAGCGTTACAAGAAAAGTCAAGCCTTGTGAATTTATTGGAAGATATCGAGTTGTTCGCTATCTGTCTAGCTCTGCATAGGATCACGTTGCGAGGGCAGAACAATGGACCTGAATTAAAGCAGCGGCAGTGGTGAGATGGTAAAGAGCAGCCCTACAGTGGACCTGAATTAAAGAAGCGGCAGCGGCGAGATGGTAAAAAGCGGCCCGAGAGCAGACCCAATCGAAAGAAGCGGCAGCGGCGAGATGGTAAATGGTGGCCTGAGAGCGGACCTGAATTAAATCAGCGGCAGTGGCAAGGGGATAAAGAGCAGCCCGAGTGTGGACCTGAATTAAAGCAGCGGCAGCGGCGAGATGGTAAAGAGTGGGCTGAGAGCGGACCTGAATTAAAGCAGTGGCAGCGGCCAGCTGGTAAAGAGCGGCCCGAGAGCGGACCTGAATTAAGGCAGCAGCAGTGGCGAGATGGTAAAAAGCGGGCTGAGAGCGGACCTGAATTAAAGCAGCGGCAGTGGTGAGAGGATAAAGCGCGGCCCCAGAGTGATCCTGAATTAAAGCAGAGGTAGTGGCGAGAGGATAAAGAGCGGCCCGAGAGCAGTCCTGAATTAAAGCAGCGGCAGCACCGAGAGGATAAAAAGCGGCCCGATAGCGGTCCTGAATTAAAGCAGCGGTAGCGGCAAGAGGATAAAAAGCGGCCCGAGGGCGGACCTGAAATAAAGCAGTGGCAGCGGCGAGAGAATAAAGAGCGGCCCGAGAGCGGACCTGAAATAAAGCAGTGGCAGCGGCGAGAGAATAAAGAGCGGCCCGAGAGCGGACCTGAATTAAATCAGTGACAGCGGCTAGAGGATAAAGGGCGGCCCTAGAGCAGTCCTGAATTAAAGCAGCGGCGAGGCTCTGAATCAAAAACAGCAAACACATCAGTGTGACGTCACAGGAGAGCAGGTAGATTATAGGTTGGTGAGTATTTGCTCTCTAAATTTGGGAAGGGGGACAAATTAAGGGCTGAGAAACTGGCTAGTAGTTATTAAATTAATAACTTAAGCTAGATAAATTAATCAAACAATAAAATTAAAATATAGATTGAATAAAAGCATTACCTAATTAATTAATAAATAAAACAAGTTTAGAGATGGCAGTGCAGGTGGTGTTTCACTAATGCAGCTTGTGTGAGTTAGTGGAGAGCATCGCGATCCCAAGCAATCATATCTGCAGTAAGTGTCTGCAACTCGATCAGCTTTGGCTCAGATTTGTTGAGCTGGCGTACAAGCTGCTGCTATTGCGATGCATCAGGGAGGGGGACATTTTTTTCCAGGTGTCAATGAAACCATTTACGTTAAGTACTACTTTAGAGTTCATCAGTGGTCAGGGACAGGAGGGTGTGACCGTAAGTCAGGAAGATATGTGGATCCAGTGATGGAGGAGCCTAAGCACTGGATATTGTCCAACAGGTACGGTGAACTTGCTACCTGTATGGATGAGGAAAGGACTGCAGGAATGATGGGTAAAATTCCCATGGCACTGTGGTAGAGGGGGCCATCCAACGGGGCGGGTGAAGGAATGTGGTAGCAGCAGGGGACAATATAGCCATGTGCATCGATACTGTTCTCTGCAGCCACGAAAGAGAGTCCCGACGGCTGTGTTGCCTGCCCGGTGCCAGGGTAAAGGATATCTCTTCATGGATAGAGAATAGTTTGGAGCAGGCAGCGGAGAATCCACTTGTCGTTGTCTGTGTAGAAACCAACGAAATAGGCAGAACTAAGAATGAGTTTCTGCTGAGGGAGTGTGAGGAGCTAGGATCTAAATTCATAAGCAGAATCTCAAGGGAAATAATATCTGGATTACTACCTGAGCCACGCGCAAATTGGCACAGGTTCAAGCAGATCAGAGAGTTAAATGCGTGGCTCAAAGCTTGGTGCGGGATAATGGGTTTTGAATTAATGGGTCACTGGCACATGTACAGAGGAAAGAGGCAGCTGTTCCGTCATGACAGGATCCAATTAAACCAGGCTGGGACCAGCGTCCTCGCGAATTGAATAACTAGCGTGTAGATAGTGCGTTTTTAACTCAAAATGGAGGTGAGGGCTCAGGTGAGGGGAAACTCAGAATTCTAAAGAGCAGTGGGAGCTCATCAGGGTTCACTCGGGCCGGTCCTGAGCCACTAGGCCGCGCACGGTGGCTCGGACCGGAGCGGGAGTTCAGCTGATGTGAGTCGGGCCATGCCTCAGGCCCTAGGGAGGGAGAGGGGAGGGAGTGAAAGAGAGGAATGAAGGGAGAGACAGGGGGAGGGAGAGAGAGAGGGGGGAGGGAGAGACAGTGGGAGGGAGAGAGAGGGGGAAGGGAGGGCGAGACGGAGGGAGAGGAGAGGGGAGGGGAGAGGGAGAGAGAGGGAGAGGGTAGGGAGAGAGAGAGAGAGGGAGAGGGTAGGGAGGGAGGAGAGAGAGGGAGAGGGAGAGAGAGCGGGGGAGAGAGGGGGAGGGGGAGATAGAGAGAGATGGAGAGGGGGGAGGGAGGGAGAGAGAGGGAGAGGGAGAGAAAGCAGGGGAGGGAGGGGTAAAAGAGGAGAGAGAGAGATGGGGAGAGAGAGTGGGAAGAGAGAGAGGTGCAGGGACGAGAGGGGGGAGGCAGAGAGCGGGGCACGGAGAGGGAGAGGGGTGAGGGAGGGAAAGAGTGAGAGGGAGGGAGGGAGAGGGAGGGAGAGAGAAGGAGCGCAGGGAGGGAGATCTCCGTCTCCTCACACAACACATAGACAGCCCGAGCGATGAGAACCTTCGGTTTCACCTGTATCTCCTCTCTCTGGATCTTTTTTTAACATTTTAAACCCACAATCTCGCCTTCTTCCTTCCTTCCTTTGACCGCCACGATTCAAACTTCAAGCTGGCCTCACAAAATGGCGGCCGCCCCTTCTTCACCCGCTGTGCTCTGAGTCCAGCCCCTTCCATTGGGTTGTCTTCCTCTCTTCTCTATCTCCTTCTCTCACTCTCTCCTTCCCTATCTCTCTCTCTCTCTCCTTCCTTCCCTCTCTCTATCGCTCTCTCTCTCCTTCCCTCTCTCTCTCTCTCTCCTTCCCTCTATCTCTCTCTCTCTCTCCTTCCCACTCTCTCGCTCTCCTTCCCTCTCTCTATCTCTCTCCTTCCCTCCTTCCCTATCTGTCTCTCTCTCCTTCCCTCTCTCTCTGTCTCTCTCTCTCTCACTCGTTCCCTCTGTCTCTCCTCTTCCCTCTCTCTCTCTCTCTCTCCTTACCTCTCTCTATCTCTCTCCTTCCCCTCTCTCTCTCTCTCCATCCCGCTCTCTCTGTCTCTCCTTCCCCCTCTCTCCTCTCTCTCCTTCCCCCCTCTCTCTCTCCTTCCCCCTCTCTATCTCTCCTTCCCCCTCTCTCTCTCTCCTTGCCACACAGACAGACAGACAGACTCATTTATATATATATAAAATTTATTATTTCTTTTTTTCATAACAGCATGCCCTCAAAAAACTTAGCAGACTTGGATGTACCACTTCTGATTGCCGATCTCCATTAACTAAAAACGAAGTTAAGGAACCACCTCCTGTGTGCTTAGGAAGAGTTATTCAATCCCAACAGTCTCATAAACAGTTTTATAAACATAGCACAGGGTTATTGAGTTCCCTCGGCACCACCGGGCACTCAAGCTAGTATATCTATTGTGAATAGCTGGGGTCCTAGCACCGTTCCCTACGTTCCTCGCTAGGCACCGCCTGTCACTAGGAAAAGGAGCCGTTTATTCCAACACTTTGCTTCCTGTCTGCTAACCATTTATCTATGCAAGACAGTAACTTACCCCCAATCCCATGTGCTTTAACATTGCATGCTAATCTCTTACGCAGGGCCTTATCGAAAGCCTTCTGAAAGTCCAAATACACCACATCCACTGGTTCTCCGTTATCGATTCTATCAGTTACATCCTCAAAAAATTGCAGTAGATTAATCAATCATGGTTTATCTTTTGTAAATCCATGTTGATTTTGTCCGATCCTCTCACTGTTTTATCAAGTTCTCTGTTATTACATCTTCTACAATGAAATCTAGCATTTTCCCCACAACAGATGTTAGGCTTACCGGTCATAATTCCCCGTTTTCTCTTTACCACCTTTTTTAAATAGGTGGTGTAAATGTGAAACTCGCTATCAGAGGAAGTGTTTGAAGCGTATAGTATAAGTGCATTTAACGGGAGGCTAGGCAAACACATGAGACAGAAATGAATAGCAGGTTATGCTGTTAGATTTGGACGAGGAAAGATGGAAGGAGACTGCTTGGGCTGAATGGACTGTTTCTATGCCGCGTTTCCTTTGTAATCCTATGTAATGCTACGTAACTCCTTAATCAAGCCCCCTACATTGAAGTCTACATCACTGATATACAACACAAAAAGCAAGGGACCTAGACTTACCCCTGCGGAATCCCACTGGAACAGCCTTCCTGCCACAAAGGCACCCATCGACCATTACACTTTGCTTCCTGCCAGAGATCCAATTTTGGAACCAACTTTCCGCTCTCACTTGGATCTCTTGGGCGTTTACTGTGCTTATCAGTCGGCCACGTGGGCAGAATCTGAAACTAGGACAAGGGGACCTAAACTTAAGTTCGGTGTCTGGCCCTTCGGGAGCGAAATTAGCAGACATTTCTTCATACAAATGGAGGTCGAAGCGTGGAACTCACTACCACAAAAGCAGTTGACGCTAGATCAATTAATGATGTTATACCTGAAATCGATAGACTTTGCTCGACCTGGGTAGTAGTGGAATATAATTCCACTGTTTAACAAAAATCGCGATTAATATATTGAAGCTTTAAAGGTCAAGCGACTGTGCCCCATCTGGTGGATCAATGTGCAAGGTGCTTGTTAGAAGGCCTGCAGTGTAGGTAAAGGCAAGTGTGCACCCTGGTGGCTGAATGTGCACTGTTCATGTTAGCAGGTCATTCTCTTGATTGACAGCTGAAGGCTGCTTTTGATTTATCAAATGCAGGAAGTTCCCAGCCAACATATTTTTTGATTGTCCTAGTGCAAAAGTGTCTCATTCTGTGTCTGTTATAAGGGGTGTTCCGTCAGTCCTGGATTATTTTGTGCCTGTTTAAAAGGGGTGGGCTATCAGAGCCGGATCATTCTGTGTCAGTTTATCAAGGATGTGCTGGCAGTCCTGGATCAAACTGTGTCGGTTTGAAAGTGGTGTGCTGCCAGTCCCGGATCATTCTATGTCTGTTTAAAAGACCCGTTTATCCCGTCCAAACCAGCCGATTTGAAATCAGCAAATGTAACGCCCCTATTCAAGAAAGGAGGGAGATAGGAAGCAGGAAACTATAGGACCATTATGCTGAGATCTGTCATTGGTAAAATGCTTGAGTCCATTGTTAAGGAAGTAGTAGCAGAACATTTTGAAGTTTAAACTAACTTGGCAGGGGGATGGCATATGGAGTGGAGCTATATTAACGGGTGATGCTGAAAGGACAAGCATGTTCTCAATGAATTCTGGGATACTTGACTATGTTAACCCTCTCAAAGAAAGTAATTGTAAGACAGAGCTTTTACATTCAAAGATGGGTTTTAATTAATTCTTGGAACAGAGACTGACAACATGCAGCTGGGGACAGATAGCAGGAAGGCAAGCAAAGTCGAATATCAAGCATCAATGCCAAATAGGAGTGATAAGGGAATCGTAAAATGCAAGGAAACAATTATATTTGCAGACTGTGATAGGCCACTTCATTAGTCAAACTTCGGAATGTGTGTGTTCACAGCTTCAGTAGAACCATTGTCTAAACACGGCCGGCCCTCCCTGGAGATAAGGGTACAAATTAACAATCAACATTGTACTAGTCGCAGAATATATGAAACACTGTGTCCTTGTAGTCACCCTGCTTGACCGACAGTTAAGAATAAAACATGTTTTCTCAAACAATAATATATGCGTACAACGG
Organism: Somniosus microcephalus; assembly: GCF_052327205.1. Taxonomy (NCBI): domain Eukaryota; kingdom Metazoa; phylum Chordata; class Chondrichthyes; order Squaliformes; family Somniosidae; genus Somniosus; species Somniosus microcephalus. Next base: position 21,462,045 of record NW_028225186.1, on the reverse strand, counting down.
GGAAGAGGTAACAGCAGGAATGTGGGGGTAGGATGAAACACTAACATCTCTGACTGGCATGATCAGAGGGTTACTGAGTTCAAGGGGTGGGCCCGACAGTTGAGTGACTAACCACATAAACCAGGAAAGAGTAACTGTTGTGACACTGTTTGTACATATATGACCCCATTCTGTAGTAGGTGGGCGTTGCTTATAGAGTTGTATAACTTGAATGAACAACTGCTTGCCAATTGTGAGTGCACCACGAGCTTGGGGAAGCGGGGTGGCTCTCGCTTGTGCTCAAGTTTCTCTCGGTTGTTTTAATACCTTTTGAACTTGTCCTCAATTCCGTCTCTGTCTGGGATGTCTCCAAAGTCGAATCCAGCAATTCACAGCCAAATATAGAGGAAAGAACAAGTCAGCCTGGAAAGCAGAGCAAATAAGGAATGCCACAAGAGAGTATGGCAAGGCTGGGTAGCATGTATTTTAATGCAAGTAGTCTTGCGAATAATGCAGATGAATTGAAGCCGTTGATGACCACTTGGGAGCATAATATATTTGCAATAACAGATACATGGTTGAGGGAGGGACAGGACTGTCAGCTCAATATTTTGGGGAATAGAGTCTTCAGGCAAGATAGAGGGAGGTGTAAAGGAGGAGAGGTAGTCGCAATATTAATCAAGAATGGAATTACTGCTGTAAGGAGGGTGATATCTTCGAAGTTTCCTCTCATGGTTAGAACTTAAAAACAAAAAGCGGCAAGCATTTTGCGGGTAGTGTACTTTAGGCCCCCAAATAGTCAGTGGGAGATAGAAGAACAGATATATGGGCATATCTCAGAGAAATGTAGAAATAATAATGTAATATTAATAGGGGAATTCAACTTCCCCAATATTAACTGGGATAGTCAGAGTGTGAAAGGCTTACAGGGTGTGGAATTCTTAAATTGCATCCAGGAGAGCTTTTTGATCCAGCATGCATAAAGTCCTATAAGAGAGGGGGCGGGATTGGATCTAATTCTGGGGAATGTAGCCGGGCAGGTGGTAGAAGTGTTAGTAGGAGAGCATTTTGGTGACAGTGCCCATAACTCGGTGAGATTTAAGGTAGTCATGTAAAACGTCAAAGGTTGCCCAGAAATAAAGTTTCTAACTTGAGGGAAGGCCGATTTTTAATATGAAAAGGCAGGATCTGGCCAAAGTGGACTGGGAGCAGCTGCTTGTAGACCAATCCACATCAAAGCAGGGGGAGTCTTTCAGAACGGAAATAGAGAGAGTGCAAGACCAACATGGTCTGATAATTGTCAAGGGTGGGACCAACAAGCCCAGGGATCCCTGGAAGTCAAGGGATACACAAGAATGGATTAGGAAAAAAGGGAGTCCTTTGCAGATTCAAATTTCTAACAATAGTGGAAGCCCTAGTGGAGCATAGAAAGGCAAGGGGGTACTTAAAAAATAAATTAGGAGAGCGAAGAGGGGACATGAAGAAACACTGGCGGGCAAAATAAAGGAAAATCCCAATGTGTTTTATAAGTACATTAAGGGCAAGAGGACAACCAGGGAATGAATAGGGCCCATTAGGGACGAAAGTGGCAATCTGTGTTTAGAGCCGAAAGATGTAGTTGAGGTTTTAAATGAATATTTTGCCTCTGTGTTCACTATGGAGAAGGACGATGTAGGCATAGAAGTCTGGCAGGGGAATTGTGATTTACATAAACAAATTAATATTGAGAGGGAGCAGGTCCTATCCGTTTTAGTGGGCTTAAAAGTGGATAATTCCCCAAACGAAGACGAGATTTTTCCCAGGCTGCTGTGTGAGGCATCAGAGGAGATTGTAGGGGTTCTGGCACAAATTTTCAAAACCTCTCTCTCCACAGGGAAGAGGCCGGACGACTGGAGCCCAGCTAACGTAGGACCATTATTCAAGAAGAATAGTAGGGAAAACCAGGGATTTACAGTCAAGTGAGCCTAACATCAGTGGTAGGGAAGTTATTGGAAAACATTCTGAGGGAAAGAATCAGTCTCCACTTGGGGAGGCAAGGATTAATCAAAGATGTTCAGCATAGCTTTGTCAGGGGGAGATCATGTGTAACCAATTTGATTGAATTTTTCGAGGGCTGACTAGGTGTGTGGATGAGGGTAGTGCAGTTGACATAGTCTACATGGACTTCATTAAGTCTTTTTACAAAGTCCCACATGGGAGTCTGGTCAAGAAATTAAGAGCCCATGGTATCCATGGCAATTTGGCAAATGGGATCCAAAATTGGCATCGTGGCAGAAGGCAGAGGATGATGGTCGAAAGTAGTTTTTGTGACTGGAAGCCTGTGTTCAGTGGTGTACCGCAGGGATCGGTGCAATAATTCAAGAAGCATTTAGATGAGCACTTGAAACGGCAAAGCATACAAGGCTACGGACCAACTGCTGGAAAATGCGATTAGAATAGACAGGGCTTGATGGCCGGCGCGGTTACGATGGGCCGAAGGGCCTCTATCTGTGCTATATAACTCTACGACTCTAATATCATAATAAAATCATGCAGAGTCAACTTGCTTTTATGAAAGGGAGATCATGTTTGAAAAATGTATTCCTGTTCTTTGATGATGTAATGAACATGTTGAACCAAGGGAAACCAGTAGATATAGTATATTTGGATTTGCAAAAGCATTCGATAAGATGCCAGATGAAAGGTTAATGCACATGATTGGAGCTCACAGTGTAGGGTCTAATACATCAGTCTGGAGAGAGGTTTGGCTAACTAACAAATAACAGAGAGTCTGGAGTAATGGGTCGTTTTCAGTTTGGCAAATTGTAACCAGTGGGGTGCTAAAGGGATCAGTACTGGGGACTCAACTGTTTACAATGTATATTAATGATTGGGATAAAGGGACTGAGTGCATTGTATGGAGAGAGTCTACAGAATGCTGCGGTTGAGACGGATCTGGGTGTCCTCGTACATGAAACACATAAAGATAGCATGCAGTTACAGCAAGTAATTAGGAAGGCAAATGGAATGTTGGCCATTATTGCAAGTGGGATGGATTATAAGAGTAGCGAAGTCTTGCTACAACTATACAGGGCGTCGGCGAGAACACGCCAGGAGTACTGCGTACAGTTTTGGTCTCCTTATTGAAGGAGGGATATAATTCCATTGGTGGCAGTTTAGAGAAAGTTCAATTGGTTGATTCCTGACATGAAAGGGTTGTCTTATGCGGAAAGGTTGAGCAGGTTAGACATATACACATTGGAGTTTAGAATAATGAGAATTGATCTTGTTGAAACATATAAAATTTAATGACTTGACAGGTTTTCTTTATTTTGTTCGCTTATGGGATCTGGGCGTCGCTGGCAAGGCCTGCATTTATTGCCCAACCCTAGTTGCCCTTGAGAAAGTGCTGGTGAGCCGCCTACTTGAACCGCTGCAGTCGGTGTGGTGAAGGTATTCCCAGACTGCTGTTAGGTAGGGAGTTCCAGGATTTTGACCTAGCGACAATGATTGATGGACGATATATTTCTGAGTCAGGATGGTGTGTGACTTGGATGGAAACCTGGAGGTGGTGGTATTCCCATGCGCCTGCTGCCCTTGTTCTTCTAGGTGGAAGAGGTCGCGGGTTTGGGAGGTGCTGCCGAAGAAGACTTGGCGAGTTGCTGCAGTGCAGCTTGCAGATGGTACACACTGCAGCCAAGGTAGGCCTGTGGTGGAGGGAGCGAATGTTTGATTTGGTGGATGGGGTGCCAATCAAACAGGCTGCTTTGTCCTGGATGGTGTCGAGTTTCTTGTGTTTCGCTGCAGCTGCACTCATTCAGGCAAATGGAGAGATTTCGATCACTCCCCTTACATGTGCTTGTAGATGGTAAAACTCTTTGGGGAGTCAGGAGCTGAGACACCTAAGCGCACATAACCTAACATCTGACCTACTCTTGTTGCCACATTATTATTGTGGCTGGTCCAGTAAAGCTTCTGGTTAGATGCTGAGGGGAGCTTTCCCCTCGTGGGTGAATCTAGAATTACGGGACATTATTTCAGGATAAGGGATCGCCCATTAAAGACGGATATGTGTCGGAAATTGTTCTCTGAGAGGTCGTGATTCTTTGGAATTCTCCACGCCGCAGAGCTATGGAGGCTGAGTCATGGAAAATATTTAAGGTGGAGATAGGCAGAAATTTGAGCGATAGGGGAGTCAAGGTTTATGGGGGATCTGGCACGTAAGTGGATCTGAGGCCAAGATCAGATCAGCCATGACTTTATTGAATGGTGAAGCTGGCTAGAGGGTCCGAATTATGTTATTACCTCTCAGAAGGCTGAAATTATTCACAACTGTAGAATACTTTCCACATATTGAACTTCTCTCCAGATGGCTTCATATTTTACAGGACAAGAAGCAAAGGCAGAATCGTCTGCAGATAAACATTTGCAAGACTGAATCTTGGGCAGCCCATTGCTCAGACAGTGTTGTCCAAATTGGCGCTAATGTGGCGTGCAGCCGGCAGGAAGTGAGCTGGGGTGGGCAGACTTGCGGCCTGGTGCTGGGCCTCAGCAATGCTGTGCTAGGCTTCTTGGTCTCCTGCAGATCGGGATGGAATTGGAAGGGATGGGATGAGATCCTCAACCTCGTCGCCCACTCCCATGGCAAAAGGACCTCCATCTGCTGATGCATCCCGACGTTCGACTCCCACTGCAACACAACTGGCCTCGGCTCTGGGGATGGGTACCTCAATAGCGTCAACCAGCCCCATGGGGAATAGGTCACTGCTGTCATCTTCATGCAGGTTGCCAGAGATGCTTTGGCTGTGGAGATCATGTGTGCCACCATATTTATATGGGGTGCGGAGGTGTGTTGGGGGCGCAGGGTCCTGCTGCTTCTTTCATTGAGCAACGCCGCTGTATTTGTCAAGGTTATATCTGCCGCCATCTTAGTGTGGGAAGGAGTTCCGCTACCTTGCAGAGCACGTTGGGGGCCACCATTTTTGTGTGCTCACTTTACATATGGACCTTAGAAATTGCTGTGTCCCTCACATACAACATTGCGGCACTGGAGCTGTGATTAGATGCATACTGCAGCGTTCACGATGCTCAGGACATCGTGAATATCACGTTTACAGAGTTGGACTCACAGCAGGTAGAGGTTGGGCTGGAAGAAAGGGAACGGGTGACCAACAGGCAAAGTACTAGGCGCAGGCAGGTAGTGCAGGGGTCCCCTGTGGCCATCGCCCTCTCCAACAGATACACCACTTTGAGAACTGTTGAGGGGGATGGCTTATCAGAGGAAGGCATCAGCAGCCAACTTCCTGGCACCAGGGGTGGCTCTGCTGCTCAGAATGGGAAGAAAAAGAGGAGTAGAGCTATAGTAATAGGGGATTCCATTGTAAGGGGAATAGATAGGCGTTTCTGCGGCCGCAAACGAGACTCCAGGATGGTGTGTTGCCTCCCTGGTGCAACGGTCAAGGATGTCTCCGAGTGGCTGCAGAACATCTTGCAAGGGGAGGGTGAACAGCCACTTGTCGTGGTGCATATAGGCACCAATGATATAGGTAAAAAGCCGGATGAGGTCCTAAAAGCAGAATATAGGGAGCTAGGAGGTAAATTAAAAAACAGGAACTCAAATGTAGTAATCTCAGGATTGCTACCAGTGCCACGTGCTAGTCAGAGTAGAAATAGAAGGATACTTCAGATGAATACGTGGCTAGAGGAATGGTGCCAGGGGGAGGGATTCAAGTTCCTGGGACATTGGAACCGGTTCTGGGGGAGTTGGGACCAGTTCAAACCGGACTGTCTGCATCTGGGCAGGGCTCGAACCGATGTCCTAGGGAGAGTGTTTGATCGTGCTGTGGGGGAGGGTATAAACTAAAATGGCAGGGGGTTGGGAACCTGATCAGGCAGACAGAGGAAAGGGAAACAAGAATAAAAGCAAAAGATAGGAAGGAAAAAAACAAAAGTGGCAGTCAGGGAAATCAACGGTTTAAATCAAACGTGGCTACAGTAAATAATAATTATAATAGGTCTAAGAGCGTTAAAAAAAACAAGCCTGAAGGCTTTTTGTCTTAATGCGAGGAGCATTTGTAATAAGGTGGATGAATTGGCTGCGCAATTAGAGGTAAACGAACATGATTTGGTTGGGATTACAGAAACGTGGCTCAAGAAATCAACATCCAGGGGTATTCGATATTCAGGAAAGATCGGCAAAACGGAAAGGGAGGTGGGGTAGCTTTCCTGGTAAAAGAAGGGATTAACACAATTATAATGGAGGATATTTGCTCTGATGATGTGGAATTTGTATGGTAGAATTGAGAAATAATAAGGGGCAAAAACGTTAGTTGGGGTGGTATATAGACCTCCAAACAGTAAGGCGGAGGTTGGGGATGGCATTAAAAGGGAAATTAAAGAAGCGTGCAATAAGGGCACAGCAGTCATCATGGGTGACTTTAATCTACATATAGAGTGGGCCAACCAAATTAGTAACAATACTGTGGAGGATGAATTCCTGGAGTGTTTACAGGATGGATTCCAGGACCAATATGTCGAGGAACCAACCAGAGATCAGGCCATCTTAGACTGGGTATTATGTAACGAGAAAGGATTAATTAGCAATCTTGTTGTATGAGGCCCCTTGGGTCGGAGCGATCATAATATGATCGAATTCTTCATTAAGATGGAGAATGAAGTGGTTGACTCAAAGACTAGGGTCCTCAATTTAAATAAAGGAAACTACGATGGACTTAGGAGCGAGTTGGGTAGGATTCATTGGGGAATAGAACTCAAAGGGTTGATGGTGGATAGGCAATGGCAAACATTCAAAGACCGAATGGATGAGCTACAGAATTTGTTCATCCCAGTTTGGCATAAAAATAAAACCACAAAGGTGACTCAACCGTGGCTAACAAGAGAAATTAGGGATAGCATATGATCCAAGGAGAGGGTGTATAAATTGGCCAGAAAAAGCAATAATCCTGAGTATTGGGAGCAGTTTATGATTCAAAAAAGGATTAATTAACAAAAGGAAAATAGATTATGATGCTAAGCTTGCAGGGAACATAAAAAACTGACTGTAAAATCTTTTATAGATATGTGAAGAGAAAAAGATTGGTGAAGTCAAGCGTAGATCCCTTGCAGTCAGAGTCAGGGGAATTTATAATGGGGAACAAACAAATGGCAGCCCAACTAAATACATATTTTGGTTCTGCCTTCACAAAGGATGACACAATTAACACCCCAGAGATGCCGGGGAACATAGGGTGATGAAAGGGTGGAACTGAAAGAAATCAGTATTTGTAGGGAAATGGTGTTAGGGAAATTGATGGGACTGAAGACCGATAAATCCCCAGGGCCTGATAATCTACATCCCAGGGTAGTTAAGGAAGTGGCCCTGGAAATAGTAGATGCATTGCTGGTCATCTTCCAGAACTCGATAGACTCTGGAACAGTACCCATGGATTGGAGGGTAGCTAATGTGACCCCACTATTCAAAAATGGTGGCAGAGAAAAAGCGGGGAATTATAGACCGGTAAGCCTGACATCGGTAGTGGGGAAAATGTTAGAGTCCATTATAATAGATGTAATAGCAGAGCACTTGGAAAGCAGTGACAGGATCGGACAAAGTCAACATGGATTTACAAAAGTTAAATCATGCTTGACTAATCTACTGGAATTTTTTGAGGATATAAATGGCAAAATAGGTAAGGGAGAACCAGTGAATGTGCTGTATTTGGATTTCAGAAGGCTTTCAATAAGGTCCTGCATAAGAGATTAGCGTGCAAAATTAAGGCACATGGGATTGGGGGCAAGGTATTGACTTGGATAGAGAACTGGTTGGCGGACAGAAAGCAAAGTGTTGGAATAAATGGGTCGTTTTCAGAGTGGCAGGCAGTGGCTAGTGGGGTACAGCAAGGATCGGTCCTAGGACCCCAGCTGTTCACAATATATATTAATGATCTGGACGAAGGAATTGGATGTAATATCTCCAAATTTGCAGACGACACAAAGCTCGGTGGGAGGGTATGATGTGAGGAGGATGCCAAAAAAATCCAGTACAATTTGGACAGGTTGGGTGATTGGGCAGAAGAATGGCAAATGCACTATAATGTGGATAATTTTGAGGTTATCCACTTTGGTGACAAAAACAGGAAGGCAGATTATTATTTGAATGGCAATAGATTGGGAGAAGGGGAAGTGCAAAAAGACCTGGGTGTTCTTGTGCACCAGTCGCTGAAGGTAAGCATGCAGGCACAGCAGGCGGTTAAGAAGGCAAATGGTATGCTGGCATTTGTAACAAGAGGTTTCGAGTACAGGAACAAGGATGGCTTGCTGCAGTTGTACAGGGCCTTGGTGGGACTGCACCTTGAATATTGTGTGCAGTTTTGCTCGCCTTACCTGAGGAAGGGCGTTCTTGCCATGGAAGGAGTGCAGCGAATGTTCACCAGGCTGATACCTGGGATGAAAGGAATGACGTATGAGGAGAGATTGTGTCGATGGGGCTTATACTCACTGGAGGTTAGAAGATTGAGAGGGGATCTCATCCAAACCTATAAAATTCTGTCAGGCCTGGACAGGCTAGATGCAGGAAGGATGTTTCTGATGGCCGGGGAGTCCAGAACCAGTGGACATAGTCTAAGGATACAGGGTAAGCCGTTTAGGACTGAAATGAGGGGGAATTTCTTCACCCAGAGAGTGGTGAACCTCTGGAATTCTCTGCCACAGAGGGTGGTGGAGGCCAGTTCGTTAAACATATTCAAGAAAGTGTTGGATATATTTCTTAAGGCTAAAGGGATCAAGGGATATAGGGAGAAGGCAGGGACAGGGTACTGAATTTGGATGATCAGCCATGAGCTCATTGAATGGCGGAGCAGGCTCGAAGGGCCGAATGGCCTACTCCTGCTCCTATCTTCTAAGTTTCTATAGTCTGTCAATGAATGTGTTAATTTTCACACAGATCCGTTGCCTCATGGGATGAGCGGTTTGGACACAATATCAGGCTTCATTGAGTTCTGATGCTGTAAAGTCTCCAGTTCTTCTCATAATTTAATTAATTTTAGAATTAGAGTAAAGGGATATATCCCCACATTCTTCAAATGGTCTCTGCACCTATTCAGGATCACGGCAACAATACAAATATTTGTGCAGCGACTCAGGAGCTGGAGCATGAATCCTCTTTCTTGTACATAACGGTGTAGATATACAGACTGATAACGCAACCACGACATACAGTGCCATATAGAATACACCATGAACACTTAGCATTAATAACTTGAACTCCACCGCGATAACAAACAGTAAAATGATAGATTTCCTTCTGCTCTCCATCTTTTATTTCTTTAAATCATAATTCCCCTTTTCTGGAGCTCCAAATTCACCTGTTTCTGGAGCTCATAATTCCCCGGTTTCGGGAGCTCCTAATTCCCCTATTTCAGCAGCAGCTAATACCCCTGTTTCAGGAGCACCTAATTCCCCTGTTTCTTTTTCTCCTAATTCCACTGCTTCAGGAACTCCTAATTACTCTATTTCTGGAGCTCCTAATTGTACTGTTTCTTGAACTCCTAATTCCACTTTTTCTTGAACTCCTAATTCCCCTGTTTCCGGAGTTCCTAATTCCACTGCTTCAGGAGCTCCTAATTACCTTATGTCTGGAGCTCCTAATTGTACTGTTTCTTGAACTCCTAATTCCCCTGTTTCCAGAGTTCCTAATTCCCCTGTTTCAGGAGTTCCTGATTCCCCTGTTTCTTGAACTCCTAATTCCCCTGTTTCTGCTGCTCTGAATTCCCCTGTTTCAGGAGTTCCTAATGTCCCTGTTTCTGGATGTCCTAATTCCCCTGTTTCAGGAGCTCCTAAGTCCCCTGTTTCTGGTGCTCTCTCCTAATTTCTCTTTTGCTGGTGCTCTCTCCTATTTCCCCGTTTCTGGTACCCTCTCCTAAATCCCACTTTTCAGCCGCTAATTATTCCCCTGTTTCAAGAGCTCCTAATTCCACCTGTTTATGGTGTTCCAGCTAATTCCCCTGTTTCGGAAGCTCCAAAATTAAAAGTGCGGTTTTCAACAGAGTGCTGAGAGTTGGGTGAGTCAGGGAGTCTTAACTATTTGCTGAAATCAAACTTTTGTTTGTTTCACATTTACTGTGTATTGTTTACTGTTTAAAATCTAAATTTCCCAGCTTTAAGCAGGGTTAAAAAGGGATAAACAAGTCCTGCAACTCAGAGCAGCTGAAGGCAGTTAACAAGGGAAACTGGAGTAATCTGGTTAACCTGGTTCTCCTGTAGCCGAGCTCAGCAAGTCTTTGTTTCAGGGCCTATAAAAACAGGCTTTGAAGTGCGATTTTGCACTGAGTGCGGTTTTCAACAGAGTGCTGAGAGTTGGGTGAGTCAGGGAGTCTTAACTGGTTGCTGTAATCAAACTTTTGTTTGTTTCACATTTACTGTGTATTGTTTACTGTTTAAAATCTAATTTTCCCAGCTTTAAGCAGGCTTAAAAAGGGATAAACAAGTCCTACAACTCAGAGCAGCTGAAGGCAGTTAACAAGGGAAACTGGAGTAATCTGGTTAACCTGGTTCTCCTGTAGCTGGGCTCAGCAAGTCTTTGTTTCAGGGACTATAGGAACAGGCTTTGAAGTGCGATTTTGCACTGAGTGCGGTTTTCAACAGATTGCTGAGAGTTGGGTGAGTCAGGGAGTTAGGTGAGGCAAGGCCTCAGAGCTTCGGAGGGTGCTTCAGCGGTAGAGCGGGCCTACAAAGGGCACCAGAGACTAGGTAATGCTTACTTTACTGGTGATATTGAATTAATTTAATTTAAATTGATTAAAGGGGTAGGTCATGCCAGGACAGCCCAGCCCCGTGATATGCTCCTCTTGCTCTATGTGGGAATTCAGGGACGCTGCCAGTGTCCCTGACCAACACATGTGCCAGAAATGCATCCAGCTGCAGCTACTAACGGGACATCTTGGGGCGCTGGAACTGCGGGTGGATGGGTTGTGTAGCATTCACGATGCTGAGAGTGTTGCGAATTACTCGTACAGTGAGTTGGTCACACCGCAGGGTAGGGCTGCACAGGCAGAAGGGAAATGGGTGACCAGCAGGCGGTACAATAGAAGCAGGCAGGTAGTTCAGGGGACCCCTGTGGCCTTCCCCCTTTCAACCAGGTATACCGCTTTGGATAATGTTGCGGGGGCTGACTTATCAGGGGAAGGCAGCAGCAGCCAACTTCCTGGCACTGGGGGTGCTCCTGCTGCCCAGGAAGGGAGGAAAAAGAGTGGGAGAACAATAGTGGTCGGGGATTCTATAGTAGGGGGAACAGATAGGCGTTTCTGTGGCTGTAGACGTGAATCCAGGATGGTTTGTTGCCTCCCTGGTGCCAGGGTCAAGGGTGTCACCGAAAGGCTGCAGGGCATTCTGGAGCACTTCCGCAACAACTTGGACCCCCGGCGCATGTGGCAAGGCATTCAGTACATTACTGACTACAAGGGCAAAAACACCAGTCCCCCGGTCAGCGACGCCTCCCTTCCGGAGGAGCTTAACAACTTCTACGCTCGCTTCGACAGGGACAACAAGGAGCCGGCTACCAGAGCCTTGCCACCCCCAGAAGACCAGGTGCTCACTCTGTCGACCTCCGACGTAAGGGGCGCTCTACGCAGAGTGAACACACGAAAGGCTACTGGATCGGATAGCATCCCTGGACGGGCACTCAAGGAATGTGCTGATCAGCTGGCTGATGTCTTCACCGCCATCTTCAAGAAGGGAGGGAAAAAGAGTGGCAGGGCTATAGTAATAGGGGATTCGATTGTAAGGGGAATAGATAGGGGTTTCTGTGGTCGCGACCGAGACTCCAGGATGGTATGTTGCCTCCCTGGTGCAAGGGTCAAGGATGTCTCGGCGCGGGTGCAGAACATTCTGGAGGGAGAGGGGGAACAGCCAGTTGTCGTGATACATGTTGGTACCAACGACGTAGCTAAAAAAAGGGAAGAGGTCCTACAAGTAGAATTTCGGGAGTTAGGAGCCAAGCTAAAAAGTAGGACCTCGAAGGTAGTAATCTCTGGATTACTACCAGTGCCACGTGCTAGTAAGAGTACAGAGAACAGGATAGTTAGGCTAAATACGTGGCTTGAGCAGTGGTGTAAGAGGGAGGGTTTTAAATTTTTGAGGCATTGGAACCAGTTTTGTGGTAGGTGTGACCTATACAAAAGGGACGGTCTACACCTGTGCAGAGATGGAACTGATGTTCTCGGGGTAATTTTTGATAAAGCAGTTCGGGAGCATTTAAACTAGTATGGCAGGGGGCTAGAAACCTATGTAGTGAAATAGAGGAAAGTGAAAGGCAGACAGAAATAAATGATAAAAGGGTGAGGAACAAAAAACAAAGGGCCAAACTAATTCATAAAAAATGTGAGCATAAAAAAAGCCTGAGGGTTTTATACCTTAATGCGAGAAGCATCAGGAACAAGGTAGATGAATTAGCTGTGGAAATAGAGGTTAATAATTATGACCTAATTGGGATTACGGAAACATGGTTGCAGGGTGAGCAGGGCTGGGAGCTTAACATACAGGGGTATTCAGTATTTAGGAAGGATCGACAAAAAAGAAAGGGAGGAGGGGTAGCATTGCTAGTAAAAGAGGGGATAAATGCAATTGAAAGGAAGGATATTAACTCAGTTAATACAGAATCTATATGGGTGGAGCTAAGAAATAGCGAGGGGCGAAAAACATTAATAGGAGTGGTATATAGGCCTCCAAATAGTAAAATAGAGGTTAGGGAGGGCATCACGAGGGAAATTAGAGAAGCGTGCAATAAGAGCACAGCTGTCATCATAGGTGACTTTAACTTACATATAGATTGGACTAGCCTAATCAGTAAAAATAATGAGGAGGAGGAATTCCTTGAGTGTTTGAGGGATGGTTATCTGGATCAATATGTCGAGGAACCAACTCGGGAACAGGCTATATTGGACTGGGTACTGTGCAATGAGAAGGGACTAATCAGTAATCTTGTTGTACGGGGACCCTTGGGTCAGAGCGATCATAACATGATCGATTTCTCACTCGAAATGGAGAGCGAAGAAATTGACTCAGAGACTAAGGTCCTGAATTTAAACAAGGGGAATTATGATGCCATGAGACGGGAACTGAGTAGGTCTGATTGGACAACGTTCCTGGGAGGACTGGAGGTAGATAAACAATGGCAAACATTTAAAGATAGAATGACAAAATTGCAAAAATTGTTTATACCAATCTGGCATAAAAGGAAATCTAAAAAGGTGACTCAACCGTGGATAACAGGGGAAATTAGAGACAGCATAAAATCCAAAGATAGGGCGTATAAAATAGCCAAAAAAAGCGCCAGAGCGGAAGATTGGGAACAGTTTAAGATAGAGCAAAGGAGGGCAAAGGGCATAATCAAGAGGGGCAAAATAGCTTACGAAAACAAGCTGGCGGAAAATATAAAAACTAACTCCAAAAGCTTTTATAAGTATATCAAAAGGAAAAGACTGGTGAAAACCAAAGTTGGTCCATTGCAGTCAGATACGGGGGAATATATAATGGGAAATAAGGAAATGGCAGATCAACTAAATGCATACTTTGGGTCAGTCTTTACGAAGGAAGACACAAAAAACCTCCCTGGGATATCGGGAAAAATAGGGACATTGGCAAAGGAGGAACTGACGCAAATCAATATCTCTAAGGATATGGTGTTAAGGAAGCTAAAGGGATTGAAGGTGGACAAATCCCCAGGGCCTGATAACATGCATCCTAGGGTACTGAAGGAGGTGGCCCTAGAGATAGCGGATGCACTAAGGATGATTTTTCAGAATTCATTAGACTCGGGAACAGTGCCGATGGATTGGAGGGTAGCTAACGTTACCCCACTATTCAAAAAGGGGGGTAGGGAAAAAGCAGGTAATTACAGACCTGTAAGCCTTACATCAGTTGTGGGCAAAATGCTGGAGTCCATCATTAAGGATGAAATAGCGGAGCACTTAGCAAATGGGGACAGGATAGGACAGAGTCAACATGGATTTACAAAGGGTAAATCGTGCTTGACTAATCTATTGGAATTTTTTGAGGGAGTAACTGGTAGAATAGATGGGGGAGAGCCAGTAGATGTGGTGTACCTGGACTTCCAAAAGGCCTTCGATAAGGTCCCACATAAAAGATTAGCATGGAAAATTGAGGCTCATGGGATAAAGGGGAAAGTTTTGGCGTGGATAGGGAACTGGCTGTCAGATAGAAAACAGAGAGTTGGAATAAACGGCTCATTTTCTGAATGGCAGGCAGTAACAAGTGGGGTACCACAGGGATCTGTCCTGGGCCCCCAGCTGTTCACAATTTACATTAATGACCTGGATCAGGGAGTCGGATGCAGCATTTCCAAATTTGCAGACGACACTAAACTAGGAGGGGGGGTGGGCTCAGAGGAAGAGACCAGGAAGCTCCAGAGCGATTTGGACAGACTGGGCGATTGGGCGGATAAATGGCAGATGCACTATAATGTGGACAAGTGCGAAGTTATCCACCTTGGGTGCAGGAACGGGAGGGCAAATTATTATTTAAATGGCAATAGATTGGGAGAGGGGGAAGTACAGAGAGACCTGGGTGTTCTTGTACACCAGTCACTGAAGGCGAGCATGCAGGTGCAACAGGCGGTCAAGAAGGCAAACGGTATGCTGGCCTTCATAGCAAAAGGGTTAGAATACAGGAACAGGGATACCTTGCTGCAGCTGTACAGGGCACTGGTGAGACCACACCTCGAGTACTGTGTACAGTTTTGGTCGCCTCATCTGAGGAAGGATGTTCTTGCCATGGAGGGGGTGCAGCGGCGATTCACCAGGCTGATACCAGGAATGGCGGGAATGACCTATGAGGAGAGACTATGTAGTTTAGGGATGTACACACTGGAGTTTAGAAGATTGAGAGGGGACCTCATAGAAGTGTATAAAATTCTGACAGGTCTAGACAGACTGGATGCAGAAGGAATGTTTCCCTTGGCGGGTGAGAACAGAACTAGAGGACATAATTTAAGGATAAGGGCTAAACCATTTAGGACAGAGATGAGGGGGAATTTCTTCACTCAGAGAGTGGTGAACCTGTGGAACTCATTGCCACAGAGGGCAGTGTACGCCAGCTCATTAAATATATTTAAGAGGGAATTAGATATATTTCTACGGGCAAAAGGGGTTAAGGGTTACGGAGAGAAGGCGGGGACGGGATACTGAATTAAAAGATCAGCCATGATCTCATCGAATGGCGGAGCAGGCACGAAGGGCCGAATGGCCTACTCCTGCTCCTATCTTCTATGTATCTATGTAACCTGTCATTGTCCCAGGCAGAAGTCCCTACATGCTTCAAGACCGCCACCATCATTCCTGTGCCTAAACAAGCGGCTGTGACGTGTCTGAATGACTATCGACCTGTCGCACTCACACCCATCATAATGAAGTGTTTCGAGAGACTGGTCTTAACCCACATCAAAGCCAGTGCTCCTGCCTCCCTTGACCAACACCAGTTTGCCTATCGGGCAAACAGATCAACGGAGGATGCAATCACAACTGCTCTACACTCGGCACTGAATCACCTAGATGGTAAGGAGACCTACATCAGAATGTTGCTTATAGGCTACAGCTCAGCATTCAACACTATCGTCCCCAACAAGCTGGCCACCAAACTCCAAACTCTTGGCCTGAACACTTCCCTCTGCAACTGGACCCTGGACTTCCTAACAAACAGACCCCAGTCTGTCACATTAGGTAACCACACATCCCCCCACGACCCTGATCACGGGGGCCCCACAAGGATGTGTGCTGAGCCCCCTCCTCTACTCCCTCTTCACCCACGACTGTGTGGCTGTTAATGGTTCCAACACCATCATCAAGTTTGCAGATGACACCACGGTAGTAGGCCAGATCACCAACAACGACGAGTCAGCCTACAGGGAGGAGGTCCAGCATCTCATGAAGTGGTGCGCCGACAACAACCTGGCCCTTAACACCAAGAAAACAAAGGAAATAATCGTGGACTTCAGGAAGTCCAAAGGCGGAAGTCACACCCCCATCCACATCAATGGGGCGGAGGTGGAAAGGGTGGCTAGCTTTAAGTTCCTCGGAGTCCACATCACGGAAGACCTCTCCTGGTCCCTCAACACCTCCTCTCTGGTGAAGAAGGCCCAGCAGCGCCTATATTTCTTGAGGAGGCTGAAGGGATGTAATCTGTCGCTCCCGATCCTCTCTAACTTCGACCGCTGCACTATAGAGAGCATCCTGACAAACTGTATCACGGTATGGTACGGCAGCTGTAGCTCCCATGACCGGAAAGCCCTGCAGCGGGTAGTCAAAACTGCCCAACGCATTACCGGCACCCGGCTACCGACCATAGAACATATATATCAGAAACGCTGCCGACGGAGGGCACGGTCCATCATCAAAGACCCTACCCACCCCAGCCACAGTCTGTTCGCCCTCCTACCATCTGGAAGACGCTACAGATGCATTCGCACCCGTACGACCAGATTTAGGAACAGCTTCTTTCCCAGGGCTGTCATCCTACTGAACTCCACAAATAAACACTAAAGCCTGCACATCTGCCCATGCACTTTATTATGGTCATATTCATGCTAATATATATGTACAAATGTATGTTGAAATGTTTAAGTGTCGTAATCCAAATTGTACACTCTCGGGAGCCGCAAGCCTACATTTCGTTGAACTGCACTTGTACACTAACAATGACAATAAAAGTTGATTTGATTTGATTTGATTTGAGGGGGAGGGCGAACAGCCAGAGGTCGTGGTCCACATTGGTACCAACGACATGGGTAAAAAGAGGGATGAGGTCCTGCAGCAAGAATTTAGGGAGCTGGGGGCAAGATTAAGGAGCAGGACCTCAAAGGTTGTAATCTCTGGATTACTCCCGATGCCACGTGCTAGTGAGTATAGGAATGGGAGATTAGAACAGATGAATGCGTAGCTAAAGGGATGGTGCAGGAGGGAGGGCTTTAGTTTCCTGGATCACTGGGTCAGCTTCTGGGAGAGGTGGGACTTGTACAAGTCGGACGGTTTACACCTGAACCAGAGGGGAACGAATATCCTTGCGGGGAGGTTTGCTAGCACTGCTGGGGGGGGGTTTAAACTAACTCAGCAGGGGGATGGGATACAGAGTGGACCTATAGTAGGGGGTGATGTACAGCCAAATACGGAGGAAAAAACAAGTCAGCAGGGAAGGCAGAGCAAAGATGTGAAGGCAAAAGGGAATATGGCAGGGCTGGAAGTCATTTATTTCAATGCAAGGAGTCTTGCAAATAAGGTGGATGAACTGAAGTTGTTGTTGAACACATGGAAGTACGATATTGTTGCTATCACGGAGACATGGTTGAGGGAGGGTCAGGACTGGCAGCTGAATATTCCGGGGTATAGAATCTTCAGGCGAGACAGAGGGGGGTGTAAAAGGGGAGGGGGTGTTGCAATATTAATTAAGGAGTCAATTACTGCTGTAAGGAGGGATGATATATTAGCGGGTTCCTCTAATGAGGCCATATGGGTAGAACTTAAAAACAAAAAGGGGTCAAGCACTTTGCTGGGAGTGTACTATAGGCCCCCAAAGAGTCAGGGGGAGATAGAGGAACAGATATGTAGGCAAATCTCAGAAAAGTGTGAAAATAATAGGGTAATAATAGTGGGGGATTTCAACTTCCCCAATATAAATTGGGATAGTCAAAGTGTGAAAGGCTTAGAGGGTGCAGAATTCTTAAAGTGCATCCAGGAGAGCTTTTTGAGCCAACATGTAGAAAGTCCTACAAGAGAGGGGGCGGTACTAGACCTAATTCTAGGGAATGTAGCCGGGCAGGTGATGTAAGTGTCTGTAGGAGAGCATTTTGGCGATAGTGACCATAATTCGGTGAGATTTAAGGTGGTCATGGAAAAAGACAAAGACGGCCCGGAAATAAGGGTTCTAAATTGGGGGAAGGCCGATTTTAATAAGATAAGGCAGGATCTGGCCAAAGTGGACTGGGAGCAGCTACTTATAGGAAAATCCACATCAAAACAGTGGGAGGCTTTCAGAAGGGAAATAGAGAGAGTACAACACCAACATGTTCCTTTAAAGGTCAAGGTTGGGACCAACAAGCAAAGGGAACCTTGGATGACAAGGGATATACAAAAATGCATTAGGGAAAAAAGGGGTGCTTTTGGCAGTTACAAAAGACAAAAGACGGAGGAAGCCCTAGAGGAGTATAAAAGGTGCAGGGGCATACTTAAAAAGGAAATTAGGAGGGCGAGGAGGGGCCATGAAATAACACTGGCGAGCAGAATAAAGGAAAATCCTAAGATGTTTTATAAGTACATTAAGGGCAAGAGGATAACCAGGGAAAGGGTAGGGCCCATTAGGGACCAAAGTGGCAAGCTGTGTGTAGAGCCTGATGAAGTAGGTGGGGTTTTAAATGAATTTTTTGTCTCTGTGTTCACTATAGAGAAAGACGATGTAGACATAGAAGTTGGGCAAGGGGACTGTGACATACTTGAACATATTAGCATCGAGAGGGAGGAGGTACTAGCGGTTTTAGCAGGCCAAAAAGTGGATAAATCCCCAGGCCCGGACGAGATGCATCCCAGGATGTTGTGTGAGGCAAAGGCGGAGATTGAAGGGGCTCTGACACAAATTTTCAGAACCTCTTTGGCCACAGGGGATGTACCAGAGGACTGGAGAACAGCTAACGTAGTACCATTATTCAAGAAGGGTAGCAGGGATCAACCAGGGAATTACAGGCCAGTGAGCCTAATATCTGTGGTAGGGAAATTATTGGAAAAAATTCTGAGGGACAAAATTAGTCTCCACTTGGAGAGGCAAGGATTAATCGGGGAGAGTCAGCATGGCTTTGTCAAGGGTAAATCATGTCTGACCAATCTGATTGAATTTTTCGAGGGGGTGACTAGGTGTGTGGATGAGGGAAATGCTGTGGATGTGGTTTACATGGACTTCAGTAAAGCTTTTGACAAAGTCCCGCATAGGAGACTGGTCAAGAAGGTAAGAGCCCATGGGATCCAGGGGGCCTTGGCGCATTGGATCCTAAACTGGCTGAGTGGCAGGAGGCAGAGGGTGATGGTCGAAGGTTGCTTTTGTGACTGGAAGCCTGTGTCCAGTGGGGTACCTCAGGGATCGGTGCTGGGTCCCTTGCTGTTTGTGATCTACATTAATGATTTGGATGAGAATGTAAAGGGTATGATCAGTAAGTTCGCGGATGACACGCAAATTGGTGGGGTGGTAAACTGCGAGGAGGAAAGCCTTAGGCTACAGGATGATATTAACGGGTTTGTCAGATGGGCGGAAAAGTGGCAAATGGAATTTAACCCTGAAAAGTGCGAGGTGATTCATTTTGGACGGACAAATAAGGCAAGGGAATACACAATGAGTGGTAGGACCCTAGGAAGTACAGAGGGTCAGAGGGACCTTGGTGCACATGTACATAGATCCCTGAAGGCAGCGGAACAGGTAGATAAGGTGGTTAAAAAGGCATCTGGGATACTTGCCTTCATTAGCAGAGGCATAGAATATAAAAGCAGGGAGGTTATGATGGAGCTGTACAAAACGCTGGTGAGGCCACAGCTGAAGTACTGTGTGCAGTTCTGGTCGCCTCACTATAGGAAGGATGTGATTGCTTTGGAGAGGGTGCAGAGAAGATTCACCAGGATGTTACCTGGGATGGAGCGCCTCAGCTATAAAGAAAGACTAAACAGGCTGGGGTTGTTTTCCTTGGAGCAAAGGAGGCTGATGGGGGACCTGATTGAGGTGTACAAAGTGATGAGGGGAATAGATAGGGTAGATAAAGAGGAACTTTTCCCCTTAGTAGGGGGGTCAATAACAAGGGGGCATAGATTCAGGGTAAGGGGCAGGAGATTTAGAGGGGATTTGAGGAGGAACTTTTTCACCCAGAGGGTGGTTGGAAGCTGGAACTCACTGCCTGAAAGGGTGGTAGAGGCAGGAACCCTCACAACTTTCAAGAAACATTTGGATGTGCACTTGAAATGCCATTGCATACAAGGCTATGGACCCAATGCTGGAAAATGGGATTAGACTGGACAGGGATTGATGGATGGCGCGGACACGATGGGCCGAAGGGCCTCTTTCTGCACTGTAAAAACTCTATGACTGTAACTCTATGACTAAATCATGTCTGACCAATCTGATTGAATTTTCCGAGGGGGTGACTAGGTATGTGGATGAGGGAAGTGCTGTGGATGGGGTATACATGGACTTCAGTAAGGCTTTTGACAAAGTCCCGCATAGGAGACTGGTCAAGAACGTAAGAGCCCATGGGATCCAGGGTGCCTTGGCACGTTGGATCCTAAACTGGCTGAGTGGCAGGAGGCAGAGGGTGATGGTCGAAGGTTGTTTTTGTGACTGGAAGGCTGTGTCCAGTGTGGTACCTCAGGGATCGGTGCTGGGTCCCTTGCTGTTTGTGACCTACGTAAATGATTTGGATGAGAATGTAAAAGGTATGATCAGTAAGTTCACAGATGACACAAAAATTGGTGGGGTGGTAAATTGCGAGGAGGAAAGCCTCAGGCTATAGGACGATATAAACGGGTTGGTCAGATGGGCGGAAAAGTGGCAAATGGAATTTAACCCTGAAAAGTGCGAGGTGATGCATTTTGGACGGACAAATAAGGCAAGGGAATACACAATGAGTGGTGGGATCCTAGGAAGTACAGAGGGTCAGAGGGACCTTGGTGTACATGTACATAGATCCCTGAAGGCAGCGGAACAGGTAGATAAGGTGGTTAAAAAGGCATATGGGATACTTGCCTTCATCAGCCGAGGCATAGAATATAAGAGCAGGGAGGAAATGATGGAGCTGTACAAAACGCTGGTAATGCCACAGCTGGAGTACTGTGTGCAGTTCTGGTCGCCTCACTATAGGAAGGATGTGATTGCTTTGAAGAGGGTGCAGAGAAGATTCACCAGGATGTTACCTGGGATGGAGCGCCTCAGCTATGAAGAAAGACTAAACAGGCTGGGGTTGTTTACCTTGGAGCAAAGAAGGCTGAGGGGGGACCTGATTGAGGTGTACAAAATGATGAGGGGCATAGATAGGGTAGAAAAAGAAGAACTTTTCCATTAGTAGGGGGTCAATAACAAGGGGGCATAGATTCAAGGTAAGGGGCAGGAGGTTTAGACGAGATTTGAGGAGGAACTTTTTCACCCAGAGGGTGGTTGGAGTCTGGAACTCACTGCCTGAAAGGGTGGTAGAGGCAGGAACCCTCACAACATTCAAGAAGCATTTGGATGAGCACTTGAAATGCCATTGCATACAAGGCTATGGACCAAATGCTGGAAAATGTGATTAGATTGGACAGGGCTTGATGGACGGCGCAGACACGATTGGCCGAACGGCCTCTTTCTGTGCTGTATAACTCTATGACTCTATTACTCGAAACCCCTTCATTATGGAGCTCCTAAATCCCCTGTTTCTGGAGCTCCTAAGTCCCCTGTTTATGGAGCTCCTACGTCACCTCTGGACTTGACTATTCCAATGCTCTCCTGGCTGGCCTCCCACATTCCACCATACATAAATTTGAGGTCATCCAAAACACAGATGCCTGTGTTTTAACTCCCACCAAGTCCCATTCGCCCATCTCCCCTGTGCTCGCTGAACTGCATTGGCTCCCGTTTAAGCAGTGCCTCTATTTCAACATTCTCATCCATATTTACAAACTGCCGCCATGGCCTCGCCACTCCCTATCTCTAAATATAAATTATACCGGTTTGTGCAATGGAAATTATATCCTTTTAGCATCAGATCCGGTTCCAGTCTCGGCGCTTCCATTGTAAGTGAATTAAGAATAGTCGAATTACGATGGCTGGTAAATCGATCGCAGAACAATTGCTTGGAAGGCAGCAATGCTCACCATTACAACAGCATCGCTCACTGCCAGAGAGAAATCCAGTGTTTCTGGGGAGTTGTGGAGTAACCCACTTCCTATGGGTTTTTCGTACTTTAATCACAGACGGTAAAAATAATCCTAAACATTAGCCACTGAACAGGCTGTGGGATTCACATCTTATTTCAGCCCAGTCACCGTTTCACAACCTTGACCGAGGGGTTAACGCGGTACTTTACCAGGGTTAGAAGCAGGTTTCTGAGGAGTGAAAAGGAGAGAAAAGCATCGAGCTGATCCTGGGAGGGAATCGACATTTAAATCAGGAACAGGAATCAGCAGAGGGAAAGAGGTTCAGCAAATCAATGAATTCCACAGTATCAGGGTAATTCTCTCTCGGATCCAATGTAGAGATCACGGTAAATATTTATTATAAATATATAGTGAGAGAATCACAATGTGGTGTTAACACATGTGTGTGGTTATCCCTTGAGAAGAAGGGTCCTTTCACACTAACAGACAGGTGACATTTCATGGTGTATTTTTACACAGTGAGCGGCACTTTCTACGTAAGCTGGGGCAGGAGAGAATATCCGGGAAATGGACATCCGGATTTCAGAGAGAATGTATGTTATTGGTGACAGGCTTTAAATCTGATATCTAAAGAGAGTGGGGGAGTCTCCAGGAATGTAAGTGTTTACCGGATGGCCACTGGTAATGTACATGATTAATGGATAGTCTCTGGGAATGTAAGTGTTTACCGGATGGCCACTGGTAATGTAAATGATTAATGGATAGTCTCTGGGAATGTAATTGTTTACCGGATCATCCCGGGGAACAAAAGTGTTTACTGAATGATCCCTGGGAATGTAAGTGTTTCTCGATTATCCTTGGGAATCTAAGTTTATACCGGATTGTCCCGGAGAAAGTAAGTGTTTACGGGATGGTCTTTGAGATTGTAAGTGTTTACCGGATGTTCCCTCAGTATGTACTGGTACACTTACCTCCGATAAGTCCCATTAGATCGTACACAAACGCTTTATTCCGACAGCCCATTTTAAGTTGGGACTCAGTCTCTCCATGGAACAGATTATTGGTCGCTCTGGAATGTCCGTTTTGATGGGAGATTGGATTGAACACAATATTAGAAACAATTCAGTTCTATTGCACAAAATCCTTCAGCTCTTGTCTTCATTTAATGAATTTACCAATTAGAGTGAAGGGATATTTCACCACAATCTTGAACTGCTCTCTGAACTTAGTTTGCGTCACGGCATAAATACAAGTGTTTGTGCAGCAACTCAGGAGCTGCAGCATGAATCCCATTTCTTTCATCAATCCAGGAGATAATGCAACATCACCGAGAAAATTCCACAACCGGTTCCATATAGAATCCACCATAAACAACGCCCATAACAGTATGAAATTCCCAGAGATAACAAACAGTAAAACGATGGATTTCCTTCTGCTCTCCATCTCTGGGTCTCTGGGACTCTCCCCACTGCTGGGACCCCGGAGTCTCCTGCGGGCTCTGTTGGCCACTAAAATGTGTCTGACGGTGAAAGCATTGAACAGCAGAACCAGAACAAATGGGACTCCCGGGGTGAGAATATAATGAAGCAGTTCGATTGCTGTCCACACCTGCGAATACATAACTTCACGTGTTAAACTGCAAAACCACGGACTATTATAAAGGTTATAATTACCGGTATACATGAAATACCAGAAAATGTCTTTTAAACAACTCAGCAAAGTCACTGTTCCCAGAACAACAGCCGCCGTTTTCTCGGTGCAATATTTACTTTTCAGCTTCTGGCAACAAATGGCCACAAATCGATCAAAGGTGAAAGTGACGGTAAACCAGACAGAACAGTCTGTGGCTGCATAAAGCAGTACGCCGTGGATATTACACATGGGGATATACAACACGAAATGAAAGTGCTTCGGATAAACGATAGGAATCTGCCTCAATATCAGATCGAAGATAACGACCAATAAATCCGCCGCTGCCATGGCCACCAGGTAGCGAGTGATACATTTGGAGAGGCCGCACTTTCCCCGAGAGAGGATTGCAATCGTCATTAAATTAACTGTAAGGAAGGAGAAAAAAGGGAAATTATACATCAGGCTGGGAGCAAAAGCCGAAGTTGGATGGAATTCTAGGGGGAAATATACAACTCTTTACCGACATTCAATATTATAATTTAATTCTATCACCTCTGGAGCTGAAGAATAATCGATAACACATTGTGGAGTCTATAAATGAAATGGGGAAAATACAACATGAAAGCAATCGATTTCAAATCAATTAGAGACTAAATTATAGTTCTACTTTTAGTTTAAAGCCCCGCGCGAGGTAAGCGGGAGTAAATGGACCGGAACCTATAAGAATCCTTCTTGTCCCGGGATCAGTCAACATTTGGAGCATTGTGATTCGCTTCTGTGCCCCAGTGTTATGGAGGGGAAGTCCTACTTGGATTCCTGCTCCTCCTTCGAAGATTAATACGGTTGCATTACATTTAGAACCCAAATGAATGTCACATCAAAGTTCAGAAAATGCAAAATTGACATGCAATATTTACAGATAATTGTATTTAAAAACACATTGATGTAATATTCAGATGCTTAGATACTAAGTACAAGTGCACTGCAGTTATTAAGAGAACTAGGCTGTAACAAGTGTTTTGAAGATTGAGTATTCTGCATTTTTGTTAGAGATACACAAATAAGAATGGACCATGACCTTGAATCATTTTATATACTTGACCATGTAAAGTCCCACTAAATGCATTTATTAGCATCAAAATCAGATTACTTATCCAAAAGGAACTGTGCCGCCAAATGCTTTTGTAAAGTATCTAAAAACAAATGGAAAACTTTTATCGTTGTATATTTTCAACTGTTGGTTCCAAACTCGCGCACAGAATATTAGACGAGAAAATATCAAATGACTGTCTTATCCTCAGTACCTCAGTTACATTCAGCTCGGGTCGCTTATCATAATATACAGCAAGAGGCAAGAGGTATACTTTGGTTCGCATTGAGATATCTACTGAACTGTGTGAGACGACTATGGGATTCAATTACACATTCAAAGCAGAAATTGGAAAAAAAATGTAATGCCATCGGACTGAATGAACATATTGTGAGAATGTAAATTATCCTTGTAATCCTATTCCATCCGGCAGAAGCAGTGACACTAATGCAGAGCTAGAGATGGTGGGAAAGGACACAGTGACTGAAACTGAATGATTAGTTGATATTTCAGACATTGAAAGATGTTTATGTGATCAGCCAGGATTTGTTCATTTGACTCTGTGTAAGGAACCACACCGATTAGAAGGTGAAAAGTCTCCTAAACCATGAAGTCATTCCTCTGATCTCTTACAAATATTCTGTGTATATAGCAGACTCAAATTCATTAAATTAAGCGTCTCATCAAGTTTCTTTGCTTGAGATGGATAAAGAAATTTAGAATCACGTTCAGAATATCTTGCTGATAGCAGCCCAGATGGGATGGGGATTCAAAAGGAGAGAAGCACTGTTAAGCATTTTTTACGTTATTCATATCTGGATATACAGACTATCAGGGGCACCAACCACAGGGAGGATGAGCAAGTATTTTTAGAAAAACAAACATAACGTTTCTAAAGACATAAAAAGTTATAGCAGATAATAATATTAATAACCGAGTATCACAAGGTAGATAGCAAGTATAATATTACAGTAATACAGGGTTTATAGAATTATTATCTGGACATAGATACCTACCAGGAACACCAAACGCAGCGAGGAGGGGATAATAAATCTTCTGTATATCCTGAACTATTCTCGTTAATCGCAATGCTTCGAACATACTTCCAAAATAAATTTTCAAAACCATGATTACACCTCTGTGAGTTGCTGGTGGTAACTGCGATGGAGATAGCGTGCTGATCATATGAGGTGACAGAGTGAAGGGGGACCATTATTTAGCAGAGAGAGAAATCCCCGAGTGACATCATGCAACACTATTGAAACTGGCATTAATTACAGTCATTGAACAAACAGACTAATTGAACAATTGTCACCATACACATGACTACAACAGAATCTAGTTCAAGATAGTGTACAGAGTTTTACATTGAACGTGAGAGAAGCCGAAATATTAAACCCGCCACAAAAATACCGAGACAGAACAGAAATAAATAAGTTTCTCTTCCTGTATTGAACTAAAAGTAATGGAAATAGGCAAGGAATAAACGAAGGAAAAAGCTGGATTGCCTGAAGCTTTACTTGGATTTATTCCACCCCAAGCCAATTGGGTATACATTTCGCAATAAACACATTTTCTTAAATGGGCAGAACATAAGAAAATATGAATTAGGAGCAGGAGTAGGCCATCGTGGGATAGCGCAGGAAACTGGAGCAGAGGTCAAAGATTAGCCCATCGAGCCTGCTCCACCATTCAATGAGCTCATGGCTAATATTCGACCTCAGCTCCAATCTCTGCACAATTCCCATATCACTTGATTCCTCTATTGTCCACAAATCTAACTAACTCAGCCTGGAATATACTCAGTGACTCAACTTCCACAGCCCTTTGGGACAGAGAATTCCAAACTTCAGCTGCCAGACTGGGATTGCAGCAGGTGGTGAGAGAACCAACATGAGAGAATAGCCTGCTTGACCTCGTCCTCACCAATCTACCTATCGCAAATGCATCTGCCCATGGCGATATTTGTAGGACTGGCCACATGTACAATATTTGTGCAAAATAATCCTCGCCTTCTCACTGAGGATATTGTCCACCAAATCATATGCCACTAACCTCGTGCTCAGAGGGATAAAACTAGAGAGCCAAGCGATCCCACAGCCAACAGATCAGATTATTTCAAAGCTCTCGTATCCAGTTCTGAATGATAGTTAACAATTAAGACGTTTCCTAATAGCCCTGAAAATTTTTGCTGTTCAAGTGTATATTCATTCACCTTTTGAAATTTAATATTAAGAAATAAATAAATACTTGAAATTCTACATCGCCTTTCTCAAACTCAGGACGTCCCAATGCGCTTCCCAGCTAATGAAGTGCTTTTGAAGCGTAGTCACTGTTGTCATGCCGGAAACGCAGTAGCCATTTTCCGCAAAGCAAGCTCCCACAAAAAGCAATGTGATAACCGTCAGATCATCTGTTTCAGTGATGTTGATTGAGAGAGACATACTGGCCAGAACACCGGGGAGAACTCTCTGCTCTTCTTGAAAATTGTGCCGTGTGAACTGTGATATCCACCTGAGAGAACTGTGTGTCAAAAATTTCTACGCTTTGCCCAATGTTTCTTTTAACAATTATCTAGTATCTGTGTCCTTTTGGTAATGACAAGGCAGCAAGCCTAAATTCTTTCTCTTTACATATTGGCTCGAGACCCATTATCATTTTGAATATTTCTGTTCAATCGCACCTTAAACTTCCCTGCTATAAGGAGAACAATCCCAGCTTCCAGTTTAGGGAGAACGTTGCTTTATATCTAACCCATTCTGTGCCTGCCCAGTTAATGCTTGGTGGGACAGTGCAGAGGCAGAATCGAGGCTGGCCATGTGAACATGTCGTATCTCCGGCGGGAGGGGCTTGTGCTGCTTTGTGACCTCGGTCTTGGCTGCTGTGTGATTGGCTCCTGCCTCCTGTGTGATGTCACCAAGAGATAGGTTTCCGCCCCTTGTTATGGCCAATCAGTGGGATGTCAGTGTGGCGGAGCTGCAGCTGGCAGCTGACACTGGGAGTGACTTTGGTCCAGATAAATAGTGGGAAGGAGAGAACAAGTCATATTACAGTAAGTAATTCATAAGAACATAAGCAATGGTAGCAGGAATAGGCCACTTGGCCCCTCGAGCCTGCTCCACCATTCAATAAGGGCATGATTGATCTAGGGCTCAAAGCCAAATGCCACACCGCTCCCCATAACCCTTCACTACCTTATCTTGAAAAAAATTGTCTATCTCCGCCTTAAATGTATTTCATGACCCACCCTCCACAGCTCTATGGGGCAGAGAATTCCACAAATTTATGACCCTCTGAGAGAAGATGTTCCTCCTCATCTCCGTTCTAAAAGGGCGACCCGTTATTCTGAGACTGTGGCCCCGGGTTCTAGGTTTCCCCACGAGGGGAAATATCCTCTCTGCATCTACCTTGTCGTGCCCCCTCAGTAGCTTATATGTTTCGATAAGATCACCTTTCGTTCTTCTAAATTCCAGTGTATATAGGCCCAGGCTGCTCAACCTTTCCTCATAAATCAAACGCCTCCTCTCTGGAATTAACCAACTGCATCGTCTCTGAACTGCCGCCAAAGCAATTATATCCTTCCTTAAATAAGGAGACCAAAACTGTACGAAGTACTCAAGGTGCTATCTCACCAATACACTGTATAGTTGTAGCAAGACTTCCCTGCGTTTATACTCCAACTCCTTTGAAATAAAATCCAAAATTCCATTTGCTTATTTGATTGCTTGCTCTACCTGCATGCTAACTATTTGTGTTTCAAGCACAAAGACCCCCAGCTCCCTCTGAACTGTAGCATTTTGTAATTACTCTCTATTTAAATAATTGTTCGCTTTTTTATTTTTCTTGCCAAAGAGGATAACCTTACACTTTCCCACATTCTACTCCATCTGCAAAATATTAGCCCACTCACCTAGACTGTCTGTGCCTCTTTGCAGATTCTTTGTGTCCTCTGCACAACTTGCTGTCCCACCCATTTTTGTAACATCCACAAACTTGGCTACATTACACGCTATCACTTTATCCTATTCATTAATTTAGATTGTATATAGCTGGGGCCCAGCTCCGATCCTTGTGGCATCCCACTCGTTACAGTTTGCCAACCAGAAAATGACCCATATGATCCCTATTCTCTGCTTTCTGTAAGTTAGCCAATTCTCTATCCATGCAAATATATTACCCCCAGCTCCGTGAGCTCTTATCTTATCCAATAACCTTTTATGTGGCACCTTATCGAATGCCTTCTGCAAATCCAAATACAGCCCATCTACTGGTTCACTCTTGTCCACCCTACTTGTTACATTCTCAAAGAACTCCAGCAAATTTGATAAACATGATCTCCCTTTCCTAAAACCATGCTGACTCTGTTTGACTGCAGTATCTTATTCGAAATGCCCTGCTACTACTTCCATAATGAAGGACTCCAGCATTTTCCCAAAGAGAGATGTTAGGCTAACTGGTCTATAATTACCTGCTTTCTTTCTCCCTCTTTTCTTAAGTAGGGGTGCTACATTAGCGGTTTTCCAATCCGCTGGGACCTCTCCAGATTCCAGGGAATTTTGGTATATTACAACTATCTCTGCAGCCACTTCTTTTAAGACCCTGGGATGCAGGCCACTGGCCCAGGGGATTGTTGTCTTTTGGTCCCATTATTTGTCCGAGTACTATTTCCTTAGAAGTAGTGAGTGCCTTTAGTTCCCCACTTCCAGTGGCACCTTGATTATGCATTATTTGGATGTTGTTAATGTCTTCTACATTGAAGGCAGATGCAAAATATTTGTTCAGAACCATTGCCATTTCCCAGTTCCCCATTATTAATTCCAAGCTCAGCTACCCTCTTCCTTTTTTATACCTGTAGAACTTCGTACTACCTGTGTTAATGTTTCTTGCCAGCTTACTCTCATAATTCATCTTCTCTCTCTTTATTATTTTTTTAGTTGTCCTTTGCTGGTTTTTTAAAAATTCCCAATCCTCTGATATCCCACCAATCTTGACAAAATTGTGCGCCTTGGTTTTCAATTTTTTACCTTCCTTTACTTCCTTAGTTAGCCACGGATGGTGCTCCCTTCTCTTAAAATATTTCTTTCTCACTGGACTATATTTTTGTTGAGGGTTATGAAATATCTCCTTAAATGTCCGCCACTGCATTTCTAATTTCTAACAATTTAAATTGTTTTTCCAGTCCACTGTAGCCAGTTCTGCACTCATGCCATTATAATTGCCTTTGTTGAAGATCAGGACACTCTTTTGGAACACAACTTTCCAACCCTTCAACTGAATTTGAAATTCAACCATGCTTTGATTGCTAAATATTATTAATTACAAATATATTCAACTAAAATGTAATCTTAGTCACGATATAGTCCTATGATATTCTAATTACAGATTGTAGAATTGATGCACTATCAACAACACCAAAGACTACGAGTTGAACTTATACGAAGTAGGCTTTTATTGACGAAGAACTGGAGCATGCCTCTGCTAGTGGATCCATCCTAAGCTCCCGGGGCTTAGGGGTGGAGCCAGGGGCGGAGACATGCCCGGACCTGTACAGAGTTAACAGTGGTTTACCACATTCACCCCTCGTTTAAAAAAGAGTCCGGCGAGGTGAAGTGTTTCAAAAGTTCGTATACGAAAGTCTCTCCGGGGGTCTTTTCTGCCGTAATGATCTTCGTGGTGCCGGTTGCGGTGGCTCTTTGCCCACGGCCGCTTCTCGCCTGGGACGGAGCACTAGCGTGTCGTCCTCTCGGGGTAGGGATGGCACCGGCATGTCGTCAGTTCGTGGTAGACACCCCGGTGGTGCATCGTGGGTAGTGGAGTTAGTGGATGGTGATCGATGGTGTTTCGGGTGGTACCTGAGGGTGCGAGTTCTCGAATTGAGACTGTGTCCTCCCGCCCGTCAGGATACGCCACGTAGGTGTACTGTGGGTTGGTGTGGAAGAGGTGAACCTTTTCAACCAGGGGGTCTGTCTTATGGCTCCTCACGTGTTTCCTGAGCAGGACGGGTCCCGGAGACGTCAGCCATGGCGGTAGTGATGTCCCCGAGGTGGATTTCCTGGGGAAGACGAACATCTTCTCGTGAGGGGTGGCTTGTGTGGCAATACAGAGCAGTGATCGTATGGAGTGGAGCGCTTCGGGGAGGACATCTTGCCAGCGGGAGATTGGGAGGCCCTTGGATTTTAGGGCGAGCATGGCGGTCTTCCACACCTTTGCGTTCTCCCTCTCTACCTGTCCGTTACCCCGGGGGTTGTAGCTGGTAGCCCTGCTCTTGGCTATGCCCTTCTTGAGCAGGTACTGCGCAGCTCGTCGCTCATGAACGACGAGCCCCTGTAGTTGTGGATGTAATTGGGGAAGCCAAATATGGTGAACAGGTCGTTGAGGCACCTGATGACAGTGGCGCTGGTCATGTCCGGGCAGGGGATGGTGAAGGGGAAACGGGAGTACTCGTCAATAATATTGAGGAAGCACTTGTTGCGGTCAGAGGAGGGAAGGGGCCCCTTGAAATCAACGCTGAGACGTTCGAAGCGGCGGGTGGCTTTAATCAGGCGTGCCCTGTCTGGCCTATAAAAATGCGGTTTGCATTCGGCGCAGACCTGGCAGTTCCTGGCCATGGTCCTGACCTCCTCGATGGAGTAAGGCAGGTTGCGAGCTTTAATAAAATGGAAGAACCTGGTGACCCCCGGATGGCAGAGATCATTGTGGAGGGTCCATAGCCTATCGACTTGTGCGTTGGCACATGTCCCATGGGATAGGGCATCTGGGGGCTCATTAAGTTTCCCAGGCCGGTATAAGATATCGTAGTTGTAGGTGGATAACTCGATCCTCCACCGCAATATCTTATCATTTTTGATTTTCCCCCTTGTCTGTTGATAAACATAAAAGCTACTGACCGTTTGTCAGTGAGCAGGGTGAAACGTATACCGGCCAGGTAATGCCTCCAGTGCCGTACAGCCTCCACTATCACTGAGTGCGGTTTTCAACAGAGTGCTGAGAGTTGGGTGAGTCAGGGAGTCTTAACTGGTTGCTGTAATCAAACTTTTGTTTGTTTCACATTTACTGTGTATTGTTTACTGTTTAAAATCTAATTTTCCCAGCTTTAAGCAGGCTTAAAAAGGGATAAACAAGTCCTACAACTCAGAGCAGCTGAAGGCAGTTAACAAGGGAAACTGGAGTAATCTGGAGGAGCGCGTGGGTCGACTCATGGGTGGCCCGGGTGATTGGCCCCGTTGCAATTGGAGATGCCGACCCTGTGCTGGGCCCCACTGGTAAGGACATGACGGTTTGGACCTCTCTCGTTCCCCTTGCGCTTCAGATCTACATCCTTTGCCACTGTCCGACCAATGCGCAGAATGCCACCACTCATGCCTCCCTCGCTGACAGCCCTGTCCTCACTCTAAAGCTACTCTTGTGCCTTCCTGCTTTCAGCTGGTGAGGAGGAGGTCCCTGAAGCTGCGAGTGTCAGTCCCTCGGAAGAGGAGGACGAGGAGGAGCAACAGGAAGGCGGCACATCGGGGGGAGCCCTCATCTGCGCCAGGGGATGGCAATGGAGGGGGCACGTCTTCCCTGGGAGGAGAGCCAGGGGGGAAGTGTTGCAGGGGGGTGTAGCTCCTCTGCCCAATGGCGTCCAGCCACGCGGGAAGGGTCGGGCAGCTCGGCTGCCTTCTCCCCAGAGGGGGGGAAGTGTTGCAGGGGAGTGTAGCTCCTGGGCCCAGTGGCGTGCAGCCACGCGGGAAGGGTCGGCCAGCTCGGCGGCGTTCTCCCCAGAGGGGAGAGTCTGGCCTCCAGTCCAGAGACAGTCCTCGCCCAGGAGGTGCGCCTCCTTGGTCAAATGTCCGCGGGACTCGGATCGTCGGCACACCGAGTTCATGGGGGTTGTGGGACGGTTGCCTGAGGCCATTGAGTCCCTGGCTCATAGTGTGGCCGATTTCGGGGCCTCACAGGCCAGGGGTTTCGAACAACTAGCGGCAGCACAGGCCAGGGGTCTCGAACAATTCGGGGCATCACAGGACGCGAGTCGGGCACAATTCGGGGCATCACAGGACGCGAGTCGGGCACAATTCGGGGCATCACAGGACGTGAGTCGGGGCCGAATTCAGGGCAGCACAGGACGCGACTCAGGACGACTTCAGGGGCAGCACAGCAGCGAGTGGAGAGTTGATCAGTGATGCCGTGCAGTCACTGGCTGGTCTGATGCGGGCACAGACCAGGCAGTACGGGCACTCACTGCTGCCACACTCGCTGTGTCATGCATGCATCGCCGTGCTGCTGCAGGACAGCGGTCTGGCCTTCACCAGATTGCTATGCTTGCTGCAGTGCCAGCCCGGCCGAGTGCAAGTGTCTCTGGCGACCAGCGAGCGCCTGG
This sequence comes from Somniosus microcephalus, assembly GCF_052327205.1. NCBI lineage: Eukaryota > Metazoa > Chordata > Chondrichthyes > Squaliformes > Somniosidae > Somniosus > Somniosus microcephalus. The sequence goes on along the minus strand of NW_028225186.1, from coordinate 21,429,122 downwards.
CATCAGCCAGCTTGCCCCCATTGCCTGCAGCCGCCACTGCCACTCCCCCAGCAAAGCTGCGACGAGCTGCTGGAGAGACTGATGCTGCCCAGCCACAGCTGCAGCAGTCAGCAGCCAGCCCCTCGAGGGCCGGAGCTCATCTAGGCCGACCCCCAAGGGCATCAGCCATCACGCAATGTGCCCCTCAGGAGCCTTCCCCCAGCCTTGCAACACCCACAGGGCCCAGGTTGAGGTGGAGCAGCAGGGTCGGCCAGGGGCCGGAAAAGCCTGGAAAAGGACTCGCCGTCTCGGCACACAAAGTAGAGTGTGTTGCAAATGTTTTTTTATCTGGGGGTGTTTGTGTTCTCTATGGGGGGGGTTTATTTGGTAAGGCCGAGGATGAAGGGAAATGTTTTTTTATATGGGTGTGTTTGTGTTCTCTATGGGGGGGGTTCTTTTGGTAAGGCCGAGGATGAAGGCCATTGGATGGACAAGTTTTGTTATTCCTCCCCCAGGTTGTGGGACTGAGATATTTTTTTGACTGTTTTTTGGAAGTGTTGTCTGTTTTTGGGTTTCATGTGGGAAGGGCCCTGAGTTTGTTCAATAAAGCTTTTTATTTATTCAGCTTTTCCATGTGTGATGTTTCAAGTGGTTGTTGCGTTAACCGGCTGAGGGCTTGCGGAGCGGCTGCATTCATGTGCCTTCATTGCCGCAAGCCATTCCCTGACAGGGGGCCTAGAAGTGTCGTTCAATAAGCCGCCGATGGACGGCCCTTGGAGCTTGTGGCTCCCTCCAGGGCTGGTACTCCTCCTCCTCCTCCTCCTCCTCCTCATGGTCCTCCTGCTCGTCCTCCTGAGGTGGTGGTCCAACGTGAGGTGGCAGTGCCTGAGTCCTGCAGATAGCCAGGTTGTGCAGCATGCAGCAAATGACGACGAACTGGGAGACTCTATCAGGCGAATACTGGAGAGATCTGCCAGAGTGATCCAGGCAGCGGAACCGTTGCTCGAGGACGCCAATCGTTTGCTCTATGATGTTCCTTGTGGCTTGATGGCTTTCATTGTATGCCTCCTCAGCAGGGGTCCTGGGGCGCGCGGAGCGGGGTCATGAGCCATGTACACAAAGGATAGCCTTTGTCCCCGATAAGCCATCCTCTTGGGGGAGGCTGTGCCTGGAACATGTCAGCCACAGTAGTCTGGCGCAGGATAAATGCATCGTGGCTGCTGCCTGGAAAGCGGGCATTGACAGCTAGGATGCGCTGCCTGTGGTCACACATCAGCTGTACATTGAGGGAATGGTAGCCCTTCCGGTTGTGGTAATCCTCGGCATTGTCGATCGGTGCCCGCATAGCCACATGCATGCAGTCAATGGCGCCCTGCGCCATGGGGAAGTCGGCGATCCTCGCAAATCCGACTGCACGCTGCTCCTGCATCTCTAGGG